>NC_134919.1:6615000-7865000 GCF_051014615.1 Bombus vancouverensis nearcticus
TATAGAGGCGAGTCATTTGTTTCTTAAGAATTGGATGTTAATCGTGTAGTTATATAACGAAACTGAGAAAAAAGTGCAGTTGATCGGTTTGGTTTTTATGAAGTTTAATTAACGATGAATTAGTCATTAGAAGCAACACTTACTACATTTGTATGGAGTCAGCAGATTTAAATTACATCTACAACATGCATCTACTGACTTGTTTGCATTAACACTAAAAGTATCAATAAAAAGTATTCCTATTACTGTAAAAGGATTCCCTTAACCAAATTTCTAGTTTTGAAATTGGAGAATATAATCATATAGAAAGGAATCTGAGAATATGCCGAGCGATAATTTATATATATTTTATATATATATATATATATATATATAAGTAGTCTGTTCCTAGATTTTATTGACTTTCTTTTTATAGACGCGATTTGTTACTTGTCTCGCTAAACAGTTGCGAAATCTACAATGTTTCCAATAACAAAGTTGTCGTCGCTCTGGTATTGCCCAGTCATCGCTATAATTAGCGATATTCGCGTCGATATATATACTTATATACGCTTCGATTCGTTCCAAGAAGCAACTATTCGATAGATTTCACTAGTTGCACGCTGTGTTAAATAAACGGCCACGTCTCCAAAAAGGAGCCGCGAAGACTAATGCTCGCGGCGAGAAGCGTCGACAGGAATTCGACGATTACCCCGGTGACTCATCTCTTGACATAATACTTTTTGCCTCGTCTTACATTATTTCGACGGAGTTTCCGAGAATTTATATTTCGCCTCGCTGCCAACCACGATCAGATTTGTGTAACAGTTTCTCGTTTTATTTCTTCTTAATTTTAATCTGCTGATACATCGAGAACTTAACTTTTAAAACTCTGTTATCCGATACGTTCGTTCGTATTTTCGCCTCGGTTATCTCATTTAGAAAATAAATAATTAACAACACAAATAATAGCCGTTACGATATACGCGAGCTACGAACGATTCTTCCCTTTAATTATATTTTATATATTTATTATTTAGATAGATAGATCCATAGTCTGTCAGTTTTTAAATATGTTTCTAGAAATGTCTCTTAAGACGTACGATATTTTCTTTCATTTGTTACAACGACGCTAATACATTGAAATCGAGGAAAACGTAGGTATTGAATTCAGCATACGCGAAGTCTAATTATCTATGTGCCTCTTTTTTTTTTTTTAATTCGACGCAATAAAATAATTTCCAAGATAATTTCTCAACGAAAGAATTATTAATAACTGCACAGAATTATTTCCCGATCATTTCCATTTTACCAGAACACGAAAGTGACACCAAAATTCGCGGCTGCTTTTAACAAGAAACATTTTTATCGAACCATCTCCGTCCCCTTGACTCCTCGATTGTTCTTTCACCTGCACGCTTGTCTACACAGCCTATCCGGCCACTTTGTTCTTCCTTGTGAAGCGGAGGGCCGTTAAAAATTAAGTAATCGAATAAACGCGACTCACCCATCAGGGATCAACGGTGAAATTCGCTCGTACGAGCAATACTAATTAACCGAGACATCGGAAGCGAGTTTCCACACACCCCCGCTCTGCGCCCGCCCCTTGGTCTGCCCAAGGGGGCTGCACAAGAACCGGGCGTTACGCGCTTAACAGTGGAAAATTGCCAATTTTCCCGATAATGAAAATTCTCCCGTCGCGGTTAATTCAATTCCCTTAATTTCTTTCGCATTGAAGCCAGCCACAAAGATTACGATTGCAATCGCGAAAGGGGATTCCGATGGTTTCAGAGGCCTGAATTATTTGAGGATCGGTAATACGCCACGGCAAAGTGTATTAATGTGTACGTTGCATGGCGATTAAATCTGTAAATAACCAGTTGCAGGACAATTTATGTTATTCGTCCAGTACCGATTTAAGTAAGAAGTCAGGATTTGGATATTAACACTAGAACTACCGATAGTTAACACGAAGCTATTTCTACCAAAACCAGCGAAAATGACTGGTCTTTAAAAAATACGCAACAATAGAATATTTTTATATTTATATTTATTTATGATTATTATATCATCTGGAAGCATGATCCATAAACGAGGGTTGGTACATTTATAAAATTGTAGAACCAGTCATTTTCACTGGTGTGGTATTTCTAGTGTTAACAGCGGATTAAGAACTGCCCATGAAATTCTATTTTCTTGTCAATTATCAATCGTATTAATAAGGAAGAAATTTTCTACGAATACATTGAAAATGTTAAGAATATTAATAATACAAGTATACAAGGTTCGCTATTGACCATTATGAATGATCGGTATATTCGTGTGATTTTCTTATGTAAGCTGGAATTTAGAAAATTAATGTGAAAATTGGTGGGAACGTTGCATTTGGAGAAGGTTACAGATATCCTGTATATTACAGACACTATTCCTTAATCCATAAATTATTTTAAAGGAACTGCGATTGCATCATTCCAAGAAGTTTGGAATTCTAGAACTGATAACGTTTATAAATCTGCCATAGTAAAACAAATTAGTGGTTGGGAACTGCATTGAATCATGTGTAATATGATGAAATCACGTGCGATTAAGATTTTATTCGGAAAGAACGTTTGATACTGAAACTTCATCACTTGCATTCAGAGGAAATGAATAATTGAGGACGCAAACGCCTTGAAAGAAACAAAGAATTATATCTGTCCTGATTTTTCGATTCGCTATCTTGTTTGCAATCCACTAATCGACTCTTTCAGCGATTTAATCTCCACCTTCGTAATCTTAACGATTTTTTCGATAAAGCACAATAGCTATGAGAGGCATCTATACTAATAAGATAAAAAAATTTCCTTCAAAAGAAACCACAGAGCAGTTGATATGGTCGCGAAACGTTGAACTCTCTTAATTCCTGAGCAAAGAAAAACGAGATACTTCGCCATAAATCTCAAGGTAAAATTCCGAAACGTACGAGCAGGCAGCTTCCAAGTTCAAACGGATGACGCTAAGGTTCGACACGGGGGCGCCAGTAAATTTTCGCGTTTCGACGAACCACGATGTTCGCGATGATCCGTGGACTAATAGATTTATTGTTCTTGCCCTGATAACGCTGACTGCGAATCGTTTCGAGGGCTCTGTTACCTCTTTCCTCTCTTGGAACGAAATCCAATTTATGAGAGTTTCGATAACGCTACAATATCGTGATAGGCGGCATGATTGAGACTTCTGATATTATGAAAGCTGTGGATACTCTGAAATATTTCGAACAATATCGTTTCTCATAACTGGAAACGATGTTCTTTGTTGAAAATTATTAGGTTGTAATATATGAAATAGGCGATTTTTAACGATGTACATTACCGGCTTTCATATGTAAAAATAAAAAATTAAAATGATGCTTTTAAAATGATGTATGAAATAATCCACGAAGATGGAAACAATCGTGTAAAAAAACAGAATATTGTTTGGAAAATTGACGCAAAATGTAATTGTTGTTAACCCATAATCTTTGTTGCTTTTAAGATAATTAGAAATAAGTTATAATAGATTAATTATATGGAGTAATTAAACTTGTGTTCGAGCAACACAATATGCGCTTGAATTATAGAAAAATTATCCGAATTATAATAATTCTTGAAATGTTGAACGTAATAAGAAAGATAAAAACAAATATTTCCGTATTCATTTTTACAACGATTTCATACTTCTCTTCTGAAAAAATATTTTTCTTGTACTTTTCATGATTACTGCAAAGATAAACATACATTTTATGCAGATCAATTTTTCTGTTTAATGATTGTTTATTATTTTCATGGTGCTACAAAGTGAAACGAAGAAATGTACGAGGACAAATATACATAAAAGCTTTATCTAAAAAATAATTAATAATATAACATGGAATAGTAATATTTGATTAGTATTCGTTTGTAACAATCTGTTCGACTAAAAGAAATTTACTCTTTCGTGGAGACGCATTGGTCAAATATTTTATCTCTTAAATATTTCGATTAAAATGGATTTTATAGAATTTAGTGGAAACGTGGAAATGTCTAAATATAACTTATCAGTGTAATAAAAGCAGAGATAGCGATCATTGTAATCAAAGGTATAAAAATAAGATACAATTAACGATGGTAATGAAGTAAGGTTGATACGAATTTAAAATTTCACTGCATTTTATTCACTTCTTATCATCATTCTATTCACTCTCGTACACACAAATTATTTGATTATTATTACTATAAAGATCTGTTTCATCAATAAAACATTTTATATCGTGCTATTGAATCAAAGAAGATTAATTTTATTTTAATCAAAGTGAAATACTTTGAACTAACTGGGGAACAATAACGTTCGTAACGAGCGATCTGATGTGTTAATAAAATTATAAATTTACTGTATGCTAACAAAAAAAAAAAAAAAAAAAAGGAGAATTTTCAATCTAATCGCTAAACGTTACAAATCACGACTTAGATGCGTTAACAGTTGCGAACCATAATTTACAAGTTTCCCAGTGTTGCGATACCGCAAGTGTCGCAAAATTATAGAAAGATAACTATGGTTAGAAGTTAAATATTTGAAAGTTTACTGTAATCATTATACATCCATATTTTAGTAGTCTATATGAGATATGCAATGGACATGTTTCGTTGACTTAAAATTGTAACACAGACATTGCCTACAGAATTTGTTCAGGATTTTTATTCATCTAATTTGGAACCTTATCTTTGCCAAATGTAGCTCGCAACAGATTTTTAAGCACATTTTCACTGAAAATTTATAATTAATGTTCGTGTTTTACTGCACAACCTAAGTCTCTTTATACGGAAATATACCAATTAATTGTAATACTAAAAATTGTACATTATTAATAGTAATAATACTTAATAATTTTACAATTTTGATAAACTTTCCAACTGTGATAATCATAAAATTGATAATTTGTAAGATTTAATCGTAAACTTTCATTTGATCTACTACAAAATTCGTTACTGTTATGCAAATTACTGTTATACAAACTTACTATTAATTCCAGTTATTTATTATTCATTTATTAATTTAGAAATTTGTGATTGGTAAAACACCAACTAAGAATATTCTATTAATGTTATCGAAATTCTACTATCGAAAACATAATCTTTAATAGCGCGAACATTTTGAATCAACGGAGAGAAAAAAAAAAGAAGTAAACGAAGAAGAGGTTATAGGTAATGCGTTACAATTACACGAAAGGTTGGAGCAAAGACGCAACGCGTGCCGGGGCTCCGTTCCCACAGAAATTTCGTGCCGCGAATTGGCCGAGAGTTCGTCGCTGCCACCGCAATCCCCGAAGGACGGCGCGCCTTTTACCGAAAGAATTTTAACTCGACACAGTCACGTAGCCGAACGACGCGGCGTCGCGTCGCGATCCATAGGCGCGGGAAACTTCAAAAAGACCTCTCAGGAGACAGGCTGATTACTCGATGAGAATACGACCGTTTCTCGGTACCCTTTCCTGTTTGTTGCTCTCCGCGCTCTCTCCCTTTCTCCCTCCACGCCCGCCTCTTTTTCCTCGAAACAATGAACCGACGAGCGAACTTCGTTTCCCACCCTTAACCCTTCTTCAGTCGCCTCCGCGACGACAGCGACCGATATGCAAAGGCCAACACTCGTACACCCCGCCCTACGATCATTATACGATACATTGAAACACGATTCGAATCGATACACGTCCAAGAGATCGTTCTCATGATTCCTGTTACTATAATTATACTTCCCTCTCGTGGTATTTGGATCTCGTTGTTGATTCGCTGGCACAAACGTACTGGGCGAAATAAAATATATAACGTAAGGAAGAAAGACGCGTTGCGGTGCAGTGTAAGTGTAATGGATATTGCAAGCGAAGAAATAGAAAAAAAGTTAAGTATGTATGGTCAGTTTCGAACGGTTTATCTGATTCGAATTTATGTTGTACGAGAAGATAAAATACTATTGTAGGTAGTTTCCATAAAAAAAGAAACAAGATATCAGTCACCGTACCGTGTAATAAACGCAAAAGTGATTACTCGATTCTACGCAAATTCATAAGCACAAATGTCGCGATTACACGGTACTCGGTTTATGTTTCAACAAAATAACGTAGGTTCATATTCCTTCCATTTTGCCTTTCCTCTTTCATACTTGCGTGTCGTGTGCGAGAAAAATGTCGTAAAGGCACGCAGGTCAAAATTTGTCAGTGTTTCCCGCCAACCTACGCTCGACATTCCTCCATCACGATATATTGGTACGTTTCAACCCCTAATATCAGCTTGCATACGGGATCGCGCGAAATGTACGCGCGTTCGTGTTCAGAAGTTGAAACTGCAGTCTCGTTGCATCGATCGCATGCTTAAAACGAGTGGAATTGAACGGGATCGATCGGTAGTCGAAGCGATTCAAAGCGAATTCAAAACGTAACTACATGATACGTGGGGTAGTAGAGTGAATAGCGTAACGAAATTACGAATCCCTCACGGTTAGCGTGTATATTCCAACGTTGGCAACTTACGCGGTGAAAAAGATTATTTGTTTCTTTTTACGTGGAATCTCGAGTCGCGAAGCACAAGCACGACATCAAACACGTTTATTCCTACGAAAGTCACCCCTATCGCGCACGATTCGCTGCGACTGCAAGGCGACTGAACAAGTTAAACGATAAAATCGTCCGGAGGTCTTTTGAGGAATGGATTTCTAATGATTGATAAAGATAATTAGCTGAGCACGGTACGGGCGCCCGACTCCCGCAGCTCTGCAACCCTTTGATTCCACCCGGCAAACCCCCGCTCTTCAACCCCTGTAGTCGTCGTGCCAGTCTTTGAAATCCCGACGGCAGAAGCGATTTTCCGATCCCCTCAACCCGGACTATCCACTTTCTTCGTCGCTGAGGCGCGCTTCTTTTGACAAGAAAATTCGAGTCTCAGGAGTTTCGCTCGATACGCGGCTGTTATGCCGATCGTTGCTCAGGCACTCGCGATAGCGCCGCCATCGATCAGCCTTGTTTGCTTCTTTAAACGCGTTCGAATGAGTTTTGCGATGAACGTCGTGCAAATAACAGGCATCCATAAAATTCGATTGTCTTGTGATTTTTTACAATATAACTCGGTCAAATGCGGCATCATAGAAATATTATAGAAATATTATAGAAATATTATAAATAGAAATTATTACAGAGATCTAAGAGTCTTGATTGGATTAGATACGTTGTATGAATTCGAGTACGGTGGAACTGCATTTATTTGGACCCATTAGGATATGAATGGTTTATATATGTATAATAGTGTTTCAGTGATTTCTCTCGCTGATTAATAATAATCATATACATATATACACATATATAATATACATATATATAAGAATATACGTTTAGATATGTGGATTCTAATCAGCAGGAACTGGTTTCATTGGACACGAACTGGAATTTCCTTCGGATAAAGAAAGATAGTGTTTTTTATTGTGCGAAACTGTAAAGCACGTCACGTTTTAATATAATATAAGTTATAACTTACTTATATCCGTAATTATATTGTACTAAATAGCTTCATGAAGATTAATCTCTAATTTAACGGAAAAGTAATATTCAAAATATTTCCAATGCATTTCCAAGATACCATCCCATCGCGTGTCACCACGCGCGTAAAAAGTCTACGGTAGCTTTTATCGAAAGCTCGCAAAGCTATCTCCCGATCTTGCACCCTTTCAATCGCGAAAACCTATCGAACGTAGATAACGGAGACACGTTACCACTGCCGACCCCCTAAAGAAACGAGAAACAAAAATCCGAAGAACATAAAATCCCTATCTCAACATCAGCAACCATCGCCGCCACCATCACCAATCTAATACGGAAGCAAAAAAAAAAAACAAACAAAGGAAACGAGAGTTTGCACGACCGCTCGATCCACCAAAAGTTGCACACGAATCGAGAAAAACTTCTAACGGAAGGGGTGGATCGCTGGCTGGGTATCGTGAAGGGGTTGGCGGGGGTTGAAAATAAGCGATAATGCGGCAGCTTTACTTAGCTAATTAGGACTCTCTCCCTTTCTCCCACTTCCTTCGTCCGTCCGATCGTCGTTTCCTCGCTCATCTCTCGGCTATCCACTGGCACCGGTCCTCTCGCACGTCACTCTCCTTTCACCGCGAGTATTAATTCATTTAGATATTATTTTGCGAGCCGGGCATTAACATTCTCAATCAAATTAATTAAATCACTGCCCGAGAACGTCCGCCTCCATCCAACTCCCTAAAAATCCCAGTCATCTCTATCTACCGGAAACCTTCTCTTACCAATCCTCGTCTCTCTCTCTCTCTCTCTCTCTCTGGTTCTTTTCGGTTGTGCCTCGATGTAGAGTGCCTCTGCACGCATGCGGAGACTCGACGAATTCGAGACGAGAGAAAGGGGTGAATTTTCGGAGGATTCACGGCGCCGTGAGGGGGAGAAATCCAAGTAGAAAGGCAGCGGGCGCCGGGAAAGGGGTTAATGCAAAGGTCCAGGATAATTACCCACATGGCTGGCAATGCGTATTTCACTTTGATCAAGTCTGTGTTTTTCTTCGTTCGCCTATCAGAGACCCTGCTACCCTCTTTCTGCGACCTCTTTCCATCCTGCACGGCCCCGACTCGCCGTTCTTTCCTTGCCAGAGCAAGGGCCACCCTTATATCGTCCATCGGCTAACTGATGATGGATAGGTAACCGGTCCTTTTGTCTTTGCCGCCGAAGCACGTTTTAATTATTTTAAAGCCGACACCCGTGAGCGTGTAATTTCCTGTGTTTTACGAAAAAATTTGTCCAAGAACGAGCGGCCGGAGCGGAGAAAAACCTCCTGGCGATAGAAGGTTCTCGTCCAGTGAAACTGGAGTACCAGCAGGAAAACGCGCGAATAACGAATTCGGTCTCGCCACGTGGAAAATTTCGTGCGCAGGTAAAGGCTGTGTGACGTTGTCCTTTATAGGGGCAGTTTAAAGAGTTTTCATTGGATTTTAAGGCTGAAACTTCGGTTTCCGCGAGTTTCCGCTCTTTCATCCGTTCCAATTATAGCGAACGTGCGAGTGAATGAGCGTATGACACGGAGCATTGCAGAAACTCTCAGTATTTACTTCTTATAGTTTTCTGCGTACCAATTGCGGCAAAGATAATTTCTAATTATAGAATCATGCATCTCGCAGAAGCGAGAACTGGAAGCTAGCAGCCGATAAAATGTAAACTCTTTCTAAAACATAAATTACCGTTTCTACATATTTAGTATGAAGACTGAGTCTAGATTTGATTTTGGATCGTTTTGACACTTTATTTGTCGACGATCCACTGCTGTAGATTTTTAGACCACGTTGTTATATAACGACTATTCGTGGAACTGAATTAACAGTGACAGAAACTATAGATATCTACGACAATCTTGATTTATGGCAAGATAATTAGAAGCACGTGCTGCGCGGTATTAAACTTGTATTAATAAACTTGAGCGAGCAGAGGATATCGTGTAAATAGATCTTGTTCGATTATGTATCGCTTCTTAAGTAAGTAATACTGTGAAAATACATGGAAAATGACAAAAATTTTATAAAAATACTCGATGAAACCATTTGGCGGAAGCATACTATTTAACCAAGCTACTTGTTCAATATCTAAAGATCATTAGCTAGATCGTGAAAGAAAGAAAAATTCATTCATCGTTAAATATCTGACTGATTAATATAATTTTCTATTTAAGACCGATTCCCTGAAAAACGTACTTTTCTCGGTCGACTGACTCCTCCAGCAAACAGAGGACCACATATACTCAAGTTCGAAGTGTAATCTGTTTTCCGCTCTATTAATACGGCCAACTTCCTCGTAAATCTTAAAATCCAACAACTTCCACTCTGAATAATCTAAATGGTACATAATCATCAGATTCTTAACTTTCTCAACACACGTCGGAGTAATCCGTCGACGAAGTACCTACGTTATTAAGATCAAGAACAAAAACATTCCTCAGGCATGAGGAGCATTATTTAACAACGCAGTCTTTAAGGGGTAGGTATTATCGCGATAATCGTCGTCTCTCGACAGGATACGGCCAGGGCAACGAGAGGAGAAATCCGAGAAGCTTCTATTCAGTGGAATCTCTCGACTCGAACCAATCGAACGAATCCGAATGTCCCTTGAAAGTGCAACAAAAACTCTCGAAGTCTCTCTCTCTCTCTCTCTCTCCCTCTCTACCTATCTATCTATCTCCCTGTCTCCTCTTAGCCTCCTCTGTTGAGGATCGACATAACGCATATCGGAATTAATTAAATCTCGTTTCCTCGAGCAGCCGGCCAGGCAGCGCTCGCGCGCCTAATTTATTAAGTCCGTACCGCTAATGATTCGCGAGATCCAATAATTAGGTTCGTTATCACTATTATCAAGGCAAGATAAAGGAGTCCCGGGAGCCGGAGACGACTCGAAGAATGCGACCGCGGTAATTAATGCAACGGCATATAATAAATATCGAGTGCGGGCCCGGTTTCGCGTCCCGGCTTTCCCGTTAAATTGAATTCACTATAGCGAGCTGGCGCCAATATGCTCGCCTTCAACCCCCTAGCCGTCCCTCGTCGTACCCTTCCCCCCGCCCCCTCTCACCCGTGAAATGTCGCCGATGCTAACCCTCCCTTCTAAGTACCCTTTGGCTCGAAGCGACAAACAAGCTCGATACGAAATGAAAATCAAATGAAGATTAAGGCCTGACTTATAATGAGAAGATTGCCTCGGGGGTGGGGGGATCAAGGGGTGATTACCGGCAGACTCTTTTCATCGGGGATTTCGTTCGTTCACGCTGATTTGTTTTCTTTTCCTCTTTCGTTCCAGCATTTTTTTTTTCTTTCCCTTCTTCGCTTCTCTTTCCATGCTTATTATTCTTTCCTTTTGTGTTTCGTCCCGATCATCGAAGTTTCTAACGCTTTTATACGGGTTTCACGTAAATTATGGAATGATTATTTAGAAATCGAGGTGTTAGAATGATAAAGGATGTAAGTAACAGAAGAGAAGATTTTTAATACGAGAATGAATTTTCTCACTGCTCCCGTCACTGTATTCTTCGTGGAATTTTCATCCTCTCCTATTAAAACGTCGTTTTATATCGTTTATATCGTTTACCATTTCAATTCGCTGATCATTCTTGGTACCATGTTCATTGCATACGTGTTGTGAAACGAACAATTTCCTTTTCCCGATAAGCAGGCAACGATCACTATTTGCTCGGTTCTCTTTTGTCGCGAAAGTCCGGAAGTAGTGGGAAACGAAATTTTCTCTGTAAAACGCTTAACTTTTCAGCAACTCTAATATATATTGCACAGGAAATTCCGTTTTGTCTGAAATTTCAATTTTGCGAGTTGAAAAAGGACCAATGATTCTTTAATTAATTCCAATAGTATTGACATTCGCTATGTGAAAGTCTTTTGAATTATGATGGATTAAAATTATGGTAGATCAAATTTTTTTCCAGGAAAAATTAATACAGTCTCCGTTATATAGTGAAGACAATTACGTTACATCGTTTTACACTGCATCACGGTGATTTCGACATTACGATATTAACACAGATATTGATTTAACGCAGTACAATAGAGCCGGCTTTATAAAAATTTACTATACTTCGCGTTACTAAACGTTATCGTAATAATAGACTGTTTTAATGAATTTGTTGGAAGAAAAACCTGATTAAACGCCGGTTGACGATATTGGTTTAACCAACGCTTTGTCACCGGTGCGATTTTTCATGCAATTTTTACTCAAACTTTTACGCAAACATCCGACAACCTCCAGAGCAGGAAGAAACGAATTCTTATAAGCGTATTATAGTTTTGCATAAAATGATTTTTTCTCCAAAACAATGCAGGCATTTATCTTTCATTATTGAAGTTGAGAAAGTTTCCTCTACGGAATCGAAGATTAGTCTACTCTATACTTCAATAACATTTTTCAATTATATACGTATTTTCCAACTACATTCTATTACACTTAAAAGATAAATTAAACCAGTAGTTGGAATTTCTTTCTTTCAAACTATCATTCTTAAACTAACATCTTTCTTAGTATTAGAAATGATTAAACTTTAATTATTTAAAATCTCCTAATCGTCGTTGCTGCAAAAATCACAATAAGTAATGGTATCCAATACAAAAATACGGATCATCTGCAACAGATCTGGAAACCACAAACATAAGCCAAAAACTTTGCACCGAGCCCTTTCCCACTCACAGCCATATTTTCGTCCGAAAAATAACAATCGAGCTGGCTGTCAAATAGAAAAGAACAAACTCAGCCTTCGAAACTCACCCTCGTAACGAAATTCGAGCTCATGCGTATTCATAGCTTACCCCTCGCTCCCCTAGGCTTCGCCGTTCCTCCTCAAACCGAACTCACATTTTTCCATTTTATTTTATTTTTTTTTTCCAGCAAAGGAATGCAAAAAGAACGAAGAATTGGGGCGCGCGACGACGACCACGGCGACGTTCCTTTCGGCAGGAAATCTCCCGCACAATTTGGCTCAGAGAAATCGTGGAGAGGGGCGATTCTAAGCTGAAAGGGGGATGTTGTTCGTGAATAATGGTGGCCGGTCATTGTTCTAATTATTCGTGCATACGATTAACGCGTGTGCGACAAATATGCGGCGTTCTCGCGGGAAGAAAAGGGGAGAAGGGACCGGCGATACTCCCACACGGGGCACAGGGAGCACAAAGCGTGTCAGACGGACACAATGCGCGTCATCTGACACTCAATTAACGAGTTAATGCGGTACCGTTGATAATTAAACAAATACGTGCGGTTTTTTGCCTGACGGGCCACTAGCATTCGCTTTTGGCAGCGAGGAATAGGGTCTGGTCGGCAGACAATGTTATTTAGCCGACCTGCGCGACCACGCTTTTAGAGGCTTCGCGGTGTTTATTGGCAATTATTGAGGGCAAATGATGGAACCAGACGCGTCTGTTTCGAAGCTCCATCTCGTTTCCCGATTATTACGTGATTTTGCGGAGCAAAGGTTCACGACAAAGGCGAGAGTTGTGACATTGTAAGCGTTTCTTCTGGATAATTTTGCTGAGAGTCGAAGATGAGTGGAGCAAGTGATTAAAAGATGTGGTCAACAAGTGACAGATAAACTGGATACAAAATATAAATTTCATTTTTATATAGTAAAGTAGTAAAAGTCAGTTTCTCAAAGAAATGAGTCTGCACAACAAAGTTATCGATGACTTGGTCATTCAACGATGGAAAATTTTATTTAGGCATCGTAGATTTCTTCATAAAACTGAAGAAGTCTCGACATTTCAATATGGACCATCTTACATTGCTGCAGTTATAATTTATTATTACGTTTTACAAGCTGAACTTAAGAGTATTTACGACAAAAGAATCAGAAAACAAAAATAAAAATTATATCAGTCCAGCAACGTGTTTCCAGTAATTGTAAATATTATACCTAATATATCTAATATATCACATTTTCTCGTAATCCTCGAAGACTCTTGAATTAATTAAAACCGACAGAGATATATGTAGACAGGACATAATCTACCCCCATCAACAATCCGCACGTTAGATTAACCATCGTGTACGACTGAAGCAAACTGCTCTACCATCTGGCATAAATTCAACCGCAAAACACCTCAAATCGAGCATAATAAAGGAGATAAAGGAAAAAAAAAATGAAATTACGTAAGCATCTCTGTGCCAAATCGAATGAGTATACGTAACTAACCTGGCTCATAGCTACGTGGAAAACTTTAATTTGTAAGTAGATTCGAAAACTGTTCGAAGTTTCCAAGGCGAATCGCGATAATGTTCCAGCTGGTCGTACCCGTCACAAATAACACGCCAAGGAATTGTACCGCGCGACCGATTATTGTACTACCGGAAGCGGATGTGTGAAACATAGGAGGGGGGCAATGAACGTTGCGTTGCTTGTCGCGAAGAATAGAGAGCCGAAAACGAGCATTGGAAACGAAGAACGACGGCTTGCATCCGCCATCACCAACGAAAAATAAATATGCTTTGAAGTAGTTCGATGCCTGGAAAAATGACAAATTCTAATCACATTTGTCGAGATACGAAGATAATTCGAGAAATGTTAGCTTTATATCGTCGCGTTTTAAACAAGATTTTAAACTCTAATCTACTTTGCCAAGATCCTTCGATAATGACAAATCAAATGTATTGTTAGTTTGCAGATACTTACGAGTTAATAGAAAATTTGAATGAACATGGAAAATATTCACAGCATAGAATTGTGCTTAGTTTATGATATTTAGAGAGTGAAAACAAATCTGTATTTAACTCTTTATTTATCTGCTTTTCTGTATTTAAATCTGTATTTAACTGTAGAAGTTCGCGGTCTGTTTAGGAAAATTCGCAGATAACGAAAGATACGTTTCGTGACTCGGTGGATGTTTCGATTGAAAACGATGCTATTTGATCGTTTTTCGAAAGAAATGTTATAAGCTACGCGTTACGTTATGTCGCAGGCCGTTCCGATTACGAAAACAGATCGTAGCTAGAATCGATAGGGCGATCGAAATATTCGGATCAGGGATCGAATGTTTCAGTGGACCGTAAACACATCTTTATGAATTGTACAGCAGGACCTGACGTGGCAGCGTGTTATGTCTTTGTCGCGAACGATATCGTATCGCGTTAGCTTATCAGCTTCGATACCGCTATCGACTCGAATTGTTCTCGATGCTGCGAGCCATTGCACCGGAAGTGTGCTACTGTTCCTCTTTCTTCCTTTCTGTGGATTTCCTCTCCGGAGGCAAGTCTCGAATAAAAACTTTGGTCGCGGTTTTTCTAACGACGTTATCATTTTTTCTCGTGAAATTTTCCTCCATATATCGTAGATTTTTAAATTACGTTAATCTTCTTTTAGCAAATCAACGAAAAAACGTTGCTAATTTTATGAAAGCAAAAGATATATTTATAAAACATTACATTTCATGAAATGTAAGTTAAATATCGTGCATTTTTTCTTGCTGTATTTCAGGTACTCCGATATTCCAAGATGTAACTTGAAGTTTTATGCGAAAAAGTTAATTTACGATTTGCTATGACGGCGCTGATTAATAATTAGAATTAATTAGAAATTTTAATTAATACAACTTGAAATTCCATCTATTTACTCTACTTTGATATTTCACCATCGCGTTCTGTAATATTACCATCTTTTTTACAATGTTTAGTTTTGTTCCAAGAATTTTTTACTCCGCTCATAGTAAAACATATAATTTAAACTAAATATACGACAAAATAATTCTGTCGAAATTATCATACGAAAATAGATTAAACCCCTAAAAAAATCGAAATAAATCATTTTTGAATCTGACTATCGGAATCGTTCGATCGGTTCTGAGAACAGATAGCTGTTTTCGATGGCTTCGCCTGGGTGGCACGGACCCCATGCTCGTTATCAAGTTGAATGACACCTAAACACCGATGAAGCAACAGCAAACAACATGCCAGTCGATCTCCCGCTGTAAACATTTTTGAGTATTGTTTTCCTATCTGGTAATTATCTCAAGGTGGTGTCTCGTGAAAAATGATCCTTGTGGGATAGTCGATCATCAGAACCAGTAGTTTCAAACCTTCACACATACTTTTCATGAATTTCCTTCAATTTCAATTTTTTTTTTTTTTTTTATGATTCTTTATTTTACTTGCCAAAATAAGATTAAACAAATGCGACGTTTTTGCAAAATTTTTAGCGCGATCTAAGTTTCTTATTAAATCCGGTAGAAGGGTAGATTTCAACCCTTGGATTATAAATGGCGTACAATTTTTGTGAAGGGTAAATTCGTTTTGTCATATCGGTCGGTCGGTAAATAGAAATTTGACAGGGTTCGTGTTGGTGCACCTGACTGGCGTCAGTGGTTTCCACCCGCCTCCCTTTTCTCGCCCCTCGATTCGTTGAAACAAACTCTCCCTTCGTTTCTGTCGCGACCACGCGTTGCTTGAAAGAATTTTTTTTTTCAATTCTTTCGATAAAGAATTATTTCTCTGGTATGTTCAATTTGCCAAACTATGAAATTACATGTGCAGCATCTTCTGTAGAATTCAATACACGCCTACTGACTTTTACAAATTGACGCAACAGTAGAAAGCAGGTTAATTTTGCAAAATCATTTCCGCCGAAGCAGAGATCTTCTAGATAAATTGGCCGGCAGTAAATTTATCGACTTTCCTTCGAAATTTCGCAAGGAGAATGTTTCTAAAAGAATTCCTTCTTTACAACAAAACTTCGCTTTAAATATCGTCAGCCGTTAATATGTTAAAAAATTACATAATAACGTACACTGAGAAAACGTTAGCTAGAAAGCACCTAACTGATCGTATTAGCTTGTCCGGAAAGTGTCTTTCCTTCGCAAACGTGTTTTTTACAACAATGAACCTTCATAGAAGCGGGAAACCGTCTGTGAAATGTCGCGGTGTTTATCTCAACAGAACAAAATGGATCGCACGTAATTCGACAAAATAATATAAAAGAAAAACGTTGTGAGCCTATTATTTGCTCATAAGACGAAAGAAATTTTTCGGGCAACCTAATAGATTCGGATTTAAGTGCCCTATCCTGTAGAAGGACGATCTGAAGAAAGAGTGGCTGGATAAAATCTAAGCGGAAAGATTGCCGGGAACACGTAAACACCCCGTAAATTTAGCCAGAAGGTTTCGCAATTCGTTCCGAGGCCCCGGTTGCTCGTGAAATTAATTGTCCGGGTAAACGGCGTTCCTTAAACACAGTAAGAAGCGTCATTACACGTTGCAAGATGGCCGGCTGTCGTCACCGGCCACTTGGGCAACCGCGCGAAATTCGTTTTACTATGAAAACAATGCGATTCTTACGCCGGTAGCGCAGCTGTGCCGCTAATTGCAAAACGATTATCTCGCAACGTAGTACTTGCTGTGCGGCCGAACCGCTGATTCGAGATTGCTAGCCGACAATACGATGAAAACTATCATAACGCGGATGTGAAATAGTTAAACTGAAATTCTATAAACGTTTCTTGCCCAAACGAAAACAGGTATTCTGAATAGGTATTATGCTGTTTCATAGGAAATGATAGATTTTGCAAACGTGTAAAATCACTTAGAATTTAGTCGCAAAAACCTCAGTCTGTTGGTGTTAAGTAATATTTTTTAGGCGTCGATTTAAGATCGTAAGTTTAGCTTAGAAAAGGCAGTTTGTGTATGAAAGCGTGCCATGGATTAACATCGAAACGGCGTGTTCTTTATATAGAACTTTGAACTTTTAAAAAAGCTACCTGACGCCTGTGCGAAAATTTTCGGCCGGATAATATGGACATAATAATTGAGCTACTCTCAAGAAAGTTAGAAATCTTTTCGTTTAAACCTGTCTATAGAAAAACTTGATAAAGTTTGATCGAGAAAAACTATAACACTCTGTATCTAAATTTCATGCACAAATAAAAACGAGCAATGCACAGCGAATTATCCGGACAAAGTGCAGCAGACCCTTTCGAATGTCAATTAAATAGCGAAATAGCGAGTTGAGAGGCTTTCGTAGGCATCGAGCGAAACGTCATCGAGAAACGATCATCGAGATTTCAAGCGTTGGCAGACGATCCGAGAAGTTTACGAGAAGAACGTCCGGTAGCAGCTCTCACAGTAACCCGAAGAGCCGAAACATCTGTTTGACATCCCTGTTTGTCAAGGCGTGACTCGGCACTTGCGCCTCTTCCATACAAAAGGGATCCGCTCTGGTCTTCTCCACGATCGTCCTCGCGATCGATCTACGAACTGCGAACCATTCGCGTCCAATTACGCGTGAAAATCGTAAACAATCGTAGACAGATGGCTCGGAAGCTAACTGTTTCCTTTCTTTTTCATTTTCTCTTTCTTCTCGCAAGCCCCGATACTCGTTCGTCTCTTTGTTTCATCCCTTTCCTTTTGAGTACTGTTCGACAACGATCGAATCGCGATAGACTCGCTTCCACGAAGTTGAACAGAGTGTCACTCCAGTTATCGTCATAGGCAAATTTCAGACAAAGTGGTTTCCACTGAGAGATTTATTATTCTACACAGTTGGAATCGTGACGGTTGTAAGGGAAGGTCTATCATTTGGTTTTTAATCGTTGCTTTTGGAAACTCAACCTTTTCCTTATAAAATAGCAAGCGTTTCCCTATTTATCTATTTTCCTTACTAATATCGATAGATATAATATAAATATTTCTTATGGTTTAGTTGAACTTTCGTCGATTGAGCGTATTTATTATACGAACGCGAGCTTTTATTGAAGAAAAATGAGAAACTCGGTTCATACTTGAAAAGGATGCAACAATTCAATCATAACTTATTCTCGAATAGCATCAGAAAAATTTACATTAAATGCTATTGTTAGACTAATATTTGTTCTGAGAAATTGTGGGAATACAGGCTGACAGGGAAGGAAAGAGAATGTGAAAGATTCTTTATTGATATGTTTAACATGCTAGTGTATCGCGATATTGCATTGCACTGACTGATATTACACACCTCATCAGTATGTACTGACAGACGTTACGGTTTCTCAAGAATCGCTACTTGTAGAAGCATTTTTTTTCTCCTGGAATATTAATGAATCATGATTGTCAAAATGATAAAATAATTTTCCACTGCTGCTATTCCGTTCTGATAAGAACAATAAGATTATTTTCTTTAATTGCGAGTATAAGAATATGGATCTGCATAAACATTCGCAGTCTATTAATTACTATCGCACAATTCAAAATGTCTGGCAAGTATACTGACGAAAATAGATTTCCATTGTGCTCCACTCACGCGGATCACTTGTTGCTTGATCCTGCGTGGGTCAGGATATGATATCACTCGTAACTTTATGGCAGCGAAAATTACGCGCCTTGGTATGCTCCAGACTAACTTTGTTTCGGACAACAGCAGTTTTTTCCAAATGATTTAATTTCATCGTTAAAAGTATGCGTCTATTACCTACAAGAGAAGAAACGAAAATTTCAGCTACAAAATAGCTACGTATATGCCATGTTGAAAGGAAGATCTCGATGAGAATTGTGTCGATATTTCGATAGTAAAAATAAACGTCATACACGTTAATTTACAGAATATTTAAGAAGAAAACTAAGTAGAACTAAATATCGTAAGTATCCTATTATCTTACTTAAATTCAACGATTGCCAAGAATTATGAAATTTCATATTATTATTATTTATTGTTTAGTTTAGATTGATATTTATATACCATTTACTTTCATACACTTGTTACAAAAGTAGTATCTACTACATACGCAATGTACACTACTGGTTAAAATATTCAGTAGTTGACGAGTAATTATCTACGTAATATCTTGATAAATGATTTATTTTCTCGAGAAGTATTTTGCTCAATGATTCACTCCGCTAAACCAGTGGAATTAGATGTCGTTATCGTTTTAATTTATACACGCGCCGGTTATATATTCGCATAGATAAAAAGCTGTTCATTTAGATCATCTGCCCTTAATGCAATACGCGGTCCAATTGTTAGCAGTCACGTATTATGTGTTTAGAATTCACGTTATTCTCTACAGATAATAATTGCATTATCTCGAATAACACTGCTTTGATTTATCCAAGCTTGGCAGCTTTGTTGTCTAAATAATTTATTGTCGTTTATTGAAATAAAAACTGTGCGGGATAGCTCGGTATCGCAGCAGGGGCATCATAAAAATATTTTTAGACGATTCCCAGCTAGGGAGAAAATGTTAGGGAACCAGCTCGATCGGAACAGGCAACACGTGCAGTCAATACGTCTCGAAAAATACGAGAATCGAATTTTTGGAACCGAAAATTAGGAACATACACTAGATTGTATTTTATGCTTCCCTCATTTCGAACACGTTCTTCCGTTCACTAATCCTCGGCGATTAAAATATTACAACGAGGAATTTTGAAATTCTAAAAGCGGATTTTAAGGCGCGTTTGTCGTTCTGAGAGAAAATAAATTTAAAGAACAATATCCTCCATTACATTTGTTATGAAAGATATTTCACGAAAATTCATCAATAATCAAGGAATTGTTTAATTATCAAGTTTTTCAATCTATCGAGATTCAACAATGGAATAAGCTTAGAAAAACCACCCTACCAAACCTCGAACGCCTATAAACTAAGTGGACGCGTCAATTCCATCCCATTGTTTCATCCTTCTACTAATAGAACAATCACCGTAATGTCCTCGGAACCCGAGTCATCGATCATGATTATCAACCGATTGGGCCCGCGTCTCCGAGACAAGCGAGTGCTCGTGCACAATCATTTGCTAACTAATAATATTAGTAAATTGACAAGCGAGAAATTTAAATAACAAGACGAATAACGTTATAACACTTTCTACTAAAATCACTTCTTATCATTTTACAAATTTCACGTTTAACGCTACGATCGTCTGATTTAATACAATTTACTTCGAAAACTTTATCTCCTTGCCAACTTGTCATTTACTAAACGTCTCTAATACTTGTATCGCGGATGTTCATGCAAAAATACAAAGAAAAAGGAAAAAAACAGCACTCTAAATAAAATACTCGATAGAATATTCCAAGAATAAAACAAACCTTCAAATTCCGTTTCTTTAATCCTGTCCATATAATTACGAATCTTCGTAAACGGTCACAGTCTACCGACAAGGTTACTCCAGTAACGTAAGAAGCTCGTCTATGATGTCGATCGTCTACGATCCACCCCCGATGGAAGGCCGTTGGCGGGCGAAAAAGTGTCAGCGCCCCGCGATTCCCCGGAAGTGGCGTTGTGGGATCCCCGCAGCCTCCCGCGATTTGAAACGCGTCGAGTCACCGATCCGTGCCCCGCGCGTGATGCCTCCCCTCCCCCAGCCGCTGTCTCCTCAGTTTCCCCCCCCCCCCCCCACCGCCCCGTGTCGAGACGCATTCAGCAGCCGGCTACGAGTTTCCCGCGGTCAATACTTTCACGGCTGGATATAAAACGTTCGCGATAAACGTATCGAGATAAAGCGGCGCGCTATCATTGGCTAGGACCCTCCGCCTCTCGCCCTCCGCCTCTTTCGCCCCCTTCTGCGCGCTCAAGAATCCCGTATTTGTCCGGCGCGGATCGCGAGTTGCGGGAGAAAGAGCTATACCTTCACCGGCGAACCGGCGATACGGAAAGAAAGAAAGAGAGAGAGGGAGTGTGTGTGTGTGTGAGAGAGAGAGAGAGAAACGACTACCGATAGAGGGAAAAGGACAGTGAGAAGAATATAGGTGAGAGAGACAGAGAGAGAGAGAGAGAATCGTATCTTTCTCACGTTTCCCTCACCTCCCTCGATCGTCTTGGACTCGATCCGAGTTCGATGCCTCAGAGTCGAGGCGGGGGAGGGCGGAGGCGGTCGACAGATCGCGGGCGGGGGCGAAGGGGAGAGAGAAAATCGAGCGAAAAAGAGAGAGAAAGATGGGACGAGGATCCGCGGCACCGCCCCCTTTTTTAACCACGCCTACCCTCGATATAATATTATATCCACTGTGACCCCCCTCCCGGACCCCTCACCCGCCGCGACGCCCCCCTGCAACGCGCCCAGAGACCTGTCCCGCGGGTTTCTCTCTACGTGCACCGAGAGGAGATACGTTTATGTGGGACGCACACCGCCACGCGGAACGATACAATGCCCACGTTTCACGCGGCGCTCTTCTTCGAGTCTCCTTCCATCAGCGAAGGGATGCTGCTGCGCGGACAAACGGAGAATACTTTGCGGGAATCCTTGTTACTCCCTTGAATTCTAGAGTGGATGATTTCTTGGTTGTTTTTTCGAGTTTCTGATCCGTTGCAGAGCGTGAAGCCGGCTTTGAAGTATGGAGCAAGCGAAGTTGAAGGTGTTTTTAGGTTCGCTTGATTCCGTTGCATTAGGAGTTATAGAAGTAGCTCTAGCTATAACAAAGTAACGAAATTGTAGGAAGCGAGGATTTATCTGGCTTTCGACCGGTTATTTGCCTGTTGGTTAGATGATAGTAGTTAGATCGCATCTTTGCTGAAACGACTTTTATCCGCGTGTTCTCGACAGGTTTACAAGAATGCACGCGATCTTGTGAACTTACTCGGTGAATACGAGGTATCACTAGTATCGTTACGAGTTGCGGGTAGATAGAAATTTTCAGGTATTGATGTTTTAGAAATGGATATCTCTTGTCTTTTAACAGCCACAGTAAGTTACGAGTCACTGTCGCGTTTCGTATCAAGAAATGTTCGTTGCTCCGAAAGGATTCTTATGGAAACACTGTATGGATAAGGCGATGTCTGAATTAATTGATTTATTTTGAAATAAATATCCGGACAATTATCTATACCCGTGTTGATAGTTTGCTACAACGTAAAAGTGATTTGATGGACAGAATATTGAAATTCAACTTTCGAACTAGATTTTTCAATTTTCCTCGAAAACCCGTGAAACAAAGCATTTTGGATTTCAGTGGAAACGAGGCCTGAGAAATCCCGCTGTCAGTCGCACTCGTACTTTCTCATGTGGCGTGTCTGATGTATTCCGGAAGCGTATTTTCCGGGATTCTTAACGGCAGGCCAGATTCTGGGGTGAGAGTTTCTACTTGCTTTAGGTTTTCCTATATCTGTTTCAAGCGCTTCTAATGAAGTTGACACGGGCTCGAGTGATTGTTGCCGTTTGGAAAATAAATGTGACAGGGTTCATTGTTTCTGGGAGAAAGTGAGAGATCTTAACGAGGGGATGAGCGTCTTGTGAAATATGACGTAAAAGTTCGACAGGAAGGAAAATTAAATATCAAGGAAAAGACCCTTTCTGTGACACTCAATTATTAAATAGGTTATTTTTACCAACGATTATATTATTAGATCTACTAACAGAGTAAAGGAACGTTTAAATAATAAACGAAGCTAAATTATAATTTACTATGCCAGAAGTTCGATTATATAGTTAAAGAACTGTCATCCGCGAGTCAACGAATAAACAGCAATTGAGATTTAATTAGTCGATTAGTTATCTTAAACTAATAAATAATATGATAAATTATTTAATTCATTTATTTTGATTTATTTATTGAATTATTTAATTAGTCGATAGAAATCGGTGACAAGCCCGTTGGCAGCGCTGCATTAATTTGTGTATTTAAGTAAATATCCAGATTCGATGCAGGATGACTGGAGATAAATACAAATTGAATTATTCAGCAAAGCTATTATAAAGCAACTATTTAATTTTCATTGATTGATTTCGTGAAAAATTTTTAACTACTAGAAGTATTCACACGAATGAAATATAAGAGTGAAGAAATTCAAATTCTTGTTCTATAATTTTCATTTCAATTCCATTCGCGTCAATTCCAGGTTGAAGCAAATTTGAATATTATATCTTTACGAAATTGAAATTGAAAAATGATCGAACAAAATGAGAGGACCGAAATACTTTTTCTTCCACCGCTTTTATCTCCAATGTTTCAACGATATCGATACCAACAATCTGTCGACAATTTATTAATAACCTTCAGCAGTGCCTCCACATAGAAATCGAGCAAATAGCGATCGACCATGGCCGATCCATTGGTTGTTCGATCGACTGGACACGTACTTATTACGTATTAACGCGACAACCGGCTAGGAAACACGTAATTTCGCGTTCTTACTGTGGTGTCATCTGGCCGTGGCAGCGGCTTTACGTAACGCTGGGATACTGTCACGGTATCTGTGCTTGCACTAGTACAATAACATCGTATTGGCATTCGCTTTTATTGTCTAAACGATAAGAACGGCAGATTTCTGTGTTGTCTATCGGAATTCCACCTCGTCGGCGATTAATCGATCCTCGGCCGATTGTCTACGGCACATATTGCAACTTGTGAATCACTTGGCCGCCCTGTCACTGCCAATCCCCCGGTTACATTGCTGCGAGCTTTTTACGCGCGCTGACAATCAACCCTGCGTTACATTTCCATTTCATCAGAATGGATTTCCTTGTGAAGAAACGTTCCCTTTTATCAGCTTCCTTCGGATTCGCGTCCCATAGTCGATATTGTACAACTTTATTTTTGCATTAGTAAATTTTTATTTCCAAGGTTCATTCGAATTGGAACATTTTAACCTTTTTCATCTAGAGGATAATGTTTTTATTACTGTATAATCCCGATAATTATTTGGTATGTAACAAAGAGAGAGAAACGATTCCATCATCTTCTTCAAAGAGCACTGCAAGATTCACCGAAAAGCAGTATCATAATTATACAAAAAGACGTAACTACCCTAAAATACAACCAATTTCGCTATGCTATTGTAATAAAAATGAAAAAGTTAAAGTACCTAATCGAGCATTGTTCAACAAGGGCAACTTCGCACGAAATCTCTATGAAACAATACATAAATATAAAATAGCAAGGAGGAAAGGAAGAACGACAACGAAGAGGAAAAAGGGAAGAATCCGGAGTATGGGCACGAAAAACCAAAAAGCCAGAATAAGTAGCGAAACCGAGAAACAATCAAACGGCCGATTAAAGGCAGCGAAGTGGTGCAGCCATCTATCAATAAATCGCGAAGCCGAACGTGCGATAATCGCGTTAATCCGGCGCACATCCGGCTGATGGGATTCCGCCCCCCGGTTTGCCTCGTGCAAACACACTCCTGCGTGCGAGCGAGCGAACGAACGAGAGACGGGGGTGAGTGGCGAGTTCGATTCCTCGTTTTTTTTTCCAGCTGCGGGGTAGCCGAAAGGGGTCAACCACGCCACGTGGTTTCCACGCGTGATGCGAGACACGTTGCGTAAACGGCGACCAAACCATACAGTAGCCGACAAAAATGTGCAAACACCGACATGGGGATATACCAAACGTGTATTTTTATGTATTCAAGAACCAGGGAAAAGATCTATATACGTAATATCTGTATCAGGTGGATGTGTATGAAATTTTGATTCCTGAAAACTTCAATTCGCCATTAATTACAGTTGATTTTTTCGTTAATTGTCTACGATATTAAGGACGAACATTTTGTTATATGTATAAATTACGTAGGGGTGTATTTAGTGTTTGATATTATGTGTATAATATACACAGTTTCGATGGAAAAATATTTAACTGATATTTTTATTCTACCCCTTATTGTTATTCTAATAAAATGAAAAGTATTGCGTATTTTCATATGATGATACTTTTCTATATTTCTTTCATAAATATCCGTTAGTTGATTATGTCTATAATATCAGTGAGTCTATAAAGTTTTGCTAGTTACTGTACACCGAAACCACGCGTCTAGTAATAGCCTGTGCATTCTATTGCTTGCATGTTGACGAAGGGTAGTGGTTACCCTCCGTTATGCAATCAATTATTTGAGCCGAGATTCGACAACTTTTAAAACGGAATTACTAAGTACTTGCATAATACTTTTTTAATAGCCAACAGAGTCTATAATTAAGTATAAACTTCGCTAATAATTCACGAATATAGAAACAGCAAAGAACTAACTTTCTTCGCTAAACGAGGAAGATGACAATTCCTATAAAACTGATATATTCCAGGATATATTTGCTATCATAAAATGTCATTTGTGCGCAGAGGATCCCTTTAAAATTTCCAAATCACTCGTTCTTACTCTTCAAAGTTCTACTTACTATTGGTTTGGCAACTAAGTGATTGCGGATGTTGTCATTATGTGGCATTGACAAAATCCGCAATGACTTAGTTGTCAACCCAATATATATCATGGGCCTTTTATCACGATAATTTACTAATAATAGTATTAGCGAATTGGTAAATTACTGTTTCTTCGTGCAATTTCAAGTCGAATGTACATAATCAGACGATTTATCATTTATAAACTGTGATCGTAAAATCTCATTTTATTGGCAAGATAGTTTATCAGTACGTACTAGCATGTAACGCGCGACTCGTGGCTTGTAAAATGTCGCTAATGATATTAGTCTAATTGCGAGGCAGGAGGTGCTGGTCGATCAGTTTGCAATTCCGCCGTGTTCGAGCCCTTAATCAAGACTCGCGGTCGAATATCAGCGAGTTCCGGCCGCAACCGCGACCCCGGCCGCCGTTTCCCGCAGCCATGGCGACGATCCGTCACCGAGGAAAAAAACCAGGCAGAATAGAGTCTAACCGGGACTCCTGTACTTCTCGCTTCCACGATCGCGACAATCATCATCCATAAACACCGAAGGCCTTATCTTTGGCCAATGATCGACGTTATTACGAGCTTCCGGCACCGATTATCGAGCAGCGATGCTCGTCTTACGCAATGCACCGGGAGGAAAAACCGGGGAAAAAGGAAAGCGAATTCCCACGTCGCGATCCGCGACAGACAAATCGGCTGAGGTCTGGACTCGGTGTACGTAGTAGGGGCGAGCCAACGTCGAGGCGAACGTCTTCAAGTTCATGGCTGCGTTTAAAACACCATCTGCAAACGGACGTGGCCTGCGAGCGGCCGGAGGGGGCGGCCGTCTGATGCATTCTGACGCGTGATTATGCCACGGAGGTCAGAGAGGATCTATGCCTGACTGCACCTCCGCCATTGCCCCGGCACGATCGCGTATCTTCCACGATCGCTCCGAAAGTCCGCGTTTCTTTTTCATTTCGGGGATACAGCTCGTCACGTTCGGGGATTCCCCATATAGCAATTAGCACCTTTTTTTTCATCATCCTCGGCGGAACAATGTTCTTACCGGCCTTGAAAGACGTAGGTAGCTGCCGGTTCGTCGACGCTGGATTATTCTTTATGGATCAACTGGATGGATCGTGCATAGATGGAGTTGCGTGTGGACGTCACGCGTCGCTTGCGCGGCAAACGTCGACGGGATCGTGGTTTACGAGCACGATGAAACGCCGGAATTTACTGCCTGTCTTCGTGAAAATCGCCGTTGTTCTAGCGTCATACTGTTTTCTGATAAATAAAACACTGTCTTTCTATTGTTTTTCAGCACAATGTTGTTCTCTTCTTGTCTTAGGTATCTTGATTATATCGGCAAGGTTATTAAGAGACGATAAGAAGCGATTCATACGAACTTAATTTGTAAGGTTTGGCTTGTGAATAATTCGAAGAGTCGCTACTTGTCTCGTAGAATTGTAGCAAAGATGTACCATGATATTGAATAACGAATAAAAGAAGTGATACGTGTGGCCTTTTACAGCAATTCGTCAGTATCATCGCACAAGTCTCATAAATTTCATGATTCTCACTGTAACGTCACAAGTGTACGTTTCGCTTTTATACTCCCGATAGATTCTTGAAGTTCTCGATTTTATTCATAACGACTCGTTTCTTCCGCTAGAATTTAGGTTTAGAAGCCACGAAGCCCAATAAGATAGTTCTAATTGATTATATTCTTGCAGTTCGTGCAACAAACGATTCCTATACCTACTAAATGCCAATTTTGCAGGAATACAAAATTCTGATTTATTAATTATTCTCTGATCTTCATTAACTGTTACGTTTCATATTCAGACAGACCAGGCTTACTAGTATTTACGAACAAAAGAGTAGATGACTCATTTGTACATGTGACTATATATTTCCTCCAATAACGAAGCTACGTACGATCTATTTTTAAAACAGTAGCACATAAGGTGGCCCTGCTACGCTATAAATCAAACCTGCATCGTTCCTACCACTCAACGTTTTCGAACTGGACAGAACACAAAAGCCAAGTGTAGGAGCGAAGGAGGCAGAAAGTGATCTTTGATCGATCGCTCGTTCCGTTTCAATTCAGAAAATTGGCCTATTTTAAAGGGTCTCGAGAGTGATTCTTTTAATCACCCAGGGAGAAGGCTTGGACCGAGGGGGCAGCAAAGATGCAGCGAAGGAAACCGGCGAGGAGTTGAACCGAAAGGGAAATTATTCAAAGTGAAAAAAGAGGAAATACTTTTGCCAAGCCCTTGACACGGAGGAGCTCAAGTATGGAAAGCCACTTCAAAGCCACGGGCGCTAATTGGATTTACAACGAGTTAGTCTCTCCGTGGACGAAGTTTTGAGTAGCTGCGAAGCAGCGCGCCCCTACGCGTGCAAGTACGTGTCTTTTGTGACCGGATGCGTAGTTAAATCGACCGACAAGTGAACCGCGACCTCGCTCTGCCCGTTTCTCCTTAAGACGCTATTTTCACGAAAATTATTAACGTTTTATCGGCCATCGAGCGGAGGTGGGATCGAACTGTGTCCCAGAGGTGGGAATGTTTAGAGTTTGGTAAATAGCTTCCTCTTCAATAATGGACTCACGTTTGTGTATATTTTTATTATTAATGTATTGAAAATTAATATTTCTCTTATAGATCTGCAGTTTTTAACTTTGAATTTCAAACAGGCAGTAAACTTAAATTTCCGGAATCTGCTTTATCAACCCTTCACCGTTCTATTGTATTTATAAAAGCTTACGTTAATCGCATAATAGCTATGATTATCTATCTTCTTGATAAATCTGGTTAGAATATTCATGAGATACCAAGAAATTAGACAACAATTAAGAAGTTATGTTACGTATTAACTAAATTAAGAATATTAACGATAAATAGCCTGAGAGCGTTTATGTATTCATGAAAAATCTAAAGCTGCAACAATATACAAAATGTACATAAAATATCAAACTGCATCAAACATGGAAAATAAAATACCTACTAATAGTTAGATACGCTATCCAATAAATGAAGCAAATCTTCCTTTATATTCCATTCCTTTGCTTCCATTTCTAAAAACATGAATCTACATAGATACCCTTGGTCTAAAAATAAGAAATTAACTGCTCCGAAAACACATCCCCGAAGTCACTTCGAAGAACAGTGAAGATCCAACGGGAAATGGATTGAAATCGTTGGTGGTCGATAGAAAAACTCGCGGTCGGGAATTGATTTGTCGCGCGTCGAATTCCTGGCGAGGGTATTTCACACGCGTGGTTGTTCGGCACCCGTAGAGGCATGTGCTCCGCAAACCGTGCGACAAAGCCCGTTCCGTAAAGCGCAAAATGTAAAAAACGAAAGACCGATATATATTATCGTGCGCGGGGGCCATTCAGTTGAAACCAGTTTGTGGGCCAATTCTTTTTCCCAACACCACTCTTCTTCTGGCTGACGCGCGATTTACATAGATCTCGTCCTGCCGATCTGCATATCGGGTGTCGTTCAAATTAGCTTCGCTTCGAGGGGCCACCTCTTGTTCCCCCTTCCTTTCCTCGCCGCTGGAGAAGGGATAACCCCTCCAGGATGACGCGTCACTCGTTTCAAGCTGCGATTGGATGGATTTCTCGTTCCGGTGGTTGCATAAAAAGCAGTTAAATCATCATATTGCCCCTCAACCCTCTGTAGCAAGGGTACGATTTTAATTGCCGATTTCTGTGCCGATGATTAATGCCAATTTTCTTACAGAAGCATAATTTTCACATCTTGTAATCTGCAGCTTTTATGCCTTCTGCGTACCTCGACGCGTCGTTGAAATTAGCGACAAATTACGATCTACGTGTGACTGCATAATTGACGATATGTATTATTGAGTTAAACGTTTTACTCGATATCATATCTAATAAAGAAAACGTAACTCGTCTTTCGAAATTTCATACGACAGTACATTAATCACATCGATACGAAAATATCCGTTTCAGAACCTCGTAAACCATATTCGTCGTATCTTCGTATCTAGAACTTACGGATAAACCGAATGAATATTTTCCATTGTTATAGCTTCCAAATTCTATCGAAGATCGAATACGTTAATTAAGAAAATAGTGGACTGGTAGACAAACAAGGAACAACACTTCATTAAAAATCGACAAAACTTACGAGGCAATCTAACGATTTTTGAAAAAACTTATTCATCCCTCTATCTTAACTCATCTCGAGTCATCTAATAAAGAATAACTTAATGATAGACGGATTAACAGAAAAACAAAGGAAGCTAACCAAAATCCATTGGACTTGGATATCTGCGAAGTATATGTGTTCGATTCTCGTCAGATTCATCATGGTAACGGCAACAATGACTCCAGGTGATAAGTAATTAGAGCGAGCGTTCGCTACGCATCCAAGGTGAGTCTACTTAATCCTCCCCAGTCGGTCGTTTACAACCGGAAGCAAGCGGTCTGATTCACATTGGCCGAGTAATATCTACCACTCTAACCGGCCCCGACAACGACATTGTATCCGTATTCAAAATATACGGGCACACGTGTTATACTCGGCCGCGTTATTTCGAGCGTCCCGTTTCCTTGGGGGCTCGACGCGCGTCACTGGCCCTTTTTTCTTCCTCAAGGCACTTGTCTCCCCCTCGAATCGCAGCCACTTCGTCCGTTTTATGCGTTTCGGAAACTGAAAAACAACGACGGAGCGAAGATCCACGCCATCTCCCGGAAGCGAACACCACCGCTGAAAGTCGTTAAAGCTTCTGTGCCTGGTATCGGCTCGATCCATCCACTTCGTGGCGCTTTCCTTTGAATACCAAAACGTTTGAAGGGGTTGCTGGATGCTATACAATAATAATTTCTCGGAATTCAAAACTTAAGCCCCATTTGACACTAAAATTAGCGACGTGGAATTTGTCTTTTTATATATTATCGTAAATATGTAGCATATACATAGACGATTATAATTATAGCGATACGATGAGAATAAATGGTCGATATTAATTTTGTCAGAAACGTTTGAATGATTTTAGTAAGTGGTAATTCTAGTGTTGTTGTAAGAGCTTCTACGAGTTTGTAACCACTTACCGCTTGTTAGTGCACAGCTATGTGATGTAAACGAGCAAACGTAATATGTATGTATATACATACTTACAATATCGTGCAACTGCGTAGATAGCGCAGGCGGTACGATTTTGCAGGGATTAAAATATCGTAATCTCGAATGATAGACGCGTATACGTGTACGTGTTTAGTATGACAACTTGCGTTTTCTACCTATTAATGTTGACTCTTTCTAATTGGTAAAGAGGAAACAAAATTCTTGTCAATTGATATGAGAATTTTTTTATACTCAATAAAATTTCAGTACATGCAACTTTCATAGCATGTTATGGTTCACGCGTCAATCTCGTCACTATTTGAGCACCCATTGTTAAAGAATTAAGGCATATAACTTGCAGAGAAGCTCAATTATCCTCATCATTGATTCAGCAATTAATTAATCTAATAATCAAACAATGGCCAATAAATATCAATAACTGTCAACTATGAATTTCAATTCAAACTCATTGACTCATAACTGAGGTAAAGTCCATTTTATGCTCGTCTAATTTAAAAAAAGAAACCTATTAAATAGAAATTAACGTCTTACCATAACTATAGTGATCGTAAAGAAAAATATCATTGGAGATACTTTTGTACTACTTGCTTTTGAACGCCAGCGTATCTCGAAAATTTCAGATTACATTATTCATTTTAGAATTTTACACTTGAGAGCCATACAGAACACATGAGCCGTATAGCCATAAACTGAAAGGTAGGAAAAGCGTTGATATTAAAAATACTATCTTTCCTAATTGTACTTGAAACTCGTCGTTAATTTCGAAGTATTTTTGAAAAATTGAAACTATGCAAGTAATTTATTTTCGAAGAAGTTGAAGCCTAATCACGAGACTATGAATCCTGCATGTAAATTCACATCTTTAAAAATGTAACTAAGCGCAGATTTGTTTGTTCCTTCAATTAGTGCTGTTCTCAATAATGCAACATCCGCATTCAACTAATCGTGTATCCTGAGAAAATGACAAAAAGTAGAGTTGATCAACTTGACTTCTAAGAAGCTCTCGGTGGAAGATATCGCCGCTTGCGCGTAAGAAAATAAGAGAAGAAAAATATAAAAAGAAGAACAACGAGTAGCAGAACAGTTTGAGCGAACAAAAGCAGCCAGTTGCTTTCCTCGCGGCGGGATCCCGTTAAGACAGCCGGATGCGGCTTGTTTTCGCGACGTTTTCGCGGCGCCGCTGGCCGCGCCGAAAGTGCAGAAAACCGTGGCCGCGCGAAAATAGCGGTAACTCGGTATAATGCGATGCAGTAGCGGATACGTTGTTACAGTAATGCGTTCGTATCGCGCGCATCTACGCACATGCGTGTCACGCGCGTCTCTTCTCTCCCTGAAGCTAGAACAATAGGTTCCCGCGACTGAAGGAACGAGCCCCGTACCGTCATCCCAGCGTCCGTCGTTTACTTGATGGCTTTGTGGGTTACAAGTGCAATTAAACTTCAGAAGCCTTACCAGCGGAATTAATCTAACCTAACGTTGCTACAGAATAAAAGAAAACAACAAAGAGTTTACGAACTGAAATGGTAAACAATATGGCGAAAAAAATGTTTTAAGCTATTCTTTTGATGGGGAAGAATATAAATCCTTTTACCCCTAATAATATTTTCATCGTATTCGCGTAGAATATAGGCGTTCTTCGTGCAGAAGAAACACATTCTTTTACCATTTATTCTCTCTCTAAATCTGTACAGGTGGTAAAAAATGGATGTCCATAACGATACGATAATAAATAATGTAAATGACATAAATAACAGAAATCTTTAGCTCTGTCAATTGCATCGTTCGCTATCTCAACCCCTCAATTGCAATTAAACCGATTAATTAGCAGAAAATATCCAAAGTAAAATAAAGGTCCAATGCACTTCTTCTTATATACGCACGAAAGAAACAATTAACAAACGCGTATCAAACTCACTAATCTTGTATTTCTCACGTCATACGAAGACTACTAGATCACATCTAATCCTCATAATAACTACTATGTAATATGCTTAAACATAGAAGTTCAGCCTATCTTATTTTCTTCCCATCGGATCCAACAATTTCCATGCGAATATAGCGAACCTCGTGGAAAAACGTGAGGCATGAAAGAATTATCTTTCAAGTGTCCCGCGAATTAGTATCAGGGCAGTGGCCACGTAGAGACCAAGCAAGTTCACAGCTCGCAACCGGAAGCACGGTTCAAGTGTTACTTATATCCCTTATCGGGACGCGGCGGTCGTTGCGACTCCATGAGACGGTTTGTGGCTCATTGTCCACGTCCGAAACGGACGGCGCAAGGCCGTATAAATATCGGGCCAAGCGTATCGCGCATGCATATCGCTAGTTTCCCCGCGGCTACTCTCTCTTTCTCTCCATCCTCGTTTTCTTGGAGTAAACGTTAGCCGAGGTTACAGACAGTCGAGTAGCTGCTACCACTACCATAGACACCGCTACCGACTACCACCAACCGTGTACCAAGTAATTGGTACAACTGTGCCGGACCTAGACATGGACAAAGTGGGAAAAAAAGTACCGCTATTGATGAGAGAAATACATTGAACGTTAATTCGAAACTGTTACCAACTGATTTCAAGGAACTGTAGCCTCCGAATAGAAGGGAACGCGGTGAGCTATTTACCGAACGTTTCACGCTAATTACCGTGTACCAACCCGATACGAGTACTATCAAATAAGACGACGTGTGTAAATAAGACAAAAATATCGCATGACAATTGTTAAATTTAATCGAAGTATCAAGAAAAGTTAGAAGTTGAATTAAAATAGGGCTAATGCCATGTTTCTTCTCAAAGCAATGACTAATTCGTATTTCGTAATCGTATGCGTCCTATATACAAATGTACATTTGGTGAATATGCACAGGGTTTGTTAACACGTTGAAATCATGAGGGGTACTAACGATTAACACTAGTCAGTGATACCAGTTACATTAAAAGAAATATTCATATTTCTAAAATTCCAAATGATTTCAGGCAATGTGCTAAATGAATCATATAAAATGTATTTAATTAATGCTATTTTCTAACCAAAAGTAGGTATTAAAATTGTGTATAACAGCGTACCATGCAGGAGCGAGCACTGTAGACAAGCCATACAAAATTTCACCAGTCAACGTGTTAAGCCAGGTGAAAGACAAAGGCGTCTGAAGAACGGTTGTGCCTCGAATTTCAAGAGTTATCATTCTGTCCATCTGTAGGTCCCGCTAATTTCTCCGCACGCCGGCATGGCACCCCGCGTTTCTTTCGTTCTCAACGTTATCATCATCGGTCTTTACGAGCGCATTTGCATCGGCCCGGAACCGCTTCTGAGTCGAGCACGACTCGCTAAGAAGAACAGGAAGAAGAAGGGGACGTGGAACGTACGAGGGAAACGCGAAAGAAGAGGACGAAAAAGAAACGAAACAAGTGGAGAGCGGGGAAGGGGAGGACGTGCGAACGGCGTTGCTTAATAACCCGTATACCGATTCGCGTATGCTTGCGATCGCTCTTCTATGTATATGTGTATGTGTTGGTGTTCGCGCGCGCATGTTCACCCACCACGACTTGCAAGACGAGTAAACGCGGTTATACTATACGCGTCGCGCTCACCAAGACGTCTGGCGTCGGCGCATAATGCGAGCGGCACGTAATTTCGTCGATTCTAATTGCGATGAGTTACAATTAGAAAGCGCACTAATTGAAAGCGTTTCGCAATGCGCGATGGCGCAAAAGTTCGCGGATCTTCGCGAGCCGTGTGATTTACTGGCTCGACGTGGGATCCGACATTCGTTGCGAGGCCGTGCCTTCACTTCGAAACGCTTCGATTTCGACGTCGATCGTTCCTTTATGGAAAATACTATCCTACTGAATTTTAGGTCATCGAAGATTCAACTTTGCAATTTTTTTCAAGTTCATATGACTTCAAATGGATGTTATATTTCAATAAATGGTATTGAAATATATGAGATAATTTTTAAATATTTGATTTTAATTAACATTATAATTTTACTGTCTCTGTATGTTCCTCCGTTTTCATGAGTATAGTATTCCAAAAAGGAAATCCGAAGAGGTATAAAGACGAAGGAGAAGCGAAGAGAACAGCAGGACTAAAAAGAAGGTTAGGATTTTAAGTCATCTAGAAAGTATGATTAATCCTTTAGCTACCATGCAACTATATACAGTGAGTGTCATTGGTGTAGAACAGTGCATACGAGCCTGATAATCCATCTCATATTTCTATAAAACATTTATAATAGATTTTGATAATATTTAATGTATTACACATACCCATTTATCTATAAAAAGAAGAACATCGCACCAGTATTGAAATTAATTATTGAAGTATTGGAATTAAATAAGTATTGAAAATGTTTGTTCCGAAATTTTTTTATAGGTAATTATGACTTAAAATAACTAGAATAACGGCAGCGACCTCTCAAAAAGCATTTCGCATCCTTTTTAGGAATCTTGGCTCGCGATATAGGTTATGAGTACACATAAACGAAATACATTATTGATATCTGTATATACTTAAAACAAAAACACACGCCTCCCTCTAGTTATATAATCTTCCATATCAAAATCTCAAAATTATAATAATATCCTCAATATATATAACACCTAACTGACATATTCTATACAGTATGCAATCATTTTGCTCGCAGTGACAATCATAGTAAATGAAACATCGTCTACAAAAAATATTCATATCCAAAGTATCCAATACCTAGGAAAATGATGATAAATATAAAAGAAAAGAAAAAGAATCAAAGTAAAAATAAGTGACAATCATACCGGAATCTTGAGTCAGGAAGGATGACGTTTGGGAGAGGTGTCCCAGGTAAAGAGGCACATTTTTCCGAAGCGGATTCGTTCGAGTCGTATTAAACCCACTGAGCGCTCGGAAACGCGAGAAACGTCGATGTGCGTATGTGTTCATTTGTATTAAATTAGTTTCTATTCGATTGGTCTCAATGCAACGCTTCCGCAGAGACTCTACCGCGGCGCAGGCACGCACACACCGAACGAGAGCCTACTTAAAGGCTTGTACGCAAGTATCCGTTTAATGCTCGCCTCTAGTGGCACACCATCGAACCACGCTGTAGTTCCACGTGCGTGTATGTATATATATTTATACATACGTGTGTAACACTGGATATTACCGACACTGTACTTGCGCGTACTTAGCGTACACTCACGGCCGATGCACAGATAACTTCACCGTGTACACCGTAGAAACGAGAGTTACGTCGAGGCGTTCGAGGATCGCTTTGCTTTACGACCGTTTACGTGCACCCGGAGAATTCCGTGGCGGTGCGTGCTGTTGCACGTGCACGCTAACCTAGAGCCTCTTTTCTCTTTCTTCCTTTTTCTTCGGACCTCTCGTTAGAGGGGGTTTCAACGCGGAAACTTCGCGCGCAACTTTCGATCGGTCGCGATCGTGTACAGCAATTAACACGTTCGGTGCGGAGTCGATACATGTATCGAGAAGCAAGATGCCCTCTAGTTCGATACATGTATCGATATCATTCTTTCTTTTTGTTATTTTTCAACAATCTGACGTGTGTTTTAACTTCTTTCAAGAAAAAGCAATTAAATACAATTCTTTTTTATTGTTTCGTCGCTTAAAATAAGAATTATAAGAATTCTACCACATTGAATGTTTTAAGCGAGATTCGATATCTCGCATTCTTCCGGATATCGACGTTATGTGGGATTAGCTGAAACGTGAACTGGTTAGACGTTTCTTTCGAACGACTTCCGAAGCAATCTCGCGGTCGTTAGAAAACATTTTCTCAGTGGGAGACGTAATGATAGTGTTCGTTGCAAATCTGCAATTTTCTGCGTAGTTAAGTCGGAGGCCTTACACTTGACGCGGTAATAGATCGTGGTTACTAAATTATTTACGAAAATTCCGTATGTGTTAAATATTCTCTATAACCTTTTGTTTTCAGCTCGAGCAACTGGTGATCTTCCACTTCGTTTTAACACAGTTCAGGTAAGTGTCGGAGATTTTTCGAAGAGAGATGTTTCGTAAAAGGTATATGTATCTAAACGATCGGAGGGAACGAATTTATAGGGAGTTTTAGTGACAAAAAATCATTCGGTCCAACGAGTGGCACGTGGACACTGATAAAAAATAATTTAAGGGACGGTTTCGAGGCGTTTAATCGCATGCTATCTGACCGGATGAACGAGGAGAACCAGTGCAGGTTGTTCCAAATGAAGTAACAATTGTGACGTATGGCCGTACCGATTACGAAAGTTCGATATTCCAGGGACTTTTGCGCGCCGCTAACTGTTACCGATTGCAGTAAATTCTACGAGCGATGCCCACACGACGCCACAATAAATTTCCGCGAGCGCGTACGTTCGTGAATCACGTGCCGCAGCTGGTATTGTCTAGAAAGAAGAAACTCGGTCTGCCGTGACGCGATTGCACGGTGTTGCGATAAATTTTCCATCGCATCGCGATGTCCTTCCGAACCAAGAAATACAATTTTCCGATTTCCCGACAGGAAATCATGCCGTCAATCAACTCAACAATAATCAACTCATCACGATCGATTCGTTCTCTCCATAATCGTTCTTTCTATACATAAAAATGGCGGCTATGTAAGTAGTAGAAATTAATCCTCTACTCATTTTATTTGTTTGCCATTCTGCTATTGTACTCCATTGTTATATTACTGCATTGATACGAAGTATATTTATAAGAATTATTAATCTTTACTATGATCTTCGTAGTAGCGTTTCTGAAAAACAATCTATATTTATAGGATACACAGAAGTCTATATAGTAATGGAATTTTTAGAACTGCTACTTCCGCAATATCAAGGTCGTATTGTATAGACTACTCAATTCTTATCTCTCCCTAAAAGAAAACAGAGAAATTGACATTGTAATATAAACTTAAAATCCTTGTATCTTTGAAATCCATCGCGAGCTAGTGATGAGGTTTTTAGAACCGCAACTTCCGCCAAATGAAATAACTTTTCCTTAACTAACCAAGGTTGAATCACATTACTGAATTCTTAATCCCTCCTCTTTTTTTCCAGAAAAAGAAGAAACCAACATTGTTTCTCAAAAAATGTAAAAGTTTAGTCTACCGTCCCAACCACGTATCCAAACAGCGGTCTTAACCTCAAATCGAATCACCGTTGACGCACTTCGGAGCAATGTTACGGATGCTAATTAACGTTTCGCAAGTTTCCGCGACAACGGCGATGCAGGTGTAATGCGTAAGTGCCTAATGCGCGGAAGTTCGGCGCAGACGGACTCTCGGTTAGAATTGAAGGAACTTTTCGGCGAAACGATAAACCGATTTGCCAGGCTGACGTTAGTTAGCCAGACACGGGACAGCCATATTCGCGCTTCGGCCATTATCCTGTTTCGGACGCGACTGTAATTAAGCCTGTTTCCGGGGATTAGCGCTCGCCCGCACGCGCGTTCACTCTCTTGCTCTCACTCCAGGACTGTTCCCTGGCTTGAGTTCTCTTTCTTTTTGGTCGGAGTCCATTACAGCCCGGAACAACTACCGGTCGGAATAGTTTCGCGTACGAATGCGCGCGAAATCATGTCTCCTGTTCAACGCAAGACGACTCAATCCTGTTTTTATCATTTCGTAGGCTTCTTTCTTATACGCATTACAAGCCTTGAAAGCATAGCTAAAGTTTTCCAGAATCTATGATCTAAGCTATTTGCTACGTTCATGTTTTCGTTATTTGGTGGCAAATGTGTAGCTTTTGTCGAAATACAGATTTCTTAGTAGTAGAGTTTATAAGCAGATATAAGAGTACTGATTTTTCAGACACCTTCTGAGTTTATCGATCGAAGCTTCAAATAGAAAACAGTTCGCTGCATTAATAATATTAAAAATATTTCATAGGCAATACCTTCGGTTCATAGCCAATACCTCATCACATACGTAAAGGAAACTAACAAGCATGCGTTTTGATTTCAGAAACAAGTTACCAATGTTTGACATTATAATAACGTAACGTAATAGAAACAAGCATCGAGCATCTTCGTACTTTTACTCACTCCAAGGCAACAAATCTGAAACCTGTCTGAATAACAGGTTTGGAAGCTCTAGTGTCGAGCAAATTACAGAAGTATTTAACCGTCCAATAAAAGTAGTTTAACCGGCGAAGAAGTCTAATAACGGTCATTTGATGTAGTCAATAAAATGATCGAAGACCGTCCAGCGTCGAATTGTCTAGGTTTCCCACGTGTCACGGGTTGCTGCATTTCCTAGCAGCGGGTGGTTAAGTTGGTCCCGGTGCACCGCGATCGGCCAGTGGTTTCCATGAACGGGTCCCTCGGCGGAAAGACGACCGGCAGCCCCACACATTCTTCACAAATGGGCATCAGGGTTGTGTGTATCGATTGATGTCCGCGCCTTCCTCATTAGGAGGATCGGTCGATTTCGTAGGTGCTCTTTTGACGCGATCGCGGCTTGCGATCCGGTCCTAAAGTGGTGACGCAACGGTCGAACGAGACCCCAATAGGTCGAGATGAGAGCCATTGTATGGCAATCTTATAATTTAGACAATCACCGATCAATTGAATGGGCCTTTACTACTGCTATACATGCAGCGCCCGTACACCGGCGAGAGTGAATGATGAATGAATGAAGGGACAAGACCGAATGAATGGACAGATAGTTGGCTCCGCTTAAACGTTCGTAAATAACCGGCCGCTTCATTCAATTACTTTCAATCGCTTCGAGCCAATAGATACAATTTAGAAAAAAAAAGAGGAAAAATAAGAAAGGACGGAAAACAAGAGGCCGTGATGGACCGCGGTGAGTTCCGTGCAGCTACGCGCTGATTCCGACAGTGCATGTGCGACGTTGTAGGAAGCTGATTGTGAGGATCTGTGGGGATTTCGCTGTTGACAATAGTTGGTTTGATGATTACAAATATACCGTGATTTGATACTACTTTCTTGCAGTTGATATAGAGATCCGTGGAATGAAATAGGAAATTTGGAAGATACAGAGATTAGGATATAAAAATACGCGATTTGTTTAAAAGTCTAATTTTCATTTCGTAACGATCATTATTTTTATACTGTAGTGATTTTGATGAAGATTTTGATTAAAACCGTACGATATGGTAAAAATGTCTTGTTTTATCGCGCTGATTTTGATCAAAATGTAAATCAAAAGATAAAAATATTTTATTGACTAATCTGCACGCGACGTGTAACAGAAAAAGAAAGCAATCGATTTTATTTTTAATTCGTCCGGCACAAAAGTTCCGAAGAAGATGTTCGGTAGGTAGGTGCCAAGAAATATTTTACGATGTCAAAGATTTACGACGGTATTAAAAATAGCTGCATACTCCCGACAAGCGTGGTTTTTGTGCAATATGATTCGCATTTATTTGTATAAATTATACACGCCATATTATTATAATCATCGTCACGCGTGACTTTTACGTTGGCATCGATTAATAAAAATTCGTCGGTGTAGTATTTCCTTCTCGTGTAACGATTAAAATAAATTATTTGCTATTTCGAAACGTCGAAGGATGTTTTCACTGATGCTCAGTTCAAAGACAAATGCGAACCGACGTCCGTGTAAATACACAATCTACCGCGGACAACGTCGATAAGATAATTTGATCGAAAGTCCCGGTCGAGAGAAAATTACACCGATCAGCAGTGTCATTAACGAACCACTAGCTGACTTGGATCTAAGAAAACACGCAGTGTTCGGACTGAAGAAAATCTCATTGTCTAATAAAAATCCTCACCCAAATATGTGTTTTTCGGTTTACGAATTTTCTTTTATTAAAGGGGATAAATGAAAATTTTGATATTTTACGTATCTATTACGATATTTTTTCTTTGGAAAAGGAAAATTATGATACTTTGATGGAATTATTTTAAAGCGTGACCTAGATACATTGCCAATTTTTCCTTCCATCCAATGACTCTTATTTTGATTTTCTTAAGGTTAGATTTCTAATTTCTCTAATTAATTAGTCGTTTAATTAATAAATTTCCATTCTTTCACTGATTAAAAGTCAAAATTTTGACAATTTATATGTCGACATTGAATCTACGCTATACTAATAATAAAGTATAATAAAATTCCATCATGTTGCAACTTCGACCATTGCCACTTCAACCACTTCAACCACTTGCAATTAATCGTTGGATCACGTCACTCGCGAAGAAGACGTCGATCAGAATCTCTGCTATCTCGATAGAAAGGAGAGGGTAACTAATAATTAGAAAAGCCTAACGCTGTCAGGCACGCGATTTCGTCGCGTGGTTGATGGCCGAAAGAAATCTGGAAACGTGAAACTGAAAGGCAAACGAGTCTCTATGCCGACTTAATGGACACCGATTGGTACAGATGGCCTTAGACGGCTTTCATACGGCCACGAGACTTGCGCCACGTCACGTCCGGATGAATTTATATGCGTAAAATGAGATGGTCGGGGTCTTGATTGTCGATAGCGAGTTTCCTTTACCACTGCGCTCCGTTCCATCCAATCGATTTTCCTCTAAAAGTTCGATATTATCGATTACATTAATTGGCAAAGACTAATTATGTCGTCGTAGCAATCTCTTATCTTTTTGTGTCATTTTATTTATACTAAGGACAACCTATAATATAATTATGTTATACAATCGATCAATTTTATCGAAGTTAATCATTTGATTTCCGAAAAATTAAACAACTCGATTATACGTTTTAAGACTAAAATGATGAAATTTTCAGAAAATTGGGTTATCAGTTACATGTGATAAAAACGGAATATCGTTTGTATTTGAATCGTTCATAAACAACATCGATTAATTGCACAAATCGAGAAGTACAGAAAAATGATGATGTTACAAAAATTGTTTTTTAAATTTATCTTAGAATTGACCATTATTTATGTCAATCTTCATACGACGAACGAACTTATAAAACTAAGTTATTCAGAATCGAATATTAATCATGTACTTATGTATATAATGAAATTAACAGACAAATAAAAACCGGAGTTGATTAGTTTGGCTTCTAAGACACTTGCTTGTTACATCGATATTGGCTCGTTCCTATTAATTTCTAGTTAAGAGACGACTTGCCTAACAGGTCAAAACTCCAGGATTATTTTTCCTTCATGTACATGATCTCGAGCGTTTCTGTTATGTGCAGTCGTACGGTGAACCGTGTGATCCACGCGAAAAATAAATAGATATTCGTTAAATCCAGCGTGGCGTGTCGACAATTGAATTCCCGAAACGAACATTCGGACGGAAGAGCGTTTGATAAGCAGCCGGAAGTTGGTCGCGGGCAAACGCCCAGCTTTCCTCTCGACTCCGATAGCGGACAGCCGCTCCAACGAACATCACTCGATTCGCTTCGAGTCCACTTGCCGGCAGATTCGTTTTCGATCTATCAATCTCGAGGGTCGAGCTCGTGCTTTGATCTATGAAAGCAATCTTATCGATGCGCATACGATATACCGCCGATGCATATGTATTTGCTGTTGCAGCCTCAGAACCTCGAGGAGTCTGTGATATTTGCTTAAGTGATTTTGTTACCTTTATGGGGGATTCACAATGCTTTTATTGATACGTAATTGTTCGTCAGAATGAAATACAATTTTGTTGTTTCTTAATTGCATCCTTTACCGATCGCGATATCTTTTTATAATTTCATACAGAAAGTAGAATAACGATGTATCTGAAAGGCTGTTGTATATTATTTCTAACGGATAGTAGATTATATTAGAATAGTAAATACCGTGTTTAGTTATCGTATGGGATCGACAAGCATTTTGGCTTCTAGACGATGATGCACTTTACTCGCTGTTCAATTTAAATGAATACAGATATAAAAAATTGTGTATTTATTACGTAGTTAGCTTTCTCGTTTAAATTGAGCTTTTCAACGATACTAATAGGGAAAAATAGAGAACAGCCACTTACGAGTAATCTGGTACCGTACAACTCGAAACGTACATGTAAAACTGCTTGCGCGAGAACGATGGGGCCATTAGGTTCATACGCAATAACTTAAAAGGATAATTAAACATCGCTGTTTTTATATTACACGACATTGTAATCTCATTGCGGTGCGCGGGATTCGCGCAACAACATCGTGTAACAAAGCTAATCGCCGTTCGTAAAGTAATTCCATCAAAAGTCAATTTTGTCGAGTGGTGGAATGAGGTGGTGGTCGGAGCGGCTGGAACCGTTCACCATTAGCAGCGATTATTTGCAGTCATTGTGGGCCCGTTTGAAAATTACTCGATCGAAACGCGGCCGCGGCTTCACGAGTCGAATAAGCAACCGAACCGATTAATCCGTCATTCTGATTTATTTCTCCGTTGGCGGGCCACGTTCGAACATGCGCCATGCGCTGCGACGAGTAGCGTTATCGCGTGACAAAGCGCGTATAGGTGAACGATAGACGGTCCGTCGCACCCGTGAATATTCATCCGACCCGCTAATTGGCGATACGATGACTATTCATGAATCAACGATTTTCAATAGCTGTTATTTGACGTACGAACGAAAGGCGGAGCAACAATGAGCGAAACGGGGCGAGGAGGCGAGGGGCGGCGCGCGCGGGTGAAGGAGAAAGAGCGCGAGGGGAGGCCTGAAGGAAGATGGGGGAAGGAAAAAAGGATTCAAAGGAACGGGCAGAATCGACGGCAGAAAGAAATTCGCTGGGGTAAGGGAGAAGTCCGAAAATCCAGCCAAAGATAGGAATCGGATAGGACGGTTCGAAATAAAGGACTCGGAGAAAGATGGGGCGATGGCTGAAATAAATCGGTCTAGGACTACGTATAAAGGAAAATGTTCGACCTCGACGCGTCCGAGACAATGAGTCAAATGGAAATTTGTTGGCAGAATAAAATATTTGAAATAAATAGGTTCTATTAGAAACGATGCCTAGATAGTCTCTGTAAATGTAGAGGTTTACAAATTATATATGCACAAATGAAGTGTTTAAATCGCGTGGTTTAATAAACGTTTTTGGAGAAACACTTAATCCCTTCGTTCCTATGTACATCTGTCTGAAGCAAAAGTTTCGCTCAGACCAAAGTACCAGATATGTATATCAATATCTCGTTATTTACTCTATCGTTGTAGCTAATTCTTTCGTGTTTAATGTCTCTTTATGATCTCGTAATCCCGCGTATATATATATATTAACTAATTTAAATACGAAACGTAACCATAAGAAACTCATTGAATATATAGCATGATCTGAAAACGAAGACAAAAAGTCTATCTATCCAAGTAGCGAGAAAACTCGGGCAAGGATAATAAAGAAACGAAGGCAGAGAGAAGGAAAGCTCGCATAGCTAAGGCACGTTTATATTTGTTGATTGCAGCAATATAGCGCAAATTATGATTCTCAGGTAATTGCTCGCGCGCACTGTTCCTCCTTTGCTTCTCTCTTTCCTTCTCTTCCTCGCACTTTCGTCGTACAGCTTTCTTTCTCTCGCTTAGTTCTTCCCTCTTGCTCTGATAATCACGCGAAGTAGCCGCGTATGCAGTAATCGCACATGTCGAACATAAATTCGTGCGTGCACCACGCGCTTGCGTCGGCAAACAGCGACGCTCCGCAAGAACGCAGACGTGGTGCCACCCCCGCGATGCTCTGCGACGCCCGACCCCGTCATCGGTATTGGTCATCCTCGATGACAAAGGAATCGACGCGTGTGCTGCTGACAGATCATTTAAATCGGTCGCCAACTGCAGCCGGAAAGTGGATCGTGAACGTGGCCCGTTTCGTTCCGAGATTTGACGCGTTAGAATAATGGTATTGTCGTTGGTTTTGGTCTAACCCCATTTTACGAGTAATTTTCTAATGAAATAATACGTACAGGAATTTTTGGAACGTTGACATGCTACGATTTGCGTCATGATTCCGATCCAACGTTGTTATTGCTAACAAATTTTTCCTATGTTATAAAATCGTTTACAAACTGATCGCGGATGGGTGTTAGGAGTTTGTTGCAAATGAATTGTAGAAGTTAAGGAGAAGTTAGATAAGAAATATAAGGGGAACGTAAAAGAGATTTAGATAGATAGGAAGGTTTAAAGAGTACATAATACAGAATGACTTTTTAGTGACTCCAATAGTTGTTAATAACTTCAATGTCGAGTCTAAGAATGTACAGTGTTTTTTTTTATATAAAGTATACTGTTTTGATAAATATCTCGTTAGTAAAACGAATGAAATTAAATACCGCGAATAAAAATCTGTTCTGGAATAAGAGAGACCGAAAGAATAGAAAATTTCTACTTCCGTCAGTGGCAGTGATAATACGTGTTGAAGTGGTTACCGCTTCTAAGAAAACTCTACATCTGGTCCTTTTTAGTTTTCTCAAGCACTGAAGCCATCGACAGCGCGTAGACAAAAGACTGCGACGAAGTCAGGCCATAAACAGTAGACAGGCGACGTTGGCTTCGGAGTTTTCAGTTATTAGGTAACACAGCTAGCGTGCGGATCTGGACCAGCTCAAATTGTATTTTACTTATTCACTTCTATTTAAATATATTTTTCTACCTTACAATTTATCCACGTGTTTTCTCTGTTTACACACCGAATAACCTCAACAATACGAAATAGATAAAGAAAGAAACATTGCTGACACCTTCCATCTATTAGGTTGTCCGAATAGTGTCTTTCTTTTACAGACACGTCCCTTACAACGACGCATCTTTATACAAACATGAAACCTAATCTGTCGAACGTTATGACCTTTATCTTGATAAAACAAAATGGATCATACGTAATTCGTAATAAAATAACATAAAACGAAAAATGTTGTGTATCTATTATTTGCTTATAAAACGAAAGAAGCTTCTCGGACGACCTAATACTTAAGAATTGTCACGGATTAACATATGTACGTAAATTATTACTAAAATCTCCTTTCTAGACTCGAAACGTCAAAGTTGAAATAGTGAATGATAGCAAAGAATATGAAATGATGTGAGAATGGTAGCAATACAGGGTACCGATGCACGACTCGCTGAGAAAAGGTGATCAAGCTCGGTGGAAAATCGAGCGAACGAAAGTCATGTGAGAGGGGCGTCATTCCCTCAAATCGAAGTTTATTTAGCCTGGGTTTACGGCTCACTCTGGATTCACTTAAGCTCGAATCGCCGCAGGAATCGCAGCGATGTCGTCCCATGCGATTCGGAATTTTGGAACGGTTCCAAGCGACCTTTGAATAGTCTCCGAACGCGCGGCCACGTAGAAAGGGGAATGTTAGCGATCGGAGGCCGGCTCGCGGAAAAATTTACGACGACAATAAACTTCGTCCATCGTGCGGGGAGCAGGATTATAAAAAAGCGAAGAAAAAAGACAGAAAAAGCAGTGTGGAGAAAGAAGAAGAAGAAGAAGATGAAGAGAAAGATGATGAAGAAGAAGAAAGGGGAAACCGGTGAGAATTGCAGGTCGCGAGGCCGCTGCACAATTATCCAAGGCGTTTCGTTCACCAAACGTTCTCGCGATGATATTCACCCCTTATGATACTTGTGATTGATCCTAGCGCGTTTCTACCTAACAGCGACTGATAAATTGCATGATAGTCGAGACTCTGTGTTCGTCAATGTTGTTGATCTATGTAATTTTCCTTGTACACGTCGTGATAAACGTATAAATTAAACATTAATTAATTTAGGATTTATTTGATACTAGTAGACTGTAAATATTATGAGAGAAGTGGAATTTCTTATTTCTTCTCAATATTCTGACGAGTATTATGCTCTCGATATTTTTTGGATTTTTTTATTCCGTGCACCTTCGCATAAAAATGTACAGAGAGTACGGAGATTTGATAATTAACAGTTGAAGAGTTACGTAAATGTAGGTAGGTTCAAAGAGATTTAAGAAGAATGGTTATCATATATAGGAAATGTAGATTACAGCTATTTTGAAATTATAGGTATTCTACCGTAGAAGCAGATAATAGAATGAAAGAATTCAATGTTCACTGTTGCGCATTCGTCCGCTACAATATACTTAGCTTGTCTATAAGGAATCTGATTTACAAATTATATCTAAATGAATATGCTAAGTCCTTAATTAATGTAATCCGGATACCTGTTACTGAAGAAAATTCCTCCAAAGATAGATTAGATTTTCGCGCATATACACGGGAAAGTATTCCAAGTATTCATAATGGTTACTTAGAACAGTCTACTGCGTGTCTGTTTAAAATTACAATGAAATTTTATCGCGTTCGCTTTGGATCACCAGCTTTAATTAAGCAGAAATTTCAAAACCGCGTAAATTACGGCGTTTCACCGTGGAAATTTTTGTACTCGCCGGGCTCCACTTCCAAATCGGCGATTTTGAACAAAACGAGCGAAAGACATGTTATATTCGTATCCGATGGAGAAGCTCTCGGACGAAGCCATAAAAAATGTCAATTTTTCCCAGAGGACGAAGATGATAGACATTGAAATGGAAGTCGAAACATCGTCCCCTGCCCCGTACTCTTCCCACCGAAAAAAAGAGACGAAAAGAAAATAACGGCGAAAAAAAAGAAGAGAAAACAATCCCGTGCTGCTTGATTTTCGATTCTTCGTTTCGACGAATGGCGGACACAATAGCGTGGTTGCTACCCCTCCGGATGGAGCAGGGCTGGCAAATATTTCGGAACGCGTTCGCGTGGCCGGCGCATCTGTTGCACGCACACGCGTGCCAATTTGCGATTCCTACGTAGAAATTAGCGACACGTAGCGAGTGACCCTCGAGCTTCCACCCTAGCAGCCACGGGAGGGGTGTTTAAGGGGTTGCGCGGGATAATTAACTCGGTCAGTGCCATACGAAATTCGAAACTTCCGATGGATTCCTGAAAACAGGTGAAAAATCACTCGTATTGCAATGTCCAATCAATCAATGATATCGACAAGTATGTAATAGATGATTTTGTGAATTGTAGAGACTCGACTTGTTCAATCGATTTTTAAGAGCACATCGTATTTTCTTATTCGTTTATGCATTTCGTATAAATTCAGACTTTTATAAATATTCTATACATAGATATAGCAGTTAAATTTGTTTCTATTAATAAATATCATATATAGCAATTAGTCTATTTTAAATATTTTATATATTCTTGGGTTTTATACGCGAATTATTCTCAGTTCAATAGGTGTAATTAATAAATTAATAATTAAATTTTTTGTACCTCTATTGCTAACTACGTGACTTTATTTTCAAATTTCGTTTAACGCTTGCTCGTTTAACGACACCGATAAATTCTCTATATGCATGTATGTATAATGTAGATATATTTGCGATGATATTAATTGGTATGAAAAATTCAGTAATCGTGAAACATTGACCAAAAATGGTCAACTCGGCCGATAACGTCGACTGAGAAAAATTTTTCGAGAATTCGAAAATTTAAATACGTAAAATTTGTTCGTGGAAGGAACGTATAAAAAAGCCTTGGTAATCTGGGAAACGTAACTGCATCCATAATAAGCAATCTGAACAAGAGATCTCGTCGGGGAAAGTGCATTAATCGAGAAATAAAAATATACGTATACAGATACTCGTGCTCTGAAATTGGTCGGAACGATCGTTAACCGCTTTGCAAGGGTTACAGTCGCCCAAATTACGTCGTGGAATTTCGTCACGAAATTTCGAAAAATAACAGGGATACCTATGTGGCTATTTTAATGGAAAGCTGTTAAGAATGTTTTTATTTCGTTGGTTTTCCAGTGACGCAAGTAGAAAAGGTGAAAATTTCTCGAGAAAATTGGATTCGAAATAGGAAGTTTAAAAAAGCGGAAATGAAAAAAATCTTTTTTCTTTCTAGAATGTAATATCTTTCGGTTTCTAAAATATTGAAAAAAATATTCTCTATATAGCTTAATGTTTGATAAAAGGGTTAATATAGTTTCCGTTAAATAATACGATTCTATCAGGCAGTTAAATCATTTTTTATTAGGTTATTAATATTTGCAGTTGTATAAAAATTGAGGATTTTTTTTAGACTCGCGTCACTAAGCTTCTGACAAACCAAGGATTTCTCCACTAATATAAAAGTATAATTTATTCATCATTCATTTATTCTACGTAATAACAATGAAAAACCAACGATCAATTAGAAAAATATAGGCAATCCAATTCATAGAACGTTAAGGGAATTTGAAAAGCGACTGACGCAGATTCGTTCGAAACGGACGTTAAATCAAGCGAAATGTCATCGTCATCGTCATGCGCGCTCGATGGCGTAGTCATTAGCTGTCATTCGCTAAACCAAAATGTGCCCAAGGTTTCCCGGCTGTCTCGGTGTCACAGAGAATTTTCTTTTCCCCTCCAGAGCGAACGACTGCAGAAATTCTGAGAAACGCTCATTAAGGCTCGCACGAGACTCGCATTTCGCGATGCGTGTATCCCGATATTTTTAGAGTGTGGGTGAATCACTGTTTGGCGGGAGAGCTGTACGGCTGCGGCAGTTAAACCGCCGATTTCAGAAATAACGGCCACGGAAATTAATAACCGAGGTATCGTTGTATCGCGACTGATCGGCCAACGATCAAATTTTCCTTCCTCTTTGCTCGAAACGACCTCTCGTCGTTCACGTTCTCTTCGAATGGAAAACGTTAAAGAAAAATCCATAGGTAGTTTCTTCCGATTCCTTAGCGATAGATGTTTCAATTTAGGGATTAACATTTCTAGACTTTCTCGATGGTAAGATTTTGTAACATCGTCAAAGTTTCGATATTTATAATTTTGCACCTCTTGTTCTTTATTTATGATTACAAAAGACAAGATACAGCGATGCAATTGATTTCCTTATCATCTGAATGTATGTGGAAATTTTGAATGACACATTGATACATGATCGATACAAGGCAAAGTTTATGTGCTATAATTCAATAAGAAAGAAATTCGATGCTCCAACGAATCGAGTAAAACTTGGTAAAATCGATAAATATAGTAGCCTACGTAAATATTACAATTTGAAATTATCATAATCGCCATGGTCTACTGTTACCATAATGCCACTTAATTTCCAGCAAAACAGCAGTAATTTATATATTTAACACTTTGACAAATATCGCATTCAAAGCGTATTAGCGTGAACCGTGGCAATAATTTACCCAAATGACATAGTTCGTGGATAGGGGTAAGAAAAGAAAGAAAAACAAGACACGGTATAAATTACAAGAACACCTGTCACAGGTAAACCCTAACGCATGATCAGCCTCTATAAAACCACCCCCGTTGTTCTTTCCCATGTTCGAACGGGTTCACGTGGTGTTCGACACTCGTTACGTCGTTCGTAACGCGTTTTAATAAGGCGACGAGACGAACGGCAAATATGCACGCGGCACGGTGCACCTGCGCTCGATTCTAGTCACCACCTAAGCGGTCGTGTTGCCTGCCGGCAGCTCGTAAAACGGGTGAACCTCGGAGGTCTAGACCAGCCCTGGACTAGACCAACGAGACGACGCATCCGAAATAACCCTCTATATTCTATTTCGAGGCCGACATGCCGCGCGATACAGTTTCTCGTGTCAGTGGAATACGGCAATGATTCCCTCGTTGGCCCGTTTTCATGCTCGCGACAATTGTCCGTCCGCTAAGCTTGACGTTTCTCGCTTCGTAGGCAATCTCTGATCAAAATTTCTTCTTCTTCCAACATTCTGCCATGCCCTTCAAACTTGGCCGTAACAGTGGTAAAAATATTGCTAATTGGTTTTAGATCGAGATACAGGATCGGCGCACACAGCAATCGGTATATATCTTTGGTAAACGATTCGTTTATTTTAACCACCGAAGTAGATCTAAATCTTCCAAAATTTTCCCAAAATTATGTAAACGATAATAATCTCCAAAACTTTCGGCGTTCTAATTGCAAAAAAAGCAAAAAGAAAAAGGGAATAATATTGCTAAATCTAGTACACCGTTTCGCTATACTTCATCCAGCGTTTATCGCGTACATTCTATACATTTCGACATTCTTCGATTGATTTAAAATCATCGGATATATACATCTTCGTTACCCCGTAGATCGCGTTTCTCACTTTGCTATATCGAAATTATAAAGTACGATATTGTAATCGCGAAGCAGCGATTCTACCGAAAGCGTCAAACCTATTATTTCTTTGTATTTACACGGAGAAAGTTTTCGCCCTGGATGCATTAACCCGAAAAGAATGGATCTAATAACAAAAGCAGAGCGCGTCTCCGTCGCTAGTGACTTAGCAGCCGACAGACGAGTGTCCGCGCGGCTGCTCTTCTCACCGGCATCGGAGCACGCGTGACTCACGTCTCCGCGTCTCGGCAAGTGCCGCCGCCACTCGGGGATCTCGGGAACCGCGTCAGGGATCCCCCTACTCCCATTCGGATCGTTGGCGCTGGTGGGGGTACGGTGAGCATGGGGTGGGGAGCCGGCAGGGGAAGCCGAGTCATGGCAAAACTTTTGTCCATTCACGGTCGACACGCTCCTAATTGGGAGTACGCTTCGTGGTCTCGTTCCACGCGCACGGCCGCTCCGTGGAAACTCTACCGGACGCCGGTTCTGTCTCTCCTCTCCGAATTTTCAGTCGCACGAAACGCGCCTCCGTCCCTTTCGCGAACAACTAATAATTGGCGTAGCAGCGATTTTTCCAAGGCTAGCACCGGCACTGAATCACGCATTCGCCTAACTCCACCACGGGAAGATGACGGGAGAAGTGGAGGAGGAGGGAGGGGGAGGAGGAGGAGAAGGGTTTCGTTAAAAATCGGGAAACGTGCGGCGTGACCTCGCTTTTGGCCGCCCGCGTAAATCAATCCTCGCGAGACGGGCATATTTTTGCCTGACTGACGGACGAGCCAGCAGGAATTTCTTAACGAGCGCGTCGATTCTGGAATCACCGTCGATCGACACTGCTTCGACGCGCGTTTCTAATTTTCCAATTATTCGTCTGTGGCTGATGCGTAGCTACGATCGAGGCAAAACATATGCGAAAGTTTGTACAGGATAGGGTAACGATCGATAGGAGAATCGATTCTCACGAGATTAGATATCAATGTGATGGAGCAATTTTTCTATGCTCTACGCTACGAGTAGAAGTATTTTTTTTTTTTTATAAATTACCGTAAGAGATACCGTTCTTCGATCATCTTTCGATGAACACGTATAATGTTATCCGCGGAAAATTGAAATTTTTCATGGTTAATGATACGCATCTAATTGTAGGTTGTAACAGAGAAGTCAGATTTTCCATAATGGACAATAAATTTGTAGAAAATAATGCTTCTTACAGAATCTTGCCTCACCTCGTCTGTTAATAACGTTAGAGTATCGTTAGAGTGTTGCTACAACAATAATTTTACCACCTTTAGCAAACCTCCAAAAATAAACGGTGCAATCTAATTCGAGATTTGATATATTCTAGAAGATCGGAAAGTTAATCTCAACAATATAAACAAATTATGTATTTGTGTTGCGACAAACAGAAACGATACTTGATCCTTAGAACAACTTTATTAATTCGTCCTATTTCTCGATAGTAAGTCAACATTTCTTCAATCGGCCATTACATATCGACGAAAAATGTTCCGTTTTCACGCAACATCGTCAAATCATGCATATGTCATCGGAGTACGGCTGTCAGCGTTCCAAGAAACCGAAACCGTTGACTGAGTCACCGTTCGCTACTCCACGAAAGAATGTTCGTTTCACCCTGAAAGAATAGCTGGGAAAATCGTGAGATTGCCTGACCACGGTTTAATCACGGTCGACGGTTGAACGACGAGCGGGTTGGCTTTTGGCGTTTTCACTTTCCTCCGAAACGTGTCAGCAGGTTATACCGCTTCATCGATCCTCTCACTACGACCTTTCTGCACCGCGTCTATTGCGATTACGTCCGAGCGAATTAAGTCGGGAAAGGGGACGTGACGACAAGCTTTGCCAATAATTGTCTCCGCGTTTCACAAATATCGACGTGTAAAATTTCCAAGCAGCTGCTAAAAACGAACGACAGAGACGACGGTACGTCGACAAGTTGGAGGAGCACGCGTGCAAACAATGGAAACTGGTGAACGCGACGAGTCTTCCACTTTCCGGGCATTCGAGCCACGTTCCGGCGTCGTTAACCCGCGGCCTAATCAATACACATAATTATGAAACTATGTGGCATTAATAGTGGCGACCCGGTTAGCTTGTAATCTTGTACCGGTACGGGACTAGTTCGCGCGTTATTAAGCGGTCGTATTTTATCGGCAGCATCTAGCCGACCGGCACCAACGCTATGAGAGAAGATCGTCGCCAGTTTACAGTCAACCTCAACCTATAACACACGCGCGACGTATTATTCTTTGTAATTTAGCGTTTTATTCTTCTTTCCGTTGTTGGTAATTTTTCAGAGATAACTGGTAACATCGACGGCTTATCGAGATAGACGTTTTCTGTCGATAGAAGCAATGACATAGCCACTCGAATATAACGAGAGATACATCAAGTGTATTTTCGAAGAAATTACTTTTCAAGATTTTGAATACCGAACGCGATATTATGTTTAAATTTAGGGAAAGATAAGTTACGCGTAGCGGAGTTTTCCAGGTGAACGTTCCCTAACATGGAACGGGTTAATAAACTGAAATACGAGGAAAACACGTGACGTGTGATTTTCGAAAAATTTATTTTCCAACAGAGAGATTTTTAACGACCAAGCGAACGTACTTAAACTTGGGAGAAAATAATTTAAATCACGTTTCCAATGTATTTTCACGCGTATATATTAGCCGTGTGTCATCTAAACGTGAAATTTATAATTGACTAATGTAGCTATATAATTCAATTATATTCCAAGATGATTACACGATAATTCATGGGCCTAGGAATTCAAAGATAATTAAGTATGTAGATGATAGGCTTCATGGACCAGGGAATTCATTAATTCTAAACAGTATTTCCATAATAACGACGAAAAATTCTGAATATGTATATTTTGATTGGTCGTAAGAAGAAGAAGCTTCTGCGTTTCGTATAAAATATTAAGTGTCAGGAAATAGCAGGAGATGTGCAGAGCTGTCAACTTTGTATCGCGTCTCTTCTCGCTGGTTCGTGGTGCAAGGTAAATAAATAACCGCATTTATTCGCGTTACAGGTTCGCGTGAAATAAAGAAATTGATGGCGGAACGAGTTTTGCCATAAGTAGCGCGGCTCGAACACACTTTAAAAAGAAAATCACTGACGATGATAAGCCTTCGGTTCGATACAACGGACAGAAAATTTGTATAATTACGCTTCCGTTAATTTCGTAGATTAACCTGCTTCGTGTTCCAAACGTTTAGAAAATATCGTCGGCCTGTCTTGTCCAAGATATGCAAAATCAAGAACAGCTTGTAAAAATGTCTCTCACGTGTCAGTCGATAAACCAGCGGAACTAGGAAATGCTTCTATGTCAGTTCGTTTATGCGGACTATCGTCTCTTTCAAACGACCAACACACCTCTGACAATTGCAATTTTTTTCAAACTTCTTTCAACCAGCTATAACTGACAAACACCTGCATACAACGATCTCTATCGCTGATAGCCGATTTTAAGTCGATTTTAAGACGAAACCAGTATCTTTATGACTACACGGCGAACGTTTATACAGATTCGTATTTTTATGGTCGCAACCAAACGAGAGATTTGTTTCACTTGCTCTGGATATTTTCTATAAGATTCTGCTCCTTTGAATTTCTTTCGATTCACGTTCGTTAGAAATGTACGAAATTTAGACGCTTCTGTCACCTTTCGAGATACTCGGATAGGCAAATATTTAATATTATCAACAAATAAATAATTATAATTAATTCTTCGTACAAAGGATTTGACGAAACTGACCAAGGAAAGTGTCATTTTTCCCGAGGCTGAAATTCGTTCGCCGAAAGATTCTCGATGATAGGCTACGACTATAGAAAAAGTACAACGTCCTCCTATGGCGAAAGTGACACTTCTCGATTGCCTACACATAGCAGCACGACCATTTCTTTACATACGCTATGCAGAAAGAAAATGAGGTTGTCAACCACTGTATGTGGGCCACTTTGCCGCAAGTCGGTCAAGCCATCCCCTAAATCGCTGAACTATCCTCGAAACAGCAAGTGCCGGGGAAACTTCGCCACCCTCGCACCCTCGTTGAAACTCGGGGTCGGCCAAGTGGCCGGGAACCTGACCGGCAATTATCAGTGGAAAGACTGACGGCAACGTGATTCGATTTGAAAATTTGACTTGAGAATCTGCACATCACGATCGATCCTTTCTAATCACTAAATATTCCTTTACTAATTTGCTAGTCACTAAAAAATGGTAAATTTCCACGGTTGCTATGGCTGATGGGAATTTCAACTGTCAGCTACACTGTCACCGCACGATTTCTTATCCCGATGACGATAATTGCAAGGTTTGACGTTGCGATCACACACTTGGGCCCCGAGTCACAATCACATTTATGCTTGTCGCGCTCCACCGGGCCCGGAAGCTACAAGTGTCCGCGGTAAACCGGGGACTGTGCAGCTGGAAACGGAGCGTTTCCCTTGGGTGGTTAGAGGCGATCGACTCGAGCGAACACGTTCGAGGGTGCAGAGGGTCGCTGCTGTATAATATCTGTTTCTGACGACACTGACGGTATACACACGCGCGTACCATGATAGGAGAGAGGATCACAGAAAACACGAGATGACGCACGTCGAGCACTTACCTGTTGCCAGAACTGGGCGAGCAGGTATATACGCTCCTTCTTGAACAGCCAGTCCATGGACTGCATGGCCTGAATGTCCAGCGAGTTGGCCTCCGCAGAGGCCTGCATGCTGGCCAGTGCCGGCGTGTTCAGGCTGGCTAGAACGGGCTGCTGGAGCACGGACGCGTTGCTGCTGGCTAGCAGATTCGCGTGGTACACGGACGGTGCATCCTCCGAACCGCCAGTAGCCAGTAGTTGGGCCCCTATCGGCGCTGAAGGCCCCTGGAGGCCCAGTGACGAAGCCACTTTGACGGCTTCGAACTTCTCCGCCGGGCCCAAAACTGTTCCCCTTGGTTTGCCGGCGCCGCCGACGCCTCCTGGGGCGCACGCCTCGGCCGGCGGGCCCGTCGCTACCGTCTCTTCCTGTTCCTTAGTCCCGGACACTGTCCCGGAACACACTGGACCCGTCGCACCACACACTGGCCCCACGGTCACACGAAATCGCACAATGTCCCTTCCGAGTTCACCAAAGTCATCGACGTACGCTCCTGGCTCTCGGCACCAGGTGTTCTTCGAATCTGGATTCAGGCCGGACGTCAGGCTGCCCGTCGTCGTCGTGCTGCTGCTGCTGCTGCTCTTACTACTCGCGGCGGCATCACACCCACACTCGCGCGGAAAAACCGACAAACATATAGGTACACTGCACGCGGTCACACTTCACTGGCTCCGGTTTTTCCCTCGTCTCGCCCTCGTCTCGTCTCGTCACGTCTCTTCTCACGGCTGACTTCAGGAAGAGAGTACGAGACCCGTCCTAGCAGGCTCCTAACCTGAAACTAAGAGCTACCGAACGACCGATGCGATGTCTGGAGGAGGTGCACGGCCGCTAGAGGGGATTGGGCGGAGCACGGACGGCGTGGTGGGGGTCGGCCGGCCCACCGGCTGCCCAATCCCACGCCGCCCGGTTCTCCCACTCTCCTTCGCGGCCCTCGCGTTCAGAGGAGAGCGTGGTCGCGGTGGGGATAAGCTGCGCGGAGAAGGGAGACGCCACGGAAAGGACCGGAGGCTGGCTAGGTGGTCCCTACCAGAGCGGATCTCATATTTTCAGCTCCCCGACCGCCCTTTTCTCCAACCCCTGCCGATCGTCGGTTCCCTTCTTCTTTCCTTCCTCTTTTTCTCCCGACGTCTCCCTCCTCTTTGTATCTATGTTTCTTATTTTCGCCCCCCTCGTCATCCCCCCGCTCTTTCTCCGCACCATCGAAACCCCCCGGTCCCTTGGTCCGCGGTGGTCCCCCTATCCCCTTACCCACCCTCCACACGCCCCATCAACCCACCCGACCGCCCCGCAGACAGTAACCCTTCGATTGCTCGTTGGTGACTGAGCGTTACCTTTGTTGCGAGCGCCGTTACGATTTTCAGACGTTCGGCCACACCAGAACGAGGTGTGATTGAGTTTCGAAGGGGTTACCGATGCGCCAGCACCACCGGGCTTTTTTTCGAAGCGCAGCCCTGCCACCGACACGACGCCCTCCATCTTTTTCTCTTCTTCGACCCCTTCGCCACGGAATACCGCGATCTCCGGCCCTTTGCCCCTTCTGCTTCTCAACTGACTCCATGTCGCAGTCAACTTTCCGATACAAGAGTCGTTCTTCGCCTGAATTTACTAGCTCGAAGCGACCGCTTGCGCTTCAACGTCTCTGCCAGAACGTTTCTTTCCTTTACGATTTGTTTATGGAGAATCTCTTCCGACGAGCGATATCGATCGCAGGCCACGAGGGTACAAGACTAGTTTTTTCCACGATATACATGTCACTTTTTTTCCTTTTCTTTGTCTTTCTATCGTTGCTGAAATTCACGCGTGACAATCGAAAATTATTAGTTGGACGTGGAACTTTCTGAAAATTCAGGGCAATGGTTCAACACGTGTACGGCGAATGCTCGCGGAGATTACGCCACGGCGAAAGGGTCGAACGTTTAAGCCTGTGCTCCCCTCGCGTTTCTGGCGTCGACAACGATTTTCACCGAAAATAAAAGTCGCGGACAACGGAACGCAGGAGAACACGAGGTCGATAGGAACACCGCGAAAGCGTGCGTTATTTGCGTTATTTACGCATTACGATTAGCGAAATGGGAATACACACGACAGCCCAGCTTCTTGCGAGAATTCACTGCCTTTATTTCTAAAATAAAGTATTTTGTAATCGAGTTGAAAATGAAAATTGCGAATTGTTTGAAATTTCTTACATGTGGAATGGTCGAAATTCAGATCGTAATAGTTTCTTACTAACTTTCGGTTACCACAGAATTCCTGGTTTCCGGGAATCTCAACGACGTGCGAGTAACTTTGATTACACTGTGTTCTTGCACCGACTCGTATCTCTGTTGGTATCCTAACGCACTCGATACGACTGTAATTTGGCTATGATACTTTCAGAAAATATACAAAACAATTCCGATGATCTGTGATAAAGATTCTGACGAAGAAGTTGATTCGTCGAGTGGAAAGTACGTGGCCAAGTACGTACGAAACGTGTCACGATACGGTACGTATTTTCTAAGACAACTACGAGCAGATTCGAGTCGGTGGCCAATGATTATAGCAACGTTTGAAATTTGTCGTTCAGCAGAGTTAATTAAACTCGACACGAACGAAGGATAACAGTAGATCTAAACTTGAGGCGAGATCAATATTCTCAATACGAAGAAAAACTTGCCTGCGATTAAATTCCTAGATAATTCCAATTACAATTTCGAATCCAACAACGTGTACTAAGAAATCCTATAACCAAATGAAATCCTGAAGAAGCGATAGTGCAGCAACGCTAATGAAAACTTTCGAAAAAACTCCAACCACTTACCCTCTTCCATCAACCACCATTGTGTGTTTCAAACTTGGCAAGTTTCGTCGCAACTTTACATCACAATGGTGTCCTCAAGATTTATAAAACACCGAGAATGTACATTCTCAAAAATACTGCAACCATTTTTTAGGGAAAAATAAAATACTCGTTGGAGGAAAAGATGGCAGTTCTGTCGAACGTTGGCGGAAAATCGAAGAATCTGACGGATGAAACGATCGTCGAAGCAACGTCCCCCGATTACCGCAAACCGTGAAAGACGCGCGGCTTCCGGCGAACGCGTTAATCCGCGTTACCGTGTTAAGCACACTTCGTGACAGTCGAGTTAACCGGCGCCGGGTCCTGGATAATGCAACTTTAATTTCCGCGGCGTTCGCCGGTTACACGAGTTAATCATCGCTGGTGGATGATAGTCGCTGTTGACGCGGAAACGAAAACAACTGTAACTCGATTCACGCCACCAACGCCGCTTACTTGTTGCTATGCCTTTCGGCTCATCGATTTCCCGTGTCATGGAATCATCGATGTTTCACGTCCGAGTTTTGTTCGAAAATTGCCCATTTCGGGCGAGGATTTCATCGGGCAGTCTATTCGTCGATAAACTCGAGCCGAGGAAGCTTGGCGGAAATAAGAAAACGAGGGAAAAAAATTCAGCCAAGTCGTAGAAAATTCGCTGGTCTAAGAATTGAACGAGAATTGGAATTTTTAGGGAGGAAGAACGATTACGTTTGGTTGGTAGATTTTGATGAAAATTGTTGCCCATTAACGGAGGAAGCGTGTTAATTAATGTGGAGCGAGCGAAATAAACGAGCAAAATTATTGCGTCTGCGAATGATTGACGAAAAGCTGTCCGAAATGAGAACACGCAATACAGAAAAAATGGTTGTTCTTATGCGATAAAAAAGATGTAGATAGCAATCGGTATAATAATCGTTAAATGCGAATTTTTCAACGAATTATCCAAATATGCAAAATACTCTTCACGCAGCAGAACGAAATATAAACGACTCTCGATGGGCAAATTTTGAACCGCTTAACGCAATTTCTCGATATAGAATTTATCGAAATTTTATAAAAACGCTCGTTAGAATGAACATTTCTCAACTTGCTCTTCCATATGTTTCGAAATTGGTAACACGTCGAAATTAACCGCAAGGCAAATTGCAAAGGAATTATAGAAATGACAAAACGTCGAATTTCTCGGATGGAGGAGGCGAAACGGTCGTTGCTCGATCCAGAGATGGCATAGGGAGAAATTTCTGCCGGCGAACGTGTATACGTGCGCAGCGTATTCGACGAGACACAGTCGGCATTCGCGAAACGCGTCGCGAAAATTCGTCGCAGCCGCCCACGAAAATACTACGCGGCTGTTGACTTGTCACCGCGTGCTTTACGATCACCCGATATAACGCAGGGATTAGTTTGTCAACGCGGACCGGCGTGCGCGTACACGCGCCGCGTGCATCGCCATCACGCGTCTTCGCCGACCGAGCGCAACACATTGTTGCCGCGAATTTCGTAACGATCCCCGCGCCAATGAATCGCGACGTCTTGGAATTGTAAGACGTGGAATTCCACGCGGCTCGCCTCCGAGAAACCAGCTCGTCTCTCCCCTCGAAAGTCACCGAAAACCGACGAAAAATCGACGAAGAAATCGCCGATGAGGAATTTCTCTATTCCGCGATAATTCGATAACGGGAAAGAAAACAACGAGATAACAAATATTCGAATTCGAAGAAATACCTCGAAGATATTAACGAAACCGATTGCGAATTATTGCGAAAATTCTTCTCCCCATATGTAACAGTATTTGCTAAAATAATTTCTCTCGTGTGTTCTTTACCTTGTACAAGTACCTAGTGGTAGTCTGAAGGTATCGAGTATAATAATCTCGAATTTTCCTTCTCACTTTTCAATGTCCACCGAAGAGTAAAAGTAAAGAAACATTTTCACAAAACCGCACTAGTATCTTTCATTACGTTCTCCATTACGTACGTTGCACCGAAGAACGTCTTCCATCAAATGGTTCACACACACTGCGCGGGAATACCGCTTTGCTAAGCCTGTTAAGCACTGAATAGTCCCTTACACCCCCTTATCGTCAACCAGCCTAACCAACCTAAACACCTATCACTCACAAAATACTCGAAAACATCATCCACCACTGAAATACGTTGCAGCAAAAGTGGAGCGTAGACGCGCTGTTCGATCAATATCGGGCACATCTATCAGAAAGAAAAAAGAAAGCCAGGGGGGAAAAGATTCGAAGCTGACCATGAGCTGGCCGAAGAAAGGGGTGGTTAGCTGGCGGATGGAAGAAAAAAGAAGCGATGGAAATGGCGAATCTGGATGACTGTCTCGCCGGTGGAATTTCGCTGGTCGCAGCACCTGGACTCGCTTTCTTCTCGCGGTCGCACGCTACTCAATATACTGGTCGACGATAAACGACAGCCCCCGCGGCCCCTCGCGTCGCGACCCCCGTTCGAAAAGCAACGCGACGCTATTCGAGGGCGATTGTAACAATATCTTCAGGCGAGCGAAGGATGCGCACAACACTACTAAGTTCAAGAGCCGCGCTCAGGGACATGGCGCGGATTTTTTTTCGTCGGATAAGACGATCGCTGCACGCGGGGTTGCTGCACGCGAAACGGGGGTTCCGAGCCGAGCTTTTCTGTCCGCAGCGGCAGACTCGAAGAACACGACGATGAGATTTTTCATTGGTGCGCGTAATCTTCGACGATGCACTGGTTTGTTGCGCTGGAGAACACGTTTTAGGGATGTTTTTTTGTAGAAAAATTGTATTATCTCGGTTTGACGTTTCTAGAAGAAAGCTAATAGTGCAAGGAAACACGGTTTTTGAATTGATTCAAATTTGATCTGTTCTCTTTAATTTTGAGCGTGTCGAACGTTTCGAAGAGGAGAGCGACGTTTTTAGAGAAGTTCGTAGAGGAATTCGTTACTCGAAGAACTGTCAGGAATGTAGAATCACTGAATTTTTGCAGGAAAATTCGGTTACTTTCGACGAATTCGTTAGAGGCGAGAGGTCACTCCGAGGCAAGTTCTTGAGGAAGATTGTTTGCAATTAAACTGACCGAGCATGTGGTGCACTTGGTGAAAAGTATTTTAAAGCAGGAAGTTTCAAAAAATTCGCATGGATGTTACGAGACGTTCTTCGGCAGATTAACGAATTTTCTTCCAACGAAATTTCCAATCACTACCATTGCAAAAAATCAACGACTTGAATTACAGTCTCTTAGAACGCAAGAAATTTTTATTTCCTTTCAGCGACAAGCTGAATCGACGAGAACCGAATCAAATAAAATTGTCCTCCACGAGAACCACAGAAATATTCCCCGGACTAGAGCAGTCCCAAGCGGAAAATTCGTCAAATTTTCTTTCCAGACGAAACATTTCGACGATCAATTCTAAACTGTCACAAGCGTCCCTCTGCAAAAATTTCTCTTCCAAGGAATATTCATTGCAAATTCCTCTGTACCATGTACGAGCTATTCCTTGCACAAAAATGTATTTCAAATAGAAGAGATTCAACGTACAAAATCGTCGCACGAATCACTTCACGAGGACGAATTTTCAAAGGATACCACCGAAGAATACCCGAGAAGAATATCCGAATCGACGAGCGGCACGAACGATTCGAAAACAACGATGAGATGAACGACAGTGGTATTTTCAAGTTGATTTGCTGGTTCGCAGTTTCTTAGGACTTAATCAGCTCTGCGGCGTAGCTCGATGCTGGCCAAGAACGCCGGCTAGATTCTAACAGTCAGCTAGGCGCTATCACTCGGTTCTCGGGTTCTCCGCGTTCCTTTTTCTCTCTGTCGAGGCCGAGTTGGTTGACCGGTCGAGATAGAGTCGAGCAAGCGACGATCAGGAATCCGTCCGATGGTCACGTTCGAGCCGGTCGCGTTTCGGCTTTCAGATAATCCGAGGGCACGGCTGCACGTGCGTGCGCGTGAACTGGCTGAAGATGCTGCGAGATCGCGATCAAAGGGCTACCAATTGCATTTCCTTCACGCCAGACACGATAACAACGAATAGAAACGAAAACTAAACATATTCTCGCGATAACGTCGACCTTGCTGCGAAATCGCGATGGGGAACACAGTCACAGCACAATAATTAGCACAAACAATCACCTGTGCACTCGCAGCGGTCCGTTGGTCGTGGCACAATAATCGTCGCATGCGAAACTCGCGATCGCGGCCAGTGAAGGGGTGGGGAGGCTCTCCTAACCCTCGGTTTCCTTAGTCCACGCACCGTACGCGGCTCCAGTGCGTGCACGTAGATCCTACTGGGCCTGTGTTCTGGCCGAGACTAACTCGAACGCTCGGCTCCTGCAGCCCTCGCAGTCATCCCTCCAGCCACGCACTTTTCCACCCCGGCGAAACTATTGTCCGTGGCCGTGTATCCTCTTCGTTCGTTCGTTCATCGAAATCCGTAGTTTTCTCGCGGTGACGGATTGTCGCGTGGAACGAGCGTCCGGTGAGTGCGTTCAATGGCAACGTGTCGCATCGCGATGCGCGAAGGCGAGCGTCTCACGCGGCCGCCAGCCACTTACGGTTGGACAAAAGTTGAGCGGCGCGGCGCCAAGGGACGTCCGCCGCGCAGGCTGTACGGTGGCGCCACGGCGCGGCCGCGCGGTCAAACCAGCCGCAGAAACGCAAGGGTGGCCACCCCCACCACCAGCCGGCACCCCTTCCAGCAACGGCCACGAGGACACGATGCGCTGTATCAGCTATCGGAAGTATCGGTGACTTCAACGGCCTGATCGGAAAGAAGGGTTGCGTTCCGCCTCCCGTTGCCTTCGGATTCCAGCGAACTTTGCGTACCAGCAGGCTCATTCCTGGCAGTGATTTGTTGCTTCTTTTATGCGTATGCACTTTCACACGAATTAGTCGCGTTGCTGTTGCTGTTGCCAGGAAATGAGATATTTTGTGTGGAAGAGCGGATTACGGCGTAGTTGCGAAGGAGTTTGAGGCAAGTGAGACTGATTTTAACGTTTCATTTGTGAGTGTTCTTTCGTTTTTTTTCGTACGTATAGTATCGTGTAAGGTGAGTTTTAAAGAAAAATGGTATTTTGTTTGAGGAAGTCGTGAGCTTTGTGAGATTTGTAAGAGCAGTGGTATTTGAGGGAATGTTACTTGCGGAGAGGATTGTTGAAGTTGCGAACGCGTTAGAAATAATTTTACGTTTTGTCTTGGAGATGGAAAGTACTCTGCTGTTATTAAACGACGATCGTGATATTTAAACGTTAATTACGAAAGAGGATTCTTTCGAGGAATTAGTAAAATAACTGCGTATCTAATACAGAAAATATGTAATGATTTATAGCGTGTCATAAATATCGGCAGGTGTTTCGAGTAACAAAACCAAATTTCAACGACGATGGTAATAGCTTTTCTTAAGATATATACGTATGGAGCTAAAATACATCGGAATTTCTGTAACCAAAATAGAAATACGCATATGATCTTTCCAGACGTTTAATACGAAAATGATCGACTTGAGGTGCTGCGTTTTCTGGGCAATTTGGAAAATACATTTCCATCGTGCAGTAAATGTATCAAACATTTTTCGGCACAGAACTAAGGTCACGGTTTCCCTACCTTGAATAAGGTTCGTTACGAGGAAAGAAATAAGAAAAAGAGAAGAGCAGCGTGCAATTTTTCACCAGGGAATTGTCTTTCGGTTTGCTCTATCGAAAGGAAAACTTTTTTAGATAACTTAGATAACTCGAAAGGAATTCACGTGGGTCGTCTTTCTTTTATACTTCGTACTTTGTCTTAGAAAATGTTCCTGAATATATTTCTTGCATCGAGTAGTCTCTTCTGGCGGAAAAGTTCACGTGGACTTTCCATTTCGAGAATTAGTTTCGAAAAAGTATCGTTGAAAGAAAATACATTCCAGTTGATCTCTTATCTTGCGCTTTTTATTGACAGATGGAAGTTCGTTCGTCGTAATTTTTTAAAAGAAAGAATTAACATTTGCGATAGAAACCATAGTAGAGATAAGAAATATAAAAACGTTAATAATTTTAAATATAATTATGACAATAATAATATTTGTATAATATTGTAATTTAATTGTTATTAATATATATATAGTCATTGCCTATCTATACATTGTTTCGAGATCTATACTTTTTAATGAATAATAAATAACGTAATTTTACTTGTAAATTACGTTCTAGAATGGATTCAGGTTTCGTAACACCAATTTCAGGATTATAGAAATAGTCGTAACAGTAATAACGATGTTAACTGCTATGGTAATAGTAATTATTAATGTCTGTAGATTACACATTGCGAATTATTCATTCATCTATTTGTCTATGAACAGAATGAACTTTTCTACAAGAATTAGAATTAACCTCTGTAATATTTCACGTATAATTATTGCAATTTTTCCGTATATTACATTTGCAGTACGATTAGGGAAGAAATAGGATAGTACATTCCATTAACACAAGAGGGCAAGAATATGGAAATACAGAATAAATTATTTCTGTCCGAATAATATGTAAAGAAATCCATCGTCCATTGTCCAGTTCGTTTTACCTTCACGTGACTGTGTTCGTTTGAAAAAATTTATAATAAGAAATTTTCATTCTACCTAAATAGTTTTCACTATTTGATATAAGTTGAAATGGAATTTATTAATATAAATTTATCGTAGAATTATAATTCTGCTCTCACTATATACAGGATAGATGTAGAATGATTAAAACAATAACTCAATATACATTATAAAAGGTGGTTTATGTTGTCATAAATGACAGGTTAAAAAATGTACAACTCGCTAGACGATATAAAACTGAATCTTTCATTTTCCATTATTACAGATGAACAAACGCTTGAAACTTGTGCAAAATTAAAAAAAAGCATTTAAATCATCAACAACGTATTAATTACGTTCTCTTTCATCACCGTCCAGTTTACGTGGTAATAAACCATAATTTTTATACAGCTTGTCACTTTTTATTCAATTACTATCCTTTCTGCATTAAAACAACAATGTAGGTCTTTTCTCAACAAGAACGCAATTTATCTTTAACCTATTAATCGGATTTTCGATCAAGAGCTTCTATCGATCAGAAAATAAAATTTAAAAATTAATCAATTTCATATAGCTCAGTTTTAATGTTTCCAAATATAAATATAATTCACTTCTATGTGTAAAATGATATAATTCGTTAAAAAAATATGGGATTCAAAAAGAAAAAAATTTAACATATTAATTATTAGAGATCAGGAAGAACTCCTGTTAACTAACATTCCTCGCTTAACAAATTAAAAAAGCAAATAATCCGTCACAAATTTTCCATAGCTACGCGGTACAAATTCCCCGTTCTCGAAACACCTAGTCCGCAAAAATTTCCAACAGTTCGACAAGCTCGAACCTAAATCAAAGTGAATGGAATTTCCGATGTACCTTTCCGGTGTATCTTCGTTTTGAAGATGTTTCGCGGGATGGCCGCGAGTTTCAATGAATCCAAATGGTCGTAGTTTAGCGGGCACGGTAACGACAGAAAATACTAGGGGCTGAAAACGAGTTCACGAGGGTGGCGGGCAGGGGGTGGCGGTGGTGGTGGCAGTTTAGCTTCTGGCTCCTTTTTCCGATCATATCGGGAGTCAAACCTCGGCGACAGGGTGGGAAAAGTGGTGCAGGAGCATGCGCCGGGAAAGGGTAAACTTAGGCGCAGGTTCTAACCCCTCGTGATCCCCCACTACCCGGCCGCTTTCACGACGATCACACGACCCGACGTTTTTCCACCCTTATCTTCGCTCGCTTCACCGTCTCAAAAACCTGTATAGGCACTTTCATAGCTTGCGCCGCGAAGATGTCAACGGGGATGTCGCTTTTTTCTCTCTCCCCCTCCACTCTCTCTCTCTCTTACTCACTCTCTTTCTCTCTCTCCATCTCTTTGTCAAGAGTGGGGGACGACGCTCGCGATCGTCGATACGGGCCTGTGTTTCGACCACGGGAACGGAAACTTTTGCATCCTGCTCTTTTACTGGTAAGCCACTCTTTTTCCTTTTTTTCCGTATTTTGTCATGGGTGTTTGGAATTTGAGACATTTAAGCAGATCGTTGGCGTTGCTTTTTGAGTTACTTTCTTTGGTCTTTGGCTGTTGGTCAAGGAAGATTCGTAGTTCTTATTAGTTGAAATAATTTTCGTTTTGGTGTTCTTTGTATTTAATGTTCGTTTGTTTTATTGGAAATTATTCGTGCGGTGAATAACGGTACGTTAGTCGGACATGAGTCTGAATGTGTGTTTATATTGTAACTTGTCGCGAGTTTTCAAAACAAGAAGAAATGCAATCAAGGTAGAAACAATAATTAAACGACGTATAATACCTCGATTTAGCCCTAAATCGTTTCGTAACTCGTTCTCTCAGAATTGTGGTTGCACTGTATTCGTAATAAGTAACTGCCTGTTAGCGATATCAGTTCAATACACGTACACGGTGATACAACGATGTCGCAACTTGAATGCTTTTTATTACTTAATACACGTATATTGATAATTACATATTTCTTTTCTTCTTAATCACTGAACATTCAAGTGTAACCAATTTTACTAATCCAATTATGTATACGAAAAGAAGGTAAAAGAGCGCATGTATTCGATATGATGTTTCTTTGATTGCACATTTATGTACATTGAATTGCTGTACACTCTGGCTTTATCGTTATTACCACATATTTACGATGGTACACTTAAGGTAAGCGTCAGAAGCAAGGTGGAAAGGGATTAAAACGAAGTTTTAAGTTATGTTTGCCACTTGATGCCATTCGAATGCAATTCTTAGGATCTCACGAAATAAGATCCAAGTTCTTTGCGTTGGGCACGGCCATCTGCTGTGCATTACTTTCCTCTGAAAGTACACAAAGAAACTCTTCCTTGGGTAATGCAAAGCCTTAAATGTCTGTAACGGCATACTTTTCATGAAGCATTTACACTTGTCTTCTTATTAAAAAGAAAAAGAAACTTGAACAACGATATTTCGCGAAACCGGGAAATTGGCGTACGCTTTGAAAATACTAGTCTACGTACTTTAACACATGTTCAGGCTTACTATAATTTTAGCATTACGCTTACCAACCTTGAATGTGCATCTCGATATGTTATATACATAAAAAATAAATACGTGTTACATATATAATCTGTGTGAACAAATGTATTAATTTACACGATATTACATCACGTACAACATTTTTTAAACATTCGTGAACGCTACCATAAACGCGTCAAGCTACAATCTCAAATAGAGTTTTACGCGTGAGCCTCTCGGAGGCCAAAGTGACCAAGTTTTAATTAGTTTCTTAATTTTATCGTATAAATACATTGATCGTCAATTCTGAAGGAACAAATGACTTACTTTTATAAATTCATTCATTGCAAGATAATGAAATAAATAACGAGAAATTCCAAGACAGTTACAATTTAACAGACAATTTTCGTGACATCTTCATATTTTTGTACTTTCTAATACATGGAATTGATCAATATGGTTTCGCAATGATTCATACGATCTTTCAATAATGTCGAAGCAAACCTTGTAGTTATTAATTTTTATAAATACCTGGATACATTTAAATACGGACACATACTTCAAATGGAAATAGCAAAATCGGATGAGAAATTGAAATGGTAAATTATGTACCTAAATAGCGAGATCGATAGATGCGTGTCGTAAATTTTCATTTCAGTCACTTACATGCGTACGTGCCATTTATGATTTTAACGATCCTGTAATAATTAATTCCAAGACGATCAACAATTTTCACGGTCGGTCGCATTGACATCTAAGCGCAGCAAACGTAGTAAAGACGGGAAGCCGTGCATTACAACCTCACACAGGGCAACAAAGTCTCGGATCCACGTTCCGTCTTTCCTCCCACTTGAAATCCAAAATGACCCTGAATGATCCCGTCTTGTCGTCTCGAGCCACTCCCCGAACCCTCGGAAACATCAGGCCGACAAAGAGGAGAGCAGGGAAGGATGCACGATACACCTGATGAAACGGTGGTCTCTGTGACTGCGTCCCGCAGCGTGACCCATTGTTTCCTGTCGTTCTGTCGAGAGCCAGGGCCCGTGGTGCGTTTACTTTCGATCATATAATGAGTGGCAATGTAGGCCAGGAACGTCTACGGAATCATATTTCGCCGTACGAGGCGACACTCAATACCCGGCCCGGAGTCATACAGAGAACAGACGATTAACGCGATAGCGTTCCGCGTTTCGCGGAATCCAAGGTAATCGTCGCGTAATAAAGAAACTGAAACAGCCGTGTCGAACTTGCGCCGCATCGAGGACATGCGCAAGAATACCGGAAAATCACAGTAATTTTCGTTCAGACCAATCAAGTTTTCTGCAATTCGTCGATTTCTCTAGATTTGTTATTCGCTAAAATTGATTCCTTCGAGTTCTTTCAGTGTTCTTGTCCTTTTTTTTTTTTTTTTTTTTTTTGTTTCTTTTTATATATATGTGATGGATGGCTTTTGAGGTTGTTCGAGTACAATTGCTTCGGTGTGTCTTTTGATAGTTTTGTTTGTTCGTAGTATACCACATCCAGACAAGCTTCTATTTTTAATACGATATACTTAGGTTAATTGTAGAGTTATGGACGGGATGATTTGTAATGATTTTGTTCTTTATGGTTGCTACATTTTTTTTTTCTGTACCGATCACTTGTTAATTTTACGCTTGGATTTATAGTAAAATATAGGGAACGAAACAAAGCATAGCTTTAGTATAGTAACGTGAAAAGTGTGAAGATATTAGTTTTGGATGTAATTTGAATCAATAAAATTCTGTTCTTAATATTACGAGGTGAGCGAAGCAGACTTGAAATAAAATAGCTTTGTTTGACGATGGTTGGCTAAAATTTGCTTCGGCTAGTAGTGTAATAAATGTCTTTGAAAAATATGCAAATATAATGTTCAAGCGTTGATTGTTTTAGTTTCGAAGCTTGTTTGCCAGCTTGTTCGATGAAGCTCGCAGTTGATTCATCAGACTGAGAAATTTATCAATTTCAAAGCGTCTCGCGATACTCGATACGTGTAAGGTTCTAGAAGACGAGAATCTTTCTGCGCATAAGGTTCTACGATACGAGAAGAGTCTTCCTGCGTGCAATGTTTTCAAGCTCGGACTAATATCTAGGCTTCTTGAATTTCTGAAACTTAGAGCTTATTTTATTTAGCATTCTTTTCCCATCGTATTTTGCGATTATACGATTTTATGCACCAGTCGAGTTTCATGATACAGACCTTAAACCAAATGATACACAATATTACCATCGACTTCCTGATAGAAACGTTCGATTCGCGATTGCCGCTACAGCAATACACGAATCATCGTGTCGAGAAATAAGTGCGTGTACGTACAAAGTAAACATATGCGCAATTTCGACACGCATCATGCAATATAATTCCTTCCTGAAACAAATGCATGAAAATATTTTCGGCTTACGCAAGTTGAACAATTTTTCAAAATCGAAATAATCTTACGACATATAGCGCTTCATAGGAGTGCACGAGGATACGGAATATTAATTTTAGAATAATAATTTTACATAAAAATCACCACCTCTCATAAAATAATGTCACTTTATATCAAAATCCGTATACTTACAAAACTTGAATAATCTCATCTATTGGATTCCAAACGTTAAAACACACTTCTGAAACTGACTTCTTCTAATTTCATTAACCAACATTTCGTTTCTCACAAAAATAAGAAAAATTCTATCGCTTCGTAACTTCGTATTGAAACTGTTCTTTGATCGAGCGTCTGAATTCCCTGAAGAGCGTCAATAAACTTCGGAAGAAGACAATTCCCTAGGGAGGTATCGGTAGGCACATCGTTTCGAAGCGTCCGTTGTCGCGCGATAAGCAAAATTCAAGCTCGGCCGTTGCCGCGATGCCGTTCTCAGGCCTGTTGTGCAACGTCGTAATCTCGCCTAATTGCCGCTGCAAGAAGCAATTCGCGATAGACGTTTCAGAGGATTAATTAAGACGTTTCCTAAGACGCCGCTTAATTTCCGCGCTTGTATATACGTGTGCGTGTCTCTATATGTATACGTACAGGTGTGTACACACTACTGTTTCAAAGTATTCGGACATTTGCTTACCTTTGACATGATGTAATTCAATCGCAAAATTAGGGATAAAGGAATGCACGATGATTTTATTCTTCGTGATTATTATGCTTGTGCACGCGAGTGTTTCGTGTTATACACAGAGAAGATATTATAGGACGTAATTGACTGGGTATTTTAATTTTATGCGTTTCTGCGCATCGATATATTTCAGACGTACGATTGCATCTTATGATTAACACTAGAACTACCGATAGTTAACACGAAGCTATTTCTACCAAAACCAGTGAAGATGACTGGTCTTTAAAAAATATGTAATAATATTTTATATTTATTGATTTATTACTTTCTTACAGAAGGAATATGGGATTCCTATGAAGTATATTTTTGGTATTATTAATCCATCTGGGACCATGATCCCTAAACGAGGGTTGGCACATTTATAAAATTGTAGAACCAGTCACTTTGACTGGTGTGGTATTTCTAGTGTTAACATCTAGCGATCGATCCGGAATTTTCCTGATAACTGATATCATCATATTGGATGATACGCAGTAAAAATTTAAAAAACGTGTGGGAAGTTGTACAAAACGAGGAAACTGGTTAATTGGGATTCAATAAACAGATTACAGTACCCTTTTACACTTTGACAAGTACCAGCCACTTTGACTGGTGTTGGTATAAGTAGCCTTCATACAAAATTATTTTGAGTTTGAAACATAAAAAGCAAAATAAAATTCGTTACATTATTCCTTCAGTTATTACATAAAGTAGGAATTTTAAAATAAAATTGTAAAACCAGACAATTTGACTAATGTGATAGTTCTAGTGCTAAGCTGCTTATGTGTCGAAATGATTAATTTAAAAATTACTACAATGTGTAACCTGTGAAGTTATTTTGCTGTATCAGCGTACGTTATGATACATCGAATGATACTTCGTTATAATCTAAACATTCCAAATTCATATTGAAGCGTACCTATTTCAATCTATATCACCCGAAAATTTTTATTCAACCGAATTTTCCACCTTCTCTTAAAAAAATTCTAGGTATCTCTATTCTAGATAACCATCGCTTCCATTCATTGGTTCTTCGTTAATTTGTTAATTTTTAACAGAACTGTATTGTTGCTACAGATCCACTGAAGTATCGAGATATTAACGGTAGCGTATGAGCAAAAGCATTGCGTGCATCGGCTACTGTTTTGAAAAAAAAGGGGAATACAGATCGATCAGGAAGCCGGTCGAAACGATACCGAAAGGGGTTGCGAACTAGTCCGGCCGGTTTGCCGATGGGAAACGGACCCGGTGATTAATAAACATACGGGCAGAGTGTCACTCGACGCTGCTCATTAGCATCGAGCATCGATCACAGAGCCACGAATCGTGAAAAAAACGTTGCTACAGCTTGAATTATCGATCCTCCTCGTTTTATATCGCCACTCATGCGATTCCAAGAGGGTGCTACTGCTCGATTCTGGGTCTCGTTTTTGCGCACTTAAAGGGTGAACCTACTGGGAACACCGATAATACGACTCGTTTCGATGCCAGGCTGTTTTTGTTTATTGATTAATTTCGGGTTTCGCCGGGCTACGAGGAAACAAAGGTTACGTATGTTACGGTGTGGAACAGTGCGGACGTTTTGTCCGACGATAAAAGGTAACTCGATGGAAGTATTTAAAAAGTAGACTTGTAGTTAAATTGTTTGAAACATTTTGGAATAAGAATGAATGGGATATGCAAGGAAATGTAAAATATTTTTCGCTTAATAATCTGTTAGGGATAAAACTAATGTTGATATACATATTATATGTTGGCAATACGAATGTTTTAATAATAACAATGTAGTGAAGTAACATAGCGTCACAGATAGTAAAAATGTATAAATGAACTTGGAAGTGAAAAGTAATTTAAAACGGAAGGTAGAAAATTCAAGTTAAATTTCCCTATTAGTAAGCTATATTATACATAAGTAGCTGTACTAAAAATTAAAATGCATTCGTTATTGCCATCCTCATATAATATAGCATTCTAACTATCAGTCATTTATTTGTATGAAATATCGAGTAAGTTACGTCAATTTTAATTTAACGTTATAAACTGCTGTAATTATCGATACAAATATTATCTGCCAAATTGGTAACGATTGCTCTGAATTTCTCACAGTCTCGTGTCGAGATCGATTCTTCTATTAATTGTATTTATACGAATAACAAATATTATCTATGATGTTAATTTATGTAGCTTATTAAAAGAAAAAAATAATCTCCACGACGATCATAAAACGCCAGTCTCAATCGAGGTGATTACACGCGTCCGATGGAAATACGCAATGATCGGATACGATCATCTATTTGTTTTCTCAGCGAAATATTGTATAATAATCGAATATCATACATCGATCGTATAACGTGTTGTTTGCACAGTAATTGCGTGCGCTTGCACAACGCACCGCCTCGCCATTGCAATTCATCGCTTGGAAAACACTGCGTGAAACGCAAACATCGATCCGTTCCAACTTGATAACACTCGTCGAAGATCGTGATATTTCCAAATTGATTCGTGTCTTTTTTTACTGACAAGCAATAACGTCTCTGTCTTGTATACGTGTTCTACGGAATCGACAGTTGTAACGTTCATCCCCACACGTGTTAACGGCAACGAAAGCAGGTGTAAAACCTATAGTAACATACTTTATTGAAATAACAACGTCGATGCAAAATTTCGGCGTCGATCTTTCTCGAATTTCGGCGATATTTTCGTGCGTTTCGAAATTCAGTGTCGACCTTGTATCGTTTCACATTCATACAGATTCTTAATATCGTCAGAGATTTCAAGAATTATGTGAAATGTTTTAAGTTACCATTAAGAAAAACAAATATTCACCTTCTTAACTCAACGCAAATATAATATTTCTATAATAAGTACTTCATTTCTATAACGAATACTTGCAACAAAAATTAACCATTAACAACTAACAATATCTTACGCCAATTAATAAATTACCCAACACTCAAACAATATTCTAGCAAAACTCTACGAAAGATACAAACATTTGATAAAAAAAGAAAACATGAAACACCGAAGGAACGTCTAATTAATGAAATTTCAGGAAGTGGAAAGAAGGGGGCAATGTGCTCGAGAAACTCATAAACGCATCCTTCGGGCAGGCAAGTCGCGAAGAATGGGCGCAATATCGACCGGAAGTCGCGGAAATTTTTCCACGAACACGAGCCGCACGCCGGAAAGCGCATCGACTCGGCAATGCGGACAATTGCATCCCCCCTAAAAGCCATTCGTGATGAAAGTCCAGCGTCCATGGGGGCAATGGGGTAGCCGGGTGTGGGGGTCGCATTCCGGCCGAGATTAATTCAGAGCGAAGAGGAATTCAGCGTCTATCTCGCCGTTTGCGGAACCGTTTTCGAGCAATTATTTCAGCAACATTGCAAAACGATCACGCCCCGCCTCCCTCTTACACCCCCCTTCCCTCAGAACACCACGTGTTTCGATTAAGTTGCACTACGTTTCTTCGCGATTACCAGCCTTTCTTGTCCGTCTTCGGTTCAGTTTCAACTTTCACCTTTTTTCGGAATGCGTACTTACTACGAAAGTTCTCCACGCGAGTTTCTTAATTGTCAGTTGCATCGGAGATATTCTTTCTAACTTTTGTATATCTTTTTCGGTGGTATTTGAAATTTGCCACGTTTAATAAGCAAATAGGTAATATGACGTCTATGCGAACGAAAGGAATTTTAATTCTTCCATTACATCGCGACCTCAAGATACCCACGGTCAAAGAAGAAATATCCAAATTCAGTAATAGATATAACATAAGAGTTAACAACCACCAAAACCCACTAGTTACTACCCGTAGTTGTAGGTTAAGGGGTTAAGCGCTAGATTCAACTAGAATCAAACACACGATAAACATTTATTAAACACGACATAGTACCATGCCAAAAAAATTTACTTATAATACTCAATGAGAATTTTTTTTTATTTATTAATATTTACAATCAATTCTCGCATTGAGAATTTTCAGTAATTTTTTCTGGCGTGGCGCAGTGACATGGCTAATTATTCATAATAAGTTAATACTTATTATAGATAAGTATAATTTATAAGTAAGTGTTATAGATAAGTAAATATTACTTAATATAAATATCTAATGAAATCTAGTGTTAAGTCTAACGTAGAGTGTCTTCAGCCTGCGGATCTGGTCCGACGTATCAAGTAATCCAGTAATTAGGGGGTTTCGATGTTTGGTGACTCTTTTGCTATATCTGTCGCTATATTTTGCCATTTCCTCTTTGACTGTGGGTCAATGAGAATTGAATGTAAAATTCATCCAAATAAAAAAAAAATTCATCCATTGGAATTTTCTATGTCTCATTTAAATACAATTTTTGATATATAGGTAATATAATTTGAACATTTTCGTCGAACGTTATTTTGTAAAATTGACTTTAGTATATTACATATCGCGCATTTTATATTACATAGTAAAATTAGAAATTAAAAAGCACTTGTTTTTTGCTATTTCTTAATTTAATTTTAACAGACGTTTAAATTTAAAAGACAATCTTCTTGCAATATCTAGTTACGGTAAAAAGAAAATTATTTTAAAATGACGAAATACTTTGACTATTCGCGTATCTTGTACCTACTCTTGTACCTCCTGTATCGTGTACCTCGCAGATATAAACGCAACAAAAGAATCAACTAACGATACAACCAACTAAAAACACTTACACACACACATAGACGCGTATACATACACACAGAAATACTTTCCCCCTTCTTTTAGCATAAAAAGATTCATCCGGTCGCTCGTCAGTTTTGCTTTTCATTAATTCCATGCTCGTACGATTTTCAATTCAGATTACTCGCACCGATCAGACTGCAACGATCATTTCCTTTTTCTTCGTACCGCTTGCGTTCAGACGGAAGATCAAGGCCGGAGTGACACTATAATAAGCTGTTTAATAATCAATGCGCATGGACCAATAATTACGATTCGACGGAGGAGTGGGTATGCAAAGAAGCACCAGCGCGAACTGGTTTCAGACAATGACGACTCCGGTACGATCGCGTTCGAAGAATAATGCGATCCTTCCTCTTCCTCTTTTCTTTACGTACTTTCTCTTTCTTTCGTTCTCTCTGGGCCTCGTTTCGATACGCTTTCGATTGTCCCGTAATTTTGATATGCCAGACGAACCGGGAAGGACTGCGCCCCTTTTTTTCTCACGTTCGCTGTTTCTTCCTTTTATCTGATCTACGTCGCTGTTAAATAAGCAGCTGCTTACTCGAAGGTGTAACGTATCGAATAGCTAACGATGATTCTTCTTGTCAATGGCAATTACACATTTTTTAATATCATCGTTCGCTCGATTTTACAAAATCTTCTTCCATTCGCTTTTAGATATACAAACATTTCCTTCCGGACAAATATGTCTTTTTATTATCTATTTTCAAGTTGTGTTTGAAATTCTTAGTTTTTCTGCTACTATTCAAGATTATTATTTAGTCTTCGATAGATGGAAATTTCACGAAGATTGATACAGCAGCGCTATCAGGCACCTGTTTCATAATTTCGTAAGAAATACAAAATAAAAGTAACGACTGAAAATATCGATTCAATTCATCCGCAGGCTCTAGATTCAAAGATACGTCAAACGCACTTCTGGATATTCCTTCAAAGTATTTACGAAAAATTATCGAACAAAATCAGTCTAAATCACGAAGACTTTATTTAGGAAGGGACAGAAGCACCAATTTCTATGTATAGAAAGCGATGATAGAAATCAAACATCGAACACATTATATCTTCCTACAATTTCATATTGAATTTTTGAGAAAGCCTGATAGAAGAAACGTGCAACAGGACGCCCACGAGTCTCTGCCACGTCCATATTCACCTTTCATTCTTTCCATTCCCCTCTTCAACCCCATCGCATCGATGATTCGAGTCTACGTTTGATCGAGTCCCGTGCAGCATCCGGCATCGAAGAAACCGGAAGACGATGTTCTCTGCCGGCAGATTCTCCTGGGAACACTCGAGGCTATCTGTCAATCGTGGCAGCAGTTCGATTCAAAGCGATATTCGGATTAATGGTTCGGATAGACGGGACGATCGCGGTACAATGGCCCCGATACAATGAGAGGAAATATCCAAGATATGCAAATACCGATGATCTTCGGCCGGAAAAAGGGTCCGGGAAGACGGAACGGGGCACACATGTTCGGCCATATTTGCATACCGGCTGATTTGCATGCGGAAATTTGCATCGCACCGAAGACGATCTCGATCGGAAAGGGAATTCTTCTGTTTGCCTATTGGCGTGAAAGGGGTGCGTCGTAGAGAGGAAGGGACGAAGAAGGTGCTTGCATGTAAGGGGCGAGAAGGAGAGATAAACGGAATAATATATTAAGGGCGCAAAACACTGTTAATGCCTTTGTGTCGCTCGGCTAGGAATAATGCCACTTTTTCCCTTTGTGGAAATCCTAAATGTATTTTGATTCCCGACGCTCAGCCCGTTCTCACCGGGCTGATTTGAATTCTCGAGTGGTGGTTTTCGCTCGTCTATTACTATCAATCGGGGCACACACGGATTCTCCGACCTTTCGACACCGGCTGTCACATTTCGACTGGGATTTCTCGATTGCGGTTTGCGAATCGTAAGTACTTATATCAGGATTCTTCCTACTGTTGCTGTCAGTCGATTAAGTGTTTATTCGTGTTGGTGAATATTAAAGTAGATATGTAAGAGAAAATTTTAGTTCGTAATTTTTAGCAAGACAAATTAACTACGTTCAACTATACTTCAATTTCCCGAGTTACTGCAACTTGGTGCAATTCGTTCGCGGATAGCGTTAAAAAAGAGCAAACACGAAAATTGTATATATTTTTATGTTTTTAGTAGTATAATTATAGTTATATTATTATACATTTAGCAGTATAGTAATAGCGTAAACTATTTACAGTCGATATAACTACTTCACTTTTTACACAGGAAGATGTTACCTGCCAATGTTCCTTCCTTCCCAATTCAATTTTAGTCAGTCAAGTATTTTGAACTTTTAAATTAATATCCAGCAAAGTTTCAAAGGTACAATCTCGTGCTATTATTTTCATAATAGCTTTATTAAACAATTAATGGTTGCAAAGCATAAGCCTTTATTCTGAACAAACAATCTTTTTAGCCCTTTAAACTTCGATCTACTGCAACAAACTCTAGAACGAATCAATCTGATCTACTCAAAAAAAAAAAAAAAAAAAAAAAAGAAAAAGAAAGAAGAAAAGAACGTACTCCATGAATCAGACGAAAGCTCAGTGAATGGTATGTGATATAAAACACGTCCTCAAAGAAAGGATTGGTCTTTCTATTAACATCCGATTGATCTCTATGGAAAGGAAAAAAGTCCTCTCGACCCAGATACGCTCGTAGACGTATCAGAGTCATTTCGAGAGCCTTCGTTGGTGAAAAGGATGGTGGTACGAGTCGTTTGACACTGTTACGAGCCCCTGATCAATGTTAGAAATCGAGTTCGAGAAAAGTCGTTGCAGGTAGCTCGGACGACGTCCATTGTGCTCGACGAAGAAGAAGCTGCGTGTGCCAGCCACGGAAAGTGATATCTATTCAAGCTGTTCTTCTTCATCCACGGGGCGTCCTGGAACTGGAAACGTGAGACGTCGCTGGCTGTAACAAAGGCGACAGGTAGAAACACTTTCGTCGAGGGAAAAAGATGCGCTCCTTTGGGAAATCGAACAATCGGGTTGCCTGTTTTTCGAAAATCGGAATGTTTGCCTTCTCGCGTCCAACTAAACTGGGTTTGTATTCTTCGACTTTTGACAGGATATGATGTTATCGGTGTGTGACGTATCGCACATGTGTATCAATTTCGAGGATTTTTAAGAATTTACGACTATTCAAAGGATTTAGAGTTATTGGGAGATTAGTCGATCGTGAGTTTATTTAACAGCTGAATACCGTTGCTTGAACTATAATAATAAAATAGTTTGGCTTTCGAAAGGTTGTTTGTGTTAGATCAATTAATTGTGATAAATTAGATAGGCAACTTTTCTTTCGTTTCCAAAAATATTTTTCGTGTTTCCTTAATATCATTCAAGAATCAATCGTTCTAGTAATAATCATTCAATAAATTATCTTTTTATATTGAATGTAAGCATAGAAATTATCATGGAATGGCAAGTATTGCTGCAGTAGATCGTAAAGTAAAGTAACTCAGTAAATAAAAAGTTTTACTGAAAAACGTATAGAAATGTCTTGACTCTATCTTCAGCGCACATTCTTCTCATCAGTCATCGACATTTTCTGTTACGATACGATCCGCTCTCTGCACGTATCTAACTACATCGACGAGATAGAAACATATTGTAAATTGCTCGTTTTCCAACACGACTGTAGTTCAATATCTTTCAATAGCCGAAAAATTCCCTATCAATAGTAATTCCAAAAAAGTATTAGTTTCTATCAAAACAAAAAGTACTGCGATTCTATCCAACTAGAAAAAAACCACAAAACCCCATATGTATTAATACAGAGCACGAACAATTTCAAACAAATCGCTTTTGCTTCAAAACTTTTTGCTTTTCCCTCCGTTCAACCCAATTCATTCGCATCGAACACCCAGAGTAACGCAATTTTCCCTTAATATTCCACCTGTTCCTCTTGAAAAACTTCAAATTTCCAAATCCCCTACGGATACGTTACTATACACGACCGTAACCATTTTCAACTATCGCGTTCGGTTCCCGTCGAAGTAACAACGTTACCGGCCAGTTTTTCATGGAAAAAATCCCGCCTTTTCTACGCGGTGATCACGGGCATTGGAAAAACACGTAAGATGGTGCAATGCTAATCCGTGATCATCGATCCGCAACCCCTCGCAACGATCGAGAAGACGCAAAGGAACGGGGTCCGACCTTGGCCGGGCCCCTTCACCTGGCCCGATAAAGGAGAGGTAACCGTGCGTGCGGGAACACACGCGTGGCCTTCTGGGCTCTCCTCGTACGTGTCATACGATCCACGTTTGCACACACCACGTATGCGTTTATGTACGGCAGTTTTATCGGCCGTCGGCCTCCCCCTGTTCGTATCTACCGAGGGCTAGCGCTAGCCTATGGAATCCGCATACGATCGCGCATATGCGCTTTCTTTTTGCCCCGTCTGCACCGTTTGATATTTTTCCTTACAACCTACTCGATCGTCTTTCGTTTCATTTTCTTCTTATTGCGTCTCTATATATTTATACGAGTCTATATGTGTTTAAGTTATTCTTGGTAATCTCGGCTGATGTGTCATTTTCGCATTGGTAGCTTCGAACTTGATTAGAATCTCGGAATATTCAATGTTGGAATCTTTGATTCAGGAATTGTCAAGGATCTCTTTGGTATTAATACTTAACGCTCCAAGTGTGCCTCTCAAGCACCATCGATGTACGGCGTTATAAATATTGTAATCCATATTATATTAATTCTGAGATGAATAAGGATTGTTTTGAGTGACTTTAATATTATTATTTACATTGTAGCATGTAAAATCTGACACTTAAAAACTTGCAAGTCGAAGTATGATGAGAATAAGTTGGAGTTGCCGGTTGATATTCATAATTAAAAGTCGGAGTGTTAAGGGTTAATAAATTGACACGATGGCGGAGGTTTAGATCTACTTTACAATCCTGAGTCAACACAGACGATCGACCGATATGTTTATAGTAAAATCTACTTACAAAACTTCATTTGACGATAAAGCAATATTTGATCTGCAAAGATTATTAGGACTTAGAGACTCGATGAAAATTCTTATTATTAACTGTTCACACCGTTGATTTCTTCACTCTTACCGTGCTTTCTTACTCATTACGTATTCCACATATTTGCAAGTCTTCTATAACGCAATAGACAAATCAACCTATAATACCAAGCAAGAACGTTGAACTGCTATTTCAATTCTTCTATTTCACTTTATTCCCTCTCACACCTAATCTTCACCAGCCTACTTCATTTTCAATTCCTATTTCCTGCAACTTTCTTCGAGTTGCCCTTCCTCTTTGAATTGCTCCACCCTGAACCATGCAACTCCACCAAACGATTCTTCATTTTCTCGCTTTTCATTTCTCCGTTCTTCGTTCGCAATACACCTTCCTCGCCTTACCTTCTCCATGCACCCTTTCCTCCCCACTCTATTCATCCTTTCCCCTCTTTCTCTCTCTTTCTTTTTTCTTACAGACTTCTCGCTTCTTCCAGTGAACCGTGTTGGGCCGCGCGTACGCATATATACACGTGGATATGGTAATTCACCGGCATCGCCGGTGATATGTAAATAAGTTAGATTCGAGTTTTGTTGCGGAGCCACGGGCGGGGGGTGAGCGCGGCCCAGTCTCGATGGGAACCATGGTATAGGAAACGAAAGAACGAGCCATCCTGGGGGAGAGGAATGACGAAAAGAACGCGTAAGTGTAAGCGCCTTAGTAGCCGCACACACGATCCGGACGACCGGATCCAGATTTATTGGCCGTTCGGCGAACAGAGAGGAGAAAAGCTGGCCCGTTCGGTGTGAACGGAAGCCAGGGATTTTACGATCTTGATTCCGAATCAACTGGCGACTCCGTTTCGTCTTTCTGCTGCCTGATAATCTTCTCGGGGCTCGACGACGCGCGCGCGATCGAAACTGACGTCTCTCGATCGGAATTTTTGACTTGGTCTTTCGAGCTTTACTGTGAAAGGTTAACGCGTTAACAGCCACGCGAGATTTATGTATCTCGTCTATATAAGAAATACTTGAAATATAGATATATATTTATGATCTCGATCATTCTGTATATTATTTTTTATTTATATCACTTGACTCGGGTATAGCTTAGTCATGGTTTAGTGACTAAAGTCATATGCTATATTAATCAAGTAAAACGAAAATAACTAAAGATACCTAATAAAAAATAATAAATAATAAGTAATAAATACAAAATATTGTGCTACGATAACAGTTATTAATTGTAGAATGGCGCATTGTTTATTTTATATTTATAACGTTGTATAATTATTTACGTTGTTTAGTATTTTTCAGTCGATGGTATTCATCTTATTTGTGTCATTCGGAAATATTTAGAAATACCAGTACCACGACCATCCGTGTGTTAAATAAGAGAAATTTAACCATTGAAGAGCCCTACAAGCTTCTGAATGTTAGAGAAATGTTTCAAAATTAATTTATACGAAGCAATGCGCATCTCCGTTCAAGGGAGCGTTAAGATATCGTGGAGTCCTTTAGCAAAATTGAAATACGTTAGTTTACATAAGTTTTTAGAGTGTACATGTGCTAACTTTCCATTTAGTCATTAACGTTATCATATCATTCGTAATGTGGATTAATCTTATGTAATTGTATCATACGTATGTGTACGTGTTCTTGTATAATGTTTTCCGCTTTAAAAACTGTATTTTCGTTAACTGTACATATTTCCTAGATCTAGAAAACAGTCCTTTAGATAATACAACGCGAACACAATTATTTTTAAGATGCATTTTTACCGTAAAAAAGTTATATTTTTTTTGGACGAAATTTTCATAATAAATTGTTTCTTCGTATCATGTTATATGATAGGTTGGATTTCTTGTCGAAAACTTAGGAAGTTTCCCAGAGTTTTCAAAATACGTGTCCCTCATTGGTCGTTATCTTTCACCGGTACACGAGTTTGACGTTCTACCACGACTTGATAGATCGTTTCTACTGTTTCACCTTCGACTATCGCCACCGGAACAATCGCAATAGGGGGTCTGTCCCCCTTGACGCCCGCGCTTATGTTAATTCGTAATTACGCACTGCTACTTAACGAACGTGACCTCGATTTCTGCTTAAAACCGGTTCAACGAAATAGCAAGTTCTAACCGTTTACGGAATAATCAACAGTTCTCTAAATTTCACCACTTCAAACCTATACAAAATTAAATATCAAATGGAAAAAGGAGTGAAAGATTAGACTCGTGTTATTCAAGATTACAATTAGAATATAAGATAAGAATTAAAGTATCTTATATTATGCATTCGATCACATGATATTCCTTATCACACGATAACTTCTATGTCACGTAAGCTTCTATTCAAAAACTCATTCTCTTATTCTCGTGATTCCAGAAACATTCAAGCAGATAATTCTTATCAATCTTCTGTATATAAAGTTGAATTTTCCAACATCACGATATAATATTCACGATTTAACTGGATTTTTAAATTCAATCCCATTCAACCCGAATCGTGCCTGGAAACACTGATGCAAAATCTCGATGAGAAGATCATTTTAGGTGGGCGTGTAGTGGGACAGAAAGTCGATTAAAATCTCGTATCCTCCGCAAGTTTGGTTTCTGTGGGCCGGATGGTTGGATCGGATCGATCGATAGATCGTCGGGGCGATTACGCGCGGGTGCGAGGTGGCAGCACCTGTCCACATCGTGCTCCCTCGCGGGGCCCCGCGCGTAGAATTGGGCCACACTGCACGCACGCGCACGCGCGCGCGCCAACGCACACACGCACGCCGTCCGTCACGCGTCTCTGAACAATGGCATTAATAGGCTCCGGCGAGTTATTAATTGCCGGTACCAGCCGGATATGACTGTCTATAGCGCCGTTCGCCGACAGAACGTTCGACTAATATCTCTGCTATCCACCGGAGACGGGTTTTTCGATAAAGCCTGCTCGTTCCTCGTAAATTCACCGAATACTCAGAGAAGGGACGCCATTTAAGTATCCTTGGATACTCGAGCGCCACGCTATCAGCGGATGCGTGCAAGTTCTCCGTTTCGGCTTCGAGATAATCGGTTATCGAATTTTTGGACGACCAAGTTTTTGGAGGACAGGAAACGTGTTCTGTTTATGTAATTTGATGGTATTTTGAATGTAATTTCGATTAAAGCGAATGGAATGGGAGTATTCTTTTTTTTTTCAAACAGTGGTTTTCCAAACGGTAATTGTTTGGAGAGTGGCATTGTATGCTATGTGTTACAGTAAGCAAGTAAATTAGTATGAAGTTTCACTTCTTCAAATAAGAATATCAGGAAATACAATTAGAATACAATAGGTAAGGACAAAAGATGTTTGAAGATGTTTGAAGGAGTCTGCAAAAATCAACGTCAAGTTTAATTCCTACGCCTTTTATTTTATTACCTTACTTCTACATGGTCTTACATCTTCAGCAATATTTTGAATTTTGATTTGAAATTAGTACGAAGTCTCACTTGTTCAAATAAGAATATCAGAAAATATAATTAGAATACAATAGATAAGGATAAAATATGTTTGAAAATGTTTGAAGGAGTCTGCAAGAATCAACGTTAAGTTTAATTCCTATGCGAATATCAGGAAATACAATTAGAATACAATAGATAAGGATAAAATATGTTTGAAGATGTTTGAAGGAGTCTGCAAAAATCAACGTCAAGTTTAATTCCTACGCCTTTTATTTTATTACCTTACTTCTACATGGTCTTACATCTTCAGCAATATTTTGAATTTTGATTTGAAATTAGTACGAAGTCTCACTTGTTCAAATAAGAATATCAGAAAATATAATTAGAATACAATAGATAAGGACAAAATATGTTTGAAGATGTTTGAAGGAGTCTGTAAGAATCAACGTTAAGTTTAATTCCTATGCGAATATCAGGAAATACAATTAGAATACAATAGATAAGGATAAAATATGTTTGAAGATGTTTGAAGGAGTCTGCAAAAATTAACGTCAAGTTCAATTCCTACGCCTTTTATTTTATTACCTTACTTCTATATGATCTTACATCTTCAGCAACATTTTTAATTTTAAATTTCTTTGTAAGATACACAGGTTGCGATACCGATTGCATTGCACAAATATCGTAAGACGCGCACGATGCGTCGTCGCTTAAAAATATGTCATGATACGATTGTCATTGTAATAGCAGCTAATCCATGTAACATAGTACAATAGACGCGCGAAAACATTTGAGAAAAGTAAACGTTCCTTGAAATTATCTTGACGACGAAACGTTGTACAATATAGTACATATCAATTCTTTCTTTTACTTTACTAGCGTGTCATGATTCACGCTCGCTTCAGATTTCTTCCCTTACAATTCACTTATCCTTTCTGTCAAGTTCTTCTTAAATCCTTTTGTTACACAATTAACGTGTAAACGCAGATATTTTGAAATAACGACCAACCTTGAGCCGAAACATCAACATAAACTGGATAATTCAGCTGCTAACAACGTTAGTTTATACGGCAATTTGAAGGAAACCAGTCGGCCGATTCTGTGGACTGACCGATCCTCGCCAAAAACGCAGACTACAAACAGCGTGTCGGAATGAAAGCGGAATTTCGCGGATCTATTAAACGTATTTAACGACACCTTGAACGTGAAACGGTCGGAGAATGTCCTTGTCCGGCGTACGGTTATTTGCCGAATGCCCTCGGTCTCCTTTCATCGAAGAATCGACTGGGACCAAGCGATCTTTATGGTCAATCTACGTGCGCGTAATTAAGAGCCCGCCACTGTTGGGGCTGATTAATAGAGGACGGTGCGAGATAATCGAAAGGAAGTAACGAACGGAGAGCAAGCGTAAGATGCCATCGAAAACTGGTACGCCTGTTTCGCAGGAAATTGCGTCTGTTTGGCCACGGAAAATAATTATTTCTTTTTGCTCGTTTTCCTTTTTATTAACTACGTGCACGATATGATGGGGCTAACCGCGGTTTGAAGGCTGTTGAGAAGGGGGAACAAAAACGAAGACGATCGAACCGACGATATCCCCGAGCACGTGGAACAGGCAACTCCATCCAGGAAGTTAAGAACCTGGAAATAAAAAAAAAACGAACATATACGGGACAGAAGGAAACGTACGAGTCTAGTTGAGCAAACGATATTGAGAAATATGTGGTGCTATTTTGTAGGAGACGAAAGGGGACATTTACATTTGTCGACTATTTTTTCTTATTGCCTTCTATGGTGTCTTTGTTTCGCTTCCTGTGTGTTAGTTTCCTTTAAAATAACAGCTGTATTATTTTGTTTGATATGTATTCACGAGTAATATGAAATACATAACATACAATGTTTTTTATCGAAGAATTATTGATTACCGATACAGTATTTTTCATGAAATTTGGATTATTTCTTATTATTTCTTATTATTATGGAATATTCTTTCTTTAAATTAAGAATTCTGTCGTTTTCTTACATATCACTGCACGAAACATAATCGTTAATAAAATCTGAAAGTAACTTTCACACTAATATCAAACATTCAACAGCGCAAGTATTCCACTTTGTATCAATATTTACGAACTCGGTAGATAAAAACCAACTTGGCTTTTTCTTGCTAGAAACGCCATGAAATAACAGAAAATTGTAAATCCGCAAATAAATACGTCCACGCGTATTAGCCAAAAATTCTTTTCAAAGTCGCACGCGTCTGCGACCATAATCCACCGAAGGGTCGATGGAGCAACGAAGAAGGAAACGAGCTCGAATAAGAAAAGAAAGAAGGGAAATAGGAAGGCGGAGGATGCGTTTCATCGTATTTATCGGAGCTGTGTGGTATTTTCACGAGGCTCCGGTCAATATCCAGTGGCGTTTTCCTCGCGAGCGAATTTTCAGCCGCTGAGGCAAAGTTCTAGAGCCACGTGGCTCCCTTTTAACGTGTGCAGGCCCCGCCGAGCGAGACGCTCGAAGCGGGAATGTTAAAATAATATTCCGCCGCGTCTGTGTTTTGTTCCTGGCCGCTCATGCATACGTAATTTCCGCGGTTAACGATCAGTCGATTCCCTGTCGAGGAATTCCTGCGCCGGATGGACGACTCCGTCTTCCTCGGGTCTGACGTCGAATGACAGTTTGATGAACGGACAGGAAGAGACTGCAAGTCCCACCTGGCTCTCCCCAGACAATTAGGACCAGCGTGCAAGGTGGCTCCCTTTGTGGGGCACGTCGATTCCCGTGATCGCGGTCCGTTTTCATCGAAAACGTTTCCTTCGATCTTTCGTGACAGCCTGATCGTTTCGAGTCGTTACGATTAATCGACGCGATGCCAAGTGAAACGAACATTCTCCTTCGGCTATAAAAATTTATACGTCTGCGTACAGTTGCTCGCGTAAGTACGCGAATATTTACTTATATAAAAAAAAAACACACGTAGTATAATAAAAAATACTTGTACAAGAAACATTCTAGTTCAGAATATTTTGAAACTTGATTAGCGCTTTAATGAGGTACGATTATCACGATTATGTTAGCAGAATTTTAATGATAAAATATAAAAATTTGAAAAATATGTACTATAACTATAAGTTTAGCAAAATATAGTACAGTAGAACTCCAACTTGTCGACAAACAAATAGGCTATTTTATCTTTCGTTCACGTAATAGAAGCTCACCTGCGGATAAGTGAATTCAATCAGCAACAGTTCAGTTAACCGGGCATTAATTAAAATTTCCTTCCAACAAATGGATGTCAGATAAATGGAATATTGTATGGAACATGAATAGTTATCTTTAAACATACACCTAATAAGTGGTAAAAATGCTACCAGTAAATATTTAGACTTATTAATACGAAGGATAATTGACTGTTTAAAGCAATGTGATAAGTATCTTGTAGCTTGTTTATACACTTTCAGATAGGAAGAACTTTACCAATATAATCATGATAATCGAACCACGTTACGATGCTAATGTAAATTTTAAAGTGTTGGATATAATGCACACAATGTATCACTATATGTACACGTGTTTGAATGTTTTCATGAGTCACTGTATATGAAAAAAAAAAAAAAACGAAGATAGAAGAAGGATACAAACATTTAATTCGTGCCCTTGCTCGTCGACTTCGTAATTTTCTTCAGCATGGGAACGGTTGCCACCGGGGGGAAGTCCGTGTATATACGACGTTTGATGATTCTCTGATTAAAGTAATACGCTTCCGAGAAAGGAGACAGTTGTGGAACGTTTGTACTTTGTACAAATTTGTGCACGTGTTGTTCCGTGACGATGATTCCTTTTTTTTCACATTGCGTGAAGAGCAGTTCTGTTATTTAGTTTAACGATTGGAATCGAGGAATTGATGTTTGTTGGTGTTAATTAAACAGAGGTTTCTCGAAGGTTAATTATCAATATCGTGGGTGTTCTTACTGCTTTATCTTTCCCTCATCGAAATTTAAATATTCATCGTGATCGATCAATTATACAACCAACTAATTAATTTTTCTGTAATTGAAACTTTTAATAAATAATTATGGTTTAAGAATGAGGTATAAATATAGGATATGGTAAACAGTGCAGGATTCTTTGTACTATATTTTAATGTTGTCTAGGACGATCGTTCTCAAGAATAGATAAATCAGTCTAGAAGGAAATCCAGTTCGCGGCATAAAAAGAGGCGCATTTCCTGTTAGAATATTTGTGACGAACTACAGACTGTCTTTCCTATTCATGCACTCCAAAGAGAGTAACCTAAAAGTGGAGAGGCTCCTCGAGGCTTATGTCTTCGCCAAGGAGAGCCAATTTGTCAAGACTGTTATACACATGAGCCAAAATCGTATTCAAACAGAGTACATTCTCAATACTATACTACTGTTTATCATTCGTTATATTGATTTGATATATAATATTAAAATGTCAACGCAGCATCTGACGAGTCCACTTCCATATAAGTCAATCGTTTAATATTCCAGTCCCTCTTCAACGTGCAACGTATTCAAAAGTATAGTAAAACGTTAGTTTTGTTTCTATACAAAGGGAGATCGTCTAATTTGGACCACTTAGTTAATTAGTTAAGAAAAATAAATTAATTAAAAATAATAGTTAAATTAGCATTATCGTATAGTATATAGTAGTATATAGTAGTATTATATAGTATTAGTAGCAATTATAGTATAAATAGTTATATTATATTATTTATATATTATATATATTTTATATTATAATTAGATTATATTATATTAATCAATTAGTTAAGAAAAAGAGATGCGATCATTGTTGCCAAATTTTACGCTTATTTCTCTTTCTTTTTTTACAAACACCCACTTGCAAATTATTTGTTAATCAGTATTAAAAGTTTTATCAGAGATTTTAGTTTCCCAATCTTTCTTACAAAGGACAACCGCCGAGATCTCCATCGTCCAATATTCCAATAATCAGCGTTTTGATAGTAATTGAGATTCTACTATGCAACAGAGTAACAACGAAGTTTTCCAGCGTCCTGAAGTCACTCGAATATTACACGGCCGTTGTTACCGGAGCGGATCGTGCTCTCCTCCGCGACAACTTGTGCAATGTTGCAGCAATATCGGGCCGGTGTGCCCCTTTTTATTTTCCTCTTCGCGCCGTTTCACCTATCGCGGCGTACCGGGGCCCCTCGAGACCTCGATTCATTTGCACATCTCATTAACTTCGCCGTTTCAGCCGAGCCGGCGAGGTATCGCCGGCTATCATCCAGGCATCGGCTTCGACGTAGGAAGTGAGTCACGGTTCACCGTGCATCATTTCACGCAGGCTCCGAGCCCGCCACCGCTCCGCGTGTGTATGCATATTTCTCGTACGCAGTTTCGTGCGTTTCGCAATTTTCCTGGCCATTCCGATGTGTTATTGTTAACGGTTAGCTGGTCTCGTCCGAGCTCTCTTACCGATTTTTATTCTCCATTAAAAAAAAAAAAAAAAAGAAAATAGAAGAGGATAGGTCGTTGTCTTCCATCGTTGCATTTTCGATGGATCGTTAAAATGTTTGAAATGGTAAACGACGAAAGAGAAGGTTTTCAAAAGAAGCAAATTCTTCTTAATTTTTTATCAAATTGTATTATATGCCACTTGAATGCAGTGGGTATGTTTATCGCGTTTATAAATTTAGAGGGAGTATAAGCGGTAAGAGATACATTTATTTTTACATTTTATTAGTATTACATATTATACTTTCAATTCTTGCTTCATACTCTAGTTGGCACTTGTGATCATAACTTGATCCTACAATAGCATCGAAAGTTTACATAAATTCTTGGAATAACTTCTTGGAATTTACATCTTTTCTCGCTGTAAAATTGTTCTTCTCAATTTTCCTCACTCGTACATCGTTTATCAGCTCAATTTTTTAATTATGGCTAACAAAAATAAATAAGTCATATGCATATGATAAATATGCATAGAATATTCTATTATTGCATCGAAGAAGCTTGGTTGATCCAGGAATAAATTAATTTAATATAAATGGAAAGCAGCTTGTGTGTAAATAACTGTTCTCGAAATGGATGAATGGTTGATAGATCATTATCGGATGAGTTTCTACATGTAGTTTACGCGGACGAAATTTAATTTAGCTTACTTTATTCGAACTCTTCTCGTGCAGCTTTGTGAACTGTAATTCCTCTTGATTTATTTTCCAAGCTTTTCCCGTGGTGCTTAAAAAAAATTTCTGATAACTGGCGCGCCGTTAAAACTCCAACTCGCATTGGCTACCGACGCACTTGTTTAATATTTTTCCATTACATCGTAAATATTATATTATTACGCCGTAGAGTATCTACATTCAGATGCTTTTCTCCTGAAATCTTTCCCGTGATTTTTATTTATCCACCAATTTTATACTGTACAGCACATTTTTTAAACGACAATTGTAATCACAGAACTGCCCACTTTTTCATCTCTAATATCCAATTATTAAACAATCATTAAACAAATTATTAAACAAAACAAACAGCAAAATTTCTCTATCGATGAACTACGCTACTAAATGTTGTCCAATTATTGAACAACAATTTCTATTATAATATACACTACATAAATCATCATAAAATTCACCGAACTTTTTCCTTTTTACCGGTTAGCCATATATTAAATACTGAAATTTCCGGTAAAAATATTCCTTCCACCTACCCTCTAATTAATATTTAACAAGAGTTCCTTCGATCGGGCCAGGTCTGACGTGTCCATCTTGCTTTGCTGGCAACAACCACTACAAAAGCCACCGACCAGGTTCCCCTATCGTTTTCCGACATGTTTTCTCCGGTATCTGGTTCCTCTGTTCAAGTATTCCGTGAACGTGGCTGGCACAGCGGAACACCCGCGGCGCTAGAACGACGCCAGAAATCGGCGTCGTAGCCTGGTTCGGTAAAAGGAGCTGTTGGTGACAATCGAGTCAACAACCTGCGCCCGTTCCGGTCGCTGAACGAGCGATATTTTCGAGAGGAAGCGGCGCCATTCGGCTTCGCGGAAAGGATCAAACCAGCCGTTACTAACGGCGCCGGCGTCGATACGTCACGCGACCAGGACCATCGCGTTCCCCCTTAATCGAGGAAGCTCGATCGCTATCTTCACGCTTCATATGCGTTAATTGGGCGTTGTCGGTGCGACTGAATTAATTTGCGATCGCCAGAGCTAATGAGACGACGACGCGTTCCTCCATCGGAGAGCCGAGCGCGCGGGAATCGCTACTGCTTGCTTGTTCGAGAATCTTTGCTACCCTTCGTTTCGTCGGTTTTATGGCAGTTGTGCTAGTAATTAGGTAGTTGTATTAGTAACTATGCATCTATAGTCTCTAAGAGACTTGAAATATTAGCGAGTTTCGTAAACTGTAAAGAACTCTATTCATTGAGAGGAAATTTTAGTTACAGTCTGATCAAGTGAACCTTCGTCGATTGTAGCTATTTGTCTGACCGTGAACGAAAAATAGGAATTGTTAGAAATTAGAGAACTGTTAGGTGAACTCAACTGCTGCTTCAGGTACGTATAATAAGTGGAACTGTAGTCGTCACAACGACAATTTTGTACATTTACACAATTATAAGGTTATACAATTTTGAAACTATAGTAGAACTCTATTTTTATTAGAAGCAACTTTTGGCTAGCGTCTGATTAAATGAACTCTTGCTGATCGAATCTAGTTTTTTGAACGTAAACTCCTATTACATGAACGAGAAGATCATACAGGAACTACCATATGAAATTCAGTGCACATTATAGGAATCGTAAAACTATTATATGAGTCGCAGTTATATGAACTATTTGTCTCTGCTCGAGTTCAGATAAATAGCATTCTACTCTAGTGATTTATACAGCTTGATCTTTCGAAGCCTTAAAGTTCAACTTTAAAGTCTGAAGTTTTACAACTAACATCATATAAATTTCAAGCTTATGGAGCTTTGAAACTGAAGCTCCAAGGTACAGTTCTTGAGGTCCAAATAACAAAATTCACAATAATTATGTCGTCTTATTGACTTTACGAAACGCGTAACTATAAGTATGCAGATTCGAAGACATGGAAAACCGAATTATTCGTGTCTCGGTATTTGAATATTTTTGAACGATAGTCTGTCTCCCTTGGATAAGAAAGAGATAAGATTAATTAAACTACATGCTTCTTTGTTGCATAAAATAGTCGACCTAAAGTTTTCAGTAGGAAGTTGATATTATTAGAGAGGAAGAACGAGTCACGCGTAAATTTATCGAATTCCATAAACGACTTGAAATGCATAATTCAGTTGGAAAAGGAAAATTGAACGGTGGCAGGAACTTATCGTGAGGTCTCCTTTGGTTCCCGCAGTTCTCAGGCGTGTGCACCTGCAACGGCTCGATAGGCGATCGCTTAAAAGTCAGAGGCGCGTAACACGAAAAGCGCACGAGTACCGGAAATAGATATCTGCCTGGTGGCACGGGCACAATGGAGACGACGTATTGGCAGTCGAACGTTGAACAATGGCTACAATGTCAGAAGAAAGTAGGGGCCGTGCTTCAGAAACCTGACGTGCCTCGGTGCATCGTAACTGTCTATGGGAATGTGGACTTCTGCGACTTTTGTTGCTACACGATAAGACGCTCTTCGCCATGACAGACGTTCTCTATTCTATACACTTCCTTTTCATATCTTCTATGCATTTTTTATTCCAATATTTCATATGCTTCCTTCATTCCAATAACTCGCCTAACTATTTTATAATATCCGAGTATAATATCATATATTATATTCTGTAATGTTTATAAAGGCAAAATGGATGTAACCATATAAAATGAAATTAATGAAGGAGAAGAAACAACACGAATGAGGAATATAGCGGATGCATTTTTAACGAAGAAAGTGGATGAAGAATGAATGAATGGATAAAGAAAAATAAAAGAAGTATATAAATTAAATGTAATGAAATAAAACGCAAAAACAAGATAGAAATAAAGAGTTAATCACTGGAACGTAATAATTTCTTCCTCTTCTCGCGTCAGTTTCTTTCTGTTAAAAATAAATTACATGTATATTTACTAGTCTTTAATATTGATTATAGATACTTCTGATTAATAGGTTAATGTGAAATAATCAACACCTGCTTCGATCTCCTTATGATCCTGCGAAGCCAAGATGATCACGCGTCTTCGGACCTCACATCACACAGGTTTTTGACCAGGTCTCGTCGCGTCGTTATCCAACATCTTAAACAACATATAACATCTCCGAGCTATAAGAGGTTCAAACGCACCGAAACCGAAATTTTTGTGAAAAATTTTTTTCACCAAGCGTCGATGCATCTAATTAATACCTACCCACCGAGCAGGGCTGGGACATTAATTATTCAGAACGATGATGTCAAGTAGCACACGTATCTGAGTAATAAAGCATGAAGTAATCATATCCTTACCGCGAGGATAATGATGAAACATGGTAATTGGGCGGCGTGCCATCAAATTTGCACAGTTTGAAGGTCTACGGGAGAACAGAAAATTGAACATTTTACGGGTTGCTCGCTCCGCATTAAAAACTGCATCATGTGCTCGATCTCGACGGATGGGTATAATTATATGCAAATCGGCCAATTAGTTGTGCCTGACATATTTGCGGTACTTGTTAATTTCACTCTCGCTGCGCAACAAATTGCAAAGATTACGACTTTGTATACATCACCAAGTGCGCTCGTTTAGTTCGGCTATTATCTTTATTGATTGTGCTCTTGTTATTGCTTGACAGTATATAACGTACCTCGCTGTTCCGCTCTCATTGACGTTCGATTACCGCCACTGTCCGCTGGTGACGAAACGTTAACAAACCTCGTGTCACATTACCTGCTTCTTTAACTTCGGGTGATTCAATTGTCAATATTTTACTAGTATAGTATTGGTGTTAATATTAAAGTAATGTAAACTTTTATTTACTTGCACATGTAAATACTTAATGCAAATAATATTTTTACCTTTTCCCACTTTCTTCTATGACACGGTAACCTTTCTTTTAAATAGGTACCATTAATCCACTGTAGATTAGAATTGTTAAGGATTGGAATCACTTATATTTAAACCCGATGTTATTTTACCAGGTATTTCACGTTTTCAAAAGATCTGCAAAAATTCCGAGATATTTATCGAGCTCGCTAAACAATCATACAGCTGTTCGTTCAGTGAAATATTCCAAATCTCCTTCCAATGAGAATAAAAATTCTAAGAGAAGCATTTATCTATGACGCTTCGATACCCATACGTATTATTATAATTAACATAATATTCGTAGGAAAAAGCTATCACAAGCAAAACTTGGCAAATACAAAGAAAAAGGAAAAAAGCGGGATGAAAGAAGCGTACGTTCCAATATACCAAATCCGCTCCGAAAATCGCGAGGCCGAGACAACGAGCAGGAGGCGAAACGACCGACTCCCACAAAACCAACCCTTAAATCCCACCCCGTCTCATTCCAATCGTTGCCTTCCTTCCTTCCTCGAACGAAAGACGAAAGAGGAACTGGAAAAATCGTGGCCGGAGGGACTGCAGGAAAAGCGGGAGAGAGAGAGAGAGAGAGACGAATTCAGGCCGGGCAGGCTGCTCTCGGCTCTTCGAAACCAATATCGCAATGTTCTCCGCAGAAAGTTCGTCCGGTAATGCCATACAATATCTACTCCAGCTTCCATTACTCCGGTCTGGCCTCCCCTCCCGCCGCTCGATAGGCTTCCCCTCCTCGTCTTCGTGAACCCCGAGTGGAGTACCGGTCCACCTCCACCCATTCTGCCTCTGGACTCTCTGCTGGACCTTTCTGAGCGAGCAGAGGCCGAAGGGGGGTGTGGGGAATAAGGAGAAACGGCCGAGGAGGCGGCTATCGGTTTCCTTTTCTCTCGATCCTCCTCCTCCTCCTCCTTCACCACGATTACGCCACCCTCTGCACTTTTTCCAAAAATATTTCGATGCGGTGTATTCGACGTGGACACTGCGTTGTTTGTGGGTTCAATGGTTGCCGGGTAATAGAAACAGAGCGGTGATTGATATTTTTATAACCTTTCCGGCAGTCCGATTGTTGGAACGTTTATTTATATTTTTGCTGGCAGTTTCAATTTTGTTGATAGATTCTTGATAGTCTTCGACGAGAGATTTTTCTTTGGATTGATATTGTACATTGGAGGAAATATATGGGAATAATTACAGAATAATAGACATTGATGAATTTGAAGAAAAATACAATTATTTGTAGGTATGTTTTGCAACAGTATATATATATATATATACATAGATAAAGTTACCGACTAATTTTAATTTTAGACAACATACGCTTGTAGGAAGATATTGAGAAGGATCGATAATCAGATGCTTTCTCTGGAATATCACAATACGTATAATGCAGCAAACTCCAACTTGCAAGACGAAATTCAAATAATCAATCCGCCGCTGCTTCCAAACTTTGTATCTAAACTTTCACTGCTCTAAAGCCTTAAAAAATCGTCTACACAGCAATATACGTCATCAACCATAAAAATACACCCTGACGATCAATATCAAAAACCGATATTTCCAAAAGAAATTACATATCCATTATCATACGTACATGATCATTACGCGAAAGTATAATTACACAGAAAACAATTTTCCGACAGAATTGGTCGTATTTATAAAGGAAATCGCAACGATAGACGAATAGAAATAGAAATATGGAAACGATACTCGAAAGAACTAAGTATAGAATTCTGCACGATGGAATAGGTTAACGGAGGCACGGCAGTGGCAGGCGAGAAGATAGCGAGCAGATCGCTCGGTCTAGAGCAGCCGGTTCGAGCTGTGGTTCACGGCAGATCTCGGAGCGAGGAGGACAAGGCGATTTAACACGATTGGCCGGTGGAAATAAACTGGCAACACGCGCATTGGTTCCATCGGTTCCATTGGCTATCGGAGCTCCTCGCGCTTCCGTCGGCCTCCCGCTTCCACCGACGCGCTCCCCCGCGGCCTCGTCGCGCTCTTTTTTCGCGTTCCACTCCACCTCCGCTTGACCGGTGCGTCGATCCGCTCGGCCCCGGTGGCCTCGATCAGCCGTCACCAACCTCCGACCAACTGCCTCCCGGACACCAGCCACTGCTACTTACGCGCAGCGCCGCTTTACGGACATTCCACTTGATTTCCAGCAGATTTCCCGACCTTCCATACCGTAATTCCTCGATTATTTATTACCGAGTCTGATTAATTGAATTTTGGGGTTAATTGAACCGTGCTGAAGTTTAGTAAGGTTATTTAGCTGGAAATCATTGAAACGAACCCTTTCAGAAGGAATTATCCTTGGACTGTGGAAAATAATTCATTAATAATTTATTATAAACGATTATTGGTAATAGAGACACGTACTTTCTGATGTTTTCGCGGGGAAGACGTGTGATACGCTAAAATCGAATTTGTTATATATCGCATACGTATATAATATTATAAAATCGAATTACAATAATATTAACTGCAATATTTAAATTATATTTATCGAAAATAAGAGATAGAGGGATAAGATTCATATTCGAAAGTGCAGAAGTTTATTACTACGAATAGTACTCGAAAAAGTGATTTTATTTTGATTAGTTTCGTGTTGATTTTTATTGGCTTACTTTCATTGCCGAACGTATATTGCTGCGACAAGACGCTCGGTGTTGAATAATTTTTCTTATCGATCGATTACACGCTATACGAAATTCGTAAAACGGGTTCACCATGGCGGACACGTATTTCGCAGAACTTATTACTACGCTTACGTTTCAACAGCAAGAACGTTAAACCGCTGAGAAGCGATGATGTCTCCTTATTATAGCAGTTCTTCCAATTAGGAACAGTTTTGTCAGAGATAAATCCACTTTTCGCTTAATTATTTGGTAACGTTTTAAATTTACTGATACGCAACGTCGATCGATATATTTGCTAATAATAAATGCTTGAATTTTTCGTTCAAGTCGAATATAGGCCATTCGTGAGAGTTTGTTGGACAAGGTTTTGAAGTTGTTTTCGCAATCTTTTCACGTGTATTTTAATCATTTGCAGTTGTCATTTAAAGCAATATATTATCGGGTAACAAATAGTTCGAGCTAACTAGGAACGTAGCGCAGAGGAACAAGACACAGAGTGACAGAGTACCTAAATAGTATGATGAGGTTACTTTCTCATACCCTTCGGCGAACAATTCGTTTTGGACAGGATAACTGATCGCTGGTGCATCTTGATGACACTACTTGACAGAACGATCTAGAGATTACCGCGTTTTTATTTATCCTGCTAAAAATTCGTAGTCTATAGGAAAGCTGAGATCGGCATAGTTACACGTACGAAGTTGTATCACAAAAATTCATCGTCGAATCGTATTATCAGAAATTGCAATAATACGATAAAAAGTTACCATCGCAAAAGTTAGAATTATGAGAGTAAAAATCTCGTTAGATTGGCAAACGTAACGTTTTACATAACAACATTAATACTTGTCTGCATAACGTGACGTATCCACAATACGCTATTATATCTTACTTACCAGTAATACGAGTAATCATAACAACAGTAATAGTAACATCATTGGTATGAAAGCAGTATTATAACGCAGCCTGAAACAAGCGTCGACGTTAACACGAGCGTGTCGACGGGATATTGATTGTTGAAATTTTTCTATAAAACTGAATTGAAACAAATGAGCTTATTAGCGTTCCTGGTTTCTCGCGCGGTTCTAATGACTCGGCACATAAAGTCCAATATACGGCAAGCCACACGATGACCATGACTCAAAAGTTCCCCCATCACGTCGGGTAAATAACACCCACGTGACGGTGTCGCTTTCTTCCAGTCGGTGGCTAGATTACCGGGATGAGTTATGATAATTTCTGCCGGACGGCGATCAACGACGTCGGGCAATCAAACATGGCGCCCGTCGAGCAATCGAGCGTCTTGAACTCCGCCAACGCCGTTGCCATAATATCTCCTGCACGCGGAATGTGGATTCGCGTCCGAACACTTTCTATCATACACCTTTCTTTGATTGATCTTCCCTTCGAGCGAATTCCAGACAGCTCCCAAGTTACCTTCTGTCTTCGATAGGTTTTGCTTAGATTGCTATGATTCGAATACGTCTTCTAGGATAGCGTAATAGCGAGAGAAGTATAATTGGAAAGGACGAAAATTTTTTTTTTTTTTTTTTGGAAAATGATCGCTAGATTGATCGCTGGATTATTCGCCTTCTTATTCTAAAGTTTTGTTTATGTTCTTATATATAATTAGTTAAACGAGAGCCAAAGGTAGATTTGTTTCATGCTAACGCGAATATCGTAACGAGTGTCTTTCTTTGACACGTACGTAACATTTTTCTGTCACACGTGTGCATTCTGTTGCAGCGCAAATATCGCGAATAATTTGGAAATTAGCTGATCACAGACGAAAGGTGACAAGATTGATATAAAATATCTGTTGATTCTATAAAAATCTGAATTGCCTTCGAAGTTTTCTCAAACTTTCTTACTGGTTTCTTATGGAATTCAGTATTTCGGAGCAAGTATTTTTTGGAATACAATGCTGGTTCGACAGGAATCGAGGTTTTTGGTAGAACATGATATCTTATACTAAACGATAATCACCGTGAATCCGTTAGTTCCACTCTTTCTTGCGCAATTTGATTTCTGGAACCATTTGTGTTGGAATAGCGTGCTATGTTGCCCGGTACTTTCTACAAGCCGTTCCTGGAAACGACGTGCTACGCATGTTTTTTGTTCCTTCGGCTTAGATGGTATCGCGCTTTGTAACCGGTTAGTTTCTGGTGAACTAGCTGCAAATCATTAATTGTTACGATATACTATACACCATAATTACTACTAATTTACCACTATTACATTCTATTATCATCCTACACAACATCCCTCTAAGAAATCTAATTGTAAATCCATCTGTACAATTGAAAAATCATTTGATTCCATAAACTATTCTAATTTTATTCAACTTTTCTTTTTATTTAAATTACAGGTATACATAACTTCTGATCTGGAAACAGATTCAGAATATTCTCACGAACCTACATATTCGATAGCTTGTTACGAAGGTCAGAAAACTCGAGCGGGTGGTCTCGAGCTGGACCAAGGTCAAACTTCAAGGAGAGCTCTAGCCTCTCTGGAAATTCAGCTTCGCGTATTCCCTTACTTCTGGTCAAACTGAATCCCAGCCTCTGCACCAGCGAATATTATTTATCTTACGAATATCAAACACACGACCACGCATTGTATTATAATTTACTTATCGGTCGTTATAATTACAACTTTCAAGCAAATGACCGAGCCGCCCTAAACTTGTATGGAATTGCGTTTGCGGAAATTGGTGCAGACTGCCAAAGACGTGTTTGCACGACCGACCATAATATTCAATTGCGATTCATCAGATATTAATTTTGCCGCATAACGTGTAACCAAGGGTTGATCTGCCTTCGAAACTCGTAGTTTCGCGTAATATCATAATACGATACTCTTTGCTGCTATTAAGAGCGTATTTGAGGCAAGATGGTGTTTCTAGCGTGTTTCTTGGGCGTCTTAACACGGGGGCCATTTAGAAACGATCGACGAACGATTAGTATCGAGGAAGAAGGGGCGAGTTCGCATCTGGCGCACCTGACCGTCAGTTGTGTACTTTCTTCGTTACTCTCGAACAGGAACTGCCTTTCTCCTCTTCAACCCCTTCCTTGAAATGAACGCAGCCGGACAAGCGCACTTCGTAACGTCTGCTTCTTAACGACCATTATTGAAATTTTACTGCCTTCTTAATTGGAAATTAATGGTTACACTGACGCATGACTCATCAGGGAATTAGCGTGTCTGAATCTGCTTTTCACGCATTCTATGCTCCAAATATCAGAACTGGTTCTTTACGGGCGGGATCTAATTGATCATGTTTATTGCATCTTGCAGGCTTTAATTATTCTGAGAATCGCCATTTATTTTTCTTGCCGTTTTCTTCATTGTTCGCATTAAGGAGAATGCTTCGTTGTTGCGATTGGCGTGGAAAATCAAATTGTATACATTTTTATTTAAACAGAACGGATATGTTGCGAGTTAATTGACTAAACGGGATAAGTTTGGGCTAAGTGTTAAATAAATTTGTTTAAGGTGCACTGGATTAGGAATGATAACTCAGGGTTACATAGCAGATCAGGTAGATTAGGTAAATTAGATCTGGGTTAAGCATAGCAAAGATGAAATGGAAACTTATAATCAGATTTAGACTAAAATGACTCTTACAAAATGATATATACAAAGTAGAAGTGCTAATTTATAAGAATATTTACAATATTCATATTTCACGAACTAAATGTTTTTGAAATATGATATCTCTGAGTCCGTGTAAAACACAGTATTTTAAGAAGTTTCTTCATTTTTCATTTATGCAATACGATTTTTCTTCAAACAATTAATGTCTAACAATCCGATGGTGAAAGTTCCGTTCCATAAATCAAAGAAGCAAGGATATAGAAACAAGCAATTTCTAAATTTTCATAAGACAATACCCCTCGGCTTAATACAACGATGCTCAAATTTCTCAAGTTTCTCTATCAATATTATTTTAATTTATTTAAGATTCGAAAATGTTCAGATCGTATCTACGTGAAAGTTCCCTTTCGTTTCATTTTCATATAATGTAATCCAGTAAAATCAGTATCACGCTTACCCGACTCGTAATTGCGAGTGAGCAAAATTCCTGGCCGAATCTTCGATCGCAACCGTCTTAATGACGAAAGTGTGCGATCGTGGGGTCACGAGTACCATAGGCGACACGATGCCCGGTCGATGTCGAGACGTCCCGAATTTACGCGGGGAACGAAAGGAAGACGCCTCAAAGTGAGTTGGCTCGTCCACTTATGCACGCGGCTCCGCTCGAGTGACTCTCCGAACGGAATTTCACCGACATCTGCGCGGCTCCCCTTCGGTTTCTTCGCCACTCTGTGCATCCGCACTCGCAATACGGTGTGCATGTAACGCGCAGGAGGAACATTCGGTCTCGGAGACTTAAAGGTGTCGCGTCAAGGGTGAACGAGCACGACATAAGGAGCAAAGTGGACGTTCTACGTCCTACGTGAACTTCGAGTACGTTGACTTCTGGTGCGGAACCTTCCTCCGACTTGGACATCGTTCGAACCCGGTGACTGACTGTTCGGACCAGTTCCTTTCACCTTGTTTACGTTACTCTTTAGTCATATTTAAACCTTTAAATATGTACGATGCAACATCTTTGACCCTTCTTACATTCATGTTTTTCTTTTTATTAATTAATTGGTTGAGTATAATTAATAACTTTTCTCTATAAACTCTTTATTTGGAACTGATTCCTTGGAAGATGTAGATTCTTCTGTTTAGAAAATTGTCTAGTTGCATCGATATTTTATAATCTTTGTACTTCATGTACGAAATATCGTGAGATTATGACGTCACTATATTTTAGAATATTTTATTCTTTTCTCTGGAAGGTATTATTTCTAACAACATTTTTATCGTATATCGTAAGAACTTCCGAAGAACGCAGAGCAATTGTGTATCAATACAAAGGAACATGAAGAGCATTAGCGAAATTAATTTTATAAAGATAGTACCTAGAATCGTCTATCTGACGCAATAATACGATAAACAACATTGAACAGCGACTATACAAAATACTCCGCGCCACGCTAAATCATAGCCATTCAAACAGCTCAACTCCCACTAATCACGTAGATATAATTAGAAGGCTAGGAAGGAACTATTAGTCAAACGTTAGGACAAATTTTTCATTTCGTTCAAACTTCCTCCACCATATCTCCCTCATCAAATTTACTATCCACGAAGTGTCAACTCTGTAAAGGTCTCGGCATCTTCTACCTGTTACAACGTGTACAAACAAAATCGATAAGTAAATTAAATCTGAGCAGAAACTAAGCCGACCGAGTAAATATCCTTTCGCAGGACCCGATCGACAAGTTTCCTTGTCGGAAGTTTTCCTTTCCGATAACCACTTTACTGGCACAGGTGTAACCTACCTGGAAAGGTGTCCGCCGGACAAAGAGCCTAAATTGAAAGTTAATTTTCTGTTGCTCGTCCTTGCACCTTCCTCCCGATACTAGGTACTTAACCACGGTTAGCTGGCTACCTAACCTACTCTCACCGGTCAATCGATAATTAATATCTGCCGCCTGTTTCGGCTGGTGAGCTCTAATTGACGATTGCAATTAGTTCCGGACGATATAACCGGTTCAATCGGTACGGTGGCCTTCACCGGATAAACCAATTCGCTGGGTTCATGGTTTTAAGAGATTGGAGAACAGCATCGAATGTTTTCATCAATGGATTGTATACTTTTATGGTTTCGTAGTATATACAGTGGCTATAAAATGACAGAAATGAAAATGACAGATATATGGAAATATCCTTAGAGATGCACCGTTAACTTAACTAGTCTCAGTTTCAATAACTTATTAAGTTTCTGTAAAAAATTGAGAACTGTAATGATAATTCTAGTTTAATAATGGCACTGCCATGGGGGTCACTGGTGACACTGGACGTCCTAATGATGCCATATTTTCTATTGCAGAGGCTCGCGGCGCATTTCTCCTATACATATAAATATACATGTAGGTGAAGTGTTCAATTTTGCAATATAGATTTTTAATGTAATTATACACGTACAAATGCGTAATGTACATAATGAGTAATAGAAATGTGAAAATAAGGAGACTTTCTATACGCGTGGGACTGTAGTTAACCGTTTCTACTTGTCTATTAGCCTCTCGTTAAAATAACGAGATTATGCTGTCATATTATTCCATACCTGTGGCGAACACAAGATGTTCGCCTCCACCGCATTTCTGTACACAACCCTGTTGCCGCCGCTGCGGTCAAGGGATGGCAAGGATAGCAAGAAATGTGGTCTGGCTTGGAGTGCGCGGCTAGCTTTAATTCTAAAAGTGCCGGTGAAGCTTTTCGACAACTCGCTGTTCTCTAGCTCATTGAAAATCTTTGCAAGTTTCCATCGTCAAGTTAGATAATTATATATTCTTAAATATTTTATATGTCCAGTTCTCATTGGGGTTGGCGGCTTGTAACGAATCTTCATTTGGATTAGCCATTGTTGTTATATAATATAGATGGTATTTACTGGTACAAATATGATTAGTGGCGATTAGATACTCGAGATGATAATGACAATGATCTTAGGTTTAATAACGAATCCACGGTCAACGGGATAGCAAATGCGCTTTCTTCCAAAGTCTAAATCGAACTGAACTTACTTGTCCACAGTTCAAGTGTAACTCAACTTACTTGTCCACAGTACAAGTAGAACTCAATTAACTCAGTCCAAGTGGAACTGCGCTTATATACTCTTCTCCGTACCTCTCTCTACCCCTCGGGTCAACTATATTTTTAAAGAGAGTTATACAATTACTTCATATCTCTGTTAGGTAAAAACGTCCATCCCGTGACCGTGGCCACGTTTAGCGACCCGTTATGTCACTTCGAGCCCAAGCCTATTGTCATAAATCTCGGGCACACATAATCGAATCAAATCATAAACAACTACTTCTAAATTTTATTATTTAAGTACAGCTATAATGAAAAGTCTAGACTAAAGTATTGGGGATCTTCCCAAACATTCGAAAAGAAAGGAACGATCCTCCTTTCATCCTTTCATCTCCGACATATACATTTGTAATGGCATGTTTATAGAAGGCTAAGAGGAAATGCAGGCAATTTCCTAGAAATTAAATAAAATCCACCAATTTATAAATCCGCTTTATAAACACTTTAAACAAATTCTTAGTTTCTGTCTCTGTACTCAGCAACGCGTAACAACGCAACATTAAACGTAATTAGCAAATTCCTGTACATTTTTGGGATCGCATCACGAAGGATACTGTTCGTTCTTCGTACGATTCCCCGCAGGGACTATTAACTTTCAGTAACGTGTGAAAACGACTGTAAATTTCGACGACGGCCCGTAATGGCTGGTGGGACTTTAAGGATGTATAGTTACGAACGGGGGGTTCGGTTCGGTTGGAGGTAGTATGAAAAACCCTCGTCTCAACCCCCTGACTCGCCCATTCGCGGCCGTTGGAACCCTCGCACGCACGTAAGAATGTGCAGTAATACACTCTACAGAGCACCCCATTCGGGAAAAGGGGTAAGTAAGCTCGGAGGCGCCTACGGCCGCATAAACATAAATTATCAGCTGGTAATTACGAGATACAGCTCGAACCCCCTCCACGAAAATGTTGTTGCCTTCCTTTTCCAACGGGGGTGAGCCTCCTCCACCTTGCACGAAACGCTGGAGGTGGCTAGCAAAGCCAAAGAAGAGGAACCATTCGCACCCCCTTTCGGAGTAGCGGAACGGAACTGCGTGGACCGGCTAATTGTTATATACATTCCATTAGGTTAATTGCTGAATTAAGACTTCTTCTGGGGGCTCTCGCGGGCTGGATAATTATCGCACGATTCCCTGAGTTATGACAGATGCTGCGATCAGTCGAAGTCTCGCGATTTACCAATCCTTACGGAGGTGACGAATGAAAATGGGGAACATTTAGTCTTATAAAGATTCATAGTTTCTGAATTGAAATACAGCGATTACGAAAAGTTCTTTGAGAAGCTTCTTTGTCGGATTCTATATTTTATTTTTATAGTACAATTTTTATAATCATACAAAGACACTAGCAAATGATACGAAATTTAATATACTTGGACCTGATTACTTAGTACGTAAATGATATGATAAATTCAGAGGAGTTGAAACGGCTGGACAAAATAATTTTCTCATTCAAACAAATGAACATCCGATTATCTGAAAACAAAATCTCGTCGGGTAAAATCATTTGAATAGTTGTTCTTCGTATATCATACCGAAATATCGCCCAAGCCAGACTTAAAATAGGCCATTGTAGTATAAAAATTGCTCGGTTCCGTCGTCTTGGAATTACAGTGTTGCGTTGATAAACTTCCGCAGTTCGAAGGAAGTATGAAAGGGGTCCGGCTACATAAAGCTTGGCTGAGAAGCGGGGGTGGGCCGTGAAATGGTGGATTCAACGCGTGTGCCGGCTAATAAATAATTAAAACTTTTGTTTCGAAGGTGTCACTGATGTACGGCCTCTTCCCGGCTGTCGCGGCTGCTGAGTAATCGCGCTTTATGAATTAAGGTTATGCTTTATGTTAAAAGATTCGCTCGGCATCTGTTTCTAATTACCCGTTAATGGCTATAGCGCCGGCAGTAAAGCATTCGTTACTGTAAAGTTCCAGCCTCCTATAGCGTGTCTGCCGCGCTCTGTAATCATCCTAGATCTCAATACCGAGTGCATACTTTCCGACTATGAGTCCGCTTATGCGAACGAAAGTAGCGGAAACCAACTGCTCCGATGAATGATTAATAGACATACTTGTACTTGAGTTATGTTAGACAATTTCTTAAATGGATCTGTTCCTATCTATATACATATATATATTGATGATTGAATGTCTGAGAGTTGAAAACTATATATGAAATACAATGTCGTGTCTAGTTGTAAATTTGAAGAATCAGAAAAGGCATGGAAGATTAAAATGTAGATAGAGATGATGTAATAAACCTTTGGAGTAGTTTGTTTTTTTCGAAAGAAAGTTCAGGAGTATGTTGCTCATATTGAATTATAGTAACATTAGAATGTAGAATTACTTTTTCTTCGTATAAATTATAACTTGTCGCGGAAACGTGTTAATAGCGTGTTTAATAACGTGCTTAACAGTGATACTGTGCTGAGTCTGTACCTGATAACTGGACACTTTACATATTTATATATTCCATATTATCATATTTCAAAATCTGAGATTTATATTAAATTGCAATCGATGTATAAATATATCGAACGGTACAGTTACCTAATCCACATCGAATCCACTGAAAATTAACTTCAGACGCTATAGCCTCAACAAACTTTGTCGTCTTTCAATACGCACGCTCCTATAGTTTCTACATTTTAAATAACATTAATTTAATTATAAAGAAATATTTATTAAACCATACAAAATTGTGCTTTCTCTCTCAACTTAAATCATCAGCAAAGTATACAATAGAGAAAATAAAGCAGTAGCGGGTTAAAGAAAAACACGAATTCAGACGTTGGTGGCTAGCAGGTATTGTGATTCAGATCACCGAGTTCCATTCAGCGTGATCTCGAGTCCCACGTGGTGGTTTCTCGAGCGACGGATGTTCGATCGCGACCGGACGCGCGGGCTTTTTCGTCCTTTTATCGGGGCCGCAGGACTCCACGTGATTGCGTGGCCCTGTGGGAGGGCAGACGCGCAAAACATAATGTGCCCATGGCCCGGGTGTGGGTGAGAATGCATGCGACGCACTTGGCCGGTTTCTTACGCGACCATTCAACGCGTATGCGTGTGAGTAATTAAAGAGAGCGACTGTCACATCCGGCGACCCACGCGTGAAGGGTGCGGCCTCTGTCCCTCCCTGTTTCTCTGCACTCCGACTCCGTTTCTATCCCTCCCTGCCCTGCTGGCTAGCCCTGGGCCACGTCACTCTGCTGTTTCCAACGCGTCGCGGACTCGTTTTCGAGACCTCTTTCTTCTGCGATACCTCTCATTCTTTCACTTTCTCTCTCTCTCTTTCTCAGTCTTGGATTCAACAAATTCACTGGCGCCTAGCCTGCTCCAGAACTCGACAGAGAATCGGCTGGTTTCTCTTATATAAATGGAGATTTATCGTAGTGAATAGCGAAATTTGATCGATATACAAATTATATAGACGGTATAAAAGTACTTGAGTATACTGCGTGATGAAATAAAGAGAGCTTTTAATATAATGTTTTTGGTCTGTGAGAGAATTGGTGTTTCATCAATCGTTGGTAAAAATAAGTCTTTTGCGTGATTTTCAAATGTAAAGAAAATCAATGGTTGGAAATTTACGGTCAGTTTTATCGAAAAAAATACACCTATTTGCATAAGATGAATTATAGAGGGTGTCACAGTCTGTTGAAAATAAATTGTAGAAACAAAGATACGTTGCCAGAAATATGGAGGGAATAGGTTAGTATTCATTTAGTTAATTAGTAATTTACTAAAATACCTTAATTTACGTATAATATAGCGACGTCGGCCGTGAAAATGTAAACGTGAATTAGAAATATTTTATAATGTACCTACTTTTCATTGTGTTGAAATTGGTTCTATGTTTCTGATTCTAATTACATCGCATGCCAGTTGGTTCTTTTAAAATAGAAAGCACTTTAGATTATAGTATAAAGCAGGTATATTTTAGCGTACTTACGTCATTCTGAAAAATGTTATTCTACACTCTGCGTGAGTTGTACAAATGCATAGAAGCTGCATATAAATGATATCACTAAAAATCAGCAGGGTATGTTCAAAGGCGTGAAAGAATGAACGATAGCGCCCCATTGTTGCGTGCATGGCTACTAATGAAAAAAGCTTTGAACATTTGCTATTAAAGGGTGCCTTGAATAGGTTTGCCGTGCCTCAACAATAAATGGATTGCAAACTCCTGTTTACTTCGTTTTTAATTTAAAATATGAAACTTTACTTATATGCGTGAAATTAGTTCATTAGATTTCTAATGGACGTTCAGGTTGCAAAATTTTTAATATTCCTAATTTGATGCTTGTGATAAATAAAGTTGGACGTATCCAATCGTGTAAAGTAATATTGAATTAGAAATATTAATTTATATCATTTTAATTGAATATACTTTATAAATTTCATTGAATGAACGAAGGGTTCAACAAACATTTTATTTCGAACCTAATGAAAAAATAAAGGTCTAAACAAGTCATTATTTGAAATATTACACAATTTGACATTATGCAAGAAAACTCACAATTTGAATATGTATAATAAAAGTTCATTTGTAATTATTTTGCTCTTAACTTTTCCAATCATACATTCCATTATCTACGTCTACATTTTCATAAACACTTCTTTACGTCATCCGCAACACGCTCAAATGTTCACGACCTCTTCGTGTTAACACGCTTCATCTCCAAAAGAAGTTGCTTACCAAACTACTTAGTCTTCTACCAAATCATAGCTACAACAAAAATTTTCAGCAAATTACATTATTCATACAATATACCTGCGATGATTTTTGTAGTTCTATATATTGAACAGAACAGGCATAGTATCATGCTCCTATCTTATCTCAAGCTTGACACTTCGAAATCTTACAATACTGAGAAAAAAGCATCTAATTCATGGAGGTGACCGGTGTGACTTTAGTTTAGATATATTAGGTTGTCCGGAAAGTGACTTTCTTTCGCAAATATGTTCTTTTTACAACAATGCTTGCTTTGCAACCATATACAACCATATACAAACGTGAAACCAAGTCTGTGAAATGTCGCGGTGTTTATCTCAACAGAACAAAATGGATCGTACGTAATTCGACAAAATAACATAAAACAAAAAACCTGCGTCTATTATTTCCTCATAAAACGAAAGAAACTTTTCGGACAACCTAATACGTTAAGGTCGGTATCTCTAGCGTTAAGATCAGGTTTAAGCAAAGACACAGCGAGATAGCGAAAGAATCCATCCTCGAAGAGCATCCAATCGGGAGCGAGCGGCATAACTTCGCAGCTGCGAGGCTCGATGCCTTTAAATCCGCTCGTCCCGCGGCATAATTCAGCTTATTTACGATGTTGGCGGCGCGGGATCGGGGAATGGTGGCGGGAATATGTGACGCATTTCGCTGATTGAAATTTTCGCAAGATTATTCCGTTCCTCCGACTGGTGGTGTCCGCCCCCACAAGACCGTGGGGGGGTGCATTGTCTTCGGAAGGCGAGCCGGGGCCCTCTTAAAGCGCATTGATCCAGTAATTTACCGTGTTACGGCACTCGCGACATCGTTATGAAGATTACAGCGAGGGAAAAAGTGGCGTCGAAATTACGAGCGGACCGAGAACTAGGCATAATGCCGGCTGCGTGCGCGCTTTTGTAACAAGAATTACGCGACCGGCTGCTGCCTCCTTAATTCTGCCGCCCAGCCAAATAGAAATGCAATAGAAATTGCACGGCTTGCAATTTTTTCCTCCCTTTCTTTCTTCTGCCTGCAGGAGGAAGCCTCCTTCCTGGTCCTTCGCCTGCACCGGAAGATACACTCGAAGCTGAAGACATCGCTGGACAGGCCTCTTTTTTCGGCAGTGCGGATCTATCGAGGATTTAGCTGCGATTAAATTCTTAATGATTCTTCTTTGTCAATCTCTTGACGATTTGTTAATCTGGTCTAGTAGTATCGACAAAGTTAATTTGGTTTTGTGATAACGATGAACGTAAAGGATATGCATTTTCTATGTTCGAGATCGTAGAATCGGAACCTGAATCGTTATGAAGAAGTTTGGAACTTCGTGCACCACTTTCTGAAAACTGGAACAATTTGAATGAAATCTTGATTCATAGTTCTTGACGTAAACGTTGCCTTCTCTATACCCTCGTTAAGCATGTTCAACAACTTGTTGAACATAATCATGAGCAATTTAAACGGATTTGCTTTATTCAAATCCTGACGAGAGATATTTTTCGTCAAATGCTAGTATTTCATTTGTTGATCAACCTGAATAAGAATTTATCCATAAAAGATAAATTTAGAGAGCGTAAACTACGACAATTTATAAGAAAGAAAACAAACAAATTATCTGGCTCATAAAATACGAACGAATGCACGATTACTTTTCCCTTAATAATGAAATTTAATTTTCAAGATAGAAAGGTATACATTTTCAAGAATATCTCGATCGGTAAATCCCGTGCCACGAATTTTCCGGTGTCTGTGCAACATGAAAACGAGAATCGTTCGACGTCTAGAGACAAAGCAAGAAGAAGAAGCGACGGATAGTCAGAGTTAAACTCGATGGAACGAACGAAACAAAGGGAAATCAAGGAAGCAACGAGCAAGCTCGGAGAAGGATCTCGTTCTCGGTTAATGTCGCGCAGGGCTAAAACTCTTCGAGGCCCATAGATCAATGGTTCGCAATTATTGTAAGTTCATTAGAGGCAGAGGGTCTGCGACCAGTGTTTCTTCCCAGTCGACGGTTCTCCGTCTTCCTCCACCTTCCCTTTCGCCCGCGGAAGAAGTCTCCACGGGCCGAAAACCCCTGTTGCCAGACCTGAAATTGCGACATTCCGCGCGAAACGCCGAAACTATTTGACTCTGTAATTTGTGATTGTAGTTTATTGCGCGGATAGACTAACGGACCGTCGTTGCAACGCTGTTGCTCAACTCCCCGCAACGATTCCTTGCAATTTCGGGCTTGGAATTCCTACGGTAGCCTGGGACACGCGCGCCACGTTATGGATTGCGGCTCTTCGAAACTTCTATCGGCCCAGAAAGAGTCAGCTTCGTTTCGCTGTTTCACCGAGAAGATACACGTCGCACCGAGATATTTACTGTATACCGGCAGTACACCTCAACCGAACTGCATCCGTGTTCGCTTCTCTTTCGCCTTTCGACTCGTGTCTGGCAAGTCGACAACAATAAAACAAGCTAACTTACGGTCTTGCTTCAACCTGTCCGGCTTTATGTGATTTTTATATCGTTTGTAGTCATGTTTACACCTTGATCTTATAATTTGATCTTATATTGTGATCCTAATCGTTGAGCTTGAGGTTGACTGATTGAAGAACGAGTGGATGAATTTGTAATAGAAAAGTATATTGAAATAATTAAAGGTATAAGTATAAGTTTATGCTGATTCAGGTCCTTACTCTCTTAGTGTTACTAGACAATGGAATGATAGGGAACACGTTCATATATTTATAACAAAAGGACATTATCAAAAATGTTGACCTTATAGCTTGGGCTACAGGCTATAGGGAACATAAATAAAGATTTGTTTGTTGTTCCTTTGTTCCTAGATCTTGCCGTCCAAAATATAATGTATATTCAAGGGTACAATAATATGCTCCTTATTTAGAATATTTCTGCGTAATAGCAGTCTCCAGGTCGCGGATATACATAAATAAAGATGTAGAGTTTTGCTTGAAGTAGTTACTTCAACACTAATGACAACGAAGAAAGTACACATGCCTTGCTACGAAAATAAAAGGAAGAAAATATAGTTAAATCTTCTTAAATGATTCGAGATAGGCTCGTTTCCAGTCACTTGCAGGGGTTTGACATTTTTATCTCACATGGATTTTACGTGTAACTTTGAACTTAACAGGTTCTTTTCATTCTCGATAGTTTCGTATCCAAAACTCTTTTGTTCGATCATTAATCGATATCGAATCACAGGGTCAACGAAAATGTACCAACAATACTTTTCTCCTGTGATCTTCGTTTTCGTATCTTCGCGCAGGTCGTCGTTTATTTTTGCTTCGTTACGGTCTACTCGATCTTCACCACGCCACACTGTATCTTTTTGTCCAGCGTGTTTGCTCGATAACAACGTTTGTTTCTCGATGTCGCGAAAGTTCTCTGGTGTTCCCCTGTGTTTGTCGTACAAGTCGAGAAAAATACATTCGATCTCACATATTCGACATTGTAGGTATAAACACAGGGAATGGGACGCAAGGTGACTGGTTGTTTGAAAAGGGTGCTTTGGCAAGAAGAAAATCCGGGCGCCACGATGGCAAACGCTTTCTGCAAGGAGGAAAGAAACCATTTACATGCTACTCGACAGGCAATATTGAGCGCAGACGCCGTTAACTTTAACCGCCCGAGCCCAGCCATTCTCACTATCGCAAAAACAATTAATGCTCGTTAAAAGAAATCCTTGATTTACTGCTAGATGAAGGTACGGGGTCGAGATAACTATTGTCGGCGTGTAACTCGCCTTCCACCAACCTTCTTTTTCGCATCGAGTCTGCCAGGTTTAAAATTCCCTGTAATGTTTGTCAGTTCTTGCTTAGTCTTCTCACTTTTTGTATAGAAACATGGTAGAATAAAGTGTGTAATATTTAGATGTCCTACTTTCGTGTTTTCAAATCTCTGGCATCTTATGCTTTAAGCCGAAACTGATGCAAATGCAAGAAGCAGGTCCATCCTATGAGAATGTAGAATTCGACTGACATCGTAGAAACAAGTGAGAGTGGAGAAGGGCAGAGTATATACAGTAGATATATTAATAATTTATTGGATTTAATTCTATAAATTAATCTCTAAATGTATAGAACGTATAACGTTGCTGTTTAACAATATATTTAAATTTTTCTATATATTGCAGTATACATGTACTAGCCATGTACACAACACTTGTCACATTCTACATTCAAATACACTACATTGTTTTTCATATTAGAGTACATACAATAATACATCAACGTAAACGAGTAAATGTAATTTCTTTATTATATATATTTTTGTCATTTATAGATGAAACATTAGATTGTTCGAAAAGTTTCTTTCGTTTCATAAGGTGATATTAGATGAACAACAGTTTCTGTTTTATATTATTTTACTGAATTAGGTATCATCTATTTCGTTCTATTTCCATTATTATATTCGCGCATAATTCAATAAACTAATAATATAAAACGAAAACATTGTGCGTCTATTATTCCTTTATGAAACGAAAGAAACGTTTCGGACAACCTAATATTTATAGATTTAATTTATAGATTACGTTTTAAACAAGTCTATTCGTATATGTCTATCTATCTCTCATTTTCATAGAGTTGGTATCTTAATATTTCTCCTGATATCTTCCATCATCATCTTACGATATACATTTAGTATTAACAGAAATAAAATGGGAAGAAAATACTAAAAACGGAAATGTTCATAGTAAGATCTATAAAGTAGATTACAGATTAAGTGATAAATCTGTACAAAATTTACAGCGATACTTGTAATAAGTAGTAATAGCTTCACTGTAAAAAGTCAATAATAAACTCTATCTCTACAAAATAAACGTATCATAAACACACGATAAAAACGGAATCCACTGCACGTTATGTGGTGACAAAACTTTGGAAAAGGTAGAGACAAACTCTTGATGCGTGAATATCGTAATAGAAGGAGGAGCAGAAACGGTTTTAAGCTGCGAGAGCGGGCACGTGGCCGTAGGACATTCGGAGATATCCGAGTGGTCTATTCGTAGTAATGACGATGCCTCGAAAGATGCAATAGGGCAATTACCATTTCTCCCCTCCATGCGGCGGCGTGTGACGACACGATGAAAATTGTCATTACGCGAACCGTCGCGACAATTATCGCAGCGTTCACGATTGCAATTTGCAACCGTCTGGAAACGGTCTGGGATTACTCAACGAATCATCTTGTAACTTTTAACTACCGGGCTGTGCGCGTCCCCCGCTAAATCCTGCCCCGGTTCCAGGAGCACGAATCTTCCTCTCTGGGAATCTTGCACTCTTAACCGGGACGGCCCGTTCAAAATCTCGTCGTTTCTTAACTTTCTTCTTTCAATGCGGTTCTTCATTTTCCTTTGCTAATAAAAATTCGTATTGCGAACAATTAGTTGATATCTATTAGGTCGTAAATAATGTATTTTATAATGTAAATAATCTATTTGAATATCTTTTTAATATCTTCAATATCGAGAATATCTATCGTTACAACGTTGTCTATTTGATATACACGTTGGATGCAGATATTTTTGAATGTCTAGTTTGCTTCAATTTTGCTAGTTGAATTACATGATTCGTTTCAGACAATACGCTGTTGTGGACAATTGTAAGCATTTTCTACAGGAATTACTATTTTGTGTGTAAGCCAGATTAAAAACTGATTTCGAGTGTTTCTATCAATTTGCTTTTAAGATTCTGGTGGAGTGCGTTTTTTTTTTGGATTCATCTTCGTTACTTCTTGGATTCGCAAACTTCAAGTTGACCAAGTAGCTTCTCTATATTTGTATATTTTTTTATCAAGCACATGCCTTCGCCGTTGTAGTCTAAATTGTGAAAGATATTTGTTGCCTAACTGCAGTACCAAATAAAATTGATGTCAATAAATGTTACCAATAGCAACTGCAAATATAAAGAACGAATTTGTAATTTACTATCAAGTTACATAAGCTATAACATATTAGAACAATTCCAAACCTAATATTAAATATCTATTACTAGACATTGCCTCGAGAACAATATTCGGTAATATTAAATACAAAATAACGAATTATATGAAACATCACTGCGTTCGTGTCACCGATATATCTTGCATATTTATATCTATTAGGTTGTCCGATATGTTTCTTTCGTTCTATAAGGAAATAATAGAAACAAAATATTCTTTATTTTATATTAGTTTATTGAATTATGCATGAACATAATAATAGAAATAGAACGAAATGGATCACATCTAATTCAATAAAATAATATAAAACAGAAATTATTGTTCATTTATTATCACGTTATGAAACGAAAGAAACTTTTCGGATAACCTAACACAAAATATTAGAATTGCTTCTTATATTTTCAGCTTCACGCCACTACAAACATCCACATTCTCCTCATGAAACGTCAACGAGAAAGGAATAAGCGTAACGATAAGAAAGAACCGCAAGGTTACCGAAATTGGTCCCAAAAAGCCTTAAATCCCAGCGTTCTGAACAGGCGTAGTTATCCGAGGACGCGTCAAACGCGGTGAAAAAAATCTGCTCCTTCGTCGGCGATAAATAACGAATAATTCTTAAAACAGTCGCCTATGCATCATCGTGTCATTTTCGCGGTGCTATATGCGCGGCGGTGGCGTCGCCGGCGTCGTCGTCGTCCTCGACGTCGCCGGCGACAACGCGGAACGACGCGCCGGAAAATTTATCGATGCTAATTTCCCGGCCGCGGTCCTCCGTCGTCGTGGAAAAGAATTGTTGTCATCCCGCCCCATCTCCACCCCCGGCTCTGGCTACACCCGTGTTCACGGCCCGTCGTCTTATCCTGTCCTCGAGGCCGTTACCTGCGAGGGCTGTTTTCCTCCTAAAATCCCCGTTTAAAACGCTGTTCTTCGGGTTTAAGTCGCGCTGACTGACGCGGATCGGCAACCTCGGAGACCAGCTTTCTTTTCTCCTGGCCGATCTTCTCGGTTTTCTCGTTTTCCTCGTCTTCTCTCTATCCCGGTGCTTGATCAAACATCGTAATTGAAGATTCTAAGGCTGAGCGCTGTGTCGCTTTAGCTTGCTTTTTAACTGGTCGTTGCAATTTCTTTCTTCGAGGGTGACTTTACGATGCTTTATATTTTTATATGTTAGCTTATGGCGGTAAAGTGCGATAGGGGTGTTTGGACAAATGATATTTATGTGGGTTTTGGATGCATTGTAATAGAACTTGGATCATTCGTTAGTCTCTGTTGACCTTGATGGTAAGTTTGCGATGGTTTGGTCTGAGTTACGACAATGTTTTCAGATAGAGGCGTTTGGAAGCGGTGCAAGTGTTGTTTCTCAGAGTGTCTGAGAATTTTTGAGAATCTCTATTACCTGTTAGGCTGCAGTAACTGTCACGACAATATCCTGTTGTATCGGAAAATGATAATGCACTGATATCTACATTGCATATGAGATGTATGCAATATAAATGAAAGAAGATATAATTAATACTCTATATTATGTGTATATAATTGATACTTTACTTTATGTATATAGCTTTTAATTAAATTGTTGAAAATTGTTGTGACAATTAAACCAGCAAAACTTCAAATTTCCTTTAAAAGTTTACTACTACAAGTTTAGAAAAGGTACGTTTTAAAGAATTTAATAGCGGTATTTTATCATAATGTACGCATTGTCTCGCAAGACATGAAATTTACATAGGCAAGACAGCTGACGTTGTAAATGAAAGTAAACGTTTGTAGAAATGTTTTCGCTCGAAATGCGCGTCGTACGTCCGGATTCGCAATTACCGGTCGAAAAAAAGGGGGCAACGAAACATCTTGGTGAAATCGAGCAACGAGAAGCATCAAGAGCCGCGGTTACAGCAACACAAACCACGGCAAACGTTCTTTCGTCCGCAGATTGAGTAACAAGGAGGCCAGCCACGTGCCAAAGCCAGCGCCGTTTACATTTTATTATCGCCCCTCCAGCAAATTTTCCATTATGCCGTAATTAAATGCGAAATCGTTAAGTGCAACGAATTTGCCGACCAAATGCCTGCCGTTTTAATCAACTTCCTAATGAAAACCTGCCAATCGATATGTAATAGAGCGATAAAGGTTTTCTTCTCGTTACTTCGCTGCATCGCGATGATTAAAATATCGATTTTCCATGGACTGTTTACTTTTTATGATGTTCGCTAATTAGCCATTAATTAAGTAATGCAGTATTCTTTAATTAGATAATGTATTATTTATACACTAGATGTGTTTTCGTAGATACATATAGATTATTATTACGCAAAATGAGGATAGATGACGAGAGTTGGTACAACCAGGCACAAGGTGATCCTTCGCGTAAAAGTATGCAATGAAATAATTGTAAAAGAATCAGTAGTGTAGATGATAGCTGCTTGACAAAACCAGTTACATTTAGCTCTAACATTATTGCCAATTGTAATATTAACACGTCTGTATGATTTGAATAGTTATTAATTTATATAATAAAATTGTTACGTACAATTCTTTGTCACATAGGAATATCAGAAAGTATTTAAATCTCATTTTACATTTTCCTTTTGATAGCACATAATCTCAATTTTTAATTTAAATGAAAAAGGTAGTAAATGCTGATTTTGATTATTCGTTTATGATTAATTTGCTCCAATGTATCTATATATTTATGGATGATCATCTATCTCTTTCTATTCTCTGTACGAATAAAACGATACATTAGATCCATTTAAATGGAAATAAAATAAGCAATAACGTAGCAATATCCATACGGAGTTGTCGCAATAAATTCATTTTCAAAGTCGAAACATCCCAGAGCAAGATAGATTACATCTAGTCTGTAATATAACAAGTACTATCGTATCTTAAGCTACTTTCACCATGCATTCGATGGCAATGGCCAATTTTTATCATGATCCGCCGTGGAGAACCAATTTCCGAGCGGACAAATGCATTTGCTTAATACGCAAATAGCTGTTGCTATTAAATTGTAGCGACGTTTAACAACGCTGCCATGTGTACAGCGGAGCTCGCGAGGAACGTAATTAAATACGAAATAGTATGCGCTTCCTAATTGCGAGTGGCCAGAATTTAGCAATATTCGCGGTTCGTGTCCGTCTTTCGTCAGACTTTTCCCAGTTGCTATCGCAGTTCAGCCCTGTGCCTTCGATGTTTGCTTTTCAATTCCTTCAGTCATCCATATTTGGGAATAATCGTAAAGTTCGAGTGACAAACGATGCAAGCACGTGAATATACGAGCAAATACAAGTGGAAATTTTTAACAATTATTAACATTTTTATTACATCTATATCATTTATCATTTGAATGTTTTGAACTTTCAGCGTTAACTATCTTTGGAGATTCTGCAGAAGAATAAACGGTTAACATGTTCCATTAATTTTGATATATTATTGTTCGAATGATTTTTAAGTAATTTTTGTCATCAATTAAAATCTTTTGTTATCTGCTTAAATTTTTATTTAAAATTTAATTATCAGTTGCATTTGTACGAGTTTTCTTTAAATTTATAAATTTCTCTTTCGATGGCTGTAAAAATTAAAATATCAGAGATTGAAATGTGTCAGGCCACAAAAATTAAAATAAATTTGGAATGCCGAAATTCTAAATTTCGGAAGAAAAGAAAATTTAAAATATTAAAATATCTAGAACTATTTAATTTTAAGCTCCAAAGATAAAAATTTAAAGTCTAAAAGTCTAAAATTCCAAGCTGCTAAAGTTAAAATATCTATCGTAGAATTTTAAGCTGCCAAGCTTTAAAATTCCACCATACTCCACATGGCATTTGCATTCCTTTTTTTTCTAATAAAATTATTTCATATCTTTCGTTTGCATTTACATGGTTTATCATTTGAAATGTTCAATTGCGGATCACAAGTTGTCTTCGTATTCCTCTGATCGTCGTCGCTCCTTCGGGCGATGCTTCGCGAGGGATTGTTGTTCCGAGCCCCTGTTTTGCTAATCCTGAATAACCATATGTATTGTTCGTAGTGAGTGTTTTCGTTTCACCTGGACCACAGCTGCAATTGCTAAGTACGATTAAGCGTGCGTGGGAGAAACGAAACAGCAACTAAGTTTGGGAAATGAGCTTGCGATATTAATACATTGATGCGTTATTTCAGGAGATTAATTCTTGGGGGGACAGGGTAGCGCGCGTGGGATTCGCTGATAAATTTCGATATCGAATTAGAGACGGAACGCATTCGAATAATTTCCAGTAAATATTTACCTGGGATGATCATTGCAACTCTGTTCGGCGGTTTGTCCGTATAATTTCTGCGGAAACTCATTATTCGTTGGATTATATTTCCATATGTTTGAACCACAGTCTAGTCGGTATTTACGGTTATAGCTCTTCAATCATTCGATTGTTCATATAAAAAATTCAAACACGAATTTTAAATCAAAAGCATACACGACGTTTACTCTTGAATACGCTGAACACTATTGTTAGAATGAATGCGTGTTCTTACGAATGAAACGTCTGAAGATCGAAACGCATATATTCGTAAGAATTTACATATTTGATGTTGACGTGTTCGTCAGCATCACATGTAACCATAGCCTAACTCGTAAATAAATCAGCGAACGTTTCACAGTAAATAGAAATTATATTGGCCCATACATGACTCACTATTGGAGTACCGTCAATCTATTAAATTACCGATCACCAAAAGAAAATCACTGTCCAGCAAAATCAAATTCTTCCAGCGATCTTCCTTCCTTAATGAAATTTTCGTCCACGGGTTCGTCGAGGATCGCGTTTCTTCCGGTTTGCGGGCTGGTGCCTGACGAAGGTTGAGAAATTTATTATCGTTAACGAGGCCACGAGCGTTCGATCAGTGCGGACAAAGCGTAGAACGGCGAAGTAATTTTCTCGGCAGGTGCAACGCCGCTGCGACAACAAAGTAGTTTACACCGTTTACACAATGAGGCTCTTTGAGAGCGTAGGGCGAAGGCCTCTAATCGTTTCCCTCTTCCCTTCGCGGAGGGGATTGTAAGCGTTTCAGGGTTTTTGCAGCGGGAGCAGCAAACAGCGTGCTCGCCTTCGTCGTCGTTGACATCGTCCTAGCGAATTCGTCGATGCCTCGGCACCGAAAACCTATTAGCTGACAGTCAATAAACAAAGGAACGGTTCTGGGCGATATAATATTGATTAATGGGGAGGTTAAGGAAGCGTGGAGCCGTTTAGTCAAAGTTCTCTCCAAGGCGGCGCGAAATCGACGTGGAAGGGGCCCCGTTTGTGTGCGTGCCGAGTATATGCCGAGCGATTATCGAATTTCCTCCCCGTAACAACGAGGTTCTATTAACTCCCACCCGGCGCCGGGGCTCACCCGATACAACCCCTGCTTTTGTGTATTGTTAAGACTATCCGCATTAAGCGATCCATAATAAGGAGTTACGCCGCGCGATAAATCGTTTCAAATTGCCGTGGACGCCTGCCTCGATCGATCGCATCTCACTGCCTGCTACTGGTTATTAGCTGGAAAGATAGAGCAAATGATAAGTTGCAGGTAAATAGGTGATAAATTATACGGTTTGTTTTTTATTGACAATGCTAAGATGCGAGCAAGTTGCTGTGAGAGTCCGATATCTTGGCAGTTTTGCATTAACGAAAAGCAATTTTTCTAGGATAGAATTTATACAGACGGTAAACTACTATATTTGTGTTCATAGCTTTTTAATTGCACGTAGTTCCTTTCTAGTCTGTGTTTCCTTATTCTTATTTATTATTCCTTTCGTATAGAATAATGTAGCAACATGATACGGCAAAGTAAGATTCTAATAGCATTTTGGATTTCTCGATTCCAGATACGATTAGATTGATCGATCACAGAAATCAAAACGATATCCTTTTACGTGATGAGTTTTGAATTTTCTGTGAGATGCAGATAAATGATATATATATATTATATATCTATAAATTGAGGTATCATAAAGAGGCGTAAAGAATCGTAAATATCATAGCAAATTTATAAAATGATATTTGATATAACGTCACATTTCTCTACTTCTCTAATTCGCCAATTCATATTGATCTGGCTGCTGAGAAGCTCAATTAACGGGTCGTACTTCCACTAACGTGTTCAAAATACTCAATTATTAATTGTGCACTGTAAGTGAAACATGAAATAGTAATTTTTCTAAAAGATAAATTTAAGAACTAAGGTTCATCATTCTTTAAGTTTGAAGTCTAGAAAAGTGTAGTATGTATGTATAGAAAGACATGTACGAACGACACTACAATCTTCAACCCGAGAATATCTTCTACTTTACACACTTATCAAGAATTCCTAGAAGAGACATATTTCAAGTGAAGCGAAGTGCACGTTCGACCTGCATTTAAAACGATATAATTCGCTTCACGCGTGAAACGATTCCAACAATATATCGCGATGAACGAGTTCATGTTACCCTCCATTCTAAACCTCAAGTTTAACAGAATAATGAGCAACATCACGTCATCGCTACTCATTAACCAATCCTGCTATAATCTTGTCAAAGCTCGATTCTATTAAATAAATAAATTACTCGAACCTCGTCAAAAAAATCGTTACGTGCCAATATTTTCCGTGCCACTCGTACATGAGCCGTAGAACAGTTGCAGGGACGAGAATTTTCCCAGTGAAAAGGTAGCAGAAGGGGTCGTTGCTTCGCGGAAACGTTTTCTTAACCGGCTCTCGTTGTTTCCGATAGCCGGAACAGTCGCGTTTTCCGTCTGCGAGAATTAAGTCCGTGAACACGAATGGCAATCCGGCCCGATATTAAAAAAATACCTTTTGAAGCGGAGTCCACGGATGGGCGAGCAAACCGACGTTGATACCACGGAAATCCGAACAAAGCGTACTTTGAAAATCGAGAGATATCTGCCGGCAGGACGTGGAAGAGGGTGGCGCAAGGGGGAAAAAAATAAATTCGAACACGGACGCAGCAAACTGAGAATTCGGGTCATCCTTTGCCATCTTGCGCATAATGTCCTCCGGTGAATGTTGTCTCTGTTCCGCGAAATTTGACGACGAAAGAGGAGCAAACGAGGAAACGTTTTGAAGGAATGTTTCGAAACTACCCCCGCCTAGCTCGCCGGATCGCGAGCAAGGAAAACCACCGCGAGTTCTTTCGATTTCAAACTAGACCTGCTATGGAATTATTTGCCCAAAGTGATCCTAAATTTTTGGCTATTTTCCCTGGCCCTCTCTGTATATCGTAAATGGATTCGAAGTGCTCGGTTTTGAGTTTTTGCGTGTATTTATAATTCTCATTCCTATCCTTTCTTCTTGATCGTTTTTTTTACGCCACCGTATAGTTGTTGTTTTTTGGTAATTATGGAGGCGGTTACATTACTCAGGATATTCGTTGTGATAATATGTATTGGGATAAAATGTAGGGTTATTGCAGTAAATAGGGTCGAGATAAGCAGTTTTTCTTGCAATTCTACTTAAATGTAATTTACATAGTAATATGATAAATCTATTTAGTAATAGTAACGTAATAGATCTATTTGACTCGTTGCTCTCTTCTATACAATTACTTATACCTTTCATACGATATCTAATGAAATAAAAGCTCATATTTGTATTAATAACAAATAATATAATATCAGCATCTATCCTTTTTATAAAAACAAATCTAAGTCTGATATCTAGCGGGAAGTAAGAACTATCTAAAAATTCTTTTTCTCAATCATTCACAATCTAATAATATTCGATTAGAATTAATTTTACAATAATAAAAATTAATAACTTAAAATCTGAAATTTAATAAATATAAAATTTTAATAGTAAAAAGCCTACTGTTTTAATAGTAAATTTTTTTCCACAAAGAGATTGCAATATATTTATATACATAGAATAAAGTTAATTTTTCATCTTCATCCTACGCTCGCCATCATAATAATAATACCGGTTTGCGATCGGGACGAGAGAAAGCTGGCGAAGTTAACGAAAAGCAAGGAATGGAAAAAAAGGACGGAGGTGGAATAGAAGCCGGAGGCAGGACGTTTATTTGCAATTGAAAGTAGGGGCAGCAGATTGCACGCCAATTTCTCGAGGACGGTTTCCGAAGGAACGGAATGCAGTTTCCGTAAGAAAAATGGAACTAATTGGTCCCCTCGAAAGACGCGGACGTTCGTGGCAAACAAGACGACGTTGGAGCGCATGAAAAGCAAGCCGTCGGTGGATGATGTAGGGTTGAGGGGAGGGCTGAGGGAAGGCATGGAGGAACAGAGATCTTGTAGTATCTGGAATTCTAGAGCATGGCGTCGAGTGTGTACCGTGCGCTGCAGGCTTGCGAAAGATAGTTGGTGCACTCGAGAGATAAAAGGGAGTCATTCTTTTTTTAGAGCGAACGCAAACGAGAAATTAGAGCATGGAGACACTGCTTACCAGTCGAAATCGTGCGAGTCCCGGTCGTAGACTTCAGAAGAATTCTTCAACTTCTCGGCTGAAGATACCGGACGGAGAAGTCGCCGCGGAAAAGAAAGGAACTTCTATGCCACTGCTGACTAGAACGGTCATTGAAGAATGGCCCGAGAGCAACTTTTATGAGCTTCGAAGTCAAATACGGTTGCTCTGCTTTCGAGAACTTTGAGGAACTTTACATGGTTTTCATGTTTAGATTTTGCTATCGATAGATGTTCAATGACTCTCATAATCGATCAAACGTTTCTTCGGCACGGAGGAATTTTTAGTAATAACGAAGGACAATGTGCATGCTAAATCTTAATTCTGTAAAATTAGATTCAAAGGGTTTCTGATTATTTCCTTGTTGTTTTTCGGAAGCCGAAATATTCGAGTTGTTCGTAAGAAAAGAGACAGAATTCTTCGATATATTTTTCAATGTATAAAAACTCAAAAAAGGTCAAGTGGAGCTTCGTTTAAAGGTGTTCGAACATTGGAAGATTAGATTCTATTCGTTGAATTTAGTCACTCAATTTATGATTATTCTATTATTAGAAGTTGTATAGAGAAATTTGCAGACGCGAGATAAGTTTCTTTTCTTACAGAATTCGTATCGCTATGAATATTATTAGTTCTTCTTCGATACTTATCAATTACTCAAAGAGATTATCAGTTTTATTACATATTTAAAGAAACTTTTGAAACGAATGATAATACGTTCCAAGATGAGTACCAGCATAACTTTGTTTTAGCTTCAAGTGCTTTGTAAATTTCAAAGTTCCATTAATAACTCATTTAACTTTCCTTAACCTTGAATTATTAGTCACTAAGTTTGTTATGAAACGAATTGTAGTCGCAGATATTTTGAAAACTATAAATTCCTACATAAGTCTACAGGTAAGTTTAACCGTCATTTTTATTCGAGACAAATTTCTATCGGCCGTAAGATATTCTCGAACACGAATTAAATTCCATTAAAAAAATCCTCCCATATAAGACGGTAATAAATTTCTACAAAGATAAAGCTCGCAAGTTTCTTTATCCAAACTTAACAAAACCTTAATTTTCCGCTCTTCTAAACTAAGCGCGACCTTCGTGCTTCCAGCGAAACGAAAAAAATCTCCGAGTCCTCGCGCGAGACCCTGAAATCCTTCTTCGTCCTACAGGATTCGCTAAAGACGATGTCGTTAAACCTTAAGTGAATTTTCAATTTTATGAAGCTTGCACGTATATTTGTATAGTTAATTGCTTTTGTTACAAACAGTCTATACATTGTTTTTCAGTATTTTCAATCAACATTTTTATTGCATTGTTCACATAGTTCAAGCAGATAGATTACTATTGCACCAGAAATATTTATCGTATCTGTCTTATATTGATGTCGCGTCTATTTCACGTCTGTATTTCATCCATGTATGGTCTCGAATCGTCTAATTGTATATCAGTTTCGCTAATTTCTCAGCTAATTCTTACCAAAAGGCACGACTAAAACGTTTTAAAAGTTTACACCACGACACCTAAAGATCAATTATCTTTCCTGTACTAAGCTACATTTCGAATTCATACACGTACCTCGATTTGAACCCAAATCTTGGTATAAACTCTAGACTTCTGTTTAAATACTCCCGAAGATTAACAGATTTCGTCATTAAATGATAAACTGTAAAGTGTAACTGAAAATTCCGTCAATATAACAATTATTCCATCCGATACTGATTTCTATAGAATCGTCAGATAGAGATGAATCCTCCGCTGTAACGCAAGAAACGCAATTATCTAACGGAGAATCACACGAATCTTCCAATCTTCCTATATCCCTTCGTCCTGACTGAAAGGTACCATAAGTCCACAGCAGGTCTAATAATACTTGCAAGGTTTTAATCGAAAGAAGCTGACCAGCCGCGCGGTCCGCTCGGTTACAAATCGACAACGGCTCGTTTGTTACGGCGGTCCAGAGTTTCTAACCAGATTTTCGAGACTTTCGAGTGGTACTTGGCGCGTCAAAGGATACTTTCCGCCCGCGGCGGCCCGACGATCGCTCGGGAGCGAAGCGAACAATCGACGCGGCGCGGAGTCAAGTGTCGAACAACCGCCGCGTAATCATTCCGGAAGCTTTGTCGCGCGCATCCGAGTACGGCGTACAGTTCGCTGCTGCTTCCACGCTATTGAAGAGCCTCATTAGTACTGTTTGTTATTGTTTGTACGGCACTCGGGGTGAAAAAGAGCGTGATACTAGAGGGTGCCCGAGGTGTCACCGTGATCCCGCTGATTCTCGCACCTCTCTCGTCGTTACGAGTCCCACCCACCCCACCCCCCCATCGTCCGTCTACTTGTCCTCATTTTTGGTTTCCTTTTAAGCATGTTCCTCACAATACGCGAAAGCTTGTTAAGTAGAAGCACACTTGGACTGATACGCTGAGGTGCACGCTGTCTTCTGTCAAGGGGGACAGGGCACACTTGGGACGTTCTTGCGCCAATTTTCGTCCGGTTGCATCAGTCCCGTCTTTGGTACGTAAGTAAGAGGCAAGTTACTTAATCCTTGCATCGATAGCCGAAATTGGCGATGTTGAACGATCTTTCACGTGGACGAACGCAAGGGAATCGTGCGATGATTCGTGTGGACTGTACATTGGATGTTTCAATCGTTTGTATCGAAATTCACGCAATAACTCGTGCGTCGTAGTCGCAGCATTATGGCTGTGTTCGTAACTGTCTCACAACTTTTTACGGTAAACTACAGCGATAATTGTTCCAGGCTTTCACCCGTGCTTTGGTTTCTTCAGGGTGAATTCCCGTATCGAACATAGTTTCTGAGTAGTATCATCTTTTCTTATCGTCCGTATTGAACTACTGAACTATGATTTATTAAGTAGGCAAAAGCGTCTTTTTTAGGGAGTTTGGTTATTAACATAAATATCCATTTTTATTCAGTCTATAAAGCGTCAAATATAAGATGCTTGGCTATTAACGTAAAAATTTTATTCATTTTACGAGACACGAATGTCCGTGTCGTATCAAAATACCAATCGTTCTCATTGATTGCTTGGAACGTTGCATGCGTAACTATTACGTTTACCTGTATAAATATTCATGCAAAGTATTGAACAAACATTTAATTAGTAACAAAATTTGAAATATTATGCAGATATCGATAAGAAGTATATCAAGTAACAACGACCTTTCATTTACTGGCAATATAACGAATGTCAAATGAAAATTTGTAAAGTGGTTACCAGACTATGCAATAAGAGTTAAGCAGGCGATCGAGATGAGCCAAGGCTATCGTAAAAGAGCGTTAAAATGTATCGACGTAATCCACGTTATCCGGCTGGTTCTGTAAAGCGGATTTCACATACAGGGGGTTGTAACGTGCCAGTTCGTGACCCGATCCGACGCTAACAAAGGGGTCGAGTGGGTCCACTCGTGTATTCGTGCGCACACAGTGACCAGAGCATGCGCGATTACCCATTCCTTTAGAATTAGCGGGACATCAAACTTGCACGGGGCAGAAAGACAGTAGTTCCAATGGAAGCAAGAAGAGAGAACCGGAAGAGCAGGCCGGGAGTCTTTCAGCTCATCGCGCTCCGCAAACAAAGCGGTCCCGTGGAATGCACGCGCCCGTTTTCTGTATATCCACGTACATCCTAGTCGCCAAGGTTTACGACTATTCCCTTAATTGCGAAGATATCGCTTTTGTACTTTCGTATAATAATCTTCCCGGAGGTGAACCATTAGCCACTGCTAAATGAAGAAGGCCCCAGCTTCTTTCTTTTTCTTTTTTTTTATTATTATTTCTTCTGCCTTGCAGGCCTCCTTTTCTCGTTTGGTCCTTCGTTCGTCCTGGTACCGCGAGATAAACGACGCTCGCGGATTATTCCGCTTCCTACGTTTGGAAAAAAGGAAATTTCGCTGGCAAAAGCAAGGGAGAAAACGCGAAATTCCAGGCCGCCTTCGGGTCTCCCTGAACTGGCCGCCTTATATTCGGCAAGGTACGAGCTAATGAGGAGCAAATCCCGAGGTAAACGCGGCCAGCAAAGAAAAAAGGAGAAGAAGGTCCGCCAGGAATTGCGGGAGTTGTTTGCGTCATCAGGAGGCAAACGCTGTTTGTCTTTGCAGTTTGCATTGCATTAAATTCAGATGTAGCCACGCTCCACGTTACCTACTTCTGATTCTTTTTTTTAAGGAGTTTCGTGTCTCTGATTGGTTGCACGCTATCTTTCGAATATTGAGAATCTTTACTATTGCAGTTTTATTTTATTTCCATATAGTCATTTCTGCTATGTAAGTTACAAATTCCGGAATATAAAAATTTAACAAGGAATTTCATACAAAATGTGTAAACTTCTATATACAAAGAAATAACAATAGATATTGATAACACAATCAACGTAGTAGTAGATTATCTTCTCTATTTTCACATGCATATAACGCACATCCTGAATTCTTCAATTTTTCGTAAACGCATAAATACCCACGCTATACCAATAAATTTATTCCTCGCGTGTTTCGCATTATCTTCATCTAAGTTATTACATATTCCCCTTAAAATTCGCGGCATACGCATTCTAGTAGCCTTATCAAACCGCTATAAACCATTTTAAGCAATAAAAATAGCGAACCAACTGAAAAAAACCAACGAACGAAAGAAAAGAAGGAGGCTCGTTGTTGGTGCGTTCCATAACGAATCAAACTGTATAGGCGAACGAGTTGCCGGTTGTTGGGAACGAGTAAGTGGCCAGGGATAAGGAAGTGGCAGTCGAGTGACGGGGGGGTAGGTCTCCTAGCTGGTGCAAGGGGTTACACGAAGAAGAGAGGGACGGTGGTGGAGCGGTGGTAGTTGGGTGGCAGTAGGATGTACTCATCCGTTGCAGTGCTGCAACTAATGAGACATCGCTAAAGGGCACGGGGTAGGTGGGTAGACACGGTGAGGCATATACGTGCGGGGGTAGGCGATACACTTCACCTGAGACTGCAGACTGCAAGAGATAGACGACGACGACGACGTCGACGACGATGAGGACGAGAGTGCAGGCACAATTAAAACTGACGCTCCTAATGGCAAGTCAAACGCCGACGGGCTCGAGAGATTCTTGACTTTCCAATGAAGCGATTGTTTCATATTCCTCTGCTTTCCTCCTGCTCCATCCATCGACCGACCCGCACATCGCTCCAGCTCCGTATCTCTCTCTTTCTCTCTCTATCTTTTTCTCTCTCTCCACCACCCCCTTCACTTGGCCCCTTGTTTCTACCGAGCCGACACGTGAATCCTGGTTACGCGACGGAGCCAAGGGGGAGGTGGAAATAGAGAGAGGACGAGGCCCCGTTGAAACTTTAGAAGGGAGAAATCGGTAGGAATCTGCGTAGATCTCGACCGGGATAGGGATGGGGTGGATTCGTCTGTTTCGTCGTTCACGCCAGACACGTGTACCTTTGTCCGATCCTTACGTTACGAAAAATTCTCTTTCTCTTTTCGAGATTCGTATGGACTTGTACAGTTAGCCGTGTCAGAATCAATTTCTTTCGTTTAGTTCCTGTTACGTACGTTTAATTAAGAGAAGTTGAAATTTACCGATCGTCAAACGTAACACGTTACTGTGTCTGGGTATTAACGTTGAATTTAATTGGTTACTTACTGCAACAGTAAACGCGTACTACATATTGTAAAACGTTACACATAATATCAAAGTGAAGCTACAAATGAAACAAACTTTATGTGTAAACGAAGAAGCACAGAAGTTAACAACAAAATTATGCCAACACCTTTGCTCAATAGTATTACGGTGCATTCTAACGATTAATATAAATGTTCGTTATTAAAAGCAAATTCAAAGTGTTGAACTCAACGAACAGGGAGTATGCATGTGCACTTACGCTTAATCTATCATAAACTGGATTTTACAATAGCGATATACATGGTAACGGGCTGGCACGAATTTTACGTCGCGTCTAACACGCCACGCTTTTGTTAATCAACGTTTGCGGTTCCCAACCGAAAACTAGGTAAAGTCTTCGGCAACATCGTGCACGGGCAGAAAGACGAAAACTCTGGTCACAGTATCAGAGAAGCAGGCAGGCTGAACGGCCTGAGAAAGCGGCAAGACAGTGATCGGTAGATTCAGGCTGATGTCTAAAACAAGCGACGACGCGAGGCAACGACTCCGATACGCGGTAGGAGCAGGCGGCACGGGGTGGAAGGTGAACGCGCAGAGGGTTAAGGGTGGGTTGGATACACGAATGCTAGATAGTAGCTTCGGGCGGAGCTTGATTATTTTCCGCTAGCTCGTTCATTCAGGTGGAGAGCGTGGCGCACGAGGGGTTCAATTGGAAACAGCAATCACTGCTCGCCTGTATTTTGTTCTCTTCTCGGGTGCAGCGAACTCCAATAATAAGCTTTCTCCTATATTGCCTCTTCAGTTCCCCTCCCGCCGTTGCCGGCCTCCTCGCCAAGTCTCCAGAACCGGCAACAGAACTACCCTTTCCCTCTTTCCGCTCCCCTGGCTTCGACTGTCCTCCCCCGACCCACTCTCTCCCCGGTGCCGCGTTTCCTTCGAGTTTCCAGCGTTTCGTCTCCCGTACGTTCCCCAAACGACCTCGGTTCCCGAGTTCGAGTCGTTTGCCGAGATACCCACCCGCCCTCCCTCCTCGTCTTACCGCCCACTCACCCTGTAAGCTCACAGGTTATTCCACGGAATTCCTGCGTTCTTCAACGATGGAAGGGAAGAACGTTCGTCTGAGGATGAAGGACGAGACACCGAGATGAAAAGTCTTCGAGGCTTCCTCGATCTCGAAAACCACCAGCTTTTGTCGTACCTTTGCTCTATTGGGCATTTGAAGTATAGATATGGGCAAGGTCGCCACATTGAAATAAGATCAACGTCAACGAAAACTGATATGCGAACCTCTTGCAGGAGAAACTGATTAACATAATTTTTTGGTAAACTTGCCAATTTACGTAACTGGTATCCAAAGTTTCAAAAAACGGAAGGTTTACTAACGTGAGAAGAGAGTTCAAATAATTCTAAATACCAAGGTGAGTATTAAAAAATAAACCCTATAAATCACTACACTTTTTTTTCTGTATTTCTATTTAAGAAGTGTTCTCGTATATTAAGATACTATTTATATTCTTTGTCTAGCCTTGTCGCTGCGCGATTCGTGTTTTATATAACATGAGGCTATGGTTACAATAGATACGTAATTGGATACACTTAATACGTCACAGCGAGCAATTTATAAATCCCTGAGAATACCAGCGATCTTCAGATATTTTTTCGTTCGTTAGTACACTCGCATTCACTGTACTCATAACCTAAGACGAAATGCAAAACATCTAGTACCCGTCGTGTTCTATTTGGATATAAAAGTTCCCACATTTGTCCACTGTCTCGTCCTAATATGTTAACGTTCGCGGACACTGTCCAATGACGCGTATATCGCTTTTTATCACGAGAGACACGTTTGATAACGTTTGCACCCATATTTGTCCTCGAGGGAGTTAACCAATTTCGCTTTTCATCCCCGTGGAAGTATTATCGTTATTCTAGAAAGCCGTGTTCGAGACACGAACAAAATGCACGGGAGGCACGGATGGTATGGAGGGAAATGCCCGGCACGTGAGTGGGTCGCCGTTATATCAAAAGACCAATTACAATAAATTCCGAGGACGCCGCTTACTCTGGCGGCACGCGAGCGGGTATTAATCCGCGCGGACTGTCAGCGCGCGGCCGCGATAATGGAATGGATCGGCTTTTATCGGTCCCCGAGGCACACCGCCGTCTAAAGTTCAATCGTCGTTGACGAACGCGAAAATATCAGCGGCTGAGAAATTCCGGAGGCTACACCGCGGTCGCGCTACTCCTATCCTCGTTACCTGACATTTCGATAACGATGGGGAATAGTATGCTAGCAATTTCTGTCAAATATATTCTGTACAATGCTTCTCAAGGACTGTGTCATAGCATCATTCGTTTTGTTCTATCTTTGATGTATAAAAATCTACCTGTAACCTAACATTCCATAAAACATTGGCGAATCTGTACCGTGTACTTGTTTCGCGAGTTCGTCGCACTTTTTCATTAAAAATTTGTTCAATTAGAAACGTGCAAGTGGAAGCAGTATTAATGAAACGGACTGCGTAATCGATATTTGTTGATAGAAACGATCGGAGAATTTACTATTGGAAGATACAAACATGTCACTTTGGCTCCGTTTTATCGTTGTTGTAAGTAAAAGAATTAAATTGACAGGTTGAAACCGAAAATGAAAAATTGTTCGTAGTATAATACACGTAGTAGATAATTTCATATGAATCTCTCAATCAATCAGAAAATCAATCAGAAATAATATCAAATTCAACTAACTCGTCCTCCTCTTATCTCCATTTAAAACTCATTGAATTATTCCTACGAAAAACACAAATTTTTACTGAACAAGACTTCCGTGAATTAGGGTGAAGCAAGTTCTTTAAATGGCAAAGAACTCGATTAAGCGAAATAATTCTTGTTCGCGGCACGTCAAAACAATAGCAGGAGTCAGATCGCACCCCTAATCCCCCAGTCAGTGTGTGCCCTGCAATTACACGAGCGCTAACTTCAACCCTTTCCCTCCGGTAAACGGCACGTAAATATATCGATTCAATTCCGTTTCAGCGGTGACCATCCCCCATACCCTTTCGGACGGTCTCCTGCGCGCCCTTCTATAAAAATTTATCGTCTGGTAAATTGTTTCGCGCGGCGTGTTCGCGATTCCACGCAAAACGGACGAGAAGTACGCGCGTGCACGTTACGCGCCGGCATTTCCAGCTGCAACGGAAACGTCGATTCGAGGGGTTGAAAGGGGGTGAAAGGAGCAGGAGAGGTGGAGAGGATAGGGGGCAGAGGGACCGAAGTGACCCGTAGCTGCTCTAAACCTGTCCGACGGGATGTTAATTAACAAAAAGTCATTAAACTTTTCACGGTGAGCGGAACGAAAGACCGTGGACCTGTCGCTTCGCCTAGGATCGATGCACCCTCTTTTATTTTCCTACTTTCCGCGTTTATTGTTCTACCTTTTTCTGCTTTCTCGAACCAAGCCGCTGAGTTCTTCGTATGGTGAAGCGAAGGTCGAGAGGACTGACGTTTTGCATTGTGTATTTTGTGTTTTCTTTTTCTTGTGCTTTGCTTTGGAAACCTACGAGCGCTCGTTAGATTCGGATTTTTTAGGCAATGGTAGAATTTGAGATGCTTCGAAGCTCCTATTTTCACATGAAATTCACACTTCTATAAACGTAATTAAACAATTGAACGCAAATAGTGATTTGTTTCAGACTTTCCTTAACTTCCCACATCTACGTCTTTGTATATGAACTGTACAGATGAATCAATACAAAGAATGAAATTTCCTCACCTTGTCTCGACGATGCTATAAAATCCCCTCCAAGAATGTACTCTTTCTCGGTTTCCACAGTGTGAAATTTAAACAATAGACGACAAACCAAAGAAGATAGAAAACATCCTATGACAATAAATCACCCTAATCTTTCTCCAAAATATAACTTCCTTACCCGAAAATTCAACGTTTCGCGTAAATCCTCTACACGAATTCAAACAGCAATTAACACATGACTTCCCATATCGAAGTTGCAGGCATCGTAGAAGAGTTGGCTTTATCAATTCCATGAACTCCCGGGGCAATTACAGGGGCAGCGGAACGTCGGCCAGATATCGTGTTTCTTTTGACGCGTATCGTCCAAGAAACTTTTTCCCAGGCCTTGTGTAGCGGTAAATTCGAGCCTCCAACCCCCTTTTCGCAACGTTTAAGCGAGAATGGGCCGAAACGGTCGCGGAATTGCACCGCACGGCATAACGAGTTCAAGTGCTGCAGTCCATTGGTCGTGGCCGGGGCTGCGAGCAGCCAGACGATTCGTACGACACGGCGATAATGACAAGCATAACCATTACTGACCCGAGGTCGGTAAACGGTAACGGGCAGGGGGTAGCTTTTCGGCCTCGGATATCGTGGCGGCCGGCCAGATAAAAATCACTCGTCTAGAAGATTAAATAATAAATCACCCTCGCAGCGCTGCCCGTCTGAGTTCGTTTGCGCTCCGGTTGCAACGCCAATTAAATGTTTTCTCTTAACGATACGGGCAGGGAGTCTTCTTCCAAAGCCGAGCTTTCGGTCTCTTCCGTTTCCTGGAACTGCGTTCTTTTCTTTTTTCTTTATTTATTTATCCTGTTTTTTTTTTTTTTTTTTTTTTTAAAAGGAAATATTGAAAGTGAAGTGGTGCTTGCATGGTGCTATTACGTTCGGCGTTGAAGTACTTTTGAAGTTTATTCATTATTCGTGGATTGGGACTTCGATAAAATACGCGATGCTAAGTCTCGTAATATTAAATTCTAGTTTTAAGTAAGTTTTAATTGATAGGCAGTGTAAGTAAAGTATAACAGTTGGTACATTTATAAGTAGTTTTTAGGGATATTTTAGCAAAAGTGTGTGTTTCCAAACGTGCGACAGTTAGTTTTTAGTTAGCTCCGACATAACACGATTTTCGTTGGGTTTCAGAAAATTGGCGTTCTATGATCGAAAAAGAAATACATCACAAGCATCGATGGTCACATACCTCGAATAGACATTTAGATTAAATTTCCTATAACTTATACACCCTATCTTTGCAACCCTAAACAAGAACAGACCTAAAAGCCATTTCAATCCAATAAGACACAATTCATTACCCATTCGATCTCTTGAACGACCCTCGAGCCTATTTCCAGGCACACGAAACCCAGCCTTTAACCATTGTAAAAATGTTTCAATTCCGTAAGACGGCGCTCATTGCTCCGGAACTCAATTAATTTCGATACGCAGCGAGACATTCGTGGAACGCGGTGGTTCCGCCACCCCCATGGCCTAGTCGACCGCGGTTCGAACCACGGCGGTGCAAAAGACCTAAACACCGCAAACCCAAACGCTCACTAATTTTCTGTTTAGTCGTAAAATAAATTCTCGACGTTGGGGTCGGGTGGGATGGAAAGTAGGTGGGGGGAGAGGATAGCAACGAGTTCGAACCGTGGAGAATGCTCTCTCCACCGACGTATTTTCCACCCTTGGTGTAAGGGTGAAGGTGCCGATGCCAGCATTTACCGGGGGCCGAGGCAAAATTTGGAAGCAGAAGTAATCGAATTTGTTGGCGTCGTTTAATGAGAGCCGCACAATAGTTGTGTCTGTATAATTGGTACACACCCCCGTCGCTACGAGACCCGAACCCACCCCCTCGGCCCTCCATGACCTTTTCCGACACTCTAACTGCTCCACCGATGCAGCCGTCAGCGAACAGAGAAAGGGAAAAGGGGATCCTACGGCGTAACTATTTGGCTCGAGTACCTTCGCGAGAGACCGCATACAGTGGTTCTCGATATCTCCTCATACTCGATCCTCGTTGCAGTAGATGTAGCGGATGAGCGTATCGTTTGACTGGTGATCTTGTACGTGTTTGTTTTTATTATAATTTCATTTTATATTATATAATTATGTTATATATTTATTATAATTTTGGAAATAAGTCATTTAATTCATGTACACTGTGTGTAAATTAGCGTAGGATATTATTTATGTACACACGATTTATAGAAATAGTGGAACTAGTAGCTACGACTGTCTGATCATTGCTGATTGAATGTATTTATCTGAATGTGCACTTCCATTATGTAAGGATTATACTGTAAGAGAAAAATCGTAGATGGACGAAATCAATGAAGTGCTATTATATGAACTGTATTTATTGAACTTACTGTCTTTCTATGAGTTGGAAGTTTTAAATGCAGCTCTACTGTAAGTTATTAAATCGCAATATATGAAATTTACAATTCGTTTGATTAAAATGATCAATCTTTCGTAGCAAGTGAGTATATAGTATAATAATACGTCGATTTAGATACATTTCTTTTCGTATTTGAATCTCGTGCTTCTTCGTCTGATCAAATGTTTTGATATTAAATTCGGTTCGGAGCAAATATTTTATGCAATAGATATACTTCTTATATACAAAAAAAACTGCCACAAAATGATATTTCTGAATTATTTGTATTCGCCCATTATTTCAAATATAATTATACTCTATCTTTGTTTCAAACCTGATTCATCCTACATAAATACCAAATAGAAGCCCATAAATTCTCGATGCTGCATTTCAAATTCTCTTCAACGATCGCATCAGCATCGAGCAAAGCAATGGAATACCCTTTGCAGTCCAATGTCCGAGAACCCCTGTTTCGGCTATTTACCAATATAGTGATTAAATGTTCCATGAAATCACGAGTTCCACGTCATAACATTTTAAGAGTACTCCTCCCTTGGTCACGCGGTGGTCCTCTTTTACCAGGACAACGATGCATGTAGCTTTAATACCAGTGGCCGTGCGAGGTGCGTATAGGTATGCGAGGTGGCACGCGTGAACACGCGTCTCTATACGAAACTTCGACAAGCTTCCAAGTACACTATCGTTCAAAAGTAGACACTCGGTTATTTTCAGTCACAAAGTACAGATAAATCGAATTTTATAATTATCGTAGTTACGATTAATGTGTTTTTAAAAGCCAATATGCAACGATAAAGCTGGTGTTTATAATTGTGAAATCTTGACAAGCTGTTTATTTTCAGATTGTTTAGTTGTTGGATTACAAATCAGATCACGAAGGTTCCTCTAAATTGATAGAAATTTTTTTTGATGCGAGCAATGATATCTAAATAATAAATATATGTAATAAATAATAAATAATAAAATATATTACTCTCCTGCTGATCTGATCTGTTGATATTATAATAAGATAGCAAGTGATGTTTCTAATTAATATTAATTTATCATTCATTTGTGCATTTGACCATCGACTGTTACTTTGAATTGAACAAAGTATTCAGATACTTATGAAGGGCAATGTACTTATACACTGCATAGTAGCTGGATTCTCTTTGCCTACTGTTTAATTACAACATACTTAGTTGCACAATTGTCTCTTTTACTCTTTCCACGTTGCTTCTAGCTGGTTGGTCTGTCGCTTCCCTTTGACCGTGTCTCTTCTCTCTTCGGCCAGTATCTCGATACTAAAAATAACGAGGCTGGGACAGGGATCACGGTGTAGGACATTTCTGTTCATTTTTCCCGAGACGGTTCCGCTCCGAGAGAGGCGTAATGGTAATTAGTTTTTCGCGTATGCGCTCGGAACCAGACCGAACTCTGGTACCGTGTTCGTCGTTGGGTCGAGGTTCCTTTTCGAATGGCATCCAAGATGGTCTAATTACCCTGCGTTCGCTTTTCATTTTCGTTTTTTGGAAATCACGCTTTATGCTGTTTCAGATGTAAGATGGATGTATTTTAAATGATACCAGTGGTATTTATTATAATTAATTACAATTTGTTAAATTCTTCAATACAAAAAATAATTGTTCCGCAAGAAAGTTTGGAATTTTATTTGTTAATTTAACAATTTAGCAATTTGAAAATGCGTTAATTTCGCAGATCAGTTATTTTTCATTTTCCTTTTCTTTCGATAGTTATAATTACCAAATTTTCATTGACGTGTATGGTTTCATTTTCTTTTCTATCGTTTCTTTCTTCATCGATCTTTTTTCAAAATTTCCCGATTTCGCAATATTCTCTTCCCGAGTCTGCTGAAATCACTCGAATCGCGTGCCCAATGTCTTAATATCCTACATTCGTAGCAAAAGTTGGCGATTTAATATTAGAAGGGATAAAAAAGTTTCGAAAAAGATCGGGAGGATTAGACATTTTTAGATCTGGTTTCCTTTCACAAATTTTTTAACCCTCTTCTCTCTTCACGCCTTTCTTCCTTCGACGAAAGAATGTCTGCGATGGTGGAGTATCGCTTACCCCGTTCACCAGCTCTAAAAGTGACAGAGAGTCAAAACACATCGGGTAAGTTGTTTTGCACTCACCTCCTTTTGCGTAGCGCGCGACAGCTGTATTTATACAAGACACTTCCGGCGAGACTCCAGCATGATAATTTCTTTTCCTTATTTCTGCCTTCTCCTACACGAACACCAAACAAGAAAAACAATAATTTTGCTGGCACGTGTACACAGAATTGGTCAGCCACTAATCCGGCTCGTCTTTCCCAATCAATGGGTAGAACGTTGATCTGAAACCTGAAATGAAACTTCCGGCTATCATCTATATATGTATCGTGCAAAAAGGAAGGAAAGAGATTTAAGGGAGGATTAATCGAAAACCGAGATGTTACAAACAACTTTATCGAGGGAAACGAGTTTCAACCCTTAAATTCCTATTAACACTAGAACTACCGATAGTTAACACGAATCTATTTCTGCCAAAACCAGCCAAAATGATTGATCTTCAAAAAATACGTGATAATAGAATGTTTTCATTTTTACAGAAGGAATTCCATTTTATGTAGTATATTTTTGGTATTATTAATTCATCTGGGACCATGACCCCAGCATTAGCATTTAGCGATCTAGCGATCGATGCGGAATTTTCCTGATTACTGATATCAGCATATCGAATGATGCGCAATAAAATTTTTAAAAACACGTGGGAAGTTGTACAAAACGAGGAAACTGGTTAATTGGGGTTCGATAAACAGATTGCAGGACTTTTTTACACTTTGACAAGTACCAGTCATTTTGACTGGTATTGGTGTAAGTAGCCTTGGTACAAAATTATTTTGAGTTTGAATACATAAAAAAACAAGATAAAATTCATTATATTATTCTTTTAGTTATCGTTGCGAAAGTCATTACATCATTGCGGAAAAAATATAACATGAAGTAGGAATTTTAAAATAAAATTTGACTATAATAAAACCAGTAAATTTGACTGATGTGGTAGTTCTAGCGTAAGAAGATTATGATGTAGCGTAAGAAGTTTTGTTCATTTGTATCTCTATCAAAACAAAAACGAGACTCATAGATTTCACGCATTTGTAAGAAATGAATGAAACTAAAAATGCCATCGGTGAATTAATGTTTGAACAAATACTAAATTTCTCATTATAATGCATTAAAATATGTATATGAACTACTAATTTTATTGCACTGCATGTGCCTATGGAAATTGAAGAGTTAATACCGTAGTCTATCGGTAAACAAGGTTCAGTGAATTTGAAATGTATACTTTTATTAATTCGAATTTTTATCCATTTATGCGAAAATGTACGGAGCGCATATAACGTGCTAGAATATAAAATGGTATGAAAAGTAAAGTAGTCGTTATGATATTTTAATGGATAAAACAAATTTTCATCCAAATTTTGCTGTTTTGTTTAATTGCATTTATGAAACCCCACAGCCTGTTTGTTAGGCTTGAAAAATATCATTTTCCTCCTGTTTCCATTATCCTTCAATTAACTGACGAGACGACAATTTTCACAATAATATTGCGATGTTAATGCGAATCCACGAGTGCCAATCGATCGAACGAGAAACACTGTTTTAATTTTCACAACGTTCGCAATTGAATTGATAATTTTGCATTAAATGCCGGGCGCGGTTTAAACGAGAGGAAAATCGCGCGCGCACAGTTTGCGAAGTAGAGCGATAATTCAACTGAGATTCAACTATAAATAATTATTGCCTGGCTCGTGATAATTTCCCGTTAATTTAACTACGCTTTTTCTGTCGTTCGTTCGTGTTAAATACGGATGCCACGGGCAAGTACTCGAGCCACATAAATGACAGCGTTGATTAAAACGTATGTACACAGAAACGAATTGAAGTTACTATTCGTTTTATCTTCGCGCGCGATTAAGCTGTTCGCATAAGTATCTCCTCTGCGCGATACTTCGAAACAACACAATTAGTATAATGAGTTAGTACTAGTCCTCTAATTTACAAATCCCCCAGTTTCCTACTTCACTAATCCCGCGTCCTCGCATTTCGTGAATTCTCGACTCGTCAAATATTTCACTTTTCCTGCTTCTTTGCCTTTATATATTATAATTTCATCTCGTTTCTTCAAACGTTTCTCTTTTGCATTGGTCTATGTTATAAACATGTCTAACACTCTTGACGATTCTTTATTTTCTGATTTTATTGATTGTCTATGTTAACTCAATTCACGGTTCCAAGGATCTATAAATTTCAGGCTGTCTAATATTCTATTTCTTAAACTGTCCAATTTTCTCTATTAATTTAATTTTCAACCCGGCCGATTTCTATATTTCTATAACACACGACGAACATTTTAATCTTTTGTATTTAATGAATTTCTGCTTTTTAATGTGCAATTATACCACTCTTTAAATCTATATTACAGAAATTTGAGAAAATATTATATAAATAACGATCAGGGTGTCTAGGAGTGACTTCCAGCGAAATAAATGCATGATTTTCTAGCAAATAACTCGCACCTGGTATAGCTGACGAAATGATCTAGCCAACACACGGTTTGCCAACTTCGATATCAATCTTATTACGCGTCCCTACTTAACTTTCAAATTTGTCTGCTTCTTTAGCTACATCCTGCTTAATATATCCGTTAATCCCGCTGTACGTTGAACAAGGAAAACAAATGTTCGCGAGTATCCGGAAACGTGGTCGATTTGTAGTTGTTGGATATCGTTGACTGACGATACGTAAGATTGTCCAGCAGACACTGTGATTATTTAACCAAAAACAAAATCTTGTTCAGTCTCGGATATATATTTTTTTTTTTTTTTTGCACTAAATCATGATTTTACGAAATTCGATCTTTTACAATATGTACTACTGCCCTCAAAACTTCCAACTATTAGTTACGATCAATTAAACTGCAATTCAATTATCATATGCATGTGTTAACGTTTGAGCTAAATTTCGCTCGTTTCAATCGGTTTGCCAGTAAATCTTCGTAGGGGCTTGCTCGATCGATATTGCTATATATCACAGCGAATGAGTAGGTGTGGAGGGTCGAAATGTCGTTAGATTATACCAAAGATGTTTATTGGACGTGGGCCAACCTTCGAGATTCTCAGTCGCTTCCTGCGCAGATCGCAACGGTGCGATGCCAACAGTCAACGTGACGATGAGACAAGTGTGAAAGCTCGACCGTTTTGCGGCCTCTATCGCTTGAAGTACCAAAAATTCGCCAAGCGTACAACACGCCCGACCAGAACCCGACATTTCGTAGCTCCATTCTTTCAATTTTACTGAGCTTCCGTATTTGTTTAGTTCCTGTTCGAAAATTTCACCAGGCAATTTCCATTATGTTTCGTTACTTATTAGAGTCTTAGACTTAGGAAATGAACACTTTATAATCGACTCTCCTTCTTAGTTTCCCACTTTTCGATCTTTCCACTATTGGTAGCTTGTATAGGATAAAGGCACGAGCGCGAAAATTATTGCTTACGACAGATACGATGAGCGTTGTCATCGAGCAGCTACAGATACCAATCTAGGTAATCAAAGGGTTTCGTTTTGGAATTATCGCGTGCCATATTCTTCTCTCTTATTAAACACGACATAGTACGACGCCAGAATAATTTACTTATAATTCTCAATGAGAATTGATTGTAAAATACATCGAAATAAAAAAAAAATTATTCCTCTCGATAAATCTACCTATTCCTCTGTTCTATCCTCGTCTTTCTCGATCACAGTCTAATCTATTTATTCACGGGCCACTTTTGTTGTTAAACTAGGAATTTTTATGACTTCCGGAGAAATTTCGAGGCGCGAAAACGCACGCAACGCATGTAATATGCAAAGATATAAAAAATATTTAAAATAGAGTGTTGATTATAATATTTAGCACGTGAAATAAAATTTCTATAGTTACGTCCATAAAAATATAAAAGTCTATAAAAATCCTCGATCTGTCAGACATAACCATAACACCATCTCGTAACAGTTTTAAACATCAAAATAAATTATTTCACCACCTATAACTATTTCCACCATACTCTATGCCAACTTTATATCCTTTCCCTCTAGAAATATCGTTTTGTATCTTTCTGACTTTCAGCCGATGCCCAACGATCCCTCAAGACTGTTTGACGAGGAATTTTTCCTTTTGGTTGCCAAACAGCGGAATCCAAGACACATCAGCCCCATTGGAGCATGTACGTGCGGACGAGCGAACAGACGGAGTTGTTAATTAATATCGCTATAAATTAAAATGTATTATGCAAGTTAGGCGGTCTCGTCCGCAGGCTCTTCGGGACTCGCGGAGTCTCGGCTGCGGCCGTGCTCGAGGAACCGAGTTTTACGCGGTGTGCGAGCTTCCACGGGCGAAGGGAGGACGATGGAAAGGGCGAACGAGCGGAGGCTGAGGCAACGGGACGCGGAAGAGGGCGGCGCGGCGCGGCGTGGCAACCGGCGGGCAAACAACAAGAGGTTTTCGTAGCCGGCTAACGGCAGAGTTTCCTCATAAACTCTTAGGGAAGTTCGCAGACAAACACAGAAATATTTTGTAATGGAAACACGTCCCTGAGAAATTAAATATCGCAATGAAGAAGATGAAGTTGCGTTTGTAGCCGAGTGCTACGAGGAGACGACTGTCGGCGAATCCAGAAGCGTATTACGTGCGACGAACAGTCATTAATTGCTACCGTTTTCGAACGTCGTGAATGTCAGTCACCTGATCTTATTCTCTTTCAATCTATTGGATCGGCAACTAAGTGATTGCGGATTTTGTCAATACCACCTAATGATAAAATCCGCAATCACTTAGTTGCCAACCCTATAGATAGAAAGTCATCGCGTTGCTCATTCGTCCAAAGCATGGAGGATCTGTGTTATTCATATTCGACTCCATTTCACTGTGTAAATCTTTGATATTATGAGAAATTGAATTTGCATTATTTGCTTCAAATTCAAGGATGTGATCGTTAAAGAAAGATACGTTTCAAATTTGCTACGAATTATAAGAAAAATTGCTAAATTCGCAAAACTTAAATCTCTTGTGTCTGTCAAATCATTTTTTAATCTAATCTTGTCTTCTTATCATTAAAAAACTTCTTAAGTTTCGGGTGGTTTCTTGTTCGAATTTACAAAATTTGAATATAAAAATTCAAGGACCTTGGTGGAACCGGAAGTCTAGCAAATACAAGACAAAGTAGATCCACTGTCAAGACCGAATATTGCAAACAGAACGTCACGCGAAATAATATTAACTCACACGTAATACGTATTAACAATAATGATTGCCCGAAATTCCTGAAGCATCTGGTCACGCGTTCGAGGAACATTCGCGCTATTAATCGTGCCAAGTTGCCAGTGCATTCCACGAACATTATATGTCGGTACGTTCGACGGATTATTTATGTTATTTATTTGCGGACAGTTCTCTATTTAATCGTACTACAGTTTTCGATAATCTCAGTTGGCTCTGGTCCCCGGATCTCCAAAACAACTTAGTTACAAGTTGCAACTGGTCGATTGCGCAAGCAATCATGCGAATTAAAGAGATCGATCGCTGAAGTTTCGTTTGGTGGAAATACTTTGAAAATTACAGAGAAAGAACACGATAAGTGATATTTCACATTTTTCCCAACATAGTTTTATAATTCCATAAGTCGTTGCTTAATTTGACATACGTTATCAAGATTGTCGTTTTATTTGATTTTATGACTGCACGCCTATTTTCCCATATTTTTCACCACATGAAAAATACTGCTTGTCGTAATACTAAAATATTGAAGAAATTAAAATATTATTTGTCTTAACAATTACGAAAGTATTTGAAAACTCGCGAAAGTACTTGAAAGCTTAGCATAGAAAACTTTAATACCCATATGGTGGATATTATCTGAAACATTTTGAAATTTCGTTAACACTGTAATAAGATAAGATTGCCACGATTATATCGGTAAAATTTGAAACCGTTTTGAATGCCTATAAATGATATGTATTGCAAACGTATATATAATGAAAAATTATTATACAGTACGAACAGTCATCCCATCATATCATAAATGTCGGGAATATGATTTTACTGAATACTCAGGTTTATTAATGTAATGGATAATCCACTATTCGAATACATTTGTGATAGTTGCAAACTTTATCAATGTTAATCGCGATAGTGGAGCCTCAGAAAAGTGCTAATGAAATCTTAAAGTGCTTCGTATAACACACATAACATATTCATGAAACGTGTCCAGAAGTGTTCGAATACTTTCGTGAGTCTTTGCATTTTTAGCTATTTTATATCAAAATATTCTCCTTTTGTTATAAAATGACAGTAAAATAAAAAGATCGACAAAAATCGTGTACCTTTTTCTTCTGTTTTTTTCTTTCTTTGGGAATTCTGCGAGGACCAGCGGCCGATCGCCGCCACATTGGGGCGGAATTAGAAGCGAAAAGCTGGTCGTTGAACGGCAGAGGAAATCGAACGAGCGGAACGTTTGATAAGCGCGCAAATTGGCCGGGACAGATGACGGATTTCGATAGTTAGAAACGGCTGCTCGTTAAAACTAATGGCAGCAGCGGATTTAGAACTTGGCAGTGTTAATCATCAATTATATCGACCTTATTGCGGCTAGCCCACAGCATGTGACGTGCGTGACAATCGTTGGAACGAAACGGCCGCCACGTGTTTTCGCATCACGCTTTGAATCGATCGCGATTCGCTCAAAATAATTGTCGCGCCCCTGTCTCGCTTTAATTAATCATTAACCTACCTCGACCCCGGAGAATCCTTCCTTCCGATTTAATTAGTTATTCGTTAATTTCGTCTACGACGAATTTGTTACAATTCCCCTGTAAATGCATTATTCTCCGGTTCATTCGATTGTCTTATTTTTACACGTTCTGCAGTCGCATTTTCATCCCCTCTTGAACGTCTGCAACGGAAGAACCGAATTGTTCGTCGTCCGTTTTATTAGAAATTCGATTGCGTTTATAGTTAGCAGCTTGAATAGATGGCCGAATAAAATATTGAAATTTTAATTGCACCGTCTGAACAATAATGGAAGTTTAATACTATTTTATTAATTAGAACAAAAGTTATCGGAAGAATATAGAATTCGTTTATTTTTTTATATATATTTCAACTGTAATTTGCATCACAAAACTTTGAAAAGAAGGGAATACAGATTTTTTAAAGAATGTATAAAATGTAAAGATATTACAATTTATCATTAAAGATCAAAAGCATATTCCTTCTAAAGAAGAAAGTATCAAAAGCGTATCTATTAATTAACAGCAAAGGTTAAGAACATTGGAACTTATGGAACTTCTGGTTCCTCGATTGTCACCAGATTTTTCGTCGGTCTAATTATTGTCCCTGGGGCAACTACAACCCTCGATATGCCAGCCGTAGTCGAACTACAGCAATCAACGAGATCGCAATTTCTCCCTGTTCTCTTCAGGAGAACCTCGAGGACTTAGCAAGTAGTTAGTCCTCCGACTTTGTCCGCCCAACCCCCAAAGAAACGTACTACGCATTCTGAACCTCATCCAGCAAACATCTAGCTGAATCGCGTATCCTTTTTCTCGAAACACGAAGTGATACGAAATCATTACAAAGATTGCGATGTCAAAACATCTTAGGTTCAAATTATTTCAATTAGACTTTTTATTGGTTAGTCATTTTTAGAATCGTCGATTGCATATTTCTGTCTTTGCACTCTGATTGAGATTTCTTTCGAACATTTCAATTATCGCAATTTAATGATTGTCGATTGTTTACATATATTGAGTATTATTATTACATAATTCCTAATTTTATAAATATATTTACTACCATACGTATTCTTAAACCCTCCAATTTTTTCCCCCTTTAAATTCCGCAATTTTAATTTCCTCAACATCGAATATCCTATTTACCCAAATTTTAATTTTCTAAATATTTATACTTTTCCCTCTTAATTTGATATTTTTCTCTATATACCTTTTCCTATTCCTTTTCACTTCTTCTATACATTCCCAAGCAACTAATTCTTCAATACATCTCTCCCTATTAAATTTATTTACCACTTTCCCCTACTATTTCCTCGCGCAACTTTTCTCGTCCGCTCTTACCTTAATTTTTCAATCTACGGACGGTTCGTCGGTCGAATTTTAGCGTCTCTCGAGTATCTTTTAATTCGCCGGCCCTCCATTTTCGAGCATCAGAGCGCCGATTCGAATTCCCAGCCAGCAATCTCTATGGTAAAACGGTCAAAGATCGCGCGATAAATTTTTTGCGCGCGTGTTCCGCGAAATACGAAGTTGGGAAAAGGGTGCGCGCACTTCTGGTTCATCCACGTTCCGTGCCAGCAGAGGTCGATTCATATCGTCCGTCGCAATAGCGTGGAAAACACTTCCGGGAACCATCGTAGACCATCCACCGAGCGGAGCACTTAAACTCCAGGCGCGACCAGCGTGGAGAACCTGACGGATAACGAGCGCCCAGAGATTAATCGGCGGTCACGGATTCTAAATTCTGCCACGCGGTTAAACCGCGACGATCACCGCGAACTGCGTGCAAGTTCGATCATCTCCTTGATTCGGCTCTGCCCTTCAACGTTTAAATAATCTTTTTCGTCTAAATAAACGTCTAAATAAATTTTTCACTTCCTCATAGATCGATAGAATTGCAGCATGATAATGTGAAAATACATACAGCGGTCGAATATACCCGGCAAGATTAATTTAGATATCATTTTGTTAAGCTGCAAAGTAAATGAATATATAATTGACGTGCTTGTTAAGCAGAAAGCAAATCTCCAACAGCTAGTGTTTATTAGAAAAGAGTACGTGATTGTTAAACATGATGTATGAATGTAAAAGAAGCATAATATCATCTTCATGTTTTGTTTAGAATTATTGAAGTTACTTTCTGAAACTGCTAAACCTCTGTTTTTTCAGAATTTTTACATCGATATCGATCGATAAGCGGTTCCAATACACCATTATAGTGGATCTTCTGCTATCAAAAGGTTTGCTTCATAAATTTATTTCTATTAAGTTGTCCCAAATGTTTCTTTCGTTTCATAAGTGAAATAACAGATGCATAACATTTTTTATTTTATATTATTTTATGGATTCATGTATGATCCATTTTGTAGTAATAGAATAAAATGGATCAAACATAATTCAATAAAATAATATAAAACAAAAAATGGCGAGCTCCGATTCCGCTGCATGATGCGCAGCTGTCAATTTGATTATGGAGGAAAATCCTTACAAAGCAGTGCCCTGAATATAAAACAAAAAGTGTTGTGCATCTACTACTTCCTTATAAAACGAAAGGAACTTTTCGGACAACCTGATACAATATAACCCTCGTCTCTTTTCCACACACGCCTATATAACCATGATATATGTATACGTGCACAGACTGTTTTCTGTTTAACCGAATATTTTATCTTATTTGTCTTGAAAAAGATATATCAGCTACGTGTTACCTGTTTTAATATAAAACAGTTTAAGCATTCACGCTATACATAGGAGAACAATTTGAGCGTAAAATGGTTAAAGACAGCGAAGTTACTTGTGCAAAATCAAAAAATACGCAACATCCAGCAAATAACTATCTGTGATGGAAAAAGAAACAAATGAACGTGCATGAAAATAACTATGCAAGTGAATCGTTGCTAGACCAAACGATCGTTGACGTTTCGCGATAAACCGGTGAAATTATTCGACAAAAGAGAAAAAGGAAGTTTCACGGCACACCGAATATAACCGCGGGACGGTTGTCATTTTATCGATATCAACAAAGAGGAGCTGGCCGTCGTAGAAAACGCTTCTGGCATCTATACGGCTAGCTATGGTGCAAGGGGAAGGCACTTAAAGTCAAGTAACTCGACCAGCGTGGAGAACTCGACGGATAACGAGCAGTCGGAGATTGATCGTATTGCGGGCGCGAATTCGAAATTCCGCCAGGGCCGTGCTTTATTCGCTGAGAATTTCGCTATGTTACCCGGCATTTCGACTCGGATCGGCCAGAGAAAACGGCAATGCATGCCGACACACGCGTCCGCCATTTATATTTCCCAAGTCACACGCGCGATTCCGATTTCATATCCGAAATTCCTCTCGTTCTACCGATTCATACATTCTTAGCTTCTTACTTGTTTTTCTGATTCTTCGTGATTTCCACGGCTGAATTTTAATACTAGAATTACCGATAGTTAATACGAAGTTATTTCTACCGAAACCAGTGAAAATGACTGGTCTTTGAAAAATACGTAATAATAGAATATTTTTGTATTTATTGATTTATTACTTTCTTACAGAAGGAATTCCATGTTGTGTAGTACATTTTTGGTATTATTAATCCATCTGGGACCATAATCTCTAAACAAGAGGTGACACATTTATAAGATTGTAGAATCAGTCATTTTGACTGGTGTGGTATTGCTAGTGTTAGCATTTAGCGATCGATTCGGAATTTTCCTGATAACCGATATTGTCATATTGAATGATACGCAGTAAAAATTGTAAAAACGTGTGGAAACTGGTTAATTGGGGTTTGATAAACAGATTGCAGAACCCTTTTACACTTTGACAAGAATCAGTCATTGTAACTGGTATTGGTATAAGTAGCCTTAATATAAAATTACTTTCAGTTTGAATACATAAAAACAGTGTAAAATTTGTTATATTATTCTTTTAGTTATAGTTGCGAATGTCATTACATCATTGTGGAATAAAGAATATAACATGAAGTAGGAATTTTAAGATAAAATTGTAAAATCAGTCAATTTGACTGGCGTGGCAGTTGTAGTGTTAAAGCTTCGAATCTACAGGTCGAAAAGTTTCAACTTCGTACTCTGTTAATCGTAGAAGACAAGCCTTTAAAGTTCTGCTTGAAAACTTTGAAAAATACTTTTAGACACCTTTCATGTATATGTACTATGTATGTTATACGAAACATTTCGAAATTCCATTAACACTGTTACGAGATTCCACTATTATGGTTATACTAAAACTTGAAATCGAAGTGAAAATATATAGATATAGAAATTGCAAGATATTTAGTACAAGTATATACTTTACAGAAGTCAGAAATATTTGAACTTGTCATATGTTCACGAATCATATCTTGAACATTTACTGTATGTAAAATATAGCTGTTCATGCCGTATACAAATTTTTCAGTCGATCTACTTTTTCAAGAAACATCTTGTAATTTCTATATACATTTTCAGCTTGTTATCAATTCTGACCAATATAATCATGACAGTCGTGTTTTATGAAAGTGGTAATGAAATTTCTAAATGTTTCATGTGTATAACACATACGATATGAACATAAAAGTTACCAATATTAATGTGGTCAAATACCTTCGTGAGCCAACGTAGATGACTGTACGGAGGAAGATAGTATACACGGCGGATGATTCAGCGCGTGTAATTTCCCGGTGAACGATTGACGCGGACCGCGTGGACGGCATATATCGCGCGGCACCGCGCGCCGCGACGATTTCGGTAAAATGTGTGACGGTCGAAGCGACGGGCAAAGCCTCCTTTGACTTCTCTGCCGTGACCATAAACCTCTGATTTACGCCGTTTCGAGGCGAGCACGGGTGCCGTTCGGCAAACCACGCGTGAGATCGACCTGTCGCGAAAATCGGATTACCAACTTTTTACTTTGTCTCGTTTCTACGCGCGCGAAACCAGACGCGCAGAACCGCACAACGGTGCGCTTTGCGCGCGCCAGATTCATGCGGATACGCGAACTCGCGCTTCCATCTTCGTCTTCCTTTTTCTTTTGTCCCTTTGTCTTTGCATATTGCAGCTCTGCTCAAGCGAATTCCGAAACGCGATGGATTCGTAAAAAGAGGAAATTAGTTTGAACGTCGCGAATATCGAAGTTCGTGTTTCGCATTTAAAACACGAGGTTCAATAACTTCTGTTCCGTGGGGGCAAAGTATTGGCGATGCTACTTTTCAACTTTTATCTTGGACACTTTCTCTGATATTTTTAAGTTCACCGAATTCTTGTATACGACACTGATGCTTTATAGTATTAGGTTGTTAGGTTGAAAAGTTTCTTTCGTTTTATAAGGAAATAATAGACGCACGATATTTTTGTTTTATATTAGTTTATTGAACTATGCACGAATATAATAATAGAAATATAACGAAATTGATTATACATAGTTCAATAAAATGATATAAAATAGAAATTGTTGTTCATCTATTATCACCTTATGAAACGAAAGAAACTTTTCGGAGAACCCAATGTTTCGATGATATTAGTATCTGTAAGGTTTTTATTAATTTTTCTGTATTCGTTAGACTTCGGTTTTTGTTCTTTCAACTATTTGGTTTATTAGTTAGTTCTTTTCAGACCGTGAATTGTCACTTTTTAAGTTGCACTCTCGCTCTTATCGTTAATGTCGATCCTATAGTTAATGATTTTTACGATGATGTATCAGTACATCGGAATAAAAAATGATCTCTATACAAACATATATCTTGTACTGAAAGAATCAAGCTAGCAATTAAATTGCAACGAATTAAAGACAATTTTTACATTCGTTGAAAAGTATCTGGTTTTCTTTGAATAACTTTAACCTCGTTCTATACGTTTCATGCGCGCCATAGACGTTAAATAATTCATACAACACGTGCAACACCTTGGAAAGTGTAGCAACATATAAGTATTTATCCGACGTTTCTTTTTCATTTATCTAAATTTATTCCCCGATTTGCACTCTGCGTATGTAGTAATAAACACATTAGCAAGTAATCAACAACAATCATTGCGATACTATGCGAAAAGAAACATTAGGTTTGTTCAATGAGACCATTTATATACATGTATCAAAACCAATCTTAAATTCGAAGAAGGAGAAACAGGAATGAGACAGGATAAACAGGAATGAGACAGGATAAACTCGAATGATAAAAATGTAACAATTACTAGACCAGAAAGTTATTTTTAATTTCAACACGCAACTTTTTCAGTTGTTAACCGGGAAACGAACTTGTCACTCGCATCTCACTTTTGTATCTTGTTGCATCACTTTACTTACATTTTATATTACATTATATGGTAATTATATTAAAACCAAAGCTAATTCTTCTTTGTTAACGTCGAAATCCGCACACTGAGTCTTTCATCCAAGTAAGATTTTTCGCACAGTATTCTGCTAAACAGTTAACCATGATTACTAAAAAAAAAAAAAAAACAATTTCTTAAAATTTTCATTTCAATGTTATAGAAAATTCACACAACTTTGATATCGACGTAGTAAAGAATTCCTTGAGAGTTTTGCTAAACATTGGTAACTAACTTATTCATCCATTTCGAAGTTTCCGTACTATAGGTGTCTATGGAAATCGAAGGGTTGAATATGCAAGCATATTCGAAGTGATTCGAAGTTTTAGCCGCAGCGCACTAAATTAATTATGCTGTGAATTAATTACGAAACTAGAGGAATGATACTTTTAACGGTTGAGGTACGTGATTAAATCCAAATTTTCAAAACCTTAACTTTTCACCGCTATGATTCTCGGATTTCCATATGTAAAACGATCCAAAGTGTTTCAGTGCCTATCCACCACGTAAATATCCAAGCAAACGTTCACGCTTCGAGACATCCTGGCGATCGACCACGAAAAATCGAGGCGATCGCTCTCGATCGTTTGGATCGCGGCTTCCTGAACTTGGTTTGGTTCGTTCGGTTGGTTCACCGTGTATTTATAGTTTAATTTGTGGCCTAGGGCCACGTTGAGGGTCGCGGGTATATTTACTTGGCCGGCCTGGCTTTAGGAGCCTCGAAATCCGTTCGCTCCCGGTCTTCCTCGCCACGGTGGCCGAACGAAAGAATTTTTATGAGCACGTTAAACGAGCAGCCGAATGTATCTCTGTAGGTCCACGGCCTGCCGCGGTACGATCGGTTTATCGTTCACCGAACGATCGGACGTTCCCCTTTCTTCGCTCTCGCGCGACGCTTTCGCGCGACTCATCGAGGAACGACCGAGCTTCCCGATCCTCCTCACCGACCAACTTTCTAATTTTGGCCATGCAAACGAAATTTTAAAGATCAGTTTCGCCAGTTTCGCATCGTATACTATATTGTGTAAATTATGCTCTTTAATCCTTTCGATGACAATTGTGTCGCGATTTTCATATCATCTCTGTTTTGCAATCGTCGTATAGTGGAAGAAGAGACGCGGAGACAGTATAAATACAAGTATTTCTATAGAAATCAGTCGCAAATATGCCTTGCGCAATTGTTCAAAGCGTTAATTGTACATGACCATAAAAGAAAAATCAAGTTTCATTATTTTCTTTTATCGTTCCGATAGACGGATTTCGAAATCCTTAGTTCGGTATCTTTTACACTTTTCATTTCTAGTTTAAATTATTCATGGCGGCTTATTTGTATGTATCGTTACGTGCTAATATGTATCGACAATGTGCTAGAGCGATGCTTATCGTTACACTTGAAGATTAATTTCTGGTTTACGATAAGAGGAAATTTTCCGTTTTCAAAATTTGCTTCCTGAACTCGTCATGCGTGAAGTATTATACAATACATAATTGGTGGTAAAAGATTAAATTATGAATTTAGTTGGACCTCAATTAATGCTTTATTATCACTGTGCAACTATACCGGTAAATATTAAGGAGGAAATTGGAAATTTCAAGAAGTACTCGTAAAGCAATTTAAGGAATACAGTGGGAGGAAGTGAAAACGAAAAAAAAAAGAAACGTGGGACGAGTTCGGAGAAATAAGAATATGTAGAAACAGTTCAATCCGTGCGTTCACGGTAACTTACGTTCCGTTCAATTCCGTGATATTAACTTCCTTGGAGGATCACAAATTTATCATTACTCCTAACCAGGAAGGAATTAAGTTTTCCGTCGACGGCGACCATTAAAACGTCGGTATTCTTTTATAAAATACGGAGAGCAATTACACTTATCTGTTTGCAATTAATTACGAGCAAACCAAATCGAAAAACAGCACACACGAATTAATATCACGTAACGATAGTGCGCCGCATTAAAATTAATCAGCAATTGTTCTTAATGGGCGCGAAGGGGAAGGTTTGTAAGGCGTCTCTTAGCCTCTGGTTCGTTTACGTGAATCAAGGATCCGTGGATCTTGCATGTTTACCACAATTTATTTGTTAATAATTACACGAGTCCTTTTACTCTATTTTCTATCTTGATTTTTTTCTTCATTCCAACAAAATCGCGCGTAAGCAAGCAATCTTGTTTGTATTGCATATGTGCATACAGGGTGCTCTATAATTGGTGGTATCAAAACTAAATTGAAAATATGAAAGAAAATGTTTTTACAAAGAGCTTGGTTTTTTGAGAGAATTTATTTTATAATTTAAAATTTATTTCAATTTATTTCATCTATATTAAAAATAAATCTTGAAAATTTATTCTGCACTTAATTATTGCACTATGTCTCACGTTAATTGGTCTTGCTGTAGATCGATATCTCTATTTATATTTATCTCCAGCGTATGGTTAATGGACACCTAACAGCCGATAAAACATAATCTCTGAACATTCACGAGTGATAAATGTTATTTTATGAATGAAAAATATTTTCAATAATGTTTTATCTCATTACATGTTGTCTAATATCCAATACACAAACACAAACACTTACAGATCTTACCAGTGTTCAGTCAATTCCATTAAATTATCACGTAATTAATTTATCAGGCAAACATTCAAAGTGAATTTTCTAAAAAAAAAAAAAAAAACAGACTTGTATAAAAAGATCGTATTCCATCCTGTCGACTTATTTTTTCCTATAGGAGGAACCTGTACTAGCTATACGACACCCAGTATATCTATACACACATAATGTGTATATAGTTCGCGTGCAAAAACACGGATAATTTGTGGCCACGATTATGCAACGTTGCTCGCGAGCCTGCGTGCTCCGCTTTTCTGCTCCGCTCTTCGTTCCGCGTCGAGTGATTTCGGTTCGTACATCGCCGTATCGCAAATTTGTATCGTGCACCGAGATTTGTTCGTACCGAGAGCGACGAGCCAGGCAGAAACGGCCAGGCGAATCTTGTCTGATGTTTCCTTGCTTCGAGCCGCGATTAATCGCCGCTTCTAAAATCAGCCCCCGGCGTTTATCCTTTTCTTCGTCTTTTTTTTTTTCTTCCGTGAAACAAGGAACGCCGAATCTGTTTTAATTTTTCGAATTTTGGATGAAGGGATGAGGGAAAAAGTTGCGTATGTGTATATTTATAGGGAATGATTTATCGCTTTCGATTACTTATAGCGAATGTTTTCAGTATTTTTCTTTTACATCATTCTCTGAATCACCGTCATCGTGGCGTTCTTGTTACTAGCTAACATCACGTGACTCACCGTTTCATTAAATAACTGCTTACTAATGAATTTGTAATTTGTACTTAACGTCTTAGATACCCATATTACGTAAAACAGATATCGTTCGTTGTTTTTACTAGTCTTTCGTCAGCCACTTCTTACGTCTCTTTGACGTAAATGGTGAATAGAAAATGCATTCTGAGGAAAATTGAAGGAAAAGTAATCGCTTGCCAATCATAACGCTACAATTATTCGAAAGTTTCCAAACGAAGCTTAGTATAGGTTCGTTTATGTTAACCGCCAAGACTGGAAAATGTAAGAGAACAATTCAAGCAAATACACTGAATGCTTACAGGTATTATCGACATTGTCAGACAAGAATAGCAATAGTCACTATTTAATAACAAAAATCATTCTACAAGAATATGTCACGGCTCGGCAATGTCGTCGCGCTTGCATAATTTTCCTACTGCAAAACTTAAGCGTACACCTTTGTGTGAAGATTCTACGACACATAAAACTATCTATTGCAAATACTCCATTCTATAAAACTCGTAGAACAGCAAAAGTTTCCATAATTGCGTTGTAATTGGAGCAGTGGAAGTCAGAAGGTTTAACAGTCGGAATTCGCAAACTCTGTGTCCAATATGGCGCGTTTCGCACAGATCAATGCACCTGTCGACTCCCTCGCCAGACGCGCTGGTCCGCGAGAGAAAAAGAGAAGAGAATGAAAAGACGGTGCAACGTACTGGCGCGTTTCTGGAAATCGGCTTTCCGCAGCGCGGCGGCCGGAAATAGAAAGAAGCCAGCCCTCTTCTGAGATCGAAGTGCAGGGAAAAAACGCGGGTCCCGTTTATTTTTACAATCGGCAGTAGATTGAATCGTTCGGCGGTCGTTCTTAGGGCTCTCGGGCGACGCCGACGAAGAGAAGAACGAGAGGCAGAAGAGAACGGAAGGAAAGAGAAGCATGTGCGATACACGCGGCTCGCTGTACGCCGCGTTTGCCTTTTTGTTCGTCTCCACCGCGAGATCTGTTTCTTCGTTCGCTGCTACCGACGTTGTTGCTTCGGCGAGCTCAGCCTTTTGCCTCGGAAAGCCGCGCGTTCTCTTTGAATGGATCGGCCGCGATCTTCACCCGTTCCTCCTCTTTTCTCCTTTTTATTTCTTCTTTTTTTTTCTTCTGCTTTCTTTATTCTGTCTTTTCTGCCAGCCCATCGCCGTCCATGGTTTTCCGGGCTCGCGAGGAAACGATTTCCAACGCGGCGAGCAAACGTCGACGCGCACTGTTTAGCGCTGGCCTCGAGAAGATCAGACGCAATGAGGCTGATCTTGCGACGCACGGGAAAGTGCGGTTACACTGCTTCCGCCATGCACGAGAAGGGGGTTGTTGCGCGATTCTTCACGTACAAACGGACCGTAACCGATGCCTCGATGGAGAAACGTCGTTTCGCTGTATCGTTTCTAACGTTTGTCACGGAAACGAGTTTGGGATGAAACTTATAGTGACTAACGTGTATTTTACGAACATGCTTTTCGTACTGAATAGTTTGGAAATTGTGGCAGCATGACACAGATAGAACACAGATTTAGGAATTGGTAGAATCCTCGTATTGGGTTGTCCGAAAAGTTTCTTTCGTTTTATGAGCAAATAATAGACGCACAACGTTTTTTGTTTTGTATTATTTTGTCGAATTACGTATGATCCATTTTTTTCTGTTGAGATAAACACCGCGACATTTCACAGACTTGGTTTCACGTTTGTATGAAGGTACACTGTTGTAAAAAAGCACGTTTGCGAAAGAAAGACACTTTTCGGACAATATTATATAAGTCGAAACTGTAGGAAATTAAAACTAAGGGGGAAGAATCTTCGAAATAATAATTTTGTTATATAAAAGAAGAGTTATCAATCGATGAAGACTTCTCCGGCATTAGAATATTTCTGTACGATACTGATGACGAAGATAAGTAAACTTTTAAATCTTAATTAACTTTTTTTAAAATATTTGATATCATTGTCATATACGTATCAATTTACCTTCACAGTTATCGCGATGAAACTTCACGAAATAACAGAAATAAGCGCGTAACATACAACAGGCGCACACGCGTAACATTCACTTGCAAATTCAATAAATAACAGAATGCGAAAGTTGGGAAATTTCAAAATAAACGATATCAAAATAGCTGGAAATTAATGATCCGACAACTTATAAATTTCGAAATTTCTCGGTACGAGAATTAGTCCGATAATTAGCAACTATAAATCTACCGGACTCGTTGAAATAAAAACCGCGAGAAACTTTGAGAGATGAAAAATTAGAAAGATCCTCGATTCCTTAATAGGAAATTTTCGAACGTACGATATATAGGATTAAATGTTGGCATTTATTCATGACGTCTGTCGACCAGTGTTACAATACTGAACATGTACAGTATCCACAGAACGTACAGTTTATTCGCGAGACATTACGAGCAGTCGTGTTATAGAAAGAGTTAAGAGAAGCAGCCAGGAATTGGTGGCGGAATCGTCGAGATTTAGAGGCGTGCATGTTGTTGATAATTAATTGTAGCGAGAGCGTCGTAGAACGATGCTTCGCGGCTCGTAACGTAACTGTTAATGGATATTATCCGTGATAGAACTATTCTAGTTTTCAGCCGAGTAATCCCGAAGTAAAGCGCAGATAGATCTAGCAGTTCCAAGTAACAGCGTAATAAGACAAGGTGGAATAGTCAAGTGGAGTAATCGAATAAGCTGGCTCTTTTAACTGATAATAAAAAACAGCGATAAAAGCGATGAAACGTTCGCGCGCGCATACGTCAAACTTGAGTTTCTAGAGCTGAGTGTAAAAGACGATCATGCTCAATTAATTATGAAAAAACACAGATATGTAAAATTTCAATGCCAATTACCGAATAAAGAAATCGTAACGTATAAAAACGTCGAGGAACAAAAAAGAACTGCCAAATCAATTACGTGTACAACGAATGATTAAAAAGTAGTAATAGTGTGCGAAACTAAAATAGCAAACGTGGAGAAGGAAGAAATTAATTGATAAAAGATCGAACGATGAAAAATTTGAAAGCTCAAGAAAAACTGCGATATCGTACAATGAAATAGATGCAGAAATTGTAAAATAGCGAAACTAAATTCTAAAGATCTAATAATTTGTTACAACAAATATATTTTCAACATTGAATATACGTGATTTATAGCAAATCTCCTTCTCCTTCATAAGTCGATCATTAATAATGGGACAAAACTTAATAGATACTATTATACTGTGCAATTCAAAGTTCAAAGAAACGACACTTTATATGAAACGAGGTAATACATATCGTAAGAAGATAGAGATTTGCAAATTCGTGAAAACGTTTGGAAAATTTGCTGACCGATCGAGAAAGCGGAGACTCCATTTTCAAGGAGCCACGTCATCTCGTTCGCGTCTAAACACATTCTCCCTTTCATCGTCGCCAGCAGCTGTACTTACGTCGTTTTCCCTCCGCTACTTCAAATTACCACTCAATTCCTGAGCAGCGTTCGGCCGCAAAATTCAAACAAACACAATCGGTTAAGTACATCGTCGCTTTGACGCACTACCGCTGTATCCCGTTCCAATAAAACGTTTACCGTATTACAACGTCAACCGCGGCGGTTCGCCGAGAGTCAGCGTGCTGTTTGCTTTGGCCGCGTCTCTTCATTTTCCTCGTACAGCCAGCACCAGCTTTTCGTGCGATTTCTTGCCGGTGATTGCTTTGACGGGCGGTATCGGTTGCCTGGAAATCGAACGATCGCTTGTAAAACGCATAGAATCGTGGCTTTCAACGTTGATCCTTTCATTACTTACCATGAAGAGCTCTCTGTGCTCGCGTTTTCAGCATTTCACGCTAAAACTATTCACGAGAAAAGCACGAAACTCGTGCCAAAGAGATTAGAATGAGATGACGTGCAGATAATGTAGAGCAGGAAAAAGAGCTTCCACTTATATTTTATACGGAAAATCATTCAAATTCCTAAGAATACACCGTTGAAAATCAGAAAATTTCTATGAGGAATTACGAATTAGTGGTATTCGATCCTGTGTTATTTTTTAACCCTAATACTTCTAAAAGCGACGCTTTGATAAGTCGTATGCGAATTCAAAGGGAAGTGTATAATTTTTAGGAAGATCAATATTTAGAAAAACCACGAAGAAGACTAGGTTTGGATTTCTAATAATTTTGGTTGAATTTCTACTAATTTCCATGTGTCTTGCGATCATAGCACGCCTCGCTTCTTGAGATTTTATAGACTCGCTCATTAAATTTTTAACAATAGTTCAGCCTATTTGTGCCGTGATTGATGGTGAATGATCATGAAACGCGTTTTACGAGCTTCCTTTAAGGAGAAAGCTTCGGTGGCTGTATTAAATGAAGACATTAACATCAATTCAAACGCTATAACGCCTAATATATTGAGAAACTTGGTAAACACCAATTATCAGGCGATCTTCTGTTAATAACTAATTATTTCCTGTTTCAAAAACGTGCATAAGACTTTGCGAAATTGGACGAAATAACGGGAATCAGTTCGTTACAATTATTCTCATCTGTAACACACCAAACAGATGAGCAATATGCGTATTGTAAAATATGAAACGCTTTTATTTCTTACAATAAAATTATATACGCACGTATATGTGGTATATATTGTTCGCGTGGTCCAATTAAAATTCAATGATTTGATTTTGAAAAGGAAACTTGGTCTACGATTTTTGGGTTATTTACGAAAATTACCGAACGAAGATTACGAAAGCGAAAAAATCTCGCATTAAAGGAAATTCGCAATAGGATACCAACAATAAGTAAAATAACTCCGAACATTCAAACTGTCCATCTATGTGCATGATAATATTCATTTCCGACCCCATATTTATACAAAATCAAAAGTATCAAATTTTAGTCAGACGTCCGCAAAGCAATAAGATGCGCGAAATTACTAATCGCCGAAAGTAACATAGAACCTAAAAGGCTCCAAGAATTATCTAATTACATTTCCACAAACTTATAAGACCCAAAAATTACACAGAACCAACAAATCCTCTTTTTCAAAATTTACCTTCTAATCACACTTCCGCAAAATTGGACGATCTAAGGATTGGTAATCATCGAAATTACATAAAACCACCAAATCAGCCAGTACCAAACGCGTTTACTTTCTACGAATCAGCGATCGATGAATGTCTAAGATGGAAAAATGACTAATCGTGTTACAATCGGAAGTCAACGAACGCCGTCCTGACCCAAGAGAAGGTGAACGCGTGGGTGTAGCGTCGGAAAAAGAAGCTGCGGCCCCGTAGAGGGGCGAGGAGGTTGCAAAAGAGGTTCTCGTTGGTAGGTAGCGTGGTCTCTGCTCGTCGTCACGCTGTTAGCGCCGAGTTAATCGGGGCCGGAAATGAAGTGAGGGATAGAGGAATATTAATAACTGAATCTAATCAATTCCATGAAACGATGCTGGCCACCCCGCGCAGACTGAAAGAGCAAACCGTCCCTCGTTCTCTCTCTTTCTCTGTCTCTCTGTCTCTGTCTCTCTTTCACGCCCTAACTCTCTCCTCTCCTCCCCCTCTCCCTCCACCCTTCGGTATTTCCTCCTACGAGCTCCGGCAGCGATCTAATCAAATGCATCGCATTAAGCTAATTTAGTGGCGCTGCTAGCGTGGCGAACCGCTCTTTGCTCTGTCTCTGGCCTCCTCTCTCTTTCGTCGCCCCTGCAACGAGCTGCTTCGCGGTTTAACGCGAATTGTGCCGCTGACAAATTTTCAATTGCTGACACCGGCGCGCTCGCTAGCTACACGTCTTCGTTTTAGACACCAGACTCTGAGCAATATGTGACGTTCGTCACTGAACTCGGTTCAAACGTTGCAGATTTCCCGGAAAGTTTCCATTGTTCTTCTAAATCTACCTTCAGCGCGGATTCGTTATGAGTATCGTTAGGCTATGGTTCAAGGAGATGTGTGTTCCGAACACGTCAAAGCGGTCATACACAGTAGCGGATAGGAGAAAGTTTGAAATCCGTGAAATTCTGTGGTATATGTTAGGTACATCTATTCATTGCTCTTATTAAATGTAAATCCTTTTTGCGAAATTACGGTGTCTTTTTCTACCTCTTATGTTATAAACTTTCTTTCGTCTGTCGCTGTATATGTAATAAAATGTTGAGATGTTTCATTACGCGGAATAGCCTCTTAGAACACGCATCCACTGTAAAGTAACTACCGAACATAGGCTTACGAGTATTTGACAGCCACAGTATAGAATATCGAACAGACATTGTGTATTGTGGCAGGAAGTCAAGATGGTTGTCTTTACAGGTACTCGAGATATTGATTAAGTACAAAAAGCAGTCACAGTCAGACGTTTCTAGAACTTTGCACACGGTGAACGTACCGCAAGAATTTCTATTTAAGTCATTCGGAAGACACATTGATCAATTTCGTAAATTGGAAAGTACAGACAACTTATGTCGCACAGTCTTGTAACTTTGCCTTAGGATCTATCGTTATCTATGTCATCCCCTCGCGACTAATGAACCTACGGAAGTTAGTCATTTGTTTCTCAAGAATTAAATACTAAATGTAAGCTTGTGTAATAGACAGATGACGGATATTTATGAAAATTCATATCTTTATAAATACGATTAAAAATGTGGAATAAATATTATAACGAGTACCGTATTTTGGATATTTTACACATCTTTGACTATTATGTGAATTCTGTGGATTTTTGCACCTTTAAATTTCCCATAAGCGCATAAAATTCCGCAGTCTAGTGATGAAATTAAGGAAATAGTAAAATGTACAGTTAATCAGTTTCACCTGTGATTCATTTGCTTGTGACCGTAATAGAAATGGATTCTCTAATCGGCCAGTGTTCTCGTCTCGAGCAGCGTATTTTATTTAAAGCGTTCACCAAAGGAAAGGAGAGTCATCAACGCGCCAATATTTTCGCCGCACTTGTTCCAATATTTTCCATTTCACTTCGCGACTCACATATACGAAAAAATTGGGGAGACGCGGGTGCACGTTCGATCGGACAGCGAGACGTTTATTTTCGTTCTCCCGAAATCTGACTTTTTCTTCGGCCGGTATAATGACACGGCTCGTTTCTCTCCGCTTGGCGAGGAGTTATCGGTTGGAATCGGCGCGCAAACGAACCTAAATCCCGCGACAGGTCGCGCTGCTCGCGGCCCCTAATTTCGGGGATAAAGAGCCGGGGAAAAATTGCGGGATCTATGCCGGCGATGGACGCGAGTAATCGCCGCCACATTTCACCGCGGCTTTGCGCGTTATTTATGCGGTCAAGCAGTTATGCCACTTTACAGCGATCGTCCGAAATAAGGCAAGCGCGAGTTTTAAGACGCGACCTCGGGGCCACTGAGTTATTGGCCCCGGCTGCATTTCTACTCTTACTTTGTAACTTTGGATTTGTCAGCGAATCCCCCGCCACCTGCTCGCAAAGGTATTAGGTGCTACGTGTAATTATCCTTCTTGCTGTATTATTTCACAATGTACGTTTCAACGTATTAATAACACGCAATATTCACATAGGAAATTATAAAATCCTTCGGTGAGATTCTTCAATCAGAATCTTCAAACGAACCACTTACAAAAATATAAAGTCGTGGTCGTAACTGTTGCATGCCTTTTTTAATTTTACAGGTTTTTTAATTACAGGTTCATTTTTGTTAATATCTCTGGACGTTCAGGAAAGTGACAGACACATATTCAATTCTATAATTAACACTAGATCTACCGATGGTTAATACGAAGCTATTTCTATCAAAACCAGTGAAAATGAATGGAAAAAATACGTAACAATAGAATATTTTTTCTATTTATTGATTTATTACTTTCTTACAGAAGGAATTCCATGTTATGTAGTACATTTTTGGTATTATTAATCCATCTGGGACCATGATCCCTAAACGAGGGTTGACACATTTATAACATTGTAGAACCAGTCATTTTGACTGGTATGATATTTCTCGTGTTAACATCTAGCGATCAATCCGGAATTTTCCTGATATCTGATATCATCATATTGAATGATACGCGGTAAAAATGTTAAAAACGTGTGAGAAGTTATACAAAACGAGGAAATTGGTTAATTGCGAATCGATAAACAGATTGCAGGACCCTTTTACGCTTTGACAAGTAGCAGTCATTTTGACTGCTGTTCGTGTATATAGCCTTAATACAAAATTATTTTGAATTTGAATACATAAAAAACAAAATAAAATTCATTATATCATTCTTTTAGTTATCGTTGCGAAAGTCATTACATCATTGTGGAAAAAATGTAACATGAAGTAGGAATTTTAAAATAAAATTGTAAAACCAGTCAATTTGACTGGCGTGGTAGTTCTAGTGCTAAAATAGATTAGGTATAGTACCAATATATGTGTAGAATTGAATAACGACATACTAAATTCTGGAAATTACACTTCTACAAGAGATTGAAAATGTGACTCGTTCTTTCGTTTATCGTCTTCGTATTATATAGTGTCGTGTAACATTGTGCAGGAAATGATAAATCTAACGATGTAAGATCCTTTAAATAGAAGATTTTTTAGCTTTCCTCTTCCTGGCTTTTCGTCAGAGTCTTAAAACGAACCAGGATTACTGTCTAGACAGGGGAAATTATGATTCCCGGTATCTCGAAAGTGAAATTGGTCCGGTAATCAAAGAAGAATACCCAGAAGTTCACTTCTGCTGAAAGTGGATCAGTTAACAGAGAATGTGTTATAAAGACGGATATCATTAATCGTGAAAATTTTCGATGTATAAGCGTATAATAAAATAATAATAGAATCTTGTAAATAGAAAGTCATTTAACCCACATCTGTCCCTCGTTTTCATAATTTAATTCACCATTTTGTCATTTCACGATTAATACGAAGTTCTATAATCGAATCGACTTTTTAGAAAGCTTATTTTCTTTTGAGCAATCTGTTCTTTCTCGCGAGGATTTGATTTAGAGTCAAATAAATTTTGCAAGTCCGAAATTATTTTCTATTTCATGCTACCATTACTTTCAGCTTAAATTAAACGAAAATTATTGAAAACGAGCGAGACAAGGAATCGCCGTCGTTTCACAGAAAAAATCCACTGGGTCGATAATAAATTTTCCAAAGTGTACTGGCCGTTTAATGGCACCAGAAGAGCTTCTCAATCTTCGTTCAATCGGGGCAGAGACACGAAACTGATGGGTATCACACGGCGAGTCTTTAATTCATATTATAAGCTACTCGAGACTAGTTGAAATGACATTTACGAGCAAAACTCAAACGACGCGAACCTTCAGAGGTCTTTTACCTTCTACGTACGCGTGCTGCCGAACCATATTCGCAGATCAAAAGCCGATTCGTGGAAATTGCCAATGTGGAAATAAATTAATGCTATCGTGAATCATCGTGCCGATTCATTCGGTAATTCTATTCGTCCTTTTACGTAGAACTTAATTTTTCGATCATATTATTATCGATTCTTTCTTCATCCAATTCTATTAGTCATCCACAGAAATAAATGACTGTAACTGTAATTATCAAATAACTATTGTACATTTCTATTAATTAGGTAATCATCTCTTATCTAATTTAAAATTTCAATACGTTTTGTCAGTGAAACTTGAGCAAAAATATGAAACTTAAATAAGAAAGCTTCTAATTTACAGGAACTTGCGTAAAGCGTGTAAATAGGGAACTGCCTATTCATAAATTAACTGTATTACAAATAGTATGGTTTCTAGTTTCTTCTATAATACAAAATCACTATAAATATCACGGACAACTTGGAAATGTTTATTACAGTATCTAATAGTTACGAACTAATTAATTAAGTTGGTTTTGTTATAAAAACCAAGTATCGATAAAACGTAAAAATAACCAATTCTAATAAATAGAACTAAATTCCAATAATTTCCCAAGAAATTAGAGACCAAGCTTAATATATCATGTTCAGGGAACTGTTAGACCAATCACTGTAATTCTCGTGGTTGCTACACGTTCTAACGAGTCTTTGAAAGAGCAACGCGATTTAGACACGTTCACGTGTTACAGTGGCATTGGAAAATTAGGCAGCTCGACGTTGGTGGCCAGAACCGGCGATTTTTCCAGCGCGAACGCTTAATATCGGCATATCGCGGGCCGTGTTCCTGTTGTAAATACATCGTCTATATTTACGGGACGTATATTTAGTGTGTATTCGCGTGCAACGGTGCCGCGAACGAAGACAAGGTGGGTGTGTCCGGGGAACTCACACGCTGCCCGCGAGACGATCAGTCATTTTGAAGCTTCAGCCCTCGTCAAAATTGTCGCGGATTCCTTCCTCCTGTCTCGCGTCTGTCGCGCTTCGAACGAGCTTCATTAACGGGGGACAGGCAAACCGGGACGGACACGCCGCCCGAACTCTTTTCGCCTCCTCAAAGAAACCTTGGGGGCGTGTGAACTGCTAAATTGTTCGGGGAACTTACGCTCCGCATATGAATATTGGAGACCAGGGTAAATTGCAGTTTTTGTTGCGAATTTCTAGCAATATTTACAGAATCATACTTATGAATTGATTGTAGATTTAACGAATTTAAAATAAAATTAAACATTCCTACTATCGATGGTTATTCGAATTAAAAAAAGGCAATTAATACATATTTTAGGAATTATGTAAAAAAAAATCGTATTTATATCTTTTAAATGTTATTTTGTTTCCTCATCACACACTCGCTATAACATTATATTAAGAACAAGCAGCGTGTCTGCAGCGATTATCATCTTTTATTTTTCTGTAAAACGAGACCGCACTGATTCTTAAAACTTTTTCGGCAATTATTTTCCATGCTTGACCAAGATTCTTCTTTTTCACACATAGAGAGGAAATGAAATTTTATTTGAGAAGATATACTAATTTAATCTGCTACTATAACCGAGCCACTTATGCTACCATTCAATATCGTATACGCGAATATTACCATGACCAGGACATTAAGCTAAATTGCGTTTCAAATCCGATTTCCTTAAAAAAGAAGCTTCGTCAGAAAGAATCTCATTCTGCTTGTTTCGCATACAACCCTACCATCCATATCACCCTTACTATATCTAACATTTCACTCCACAAAAGCCATTAAACAAAGTCAAATATCGATCGAGATATACTACAAAACATATCACTCTCAAACACCTATAATTCATTTCGCTCGCAAAAAGTTTTCCCTTTCTCAGGCATTCGGTTGGTTCCATCGAACGCGCGAACAGAGAAAGAGCGGTGGATGTGTCTCAGGCCGAATCTGATAGCACTCGCAAGTCTATATTAAGACGATGGCACGCCATGAAAATAAGCCGGGTTAGTGCGGCGAAGTTGGCAGTGGCGGTGAGGGACGCATTAAACGAGATCGGTGTTTCCGACACAAAGACGGGTTCGCTTTGGCATAAGTCAAAATCTTCGCTATGCGAGCGGACACGCGTGGCCGCGACCTGACTTCTCAACCCCCGGGTTTATTTCCGAGTCAATTAGGCTCGTTTGTTTGGAAGGCCGCGGTCCACCCGAGCAATTACGGCTCCGTTAACGCCGCATTTCCTGTGGACAGGTGGCCGATCGGTACGGCAGCCCGGAACGCGACACAGGAATCGCAAATATCTCGAGACTTCCGGCCCTCTGTGACACAGCTCCTCGTCGACACGTTACGCGTCCAACGATCGAACTGTGCGACCGTGATACACTAGTCGTGAATCTGCTTAGATTTGATATACACGTACGTAGAATGTCTTGCAGAAACAGGACCAGGGATATTATTGGACGATTATAAATTCAAGGAAACATAATGAATAAGTTGATACTTATGTAAATTCATAGGACAATAAACGCAAAACAAGCAAACATGTAAGACACGTACGAGAAAGCAAGAAATCTTAAAAAGTCATTGGAAAATTATTAAATTTTTTAAGAATTATTATCTAACGTTACAAATAATTTATGTATTTAATGTTGAGATACAAATTTCGCAAGTGACTTGCAAGCTTTTGTTTTAATAAGTTTACTGTTAATGTTACGCAAAGTTTAGTGAAATGGCACACTGCACGCAACAAACGGTAAATAATATTTTATAACAATATTACAGATCTTCAAAGGCATCAAGCGATTGATATAAAGCGCGTGAATCACTGTTGGCATGTAAAGCCATTTCAATGATGCGTCAAATCCGTTTTCCATCTAGTTCCACATAAACTCTAAATCTTCCAAAATGCTGTTAATAGCCTCGTCTTCTAAAACTTTTAACCACAACCACGATAAAATATTTTTCTTGATTTCGATATTTCCTATATATTTCCATTTACCTTGCACGTTTTAAACTTTTCGTTGTTTTTGCCATCCCAAGTACTGCAAGCAAATATACAAGCGAACCGCGCGAAATTCTTATCGCAACAAAGATACCATATAGTTTATTACCAGCAAGCTACGAATTTCCCAGCAGACTTTCTACCATTTTACAGGAAGTCGTGCCACAGTTTCGCCGGGCGTAAACGTCTCACTTTCTCCAGCGGGAATAAACGTCGGCACGGGGTGCGGCTTTCGACCGTCCGAATAATTCTGACCAATTAACCCTGCGAGCACAAAGAAGCACGAAAAGAAAAGCGAGGCCGACCTTGACGCGTACAAATGCGCCGATGAATAACCGAGTCATTTTATTTAGAGAACCGATCCGTCTTTTCGCGAGCAGGAACGAATCGGGAGACGGAAACTGGGGAAAAAGAAGCCGAGAAACGGTCTCTGCCCGGTTGCTCAGAATAGCAGCCTAGTCACCGTGGTTTTTCGCTACTTCGTCCGCTTCTTCGCGGTCGGTCGATGTCGGAATATGTCGACCAATTAATTCCCACCCTTTGATTCCGTACTGGGGCTCGCTATATAAATTCCTGCTTTTGTATTCCTTTTACGTGTACTTCTAGTCGGCTATTGAAACATTCGCTGCAACCAGGATTTTAAAAATTAATTATTACGGCGATATAATATTCTTTTTTGAACGCGAAGATGCAACAGCTGTGGATGTTCAACAAAAACAAAGACTGTCATTACATTGATATCGTTATTGAAATAATTCACGGAATCTTTGTATTGGCTCACAAGTTAGATCGATAGAAAGTATTGAATTATGAATGATTTTAACTTTGAAGAAGAAAGGGTCGATTCGATCAATATTTCGCGCAATAAGAACCGAAATGAATGGTGCGGTGAATAAGAAACAAACGTATGGACTGTCTCCTCAAATTTTGTTCAAAATAACGAATATTCGAGAAGGTATTGCGTTTATGATGTATATAAATATAATATAACATATAAAAGTAATAAATACTAGATAAGCACGTAGTACTACAAAAGAACATATTGTACCTTGCAAGATGTTATCGCATATCTTCAAAGGGTTAAAAATATATAATATCCTGCAACATCAGAAATATTTATCCAGGCCAAAATTAATTTTTCTATTTCTCAATATTCTGTCAGAAATTCTTCATTCTGTTAAGCTTGCTGCTTCATTCAGGTGTTTCAGGATTTTAGCAATTTTCCACACATCCCTATGCAACCCCAATTGCCCCCAGTAGTTGCATTAATCGCGTGTGCAAACATGCTAATTAACTCGTCCATAGATTACACTTCTTCTGCGAATCGATTGCTATATTTAAGAGAAACGTTAAAAATGAATAATTACGTGATTCTCTGATACTGCCGCACCATTTATGGCTCTTTATTATTACCAATCGCAATTATTTCTTCATTTGATTATTCTTTTCGTATCAAAAGACGTCACTCGTACATAAATAAGTAATAATAATAATAATAATATTCCACAACGACTCACGAAACAGCAACGACAACGGAACATAAAAATTCGAGGGTTAAGTCAACAGAGCAGCGCGTTGAAACGCTTGTCCACGAAGAAGAGGAATGCATTCCGCCCGCAGTAGGCGCATCGCCGGTAGCACTTTTGGCAAGTATTCAGCTCGCTATTTTTTCCGCGTGCACGGTTCGCGGGCTCCTCCGCGTGACGTCCTCGATTCGTCGAAGAGATTCATGGCCGCTGATCTCTCAGCGGCGATCTTCGAGACGAAGGTGACGGCTCGGCCGCGTTTCCGAGAGTTACGGAGACAACCGGGCTGATTTAAAGCGCGCTTAAGCGGGGAATAATGCAAGCCCTGCCAGACCGGCTGTTTATATTTATCGTTCCAATGAAGGGAAATTATGATCTTTTTTCGGGTCCCGTATTTTGTCTCGCGAACCCACGACCAAAGGGTGCTGCTAATTGATCATTGCCTCTTAGCATAAAGCTTCACGATGCGGTGTGTTCGGTTTCCGGGAAGATTTCGGTTATTTTGTGGTACCATTTGATGTACGTTAAATAGTTGAATTTAAATGGAGAATCTCGTGAACGCAGACTCTAATAGATTGAAATCTTCTTTTAAACGTATAATAGTGTTTCTTAGCTCTTTTACTAGGAGACAAATAACCTACAACCAGCTCTTTCATATTTATGTAAGAACATATTTGTAATATGATAGATAAAGTAAAACATTTAAGACAGTTTAATAGGTACTTTTAGTTAGACTTTGAAGAGACCAGAGTCTCTCGCTTTGGTTTTCTTTTATTTGTCGAAAATGAAGCTAACTAATAAAGTATCGTAATGTAGCCAGATAGAATAAAACAAAGGTTGAAATTATTTATAGAAACCTATTATTTTTGTTATTTGTTGCTAGTTTGTTTGTAGCTGCTATTTACGTTACTCGAATAGAAGCTACTTCTTAAGAGCGAAGTCTGTTAACGCGGCGAAACAAATGACCCAGAACTCGCGGTGCTCGCGCTAAATACGCAGCGACTGCAGTGAAATAACACTGCTCGTACGACATTTACGAGTCGGCTTTTCCGATTTTTCCCTACTAAAGGAACGTCATTCGAAATGTTAAATTTTATGTCGAAAGTGGCCGACGATGTGCATTTTTTTACGTGCCGCGGCACACGTTCTAACTACCTGTACGTAACTGCTAACGTATACTGTTACGCCGCGGCTTCATACGGCGTTATGAATAAAATGTTAACTGTTAATTAAAATTGCAAACCGTGTTCTTTATGTTACATCGTATAATACCTAATATAATACTATTATGTAATATCTCGTGCGTGTTGAGATAACGTAGCGTTATATATCGTCGTACACAATGGAACGAGTGTGTTTGCAGCTCGAAGCTGTTTCGAGGGGAAATTATCCCTTGAAAACGACGAAATTGGAGCTAACCCATCGACGCTGAAATAGCTAATAAAAATGGCGGATGAATAGTAGGGCAAAAAAAAAGAGGAGAACCGAAAATACCAGTCGGAACCAATGTAAAATAAACTTGTATGTCTCCAAAAACGAAGATCGATAGTCGCGAGCGAAACAGCCACTGGGAAGCATGGTCGTTTTATCAAACTGGTCGGAACATAGAGCGGTTTTCATAACACCGAAATCGTCACATTCGAATTTGCCACTGGAGAACTTGTGAAGTAATTGCCCGGCCGGTTTCACGATGCTCGTAAACGTCCGAGTAGATCAAACCTTCATAGGTTGTCGCGCGCGTGTTTAGCTGGTTTTCTCTGGCGCAACTGCTACTCATGAAATTCCACTGCGACTATGACCTGTTAATGGCACGGCGGACACATGCAATAAAAAACGTCTGCTTAAAATATATCTACCAGCTTTGGTGAATTTTAGTTGCTTCATGACGTATTATATTATTATTATATTTATATTTACTATCACGTAGGGTTGTTGATCTGATATTGCATAGGGATTAATGTGGGTCATTTTCTATCTTTCTTTGTATCGATCGATTTTCTGTTTAATCCGACGAGGAAAAATAGAAAAAGTTGTATTTGACATTTCTAGATATAAACGTTGCAGATGTAGAATAATTATTGACCGATGATTAATTATTTTGTGCCAAGTTCGTCTCTAAGATCTATATTTATTTAGATTCCACGATTTATTTATTTTCCAACAATTTCTTAACGTCCCACTTTTCATTCCGAGGTTGATTCTTGAGATTAGAAAGATTCTATACTGGAGCAGAATAGCGTCCGTTTTGCGAATCTTATTTCGTTCATTTCAACAAGAATATTCCAAAATATCTGTTACTTTAAACTCTGTAACTTTTAATTTCACAATTCTCTCTCCCTCCCTTACCAATACTTGCGATCATTTTCCGCAATTCCAAAAATCTTGCAATATTCTAATGCCTCGTGCCAGGACCGCAGAATTCTCAATTTTCAATTTCAGTGGATGCTTTTGACTCCGTTTGACATATCCGAGAAACCAGCCCCGAACCGATACTTTCTCCATTCGACAACCCAAGGAAACTCACCCCTTCCGTCTCGCTAATAGCCAGAAAACGTTGTAGACACGACACCTAAAAATATTCGGTGCACGCGATCGCCTTCCTCCTCCGATGCTGGTAGTCGTCTTCGTTGTTCGTTGACGCCAGCGTCGACGATAAATAAGCGTGTCCCTGTTGGTGCGGCGGGGCCACGGGGGCAGTTAAGATATGACGACACACTTAGTGTCGCGAATAAAGCAACGCGGTCCGTTGCACGTTGCACTTTCCAACGTGCGTCGCATCGAACCGCACACACCAGGGGCGGTTCTATCGGCTCCGACGCCCACGAACCGCCCCGCACCGTTTTCAATCGGTTATCGATCAGGGGGTGGGTTTCCGTGGAGATTGAATGGCGACGTTATTGGCTGCCTGTCAGAATTTCGCGGCAAATCAAACGTGATCAATCGGACAAACAGACTGGCTGGTCGTCGACTGCGCGGTGCAAAGAATTCGACTTGTAGTCCAATGGAGGGTTGCTGATCGTTGCTATGCATAGTGATTTTTTTTTCATTCGCGGGTTGGAGTAGGACTAGTGTGACTAGGATTAATCGCTATTGTACAGTTATTGGATATTTTCCAGTTAGTTTCATTTTAGTATTTAAAGGAAGGCATGTAGGGGTGTAATAAGCGCATTGCAACAGTAGAGCGACAACGTGCGCTTATAAATATATTTCTATGAAAATAAATAGATATATATATGTAAACATGTTTCTATTTCAATGAAAGTCAGCGTTATTTTTGACAAAACACCTACATTTTATCAATAATTGTATCCTTCGTTCTAATGGAATTAATTCAACAAATTCTGTAATGTTAGTATTAATCATTACATCTTCTCCGTATTCATGTCGATGCTTGTGTTCCACCCACTAATCGTTACTACAATTTGGATATTTCATCAACTTTTGCATACCTATTGCACGCGTTTTATACATCTTCGCGGCTTTCAATTTTTATAGACATCCGCAGTCTATCGATCAATCACGTTTATATCTCCCACATGATCGACCATTTTATTTCGTATTTCTCACGGAGGACTGTCCTGAATTTGATTCTATAAAGGTAACAAGATCCATTTCGAAAGTTTTGACGAAACGAGGGACGTTGTTATTGCGCGGAATTGCTATGCACCTAATTCGGTGACCGGCACGTCGCCGGTAAATCGGCCGGAAAATAAATTACCGATTGCCTTGGCAATAATCCCGGCTGATTTTCAGGAAAACACGACGGGTTAATGCGAAAATCGTCGCTTTTTTGTTGCTCGGGCCTGAGTTTAACGTCGCGTGACAATGATGCGACGAAAGTGATAACCATAACTCTGTCAAACGCTCGCCGCCGACGGTCCTATCTGGAAAAACGATAATTGCAGAATCAAATTTGCCCCGGGGGACCTCTGTCAGAAATAGACACTGGCTGGTAACACAGGCTGGAGGAGGAGCGCGGTGACAAAAGGAGGTGAAAAAAATTTTTCGCAGGAAGTTTGACCAGTTTCGCTTGACAAACGACTTCGTCAAACGGCGCGGTATCTCTTTTGCCGAAACGTTGCTGCGTCGCGTCGCGCTAAAATTGTCCTTTGCCGGAAAATGACGGAGATATTGCTAAATCTGATATCGAAGTTATTAACGAAATATGAATCGCGTCGCGTGCATTCATCGCTCCTCGGAAGGTACGAAGTAACGTTTTGTTACCAACTACAATTCTTACTTTCTTGATAGACATTTGTCGATCGAACGAATTAAATCTTACAAATTATAAAACGTTCGTAATCTGCAACTGTTATGCACGATCCTTATTTAATATTTATAATTCGAAATTTCATACTTGTAAGACATTACTAATGATATTAGTTAAATTTATTGCAGAATTACCTTAATTGCGGTACGTAGGATTTACCGTTTGCCAAATAGTTACGTTTTAACCGACCTGTGTATACATATTGTGGCTACAAAGAGTATCTATACAAAGAAGCGTCTTTTTATCAAGTTCTATATGTAGGCTTCAGTTTCGTAGTATCACAGTTTTATAGTCGTACGAAAGTATTATCAAATGATATGAAATTTGATATACTTGAAGCACACTCGTAGCACAATATCGGTATCATCAGCATTAAAAACACGTATCCTGGCGTATCGTTGGGGAGAAGAGGGCAAAAGGGAAATGGCCGATCGACGAGAGCGTCGAGGCTTCACTGAGAGCCCGGCTACGGAACCAAAATGGAGACACTGCTAGGCTTTGTCGTGCCAAAATTCTCTGCGACACAGCGGTGAAGAGGCAGAGACAAAGGCGCGAAGGCATTACCACGAAACTTCGACAGAGGCCGCGGATTATATGTATCTGGCACAAAGAGAAAAACGCCGTATCCATTATAGCCGAAACGCCGATGCAACGAGAGGATGCATTAAGTCCGGCACCGCAGCCACCCCCGCGTTGCGTGCATCAGCTTCGGTTATAAATAGATCCCGTTGGGGTTGAACCGTTCTGCCAGAGGATGATCGACTGCTGTTCGTGCTTTGAATATTTTTCCCAAGGCCGATTTTCGCGGAAACAATGAAACTTGCGTCGTTAGAGTCGCGGAATCCGTTCTGCGAAGTGGCTAAACTTGGAAATTGATTCGTTTATTTTATCGTGAATTCTGCGTTACCGATATCGAGATTCTTCATCGATCAATCACTTTAAGCTTCCTCTCAAGCTTCTAGAAGACAAGAGCCGTTATAAATTACTTAATATTCCCAAATAATTTGACAATTATTGAACATTTCTAAATAATTTGACAATTGTATCGATAATTGTATTGGCTCTATGGAAAAGTAGTATTCGAAGCTCGTTTTGTTCGAACAACGACTTGCTCGTCTTTTGCAACTGCGTGTCTCTCAACAATAACACATTCGTTGCCAGGGAAACTGGGCGCTAAGCTCTTCCACTCGAGAACTAGTGAGGTGTGACGAGAAGCTGCGACGATACTGGTTGAGCTTTTTATTAGCTCCGACTCGGTGGGATGTTCAGTGGGAGTTCGGATATGAAACCGAGTGCATTGGTTTCTGAGAAGGCGAGTAAATGTTTAACGATCGTGTTGATTAGACCGCATTGCCTGGGGATGTTTGAGAAAAAGAAAGATGTAGTACGATTTGTCATTACTATGGTGAACAGAGTAATGAATATGAGCACAACTTTTTATAACAACAAAACGGAAAAAAATTTTTTGGTATCACATCGGGCAACCAATGGTTAATATTTCGTAATTTTATGAAATTTTATTATAATAACTTTTCGATAAGAAACTGCATTCCCTATCTTTAACCGTACATTGATAATTGACAACTGAGAAAATTTCTCATTTTTCCACTTCCAGTTTTCAACTGCCAATAATTATTTAGTATAGAAAAATTGTACCAATATTTTTGATTGATTATTGCAACACGTCCCTATACTATAACTGCTCCATAAGCAAAGATAAAAATATCGTGTCAATGTCAAAACACCGTTAATCAACCTGTTATTACGTTAATTACCAGCTATCACGAAACGAAGGTTAAAGAAGGAAAAGTACTGTAAATATCGTTGAAATCGAAAGATATGAATTTCGCATCATAAAAATTTACCAAGAGCAAAGTCCACTTTCTCGGATAAAAATTGGGACACTTTCGTGGATCTCTTTTGTCGTGAGGCTGTTCGTTGGCTCTGTTTGTACAGTTCTCCTGCGACAATGCGAACGTAACACCGGACTACTTCCATCTTCTGTCGGATATGTTTGCCGCGCTCTCTGAAGCCGGCTGCTAAAACAACAAACCGAAGAAGAGTAGCCAGCGCAGGACTTAGCTGACTTAAAGCGCGACGCAGATGTTACTCCCATCAATTTGGAACGAGCAAACATTAAAATCCCTCGTGTAACTGATGCACTACGCTCGTTTTCGAACTTAATTCCGCGCGCATGGAACAATACTTACCATGCGAAACGACTGTCGAGGACGTTCGGCCGCGTTTAAAATGGACGAGAGACCTTCGGCCGATGAAGTGGCCGATTCACGTTGTCGAACAATTCGTGATACGTACAGTTAAAGAATCTCCTGAGTTTGGAAACTTCGTCTGGTACGTTATAGTCGTGCGATATGAGCACACAGTCAAGATGTAAGAGGAATCTCTAATTGATTGAAATATCTAAATTAGAAAATGTTGTAGAAACTTGCATGATCTTTCTAACAAAATGAATAACGTAAAAAATGGTCGACTTCAAGAATTCACCTTTCTTTTTTTATCGTATGTTGCACTTAAAAATTGATGGGTTTCCTAATTGAGAATAAATATTTCTTTGAGAGTATTTATTCGTTCTGTAGTTTAACAAACGCACTATATATAACTAATTTATTTCAAAACGGAGCTAAATAAAGTTTTAGACATTAATAAGGTACGGAAGGTACGGCAACAAGCTGAAACACAGAATTACAGGAGAAAGTAAAATACAAGAAAATTTTAATGAATGGAGAAAGTTGCAAACTAACATGAAATAATACAGATCTAAACATGGAACAGCCACAAGACAGCATTAGAAAGGCAATGTATCTCTCAACCTACCCTCTCTAATTTAAAATTATTTAAAATCTCTCAATCACAATTTCAAACAAAAGAGCCACGTATACAACCCGTGAAAGCTATCGTAAAGATCTTCAAATGTCGGAACCATCTATGTTGACAGTTTGTTCCGGGTCACAACGAACCAAGTCAAAAGTCATAGAGCAGTTCTACCCGTGTCGGAGTATTTCAATTCGTGAATCGTGCTCGGTCGCGAGTCGCGGTCTGCGTCGTCTATAGAGGTCGTGCATTCCAGGAATAGGCTGTCACGAGCGGTGCCAATGCAGCCACTAACCTATAACTTATTTCACGTATCGTTTGACGTGATGCATTCGATCCAATAATATCCGCCTAGGATCGAGAACGACGTCGGCGGGGCGCACCGGAGCAAATTCATAACGCTACATCGCATCGTGCCGGCACCGTCGTTGGATGTTCCGCGAACCACGGCCCGCGACGTGGATATTAATTGATCCCTAACCGTTGCCTCCATCTGAGGAACAACTTCCTCGATCGTCGCCAAGGGAACGAACGATGTTTGTCGTTCCGCGAAAATTCTGCTCCCGCTAAACGGACGATCGGCTCTCGCGGTCTCGACCTCTCGTTGCCGCGCGTGACTCACGAAAATTGTTCGTGACGCCACTTGTTCCAGGAAGGAACTTTAATACGGTCGATAGTCGCCATTCGATGTGATTTTGTTTCTAAGGCGAAGCTTGCAACGTCGATGGAGATAAGATTTTGAAGAGGAATCGATCGGAGAGTACAGGGCCAAGGTCGAAGTTCAGGGATGCTTTGTTTGCATGATGATTAATTTCTGTATTCATGTATACAGTGATAAATAAAAATATTGGCACGGATGAACTTTTCGTATATGTACAATTCTATGAATATTTGCAGAGGAGACGATTCCTCTGACAAATTAACTTCTGACTCGCTTCTCTTCCTCCAGATTGCAGCCGTCAAGGGTTAAACACCGTCATATAGAACCTTTGAAGACTTCTGAATAATCATCGTTAGAAAAATAGGGAAATTTCTGTCTCAATGTTCACCCACAAACAACTATCCGAAAGTACAAAGGAAAAAATGAAAAGAGACACGCTTTACGGTTCCATTTCAGTTGATTCGAGTGGAATCCTACAGAGGAAGCCCTGCCCAAAAATACGCTCTGTAAGCTGGAAAATTTATATCAAATCACAGGTTGTCAAGAATAAATGGCCGAGGCAATAACGTGTCCAATAAACAGTCACTCGAAAGACCGCTTATTTACGCGAGTAAATAAACAATTTATTTCTCTCGTTTCATCCGGTTGTTGCTCGTAACCGCCGCCAACTGAACGAAATCGTCAAACGAATTTAGCTGGCGAAATAATTGAACCGATTACGACCGCCAAGGGCAGGGAAAATTCAATTTCACGTTGCATGAAATTCAGACGAGTCTTGGTCGCGTCGCGATGCCGATGAGCAGCGTCGTCGGCCCTTAGGTTCACGATTGGATCGTCGATCGACAGATTGCGATTCGTACAACACGGTTCTAACCACTCGTTTACCAATTCGAGGCGTTGCTACCTATTTTCGACGACCAACGCCGGGTCACGGCCTATTCCTCGTTCACGGTGGGCGTCGTCGCATCGACTTGGTGATAAATTGGACCTGATCACACACCTACCTTCGCACGTTCGCACCTTCCGGGTACTGGTCGCCAACCATCTCACCTCTTTGGAAGAGTAGCCTCGATCTAAAGATACCGCGGGCCATCGAAAACGCCGGATCATCGGTTGCCAATGATCCCTGTTCTTGCAATGATATTCTTGCTCCTATACTGTTCTTCGTATAGTAGTCGATGGGATAGCGTGCGAGCTTCTTTGTCTTCGACGAGTTACTTGGTTTAACGGTAACGTGACCAGAGTGACGCTGTATGTAAAATGATGGGAAAGTGCTTAAAAATGAATTAAAAGTATTTAATTAGTGTAACATGAAACGTGATTTATCCGAAGTTTAAATTTGATGGGCCGATACTATATCTGTGAAATGTGATCCTATCGTCAAGTATCAACCACGGTAAAGAAGAAAACATTTCCTATAAATTGCGTACATATATAATTAGAATATTCTTGTGATCTTCTTACGTGATTTTCAATTTGAAAAAAACTGCCGCGAAAATATTGATATAACGATCACAAGCTTCTTATCTTTTATCCAGAACTCGACATAGCTAATAATGAACTGTAAGGATAAAAGAACTAGAGATATGGAAAACAAGGAAGAACTACGAAGAACAAGTAAAACAACTACTGCAGCTTGAAATTGAAAGAAAAGAACGAAAGGAAAAAATAGAGAGCTATCGCGAAGAACGAAAAGTTCAAGCTCGCTTTCAGTACTTGTTGTTAGTTAATCAGCACAAAAATCTTTAAAAACTCACGTAAATTGCATCTGTAGTTGACAAATCGACGCAATCTCGCGTGTTGTATCTCGATTTGCTTATTGGTTTTCCGTTACACGTAGCAGCATGGAGGAGCCGCGAACGGAAGCGCATCCACGAGAATTTCCCATGATTTCCAGCAGAAATAGCTCACCACAGTAATGGGTATCTCGCATTTTATCACGTTTCGAGCGTGAAAGAGTCGTCTTCGATTTCCACTCTATTTCCTGCGTTTTCCACGAGGAATCTCGAGCCGGTTTTATATCCCCTCGACGGCCGACCGAAAATAAACGTCCGACCATTTATATCGGGAGCATACATTATTCGATTCTTTACGAGACCCGCGTCTACTCGAATGACTAATTGGAACAACAACAATGGATATATTTTACAGCGAAAGCAGCGGAGGTGGCCACGGCTCGAGCGGTTTGAAATACATTTATTGCCGCAGCCCGAGACACAATCGAATCCTGTCGGACAAGAAGAGGACCCCACCGCTCTTCCTTATCTTTCGTCGTAAATTAATCTGCCGCGTTTCACCCTCCGTGCCGGGCTTTCGTCCTGACCCTGCCCTCTCCCTCTGTTTTGCTCGCTAATATCCCTAAAACATCCCCGACTACGGGGGTCTTCTTAGAACCAGACTCTTAAAAATTGTTTTCTTTCTCCTCGGATAACCTTTTGTACAACAACCTCTCTGCTTATTTTTCTTCGCGTCCACGGATACCGATATTCATTGTCGCTCTCCCTATAACTAACTGTTGATGGAAATATCGTAATCCGTACATCGAATTATATACAGTGTAAGTATGTTGCTCTATTCATTTAGATATTCTCATGTGCTTCTTGTTATTCTTAGTTTTGCCGTATCCGTTGCCAGTCAAGCGAATACGACGATGTTAATGAGTTTGATGGCAATTTTTTCTAATAAGCTTATTTCAGTATGATACGCGTAAATGTTGCCATCGATATATTAAATTCCCCTGTACGCTGTACGAGAAAATGTTTGAAACGAAAGATTAGTTGTATTTCGGAGCGTGTACATTTTGAGAGCCAGAGTTACTTTCGAGAAAACAGGCAAGGATTACTCTAAATGTTATATGTATTTCGCATTAAATAGCTTATATATTTTTTATATCACAGGTATTTATTTTATGCACTTCTGCTAAATATCTCTGATGAATGAATACAAATCCTGATAAATAGTATACAAATCTCAGCATAAAAGAATCTACTGCACAAGTATTTTCACGCACCCGCGCTTAGTAAAATGTTCCTTGCACGACAGAAATCATCTTTAAAATCACCTAAGGAGGTGTGTAAATTGCATGCAAACGAACAGCGGAACAAGCTATTTCCGTCTATAACCTTTCGGATCACGGAGAAGCATAAAATTGTGCAATTAATAAATCCATTCGTGCGTTCACATCAAACGAGATGTTCGTCCGGTCGCACGTGCAAGCGTAAAGGATTTCTTTGACGATTTCCATTCCGCGAATGGCGGTCTGCGTACGGGAACATAACGAACCGTGTCCTGGCAGTTGCGGCGCAGGAACAAATGCGGCGTGTTAGCATAAATCTCGAAATCCGTTTGAAAGCGGGAGCCTATTATCGCTCCCGGACGACCGAGATCGTCTTTCTGTGACGGACGCTGGCTAATTAAACAAATGCTTGGCCAGGTCGGACCTGGATCCCGGGTTTAACCTTTAAGCTCCACTCTATTGTCCGATATATTACATTTTTTAATTTACGAAAAACACTTTACACGTTTGAAACGATTCTTCGGGCCGATTGAAATTATACGAGCTGTTTAGAAGCCGCACTGATCGACTTAATAAATTAAAAGGTAGAAAAATGTCAGGATGTTAGAGATATTACTTTTGAAAATTCTACTTATTTACACGATATTCTTCTGATCGATACGTGACAGGAAATTCAAAACCAAATTAGTTTGAACTGTATGTCTATTATGATTTTGCTAAGCAAGAACCAAGCAACATTGACGTAAGAACGTGTCGAAGAATATCACCGAGGTTTCGAGAAGGAAATGTTAATCAAAGATCGTCGACAAAATTCTAAATCACAGAGATCTGACGCAATTTCGAGATGGAAAAGTTAGTATCCAAACGATGGAAAGAAGCGATAGGAAATGAATCCTATAATTTCATATCAAACTTCCCATAAAACGAAACGATAAAATTATGAACCCTGATAGCTCAGGCCAGCGTTTCTCGCCAATGATATCTGGAAAAATACGTTAACGATCAAGTTGTACGCCGTGTAAGACAGATCCAAGTTGCGAATCAGAACCCCGCGGAAGCTCGTCGTATTTATTCTGCATCGTCGTAGTCGAAAGTATCTTCCATTTAAGAAGCGTAGACAATCGGGATTGCGAATTCGCTGTCGACAAAGGCGGGATCGCAATCAATAGGTCTTCTCAATGGAGGCCGTCTATCTCTAATGCCGTACATAATTTAGGCATTAAAATACGAGCAGCCGGTAGCGGAGGTGCTATTAGCGTGGGGTGTGCGAAAGCGGATGACGCCACCCGATGCAATTATACTTTATGCCCTCTGCCACCCCCTGCCGACGTCTCCTCTCTATTTCAAACCTGCCTTCATCCACGAAAGAGCCACTGCTCGTCTCTTCTTTCCTCTTCGACTGTGTCTATCTTATCCTTTCCCTCTGCATCATCCCTTAGTCATCCTCTTCTTTCCACCCTGGTCCTTGGTCCACCCAGTTCTCGCTCCACGACGAGTATAGATTTATAACTACTTAAACTTTCGCGATTTATTTCCCGCTTATCGTTCGTCTGGATATGTTTACCCAAGTTTACTTATCACTTAGTGAATGCAAATGAGAGATCCGAGGGGGTGGCACCGGGTCTGGCTTGAATTAAGCCGGAGTCGATCTCGGTTAAATGTGTAGATCCAGCTGGCAACGTTATCGTCGATCGTTCTGTTATTAATTTCTCGATTCTGGCCATTTATGGAAATTTGCATTTTTAGAGATATAATTAAGAAAACGGTACTTTGGTAGAAAATTGTTGTACTTGCGATTAGTAGATATCGCGAAGGGTGCTATTCTTTGCACATTTCGATATTAACGTATTATGTGCATTATTTGTATTTTTGCATCTTGAAAATTCCCATAAATATAGAGATCCGTGGTCTATTAGTTTCTTTGAGCAACCGTCATTGCTTTCTACTTTTAAACCTATTACGCTTACTATTAAACGTTGATGAATATGAAGGTGGAACTTGAAAATTGGAGAATTACTTTTCTATATTAAATATATACATGCAGTAAGTATCTATAGTGTTACAACTCCGATTTTGGTAACGGAGAAAGTAACGAAGTAGCGAAAGTTGGTGATTCTATCGATGCGAAGAAATTTTGAAAAAGAAACAATGGTGTCTAGTCCAAATTCAACAAACATACACGTTCGGAATAATTTGAACTAATTTTGGTGTGGCGTGCAATATTTTAAAGGACAGTGATCGAGTGTACAGAATATATCATGACAAAGCGACGGGTGTGAAAGAATGAGCCAGTCGAACGCGTTAACTGTTTCAACGCAGTGAAGTCATTTATTAGCCGTGTAGACTAAGTTGCTATTTTCGCGAAGCTGCTATGCCGCGTGTGTTGGTTTCGACTTTTGCAAGCCACGGTTGCAAGACGGATTTGATCGTGCCAAGCTGATGGCGATTTCACAGTGTATTTAGAGACGCGCCACGCTAAGGGCTCGATTAATTGTATTTAACTATCAAGTTTATATCGTGCTTATTTTCATCGTCCTATTTGCAACGCTATAGTATTTCACGTGAAACTAGCGACGATATCTTTAACATTGAAAATACTGGAATTGTCGAAATGACCAATTTATAGCTTTTCATAGATTTATAACGATCGTATCAGGGTGAATTTTTCGCGATTTCAATAATTCTTTGCAAAGATTTATCTTTCCAACCGAACTCACCTCTCGTTTCTATTTTTTTAGTTTCAGTGATAAATGAGAAATCGAAGTGACAAACAATGTGAGTATCGGAAATTCAGGTTTCCAATGGAAACAGAAAAAGCATTCTGGTTAAAGTTGAAAAAACAAAAGAATGTTATTTTTTTAAATTATTGATTACCCGCTCTCTAACAACTTTCAACCCTACAGCAAGCAGCCAAATAGTTTCTGTACTAGAATGGTGCCAAAAAGCACGGTACAGAAATTAGATCGGCTCATAATTTTTAAGGAAATCGAAGCTCTTCATTGGGCGAACCTTCTATAAATAGTAGGAGGTCAGACGGTGCTACTTCTAGACTAATTACGGATGTCATTGAACTGGCTGAGAATTAGCTTTAGCGCTATTAACAAAGATTCTGATAAAATCTTCCTATATTTGACTCGGGTCTATCTCACAGGTCTTTCGATCTTTCTTTCAGTAACCAGCGTACACAATCGGGCGTCGAATATTCTCAAAGTTTTGGTAGAAAATAAAATTCTTCCTTCTAATCAACTTATTCTCCTATTTCTTGAAACTGGTATGCCTGTCCTGGAAATGAAATTCAATTTCAACTAATAAAATATCCTTTCAGGCTTGATTTCAATGTAATTAATCGATTTTCCTTCGCGCAACCCAAACTTAATGAATATTTTATACGGATTAAACGTCTGTCAGGAAAAGGATACAGAAAGAGGAAAAGAGCATCGAGAACATTGATCGTTCACATACATCTACATCGTGGAAATTTTCGATCGACATCAGCGTCCAATTATTTACCGGCAAATTCCGACCAGCGACACGAGTTAAATGGCGCAAATTCAGACAGAGGCTAGGGACGGAGAGGAGGAGGGGGAGGGAGAGGAGATGAAGCGGGAGGGTAAAATCTACTTTCGGTTCGCGATGTGTATTCGAATGCACGGGCTCACCTTTCGCGGACTGAAGGGATGCCGGCGGGGATAGGAAAAGGCGGACGAGTAATAGCTACGGAATATTGCAATAATATGCAAAGTATATGAGGGATATATTAATTTCGCGAAAACGGTGGAAATGTAGAGAGTTGCTGCCTCGGCAGAGCCCGGTTTCTGCGGGCTTCCGTGCCCAAAAGAGGCGGCACATCGGAGTCTGGGGGTGGAAGGTGGTCGAGACGAGAAACCGGGGGCTTCACAGACAAATAAATACACGATATTTCACCGGATGGGAAATGAGAGTTTGCTTCGTGGCTTGCTTACCGGCTAGACTCCGCGAAACTGAATTTTAATTCTGAGGAGCGTGTATCTACATACCTCGATTACCTACTCCGCCATATAATGTACGACAGATACGCTTTATTACATGCGGCGGATTCGTTGCCCTGTAATTCGTCCGACCGATGGAATGTCGTATTAAGTCGAATATCAGCGACAACCTTTTCCGGTAATGTTCCAACACGGAAATACTTTTAACTCTTCTCTCGCTATTTTCCGAGAGATTGCGCAATTTTGAGGGCATTGGTCTGTGTTCACAAAATGGGATTATTTTTCATATTTGAAAAGAAAAAATACATGTGAATTTTAGTATAGGCTGTCGGTTCGAAAATTAGGTTTTGGAGAATCGAAGGATTGATCGGAATATTGACATCCTCAAACGTCGATTGTTGTTTTATCCTTCGGAGAAGGAGCTACCCTTACTGTACACAGAGGAATTATCCTTACGCTTGCACCACGTACAATTTTTCTCAAGTATATCACAACTAAAGTATTGCAGTATGAACTTTCTATCGAGGAAATAAATAAAACTCAAGTGTAAGATAACTTCCGCGAACTTTCTCCTCGAACAGCACCGCGACCAGACTCAAAATTCTTGGAATAAAAAAAGAGAGATAGAAAATGATATCGCAAACAAAACTTGCAAGTTTTGCAAACGTGAAGGGAGAAAGTAGAAGAAAGAAAAAAAAAATAGAGGGAAACGGTAAACTCGGAAGGGCTCGTTTAGTAACCACTGTTCGAAAGGCCAAAGGCATCGAGGTTTGGTGACGCGGAGAGGTACGGGACCGAGAGCCGGTCATAAGTTCAAGCCAAGAATTCGCACGGGAATGAGGAATTGAAGTAAGTTGCGGCTTTGCCGACTCTAGCACTCGTCGTCGTCGTCGTCCTCGTCGTCGTCGTCGTTGGGCCGGCGATGGTGTGGTAGTACCGGTCGGTTCTGCCGGATAAAAAGTTGAGAAAAGCAAGAGTTGAGATCAATACCTCCGACCGACCGCCCCATCACGACCCCCTGGCTTCTCCGTAGAAGTCGCCAGACTTGTGAGACCTCTCAGAGACTTCGAGCACTCTTTCTCTCTTTCCCCTCTCAGTCAGCGTTTTCTTTCTTCAGGTAACACGGAGAAATGTGGAAATTCTCCTCACCCGGCCGCGAAACCTTGTCCCGAATCCTTGCAAGTAGTTCCTCTAACGCCACTTGCACTGAATTTATTCGATGTCGAGCTCGTTGTCATCGTTGCTCGCGATTATTATTGACAACACCTTGGTGACAAAACTGTTCGTTAGCGTGGCCCTTCGTTTATGCCTTCTTCTTCGTGATGTATCGATAATAATACACGTTCGATGCCTTAATTTAGTAAAAATTAAAAGTCAGAGATTATATGTAAAGATGAGATCTATTGACTGAATTTGGAATATTACATCAGTTGGACCAAGCTCCATCGTTCTCGTGCTTTGGAACACGTCAATTGCTTTAATCGAAACTTCGATATAATACTTGTAAACGTATTTCACATATTTCCATTTTCTTAGTTATTAGAATATTTCCCTGCAGTTTGGTCCAGCAAGTTTACATAGAATTTATTTTATTTAAATACACGATGGAAGCAAAAATAACAAAACTATAGCATTCGTCGGAAATAATCCAACGAACGTCCCGATCTTCCTTTCCAATTCCATTTCTCTGAACATCGTCCGAAAAACGAAACAGATCGCTCTCCTAGTCACATCCGAAGACGTTTTACACCCCGTTATAATTCACGGTTAATCCAATCTGCCTGTTAGAAGATCGCTACGTTGATCCGTGAGAATCCTTCTAGTGGCGCGAAGATACAACAACCGGTGACAGTTGCCGAAAAAGAAAACGTGGGTGGTTGAAGAAGGGGATGGACGTGCAGACGTTGGAAGCTTCTTGGTCGCAGCAGGACGAGGGTTGTAACTCGCGTATATCCATAGCACATAATCTCGGATACCGCGAACGAGAGAGCCAGCTGAAAACGCGCGAAAGGAGAAGAGAGAAAACGAGGTCGTTCTCCTCCCCGTGACCACCCTCGGTCACCAACATTCCCCATTCCGGTCGGCTTCGGGCCGAGTTGTAGCTGCTAACTTAGTTTGTGAACTGCAAAATCCTCCGCCACCCACGAGGGCATACAAATAATAATTCTTTGTTTCGCGCGAGCACGGAGACGTGTAAATACCGGCGTAGCTCTCTCCAGCTCGCAGGGAGCCCTGCCAGACGCGGCAGAAGCGAGAAAGAGCTGGCTCGGGGTTCCAGGGAGGAGACTATTCCCGCGGTAACGCCTAAATCGCTCCAACAACTCATCCGCTGAAAGTTGCGACGAGCTTCGAAGATGTACGGCGGCAGGGCTTCACGGCTCTTCTTCCTCGCGAAACACTGCTTCATGGCCTCTTATTCGCCGCTCTGTCTTCTGTCTCTGTCCCTTTGTCCCCCGTTTCCTTGCCCCTTCCGTCCTTGATGACCATCAGACCGGCCCACGGCTTAGGTGTTCAAGCGGTGTCTTTGAAGATGGGACCAGCTACCGTAATGCTGACATCGACCGTTCGTCTTGATTGAGACGAACGGGGTGCAGCAGTTGCCAGGGTGAAATTGGCCCCATTTTCAGGTGCGATTGGTCCCGCTCTTGATTGTGTTATGCTTGAAATTGCCTTCATAATTGGATTCATAAATTTTGGATTGTTGTCCGGTTCCGAGGAACTGATTCTATTGGTATTTTCATCGTAATGATTGTGATTTTATTGAGGATATTTTTACGTTCGTTTTAACGAGTTCCAGACTTTTTTTTATCTTCTTTCACGTTCTTAACTTTTTCGCCACGTGTTTAGCTATATATCGCAGATTGGTAGTCGTCCGGTTCGACCACGAGTTGTGGATTAAAGAAAATTATTTAAATTCCAAACCTCGAACTTCAAAAACCAAAACGATAGTTCGTTTCATTTCGATCGATCGCTTACGATCTGTTGCTTACAACATTCCAGCAATTCTCTCTCAAAAAAAGGGCAAGAAACAAAAAAAAAACCAAGAAAACGGTATTCCAGCCGGAAGGAATGGGACAAAGTGCAGAGAAAATTGACGTGGAAAGTCCGACGCAGTCGTCCCGGACGGTCTGGCAATAACACAGTAAACTCGAAGAGGCTGGGTGGAAGGAACGCGGAGGCAGAGGAACAGAGAGAGACAGAGGGAGAGAGAGAGGGAGAGAGAGAGAGAGAGTCTAGGTAAGAGAAGCAGCGTTGGAAGGAGGGAACGTCAGTGGAACGGTCGACAGAGAAGCCGGTGAGCGGCGGCAGGAGTAGTGGGAGGATGAAGGTGAAACCGGCGGTAGCGCGAGCGAGACGGCGATCGAATACGAGAGGAGAAAAGTGCTGAAGAAAGACGAAGATGGTGGAACCGGTGCTCGAGCTCCGCGAAGAAAACGCTTCGGTTTATTTCAGTTCGATTTTTCCAGTGTCGCCGTCGCCCTGACGACAATTCGCAGGCGCGGTACACTCTCTGTTCCTCTCTTCGTCACACACCGCACCACCGCTCTTCTTCCGTCGATACCTTTCTCCCTTGCTCCTATCGCATCGGACCGACGGAACGAACGAATGGGTTACGCCCAGATGCGCGCATCGAAGCCTGGTCAATAGAATCGTTCTGTCTCCTGTTCGTAGTCGTAGCTTTACCCTCTCCAACGACCCCTCTCGGACAGTCGACGGTTCGGCAGCGTCGAATCGGAAAGGGGTGTAGCAGCGCAGGGTTGAGAGAGAGGAGTGCGTGTAGGTGCGTTCGGTCCACCTATAGAGGAAAGGGTGGACCCTGGCATGCCGAAGCAGGCAGGAGTTCAGCAGGGTGCTCCGGTGGCGAGCATCCACTGCCGGAGGACCACCCCCGCGCGATTGGAAATCTATTCCCACCCTCGAAGTCGAACCTCGACCTATCGGAGGGTTCGGTTCGGAGATATTGAGTCTGCGCTCTCTCTCCATTGCCGATGCTCGTCGTTCGTTTCGGTAGTTACGTTGATCCACCCCTCTTGCTGTCTCTCCTGTTCGCACCTCGTTTCTTCTTTCCTTCGTCTCCCACTCTTTAATCCTCTTCCTCATTTCGATGCTTTTCGACACTCGAGTTAGGCTAGCCCGCCTTTTTTCTTCCGGCATTTGTCTCGTTCCGCCGACGACTTTCACGGTGAACCGGCTCTGTCGATCTTTAATGAGAAACTGCTGCTCGTTAGCGACCTTTCAGCGATGCCCCTCGATCGATCGTTTTATACCGACGTAAGTTTGTCTCTTTCTGCTTCTTGCCATTCTTCTTCTTCTTTCTCTTGTTCTTTCGTGGAAAACCAGGTGAAAGAAAACAGAGGAGGAGGTAGAAAAATGGGGAATGGTTAACGATGCTCGTCGGTAGCGCATCGCATCGTTAAAACCGAACGCAATGCGAACCAGTGCGTCGGTGACATGGAACTGTCGTTAAGTGCGTTTATGTCCGTTTAGCGGTGGCCGCGTGAAATATTTTCACAGCACACGGCCGCATGCATACGCGTGCATTGTGCCTGACCCGGCAGCCCCGGGGTCAGCCATACCTCATTGCACCGGACAGTGGTCAGATATTTTCACAATAGGTTCCGCGCCGGTGCTTTCATTGCAGGAAACTTCGCGGCTTGCCTGGGTGTTAAATGGCAGGTCGGCATTGAATACGCTTCTACAATACGGCCAGTACGCGGCAACGTAACGCGTGGCTTTGCCTTCGCTCGTGATAGGAATATTCGAGAGTGGACGTCTTCTTGCCTGGAAAATTTCACCGGGACGATACGTAAAATGGGACGGAGTTTACTTGAATAATGGCCCATTGTACGCCTGGCACCCTTCGACATTTTCTCCACGATTAGACCAAACTTCCTTCCTTCAGATAAAATTCCTATTATAGTAAAAATAGCTATGTCGCGCCACTAAATTATTCTTAATCTTTCAACCAACAATTGACAATCTTTCAGACAAGATAATTTCTTTATCGAAGGATCTTTTACGCGTGATTTCCTTTTGGTCAAAAGTAAATTATATACATTTATGTTGAAGTGGGATTTATCTTTATTTATTTTGAACTCTGCGATTATGAAAATTTTCTCTCCAAGAATATGATTAGCAAGTTGTGAAGTAAAAAATTGGAATCGAACGTACAAGAGAAATTGATCGATAAAGACAGTCATTTTGTTCGGAGAAAGCGAAGTTAAATCGGTTCTGACTATGACGACTTGTTGATTATAAAACGAAAGGGAGAAGCGGTCGTACCAAACTAGCGTTGTTCAGAGACATAAAAACGAGCACGAACTTCCTCAAACTATCGTTTTCTCTCACCATATTTTAAGATCTTTCCAAGACTCGACCTACTTTAACCTCGTTAACATCACACTCTGTTACGGAATTACTTTACCAAATTGTATCAATGTCCAGCGACAAACCACTAAATAGTTCCATAAAAATTCGCTATATTCCTTAAGAAGGAAAAATAAAAAGATAGAATAATCATTTTATTTGATTCGCAACTTTCTCTACTGACCTTGATCGTTAATACAGCAGTTTGTCATCGAGAGCGGAGAAGATTCTAAGAAATCGATAGCGGGATCGGTGTACCGTCGACCAGCCATTTCTTCGATAATGCGTTCATGCCCGACCGAACGAAGAGGCAGTGGCGCACGGCGCCGATAAAAAAGACGAGTTCTCTTTCTTTCTCTCTCCCGTTGGTTCGTCTATCGCACGCGATGCCGCTGGGGGCGGTGGCGGTGTGTCGAGGACCGTCGAAGGGGTGGCCAGACCGGTCGGGTGAAGGGTGGTCGAGAAAGAGAAAAGGAGAGGAATCGGTAGTGGAAAGAGAGCGCGGTTCGGAGGGAGGAGAAGAGGGCCGGGAGGGCGGAAGGAAGGAATGGAGGGAGTGCGGCGCATCGGGGGTGGGACAAGAGAGGGTATAGAAGCTATCGACGTTTTTACGTAACAAATCAGTCGTAACTGGCGCGCTCCGGTTGCGACCGTGCGCGGTAGAACGACCAATCAGAGAGCCAGCCGATATTCGATACCCGATCGCATCATAGGTTCCTGCCCGCTGCTCGAAACACCAAGGTAGTCCAATAGCCAGATGGGAAAAAGGGACGCGATAGAGGAGGAGAGAGGGCCGAAAGCCAGGGTGGGATGCACGGAAAGGGATGAACGCCGGAGGGAGAGGAGAGCACTCGCGCCAATGTCGTGGCGATGCGAGGGGGTGAAAGAGAAAGCGTTAAGCTTCGAGGGGGGAACAATTGCACCCAACCTTGTGGCAGACAATTCGTCGCTGGTCTCGCCATTTTTTCTTCCTTCCCGCCGCCTCCTCGAGACAAGCTCGTTGCTCCTATTGCACGCCTATCTATGTGCCAAAACCTTGTTTCCGTGATGGATTAGATCGTAACGATACGATACGTGGAAGCCAATGCATACTGGAAAGTATCTCTGCGCTCGAGATTTATGATAGATAGAAGGTGGTTGGGAAATGTCGCTTCTTACGAGGTCGTCAGTCGTGAAAATGCAAACTTTTCCTTCGCGTTCTTTAACGAAAAGTTTCGCCGCTTCTCAACTAACTTTTAAACTAATCAATGCTCTCAGCCAGATAAAGAGAACGAAAGTAACCGACTATACCCTTGAGCATGTTCGCGATGCTTAAACTGGCTGGCACTTTCACTCGGCGAACAATTCCTATTTATTATCTATGGAAAATGACGAATACGTCTCCCGGGATAATTAATGGATTTTCTCGTTTATCCTGCTCGGAGCACAACGCGTACCTGCCACTCGTTTACTCGAGTAAACGTTATGTACCGCATTCGCCAGCTGCAGGGGTCAATACCTCCGAGCTACTTTCGACTCGGTGTCGTTGGAAATAACTCAAATATCGATTGCACACAGTCCAGCCGGTGGAACCTTGGGCGACCTTGCCTGGTAGCGTTACGTCGTGCCGAAATACATACTCGTCCGGAGGAAACTCGATCTTAATACGAGCGGAGCGATGGAACGGAGGACGAAGGAGAACGAAGTTGGATACGTGATCAGCGAGAAGCGGAAAAATTGCGGGTAGCGGGGATAGGAGGTACGGCTACAGGAAGAAGACAAGCCGAGTGGATGGGATAGGTGATGCGAAGAGAGTGAACAGCGGGGGTGGCCGAGTGGGTGGTGGTGGCGATAGGGGATGCCGGTGGATAGGGGTAGTTGGTGGAAGTAAAGGCGCTAGCGTAGAAGGAGCGTTTTAATCTATGGTCGCTCACAGGAGCGGGACTCTGGGGTCGGAGCTCACCCCCCGCGGCCGGATTATAATCAACCCTTTTATCCTAGGCTTTCCATGTCGCTAATTTCCATAATTACACAGACGCTAAAATCACAATATCCTCTGCCGGCAGAAAGGAGTAACCTACGTGAGCTTCCTCCTCCACCCACGGCAGCGTCACACGAGGAGAATGCCTGGTTCGGAGGGTGAAAGCGCGGTACAGAGAAAGAGAAAGGGACAGAAGGCGAAAAAGGAGACGAGAAGCTGCGACTGAAAGGAAAAGAGAAGGGTATACAGAGCAGGCTACGAGGAGGAGATGGGAGGAAGCGGCTGGCTAGAGATAAAGGTACTCTTTAGCTAGGATGGCGTTCGCTCGCATGTTTATGCACTCGTATCCGCGTGGCCGGGCATGGAAGTGCCTGGATAACCAGCCAAGTGACAACCCGGCAGGTCCCCGGCTGGCATAGACCTGCCAGCAAGAGCACGCCTCTCGACTCGAATTTTGAAAGGCAGCCAACTCGGAAAAGTGGGTTTAAAAGTCTCTCGATAAGTGCCGGCGTGATGGCCCGACGGGGACTGCCGTTGTTTCCACCTACTGCCTGTTAGAAACGTTTCTGTTCAGCGTAAAAGCGAGTTGCGCGCGCGAGTATGCGTTCAGACTGGATCGTTTCAACTTCCCTAGCCGGTCTAATCGTGTTCAACTTGAAATTCGGTTCATAAGAGGCGACCATCGAACGCGCTGTCGAAAAACTGCGCGAACGACCGTACATTCCATGTACGATGACCGAGGTCGGCCGATCACCGCAGGAATCACGAACGTACGGAAACTGAAACGTTTGCCAAAATGTAGACAGACAGATAGAGAGAGATAGAGAGAGAGAGAGAGAGAGAGAGAGGGTAGTTACCTTCCGGATGATCGAGTCCCTGTAATCCTGTTCCGGTCGAGATCCTGTCTACCTCTCGATATTCCAGCACAGGAGGACTCACCGAGTGACTAGGGTTGACTTTTCTCACTTTAACCTCGCGATGCGATGCTTGGCTTCGGGAGAGGGTGGAGGAGGAGGTTGCTGGGGCTGTATCGAGCGGCCCTCCTACATACATCTATCTCCTCCGACTCCTACCCTCTCCTGGCCGTTCCTCTTACCCGCCTCCTCTTTCCCTCTTCCCCCCGCCCCCGACATTCGTGGCCTTCCACCCCTTCCACCCCTTTCCAACCTTCTCTACCTCTTCCACCTTCTCCTCCTTCTCCGGCTGTGTGCCTCCCTCCGCGTCCTCTTCACCCATCCTTCGCGACTCACCTACCTAAACCCCGTCTCTCCTCGGCCACCCCCTCTCGCCACTTCTCTTCTCCTTCTCAACTCCGACAGACTCTCTCCCGCGTCCTTTCTCTTTCCTTCTTTCCCGTTCTCCCTCTGCGCCCACAGCTCTCGCTCTCTAGGCCTTTGCCTCGAAAACGCTCTCACCGACAAACAAACCGCAGACACTTTGCAGTTTTACGCAATCGTAAGTTCCTCCGTTTGTTTACTCGTTCAACGCTTGTGCGAATATTGTTACGCACGGGGGCCGAGATCAACCGAACGGGGTCTCTCCGTCGCGTCGTCATGTGCAGGATAATAAACACCAGGGAAAAAACGAACCAACTTCCCGGGAACCCTGTAAAACTTTCCTCTCTTCTGCTGCCGCGTCGTCGCTTCTGTTTCTCACGTGTTGCCACAACGTCGATCATCGCACCCTTATTCTCGCGGTGGACCTTAAATTTTAATTAAAGGGAAAGCGTCCGTCAACGTTCATCGATATCGGAGTGATCGCTTCGCTACCTCAGACTCCTGAGTAAATCTTCGTGAATCTTGTCTGAAATTGTTCACCTTCTCGAAGAGAAGACAACCAAGGCGAGCACAGGACGTTCCAAGTGGCGACACTCTACAGCTTTATGCACTTTCCTTTGCTGCTCGGCGCAGGGTTAGGTGAGTAGGACGCCCGGCACGGGGAAGGAGGATTGCTCGACGCCGAAATTGCTTGCAGTGTCGAGTTGCCGAGAAACTTTGGATTTCGGACGAGCGGTGAAAGCGGCGAGGGGAAAACCGAGTACAAGGTCACGCGTCGGGGCTGATTATTAACTTTTCCGACAAAGATCCTGGCCATCCCAGTGACTCTCCATCGAACCTGCGATTACCTTTATCATGCGATATTCGTTCACTTCTTATCTCTGAAATTTTTAATTTGCCACGTGTTCGTCATGTGTGCCGATTTTAAATTATTAGATACGTTGCAATTATTAAAATACGTCTTTAACGTTTTGTTAATATTCGCAAACATTGATATTTCATGGTTTGTAGGGATATTTGTTTTTTTTAACTATATAGAAATGTAGATTGTGATCATTTAGAAATCCAAATGTTTGATTTGTTCGATAAACAGACGGTAGATGTATACCCATAGAAATTTAGGTTATATGTATGTCAGGTAATTAAGGGTTCTACTCTTGTAGAAGTACATCTCAGGGATTGTTTCAAGTGCAAGGGCACAACGAACAGGGAAGCACGCAAGTTTGCTTGTGTTCAAGGTCACGCTCGTCCTAAACCTTCTACCTTGCATTGCTTGTTCCAAGAACCAGGGGCGCTCCAAAAATAATATTCGAGATAAAAAGCTAATTACCACTGTCGAGGTAACAACATTAACCTGACCAGATTTTCCCAAAGTTCATTTGAAGTACATATCATCAAGTCGGTCGCTTTCTAACTTCTTTATGCTGCACGTTACTCCAACTACTGACACTCCGAAAGTACGATCCGCGATGAAAAGAAATCTACGATAACAATTATAAGTTAGTCAAATTTTCTTTTCGAAAGAAATTGATCTACATATGGTTACAGAAAGTATCGACATATGCCTTTATTTTGCAATAAAGCAGCTTTTCTCACATTCTATACTTTATTTTCAAATTTTCGTAATTAAATTAAAATATTAGTAAAGAGAAAAAAAGGAAGAAAGAATGAAAGTATCAGCGATGTATAACGAAATGGTACAAAGTTTAACCTTAATTACACCTGATTAATTAGTACGTAAATGCTATAATAAACACAAATATGTATCGATACCTTTTCTATCCACTGTACATTGATTTCTTTCGAGTGTTTAAAATCAGAACGATCCATGCACCGATACTTCGCAAAACTATACTCGACATGATATCCACAGAGAGATAGGCCAATGACCAGTGAAAATATGTTACTTGGAATTTCCAGAGAAACGCCAGTCCTAGCACCGAGTTATTCGTTATTTTCCATGGTCGTACGTATTAATCGGACCCCATGCACGTGTACGGAACGTCTTGGATGTACGACACGGTCGCGAGGGATGGCGGGGGACGTCGCGGGCGCGGACGGGGGCGTCGAACGGCGCGGTGGTGCTGGACGAAGAAGAGGGGAGGGGGCTGGTGCTCGGGTGGAGGCGGAAGAGCGCGAGGAGAGGCAGGACGGGTGGAGTAGGAGAGCAGTATCTTGGAGACTTCGCACTGTATCTTGAAATGAGTTTTGTTGGATCAATAAGTTCCACTATAAGAACACTCTCGCTCTGTCCCGGTATATCGGGGTGTTGGTTCTGTTCGTGTTTATCTGTGTCTGCAAATAGATACACGCCGTACATGAGTCTCTCCCCTTCTCCTCCCCCTCGCCGCTCTTCTGTCTTTTCTTCGTCTCTCTCGCCCGCCCTCCCCACTACTCTCTTCGTGGAACGAGCTTCTCTCCCTCGATCTTCCCTCTGCCACCGAACGAACGTCTATGTATCTGTCGCACCAGTCGACTATGTACGAATAGGATAGTCGCTACAAGCATTTTGAGATGAGTCGAACTCAATCTCGCGGCAGACGTGGCTCTATCCGGAACGAATCTACCTGCCGTGGTGATCACGTGAGCATGGATACGCGAATTTCTGTGATTGCCGGTACTCGAAAATGTGCGGGGGATGATGAGGCACCGGCGATGCGCTAGAAATTTAGACTGCGCCTGCGAGGTATGATTAATACGCTCGACCAAGATATAACGCGAAAATCTGTCTATTTTGGGGGGATCGCGAGGCGTTTAAGAAGCTACCGAATGAGTCATGCGTGGTGTTTTATATCGCTAACGATGCTTGTCAAATAGAGCAAGTCTTAGCAAAACATGTGTCATTTTTTATATTGAAGAATTCATGCTGCTCTGTTCAATATCTGATCAAAAAAGATCCTAATCTATTAATTCCAACATACACGAACTCTTTGGCAAAATATTTTACAGACTCATGTTATTTCCCCTTTATTCGAGATCTGAATCGAACGTATCGATGATCAAATGTTGAATATCGATAGATAATTTTCAAGAAATGATGCGTTCCAAAAAATATCGAGTTACATAATAATTGCAAAAACCACATAGTATAATAAAATTACCCTTTAAATCCACGCTCTTAGGTTAATAAGTATATATCTGGGCTAAACCTAAGAAATGAAGTCACATTGTTGCAAGTTTTTCCGCAAGCTTCCACCGGGGAATCGGGGTTTTGCAGTCAGGCTGTACCAATGCCAGCCAAGCATTACCGTATGTACCAATAGAATAGAATCTATATCGGGCAGCACCGTGGGGGTGGTTACATAAGACCATACTCTCTCCCTGGTGCACATCGACAGCGTTGCAAGCAGGTACACGTCGCACACGCATTCACGTGCACCACGACGGAGCCAGACAGTGCAACCAACCAAACAGTGTCGCAGTGTAGCTAGCAGATAGGGGAAACAATTGCTATCGGCCCGTAACAAATGCGCGGCAACCTGCGTTCGCAAATCAGCCCCCGTTCTCCTTCGTTCCCCCGCACCTCCTTCCTGTACCTTTCGTTCGCCACGCGTCGACTACAGAGCGATCATTATATCTCCCGATTAAAATAACGTTAATGCCTTTCTCTCAAGTTTTGCGACTATCGTAGTCGGTACGTCTCTCGTTTCAACCCCTCAGACGCCGTTTCAAGCTGAGCTTCTTGGCCCCGTGCCTGCGTCCTAGCTCCGAGCGCCGGTAATGGCGCCGTAAATTAAAAGTTTGACTTATCGTGCGATTGATTTCACGGATGGCAATCCGCGGTGCCGAGGATTCGCTCAAATGGCGTTGATAATTTCTTGGATGACTAGTTGGGAAGTTTTTTCTGTGTCGAAATACTGTAGGGATATCTTACTCGGTGAATATTCGTGTTAATCGGACGATGGCAATGTACGGTTGAGTTAAAAACCTTACACTTTTTGCGAGTTGTTCTGACTATAAGCGAAGAATAAAGTGAAGTTTCTGTACGTAAAACGTTAAGAGACAGAACTTTCTCCGGTTGAAGATAATTCAACTATTAATATTGAAACAACAGTAAAGTACTAAAAATATTTGCAGCGAATGTAGTCTTATATTTGATCTACCAGAATAAAAATATATGATACCGTACAAATTTTCGTAACTATCTGATGAGCAAACTCAAAGCATTAATACTTATCGTTATGTCTTCAGTTACTCGACCAACGTGGAAACGAGTATTCCTTCGCTTTCATTTTCTCATATCGCGGCTAGATTAACACGTCCTAGAAACGTGCTATCTCTCGGTTCACACTAGAGCGAGGAGGTAAGATTGCGACGTTCATTCGGGCTGATTCCAGAGAAGGCCCATTCCTTGATCTCGCCACAATAAAACTGATCATCGAGTCGCACGACAACTCGGAGCACCTTCCTCCCCATTTTGGAATTTCTTCGTTCATAAATATCTAAATCTCCAGGCCCTTTTACCGCGAACAGAGAGAAGCCCTTTGTGCCGGACAATCTCGAACGATAATCAGAGTCCTCTTGTGTCTCCCGCGTGTGGAACGGCGGTACCGTTTTACAACGAGTCCCGGTAAATCATTCCGGACCGTCGTGGAAACGTCTCGGCCACGTCACGAGATTTGGTACGCTCGTTCCGCGAACGTGAATTCTTCTTCTTCTTCTTCTTCGTACACCTCCACTCGATCCAGCGCGGTCCGCGATGCGCGTTTGATAACGAACTCCAGTCGGAACGAACCGTTCTAGAGATCCTGCCGCACTGTCCTAACGGTGGGAGAAAAATTAGTGCCACTTGTGGCCGATGTGGCAGGGGCTGCGTTTTATCGCAGACTCTCTTATGGAGAGGTTTGCCCACGGATACCCGACATAGTAATGTTTGCTGACAGTCGATGTGGTCGCTTTTTACTACTTAAAAGGATTCAAAAGTAGCTAGGATCATTTTCCTTTTTTTGTTTTTTATTGGACCGGTTGTTTGGAAATTTGGTATAGTCGACAAAAGACAGGAATTTTGGTTATTTCTTTGAATATTCGAAGAGGTGCATAGTTTCTTTTTGTTGCGTTATTGCATTTGGTCTGGTTATTAGGAAGCTTGGTATAATTAGCAAGTAGCGAAGAAAGGAAGGAATAATAAAGGTTATTTCTTGGAATATTGGAAGAGGTGCTTTGTCCCTTTATTGCGTTGTTACGATAGGATTATATAATATTATGGATAAAAATGTTTACTTGCTATGGCTAAGTAAATATCGCTTGGTTGACACGAAGTTATATAATCGATATTAATAGAAAATTAATGGCATATTAGCTAGTGCAACACGTGCAGCGTACTATATGAACCACTCAGCCATAGTTATCCATAAATTAAAAATAGAAAAAGCTGATGATGTTACGAACATTGTTAGGAGTAGACACCCCTTAGTTGGCAAGAAATTATATAATCGATATTAATGGCACTTTATACAGTATAACACGTGGCAGTGAAGTATATGGGTCACTTAGTCATACTGATCGACTTCATTAATTAAAAATTACATTGATTAAAGATAGAAATAAGTGACGATGTTGTGAACATCATTATTTTAAATTCACTTTATAATTTAATATTACTTACGCTAGTTTCTTACAATATACGAAGCGAAGGAAGCAAGTCATTCAATTTAGGAAAACTGAATTCTAACTTCCCACCTGTTTAATGATATTGACAAATTTATTAAAGTTAAAATGTTCACCAATTTATATACTACGGGCTCCTGTATACTATAGTATATTGGTGTATTAATTCTAGAAAATTTTCTATCACGAAAATTGAAAACGCAGGTTACCTCGCATTCTCTGCATTCCTTCGATCAGTAAGCTGATTCATATTTTTACAAATCTAAAAACTCACTCAAATTTCAACAATTCTGATACATGTACATACATATCGTAAAGAAGAAAAACTTGAAAATGCATCTCTACCCAAGCCGATAACCATGAACATTATTTTCTAAGATAAAAGCAATTCAGATTGGAAATTGAATGTCTACGTCCACGGTGTATTTCGAGAAATCTGTCGACAAAAAAAAAGCACCACTCCTAAGCACAATGCTAAGCATTCCACGGCACCGATTACCTCATTCCAACGCAGATTGCACGTAGCCTGAATAAGGTATGGCTGCTCGCGCGTCGATTCCTATCACGATACGAGGAAACTCGAGCAGGATCCGGATTGCACATGCGAAAATCCGATGCAGCGGGGCGACGCTGCGCTGTTGCGATAGACGCGCAAGCTACGCTGGTTCACGCGCGTAATTAGAAGCCGCCGCGAACAATGAGGAGTATAACTTTTATTTCGCTTATCGGACTAGCCTATCTACTCCTCCTCGGGCGGTACCTAGGCGCGTTTCGCGCCAGCCGCGCCATGCAGGAAACTATTTAACTGATTGTCGCTTCGAGGTAAACTTTGCAGTCACTTTTCCGCACGATACAGCTACTTCCTGCTCGAGTTACTTAGCTGTGTCGCGGGAGGAGCTGGCGTGTGACCGGAGCGGAGATGATTTAGCCGCTTCGAAAAAAAGCAACCTCTCTGGGAAACTTTCGGCGAAACGTTCGCGTATTTTGACGATCGATGCCTTGCTGTTGAGTAAACAGCCAAGTCATTCTGATAAAATCCAATCAGAGGTCAAGTGTTTTAAAGGCGTGTACGTTATATCGTTGGAAAATCTCTGAATTCAAGATTGATATGACAATGTATAATATATATAGTTTCTATAATTTAAAAAAAATTTTATTATACAAAAATACATATTGCTATAACAATAGGTGTTAATAAAAAGTGATTTTTGTGAGTGATAGGTATCATACGAGTTAATTCATTTCTCGAAAGATTTAAATTCTGTACAAATACCTATATTATACAGTATTAGTTACGACGGAGAATAACTTGCTGAAGAGCTACAATTATTTTTCTGTAAGAAATATCAATGACACGAAGGACCGGGATAAAACGATTCTACTGGAAATCGATGAAAATTAAATGGTTAAATAAGTGTATAACTAATCGGAACAATTTAATCCAGTTTCGCTGAAGTAACCAAGTTTTGCCAAGACCTACATTCCTTTTCGTTACATTTTTCTATCGCCAGACAGAGGACAGCTCTGTACAAGGGTATCACAAAGAAATAACCACCGTCTGGCATATCCACCTACTCAGGAAACTTTTAATGCGGCTCCAAAGTTAAAGTCCACCTTTTCCACCTTGAACCTCTTACTTTCTGACCGTCCTGTTCCTCCCTCTCCCTTCCACTCACTCAGCTCACTCTCACGGAGCGTGGCTCACACCAGCGTCCCGACGCGACGTCGGAGTCCTTCGCTCGAGACGTCTCTAATCGTAATGGTCGTGGAGTGTTAATGTTCCCGTTAACACAGCTGAGGTGTTTAACCTTGTTAACTTGCGCGACTGCCGCGACTCTGACCGAGCATGCATCTCCACTTCCCGGTTGTGGTAATCACTGACGTGTATATGTATATGTATATATGCGCCTCGTAACTTCCTTTTCTTTTTCTATACTTGCTCCCGTTTTCGATTTACAGAAAAGAGATAGATACACATCATTTAAGGACGTCAGCGTCGAAGTTGTATTTACTATTTGACATCTGCCGATTTGCCGATTATGACTGTTTTAATCGTGGATTTTGCTAAAGATTACTTACTCTATATTTAATTGTATTGTCAATTTGTTCAGTAAATAGTAGGAAAATTGGTCAGCTGATTTGATTATCAATATTTTTGCCTTTGTATAAGAATTAGAGTTGATCAATAACGCTAAATCTTTAAAGTTAGACGGAAATTTACTTTTCTAAGAAATTGAACTGTTAATTTATTCGTCACTCTCTCTCTCTCTCTATTGCTGTATAAGTCAATTTAAATGTGTCATCAATCAATATTCGACAACTTGTACTCAAATCCCCTGAAACTAAAGCAATTTCAGTCTCCACAACCGTCCTCTACAAAGCATCTATCTATTCATCCTAACTAATAATAGCGCTCAGTTTTCGATCACGCGAACACGCGACAAGAAAATAGGCGGACGATCGACATAGAAACGTTGTGAGGGTTTAGCTGGCCGATTAACGCGGGGGTTAGCAGCGGCCATAATCAGTTTCCGTGCTAGGACGGTCGGTCAATCGACGGAACGACAATTTCTAGAGGTATTTTCAGCTCCCGGCGGGCCAGTCTTCTGCAGGAATATATCGATAGGACGAGCATTATCATATTATGGAACTCTCCATACAGTTTCGGCCGACCTCCCTTCCTTAATTTAAATTCTATTACACCCGATCTCTATTCCCTCTTTCCTATGAATATTCAAACTCGACGAGACCAGCCTGCAGCCACCCCGAGCCGTCCTCTCTTTCCAGCATCTATCGAGTATCCAAAGAATTAAATTAATATACCGGGCAAAACAGCCCCCATTTCCCTTCCGACGTCTCCTCCGGGCCTCGTCGCACTAGAATCCACTGACACATCCCCTTAGAGAAGCTCGTCTCGACGGCCATTAACGTCATTTTCGCGATAAAGCGGGATAATTAGCCTGCAAAATCAAGATCCAATCGATCTGACCAGATTTTCACGCCAGCCTGCGCGAGCCTGCCGCCGGCATCTTTGATCGGGACTTTTGTCGTTCCCTGTTATTCGCCAGTTAACATCCCGTACTTGAGAATCAAATTATGAAATAAATAAGTCAATTGTTTCTTCGACATTGTTTTATATGCGTTGTCATACTGACCTATCTTCGTTTTATTGGAATGGTAATCCATTTAACTCACGCTGTAGGTAAACAAGATTTAATGCTGTAAATTATTTCAACTATTCTACAGTAAACATATACAGAATTAATGTGTTATAGTTACTCGAACAATAAAACGTGCGATATTTACAAGAAGCTGTTGCGTGTATATGATGGATGTAGCTCGCAGGATCTTTGCAGGATTCATTAATATTTGTACAAGCTATTAGATACAGTTGACCTAATTAGTTTTAATTGTGAGAAAAAACAGCTCAGACAAGATACAGTCCATTTCCTTCTCTTCTCTTCCCTTTTCTTCTTCTCTGGTTTCTGCATTGCCAGGGTAAAGTATTAAAACTTGATTTCCTCAATAAAGCCGTTTTTATGACATTCTTTGTCCTTTCCCCCATACCTCGTAAGCACGCAGTTATCATTATTATTATACTTATTAGTAAGAAATAAATTGTCAGAGCCACACGAAGGTCACATATTAATTTCTCTCTGCACATTCCACAGTATCATAGAATGAAAAATATAATATTCAGCTTAGACAAAAATAAATATATAAATCGCCTCGCGGTGCAGTGAAAAAATCATTAATCGGGCATCGGACGTAGATCCGAATCACATTCATAATATTTCGAAGCTGCGTACACACAAAGCATGGTCGGTAATGAATCACGCGAGCTTTTGTTGCAGACGCATAATGATCGCGCGAGGCGGACCGACCGCGCCATGAAATATAATAAATCGCTCGTAATGAAGCAACATTGTAAGACACCGGCCACTTAAACAGCCGTCGCTAACGGGCATAACTTTTCCACCCAACCAGAAGACGATATTAATCGCGTACATAGCGTTTAATGCGCGAGCTATGGCATTCATTAGGCGGTTGGCTTCGATCTTATCGGTTTCATCTTGCAGAGCTAATACACTCGGCCGCGCAAGGGTGCACCAGGAATCGCTCGTCACTCATTGTTTCGACGCCACCACTTTCGATTCCAATGGAAATCTACAATCTACAACTCTACAAGAGAATACACTTTCCCCTTTTTATATCATACAGACATAGAGGAAGCAAAAAGTCCATTAATGATTCGAAATATTTGTTGCAACGATCTACAGTAGAGCTTCTTTCATCGACAAATAAGTTCATATAATAAGAGTTCTCTCATTATTCTCACTCCTTGACGATGAAAATGATTTTTCCTTTATATAATAAGAGATCGCGTTCAAATAGATCATCACAAGCTCATCGAATAGAATGTTAACGAAAATGTCGTTCTAATAAATGGCGTTACAGTATATTCAATTATTATTGCGTGACGTTTTCAAAAATATCGTCAAGCTACAGTATAATAGGAATTTTGTCGACAGACGAATAGTTCATAAAATTGAAATTCGTATAATGCAATTTATATTCGTCGCTTTACCTCCTTGCCTATTATCGTTCGTTCGAATGATAAGAATTCGCGTTTAGATAAACAAATTGAATGGGAAAATTTCCAACAAATGATGTTTGGATAAATGGATTTCTAGCGTATTTTTCCATTGGAAGCTCATTCGGTATACCGTGCAACCATGTTATAGGAAATAGCTTCCACTTCCCGGTTATTTGCAGTTTTCGCGAAAGAAACGGCGTGTAGAAGACAGAATCATTAAGGAAAGGAACATCCGGCTTCCATAAAGAGATACGTAATTCCTGCCGCTTTTGTTCAAGCTCGACTAATCGCTGGCATTATCGCCGGCTTCAACGAATCAGCAATGAAGTAACCACGAAAATAGTTTGTATATCTAGAATTGAATCGGTCTAATTAATGCTCGGAGTTGTTCGAGAATTTTATCGCTGACTGCTTTCTGCTCGATATTTGTCATAATTGGGGCTATATACAACCGTACGAATAATTTCGTATCAATCTTCCTCTTTCTACCTATACGCTCTAATAACACTACTTTTTTCACCCGCATCTCCATTTTACACTCTTAATTGTTACACTTTTAATTTACCTCTGAATAACTAAATAATTCGCTCATCTGATTCGTGTCTTATTATTATTTATCGCACACTCAGAATTGGTGAGACAGTTTCAAGTCTCTGTGTAACTTGGTCATTCGTGATTCCAGAATTTCCGATATCTGCGGTGAGATTCCTTTGTTCCAACAAAATTCTAATCAATCTGATGAAAGCAACTGCTGTCAACTGTCTGGATTTGAGCTCCTATTATTTGGAGGAAAGTTATAAACGATACATAAACAATAGTTTAGAGGAAACTGTTAAAATCCAAAGAATATTTAACTAAATTGTAAAAGGAACAAAATGTCTCACTACAAACTTTCTATTTTAGATTGATTCCCTGAAAACCTCATTTTCTTTTTAAATGCGTTACTCATGCGATAAACCACCAATACCGATAATTATGCGAATTATTTATCCTCTGATAAATTTATACACGAACTTGTATCCCTAGCACAAAAATTGTCACCTTATTCAATTAATATCAGATTGTATTCTATCAATATCATATACATATGAACAGTTATGATATGTGTGTATTATTTATTATTCCACAAGTTTATACATTCGCAAAACCTACGCTACTCCGCATTACATTTTCATTCAATCAATCTCTAAACGTCCGAACGTATAATCCAAAAAACTCTACAGTTCGCCAAAAAAAGACATTCACTGTAACACGAAGGATCTTATATTAGCACAATTATATTAGCAAAATAGTGTAATATCCCAAGTTCTGTCGTTCGTTGTATATCAAAGCATTATCATGTATCATCGTTCTTTCAACTTCGGCAGGTCGATTATGATCCATAGACGATCATGGCCACTCCATTTCACGAACAATCCTGACACTAGAAGCACACGGTTGTACAGTTTTCCCGAACGCGATCCATCATCATTCGCGCGTAACGCATACCTCTGAAGACGCGAGTCGACCTCGGTCGAGGCAAGTAGACCGTGTCCTTATAGCCGTGCCGGGAACGCTATTTAATGATGGGATGGGTTCGCTTGTTATGTGATAAATTCGTTAGAAACGTAATTATTGATAAGTGTTAATGAGTACAAGCGTGCATGCAGGGTACATCATTGTGAATCATGCGGCCGAGCGTTTACTCACGCACAACAGCTTGCCCGTGCACAAGCCCATTGTTCGGCGAGATGCACGCGTGTGCACGGGGATCGACCGCGTTATCGAGCTCTCCTACACCAGCCACGAAGATCCGACGGTAGGGGTCGGAAAACTCAGTAAGATCACCGATAAATATAGCGCGTCGAATGAGCGGCTAGCCCTCTGGTTAGATCTTACGATCTTGATCATGGCCCGTCGTGCACAACGCCGCGGTTTCCTTCTTCTTTCCCCTTGCGAATCTCTTTCTTTTCTCTCGCGACCTCGCCACGGACGCTCTTTTTTCTTCCGATTGCACTTCTGTACTTGAATACTTTTTAGTTTTTGTCATGGAGATAGTTATATTTGATGAATTTTTAAATGTGTGCTTGGGCTTGTTTGTATCACGCGAGGCTCTGTAGTGACATAGTTTTATCATTCATATAATTCTGTACGAGTATGAAAGAGGAATATTACTTAAAAAGTGGTTTAGTAATGGCGATTTTATAGAGAGATACAATTAGCTCGTTAAGTTTCTTTCGTAACATCAAACAACTTCCAACGTTTAAGAAACGATAGTACGTATACGCTTAAATAACATATACATACATGTCGTGCATATATATTTTAAATATTTCTATTTGTTTAATCAAGAATATTTCGGTAATTGATATATCATTAAATTTACTCGATATGTTACAATTTTCTGGAAACCTCTCGCTAATGATAATTCGATGGCACCGATCGAGAAATATCAGAAAATCCGGCTCCTGTAATGGGATTTAACCTGTCAGTTTAATTCTTATTAATCGTCCCATTCCGCGTCATATTCCACCGTGAGAATTCAATTAGATTCGATGGGGAAATTACTGACAGATTTGTCTGACGATCTGGCTCGTGTTCCCGGAAGCGTAATCGACTTCGATCTACGACCTGTCGAAAACCAGGAACAATGCCAGTAACCTTAAAAGGGCCAAATGCGAATTCGACTTTGACAAACATTTTCCTTAATCGCTCTCTAAATCGAGATATGCCAGAATTCAAGAAATTCAACGAAGAAGAATTAACCTTTGAACGATTGATCATTGGGGTCTATGAACTGAGCACTACGTGCAACGTAAAAACCGCAAGAATATATTTCGATAAAAATGCTTAGCGATATGTAATTGCTTGAAATAAAAGTTATAAAAGACGATCGATAGAAATGGTTTCTGTAAAGAAGATACAGTTACCTATTTAATGTTTAATTGAAATAATGAATCTTTTGTCTGCTCTTGTTTAACCCCCAGTCGGTTTATCGGTTAGTCTATGGTTGGTTTCTAGGTGATCGTAACACACACAGACTTAGGAATACATCGTCTTAATTTAAATTGATGGTCTTTAGCGCATAAAATGTGGAATATTAACTGAAATAGAGTACTCTAAAATTAAGTGATTTAACAGAAACTAGCGTGATTCACCCATGGTCCAATGATACCAATTGTCATGATATCAATTGATCAATGACAACAAAATTAGAAGATAATAAGAAGGCAGAATTATTCGTCAAAATTTACAAGTACATTGAAAAAGTAGGTCGAGCAATTGGAGCAATTAACAGATCGATACTAATCTATGATATTTCAAATTCTCTGTTAAAAAGCAAAAATATGTTGGTTATAACCTGCAGATTAACCATACGAAACTCTCGTTCTTATTTTTAATCTTTCTTAAACAAAGGCAGCGATGGATTGATTTGAAAATATTGATAGGAATATTCACTTTAATAATTTACTTTAAAGAATTATTCGAGGCATATTTAAAAATGGTTTCGGGGCGGAGGAACTTCAGGGACACTTATTTCCAGTCTTCTGTGTCAGGGGATCGACGTACAAATTTCGGAGCCGGAGCGGCCGGGAGCAGCCGGGGAAAAAGTGACGAAGAAGATAGCATGGAATCTGGATCGGCACGAACTCGACGGCCCAGTCTGTCAGCGGAGGTGAAAAAAGGGAGAGGCGAGAAGGTAGATCCGTGTTACCGATAGCGTGACCAGGACGAAGCCAGGAATCCGAAAACACGCGGCATCAGGCCCGTAACCAGATCCCGTTAAGACTCTCGGTTTCTCGGTGTCGCGAGAGCGCAATCTTCGGAATCAAACGAAGACATAGATCATTCTAAAAATACGCTCCCACCACTGGGCCCTGACGGTGCCGCCTCCGCCTCGTCCATTCTCCCGAAGCGGCATCGTTCCGGCGGGTAATTCAAAGCGTCAGGACGATAAGGCATTCGCATAACTCCTTTTGAATTATTTGAGTTATTTCACTATTAGATATGGTATGCGGCTCTCGCGACGGCCACGCCGATGCAAACGTTCTCGAACCGTTTCACAGTTCTCTTCGATCCTTTTGGGACGCCTCGGCTCTTTCGGTCGTATTAATAGCTGACGAATCTCAGCCGTGATCGCGACAACGATCGCTTTGATCGAGCATCTGAGCGTTCTTTCTTCAATGACTCCATGAACCAACCGTAGAATCGTTCACGTCTATTTGGAGGCTAAACTCGCTGTTTCCAGTAGGAAGATACTTTTTGGCGGTTGGTCACCGAAGGCCAGAAGGAGTCTGATTAATTCAAATTTCCCACGGTCGTTTGGAAACGCCACGGAGTTCGTGTTAGACGGTTAATAATTGTAAGCGAGTGTTTCGTCTCGAGGCTCGTGATGCTCGTGGCACGGTGTCGTTGACGTGGTCGTTCAGACGATGCATAGGCTCGACCGTTTGCGTCGGCAATAATTTGTCGAATGAGAAATAAACTTGTACTATCATGGAGAAAATACACCTTGACGATGTACGAGTGAAATAATGCAGGGAAACGTCCGCGCCACCGACTTCAAATGCTTTTCGGCTACTAATTATCGAATTAATAAATCTCGGTGATTGTTACGTGACTTTCACGCTGCTATTTTTATTCGCATAAGAATGGAACGTATATACGAAGTCCAGATAAATATTAAATAAGAATGTGATTGTTAAAAACTGAGAAGATTCGCGATAATATGTATACTCGTTGAAAACGACACTAGTGAAAAGTTAAAAGAACTCGTTATTCGTTAATGGTCGGAAGATTCCTGTGTCAGTTGCTCTCTTCGGTTCCTCCGGCGTTGAAACTACCGTGATTCGAATTTTACGACTTTCTAAAAAAGAACGTAACCAGTGTTTCGCTAATTTGTAGTCATGGCTCCTGAATCACATTAAGTTTACGTGCCTCCGAAATCGTATCTTTACTTATTAAAATAGTTTAAACCATCTTCTGTCCATATAACTGTATATGTGTAAATACTATCTGTAAGTTCTTTATCTGCAGATGTTCTAACATTAACATGGATCAGATAAGCTGACACAAGGACTACCACGATTAATTCAAACGTAACTGTTTGGTTTTAAAGTACAAGAGGTATAACTTCCTAGACTTCGACCAATGCCCTAAGTAATGTACTATAATACACTATATTTTGCAACTTATCGATCTGTGGAAAGATGACAAGATGAGAAAGTTATCTCAAGTAGCTCGATGTATCGAATCGCCAAGCTTCTGATAATTAAAAACAATAGCAGAAACGAAGCTGTTAGATCGTTTCAAGGCCCAGCAAAGACTAAGAGAAGTGTGCAAGAGAGCAGATAGAATCAGCACTGATAATTCAAGGAGTTGGCGAGCACCCTTTGCTCGTTCGATAATTGTAAGTGAACGGTTAACCGATGTGGCGTTGTACGGCGCACGAGGTGTGACGACGCGACGCCTCGCCTCTGCGATTATCACGTCTGTCACGATTACGCGAGGCGTCATATTGTTTGGTGGACGCTGGCGAGAAGACATCGTTGCGACGACGTTCGCGGGCACCGCGTTGTCCCGGTAATCGTCCTTGCGGCCGTGTCGTCGTGAATGGTCGGACGCCTAGTCAAGTAACAGCGCCTCTCTCCTCTCGCACGCATGGTAAACTTGTCATTTTTATAACTGTTTTTGTAAACGGCCGCTTCCCAGCTTCTATAAATTACGCGGTTGGCTTCTGTTACGCTCGCGTGGAGCCACGACGGCTGTAGCGGCTTTGATCTGTGGGAAATGTCTTTCTCTATATCCGCCCTGGTCCCCTCTGCCACCGCGACATCCCGCCACTGCTCTCTCGTCACCTTTTCCTTCCCTCGCCAAGCCACGAACCACGCAAAGTCTAGCTGAGAACGAAACGCGGTTACCGCGCGACTTTTATCCCGCTTCCTTTTTCGAACCAAGTTTCTCCTACATTCTTTGTTCTCCTCGTGTCGTCTTCCCCTTCCTCAATTCCCTCCACTCGCTATCACCGTTCCACCTCGATTTCGTAAAGAACAGTTTAGACAAAGGCCTCCCAGTTATATTGCCCACGGACATTTTTGGCGCAAAAGAAAATTCGCCCGTGATCTTCTAGAGAAGAGGAGGGTGTTTCATTGCGGGAGGATGAGAATGCGTGTTAACTTTATACTTCGCGGCGTCGATGCTCTGGTATAGAATTCGATGTGTCTAAATTAGAAACGGAAATTTTATGGATCTAGGAACTTCGTGATGGATTTAGTTCGCTGCGTGAATTGAAATTACACATGTAGTTTATTACGTTGAATTGCTGGCATTCCCATTTTTCCTAGCACGAAATATCGTGATAAGCATATTACGATAATTTTACGTGAAACAAATGAATGTTTATATTCGTAGAAGATGTTCCTGATTCTAAAGGAACAAACTCATTCTTTCCAAATCTCTACGCAATTTCAGCAGGATACATTATTTTTATTAGAAATTATCAACTGTTGTGGTAATCGTAGAATTTCCTTTAAATACGTGAAATATCGTTAAAAACGTCCTAATTACGATTCTGTTGCTATCCCTGCGCTTTATATCAAACTACCTTGTCACTTCTTCGCGTTTTGTCATTATCCGGCTGCCACGAAAGATCGTTCGACCGTATTAATTTCGGCCACGCACAATGTTAGTTGGTAATGATCGCGCGATGATTTCACCGGAAACATGTAACGCGCTGTGTAAACAGCGCGTCCATACTCATGTAGATAGTCGCAGGCGATCGCTGATGGGTATCGAGGTGACCAAACTTCGAAACCTTTGAAATCATAAAACGTAACACACTCTGCCATACATGGCCCAATGATTTCACATACTACTCTACCCAGGCTATTTTGTTGTCGGATACCAGGATCGTCGACGGAAATATCTGAACCCGTTACTCGTTACCAATTGTTAATTCTGAGATTACAACTAAAATTTGGTAAAAATAGCATCGAAGTGTGATTGCACGTATATTATTTATAATTGTTACTAATCTCGAGTACTTTATATAGAATCTATCTATTCGATACAGAACTTGCATCTCTTGAAATAATAAATAATTCGTATTACAAGATGTAATTTAACGTGTTTGATAACCGAAGACAGAATAAAATTCAATGACAATCTAATAAATCTTCTGTTTCGAAAAAATAATATCTATACGACGGTAGATGGCCTATTTCAGCGACACGTTATCTCTCAGAATTACACATCGCTCGAACATTCTTCAACTTCATGAAACATAAACAGGCATCCCCTTTTCCGCGTTCCATCGTTCCACCATTATTAAAACGATCTTCATATAGAATTGTGTTGAAAAATGGTTGAACAGGGTCCGCGATAACGATCGCGCAACCATAATTAAACATTCCATCCGTGAGAAACGTCGCGTCGCGTCTCTGACAAAGAACGGCAGCGTTTCCACTATTTATTTGCCGGTCGCGTTGCGTTATTCAAGGATGCACCCACGAAAAGGTCATCCTCGTCGGGGCGTTTATTAAACCGGAAGTGCTCGCAGTCGGTTATCCTCTCATTGAACGCCACGACGGCGATAACTGTTCAATGGCTCGTAGCGAACGCGTCTGGTGAAATTCCAGTAGCAGTCTCTCCATTATGATTCCTCTTTTTCCCCCAAGATCTCTCCCTCCTTCCTCCCCCGTTTCTCTTCCACTCGCTTGGCGGAGATTTGATTTGTCGCGTGCAGTGCACGCGCGCGCGAGTTCTCTTTTGAGCTACGATAATAGCGTGCTTCCAGTCGCCCGCTCATCCCTTCAACTTAAGCGACGTTATGCCCAGCGATGTACAAGAACGAGCTGCGTTCTGGCGACGCTGCCACGATCGAGAAAATCCTTTCCTCTTCTTTAGTCACTCACTTTGCGCCGCTTCGGGATCAACCCCCGACGCAGAACGGAATTTACGCGGCTCCTGTCGCCGAAAACGAGCTCACGCTATGAAATTGAGAGTGGTTCGCGTTTGCCCAAGCTATAAAACAGCTTCCTTTCGTGTATTAGGACAAGCAATGTGCTTGTTAACACTGCATATCTATTTGGATTTTCTGTTGCCAACAAGCAATAAAATACAGTATCGATTTGAATTTGTTCTATTCGAGCGGAGGAATGGAGAATTAATGATTGATATAACGAAATGATTTGATGGTAAAGTAATATTCGGTGAGTAATCGTCTATTTTACTCGGTTCGAAGGATTACAGTGTATTTATCAATTCTACAGTTACCATTTAGCAGAAAATATAACATTTATCTTATTCACAGCTTTAAATAGAGAATTCCACTTTATATTACACACAAAAGCAGACGCGTTAAGTGGAATATCTCTTATTTCTACTACGGTCACTTCAAGCAAATATTTCAAAACTCATAGTCCGATCCTAATTAAACACAAATATACTGGCACATTAATAATACCGACCGTTAATAAATTTAACGTGTTTAACAGGCGAATTTTTATACTGGCCTTAATATTCTCATAAAAACGACCGAATATTCTTTCCTTGGAGGAAACCTGACGGTTGAATCATCAGGCGTGTGGACTGGTAGAATAATCAAGTGGTTCGAAAAAGACACGACAGCCAGTTGATAATCTTGAAACGACAACGAACTAAGTACTAAGAGTACATCGAACGGCGATCGTTCGCTAAACCGGTAAGCAAATTTATTCGTCTGTTGTTGAGCGACGCCTCCTCGACCACGTCCGGCCGTGTCATTACTCCCTTTCACGATCCTCGTTAGCAAAGAGTCGCGCGCGTAAACCACGGATCCTGTAATAAGACGCGCGCATACCCAACCAGTTGACAACGACATCGTCTTTATGGTTCGATCGTTACCGTTACGTCTGCCGTGTGAGTTTCTTCTTTGTTACCTTTTCAAGCATTGTTCGACCAGACGCTGTCATTTCGAAGAACAGACACGAATTGAAACGATTCTAATTTTGCAATTGATTCAGGATTACTCTGTCTAACGTTGGCAGATGGCTACGAGAATGTTAATTAAGTATTTGTAGTTCAGATATTTTATGGAGATATTATTTGATGTTTCTTCGTTACTAGATCTCTAGATTGAAATGAACAGTGCATCGAAATGCGAAAACTCGGAATTCATATTTCTTTTTCTTTGCAATCCTTATATCCTAGTAGCAACAATCGAAAACATTTTTATTGGTTTAACACTAGAACTACCACACCAGTCAAATTGACTGGTTTTACAATTTTATTTTAAAATTCCTATTTCATGTTATATCTTTCTCCACAATGATGTAATGACCTTCGCAACGATAACTAAAAGAATAATGTAATGAATTTTATTTTGTTTTTTATGTATTCAAACTCAAAATAATTTTGTATCAAGACTACTTATACCAACACCAGTCAAAATGACTGGTTTTACAATTTTATAAGTGTATATATAAAGTAATAAATCAATAAATATAAAAATATTCTATTATCACCTATTTTTTAAAGATCAATCATTTTGGCTGGTTTTGGTAGAAATAGCTTTGTGTTAACTATCGGTAGTTCTAGTGTTAAGGATGTCTTTGACATAAGATTAGGACGGGAGATCATACACATTAGTTAATAAATAATTAACATCAATAATGAACTCATCGATAATTACATAATTAACATCAATAATTAACACATCAAAGATCAAGATGATTCTTTCGTATATTCCTCGCCTTTATCAAACGTGTTAAAAATAGAGAAACACATAGAAAGAGTAAACTCCATATAACAATCTGCTATTGTCTTTCCTCTAAAATCCACGGACGCAATTTACACGGAAATTCGTTGAATTCTCCACGTTTCAACTTCCAAGCTATCGAAAGCCAAAGTGATTCATCATCGATTCCATGAATTTCAATAAAACAGCATTGTTTGAATCACTTCCAGTCTTCGATTAGCAGCGTACGCAGGCAATTGGCGGGTCGAATTCGCAGAGCGCCACTCTGATCGCTGTAGTATGTATCACGTCGAATTCTTTTAATTGGAACTGGTCGATCTACGGAGGAAGAGGATTACGTGTCGCGGTCGAAGAGAACACGTACGAACGCACGGGCGCCATGGCTGCGGCTGGCAAGTGTGTAATAAGATATCCGCGGATACTCGAAGCCCTCAATTGGCTAATTTACCGGCAGTTAGCGGCTATCCGACCGCTTAGGTCATCCTAACGTGGCCGGGTATTCGGCCTGAATAATTTATAACTGCCTGTTTACGAGAATTGAGAATAATGAATTTCAGCGGCAATTCGCACTCCGACGCATCATTGACGAACTACAGCTGGCCATCGAGCCGGCTCGGATGTTCGTTATTAGGTGTTACGATGATACGTTCATATCCCGTGAATAACATCCTTCTTCGTTACGATAGCCTGTCGTTGTTGCATGCCGTACACGTGATAGACCTTGATTAATCGAAGGAAATAATACCCTGATCATCAGCGGGATTGATGCTTCTGACAAACACGGGCCACAGATCGTACGAATACACTGCTACCGGATAACATTGCGGAAACGAGCATCGATCCGACGTAGCGTAAGAGTTTTCAACGGAGTTGGTTAAGCGTCGCAGCTGTAGCGTGTTCTGCGCGTTATTGTCTTATCGAAAAGTAGGCTAATAAAAAATTAAGCTATTTGGAAGTAAATGGTGAAGTAATAGAGGCAAAGTTGCAGAAATGCATTACTGCAACAATGTATACATCGTTTTATACAAAATAGGATTAATGTAAAAAGTCTAATGCACAAAATAGAGGAAAACAAGAGAACCTTCCATGATTTATTGAGAAAAGGAATATCAAGGAAATCAAAAGTAAAACTTTCCGAGTAACTCGATATCGACACAATCGAATACGATACTTTCTATTTTTTAACTCGGCACCAGCTTTACTTTTGCTAACACTTCCATTATGATTGCAAATCGATTTTCCAAAGACCCACGTGCCAATCGTAAATTATCGCGCATCCGGTCGCTGCGACGAAAGTTGGTCTTAACGTACGTTTCGATAGGACGCGTGTTCTTCGGCCGATATGCTTCAGATATACGCTGGAGCGTGTAGGTGTCCGGGATCGGAGCGCTTCCGGTGGCCAAGCAGGGTCTCGCAGACGAGAGGGGCAGACGGGGAGGCCGATGTAAGTGAGCAGTCAAAGAGATGGCGCCTAATAGATTGGTTTGTAGGTGGAAGCATTATCTGCGACTTGTATGTGTGCGCGCGCGTGAACCACGATGGAGCGTGTAGAGCAGTGTGCATGGCCGAGGGCGGAAATTAGTAATGGAGCAATGAGCACCGCGCTGAGTAAAGCTGTCGGTCGTGGCTCTTCATCGGGGTTTGGGGAGGCAGGGAGTTGCTCGTCACGACCGTTTTGTTGAACAAGACGACGCGTGGATTTGGACACAACACATGAACGATTACTGGTCTAGCCATTAAATTGACACATACGAAAAACTTTGTGCTTCTTAAACAAACTGTTAACTAGACGTAGACCTCTCGAACGATCTTATAATTTGATTGTCGTGTAATTATATTAAATATGTATAATCCTTGATAATTTTCGTATGATTCAGTGCAGCAGTTTCGTTATTACAAATTTATAAAAATTATTAATTATAGAATTCAATAAATAAGTTGTGGATTGAAATATTGTCTAGATGAAATAGACGATGTCTTTAACTTTCTCTATGTATCGTGTCTCTCCTTGGAATAAAGTTAAATTAAATGAGACACTCATTAAGTTAACCCTCGATAGTATCGTCGAATCGTAAGTAAATAACAAAAATAATAATCGGAGCCGGATTTGAGTCAATCGAATTATAAGATCACGATTTCTCGTGACAAGTAATTCACATCAATATACATAGATGTTTGCTTAAAAATTAATCGAGGCGTGGGACGATCGATTCTCGTGTCTGCGAAAATCACCGACAGGTATAACCACAAACATTGCCCTCACCCTATAGCTGGGTAAAAAGTGAAACGAACATAAAAAGCGGCACCGCGAATCTAATCGACAGCTTCATAAAATTGAACCCATAAAGTCATAAAATCAACCACTCCGTTGGGGGATAGCCCGCCAGGAAAATATTTACAGTTCTTTTTGGCCGCTCTCGTTCCTGCAATCTTTCGCCAAATAGCAAAGGACTCGAGCTACTCTCGAATTTCATCAAATCCAATCTTTTTACTCTTACATTGATACCTAATCGAATCGAATTATCATTTTCCTTGTTCTTTCCAATTCAAAGATCTTCTTCTTATTTACAGAAATAATTTAAGAATAGAACGAAGACAAAGTAGGAAGAAGTCCAGTAACAGCTGAAACATTTACGAAATTACAGAATTTACGAAAATTTGGAACGTCTTAACGTCGCGTCTTCCAATTTTTCTTTCACTTTATTTTTCAATCGTTTGCTTCAAAGATCTGGAATGTATATTCCAAGTATCGTGATCGTAAGGGCTTCGTAGCCGCCACTAGTGGCCACAAAATCGAAGGATCAGAACGCGGTCGGTGGTCAGTGCCGTCGGTTATCTAGGAGCTTTTACAGCCAGCGCCAATACTCACTTTAGTGGTGGATCGATTCGGAGATATGCAAGCAATAAGCGTTTAATTGCACAGGATTCCTCATCGTAGCAGTCTCTTTAGAGCCGCCAGCGGTCCTGCGGACTATAAAAGGCATCGGACCTATAAAACGCATCCTTGGCTGGACGCTCGTTCCTACACCATTGTATGCACGTTCTGTCTCCTTCGCAGCGTTTTTCTCTCCTCTCCGCACTTCCCGGCTGCATCTCTCTGCCTCCTCCAACAGATTGCATACTCAGAGATACAATTTAACGATCACTTTGACTTGTGAGATACCGGACAGCGTTCTGATGGAATGAAATTGTTAGGTTCCTAGACTTCAGCACGGACGGAGGAAATGTTTTAAACCGACTGAAGAACGACGAACGTTCGTTGAATAGGTTGGACGATTTAATAAAAATCAGACATTTTCAAGTATTTTTTAGTTATTTTTTAGTTATTTGAAATTATTCTCATTAAATAGATGTTTGAGAAAAATTCATTTTTCGCCGATTATGGTTAATTAGAACGAATCAATGTTAGTATTACTAATCAATTTCAAGGGCGCTTAGAAACTCGAGTTACGATAGAAGATCGATTTAGACGCGAGAAAGACTCGGAGACAATTCCTTACAGACGTTGAAGAAAGAATTCTGCCAATTAGAAACACTTGCAAATACTTAAATGCACTAGACAGTTAGAAGAACAAGCTTCGAGTCGTTTTAATTTAAATGCAATAATAAACGAAGGATAGGAATCCTTCTAGAAAAGAAACTGACAGAGAAGTCTAATCCAGAAATAATTCTGTATTGGCAAATAAAAAATTGAAAGTTAGAATAAAGTTTCTATTGCTAAGAAACTAACTCATCAACCTTTCGAAATCGAACGAATTGAAAATAAGAGATTTTCTAGAACTGTAGGAAAAGAAAACGCGATTCGAAAGTTTGTGCAGAAAATTTGGAAGTCTAAGGGAATCATACTGACGAGAAAATCGGAACACGAGATTGGAAGAAACGTCCGAGCCTTTGCTGGGGTTCGAGTAATTCCAAACATCTAGAGAGTTTTAATTAATGGGATATTTTGCTGTTCCGCTTCTTTGCGAGCATCGGTGTGCTGGCCGATTAAACAAATACGCACGTTCTCTCGTGGCCGCGCCAGAGTAATCGCAATTTGTACTTGTTATCAGATCGACTTTCACGAGGACTTGGCAACCTCGTCACGCGTGCCGACTACATTTCAATTAAAACTAAAAGCCACTGACCACCGTCGAAAAGTGGTAGAAACGTTCAGAAATGTGTCATCGGAAGGAAGTTGATTAGATAGACGATTTTCGATGGCTTCCTGCTTATCGTTGATAGGGCGAGAAAACGAACGTTCGATGCTGCGGTTGACGTCTAATCGCGACGTTTCCGGTAACGACGTTCGGAAATAAAGAATAATGAACATGTAGGAGGCTTATAACATCATACTTCTATATTTATATAATTCAAATATTTTAGAACTCCCCCTTTGTTAACTTTCTTCTTGTATGTTCGTCCGTTTTGAAAATATTCAACAGAATATTAAATTACTTAATAAAAGTTTTATCTGCTGCAAGTATCGTAGATTCTTTTAATTCCAAGATACAGAATATGTTGGATGGAAAATATAAAGGGCTCGTTAAAGTTTCCCAACCTTTTTGTCTAATTATTATATCACCTCATAACTCAACAGATACTAACCGAACAATAATTTTTATACTATCCGACGCAAATATTATTTTATATATTATATTATATAAATAGAATATCGTTTAATTTAAAATATTAATTATAACAGTGAGATATCTTAATACGTTGGGTTGGATTTTGTCATTAGGTGGTAATGACAAAATACGCAATCACATAGTTGCCAACCCAATATATAAACCATTGTAGAATTAACTAAATGATTCTAAGATACTTTAACTCTTTAACTAGATGATCCTAATTAAACTGAAGAATTAACTAGATCAATGAAGTAGGATCGAAGAAATGAATCAGTAAACGACTAATCATAAACATTGTAGGAAAGCTATTTGATCTTGCACAATCAGAAACCCGTAAAAAAGTTGGCTAGCATCGAAATAATCATCGATCGTGAGTCTGGTCGATTTCATGGAAGCGCATAAATGAATTTCCTCTTCCTTGGAAGAGCTTGGCAATCCAGGGGGATCGCAACAGACGAAGCCGGGGCATTGCACAAAATGGAAGTTTAATTGAAGGCAAACAATAATGCGATGCGCGCATAACCACGCGGGTCAGGAATGGCATTCGTTATGTGTCTCCGTTCTCCTCTTTTCCCTTCGTTTCTGCCGTGGCCGGGGCGTCTTCACGTCGAACGTATTAAATTTCACGCATCGCCTCTCTCGCACTCCCACGATTCGCAATTGCTCGCATTCCCCGCAATCTAGAAATCTAGATCGCTATTAATTTTATATCTTCCTCTACTGCACGCCGTGCAGTTTTGCATCGGCGCATCCTTCTCCACCACATCTTCTTCGTCTTTACAGTACTTGGCCGTTTGATCGCGAGATCTTTCCAATCTTCGTACGTGTTTCAACTTAGTGGAGATTAAAGCTCTCTTGTGTATTCCAGACGAGGTATGTTGGCAAATCGATATCAGATCGAGCTGTACAATCTTTTTTACTTCTTTCGTATCTTCCAGTGTTACCTGAGATTGTACTTCGTATATACGCGCACGCTTTTACTTAATTAAGATGCATATAACTTACATTCGTCCTGCTTGTATACTTATTGCATAAATGACAGAAGAGACTAAACGTAGATAGCTGTTACGAAATTTGTAAACTCATTACTCGAGTAGATACGTAATTGGTATTCGACATCTTAAAAAAACGCGCTATTTGATAACGTAGATAATTCCAAAATAAATTTCAAAAATTAATATTTATAATTATCGTCACCGTATTGAGGCATTGACCATGATAAAATAACTTGTCTTAACAATTGATGCCTTTGGCTTTTACAAACATTTTAACCGCTATTTTTTCATATTAAAATTCCCCTTTCTAACCATAAAGTGACATTAGAATGAGAAAATCAGTGCAAGCTTCTCGTGTGTTTCCTCTATGATTTCCACTTTTCCTTTACCAAACTTAACAACGTGTCTCCTGTCATTTACATTTATTGCTGGAACGAGAGTCTATCGGAATTTCGTCCAAATTCGCCGGCATTCAGCATCGTAAGAAGAAACCTGATTCCGGTAGTCGCCGCGAACAAGGTGCCGAACAAAACTCGGCGAGATCCCACGATCGATCGAGGATGCCGCGCTAACGAGCGTGTCTCGCGTCGGAAAGTTGGTACCGGACAACGATTCGTCGTGCAAACGGGCCGGGCGCCCGATGTCTTCACCTCTGCCCGTTGCCAGGTTCCGGCAAAAAGCGAGATTTCGAATCGCCAGTCGGGGCCCCGTTCAACGTGTCATTACTTTTAACTAGCTCTCTCAGGGAGCATCGGGTCCCCGGTCGGCCTAATCTCGGCAATTATCATCGCGTAGGTACACAAGAGCGGCAAACTTTTACAAGCGTTCTCGAGAGAGAAGTGGCGAAGACGGTGTACGCAGAGAAGAAGAAGAAGAAGAAGAAGAAGAAGAAGAAGAAGAAGAAGAAGAAGAAAAAGGAGGAGACGAAGAAGAAGAAGAAAAGGCCGTTGTTCGTGTAAACGCTTACGTTGGCCGTCAACGCCGTCGACCACTGTGCTGACCCGTGAGCGACTTCCCACGACACCAGCAGGACCAGTCCTTTCCACTAATTTCATTAAACAGTCCGCGGTAAAACCGAAAAAATTACGTGTCCCTGACACGAGCCATGACCAGCTACCGGCTAAAGGACTGCTACGTGCCCACGAAAAATTTGGTAACTCCGCCATGGTATTAAGAAAGATTTTTACGCGCACGACTTTTTGGATACGAGGTTTTGCATTCGAATGTTTAAAGCCTCTGTCGCTTTATTTAATGGCGAAAGACTGGAAGGATACATTTTCTTTGCCTGGTTCTGTGTCGTAAACGATGGATGATAAGAGTTGTTCAGAATTCTGCATTTTTTTAAATATATGATCTTTCTTCTAATTCACACTATGCGTGTTATCCTCTTTTTTTTGCTATTTTTATTAATTTTGAATTGATTTCTTTCCATTTTTATTAAATACAGGACGTTATTATAAATATCGCGCCTAACAATCAATGAAGCGACTGGAATTTCGTCTATGCAACGATTTTTATCAACGATAGACGACAAAGAGTAGTTTCTCGTGGCAAGCTGCAAGAAAACAAACGATTTCGAGAAACGAGAGCGCGCGATCGTCGCCGCAGTTCGGACGATTGCGATTAATTAATTTTACTCCGAGCCGAGACACTTAGTTTCCGTTCGTTTAAGCTCGTTAATACGCTATCCTCTGCCCCTCTAGCTGCCTCCGGTTTCCCTTTCTCTTTCTCGTTCTCTCGTTCCCCTGTGGTCTCTCTTCTCTATCGTCCGTCGAGCAAACTGGAGAAACAGCTCACTCAGTTTACGCCGTGCATGTAAATTCATCTGCGCCAGTTGGGTCGTCACGAAGACCGACCTCCGCTCTGACCGATCTACTTGTCGCGTTCCCTGCTTCTGCCACGCCAGCCAGTTCTCCGGGCCTTTTCACTAAAAAGCTCACACGAGTCTTCGAATGTTCTTTAATTCCGTTTCCAGTCGTTCTTCCATCCACCGATTTCTTCTCGCTTTTTATCGATAGATTACTTAATTTCTTGATATTCGAAACCAATTGATTTCTACATATTAAATACACATTCAACTTCCTCAGATTTTTGAATCGTCGCCGATGCTCACATTTTCCTTCAATCTACCAATTTTGCAAGTGACATAAAGAACACTAACCTTACCTTATGATCGATTGCAAAATTTAATTTAAACTTGCACATTCATCGCTATATTTTTTGTTCATCCGATTTTATGTAAATTCTTATACTGCCCGATTAATCAATTTCCCAATTTCTTTCAACATAAGAATTTACATATAGACGAACAAAAGAAACAACGATGGATGTACAATTTTAAATTAAATTTTGAGACCGAGTCTGGTAAGGTTAACGTTGTTAACGTTGCGTCGAGGATTCGCTGTTTCCAAAAATGAAACGAATCAAATATATCCAGATGAAGGGTTGAAGTCTAATTAGCGACGGTAGCCGATGCGTGTAAAGTAGTTTTCTTAGGAGCGGAATCGCCAGAAATTGCGATGAGCTGGTGGAATTGTCGAGAGTCCGCGGAAAACATCGCGGCAGAAGTCCGCGCCTGGGGAAAGAATGCGCAATGGCCGGCTCGTTACAACCACGACCTCTCGCGCGTCTCTTTGTCTCCGGAGGCCAGCGGTACGCACCAGGTGCCCGTAATCGTTCACAAATTAACGTCGCCGGGGCAGGTTCTTCTCGACTCGCGCGGATTCAACGCTGCCTCCGTATAAGGACAATATACCAGGCCGTGTTTCAATCATTTTGTTCCGGCGTGTCTGCTACCGTTCGCGGTCGATGCCAACCAGCGGCTCGCTTTTTCTTCGATCCTTGAAAAACACGTCTCTCTCACGTACCTTTGTGTTTCCCCTTTTATTCTGCTGGATTCGAACCTTTTTCATTTCTTTTTTCGATAACTTGTTACTTGGTTTATCATTCAAATTTAATTAGGATAGAATTAACAGTTGTAGGGGAATGATATAATGTAGATACGTATTTTTGATATAAACGTAAGAATCTGTTAAAAGAGGTGAAATGGTCAGGGTAATAAATTACGGAAGCAGGTTAACCGGTTTTTTTTTTTCGTAGTTAATAGGTTGAAATGTTGAAGGAATATAATTATTAAATTTGGAATTTTTATGTATTTAAAGGTGTGAAAAAACACGAAATATACATGACACACATACGAAAGTATGTAAAATACCCAACGTACAGTATCTACTGGTTATAATATTTGGCGAATGAAATGTATCTCTGTTTCAGTCCCATTTTTTAAAAATGTGCTTGTAGAGATATAAATATGCGCGAATATCCTTAATCATGCTTAATAACAGTGAATATACAATCTAATACATGCGTTTAACTTACGGTCTTCTATTCGGACAAAGGTACTTGAACCATGCTACCTCGAAAAAAAAAAACTAAACGAGCAAACTTTAACCACCCAGCAATCAGCAAAATCAACAGAATCCGCGGTATCTATCTCGAGAGATACGATCAAAAATTTAGGATCCGCGAGCTTGCACATAACCGCGCGCGAGTGCAGGTCACCCTAAACCGATGAAGCTATAAGAGAAGTTCGCGCGACGAAATGGCGAACCTACGTCAAGTTCGCAAGTCGGCGGAAAGGTCCGGCCGATTAAATGCAGCATAATTCTCGACCAGTGAAATTCCACGTGCACGCGAGAATCCATCAGCGGATACCGAACACTGTTCAAGAACCTGCTCTATCCGGCGTCGCCGCGAGACCGCGTCCATCAGCGTCGTTCGTGGCAGTTCTCACACTTTCCACGTGTCACGTCGGCCCGATACGATCTACATAAAGATCCGGAGTTCATTGCTCAACGCGTTAACGCGGCTGACGACAAAGACGTAGTTCGTGGAGACCCGAGGACTTTCAATCTGTCTCTTTCTTTCGCGGAACGTTCAACGATACTCCTGATTTATGGATATTGCTCGCTCCCGTGAGCCGTTCTCAGAGACCCGGACACGTGTAATAAAACGCGACGGATGCGTGCGTCATCGCGGATACAACGCGCGTTTCGGACTCTCTTGGAAGTCGTTGCTACTTGACCTCACGAACTCAGCTGTAACAGCCGCTTTCCGAAAGTCGATTCACCTTTCGACTGTCAGCGTGTTAATTGGTCCCCGCTCCTGCTGCTCGTGATTTGCTATGTCGAAGAATTGGGTACTTGAAGTGATAATAGCGCGAGCGACGTGGAAATAAAAAATGATTCTGACCTGTATCTGTCAAGGTAGGATCTATAGAAGATAGAAGCCTACGATTTTTACTTTTGTGGTAATTTTAATTTCGTGGTAAATGTTGCGTATATACCTGGTAACTTGTGTTGCAATAAAAATTGGCAACCTTTAAATAAAGTGAGCAGTTTAACGCAAAATACTAGCTTTTCTAATTTCTTTAAAATTTCTTTTTTAACTCGTGTTCGAACGGTTTATTTCGCTTTTTACGTCCATAACGGCATGAAATCGTGACTGTAAGTATCAACCGTTTGAAACCTAAAAAAATGAGACTATAATAACTAAATAAATCTATGTACGGGTAGCTCGCGACCTCAAGATACCCGCAGTCAAAGAAGAAATATCCAAATTCAGTAATAGATACAACATAGGAGTTAACAACCACAAAAAGCCACTAGTTACTCAATTACTTGACACGTCGGATCAGATCCGCAGGCTAAAAAGACATTACCCTTTAGATTTAAGCACTAGATTCAACTAGAATCAAACACAAGATAAACACTTATTAAACATCGTACCACGCCAGAAAAATTTACTTCTAATTCTCAATGAGAATTGATTGTAAAATTCATCCAAATAAAAAAAGAAAAAAAGTGTACAGGTAGCTTCAAGTACATATTTAACAACCGATAACTCTTCTTTCGTCCATCACCAGCTATAACTTAATCAACGCTCTTTCACCTTCTACATTTTCACCTTCGTTTTTCAAATCTTTCGCGTATTCTTCGTGTCAGATTTTCTCTATCATATGTTACTTTCGACACAAGTTGCAATTAAATAAGGAAGTTTCTAGATGTTTCTACCTTGATTCATCTATCGGTAGGACGCGACGTTTTCCGAGTAAAGGAGATCCAGCTAAAGGCAGTATCTTCCGCGTATCTTTCCATTAAGCTTCATCTGATCCGCGCGAAACAGCGATTACACGGAGGGTCGTCGGTCTGCCACGAGGATACACGTAAACGCGAGCGACTCGTAAATTTTCCGTTCCGCTCCCGACCCCCGCCCACCATTGCAGCACAGAGGCCCGGTGGAAGGGTGGGCCCTTCGGTTGATTTAGCATTCAGCACTTAAATCAATTCTAACAAGTTCGGTACTTAAGAGCTCCCGAGTTTGTACAGAGAGCGTTGCTCGCTCATTCCTCGAAGCGGCGTCTGCGGCGGGGCGGCCGGGGGTTGGCGGAACCTGGGCGCAGATGGGCTCGCGGAATCTGCAAGCGTTCATTACAATTATCATAGCAGCCCCACAACCGTAACGTTGCAAACATTAAGATGCCTTTAGAACCGGGTTTCTTACGGGGCCTGCATTGGTTTCCGACGTCTATTACGTTTTATCCATCGTTTCTATTTTGAATTTGCGTCGAAGCGTCGTTTACTAATTTTAGTCGCTATTGAATAGCACGATTGCGTAACTTTGTCGGTTCGTTTGTTATAACACGTGCCAGCGGTGAGAAAAGATTGAAATAAAAGATACGGAGCTGGTGTTTATCTTGAATTTCGTTATGTAACAGGGTTGGCTTTGTCCATTTTGTTAAACATATTTTAATACGAAGCTTCGTGTTTTAAGGATTGATTTAAAAAATATCCTGTTGTTATTCGATGAATATAGTTCTATCCGTTGACTATGAAAAACGCGAATAGCTAAATAATTTTTACGAAGCGAACGTACGATACGAACATTTCAATTTCGACGTATTGTGAAGCACGTACATTGCTTTAAATTATTATTTGCAATACGTAGTAACCGTTTATAAATTATAAAATGTTTTCAATATTCACTTGAAAAAATGATTAGTCTTGTTCGAAATGAAATCGACGATAAAAGGGAAACCTTGAAACGCAATGTTTGGGATATTTCCTCTCATTGGAGGCCTGCGGTCTCTTTAGTTATAACTTTTTCTGAAGCCCGATTCCCCGCAATCGAAAGTAGCATAAGGTTTAAGGATCGGAGGGGGTTGAGAAATGGCAAAAGAAAGGGGTGCGAGGGCAGGAGTGGGCCGCCTTTTAGCGAGTGGCGCGAGCAACCCCTTTCTTGTAATTCGACGAAATAAACGCCGAACGTTAGGCCAGGAGCAATAAAATAAATCAAGCCGCCGAGTCGGGAAGGAAAACATTACCCCCGAAGCATCCTGATGGCAAACGAGGGTCCTTTAGTCGTTAGAAGGTTTCTGGTCGAAGACACTACTCTTGGTCATTGTTTCCGTAGATACTTCAACGTATTAAAATTATTTTATAACTATGTTATCGGCCGTTATTCCACAAAAACTGATACGATACACAAGGCAATTATTTTGTTTATTTTTAGTTTTTTATTTCAAAATGTTATTAAAATTATCGAAGATGAAATGGTCGAATTTTTAATAAAAACTTAACGCTTATAGCTTACTTCGGAATATCAGCCAAAATATCATACGATAGATTCAATATATTCTGACCATTGTAAGCTAAAGTTATGTTCATATATACTAATTAAAATCTACAGTTTATCCTTCTTTGGTATATTTCAATGTATGATTGATACGTCTGTCTACTTTAATTCGGCAACAGAATTTTTTCATGCCAACAACAGGCTGTTTTTTGTTAAAATTTTATTCGAGAAAATGATAATGGAAATGAATGTCGTTCCCAATAAAAACTTGTACACATGCAGTGACGAAAGAGTTAAATTTAAAGATAAAATCGACACATTAATATCCCCGGGTGGTTCTCTAACGATTATTAACCGTAATACCCAGGTTCGCTCGTTTGACTTGTCACTAAACGAAACTACGAATTGAGACGTCGATTGTAAATTTCTCATAACCCAGTAAGAGATGACCGTGTTGTAGTGTCGTAAAGTCATCGGGCACGATGACAAACGACTTAACGGAAAAGTGTACGGCGTTCAAAAACAGTGAACGTGTCATGTCGCGTATGTCCAAGCTGATTATTAGTGATCGTAAAATATTGATTGATTCTGACACCTGGTTTTAACCACCATATATTACGATTCCCCTGGACTCTGACCACCAACCAGAAGCCATTACCTTGATGATACGTTCACTACCTGTGATCTACATAATTACAAGCAGACGCGTAACAAATATATTTAAAAGGAGTTCAGCGTACTTTCTGTCGTGTCTGCACATTCCGCTCTGCCTGCTCCACATTTTAAACATATGGCAGGAAGTAAGAGCTTGCTATTACAAAACGAGAGAATTTCGATTGGTCTGGCTGAAATGTGAAATATATGATAGTCTCAATTATAGATCTGCGATCTTAATGATTAGTCTATCCTTTTAGAGCCAAGTGTATGTGTTTACTTGAATTTTTATTTTACAAGTACGTATAATTTGCAAGTGATATATTTTAGTGTCTGTATATTTTTTAGATTTTATTTTATTTACTCACTTTAATCTGATTATAATAGTTATTGGCTTCCGGTTTTCAAATTGTAATAAAAAACTATGATCTATGAAATCATAAATCTTTGGACAAGGAATATGGCAGCAGTAACGAAACCTATTCAGAATATCAATATCCTTGATTAAAATTAAAAAAAAAAAAGAACGAGTTCATATGTTTAATAGCTTCGGACATAGGAATTATAGAAACAGTTCTCACAGCATTCGACTAATTAACCAACTGTTCTTTATCTCTTTTAGAAATCCACATTTCCCATTCGCGCATTCGCCATTTCAACTCTTCAGTAACTGTGTAACTAAAGAAATAATGGCTTTTAAACTCTTCTATGTTTTATATAAAACAACGCATAACTCGATATTATAAAGAATAGATCATGAAAACGATACCAATCTTTCACTAGTTAGAATTCGTGATGCAAAGATCCAGTTCTTCCCATAGCAAAAATCGAGACGTACGATAGGGTTGCGTCAGCGGTTGCTCGATAAATCAAATGCAGCCAACTAAAAGGATACTCGATCTCCGAAAACTCGCGGCACCCTTTCAAGAGCGGCACTCCCAGCCGCTTTCATCACCCCCGCGGAGATAAGGATCGACGGGGTAGCAAGGGGCAATCGAAAGAGGAGCCGAGAGGAACGAGGCGGCAGAAAGTCGGAGGAATCGGGAATCAGGGAACCGGATTTAAGGACGAGGAAGAGGGGGGCTGCGTTGAAGAGTTCGAAAGATACGGGGTCGGGGGTTGAACGGGTTCCATGGGGGATAAATACGGCGCCGACGGAGAGAAACACAAACAGTAATTACGAATATCTCGGCTCGGGATCGAAAAGACATCGCAAATCTTTAACTGGTTTCAGCCATCCGGCTTCCTTCGCCTCGACGGGAACCCGAGGGTGATCTTCCGCTCTCTTTCGACGCTTTCACCCTTCCTCCTCTTCCCTCATTGCCCCCACGGGTCCTCCGTCTGCCGAGTATCAACGGTACGAACCCCTTTTGCTCGTACTTTCGGATTAACCCTCTCCCTTTTCCTCACCTCGTTTCGTGTCGAAAACTTATTAGTAATTACGCCGGGTATCTGCGCGCCCAGATCGAAAAGAGAGGACGCTCGTCCCTTCGATCACCACCTACAGAGTCAGCTTTCCGCTCCAAACCGTTTAGTTTGCTCGCTTCGTACCTCGGTTTCTTTAATTTTCGAACTCGATTCGATCTGGTAAATATCGAAGGAGATGAGAAAAGTTTCGCATCCCTTTGCAGTCCTATTGCTGATCGCATTGTTGGTTAGCTGGCTCCGTTCAACTCGGATACGATCATGCTTGACCAAATTGTTAGGTGGAATCGAGCATAGGGTAGGTTTGTACGAGTTTGATCCGGTTTCGGTAAGCGCAGTTACTGGTAGCAATCGATTTATCTTTGCTTCTGTGGATGAACGTTTTAGGTAAATGTCGTCGAGCGATATTCCGATCTCGATGATCAGAGAATAACGTTAAGGGTTGTATAGGAGCTTCGAAGAGTAAATTTAATTTCGGCTGCATTCATGTTATGAATATGAGAAATAAATGTTACAGGATAGTCGAAACTAAGCTTTAGCAGTTTGATGCTGCTTAAAAGTTTGTATTACGGTAGATAAGAAAGACGCAAAATCTGAACAACACTTTTGATAAATTCTAAATTTCACGCTACGCGTACATTTCGACTATGAGATATAGACTACCGAATAACGCAAGGACCAAACATATATACGTAGATTTACCATTAACAAAATACTACTTGTCTAATTGTTTAGAGATCGATTTAAAGATCAGTCTGACACTTTGAACTTGCGTAATCATAGAATGGCTACTTTCACTGTTTTTACAGAAAGTATCAGAAATGTTAAACACAAATTTCAAAATCCTGGACAAAGCACATTTACGCATGAACCATTTATAACAAAGGAGCGCAAAATTGGGAGGCTGTAATAGAGAGATGAAATTAGTTTCGACTGCGATTCGCTCGAGAGGAGGAATTGATCGCATCTGCGAAGCATCTCGTTAAAAATGAACATTATTAAAATCGATAAGGTCGCCTGTGCACCAAAGAGAGTTCTGTTCTCGTTGAAAATGCAAACGTGCAAAGTATCTCTGAAGGGCTATTACTGTTACCGTCACTGTTACCGTTCTCTTGATCTCTCTCAAGAGCACGAGAAGAGGGGTTCAGCATTACCCAATGGATGGAGAGTGCTAGCAGTTTGAACGGCAGTATTATACGGAAAAGAGTGGCGATGTCTATTTGAACGAAGATAACAGGAGGCAAGGGAGCGGAAAGAAAGGATAGACAAAACGAACTGGAAGACCTTTGGTGAAACAGTAAACTCCAAGGATAAGCACGTCTTTAAAACGGATCCGCATGATTCGTTTTAATGATTTTAATTGCGGTCATTTCTGTCAATAGTTCGACGTTTGCACGGATACGATTTTCTTCCAAATCGTTGGCTGTGCACAATCATTTATAGGAGCTTGAAATTTGATAATAACGCCGAGAAATAAAATGGAAATTTTCCGGTAAAAATCTGATCTCAGCGAGTTAACTATGACACTGACATTTAACTTAACGTTTTTAACATATATTTAACATATACTTCCTCTCGAGGGGATTAGTGTCACTAATTAGAATATGTGAAATAAATTGCTGTAGCTTTAAAGGAATCGATATTCTTCCAATTACGGCAACTTCTCTTTTTCGATCTACTATAGTCGAACTCCTTCTATTTTAAGAATCTACCTCCTCTTTTTCATTTCAAATAAATTTTTTTTTTTCAAAAAAATGTGTACGTATTACTAACATGCAAAACAAACTATATGCAAAATGTCGTTGAAAAGATCTGTATGGCTCCTTTATAAAAAAAAAAAGAACAGAAGGGTCGTAAAAAAACTTGTACAATGGAATATTCTTTAAGCTATCCCTTTCAATTTTTCCAGGAAATTCAACATTTTCTGCGTCAACATTTTCTTTTGCAATTAATTTCAAGCGTGTTATCGGCGATTGTTTTGTCAGACGCGAAACACACTTCAAAGCCGGACCCCGTTCAAACGATTCCGGTCAACTGATGTTTGCTTCGGTTAGCCAACTGGTTGTCCCTTCCGGCGTCCTGTCGCACCCTCCTGTCCAGTCCTTTCCCCGACAATAATCACTGGGTCTCCTTTAATTCCGTGGCAACCCCATTACATCGGAGACCCTTCTTAGTCAAATAGCTCTTTCCGAAAAGCTCCACGTTTTACCACGGTGTTTAGCAAAAAAAAGAAGGGTTTGATTCCCAGGTTTCTTCATTGCTCCCTTTTTAAAAGGATTCCCATCCTTCCTCGGTAAGACTAACAACTCGATCACAAAAGCGATAAAATGGAAGTTGGTTATTTGCGATGGTTTCCTACTGAATTCTACCGCGATTAAATAGAATTAGCATGCATGAGAAATAGAAATAACGATAATAGAAATAAGAAAGAAAATTATTGGATTTAAAACATATTTGGACTTGATCGAATTGAAATAAAACTTTGAAATAAAGTAAGAAAGAAAATATAAGTTACAAGCGAGCAATCCCCAAATCTTATCATCTAAGAGATAAATCCTCTCATCTAAAAGAATACAGGAAGATTTAAAAATATTTTTCATATTACTTATAATATATTTTTAGATATGCAATCAATCATTTGTACGTTCGTTTATCAATAATTAGAAGCGACATGGTTCACAGAAATTCACGAAGGAACAAGATTCACTGCGAATACCAGGGAAAGACAGGATCGCTCATCGAATCCAGGTCCACTTGGGGATGCTTCTCACCCCTGTCGTTCGGCTCGGATCGCGTTTATGTCTGGATCGCCCCAAACACGCCATAAAATCAGCCCCTGCATGTCCCACATGAGCATGCGGGCGAGAACACCATATTCTCCCCCTCCCCTCCTAAACACAGGGGAGTGGGTGTGAAAAAAAGGAAGCGGGGAGAGGAAAAAAAATAGAGAGAGGATAGGTCCCGTTCGCAGGCCGGTGCAAAATCACCCCCTCACCCTCGCAGCAAGGCTCAACAAGTGTATCAGCGCAAAAAAAAGCCAGCGCCCCGACCATTATCGGTGAAATTGGGAATCAATAGGCCATGAAAGGATGGGGTCGAGTGCACTTCTCCCATGGCAAACGATCCTCCACGTTCGTTCGTGCATCGAGCTGTGCGCGCACACATATTCTCTATCATCACACCCCTATTACTTCCACGGTAATTCGATCGTCGCCAGCGGCGTGTTAAAAAAGAAATGCGGAGAAATTTCCTACACCCGATTCGATAAATTACGTGCGAATACGGCACGCCAAAGCGTCGTTCAGCTACACCACTGGTCATCGGGGAACAACGTTCCATCGCTTTATCAAGTACGCTATTATAAAGAGATTGTAGAAAAGAGACGAAGAACACGAGGATGGAATAATATGTGGTTATTTTCATAGAGGGGTTGCTTTACGTATTTACGCCATTACTAGAAATTTTCGATGTACGCGCACAGTGATATCTTTTATATTTTTAATCGCTTCTACCATGAGAAGGTTTCTAATTAAAAAGGGTTCATTGCTATTGTTAATAGCTACGATTCTTTATTGAAACGACGAATACTGTTTTTTGATCGTATCGTTTTTTAAAAATCACACGAGTCTTAGTTTCAATTATTCGAGAAATATTCCTGGTTATCGAAGTGATTCGGTTAATTGTATTATTTCTTATCTCGTAATATACTATTGTAATTATTATATCGATGACTATTAGTTTGATTTTTCATCGACTATTAATATTGACATCAATGCAAGTCGGAAAATTGAAGAAATTTATCCCGCACGATAAAGTATAAATACCAGCAATTTTTTTAAAAACATTCCTTAAAAAATCCGTTTCAAAAATATACGACGTACAAGTTGCAAAGCACGCAGTTTCATCGCGTCCTTGACGCGCGAAGAAAAGTAAAGCACGCCGTTCTTTCATTGTCCGAATCGTGGTAAAGAAGAACGAAGAAATCTCGGCACGATTAAAAGGAAAACTCCTGGTACCTGTTCTATCGGAATTTCTTATCGCGTGGAGCAGGTGGGAGACGGTAACAATGCGAGCCTAAATAAATGTCGATTTACGGGCTCGCAAGTGACACGGGATGTATAATAAAATTTCGTTTGCCGAGAATCACCGCGCGCGCACAATGCGTGCCAGGATCGTAAAACTCACGCCTTCTTTCCACGATTCTCACTCCTGCTCTTTGCTATTCCCTGACTTTATTACGCCACCATGGTATACAGACATTCGTTTGTATCGTCCACGAATACACCGAGAAAGACTTGGATCTTCGAAGAGGGTTGCAGAACGACAAGGACCAAAGACAATGTTTCTATTGTGACCGCTCGTAATCACGGGGTTCGGCTTCGCCAGGTGCTTTGCCGGAAACTGATAAGTTCTCTTAATTTCTTTATTGCCGCCATACGGTCCTACGTAAATAGGACCCAACCTCGTTCCCGACACAGAGTTATTGTTCGAATCAAGTGGGGAAAGAAAGGAATGGTGCAACGGATGTTCTTTTTTGAGACTGTTACGATGGTTAAAGGTGTTTGATCGTCGAGATGTATGTATAACATTTTGACGCGTAGGTAAGACGGATGTTAAGGTGATTCAATTATTTTAATTTATTTCGAAACAACCTCTTGTGCAAATTGCTGAACTGTAAAGTAATAATATAATATGTAATTCTGGATATCTTCAATAATCGTATCGTAATTAATTATGTATCTAACAGCATGACATTATAGAAATCATATATCGATAAAAATGCAATAATTCTAAACCTATCTTTTACCTTTACCTCAAAATACAATATGCGCCAATATGTTGTATCGTACAAAATCTACATAAATACGATTATAACAAAATTGTATAACGTTGATTTTTTCAAAAACAAAAATATTCACCAAGTCAAACAGGACGATTGGGATTAGGTGATTGGGATTAGCATCGAAACAGTGATGAAATTTTGAATGCTTTATTCCACCAGGAAACGGAAGATTCGGGGTGCTGCACTAGCTCCTCCTTTTCAAACGTAGTCGAGCGCAGGAAATGCGCGGTCGATTGACGTGTCCTTTATAGCCACGACTGTATATACCCAAAGAATTACCATATTGAAAAGATGGTCGCGTCACCGGGGATTTCGTCGTTCTTAGCTTTCTCATTAAATAGTCAAGGACCGATAGCGGTCTCCCGCTTCAATTCCCAAAACTATTTCACTGTAAACGAGATAGTAGAAGAGGAAAGTGAGAACAGAGCAGGCGAAGAGAAAAAGGCAGATCCCGTAGCACTCGTTCGTTAGAAAAATTTCTCGAATCGGCAAGGAGAGAGAAAACGGACGGGCGACGAAATTCCTCGACTTCCGCATGGGTCGTTTGCCCTCGTCCTTTCGTCGTCGATTCGCCTCTCCCTGAAACACGTTGCGTCGTTAATATTTTTAAGACGACATCAAAGCCAGCCGCGCTGCGTAGAAACCACGTCCTCCAACTCGTTCACCCCGCATCGAGAGGGTTGAAAGTTGCTCAGCTGGTGGTGGTTTAGGGTGGCGCGCGGGTGTACGTATTTAAAATATCCTGGCCGCGAAATGCCGATACGGATGGGCTCTCGAGGTAAGGGGCCGACTTAAGGTACGAGAAGAGGGAACGTTCTGGCCTCTCAGGCGGCGGCGGATGCTTGGGGGTTCGTACGCGAGAATTTGCTACCCCGCCAACCCTTCTCGTCGAGGCGAGGTATGCCTTTGGCCTTTGTCATTTAATATCGGTGCCGGTATGCAAGGACTCGGGGTAAGGAAGCCTCGGGTGATCGCTTTGATGGCTGGGCGGTCCATTCGCGAATTTATGGCAACTTCAAGCCACCCCCACCCGACCGCTCTCTTAGTCTCTTTCTCAGTCGCCTACCTGCCAGCCAGGCTTTCCTCCGGCTAGCGGGCCGAGTCACCGCGACCTTGGTGAAGCCCCAATTTCGATTGAGAAGCTCGCAATTGTAATAAAAGCCTTTGCCGACCAGATAGATATCGCTTTGATTTCACTGCGCGAGTTTCGAGATTCGGGATTTCCGACAAATGGAACGAATATAATCATGAAAGGAAAGTAGGCTGGATCATTTTGTAGAATCAGTGGATCGGACGAATGAAATTATAGAATTTTAAACGAATAGATAAGGATCAATAAACACGGTGTTGTTTTTAATAATTATTGCTTCTAACGACTCATTACCTTAAGTATGATTCACATTTATCATATGGATACCACAATTCTAATATTACGTTTTTTCTATCTATTCTTAAAAGATTCTTTGGTATTTTTTAGATATTTTTATCGTCATGTTAAATTGGGAGAAAAAGTCGACAATTCTGTCTAACGTTTGTTATGCAGTACTCCTCATAAGATTTATGTTCCTTGCTACTATTAAAAAAAAAAAAAAAAATCGTTTCTGGATTTCAATAAAAATTGGAATAGAAGAAAAGAATGGTTCCATCGTCGATTATTCGTACCCCTTTATTGGTAGAGCGTGATCACGGATGCACGCACCGGCACGCAGAAATGACGGATGTGCTTTGGTAGCGCCGGCAGTTATTACTTTCCTTCAAGTTTCCCACAGAAGTCACGATCTGTGGTCTCGGATCATAGCCCAGTCCGCGATACAAATACAGCTGCGCACAATGCGGCCTGTACGCGTACATACATAAATTAACGCTGGGAATATGCAGCGCAGCCGCGCGTGCACGCATACGCGTGTCCCTGCGTGACCATACACATCACCGTATACATACGTATCTACATACTCTCTATACATTACGTATATACGACGGCCTTGCCTGCTGCCTGATATGACCGTACGCGATGCGTTCTTTCCTACTATAATCGTATGCGGTTTGGCTATGGTCGTTACGGTTCAGGCGTTCTCCAATAACGCGTACCCCATGGTCACTCAGCACGTCCGCAGGAATGTTGGGGATGTGCAGTCGCTCTATTTACGCATTCGCCGATGTTAATAAAGCCCGTCGCTTCGAGTTTTGCTCGACATCGTTCGCGACCATCGAATTCCATATAACGAGAAATCGGTTCGTTGCTCTATCCATGTTTCCACCGGTAGTGTAAATTACGCTTAGTTTTATACGAATTTTACAAGATATCAAATTGCCAAAGTATATGACAGTGTAAGTTAAAAGCATCTAATTAGAACGTTAGGAAAACGATTAGTTATACACTGATCGAATCTTCTGAAAGAGACATTGCTTTCCAACGTGTAATTCGATGCCTCTAGCAATTTGTTAAGAGCAATCGCAAATATTTTAATCGGAGAAAATCGCGACTATGTAGAAAAACATTTTTTTGAAACGAGTGTTTGTCAGCCTGTTTGAATACAAAATTCAGAGCAAGCAGCAGGGAACATTCATTAACCATTATTAAACATTAACAGAAAGCCGCGGAGAGAAACGAAACTGGAGAATGCGTTCAAAGAAAAGGATAATCGTATTTATGGAAAAGAAGTTAATAAATAATTACGTCCGTCGTTAGTAGAATTCAATCTTTAAAATAAAACTTTGTGTTCAACATTAAAAGAAAGTATTATACCTTGATTGTTACTTTCATCGCTATACAACCGTTTTCATCTCCTGTAGAAACTTCAAACATACTTGTAAAACTCTACGCTGAAAGATTCTACTTTGCCACATCTCCATAAAGCTTGGTGAATTGAAGAAACAAACAAATACAAATCGCCTCCGAATCTCAAAGCACTGCCACGTACGCACGTAGCTCGACAAAAACAGAGGGGGATCTGAAGAACGCGTTGGACACGAAAGATCCAGACGGCAAAAGTAGGAAGCAACGTTGCGTTGGTTTGGCACTAAAGGAGATGGCTTTATCGTTGTGTCTCTCTAACATCCGTATCGAGACAGTCGTGGGTCTGGATAGTCGACGGGCAAATCGAATCTCATCCTAGCGTCCGGCCGCGTTCGAACGATACGGAACGAGTTTTCTCTTCGTCCGACTCTTGATCCGTCACACCGCCCCCGCGAGAGGCGGCCACAATGCCGTGCTCAGCAATAAATTACAACGTTATGGTTTCCCCTGACATTTGTGTACAGTTCGCTAACCCGACCTGGCCTAACCTCCGAGTCCTTATAGCTGCGTGTATGCGCGCGGCGTCGATTCGTGAAAAAGCGTGTGTACGCGGGTGTAGAGAGGCGGGGAGATGGCGGGTAGCTAGCGAGAAGAGAGAAAGAGAGAGGGGGGAGAGAGATAGGGAAAGAAAAGGCACTGCTCAGCCAGTACTTATCTTCAGCCGGGGGCCAACAATGTGAGCGGGGCTCACGCAACTGTCCCTCTGCATCCGCTCTCATCGAATGTCTCTTTCCTCTTTCCAAAGGGGACAGACAGCCAAGCAGACACGGAGAAACGAAGAGACGGACGCGATCTTTATAAAAATGTAAAGCTGTCGAGGGGAGGGAGAGAAAGAAAGAAAGAGAGAGAGAGCGAGAGAAAGAGAGAATGAGAGTGTGGTTGAGCAATAGCGAGCATAGAGGAAAGGAAAGGAGTCGAGAGAAATATAAAGAAAGGAGACGAGGCGCCTGACAATGCCAGCGGAGACGTGGCTACGAAGCTCGCATATCAATAATTACTGTTATTCCGTAATGACCGATGTGGGGCATGGGAAGACTCGATAATCCTATGCATTAACCGGCCGATGGTTCATTATGCCGGAGCGCAGCTCAGTTCGCCTTTATTTATGGAATTAAGCCATGACAAGAGATGTATCTGTTGCGTTTTCTATGTTTTTAACGGTGCCCCCTCTCGGCAAGCGGCCGTCTCCTCTCGCGGTTACTTCCGGTGACGGTGAGAAAGCAGCCGCGATCGTGTGCCCCCGCGGTCGTTGATAGACAATCCTGGAATGTCGCTAGCTGAATTATACGATTTAATCCGCGCCGGAGGAGAAAACCTTCGTCGCAATTACTGTACTCGTTAATGGAAGCAGCTAGACTAATAGCGGCGGTGAGGACAACGGGAGAGAGAGATTCTTTTCCTATTCCAGGTCGTTGAATCGCCCGTTGTTTCCTCCCATTCACCGCTTTCAGGAAAGGACGGAACACTCGCGACGATTTGCGTTTCAAAATCACTCGGATCGAACGAACCGTGTTGCTTCTTTAGATCAGTTCGGGTTTAAATTGTTCTATAGGCCATTCGAAGGAATTTTCAGTCTTTCGTGATCCATTAAATAAGATGTAATAAGTATGGTATGTAGACAGCTTTTTTGTCAACTGGTTTATCATTTTTTAATCATTGCAGCAATAGTATTAAAAATACTCAAAAAATCAATCCAGGTATCCTTAGAATAATATTTATCATTGTCAAAGATATCTTCTTTTTAAAATCGGGGATTAATCAGGCTTGTTTAGATCGACGGAATCGTGACCTACAATTAGCTACGCTGATAATTTGCTTGAAACGTGGATTGACCAATTTAATGTAAAAATAATAATAATTTTATTACATGTGTAGAAAGTTAGAGTTTACGTAAAGCAGAACAGCGTGTGAGTAAACGAATGCGTGAAAGAAAGGGAGAAAGGGAGGATTAGGAAATAGAAAGATTAACATCAGCCGCGATGTAAATGTAGAACGTGAGACCCAGAAATAAAAATATGCTTGGCTATTAACTTTAACCTAATTTTTATAGGAAATAACGGGAAGCTTCTTGTCTTCTTCGTAATTAATAACGTTGCGACATAAATTCAATTTCTATCGCATAATTAAAAATAATGTGACATAAATTCAATTTCTATCACATAATTAAAAATCATGTATGTTTAAACTATTTGACCAAAACTAAAGACTATGGTGCTGGAAAACTCATTATCGCAAGCAACATAGGATTTGCAATACGGTTTGGTGATTCTCCGTCGTATTACCGTACAAAGCCAACGAGAAGCCTTAGTAGAAGGAGAGGTCGATAAAGCTAGATCCTTCGATCGATCAACAGAAATCCTTTGACCTGGTGGACTTAACCTAGTCTGGCTTTCACGTGGATTAACTTCTTCCAGCAACTTCTTCTGCTGGTTGATCTTGCCAATTTGTTCTCGTGAACTTTCGGCTAAATTAACATCGAAGAACCGTCTGGACACGGAGACTCCTTCCCGATTTGTACTCCTTATCTTCATCGATAGTTCGAGCAATTTTTAGAGAACAGCATACTTTTACGCGTCGAGGTTCCCAAGTTTGAAGTTTAAATTGCTCGTAAATATTTAAGAATGTTCAAAACTACTTCACAATAACTTATGGATAAGTATATTAAAATATGGATGAATGTAGACTATTTTCTATGTTATCCTAAAGACAGAAATTTCATATGCTTCCATTGGTAGCTAGATTTTTCTGAAACATAAAACCCATCTTCAATGTATATCCTTCGCATCAAAATTAAAGAAATCGATTATATTTATTGAAGGAAATATTTCTTCCAAGCGATTCAATTTATCTAATTCATATCTCGATAGCAAACGAAAAAAAGAAAAGGAAGTTACGTTAAATCTGAGTTGACCGGTTCAATGGTTGCTGATGCTACGTTTGCTATAACATAGTATTACCAATGGCAATTCGTTCAGCGTGTCGCGTTCAACACGCGGAATTTCAAAGTCCCATTCTTATTAAAGTTGAAAGATGTCGGCACACAATAACGTAAATAACGGGAGACAACGTGTCTTTGTATATTTCGCCATACATCATCCCTATGCCGTGCTGTCTACTTTATTCCACGATCACGATCGTTGTTTTTCTCCCTTATGTATTGTGAGTATCACGGGGATTTTGGCTCTCGGATGGAAAGCAAGAACGAATCGGCACCCAACACGTACGGGACGCAACCGTACTAGGTGAGCCGTAAATAAACCCATCCGAAGGAATTATTTTCTTTCTTTTTCCGCTTTTGTGTCCCTCCGCCCTTCTCCGCCTTCGCCGAGACCTTTATACGCGGACAATCGTGTCTATCTGTGTTTCTCCATCTTTATATACAATGATTTCGTTACTTCTCATTTTCACTCGAAACGTCAGTCTCATTACGTGACAATTTAACTTCGAATTAAATTCCAATACATTGCTGACCGTATGAATTTTGATAATATAAGAACGTATAATATTTATGATACAGCAATTTGAGAAAGTATCTACGTATGAATTTTAGAAAATATACAAATCGGTCGAAAGTTTTGCAAGTTTAATGTCGGATTAAGAAAACCATGAATTGTATAAAAATCCACAGCGTATCGATAAATTTTGTAAAAAAAAAAAAATAAAATCCTGCGTTCATAAGCGCTAACGAATAATAGAAATATTACTGCAAACCTTTCAATGATATCTTAACGATAAAATAGATATAATAAAAAATGGTTAATTAAGAAAACATGAACTCTATGTCCTATTTCTTAAAGTAATAAAGTATCTGATAGAAGAAAAAGTATCTGCTTCATTGCTTCCCGGCTAGAAGATTCACATTCGAGGAAAGAGGATCAGAGAGATCGAGGGTGTTACCGAGCATTTGTCAAGCTGACTTGCTACCGAACGACTAACCCTGACCGATATGCGGGTTCTAGCAGAGGAATCGTTCTGACGTTTTCAGAAGGGTGATTCCAAAGCATCGTTATTTGAAACCCTGATACGTCCTGGCTGGCTAAATGATTCATGACCCTACATCAAACTTTCTTGGACCTTCTTCTACGTTTAATCGAAATCTTCATTTATACAAACGATTCATATCTATTACCGGAATAGCTGACGTCTCGGCTCGCTCTTAAAACGAGTTTGATTTCAATATTGCTAACTGCTGACTCTGTTAATACATTTTACTAATTTATACGACGTAGGAGGGATACATATTTTAATATCAGCTATACCGAGGATGTAAGGATTAAAAACCAAGAACAGAATTATTTCAAAGTTCGAAGAGTTTGAACATTTAAACCTCGCGTCTTAAAAGGAATCTAAAATATATATAAAAAAACCCAAATCTATAATATCTTAATCCTACTGAGAAAAGAATAGAATTCTTTTGCTTACAAACATCCCTATATTTCGTTTGACGTTTCGCTCCAGGATACTCGTTGCAGTCATTACAGTCGCCAAATCGAAAACAGTCAATCGACAAAAGTCAGAGCTCAGCAGTCACAATCAAATCTCGACAATAGTCAAAGTCAAAACGCAGTCGCCAACACGAGAAGAGTCTCGGGCTATACTCACTCGTAGTTTGGCAATCAACATACACACAATTGTATCCAATATTGAAGTTTAATTGCTGAAAATATAATATTATAACCTGTTAAAATCAGCGTTATACTCACTCAACCACCCCTATTATCCTAATCGAAATAGGGGATCGATCTATTCGTGGCGTCGATTATTCGAATCGTAACGGGAATTTACGACTCCCGCGTTGACGCGCTTCTTCGAGATCGCGTCTCTCCGCGAACGGTCGAAACAATGTTTGTTGTACGATTATTATACCCACATAATCATGCAAGCGCCTATCGATAGATATCATAAAGTAAACTCATTTTTAATGCTCGATTTGTTTAATGATTTCAATTTGCATCTACCTTAAATCATAAGAGTCGTTTTAATTCATCACGAGATATCGCAACAACCTTTTGAACTGAACGATCGTTTCCATGTTTCTAACGGAGGGACGATAAAATAATAGAATTTCTTCGGAAGCAGTAGTTCGCTACGAAGTCACGTCAGTTCCAATAAATTCGCCGTCAGAGAAGGAGAACAAAGAACGAGGCAGACAATGCTTTACTTGGCGAAATTAATCCGAGTTACTTCCTGTCAGTGACGCGTCCTTCCCCGCGTCTAATCGCCTACTTTTTCACGGACTTATCTAGTGTAACGCATCGCGACTGATTATTTGATGCACAAGCGAACCGAACCTTGAAATAATAAGCGTCTTCCCTAATTCCGGGTTGTGTCGCCATGTTCACACGTGCACGGGTGACAACCGATGTGTGAACGCGTCGCGGATCCAGCCAGGCCAGCAGCGTAGAAGCGGTTTTTCATTCTCGACCGCGCACAGAAGCTGCTTCCGTCAACGTTTCGTGCCAAGGACTCTCTAAAACTCGCGTCTGTTTTGTTTTTTCAGAACAAGAAACGCAACCATTTTTTTCCTCCTTTTTCTTCCCCCGCTCCTTTTGTGCCATTCTTATACCGCTTCGTTCCCGTTTCACTTTCTTAAAACGTTCGATCGAACATCACGATCGTAGAGTACTTACATGTACGTCGAGGACGAATGTTTTTTTCAATAGTTACATGTGTATACGTTAACTGGAAAGGTATTCGTTGCACGGGTTATTTGCAAGATTCATATTCATGTGTCGGTGGATCATTAAAATTGCGAGTTCTGCGCCAGTTTACAATAAGTTAACGATCCCCCGGCGCGTTTATAGTTCACGTAAGTGTTAACGATCTCCGACGATTTCAAAGTTCGCTGATCGCGCCTGAAACTCCCCTTCGAGTCGTTCGAAGTGGGGTTAATAGCCGCGTCAAATATGTATATATATAAATAGAGAAATTAAAGAGTCGAACATTTTTCGATATTTCGTCTACATCAATCCAAACGGGGAATTTCTAAAATTTAATATCCTCCATTAACTCTTCCATGAATTACAAACACGTTCAATTGCGGTGAACACCAACGACCTAATAATCAATTCAAATTAAGGCAGAAGATTTCGAGTAATTTCAGTTTACAAATAAAAGTCACAAGCTTACCGTGGCAGGTGCAAAGTAGAATGTACGGTCGTTAGTTAGAGTTGTCCAGGAGGAAGCTCGTTGAGAAAATCGAAACTAGATCGAGCGGTCTGCGCCAGTGGACAACAGCTTTTCTAAGGCTACCAGTCCGTGGCATAAGTAAGTAATGACCGCGATGGCTGGTATACGAGAGCTAGGAGGCGACGTAGCGTCGGTGGTTTCCTTGAACGATGATAATCAGCGATTTCGTGACAGACACGGGGCCGTGGCTCCGCTAACGAGCAATCGCGGGCAGACGCTCGCTCGGGCGACACTCCAAGGCGTGTGGATGTGCCTTTAAGGATACCTAGCGTTCTAGCAGCCTCGACGAGCGGTCACATGTGTATCAGCCGTAATTAGGCTCGATGCTCTTCTATTATTATGGCTCAGGACGTTGGATGAAATAGCAACGTTCGGAGCTGACACTCTTCTTCGACCAATCGTATCGTCGACGAGCTACAGCTGGACGTTCACACGGGTAGTCACTGTAACGATAGAAAGCCGTAAAAAATTTTTCATTCTTTGTCTCGACTTTGAGATTCGAGCAAGATTGCGTTGGATTAACGATCGTGAAACGTTGGGTTCATGGTTAGAGGATTTTATGTCGGCTGTGCACACGCGGTATTCGTACGCGGATGCTTAGTATTTAATATAATTTGTGATAAATTCTCAGTATTCGTATACCTGTAGGAATATTCGAAACAATGCATATCGTTTCGAGTTCCGATAAATTAACGTACATTAAAGCACAAGAGTATTCATCTTTCTGGTGTTCTTTGAGTTTGCGGTGTACAGTAAAATTCACAATGGAGTTTGTCACATGTTAAAGATTTGATACGATGCTTGCTTTAGAGCTTTCCGTCGAAACACATAGACTCAAAAGAACATTAGCTACTTCGCTAGAGTCGTTTGTAAATGTAAATGTAAATCAGACGATTGAATCAACGCGTCAGTAGAAACGAATATATCAAGCACACCTGAGATTGTTTCACGCTTTGGAAGATTCTACTTAACTTTTAACTTTTTCCTACCGAAGATCATGCTCTACGATTAATAAATATTCGATCGAAATACGTCAAACACTTCGAAAATTTATATTTGAACGGGTCGAACATTCTGAGAGCAGCGTTTAACCTTCACTCCAACTTCACTATGCTAAGATTGCTAATAAAATTCTTCCAATACCACAAAGAAAACATTTTCTCCCATCAAATTGAATCTATTGTCCTGGCTAAATGTTTTCAGTGTTTAACGATCCAGAAAAGAAATTAAGCGAAGTCCTAGAGATTTTTTATACTTCAAACATGCTAATGACCAATAGCGAAAGCAGCAAAGAATATCTTCGATACTAATTACGTGCGTTTTACCGTGCCACGAACGCACGTTTATTAACCAATTCGCGAAATAATTTAGAACTTTGTAATCGTCCTGGTTTACCCAGACCCCCGCTGATGCCTACCACGATATTACTTCGATCCTCGTTAATACCGCATGGGATTTTATTAGCTATCCACCGCGGAATTACCAAAAAAGCGATTCGCGCTGATTAACACACCCATATACAAGGTGATTCGTGCAACTCGAACGCTTTGATTGCACGTTATTAGTAAACTGACGAGGAATTTGCTTTTATTGGATCATTACACTGAGGGATAGGTATGCAGGTTAATTACTTGCACATTCCTTTTCCCAGTTTGGAAGTGAGATATTGGATTCCTAGAAAATATTTTACATTATTTTTTAAATCTTCTTGTTCCTTAATACCAATACGCTTTTGCAACGAAATGATATATAATTAATTTAATCGAATTATAAACGAATTATAAATCGAATTCAATCAGATTATAAACTAAAATATATAGATAGTAAGATGTAAAAATCATGTAGAAGAGAATGCAGACATTCGAAAGAAAGAAACTTTCACGCCTACGTTGCAAAGAATCAAAACAACGATGTCGCACGGCTCACCCTGTATAAATGCGGCTGTAATAATCGCAAGCGAACTCGATCCGCGAATGAGCGTTTTACGAGTGCCAACGCATAAGCGCGAACAGAAATTAAAACCTTGCTTGAAAGTACCGATTATGACAATTGAACGCAAATTCTTTTAAGCCGTGCCAATTTTTGGCTCTTCTTTATAATAAATTTATTCCACGTATCATCTTGTGACTCTTTACTTTTATTTGTCTATATTTCAAGAATATACAGTGTCTTTTCGAAGCAGAAATAATCGTTTAAGCTGAAGTTACTGCAATCTTATGGCAACTCCCTCAGAAAGATCTTCAATTACAAACTTAATATAAGCGGTTCTAGTTTTCTCAAGTAAAAAATTTAAAGTGATTCTTAAGGAAATAATTTATCACCTGACCTGCAATAGAGATTAAAAATAATGGAAAATTAAAAAATGTCAAGATCTAGTCTTTACAAAGTAAAAGAACAATATTGGAAATAACCATAAAATCCTAGATCGATAAACGATAGAAGAACATTTACGAAATGATGGATTCAATATAAATCGAATAATTCGTTATCGCCGTTGCCATTTTGGAAAATACTATTCTCATATCGTCCAACGAATATCAAACACATTTGGTGGGTTACGGTGAAATAACGACGACCATCCGATTGGTCTTTTCTGTCCGTTGTAAATTCAGCTTTGCATTCGTTTCTGAAGAAGCGGGATGAAGAGAAAGAAGAAAAGAGGTGCAGGAAAAACGTGGTGGCGGCGTAAGAAAGGGGGCCCCCGTTTGGCTGATATGGACGATCGCTTCGTCTGCGAGCGGACTGATCACTCTGCCGTCGCTCTTATAATTATTATTCGTATTTTAATGGCCGTGGAAAGGCTCGTACGCCTTTGAGATCGGGCAAAACGACGGCTCCTCGAGACCCCTCCTCCTCAGCAGTCCGGAGCAGCAGCCCCTGTGCTTTTAAAAATATTGGGGATTTCAGATATCAAATGCCGCGCGCGCTCTCGCGGCAACGTGCTCTCTCTCTCTCTCTCTCTGTCTCTCTCTCTGTCTTCTCATGCACAGAGAGGGATGTGAGATCTCCCTCTCTTTCTTCGTAGTTCTTTTCTGCCTCCCCGTCGACTGCCTCCGGCGCAGCCATTCAATCAGAAGCCGAGTCCGAGGATAAGTCGCGGCTTTCATTTCGAACTCGCTTCTTCACGGGGAACGAGCGCCCCCGATACCGATAGGTGAACCTCTCTTCTAACTTATCTTCACTCTTTTTCCGTGTCGTTGCAGGGGTTCTCAATTAACAGAATAGCGAGACAACCGCGAATCCCTTGATAGCCTTTCGTTCGTTAGGTGCGTGCTCATCGGTTCGATTGGCGACACTGCATGTCGTGAAGATTACGCAGAAGCAATTGACAAATGATCGTTTGGACACTATTGTACTTACGTTTTTAGGTTAGGCAATTTGGTAATTGTGTAAGGGACAGATCTATGTTAACCACGATGGTATATTCTTCATTCTAGTTTAAGATTATGAAATGAGCATGATTTTAAGAATACGAGAAAAATCAATAGATATATCATAATCTATGAATGGACTTTATAAATCAAGGACTAATCAGCCCATTTAACTGAATGCAATCATGAATTAGTGCCGTTTATAACTTAAGTGAATTTTTAAGACATACATGCGAGTAGATCAATTTAATAACGATAATAATTATGTTATTGCATATAATATGAAAATCGAGTGTATTTTAAAACGATCGACTTTTCTCGCCTAGGTTAGACGATTTGATTACTAGCTGAGAGTTTGATCCGATGACGCGATTATCAGGGTCCGAGGAAGATGGAGTTAATTCGTTAGAACGAAAACGGAAAGTCATAGTCGATGATGCAATTGACGACAAGAAGCCCTGGACGAAAAGAGACGAATAGAGAATGAGACATCAATCAATTTACAACCCTTTGGTCGATTAAGCCGAATCAGCCAGTCGAAGACGATTCGTTTCTCGGTGGCCCTACTCCCCGAGTTAATATGAATTAATAGGTAAATATACAATTAGAAGTAATCTATATTAATTAAGGGAGGCCTTGTCTTCGCGGTGGCTCGACTTGCCTCCTTTGTGGCTGTACCGTGAATATCCGGCGATTCATTCATTAACCCTCACCTTCGACCCATGGGCCTCGAGTCACGAAGACTCGAATCATGCTTCGAACAATAACTGAACGGGAAAGAACCCTAATGCGCGATCGCTCCCTTCATCTCCCAATCATTTTCGCTGTTTACTGCCTTCCAATCATCCCTAAGAATAATCGCCAGTTTGCTAGACTCGTCACGTTTGCTCCTAATTTCTATTTGCCGTGCCGAATGTTCTAAATTGATATTAACGAAATTCTAGCAACGAAATAACTTGAAAATGTTATCGATAATGAATTAAAACAGTTCGGAAACTCGAATGAGGCGATACACTCGTTCGTTTGAATCACTTAACTGCCCCTTGAATTTATATTCATTAGCGAAAATTTTAAGATATTGTATACATATACTGTTGTTGCAAAGAATATTATATTCAGTCTGATTTCTTCGAATATAGAGGTATAAAACTATAGATATATCGTGAATACGAAATTCAAGAATAAAGTTAAGAAACCAGAATTCTTCTTATGTTCTTTTTGATTTTCGTACTCAAGCTTTAGCAATTTTTTCTCCACGCCCAATTGACCAAAAAATTCTATAACTTTTCTCTTCGAGTTCCTAATAAATAATCCTAATTTACAACACTTGCGTCGTGTTTTTCCAGCAACCAGACTTGTCCTTACAAGCCTCTCTAATTCTTTCTAATCAAATGTACGGCATATAAACAAGGTGAAAGAGACGAAAGCGAAGGAATTTCTATCGGTACGCACGATCTCTTCCCCCGTGGTCCAATTTCAAGCAGATTACGCTTCAGAAAACGATCTCGCTTCATAGACGAGGGCGGTTCCGCGATAGTAAAGCGAGGAAAGAAGCGAGACAGTCACCTGGCCGTTGTCCTTAATCCCAAGATTTGGCCGTACCCCTACACTTTGGGATTGCGATAAACAAACACAGCCAGGGGGTGGATGTGCATGAGAATGGGAATACGTCCCGAATATAGGAGGGAGCAGGAAAGGGGAATCGTTATTAATACAAAAGGAACGATGGTGGGTAAATCCCAATCTGAAATACGACAGGAAATAATCCGGTTGAAATAAAACGGGAACCGCGTTAAGATTAAGCTCGACCTGGCTACAGAGTCACTTGCGTTCCCGCGTTTTTCGCAGTTTCCGAGGAAACTGAGCCGGTTCTTCAAGAAAAATACGATGGCCCCCGGAAAAAGGTAAGCGAAATAATTAACCGACTCGCCGCGGTCCACCTGTGCACAAAATCGTTGTACCCATTCCGTGAAACTACGGAGGAAATATGTAGGATGACGGTGCACAGAAAAAATCATGGAATATTGCGTGAATTTCTATGGGACAAATTAAAGCCTGGTTTGGTTGCGTTCGAGTCGTTGAACGATTAGGCTGGTTTGGAAAAATTAATATTCTTACGTTCGTTGTTCTGGCTTTAATGTATTTCTCATAGATGTGATACGATATGATCATTTACAACTAAATATTAGTTTGTTTCGATAATTCTATCGCTTATTCGTTACTGATTTTTAAAATTCAAAAAATTCATCGATAGATCTTTAATTTTCTTTCTTTCTTCCTATATCTTCTATATCTATTTTTAGTTATACGCGACCAAATTCTCATCTCTTTAACACAAACTTAAATTTTGATATGGATGTCTTCATTAATTTAAAAAACACAATTTTTAAAAAGAATCATTATTTACAGTAAAGACACTCCGTTGATAAGATACTAATAATTTCAACAACTATCTGAATATATTTTATATTGTTCGCTATGCATGTGATTCTATTTCGTCAGTGGTAAAGCATCGAAAATTTTAATGACACCAACGGTTACGAAATATTCGAGCTTTTTAACTGTTTATCGAAACACATTTAGCCAGCACAGCTACAACGGAACACGTAGGACGGAAAATGCGAGCCACGTGAGAATATCATTAGCAAATTACTTAATTTATGACACCCCGCTGACACGGCTGTGTTTCGGCGGACCAAGCCTTTGTAATTATTATTTCGTCGACCATCGTTCTTATTTCGCGTCCTGTCACGAAATGCGTTCACTGGCAGGTGTTAGGGCCGAAGGGTAAATTACGATATCAGGATTCAATCAAGATTTCAGGGGCCAGTCTTATTTGCCCGATGAAGTTGTACGATGGCCCCTGATGAACTCCGGATTGCGTTACGTTCCAGATCATTATTGATTCAGGCGGGAATTAATCGTAATTATTTTTAACGAGTTATGATTAATATTAATTACAAAAATGCCTGTCGATTCTTCGTTTATTTATATTCCCTTGGTAGACAGTAGTGGGCGCGATACCAGCATTGACTAATTAATTAATCGAAGTCGAAGTTAATTTTTCGAGAGAAGGATTGCGATTTGTTGATGGTAGAACTATCGATACATGTATAATTCCTTTTACATTGAAATTTTGCATGAAGAGAATAAAGTAGTACAAATACCTACTGACATTATTAGAACATATTAGAAATTCTTTTATATTTTTGATTATATAAGTAGTTTAAAAATGTTCATTGGATATATATGCGTTAACTTAATTAGAAATATATGTAGAATCAATTAACATAAAATCTTTACAGAATATCGATATAAGAATAGTTTCTTCTAAAATTCAATAATTTGGATGATTATCAGATCCTTTTTACAGAAAGAAACGATTCTTTCAACAAATTTTCTGCCACATCTTTAAATAAAATAATAAAAGTGACTGACTCACACTTTACAGAATCGACATACATCATTTTCTAATAATAATAAAATAATATTTAGATAAAATGAATCTTGCATTTTCCACTAATTTCATTTATAACTTTTCCAATAGAATTTGCATGGAAAAAGATATTCCAAAGAAGCCGGTAAATACTGCAGTCACTCGGTCAGCCCATAGAAAACGTATGTACATGCTAACAGTAAGAAAGAGGAGCATCGAGGGTTCTCTCGAATCGGGGCCCCAACCCGCTTTCTGCGGTCATATATAATCCTGGACGTTAAGTGGAGACCTCCACGGCGCCGTGGGCCCAGCTCGTTTTATCACCACGCTCATACCGTTTCAATATGCCATCAATAATAACTTCCTTTCTGATATTCTACGGACGCGTGCACTGCGTTACATTTACAGCCTGGCGCTGGCCCGTATCCCGTCGGTTAACCTCTTTTGTGCGCGGCTCGGTTACATTGTTGCAGATCGACTGAAAGATGGCCACAATTAAAACCGGCGAAATTTCTTCGAATCGACTCACGAAACCACCGACGGATCGCTTCTTTCCACCAAGCAACTTTTTCGTCTGCGTCGCGTCGCGACACGGTATTTATGTCACCGAGCGTCGGCTATTTCATTTGTGAAAACACGACCAGGACAGGCCTTTGGAAGTACGTTTCGTTCTGTCGATTATAGCGTAATAAAGTCGTGAAATATCGCCGTGTCAAATGAAATCGTCGAGGATTCTTTGTTTGAGCGAGCTTTTAAAAACTATAAAGGGTTTAGAAGTTACTATATATACGTATAGTAGGATATAGCATCGATTTTATTAGGTGTGAATCAGAATATGACAATATTTCGTATGGACAGATTATTAGGTAGGTGCTGAATAGGTTTCTAATTGTGTAGCGTGTTTTATGTAGTATATTTTAGCTCGTATAAATTTTCTTATTCCCGTTCACAAACCATATTTCTCATTTTTTCGGAGGAATAGTATCTTTCATTTAATTCGATCCTATGTTCAATATGTTTCTAGCAACTGATAATAGAATGATATTTTATATTGAAAATAGCAATTCTAACTTAAACGTTGAATTCGTCGCTTCTAAAATCGTCAGCCACTGAGATCATTTTATTTTGACATATTGCTAGTAGATATAGGTGAATTAAAGTGCGTGTATCCACGAATTCACGAGTGGCTTTTGAGCAAACTGCTGCGACTAGTCTGCAGTCAACGAGAAAGCTAACGATAGACGATGCCGCAGTAAACGATCATGATTTACGTGGCTATAATTACTAATTAGGGGGTAATTGTAATATAGTAGACGTCGAGAGTATAAATATGAATTGATACTGGCGGTATACTTTGTGAATCGTCGTGAACCGTCATTTTTTTTATTAGATCGCGTTTTAAAAGATACATTTTATCCCGAGATGACCGGCTATTAATCAGATTCCGAGAAATGTTTTATTGCTGTAGCTAACATATTGATTAACTGCGTAATGATCTCGCATATTTTTAAATACACTGTTTTTTCCAACCTATGCGATACTTGTGGTTACTTCTTGCAATTCTAAAGATACTTTGCAGTACCGCGAACAAGATAAACTAACCAAGTATAGAACGCGTGAGATATAGGAAGACTAATGGATAAATTTCCAACGTATATCGTAGATAAAAAGACAACAAAATCAAGTATGGTTGATATCAATAGACGATATAATATGAGAAATGTTTCCACAACATGTAATTTAATGATTTCCAACGGAGAAAAATTATATTCACGTCTGGTTAATTTTATTCGAAGATATCGGTAATATACATTTTATAATAGTCTGCCAATTTAGAAATCTAAACATGTTATGTTTTTAAGATAACCTAGATGTTAAAACTTAGCGTAGCCCTGTTACAGATTAATATACGATGATGTAAAATTCCATCCGTAGTTATTGTATATTTGATGTACAAATGCATATTTTAGCATTCATAATGTTAGAAAAACTCAGCAGTAATCGGTCTGATAACTATCTTGATATTAAATGGAATATTCGAATAACATGTTTATACGTGTTTATGCTATATTTGAATTGTGCTGTAAATTGAAATGTAACAAAATTCTTATAAACTACACGGATTATCATGATTACGCTACTTTTTCATTTGACCGAAAGAAATATTGTTTACCTTTAGAGTCTTTTACTATCTACGCCAGCATAAATCATGCTAACCAGGGTATATTTATGGAAAGCATGGTTTATTTTTTCAAATGACGAGGACATAAAATTCGACGATCGAGCCACGACGAATCCAAACCGTTTTCTTTGTTCGAAGTAGGAAGTTAAATGGAATCCGCGAGCGCATTTCCGGCCGATCGTGTGCTACGGAGAAAGCACACACTTCGGAATTGATTTCATCGCCAGCAAAGCGTGCGCTCGGTAAACTATAACACACCTGCACGCTCGGTGTAGAATGGTGTGCAGCCGCATGAAAATGAATTTTTATGTGATCGAAAAATCGATGCTCAGGCTGCCGTGAAACTCGCTGGAAACTCTTGGCAAATAGGAATAATACTTCAGCGAGCAATAGATCCGCCGATAGCTGGCCAGTGAACCCGCTCGATGCATCAGTGACCACATCTTTGGTGACGATGCTGCTTTCAATATTTTTCGAAAGCAATATTACAATCATTATCATTAATTACAAATTATTATCAACATTTAAATATTTCAATATTTGCCTAATAAATTTAAAAGACTTTGAAACTTTATTATTCATTGCTTCGATTAAAGTTCTCAAAGTATACACAGAATTTTAAAAAAAACTAGGGCATCTCTGACGACCTCCGCAATAATTTCAATTCAATTTCTCATGTTTAATCGCGTGACTCGCAGTAACTGTGCAAAATATTGATACACGCTTTTAGTCTCCAATAAAGCGTTTTTTAAATTTCATAGTATCAAGTATTAATAGAAATAAAAAGAAATGTAAGATACGTAATTTAATATACCTGAACGAAATTAATTAGCACCTATGTAAATGCAATAAAAAATACAATAGTACACCAATACTTGTTGTAAGCATTGTAATTAGCTCGATCGCGATAAAGTTGAATCAAAATTCTGTCGAAACGAAGATAAGCAGAGATTGGAAAAAAAGAATTGATTCCACGCGAGTGCACGAGCATCTCCGGGATTATGAACGTCCCAGAGTTCGATGGCCGCGCAGTGGGGACAAGAAAAACAACAGTAGACGAAGAAAAGACCGCTGGCCGATACGATCTTTTCGTGCTAATAATTATTGCATTAATTACACCGAGGGAAGCGTGCGCATCTACGACGTTTCGAAGATACAAACGCGAGCGTACGCGCGAAAAGAAGAAAAAAAAAAGGCCGTGTACGTGGTTAGCCGCGCGCAGACAAGCGAGTTCGCACAAGAACTCGTATATACGCGAACGAACGAACGCACCGAGGAGGACAGAACGAACAAGTAGGCAGCGTTAGACATTAGCGGAGGCACATGGGTGAGACTGACTTATGAGCCAGATTTCCTGCGATACCAATAGCGATGCCGCGAGGACATGCAGTGAAACGCGTGGGACTTGCCACGAAGACACGCAACTCTGATCGAATAATCTCGGTGTGTAATTGTGGACTGCACGCATGGATTATTTCACCGGGCTACCTAGTACGAACTGAAGCAGCACGAACTACGATCGATAGAATGTTAATGTCGTCTTTAATCAATTGTTATTTCGTAATTCCGTTGCTTATTCTTTGTTCCTGTTTTTACGCTGTATTATATAAATATGGTACTTAATGGAGAAACAGTACAATTACATTTTGTTCTAGAAACAAATGAAGACTCTAATGAATTTCTGACATTTTGATCTTCGCTGAAATTCCAATTTCAGGATCTGATTGTGATATCCTCGAATTTTCTTGAAACTTTAAACGAAACATCTTTTACACTTTCAACAATTTTTAGAACGACCAAAGCTAAATTTGGATATTGTTTTCGAAATTCTGTTAGTCGAAATCCCAACGTCACAGCATCTTTCCCTCGAATAAGATTGATTTTGGCTTCAAATCGACTTTACTAATTTTAAGTGACTGTAGAGCACGCGTGAGGATTCAAGGTCGAAGAATCTGACAATTAACGCTATCAATGCGAGCACGGTCGAAGGTCGGGGCCAAAAATCGACTGAGAACGCTAGGTATTTGGCAGCGAGGTTCCGTTGCGCGGGCAAAGACAAGCCTCTCGAGCTGGTCGGCTTCGAATTCTTAGTTGGCACGTGTGACCGATGTGTACGCGCCACGTTCTGACGAGCGCGAATGTGCACGTCCTCGTTACAAGTCCCACGCGTCCCGCGACATGTGCCTCGCTGCGCTGCCGCTTATTACGGATTTTAGGGAAGATTTGTCTTGTTCACTGTGAATTTCTGTCAGAGCTCTAAACGTTGGCAACATTCGCCGTATTGTTGGATACCAGGTCGCGAAAATACTTTTCACAGTTACGGCGTGACGTTCAAACGAGCCGCAGCCGTTTAAACGCCGTAACACCATGGAGATTGAAATGTCGAGGTATAAATAATATATGCAGATAAACTGTGTTAAACTGCTTTTTACGTGTTCAATGATCACATTATTTTTCTCTTTTTTGACAAATCTGATAAAAGATCCATTCACATATAAAGATCACAGACAAATAATTTTGATATTATATATAAGCGATCCGTAGATTAAAAAAATATTACGCAATTAGCAGATTTTTGCAGATCTCAAAAATTCTAAATTCCCAACGTACAATGTCGGCGTTCATTTATTACGATCTATCCGATCACCACGGCGAGATGAGGAACGATCGCCCGAGCGTCGATGCCGCTAGTGTTCCGCACGTCACAACGATAATTAAACAGATCATTAGCGTCATTGCGATGCGACCGGTAGAAAACAGTAGCGAATCGCAACGCCTGCTGGCGCATACCGTTACGCGATGGTTGTGAGCCGATATGGTACTCTGACTAATGTGACCACGGTGTTGCACCTTGCAAATTGCTGCGGACCGCGGCTGCGCTGCTCGCTCTATGGACGCAGAAAAACTATCTGGCTGCGATTTAAGAGGCGCGCACCATCGCTCGCGTTCGGTGACGACTTCAGGACGATCACCCGGATCGTCGTCGACACCTGTCGCGCGGACATCGCCCCGGGAACAACGACCACAACGTTCCGCTTATTTATCTCGAAAAGTTTTGACGCGTCGCGCCTTTTATTAATGCGTTCGAAACGTTTTGGAAACGTGGTGCACATCGCGAGATACTCGATTTGCTCTGGGAATATTTATGAGAACTCACGGTTTGGTACGTTCGAAGTTCGATGGGGTGAGTGTATCGGTTGATTCTCGTATAGCTGGAGATTGATCGAGGGAGGACTTTTATCGTTTGGCTTTTTGTGTACCTTTTGCTTCTGAAAGTTATGAACAACTATAGGGTAGCGTTTTGTATATGAAATGAATTTCATGAAAATTTCACGAAGACCTTGTAATAGAAACTAAATGTGTTTTCAAGCAGAAGAGTCTATTATATTCTGTTCTCAACTTTTTAAATTGAATCTTCAACACGTTACCCCCGCGTTTGCACGATGTTGATCAACCAATAAAATATTTAAATGCGCAATGTATAAGTTACGATACATCGAGCTTAAATATTAGTCGAAATAATTGAAAAATTCTTCGCATTACGTATTATAAAATTTCCATTTATATCTCATTTAAACAAAAAAATTCAAATCCATGTACCGCCCAACTTCGACTCCTCCCTACGTCAAAAAACATATTCGTATCCGTCGCTTCAATTAGCATCGCGGGACCTTGAAGAACGATAAAGCTTCAACACAATGGTCGAAGCAGCAAAAAGCAAAAAAGAAAAAAGAAAAATACGGGGGCGGGTGCTTAATTGAAACGCGAATTTCAGTCATTACTATTTCTCCAAACGCGACTCCGACGTCACAGAAAATTTCAATTTTCCGCTCGAGTTAGTAGATAATAACGCAAATATTTTTCCGTGTGACGGAAGTCCTGCCGTGGACAAAGGATTCCTTCTCCACCTCTTGGGTCCCTCACCGTCCTTTTCCACCCTCTATCTCGACCAGCGCACTTTGCACACAGAAGAGAACGTCTGTGACGACAGAGAGCGCCGGATGCGCGATGCTGGCGTCGAAAGAAAGAGGGAAAGAGCAAGAATAGCAAGAAGGGGTCAAGAGGATGTCGGTGTCCAGGAGAGAGAGAACGAGCTCGAAACAAACGAACTGAACGGCGAGATCGGCGCCCGGTAGCGTTACCATTCTATAAATATGTATAGCCAATATCCGCTTACATATTCGGCCATGGCACCGGGTAATATCGTCATGCAGATCCATGGTGGGGTTAAGGGTGGGTTTCCGGGGATCGGCGAGCACGTAGCGCGCTTTCCTCGGTTCCGCTGGATCCTTTGAGCCGGGGACCAGCCACGTCATATCGTACGAAAATATCTAATCTGCATGTGTTTACGTTTGACGTGTCGATAGCTGCGAGACCCGCTCTTTCGCCTCTTACTAGCTCGTGAATTGAATTACATACATACTAAGCTGAGATAGGACGAGACACCGTGATTCGTGAATTTTCGAATTTAGGAACAGGCCAACGAGGTAGAAGTAACGAAGAATTTTATGCACACGTGTTTGCGTGATTAAAGGGTTCCTATTTGGTTAAGATAGCTACTGATTAGAAGATACGTGGTTCCTTTGTATAATAATTTCTCAATAATATCATCCACCAAATGGTCGACTAAATAAATTGTAGATTGTAATTTCGCAATTTTACAGTGTAACGAAGCTTGGAAAACGTTAATAATTCACCGTCATCTTAACTTCCGATACAATCCGATACAGAACAATCTCTATCAACCATAACAAGTCAAGCTGCAACATGTCTGCGCCATGACGCAATCCACGCGACACTGACGAACTCAAGCAGCAAAGAACACGACTTTAACAAATCGATACACCGAATATCCCAAGGGACACAGCACTCGTAGGCGGGTTCGCCAGTAGCAGCGAAGTCGACTTTGGTATTTTTCAATTAATTTTTTCAATAGGCTGAAGGAAGGCTTTTGGTCGCGCGTGCCGCGCCGAATATCGACAGGGTCTCCGTACATTGGCTGCGGTTATTCGCTCGCGGACACCGAGGCGAACTGGCCCCGGATCAATCAGAAGCGGCCTATAATTAACGAGTTACGGCCGAGCCGGCGCGTTTGCATTAAGACGCGGCTTTTTGTCACTCGGTTTCTCGAGGGAGAAGCGCGGTCCGGCCGTAATTACCTCGGGCGGCAGACGGTTGGTATCCGAACACGTTAGAACCCGGTCGAGGCGAGAAGGAGAAAGAGAGAGAAAGCGAGAGAGAAGAGAGGAACTAGTCGAGTTTCTTCGCGGACCCTGCGGATTCGCCTCGAGGGCCGTCTCCACCCTCTCCTCGCACCGGTCCTCCACTCTCACCCTGGCGTGCCACTTCGATTGGCCATACTGTGTGGGTTTTTCTCGTTAGCAGCGGTGCCTTCGAGGCGAGAGTGCTTTCAGGGGGGCATAACACCGTCTAGAATCGTAATTAGTAGGCGTGAACGCACGCCTACCAGACACCGCGACTTCTTTCTCCGCTTCGACATCCGTTTGGCCTGTTTTGCGCACCTCTGCCTCGCGAAAACTATTCGTGAGGGGATCGGACGACACTTCACCCCTTGCTAATGAGGATGTGACGCCTACAAAATGGACTGTGATCGGGCCGATGCTGGCCAAGTTTTCGTTTACGATGTTCCTTTTGGTATGTTGAAAATTTTACCTGATCCGATTAAATGTCGATCCAATTTGTACGAGAATGATAGGTAACGAGAAAAATTAGTCACCTACAGTTATATAAATTATTTCTTCTTTGATAGTTATTGTTCGAGTAAAAGAACAAAGTATTCTTTCAGATAATTACTTGGATCGTCTTGCTGCATTTTGCAGCTTGTTATTTTCGAAAGATTTGCCTTATGTGAAATAGCGATATTTTAGACGTTTCGTAGAGATTCTTTACTTGTTAATGCATAATTACATTTGTATTCCAGACTGTTATGTTATATTTACATTGTAAAATCAATTCTTACGTATACATCTTTAATTCAGTGGCTGGAAGACTTCGCGATTAAGAAATTATCCAGTTCACAAGTGGCAGGAATAAGATAGACGACACTTCTATCCAATCTCTATAACCAATTCAAATTCACGGAAGATACCAGAGAGAAATTTTTTGTACTGATATCGAAACGATAATTTATTCTTATAACTACAATTTATTCTCCGCAAAAAAATCCGTTCCAATCTTTTGGTTACAAAATGCAAGGCGAAAGAAATTCAAATATAAATGCGTCGTCTACCGCGCAGCCATTTACGATTCTTCCCTACCCAACCAAATGATCGGCTACCGAGTAAAATTACACGTTTTAGTGCGTTGCTTCTTCATAAGTCACCAACATCGAAATGCGTTTGGTTCTCCCGAGGGCAGTCGGCTGGAGCGCTCGCGCATTCCTTTATCCATTATCGCTTCGTAGTTTCCTGGACTTCGACGCCCTTTCATCGCCTATCATCTTCATCTACCGCGCGCGCAAGAAACAGATGGGGACGGCTGACGTGCAGGGTACAACGTACTCTTCATTAATTTTCCGTTAGCCGCGGTTCGGTTGCGGCGAAACGATCTCTCTAGCGAAATACGTTTCACTCGGCTGCGAGACGGTCACCGGTCGGTTCGAGATCATTATCGATACGAAACGAAGTCATAGCGGCACCCTCTTGAACTGTTCCTTATAATGCTACTGATGTCGTCGCGATTGTGACAAAAAATGACGCGTATCCGCCGGAAGCAGTCTTCCTCCCTTCGGAGGCCCTCCATTACTTTGTACTTAGCTCTTTTTCCCCGAGGCTTGCTGAGAGAGATGATTCGTCGTTTCATGGCCGGCGGAGCCCGCGAATTGACGCATCTGCCACTGCCGTGACGAATTCGACGGCAAATTAATTGATCGCGATCCCGCGATCGGTCCACATAATTGCCAGTTCACGCGTTGCAATGACATACCTTGTTGATTACGGGTTATGCTACGGCTACCCGTGTCTCTTTCGCTAATTGCCCGACTTTATTTCATGCCGCCTATCTGGATATCGAATCACGCGAACAACAATACTGAGAAATCAAATGTTCATTTTCTTTTATCAAACGAAGATCACAGAAGAGAAACATGTTAAGTATATTTTTATCGATTCTCTGATTTTAACGCCTATCATTGAACCAAAACCACGATGAAACCAAAGATACCTGATAATTATTAAGGCAAGCGATATTTTAATATCTTTATACAATTCTTCTACTATGGGATTGATTATCAACAGAATCTCAAGGTAGTTATCCTATAGAAGAAAACAGGAAATATGATTTATCGTGTTTTGTGGTTTTCAGGTGAGACGAAATTATTAGATATTGCTATTGTTTTCACTCTTATCATGATTACCATAATAAATCAAAGAATAGGCGTAATTAAAAGAGTGCGACTAAAAAGAAATACAAATGCAAAAATTCGCTTCGATGAACTATAATATAGTTGCTTCTCGGTTGAATTTAAGTTGATAGATACGAATTATCGATCATTGTAGAATAGATTGTGAGGAAAATTACATGTACCTTTCGGTTGTAATGATAGCTTATCCTAACACGATTCCGTAATATGCATCTTAATTTCTATACGGTTCAGTTATATCGCGGATATTACGTTAACTATACGTTATACACGGGAAAAGATTTATTTTGAGCTTAAGTATCCTATAAATAGGGCCTAATGATCGGAAGAAGCAAATTATCGAATTTTATATTAATTAGCAAGGAATTAATAGGAAAAGAAAGGAATATTTCCTTTTATATTAATATACATTGGGAAATATTATGTTCTCCAAATTTTAATAAGATGAAGTTAATAATAAACATTGACAAGTAAAAGAATTTTCCTTTGTAACTACTGTACAAAGATCTCTGAAACGATACATCAATTTGTATATATTTGTGTACTCGTTCTACTTTATTAACAATCTTTGTTACAACAATATGTTGAGTGCAAAATAAACTGTGTGTCAATAAAAGTGAATGTAAAAAAATAAAGTTGTATATTTTATATAACATACGAAGTATAATTTGTTACTTATTTCAACATCTGTCTGCAATGTGTATCTATTTTATTACAAATTCAAATTTTTCAAATGTTCCACGATACACTCGGTACTTTGCATCACTATCGTAACATCAACATATCTCTATTTGCTTAATTCACGTGCTTTAATATCTTCCGACGAGCTTTGCTTACCAATGACTCCCATACGATATATCTTATTAAAAATTCAGAATGTTCAAATGTTCTACAATATACTGGGTACTTAGCACCGCTATCGTAACATCAGTTCATATCTTTGTTTAATTCATCCGAGTGCATTAACACACCCCAACGTTGTTGCTCATCAAAGACTACAATGGCGCCACTGGCAGGTCTAGCGTCTATCATCAACTGACGCCATCGCACTCCCTCCTTAACATTCACATAATCGAATATCTCATACATCAAACATTCCATATAATAATCTATACAACCAACGATTAATTTTTTCCAAATTATCCACTCCAAACATAAAATCCTTGCCTTCGTCGTTCCATCGTTGGAAAATTTCGTTCGAACAAACATTAGCTTGTCGCTTTCTCAGACAGTTTGTCGATCGATCGACGGCGCGTTTCACCGCGGACGTTTCCCCGGGTTCGCAGAATCGGCACAAGAAAGAGTGAAAAGCGGTGCGTTACGCACGAGACGCTCGAGACGCGCGTGTGAACGCGCAGCGCGTTCCTACGCATAAATCATTCCACGCTCGCGTAGAACACAGTAGCTGGCGCAATTGTTATGCTAACCAGTCGACCAGTATCTGCTCTTATATAGCCTATGTTTCCTGCTCGACCACCTGTTACCCTCTCGAACCACGACCCCGGTAACGTTCGACTCATCCGTCCCGGTTCGGCACGTGTATAATTGCCCTCGCTCCAACTCCTCTCCTCTTCACTCCGTTCCGCGCCACGCAGTCACGTCGCGATTTTCTTTTTCCATTCCTGGCTCTCCGTGCGAGCTCTCCACGGCGTAGCGCATTTTTTATTTCTATATTTTCTTTTTCTCTTGCTTTTTTTAGCTGCGCATTAGCGAATATTGATTGAAACCGGTAGTTGAATTATTCAGTGCGCTCCGTTGAATTCCTTCATGAAACGCATACGCGCGCTCGGTAATTGTGGCATCGCACGCAGAAAATTTATTGCTATAGAAAGTTTGCCTCAAGTTTAGGAGCTCCTTGATCGAGATGATAAAAATCGAGTTGCTGATAGATCGGTGAATGTTTACGCAGCGGGTTTCGTTTACTTTACACGTTTCAATTCAGTTACGAACCTTTGGAGACGCGAATTTCGTAAGTTTCTCAGGAAATGACCAGTTGCTCGGTTGGATTCCGTTGCAATTTAGTATCAATTCTACGAGATTATTGTAGACAAAGTTTGTGTTGTTAGAAATGTATGTTATTATTCGGTAATAATATTCTGATCCTCTAATTTTATTTTATAGCGGGATGACGAAGAGGTATTATAGTTAAACAGATGGTTACCGAACAGTGATCGATTAGACAGAATGTCATGGGCGAATAATGTACTTCTTCTGAGTAATAAGTTTGCATACTCTTTGATTAATCGCAATAATTAGCATTATGGTAGTTATAATACGCTATCCAAGTGACTAAATATGTAAATAGAAATCAAGATATCTCACTGAAGAAACGAAACGATCCTGTTTCATTATACTTCTCATTACCACATAGATTAATGACTATCGTCATAAAAGTGTATTTACCGAATTCATTAAAAGTTTCATCGAATCTGGCAGATCCGATCAAAATCGTTCCAAAATTAATAATAATATTTCACATTGCAAAGTTTTTCACAGAATAAATCCTATCTAATACCTGTAATACCATGGAGTGTGCTCATAAAAAGCCTTGGTGCTTCCATGAAAACAGTGAATTGTTTCTTAATTTCCCGAGGCCATTGTTCACGACGAAGGGTCCTCGCGATTGTGCTGCAACGCGATACCGGACGATACACTTTATTGCCCCCTCGTTTTTACAAATGGATCCACAAGTTTGCCCGATACTTCGCCCTTTTATCACGGGCGAACGCACGGCTTCATTTCCCACCGGCTAGATAAGAATAATGGACCATACGAAGGTGTTTCCTCGATCCCTATCTTAATAACTATCTGTTTCGCGAGTAACGCGTAAATTACGGAGGATAAACTTACGAAGGAATTTAGAAGAAAACGATGCTATCGATATCGTGGATATTATCAGGCCATTACGCCATTCCGACAACCAACAACATGGCTGGTACACGAGGCTCTCTTCAACTAGCTTGCTGAATTATGTATAATGATGAGCGCGCGCGCGTTCGAACAATGACTGGCCTCTTTAACCGCATTGTTCGACTTCTGGACAGGCAACCACGGCCATAAAAGTTCCTCAAGAAGATGCGCCGTCAAGATCGTCAGGGAAACAAATGACGCCTGTGAGCCTTTTAATTGCAGCACCTGCTCTCTCGTACGGCCTCTGCGAAAACGCGGAGGTGATAATTTTTCTTCTACAGCTGTTCGATTTCGTTTTCAACCGCGTCATCGACGAGCCAGTCGTAAAAAAAAACGGAGCCTCTTCGTGCACTGTTACGGTAGCGACTACCACGTGACTTGGACCTACTTTTCCACTCGAAATGCCTGATGGCTTTGTGCTGCAATTAGTGAAATTGCCCCCGTGACGATCAAGATTGTCGGAACGGTGGTCAATTTATTGGAAATTTCACGTTCGGACTAATTTTAATCTAAACAGGTAGAACTTGTTGAATAGAATAGCCAATTATTGGAATAGATATACAATTTTCTTTCGCGTCAAATTGAACTTAAAATTGAAATATTTCCGACATTTTCGTCGCAATCGTACTTTTGTGTCGTTAAAACATTTTGTAGATTATCAGGATGAAGTATTCTAGTAACGCTGGTTCCCAATTTTTTCGAGAATTTCATATTGAATCACCAATACGAAATTTAAAATTGCAGCCGTTTTACAGTCACAAAAGTAGAAGCGCATTAACATATGGAAAAAATCCATCCGACTGGCGTGCAAGCCAATCAGTCACCGTCTCCGTCGTCTTCTGTTTTTAATATTCCACTAGATAGCATATTAAAAAATATGATGGAGCAGGAATAATTTCTTCGTTAGTCATAGTAAATAATCACCGATCTCGTCCGACACGATTTATGTAAATCAGTACTTCCTTCTTTCTCATCGAAGACACGAGCAATAAATATCAACGTCAAAGAACAAATAATTACCCATTGAAACATTTAGAAAAAGATCATTTAGACGTGTATTCTTATTTTAATGCTAAGAATTTGCCGTATTACGTTACGAATACTGTATTCGGACTCGCTTGTTTTAAATCAAATAAAGAACCTTCATGTAGAAATACCAAATATGCCTGTTGGTTTCTGTTACCTTCCTTCCACCGTACGTGTGTCCATCGGTTTTCTTTCCAGGTGCACCGAACCGCAAAGCAACGTAGAGGGGTTCCACGAAGAAACGCGCAACCAACGCGACTAATCATCGACGAGATATTTATTTTCTATTATTTCGTGGGAATCGAGCAACGCGCCGCTTTCCTTCTCGATTTAGAAGCCCTCGACTCGCCTATGCTCGATGACGGATTTTTATTTTCGGTATCGCGTTTCCATCAGAAAACCCTCGCGCACCTTTCTTCCTTGACGTGTTCCGAGGATGAATCTCCTGCTCACCTGTCACGTGTCTATTAACGACTCTACTCGCCACTCAACGATCCCAAATTAGCACATACAATTGCTGTTTCAGAAGGAATTTTGTATCGCGAGTCGGTTCTTTGTCTTCGACGTGTAAACTTTTTTCTAAATATCGTAGAATACTTTTTTACATATAAACATATATCTATTGTATCTGTAGCACAGTTCAATCAAAATGTAAATAATTGTAGAATAACTTAGTTTCATTAAAAATAATATGCTCCTTGTTTTAAGTGAAAAATCACCAGCATTGAATTCTACGAATCAACTTTGAATCATTCCAATTTCCGCATAATTTTACATAAGCTTCTTCAAATGTCAATTTTATACTTCCGACAATTTTCACGATGCCTGATTCAAGATTTAAAAGATTTAGGAAGGTTTCGTGAATATCGCAACGATTCGTATCCTAATTCAAATTTTGCACCAACCTAATAAATTATTACGAACTACACGGAAACTAGCAATTATTACGTTTCGATTACCGGCTCAGACGTGATGAAGAAGGGCACGACGGTAGATCAATCATTCGAACGTTCGATTACGAACATAGTCAGGTCTGAGAAGATACGAATGCGTGCGATACGTTGCGTGGTACATATACACGTTGCGTGATACGCAGGCGATTGGTTCTGTGGGAACTCGTCAGCATTGACGAACCCCGTTTATCAACCTATTTAGATACCCAATTGCCGCTGGCTTCTTCGGCAGATGGAGATATTCTCGGAGATTCATGGCCACTCGTGTTTTGTCCTACGAGGACTTAATTACATCTGTGTGCCCGTAATGTTATATTGCGAATTGTTCCACTAACGGTCAAACTGATACTAACTTTGTGGCCGAACATAATTAAAGAAAATAATTAAAGAAAAATTTCTAGATACGAAATAGCGGATTTTAGAATTGTAACGCATCATAAAGATTAACGTTTATTTTACATACAACGAAGGTAATAACAATACTAAAGCTATTATCTGTTACGTGAACTTGAGTCGAGCTTAATATAGGTATGTATACGCTTCTGTCGCGGTTTCCAACGAATCAGGGCGAAATTGTGAAGGCGCTCGGTGTTACATTAAGAAACAGGAAGTCGATTTCTAAACGATGCCGTCGGAATCATTAAATGATGCCAATTAAAAAAGATAATGAGCGGGATTCATTACTCCCGCGAACAAAGATTCCATGCCCGTTTCGTAGAACGCCGTGGCAGGAAAACCGCAGCTCTGACGCAACGAAATCCAGTCGAATAGCATCCACAATGGACGCAGATCGAGAACATCGCTATTAGAGATAATAGAATGTGTAGAGTAATTTTCCCACAGTCACAGGCGAAAACACGCGGCTTTCCTACCTTTCACCTAATGCCACATTTCACATGTGTTCGCTCGGTAAATCTACTATTGAATGCTACGAATTAACGCGGTTAATACGAGCAGAGAATTGTCGAAGATACCGTTCCGAAAATCTACGCGAGTTCTTAAACCGCGTTTTCCACGGTTCTTTCGCGGAACCGATAATTAATAGATGAAAGAAAGCGTGTATTCTCGCATTATGCTCGCGAATACAGTTAACCTAACAATTTCCAAAATCTTCGTCCGAGCGAAACGACCGACAATTTTCCGCTTTTTCGTCACCGGAGAATCCTTCGGCAAACTTTTTTCCAACGGTATCAAGAACCGACACGGACGCTTCCAACTTTTTCACCACGCACGCCACACTGTCGCCAATCGTACGCCGTTGCACGCTACCGTGCGGTTTGTCGAGTTTTCAACCAGATAAAGTAGAATGTATTGCGTAAAACGATTCCCTGCACAGTTATTCCAAAACAGAATTTAGAAAATAGCTTGATAAATTTTAATCTTTGCATGGTCTTTTCTGTGAGCTTCCGATACAATTTTTCGCCGAGATAGTTTCACTGAATTACACAGTTGAGAACTAATATTAACGAAATTAGCAAAATACAGTAGCAAAATTTTACGAATCAAAAGTTGCTATCGCTAGTACATTCTTTTGTATAAATTGTAAAATTCTAATTGTTTGTATAACAGTTTGTAATTTATAACCTATAATTTGTCACTTGTCAATTCGTCGTTGTCATTAATTAGTAAATTATTGTGTAAGAGTGTCCAAATTAAGTTCAAAATACAATGGTGTTCAAAAATTAGAAACATTGTAGTTTTGTAATACGTAAGATGCTTTTATGACGAGAGATAGATCTTTCGTATGTATTTTATATGTTTTTTCGATGGTATTGATACGTTGCATGAATCATAGATGTGACTTCAAAATTCTACATGTGAAAGCACGTCGTATAAAAGTGTGTTTATTTTATCTTTTAGTAAAATACATATAATCATTAAATGTGAATACACTTCCAAATAAGAAAATATCTATATAAAAAGTCACATTTACAATCCGAAAATAAATTTTGAAGTCACAGTGTAATTCTAACCTTCCAGGTTATGTAACCTCCTAAATGAACTTTCTTCATTACCGACTAAGAAAACTACAACTAATAATAATTAAAGAATAATTTCTATTTCATTTACCATTCATCTAGAACGAGTTGAGAACATTTCATCAGTCGAATTACATCCAGATGAAGCCAATCCAGTAACACCAAAGAACGATCTGTGATTCTTCGAACGAAGGGGAGCACAGGCGTTTTCGTCGAAAGAGTGATGTCCGCGAAAGCAATGAAACACGTTTTTAATTACTTTTCATACTTTCGTGCGATAAACGAGGCGTTGACTGTCTGTTTGTCGTTGTCAGGAACAGCAATATGCATGCGGGTCGGGTTTTAAATAAACGGTTGTCTTCCCCTTTGACTTTACGATAATAGGTTTGTTTGCATTCCAATTTCAAGAAGTTTAACACTGTTTTTTACACTTTACACCGCACTGTTCGTCGCCGAACTAGATCCAGCTTTCACCGGTTCAATGAATTTCGATTCGTTTGCTTTTCTTTGTTCGTATTACCACAAGAACAACGCATTCACAATTACGACGCGCAATTATATCGACGACGCGTTACACGAAGTCTTCCGAACGACTGTTGTGTCGACGAGACGAGCGAAGAAGTCGATTTAGTATATCGACGTTCGAGAATCGAAGTATTTACACGAGTGAATACACGGAGCCATTGAGTGTCAGAGATTTTCAAACTGCATAAATATTCTTCTTCTCTTAATTTTATTATTATTATTTTATTATAATTTATTATTTTAATATTGATAACATTTTCGTAGCTTTTCGATAATTAATACTTAATTTTCTCATCCAGATAATAATCACTGGAATCAACATACTTCTATCGACGAAGAAATTGACGAATTCTCGGATGGTGTTTGGAGGTTGGATATTTGAGTATACGTAATTTATGCCTCTGTGGACAGAAGAATCTCCACTGTATGCAATGATGCGATTGTGATGCAACAATCTGTGAGTAAATATTGAATATGCATACACGTTACATTACTAATTTCTACTTTTACAAAATAGAGTCGTTCGAAATTAACCTTAGAATACAAACGTTATTCCACATTCCTTTGACATAAACGTTCCATATAATCGATAATCAAACATCGATATAATCGATATCACTTGCGATAGACAGAATCTTTGTCAGTCGTGAAAATTATTAACGTCTGTATTGTAAGGTTAAGATTGATTGAACAAATTGAAATTTATTAAACTTTAAAGAGATGGTGAATATTATATTACGATACTTTTCTTGATACAAAATTAATTCATGCGTGTAATCAAATATTTTGATGTGGTTTTCGTTTTGACTTAAAAAAGTGATTAATGATCTGGTATTATTATAACATCGGAATCTATTTGAACGTTATTACAATTTCTCCATTACAAACACGAATAGTTCATACCAGATATATTAGGTTGCCCAAAAAATTTCTTTTGTTTCATAAAATGATTATAGATGAACAATTTCTGTTTTATATTATTTTATTGAATTAGGTGTGATTTATTTCGTTATATTTCTATTATTATGTTCGTGCATAATCCAGTAAACCAATATAAAACAAAAGACATTGTGTGTCTATTATTTCCTTATAAAACGAAAAGAACTTTTTGGACAACCTAATACTATACTTACAAACTGTTAAGTCTGAAGCTAACTTAATGTCGGTTCATCAGGAAAGGCAGGGAACTCGAAAACAATCTCTGTTCCTTTCAGATTAATACAATATTTAGGGCCTCCTATTTTACGGTCTGATTACGATCCGTAGTATCTCTGAAAATCGTTCAGAAATTCGGCAGTGGTCCGTTGTTATGAGATCGTAATAACGCATCGCTTTTCGAAAGTTTCGCCCCCGCCGAAACGTGCGTTGTGATTAAACACAATGTGCGCCGTGAAACACAATGGAGTAATAATATTCCGGTGCGGCAGACGGCGCGAGATTTGCGTGCTGAATGAAAAAGTTACCAACAAGCAAAATTCCCGCGAATTCCGACAAAAGCATCGGGGCCGAGTCAGGACGAGAGAGAGTGAGCAAGAGAGAGGAAGGGAGAAAGAGATTGAAGAATGAAAAGTACCGAACACCGCCGTGTGTGTTCGGAACACGCCGCTGGCCAGGTTTCTATCGTAAAGCCTCATTATCGTTGTAATTATCAGGCAAAGAATATAATGTGAGACGGTGGCGTGTCAGAATGCATTCAATATCGGCCTCCCTTATACAAAGTTAATCCCCGTGTCTACGTGGAAGTCGTACGAGTAACTGCAGACCGCACCGCGAGGGAAGGAAAAAGGTTCGTGTTTCCACTAAAAATTATGATTTTCGAGAATAATGATCGAATTTAATTTAAAATATCCAGCGGTTGAAACGAGGCTCTGTTAGTAATTTATTAATTATCCAGCATTACTTAACAGGATTTCTATAATAACGCCACACGAGAGAGAGAACGACTCAATTTTTCGCCATGAAAATTAACGCATCATAACGCAACACTTGAAAAATCATTAAAACCAGAATATATTTCATGATACGCCGTGTTCCGTTTCAACTCTTCATCAACGATCATTAAACACAATACACCGCGATATCAAGTTTTATTTAATCATCCGTATCTCTTGTTAACAGTCCTGCAATCCATGTGAACGACTCAATTTCCATATACGGATACACACGTATACTCACATACTCACGTAACATCGGTGTACATACATATCGACTTTGTAACACGTTCGCAACGTCGACCGTGGACGCTCTTAAATTCATGCTCCTCCCACTTCAAATCCGAATTGCAATCGCGCAATTAACGGGTGCAATTAGAGTCTCCGATATCAGGACCGATATTATAAAGCACTCTAATTGTCTCGTTGACTGAATGGCTCGCACAGCGCGCGTGCGGCATTGGTGAAATCGCAATCGTCAAAACGATCGTTCTGCCGACGTCTCACGCAAACTCTTCGATCCAAGGTATCTATAACTGCCCACCCTCTCCACCGTGGTGCCGCGGACCAGTTTACTCGACCAGAGGCGTGGGTGGGCAGCACGAAACGGCCCTAGAAGCCTCTTAATCGCACCCCGTCCGAGTTTCAAAGTTTACGGGTTAAAGACCGGCTGGGTTATTAATGCACGGATTCCGTGATACAACAGTCCGGTCAATATATCGCGCGTTTCCGAGCGATTCCTCGCTATAGAGAAACGCAGCACCCTGTCTCACCCCTTTGTGCGAGGCTGTCGACCGATCGAAGTATATCACGTTTTAATAGTCGAGCGAGGAATCGAAGGATGATAGAATTATAGAACATTCTTGTTCGATGAAGATGATACTTATCTTTACTAGCGAATAGAAAAGGATTCATTTTTAATTTGGTGTTTTTCACAAGTATATTTAGATACACGTTACACATGGATAGTTGTAGTGTTAGAAAAATAATAAATAACGAAAATTGTTTAACGTGTCAATCCTTCGGAGCTCCGAAAACGGATAAGAAACTCTCTTCCCATCCGAGGATTATCAAATTCTCGACGCGTCGCTCGTCACAGGACGAACACTTTCCCGAGCGAAATTTCACATCCTCTCTTCGCATCCTAAATGTTCTTCGACTACAACGTTACCGCGTCGCGTCACTTTTATTGCGAATTCTTCTTTTAACACCCTCCTAACGGCCGGGACACAAGATATTCCCTGGTCCCCGGTATGAAAACGCCGGTCCCGTTCGCACGCCTTCTTATTCCCATGCATAGGACCGGATCTCGATGTCACTACGAGACGAGTCTCTCTCTGTTCCACGTTTCAACGACGCTCGTATGGCTCGCGTGCGCTCATTCGAAGCGGATAATATTCAATTTCAGGCACCTCTGTGGGCCCGTGTGGCAATTTACGCGTTGCACCATGCCTGGATCTGCACAGCTCTCATAGCTGGTGGCCAGAAGTAGATGCGCGCCAAGTGAAAAAAATTGAACTCCGAGGTTCTCTCTTCCCATAATGGCGGAGCGTCGCGAGCGAGCCAACTTCAAACCAGGTTTCTTCGATCCTTCGTCGAGTTTACAACGCTGTGCCCTTCGAGCTCGCGTAAACGGCGATAATTGCACACGCAGTTGCAGCAAGGACGCCTCTGGAATCGCGTGCACATTCTCGTTGAACACGTGCAAGTAACAGCATCGAACGTCCGTTCGAGCTGAAGTTCGGACTAGAAATAGGCGCATCCGTTTTATGGCCGCGTAAAGAGCATGGTGAACGCAGTTATACCGCGATCCTCCTGGCAAGGCTCGTACTCGGAGAGAGCCTGCGGAACGCCAGATGCGTTACGACTAGCCAACGCCGGCTTGTCAATTATTGAAATGAGCTAATTATCGTTTTCTCGAGCCTCACGGGCGGACAGCTGCACCTTGCTCGCGCGTTTAGACAAGGAAGGGGAGCTGGGTTCTTGGCTGTATGGCCCCTGCCTGTCTGGTCGAGCGCGTGCTACACGTCGCGTCATTATCCTTAGAATGCAACGGCCGCTCCTGGAACTGCTTATTCCGACATCTTTCAGAGGCATTCCATCGAGCAAGTGCACACGTCGATGGGGTAATTTATTAATCGGTTCGCAAACGGACCGTGTAACGAGTTTCGCCGACCTCGTTCGTCCGTGATTCTAGAAATTTTCTGTATATTCGCGGAAATTCTTTCAGTGAAAATATATGCAGGATGCAGTGGTACAAGTTATTACCCTGTTTCTTTCCTAATAGTCTATTCATTGATATTCATAAAGAAAGATTATTTAAATTATATTTGTAGAAAGTTTTAAGAAGTTCTACCTGTACAATTGCTATTACAGTTTCAATTACGTTGCCGTCTTTTAAACCATTTATTTTTTAACTAAAATTCAACTTCTCTATGGCAGTTCTTTTTGATACTTAGCTCGATCATAATCTGGTACTTGCGAGATAATATGAGACAAGGAAACAAGTAGACATACTGTACCTAAATCATATTAACAAGGAGTAGCCGTTTATAATACCATAAAATCATCACAAACAATACGTTCAACGACTTTTTAGTCCACAACACCACTCGTATCTCATCAGATACGAACATAATCAATCTATTAACCCATAACGTTTAATCTGGCACAACGTATGTATAGCTATCTCGTAGAACGAAACAGAATTTTCTAGTTAAAATATGACTGGCCTCGGTATTGAATCCCGCGTAATCTGCGCAAAGACCAGGTGATCCGAAGTGGTAAGACGTCGCCGGGGAAAAAGCTAGAACTCGAGGGGGTCGGAATCGTTCGACTAATGGAACAAGAACGAGGGGTTTGCCGGAGAAGAACCTTATTTCGCTCGTTTATCCGCGGAGTGCAGATTCTTAATAGAATACTCGATGAATGTATTTCTCTTACGAGACTAAGACCGGTTAGGAAGGACCGAAGAACGGTGACGTGGGGACAGAGGGGGTGGTCGACGGAGGATGAACGGGGGTGTAGACGAAGAGAAAAGGGAGAGGGTGTGTCTCAACGCGATAATAAATCTGTGCTTAGCTGTACGACAATGGGCCGGACGGAGAGAACGGAAAGAAGGGTTTAAGCCGCGTCCTACTTACGCGACGGGGATACTCTCAAATGGATCGTGCCCGAAGACCAGATTAATCCGCCAGGAAAACGGATTCTGCGAACGATTCGGTCCGGTGAATATAACCGCGTTTGATTTTCGTGCCTGTGAAATTGTTCCTTTTATTGAAAACGTCCCACGGTTTAGACGCCCCTAGACAGCGTTTAATTAAATTTCTTAATGGGTTTGTTTTAATCGTGAACTTTGCAGTTCCTTATTTTTGATATCAAAGGATGATCAAAGATCATATTTATGATCTGATAATATACGCACTCTCACATTGCAGTATAAATTATTGAAGGTTTGGCAAGATTTTAATAAACAAAGAATTATATCACAATTATGAAATGAAGCCATTGTTTATATTATAGAGAGGATCTTTTCACATTCTACTTTTGCATTTTTTAATTTTTCATCGAATCAGAAGTACCCACATTTATGTCTATAGTTTTACAAACTACTTCTGTTTCTTTTCTACTACAATAAATTCCTCCGATCAATTATTCCTTGATTTATCTGATATAATATGATTTTAAACAATTAAAAATTAAAAAATTAAGCACCGTATCTTGAAATACCTAAAGAAATAGTTACGCAGCGTTCTGTAGCGTACACTCGAACCACTTGGGGAATAGCCAAGTGACATCGTAGTATATCCCCTTTACGATAATTGTCACGAACACCTCGGATCGAAGAATCGAAGAAGCTACCGATGCTTAATCGGCCGTCCTTTATCACAGCTTAATAGCTTTGAAGAAAAACCTAGAAAGCCTAGACCGCAGATGCGGCTCAATCAGTGTCGCATACTCGAGGCCGCACGCTCGACCTAGCCAAGGTCGGCCAAGAGTTGCCTGCATTCTACGTGTTCTTGCCGTATTCGCTGGTATAAGGCAGGTGATCGCCGCTGTTCAGGTGACCACTCCTCGAGAAGGGTAACACTGAACCGACGACATTTTCTGGATAAGCGGAGAAATTCTCTCGCTTGCTACCAACATCTACCTCAATTGTCTACCGAGGTCGAAGAGCTTCGCAACAACAAAACGACCATCTGCTAACGATTCAACGAAATCTTCATTTTCGTCTAAAATTTCTTCATCGATTTATGACGTTTCCAAATGTTTCGATATACGTACAAATCGATCAATTTTTCAAATCGCATGTTCCATCAATTATATGTTTCATCAGTTAAAAATTGAGTGAAATAATTTTCTACATTCTGAATCTGTGCTACGAATGAAATAATTTGGTTCACGAAAAATCATAAAGGCAGGTATGTGTGAAGCGTGCGCAGAACACCAGGAAAGCTCATCATTGTGACCGGTCGGAAACCGGTCGATGAGGTACGACAGGCATGTTCGAGAAATGCCGTCAGCCAGCCAGCTGATCCTGGGAACAACGCCCCGCGACCATTTCTTGCTGGAATTAGGCCTTCTTGATTTAAGGCCGGCCGCTAGGTTTCTCGCATCGGCAAGGGTAGCTCCGATTCCACCAATTCGATCGGGTCTTCTATTTAAACTTCTCCGATCCAGCCAGTTGATGAACACCGAATGGAATAATTTTTGTTCTAGAAACGTCAACGACAGAGCACGAAACTTTCGAAAACTTCGACTCAACTTTGCTCTCGTTTCATTGTGCAATTGGCAACAGAGTGAAATTTCTTTCGTTGCAATACAGCGGTTAAACCTTCACACGGTTTTAAGTTTTTTAATTAATTTCCGTTGAAATTGCTCGATTTCGTTCGTGATACTGTGCTTATTGATTCAGTGCCAGGATATCTAAAATAGAATAGAATTGCCGAATCTTGCTTCATACGTGTTATCGACAATTACATGTTAAATGTATCTTATTTTATTTAAAGATGAATATTTCCATTCGTAAATTTATTATTATTTCATATCAGAGTAGTCAGATTTTAAATTGAAGAGATTGAAAATAGAATTTTCCTGGACTAACTCTCACGTGAATTTTGTGACACAATTATACTTTTATTCGACTTTGAGCTCCATATCTACAAGAGAGATTCTTTTGATTAGAAGACAATTACTTTCCTCGTTGGATATAATGGCGCAATTCGTCGTATAGAGGAGACGACGACGCGACGGTTCAGGCGAAACCAGACGGTACTTGAGAAAAGAAATTCGTCGAATTGCTTGTTGTCAGCGTGTACAGGTGAGCGATACCGTCGTTTGAGAGGCCGTCGGCCGGGTAGTTCCCAAGACCGTGTGTCGATTGGTCGGGATTGTTTGTGAAATTCCTTCGATAGTATTCGATGAATCTATCGAGGCACGTCGTCCGCGATTCCGAAGGAGTCGGTATGCCGGTGCCGGTCGTTAGGCGGGTCGTCTTTGCTATCGAGAGCCCGCGGATAAAACCGTCTTGGGAATCCCCTGGGCAAACGTCACTTAGACCACAACATGCCACCAACCAACCTCCTTCTTAATTGTTTACGCAATAATTAAACCCACTAAATTGTCGTGCGGTTCAACTCGCTAACTAAGAAATTAGTTTTTCTAATTGGTTGCCCGAATCTTATAAAGTGAAGTTTATTTCTTTAAATTGACTTAAATCAGGTTTGTAGTGCCAACGCCAAATTCCACTTCATTTTTTAAAATATATCTATTAAGATATATGTTTATTACATAATTTTATAAATGTGATTGGGTTTTCATAAATGTTAACTAACTGAAAGTGCTCCATTTAATTGATTCAAACGGTATTATAATGATTCACCAGAAAAGCTTTCAATTTTTGTTTCTTTCTGCTACTCTGCACTTTTATAGAAACATTATAAATTATCATAAATTCTAGAAATAACATACCAATAAATTTTAACGATATAACAGTTCTTTGTTCATTCTTGGGAATTTCACTATCGAAGACGAATATCCTCACTGTATTTCGAGCTCGATTTTCTTTAATCGACAGTTGTTACGATGGTAATAACTCTCTAACGAGATGGAGAATTATAAAGTCGATTCGTGGAGAAACGCGGTCGGATTTTTCGGCGAAAAAGCGAAGGATCTTTCGAAAGAGACCGGCGACAAAGGGGCATGAATTTAGAGAGGAGATATTTTAATACGACTCTTTGCCAGGGCGGTGGAAAGCGTTTCGGAATAATTGCGACGACAACGGAAGTACTTCGTCGATAGACAGAACATATACGACTCTTTCCACCCTTAACCGGGCGGAGGTCTGCAGAGGTTTTGAGGGACTGAGGGGGTAACTTCCAACGTTCAAACAAATAGGAACTTTGTTTGCCGAGCGTACAATAGGTGGAAACCGAATGATATGTCTAACTAAATACGTTACCGTACCGGTATCAAAGGGAGAACCGAACCTTTATGATGGTTTCTGGTTGGCTCGCGTCTCCGCAGTTTGCCGCTCACCCTTCTGTGGTTGCGCGTATCTATACGTGCACACGATCCTCCCGTAGCCTCATCCTGCCCTTGCCATCCTACGAGAGCGCACAGACACAACGGCATCGCTTTCCGGGCGATGCATCAATTGCAAAATTGAAATTTCAGCATCAACAATAATTACCATTGTCACCGCACCGACGGCTGCTTCTCGTTCGTTACCGAATCGAAAGTGGTTCTCACAGAGTCTCTTGCCTCTCTCGTCATCAAGAATTCGACTTATAGATTACGTGATTCGCTAGTCACCTGTATCTGATTTTATTCAAGTCGCTGCTTTTAAGTTGTTTCGAATTACTTCAAGTATTTCGTCGCGTGTTCTCTTTTATCCTATGCGCCAGTAGGTTGTCACAAAACTTCTTCTGAGTTTTTATTTCGATCAAACGATAGTTAGATACAGCGCAATAGAAATATAAGAGAAAGATACATTTTTATCTTTTCTTTGCCTCGTTTTCTTCCTCGTAAGGCTTAATGGATTTTCTTGAAAACATTCTACGGAGTCAGGTGAGAACCACTGAAAATTCAGAACATCAGCAAATGAAACTTTGCCTAAAGGCTCAGAAACATCGCGAAATAGGTAGCTGCTTCAGGCAGCAACGCATCAGCGTTTCCTGATGCGTCCCCCGACCATGTATCACGAGTAGCTGCCGTTTCCGGTTTATCTATCGAGCCGTTGAACGGTATGACAGCCAGCTCGTCTACACGCTAATATGTCAAAGGCAGGCAGAGTACCGAAGACAATTAGCGCAGCGATTCTACGAGACGGTAGCTGCTACTCTCCCAAAGTCCTCGTTTCGGTTATTTGGAAAGTCGACTATGACTCCCGGTTGCTTCCTTCGTTCCGAATGAAAGGCTAAATGCGAGTCCTTCCTGTACGAAGGTGCTTCATCCTTCAACCCTTAACGGAGTACGTGTATCCCAAGAAAATTGCTGCCTTTGTCTCATCTTTGCGACTGCCAAACCTGTTCACCGTATTTATCGTAACGAACGAGACGATTTTTCAATTATTTGGTAGCTGATTCCGGTTCCGCGGATAGTAGACGCAAATTGCTCACTTAAAATTCCTATTTTAAGGTTCTCTCTTTTTCTTCAGAGAAATCAGTTGACACTTTTTCTCTTGCAATTAATTATTTGTTATTAATTGTATATAATACGTGGTTTATGTTCGAATTCACACTTTAGAAAGAAGTATCTTCTTTGATCCCTTAAATGATCTTTAATAAGGTGTCGAGATTATCGATACAATCCTTCATATTCCCGAAAACTCCCCCAAAGCAGCGATGCGAACAGACACAAGCTTAAGCCAGATTACAGAACGCATCTGACTCCCACTTGCAGTAATCTCGTATCACGTGACAAATATGTCAAGCGGATTGAAACAAGTATTTTGTACATGATTGAATGCCTCATAGCTTTATCTCCAAACGAAAGCAGCTTAAATCCCATATATACCAAGCTAAAAAACGTGGTTTCGAGTTCGCTAGCGTAATATTGCAAAAGCCACCGCACAATACACATTACGCGCTATTCGTTTTAAAGCTCCACATACCTATACAACCTCGTATCACGAGTTTCAACAATATCGTCATATCGCATATCTACATACATCTACCAACATCGTTAATTCCATTTCTACCGAGTATTCCACCGAGTATTCCACAGAGTATCCCAGCAACAGGATCCTTCAGTGGAATCCTTTTCCTCGCGGTCATATCCATCGACTGTAGCCATTCGTCTTTCTTGAATGGCAATCGATGGTCGCGCTCGACATTCGAATTCCAGCGAGCCTGTAAGACGATTATCGCGCGTAGAGGTAAGCTCTCTCACAATTAGAATCAACGCATCCATTGGTTGCGAGCGAATCTCGGGCCGGGGCGCGAGACAAAAAGAGAGAGAGCTCGCGTGGTCTCCCGTGGGAAACCGTTCCTTTCGTGGCAGTGAGAACAGAAAGAAATAAATAGTGAAAAAAGAGGTACGGCGGACATGTGTGGGGCAAGGTGAGGCGGAGAAGGAGAAGGAGAGGGAGGACAAAATCAAATAGAAGGAAGAGGGGACGAATAGCTGGGTGGTGGAGGAGAAGAATCGGAGGTAGGTCGAGGTAAAAAGTTTGGCGACGAACGTGGCCAACTCGCCTCATGGCTAAGAGGAGAGCAGAGGAGATCAGCTTTGTCGGCAGCCTTGCTAATTAGTTTACTAACTTATCGACTCTCTTTTCGCATCTATACGCCTCCACTACCACCAAATCCCACTGGGATGGAACATTGACGCTGCACTGTCACCATATGGTTGAGGTGTTGCACACTCGACAAAATAAACGTCGAAATCGTTCGATTCCCTTCGCCTGCTGAGATAAAGAGAGAGGGAGAGAGAGAGAGAGAGAGAGACCGCGTGATCACATCACAAGACAAGACAAGAGAAAGCCCGAAGAACTCGAACTCTGCAGCCCCATCTGCCCTGATGCGGCCTCGATAGTCGCTCGCGTTCCAGGAGACAAATTAAGTTCTTGCTCCTCGCGTATTCCCTGGACAATCGTTCCCCTGTGCTCGTCGATATCTAAAGGTTGGGATTGAAGCATTATCAGCTAGACGGGTGTAATTAGATGCCAGCAATGAAAAACGATCGACCCTCCTAAGTCTTCTGGTCTGACATTTGATAGAAGATTGGGTTAGATGTAAAAGATATTAAAATTGGGCATCTTAATGTTTCATTTGATATTCCAGATCTCTTTTTCTGTGAAGATCCTCTTAGAAACTGTTGTTCGCTCTTTCCTAACATATCTCTATCATGAATCTTTTTTATTTCATTTTGTTCTCTAGCTTTTGAGGAGAGTCTGCAATTTACCTACTTGTTAAAAATGTCTTACAATTTGTGATAATGGTTTTATCTTTAAAAGCTTATAGTATGCGATACACTTGGGAATAGACTATAGCGTAGACCTATATCCTTGAACCAATAACGTCTCCTTCAAGCTGTGTAGCGTCACCTCCATACAATATTTTTATCTAGATGAAAGGGATATTTTGCAGTTACATAATTTAATAAAATGTACGAATATAGTAATATTTAAATATTTATTAGAAGCGATAATAACAATTTGATGAGATATTTTGCCTGACGCAAAATGCGAAAGAAGAAAGTCAATTTCTCTAGGTATAAAGCACAGTTGTCTTTTAATGCAACTCGTAACCTGATCCAAAAGATATTTTCGTTTCCTTATTTTCTCTTTTTCTTAATATGACATACATAAAATACTCTTCTGATGCTATAAACACGCATTTTTGATTAACCGAGGTTCATCAAATCCGCGCGATACCATAGTCGCGTATTTTTAAACAGCTTGCATATTGTCAGCTATTCGAAGCTTATTCCCAACGAAGTTATTTCGCTTTTACAACCGGGAACAACATTTCCATGGACGGTGTTGGATATTTAGCAGCACGCGAGCCATTATTCCCTTTATTTCCAGCCCTTACTTGACTCGCGCTACGAATTAAAAAGCGGGAAGAAGACGAGAAAGGGCGAAGTAACGGGCGAGCTGACTCGACGCGGAGGCGGCGCGGCGGCCAAGCGAGCGCGTCGAAGCGAACCGATGAAATTCAGACGAGGGATAATTTTTTAACGTTATTACTTGCCGACCGTCCTGCGAATCGGTTCTCTCTTCCACCCTTTCCCCGGTCTGCACCGTTCTCTCACCCTTCGTTGATTGGCAATTTCGCGTCTTGAATTTTTATCCGGCTCGTCGGAATCGGGGGTGCGAGCCCGGCAACCCCTTCGTTTTTAAATTATCCGCGAGATTAATCAAGGCGTCATTTTTCACGTCCAATTTGCAATAAAAAGAAGCTGGCGAACCAGGAAGCGGTGGGAACGAGACTGGAGGGGGATAGAGGCCCGGTGACGTTAGAAGAGTAAACCTTATTCTTAATTGATATATTTTGAATTAATTAATCCTTCCGAGCGTGATGAGCCAATGGCGAGAACGCGCAAAATAGGACTCGCCTACCCTTTTTTCTTAATTAGCGCCAGTCGTAAATTTTTTTCATTGGACACTTTTTTCTTCGATTATTAGCGCATATATTTTCCAACCCTTTATTGGCTCTGCAACCCTTTCGTCGCTGATGTCCGACATCTGCTGGCGTCCGGGGTGGTTTGCGCAGCTTCTTGTTGTCCCTTTGCATCTTGCGAGAAAGTGAGAAGTACAGTCGATACGAAAAATTTAATATATTTCTTGTTATCAACGTGAAATTAATGTCAGATATTTCTTATTATATAATATAATAATATCGTATATATAAAGTTTATTAGGTCTGCGATATAGCAATAAATAGATTAAAGAATATCTAATAATAATAGAATCATGGATTGTACTTCCCGTAAGATAAATTTAAAAACTTTCTAATGTCAGTATCATCCCCAGATACAATTACATTCTCAATGTATCGATATTCTCAGTGTTCCACTGAAAAATTCATGTCAACGAGAGGGGAATGAATTCGCGGCAGAATTTCATTTTCAGCATTGAAGCGAACAAATTACTTAAAGAAACGGGGAAAAAAGAAAGTTTCCTTGTAAATACGAAGTATTCCGTCGTCTTCGGTCTCACGGTAAAATACTGTTTCCACGAGAGGGTTGAACTCCGATTCTCAAGGGTGTTCAGGATGGAGAATGCCACCGCTTAATAAGAAAGCAGCCCGATGGACTAAAGATCGAAGGACAGAGGCGTTGAAGCGAAGTAATTAAAAAATATACGTCGATAAAATAATATTGGCTACAAATTCTGTTGCAAGCCCACAACGAGAGCGAGAGAGAGAGAGAGAGAGAGAGAGCGACGGTTTATCTTCCTATATAAAATATAAAATTTTATTCGTTCTCTTGCGCCTACCCTCCAACCCCTTTCCTTCTTTATTTTCACAGTGGTTCTTCGATGTTTTCGAAACTTTTTCATAAATCATCTCTAGATATGCACGTTCTGTGCATTTCTGCACAAATATTCCGATACTTATGCAACTTTATATTTTTATTAATATAACTATACGCAGATATTTTATCCGTTAAATGTTAAAACTCTTACTTCGCATTGAAAACTTTTTTATCTTCCAGTGATATTACGTACACTTGGACGATATTGCATCTTTAAATGTTTTATGACTGCACACAAATTTGCATTCTACTCACAACTAGAAATATCCAGGAAAGACGTCGGAAATCGAAAGGTTCCTCCTTGTTGGCGGTTGATCGCGAAAAATTCCGCCGATGGAACCCGTTGGTCGAAGCGGAGATCCTTGTGGCTGGCAGCGTACACGGTCGCGTTCCGGCGGCGAGGGGGCAGGGGCGCACCATGCCGCGGGGTGTCCGCTCGTTTCCATCCTGGGAAGGCGACGGAAACGTTATGCAAATGGGTTTTTACGGGGAGAACTTTCGTCGGCGACGAAACGGAGAGGAGAGCAGGAGGATGCTCGGTGGGGTTGCGCGGAGAGGGATGCTGTGGAATCAGTCTGCCGCTCGTCTCCCGCCCCCTCGAACCGCGCCGCGGGATCGGCCAAGAGGCCGGATCATTTTTACCGAAATTAAATCGAAAATTAGACTCGCATTAAAATGCGCTCCCGATAGGGCTCGCCTCGAATCGCCGGTGGCTCAGCCAAGGAGGAATAAAGAGAGGGAAGGATAAAAGTGGGAGAGAGAGAGAGAGAGAAAAAGAGGTAGAGAGAGCAAGGAGGAGCGGCAAAGAGACGACGGATAGGCAGAGAAGAAAGGAGAGCGCGTAGAGGGCTTCGGGGGGTTTAAACCGAAGGAATTCCTTGCTCATGCAAATCAGAGATTCACGGCAGGCCGCGCGGGTGGACCGGGATTGTACGAGTTAATCAGGATCCGTTCGCGCGGAACACGCGGCAACGGGCACGGTTGAAAACCACTGAGAAATAAGAGTCGAAACGAGGACCGCGCGCGCGAGCCGAGGAGAAAGGGATAAAATGAAAAAAGTTGGCCGGCGAACAATCGTGTATAAATCAGGGGTGGTTAATAGGTAAGAACAAAGGGTTAGAAGCTGGCGGGTTTTCGCGGTGGCAGGCTCCGTGGAAGGAGTACCGGAGGGATGCGCTCTCGGGGGTTGAACGTGCACGGCTCCAATTTACGATTCATTTCGTCGAAACGGCCGCCACCGTCGGCGCGCCTTATATCGCCATTTTCCCGATCTGAATAATTAATTTTAATAACGAATTTCCAGCCCTAGCCGCCTTCGTCGAACTTGCCTCGACCGTCACATTCGTTCCTCTACTCGGAGAACGACAGACTGCTCGGTGCCTGTCTACGACGTTTGACGGAATGTCTCTATTGTAAGATATATTTTTAAGCGACCAAGCGGATAACGCGCCGCGTTATTTGGTTTGCTCAGATTCCCTTCTCGCTTCCTTTTGCTACTGTCGCGTTTCAATTCACGCGAATTACGATTTCTTCTCTGGGAGACGGATGAATTTCTTGTGAATGTATTTTAGAAAACAGGAAAAAGTTAGAATATTTGTTTAATTGGATAGAATGTTATTTCTTCTTTCGATTATTTAAAGATGATATAAAGTTGATACGAGATTTACCAAATTAAGTGAAGTAAAGAGAGAATGAAAATACAGAGAGGAATATAAAGCTTTAGGTACATCCTTGCAATTTTAACGAAAGCAGAATTATTTGAAAAAATCTATTGCTACGTTATTATTTCTTCTTATCTTTATTGATGATTCCATGATCTAAATGCGTAATACCAGCGGTTAGCAAAATTGTATCCTACATATTATAATCAACGTTACCTTGTGCATAGTATAAATGTCAGCGAATCAATCAGTCAGTTAAACTGCTCAAACATCGTACTTCAAATTTTTTTGCAATACCATCATAAATATCGCCACCATATCGCCACTTTTGGATAATGAAATTACGTGCCGTAAGCGAAACGCAATAACTTACGATCAGTTCGTGGTCTCGAGACTGTGTAACTAGAACAAGTTAGTTAATGAGCTGTTTCGAAGGTGAAATTGATACTCGACTCGAATTAAATACCAACATGACTGAATTATTGATTATCGCGACGCGTATAACAAATTGACTTGCGATGCCAGGATCGATCACTTTACAATCCGACTTGCTACCGATTATGGATTGACCACGTTAACAGTTGACTCGTAACTGATTCCCTAAAGAGTATGCCTGCCATTAACCGTTTGAAAAAACGTTTCTGAACTCTACTGGTACTACTGTCGCTTAAAATATTCTTCGAGCCTGTTTCTGACGCTAATTTCTTCGTAATGATTCATGCAAAACCATTCGATCAATAAATTCTTCACATCGAAACGAATTATACTATCGTTAATCATAAGCAGCCTGCGAATATTCATGCATTTATGAAAAATATAAAAGTGCGAGAATGCACATAACATAGAAAAAGATACAAAATATCCTAGGTATAATACTTGTTATAATATTTAGCGAGTACAATCAACTTCTGCTTAGATTCTATTTCTATGGTTTTGCCCATACAAACAGAAATTCTTGTTTTATTCAGTTTCTGAATTAAACGATTCCAAATTTGCCAGGTTTCTTATAACATTTTACAATTAACATGTACGATGAAAATTAAAACATTATATCTTAGGTGATTTTACTACGGCTATAAAAATGCATTGATTTTTATCCTGTACTGTCAACGTTTTTCCAGTTTACGGTAACGATTCTTAAATAGTAATCCCTTTTGCAACGATAGGATAGAATAAAAGATGGAGCTGCGATATTCCATTCCGAAAACGATGGACAAAACGGGACACAACGATTAACGGTACATAAACGTCAATCTTATTTATCGGTAACTAAAGTTATTGAGTTTTTCGTGTCATCGCGCGACGGAACCGGAACGATCACATGTCAGAATCTCTGTTCATAGCGGGATTAATCCGCGATATTTACAATATTTCGAGAGACCCGTCATTTACATTACTTAATTGACAGGATTGGTCGATAGGATCGTGAATATGAAATTTCGAAATTCGAAGAAAGCTAGTCGCGGTCTGGAGATCGATGAATACTTGATCGATTCGTGTGTCGAGCGACGATACGATCGTCTCGAACGACGAAATCGATGCCAAACGAGAAAATAAATATCGAAAAGTATTTCGTTTCGTGTTATAACGCTAGGTACGTGCCGCTGCCATGACGGTGAATAAATCTCCGGTCGGAACCGATGATAATATCGACTTTGAAAAATAGAACACAGCGTGATAGGAACCTCCCGAGATTCGATTACAGTGGTACTGGTCGGGCAGAAGTTTCGAATACGAGTGAAATTTACAATCTAATAAAAGAACGACACGTACCATAGAAAATTCAACAGCCACGAAACGATACGAAGTGCAGAGGCGGTCAAGTGTTACCAGATAATGGATGAAAGGGCAATGAAATTTCAAAATTACCGGATACGCGGTCAAAAGTTCAATCACGCGATCTGATGTTTCATGAAACGGTTATAATCGTTCGAAGTCTTTTTCAAATGGATTAACGATGACGCGTGAAATATGACATTTTTCTTTCTAAAAAGAAATTGGAATTTATTAGCACGATTCTCTATGTGACAACACGTTTTATGGAATTTCTGACTAAATACGATTATTCACAAAAATGAAAGAATGGAGAGCGTAGAAAGATATTAATTAGAATATCGGCTTTGGAATAGAATATCTTCTTTGTATGTATTCGAGTGTCATCGTGTTGGCAGTTCCTGACATTTAGTAATTTTATTATTTTAACTATTAATCTTTATGGATTCGAGCTGCGATATCTTATAAGACACATATCATAACCATTTTCATTATTAGTTTCCTCATTGTAAAAGAAACTTGACCCTGTTTCATTGGTCATTTCGAAACAAAGAAAAGTGCATTAAGGGGTTCGTTCTACTTAAAGACATCATCTTGTCAGGGTTGTGATTTTCTATCAAATTTTGCATAAAAAGGAGACTTCCCAACGAATATTTCAAGTGACATGTTGCTCTTAAATTCTATTAGAAATCATACGAGAAAGCGACGATGGAGTATGTTTACCAATCGATCGGACGATAGCTTCTTGCCGCGATTAAGCATCGTGTATGTTAAATCGTCGTGGTTCGGAGAAACTCGGTATCTCCGTTATGTCTCCAGTGATACACGAGCCTGGAGCGGATGGTTAATTGTCAAGAATTCTCTCGTCTTGATGTTATGGCATTCCGATAACTTTCACGGATCGAATAAGCGCAATACTAAAATGAAACGACAAACCGTCACCAAGTCCGACACGTTATCGATCATTGCTTCGACTGGTACAAGCGTGAAGAAGAATCTGTAGTGCAGCTAGGCAGTGCAACTTTATAAGTTGCGTAAGTACTTGCGCCATAATAAACATTAATAATGCGTTTAATATTTTGCACGTACAAGAATATACATATATGTTATCGTGTATTAGTGTACATGTGATTGTCACGTTTAATATGCAATATGCAACTATCTGGTATTCTATACTGACGGCGACAGTGGTTTTGAGTTGATGGTTGATAATATTATAGCCAAGCCAGACTTTACCTGTGCCACAAAATCAAATTAGGGAGATAATTTGGTTAACTATTGGTATCCTGTTGCTAATTTTCTGTGTCTTTTAAAGTACCTTCGTTTGTCAAGAGAAAGAGAAACAGATAGAAATGACACAACGCTGTTATGGTAACAGGTTTGTAGTCCTAAAGAATTGTAATTTTTCGAAGGATCCTCTTCATATCTGTAGTTTTTCTTTTTAAATTGTATGTATATCTTTTTATTATTTTTTGAAATCAAATGTATTAGTTACTCTATGTTAATGAATTATCTGTAACTTAAAATTCTAATATGGTTGGTCTATAACTGGTGACTTAGTTCGAAAACATTTTTTATTTTTTACGTAACCGATATAAGCAGAAGTAAGTAACAGTTTCTAATCAAGTTTCGATAGTGACATGTTATTAACATACAGCAAGACAACGCGGCATTTCCTTTTTCAATAAACGACATTTTTCCCTCAAATATCTGTCGTAAAATTTCTGTTCGTCTCTGTATTGGTAAATTCATAATTCTGATTCTCTGATTAGCTTAGAGAAATCCATCATGTCGATATTGTAGATTTTTACGATTTAATCAAAGCATTTCTCTCTTTAACATGTATAATAAATACATGCAATTTTTATCGCCTGTTCAAGTTCACGTCCTATGTTTTATAAATCATTTTAATTGAGCCTGCTAAGATCTTCTGATTATAAAGAAAAAGATGTAGCGCCGAATATTCACTTTATTATATTCCATCTTTACGAGATTCATAAAACATTAGAATGTAACAAGATCGTTGAAGATTTAAGGAAGAATTCATTTTTTGAAAATCATTTATCTTAATAACTTACGAAATGCGACGATTATTACTTCCATACGCACGTAACATTTTCTTCCAAGTTATCTCTATAGACATCATCTATCTACAATCTGCGATAAAAACTACAAACCATATAAACCCCTTCTAGAAAAACAAACATAGGAAACTCCACTTTAAGATTTTCACAAGCTGCATATCTGCAATTCTCCATGATTTACGCACTTCTAACAACATCAAGATCTGCCATCAACGTTCTTCGTCCAACATCACACAGTGAACAATGAAACACAACATCCCCGCTTGATATCGATCTATAGAATCTAAAAGTAGAATCAGCCATGAAAAACGGAATCGAACCGGGGAAGGGAATCGAAGGAAGGTAGGAAACACACGGCAGGTCCGTACGATTTTCTAGCCACTTGGTACCTGATGCGACAATACAAGAGTGGTGGCAGCGGTGGTAGTGGTGGCCCAGTGATATACAACGCTATCACCCTCGTATTTACTGCAGTGTCAAACCAGGGCGACAACTTGGTTACAAATTAGTGCTTTGCATCGCGCGCCTGGCCACGTCCCGCTCTTACACCGTACTCTCGGTATATATGTATGTATATTGTATATGTATATATCTACATCGGTGGCCCTTCCAGCGGGCTGTACGAGTCTCGTATGTTTATGTTGCTGGCAGCTGCGCCGCAGAACCTTGCCAATATTGGTTCTCAATTTAATGATCAGCCGGTTGCGTGCACCCTTCCTAACGATTCCGATCCGAGGCCCCGTAAAGTCACCCGCTTTTGGAATCGGAATAAAGTTTCGATCGACGAACGTGTGCGTGCCAAGGGCTTTCGAGGAATATATGTCGCTGATTAAATCTAATTGCGTTTCTTGGAAAATACATGTATACGTATGTCGAATTATTGCTTTTAATAAAAAGGTGGTTTTGTGTGGGAACTCGAAGTATTATGTTGGAAGTTAAATTTAGGCAAATTACGGAGCGAATTTCCGAGAAATTTGTTTCAGTGATCGAATTTAATCGTACACGTCAAGTACACGTATCGAAATATCGCTTCATTTAAGGATAGTTCTTGGGTAGGGATATAAAGTTGAATATTTGAAGGAGGTCTTCCACAATGGTTAGTCAAAATATTTTACGAACGCGAATAATGGAGCGATCTGTTTCTTTTGAAAAAATCACATACTTCGGACGAATTAAATTACAAACGATATTAACATTCGAGACTTAGTTTCTTATTCGACGGATTATTTTTACAGTTCCGTTATTCACGAACTTCCTTCAATCGATTAACCTGTTAACTGGAGAATTTAGTTTCAAAAATGCCTTACGAGGTGTGCAGGTAAAATCAAGCAATGACGAGTATACACGTCGATCTACTATAAATTTTACGCAAAAAGTAAAACAAAACGAGGAAGGATTACATTTCCATTTGGTAAAAAATTAACGATTCATTCTTGAGAAAAGATATTGTTATTAAACACTTAAAAATTACCAAAAAAACAATCTGGTGAAAAGCCGGTTCATTGGGGAAAATAATCAACTCAGTTTATAAAAAGCAATACATTATACGGGGCATAATCGATATACCAAAAAAAAATAATCAAGTAATCAAATTCTTCTTTTTCAAACTTTCTTTTTTTTATAAAATACATAATATTTTTACTGCAAGTATAAAGAAAACATACCACTAAATGTCATTTATATTGCTTTTTGCTAAAATTTTCAGTTCTTATAGTAAATGGTAATTTTATATTTTACATGACGAGCATACACGTCAACGGCCGAAATAAACCGAAACAAAGTTTTCGACTAACGTGTATACTGGTTAAATAAAATACCACAAATTATAAAATTGACTCGTACACATCGCTTCAAAGTACACAAATATTAAAAAAAAAAAAAAGAAACAAGGGTCTGGTCCCATATGGATTTTTATTAACGTTTATGGTTCAGGAATGTTCCCAAGAAAGGTATTTACACCTGCTCAGGTGTTTCTAATCGATCAGAATATCGTCGTAGGAATTCTAATTCCAAGATCTAAATCACGGAATCGATGAGATCGATAGGAAGAACTGAGAACCGCTTGCCAGTAGAAGAGGCGATATATCAGCCACGGGTCAACAATGTGTAAGCAGTATCGTCCCCGAGCCCCCAGGTCGTTCGACCCAAGTTCGCTCTCGGTGACACTTCTGGAGTTTCTGCTCTTTGGATGGTGCACACCAGAGATACATGTTATTGACCGTCTGTGTGACTACACGTGTATGTATAGGCTGTATAAAAAGTATATGTTGCTACTATTATGGATTATACATTTCTGGTTCGATACAGATTAAGTTGAACAAACTAATATTTCATCCAGGGATTCAATTAAATTTTTTGTTTGCGCTATTATAGTAACATTCGTCAAATTTTGGAATGTGAATTCCATGGGGTGGAGTGGAAGTCATTTCAAATTCAAATTCACATACAAATTTTCAAGTTGAATTATTAAAAATCCCTAGACCTATCCTTTGTAGTCCTATGTTCAGTCTAGTGTGATATGGTGATTTTAAATTCGAAGTACTTAACGTTTGGTTAAATGACGGGAAAACTTTTAGGAATAATTACATTAAACAAAACATCTCGAACTTGCAATATTGATCTTTATATTCTGCTAACTTGTTGCGTGTGCTCAATTTAATATAAGGTTTGAAAAACACTGGAAAGTAAGGGCAGAGAAATAATGGAATCCCTGAATACTCACATCCGCAATTAATAGGTCCCCTTTTTTAAAGATATTAAAAAACAAGCAATTTATTCTACTACAGAAAGAAAAATCATAAAACTTTCAACATCCACGTGCAGAAGTGCAATCAACGTTTGTTGATCATTGAAAAGCGGACCAATTAATGTTTCGGATAATTATGAACATTTCCAAGTGGACGTTTAACGTGTACTCAATAAATGGCATCGATATAAAAATACGGGGAACCGTTGGGCCTGTGTTAATGAGCAAAAACGTATCGTCCGCCCCCGCGGTGGTGGGTAGCAGCGACGTCGGCAGCAGCGGCGACCAGGAGCTTTTCACTCGTGAAAAGTGGAAAATTGTAGCAGCGGTATCGAACCGGTCCATCGTGCCGTGAATCGACAAATTACTTTTCATTGCCGCGATGTAATCACGGATTCAGGTGTCGCCCTCATTACTGGCGGGCTCCGGCAGGAGGGTGCGGAAGGGTGGGTAACAGGAAAGGGGCGGTTGCCTTCGAGGGTGAACGGTGGAAGCAACAAATTGAGGTTTTGAAAAAAAGCACTCGCCTCCGCGTCGCTTTACCACAGGGAAACCCATTGATTTCCCCCATTCAGCCCCGTGCGATAATTAAATGCATTTTATACAGTTCTTCGTGTGGTCGGTATAACGGCGAGTAATTAATAGACATTTAAAATTTTTAATAACGCCGCTTTTATGCGTGCCGTACTGAGCGTCCCCCCGAGTAATTATAGCCAGTGAATGGATCTGTTGCATTTGACTTTTAATGCCTGCCGGATCAAGCGGTTACACCACACCTCGGCGACACTTATCAACCGGTGCTAATGACGAGAGAAAATTTTCGTGACATAGGTTTTTCACAGGCCTGAAGCCGTTTTTTTCGGGGCGAACTCCGAAGAAAAACACACACCCGGCCGAGAAAGAAGGACGTACAGAGCTCCGTTACATCTACATGTCTAACGAGCTGTACCAACCTTTTTTTCATTTTTTTTATCTTTTTTTCTCTTTTTTACTTATCGCTTTTTCTGCTCGATTCTTTCCCATCGTCGCGCGTACTTCATTACGTTATAAGATTTGGGATTCCTGTTTTCACGTGAACCGGTGAAGCGCAAAGTAATGATAAGGATTAATTGGAAGCAAGTTAACGACTCTACACTGACAATATTTCACATCTTCAAAGGTGAAAACAGATCCCACTTGGCGGAGAGTTTACATAAAGTCTTCATTCGGCCAGTGCGATAAATCAGAGCTTCTTTTCCGTCCGGGAAGAAGAAGCAGAGAGGAAAGGAAAAAAAAAGGCTGTTGACTCTGCGTCATTAAAATTAATGATCGCGTGATCGCTAAACGCGTTTGCGCTCCATCTCTCACATTCTCAAATCTGGTCAAACCGAGCGGCGATAAATCACGAAACACCTGTTTCATAGGAACCAGTAACTCGCAAGACTTACATTCAATTAAGTTCTTAAGCAACGAACGTTGAATTAGGACATACGAAGATTGAATTAGCCGCTTGAACGTAATTGTTCGATGGTAACCGAACCTGCTCTCGAACGGAACATTATAACCTATATTCTAAATAATTTCGTGCTTCCTGTAGAAAGTCTTTGCGTTTCTCGGTGTCGAGTGCTACGATGAATTTTTTCATTCTTGAAACTTTCCAGTATATGAATAGGAGACTACTCGATCCATCTTTGAAATAATTATTTTATTTCACCTATGACTTTTGCGCTATTTCTACGTTGTCTTTCCGATGATATTAAATATAAGATTGACGACTGTAATATACCAACTTCATATTAAAATAACGAGGAAACTAAACTATTTGAGCAGATTATCGGATAGCAGAGGAAGACTATTGTTCAAAGCTGTAGCACATAAATTTGAATATTCTAAAGAATTTGGTTTGTTTTCCAATTTTTCTTCTAATACTTCAGGAAAACGAATACTTATCGACAACCATCGGTTCGCTTTTAAGATCAGTTTCAACGCCTCGAGTTCGCGTGCTATTTCGTATTTGAAGAAATCGAGCCGGCTCGTAAAGTCTCGTATAATTTTAACGGTGGACAGGTAACGCGTCTATACTCGTCGAAAACGCCGCCGATCAAATTACTGGCGTCAAGGCTGTGTATCGAGAAAGTGTCGAGACTTGGTCTATAAATTTGGCCAATTTAATTGGTCGCTGATTTATCATTATGTAAGCAAATGGAACTCGTTGTAAATTCGCTGTGACAACTAGCTGTGCAGTCGTCATGTCCAATGATAATGCGCGATTAATTATTATAACACCGATTCTCTGGCAAACACAAATGCAAAGAATTCGACGAAACGTCCTTATCCTGCTAGAGAAACGAACTTCTGCTCTTTTATCCGAAACAAATGAAAAGAAACAGAAAGAAATGAAAAGAAATGAAAGATAGTAATAAATGCAACGAAGGTGTTGGAAAATAATCAGAGCATGGATTGGAGAGTTTTCTCGAGTGAGATTTCATAAGATAAAATGGCGAGTGGAATAAATTAAGTGGGAAGTTCCAGTTCGAGATTTTTAACATCATTACATTTGAATCGATAGTTATTGAACTGCGTATTCTTACGCAATTTCATATTTTTACAAACGTAGCTAAAGAAGTGGAATCTAAATAAAATATACTCTACTTAATAAATAAGATAATAACGATCTTTATTTCGGACATTTTCTATATTTTTTTATATTTACACCCTAAATAAATTTCTCATAAGTGGATAAATATTCGCAGTGTAATAATGTCAATGGCTCTTGTAGAACTCGGTAGAAACTTAAACACTCTATCCGACTAGGAAATGCACTTAAAACCGTATACCCTTTTTCAGAAAGTTCCTCAGTTATTCAATAATAAAAGAAAGAGAAGGAACTGAAAGTGTTATTAAGCAAAATATTGAATTACGAGGAAGAGATACAGCAACGAGGAAAAGATATCGTGCGATATAAGAACGATATAGGGAGCTGGAATGATATCGAGTGGGTCCTCTGTCTTGATATAGACCACCATGAGCGAGCTGGGCCCAACCAGTAGGCTTTAAATCGTCCTCACACCGGGAGGGCAACCGGTGCCCCTCGGTACCACCTAAAATATCCTCGACCTAAGGTATACCGATCGAACGTGTCCACCACGACTGTTCTTCGTACCCTACAAAATCGACGTTCCTCCGCCTTTAAATCATTCAACCCACTAGGTGTGGTGCGACACGGTCGGTAGTAGGACTTCCGGGAACGATTACGCGCTGAAACGACTTTACCATCCTCTCCTGAAGACATCGTCCGAGAAAAATCAATCCTCGATATTGGAAGTCGTATTTATGTCTCATATTTTATGGTACTTTCATGAATCCACGTTCGACTGCGCAATATCATGCAACGAAGAAAATGTAAGAGTTCTGTTCCACAAATTGTTGAATTCTAGGATACATAATTCTTGCATATTTGGAACTGTGAAAATAGATAATCATTGGAAAAGTACATAGAATCAGGCGAATTGTATGATGTTTTAAGAAACCAGGCGTAGTTAAAGTTTTCGTATGCACCAGCTTAATAAAATTAAGCCTGACGAGGATATCGCTTAAGATTGTGACAAACTCGAGGAACTATCGTGACTGAAATTCGTGGACGTCGGGTCGCGTCGAAAGATAAACGAATCAGTTTCGTGCAAGTGTCAACGAGGTTGATCTTCTTCGGAATCGGCACACTTGACCAGCGGCTGTCCTCTTGTTTCAATACGAGGAGCCCAATTTGTCGTCGGCTTCGTGTCGTGAGCTCGCATTGCATGCTCCAGTCTTGCCTCCTTCTTTTTCTTCTTTTTCTTCCTTTTTTCCCTGGTTTCCTTCGAGTTCACGCAAGAGCCAGGGCTGACAAATAAGCCCACCGTGCAGCAGTGGAACGGGCGAACGAACAAATAGCTTCGCGGCCGGGTGTCAGAATCAAGATTATGACAGCGCGTCGGGTATAAATTTGAAATTTAAGAGAATTCTACCTTTAGTGGGGCGCTACACTGACCGCGCCCCCCCCCCCTCTTGGCCAAACGGCGGTACCACGTAAATCACGGTGATATGCGGGTTCGCCCAAAATTCCCGGCTAATCTCGAAATCAAACAGCCAGGAAAGACATAAAAATGCTTTATCGCCGGAGGTTGAAATACACCTAAGCCACCACCCTCTTCGGGCCCGGGCGTACGATCGCCTTGTTCGAGATGGGACACCAATGTAGCACCACACTATTTTCTTTACGAAAGATGGATGAGATTTCGTTCCACAGCGTTCAAGTTACTCGAGGATCCGATTCGGGGACGAACGTTTCGTGCACTGTTTCTCCCGTGTCCGTTATCTCCTTTGGTAAAGGTGTTTCACGTTAGTCACTCTCCGATCGATGTAAGCGATCATTTATCGAGAATCGATCGTTGGTCGGTACTAAAGTATAGTTGTGTTTCGTATGAAACAGAATTTAGTAGTATAGAATTTCCAGATCTGATCGAGGATATCTTGGATATTTCTAGGTTATATTTATTCTGAGTTTTTCTTCTCTTTTCGTAGATCCTAATCGTGTGAATTTCTACCGTTATTTTTAAAATACTTTTCTACGCTTCTTCTAATATTTTCGATCCTTTTAAGACATCGATGAAGCACACAGTGTCGCAAACGCTCTTGACTTGTTGCTATTCTTTCCCCATTCCGTCAATATTCTTGACATTTCTACCTATTAAAGAAAATTTTCTTTTATTTTAAGAGATTTTAAGAGATAACAAATTATTCCACTGCTTTATCATTATACTGCTTATTCCATGTAAAACAATTTTCATATGAAATCGATAAATAATATTGTTTGAAGCTTAACATCACCAATTATACGAAGACTAATTACTACACAGCGAACCGAGAATTATTCAAAACCTCTCCAATTGTCTCCTCTCTTTAAAAAAAAAAAAAAGGAATTCCATTGAAAGAAAAGGGATCTGAGGAGAGTAACGATATATTCGGTGCACAGTCATTGCGCCGGAGCGTTTTACGTCGGTTTCGTGGACCGATACGATCTCGGTATCACCGTTCCGACGATTACGCGAATATCAATGACTTCTGGGAACAACCGGATGGATTCGAGCGAAGTATGCAAACAAGAAGAAATAATTGCAATCGGATATTCGGAGGCCGAAGAAGGGCCCCGAAGGTGTATCGTATCGGCGGACGGTGGTTATTGACGACCGGCCAAAGCAGTGGCGATGCATTGGCGGACGAGCATAAATTTCGCCCCCCAAACTGACCGTTGCGTTTTTCGATGCGTCTTAAATTGCCTGGCAACCGTATTCTCGCGGCCAAGCCAACCCCAGAGAACGCATGAAATGCGAGGCGACGCGGACATTAATCAATGTATTTATAGATAAAGTCCTTTTGAACGTAAACTGAAACATTTCGAGGCTACGGGATCCCTGTACATGCTGATTTTATGCGCACCGGATTCCCCTACGCGTCAACTACCGAGACAATTGAACATCTTCGCGATCTCTCAAGATCTTTCATACTCTTTGGTCTTGACACGAGCAGTAGACGAACCAATAGCTTCCAGTTTATTAACCTTAAATCTTCTAGGTTAGAATTAGATCTGGTTGAGCCACGTATAGGTTAGGACGATAAACTGCATCAAGGTTAATCGTTTGATTTTTGAGTTAGAGTTAAATATTAATCAGGTACTTTGGTATCAAAGTCGTTTTAATTTTTAGGCGATTTAATTAATTTTTTAAATAGGAACTGTTGAAGTAATTACTTCAAGAAGAACTCTACAGCTTTTCTTTCGTATACCTGTGACCTAGAGACCGCTGTTACGAAGAGAATAGGATTTAGTGAAACAAAAAAAAAAAGAATTCAAAATAAGGAGAGGTGCATATTATTGTGCCCTTGAATGTAAATGTTGTTTTGGGTTACAAGGTCTAGGAACAAAAGAGCTATAAGTAGATTTCTATTTCTGTTTCTTGTAGTCCTCAGCTAGAGCTACACACCAAGGTTAACTTTTGGTAATGTCTTTTGCTATAAATATATGAACGTGCTCCCTATTGTATTCTATTGTATCGTAACACTGAAAGATTGAGGATCAGGATCACCATACTCTGTACCTGTACTTATACTTACACTTATACCTATACTTATTTCAATATATTTTTCTATTACAAATTCATCCACTCATCATTCATCTTATTTTTGATCCCCTTGAGAGCTTATGAACATGGATATATTCATTCAACTAAACATAGACAGAGCTCTAATCTATTTCACTAATTTTCAATGTATTTAAAGTAAAAATGAAAAAAAGGAAACAATCTTTATTTACTGTACACGATTCTACAAAGTCGAATAACACCTGAAACATACATTTAATATCCAATATTTATATTCTGTGCATCTACACAAAATCCATAGTCTATAGAAAACGTACATGTACAAATCCGAAATTCAAGCAGGATTAACCAGATTCAAAGAAAATCAGTGATACTTCGTACATACCGTTCCTTGTACAACACACTACGCTCGACGGATTTCCTTGAAGATCACCGCGTTCGGTGCTCACGAAAGAAGAATTCGTAGAAAGGAAGAAATAGAGGCGACAGATTCAGCGTTCAAGGCGAGCAGAATACGCGGCGGCGCAGCGTTCGGTTCACGTGGTGAACCCTTCGAAAGCCATCGGCATATTGCCATAGGCCGCGTGCGGTTGGCCCCGCTCTTATGGGGCCCCCACGGGCCCATAAATATCGAATTTTTATTTTGAATGGGAAAACGAACGATCGGTCGATGCCGCGCGTCCCTGGCCCACACTAAATCAGCGTTACTTTATTAAGTATTACCTTTAGTTAACAGATACTTAATCAAAAGGTGCACGCCGTACGCCACTAATTTGACTTTGGCCCCCATAAATATTCGAGGACCGGCAAGCGTCGGCCCTATGCCGCCGTCGAGCGCGGCGCATCGCCCGAAACCGGCGCTGCCCTCCAAATACCAGACGCACCCGGACGTGAACACCGACAGAACGACGGATGAATGGGCGACCAATGGCTTCGTACCGATAAAATACTCCTGTAATTAAATGCGAGGCGGCAGCATTTGTTTCGCTCTCTATGCGCGTTCCTACGCTCGCGGTCCTATCGATCACGGTTTTCGAAATTTTCAACAGTGGCCGAGATGCACGCGGAACCAGCTATTGCCCACGTGAACCGCACCTGACTCTTTCCACAGACAAATGCCGCATCAAATTCTACGGATAAAAAGGGTTCGCCTGTCCTCTATATCTTTATCCTTGATCCCCGATGTATCGCTCCTGTTCTGGACTTGGATAACGATTGATGGCACAGTAGGAGTTGCGTTATCTCGATCTAATTAGTTACAGGGTGATAGGCTGACCAAATTTTGTTCAGCTAAGCGGATAGTTGAAATTGTGATCACGTTCGATATGAAAAATTATAATTTATTACTATATCTATTTATAATTCTATATTGCCGAATTAGAGATTCTTTTTAAAGTTAGTATATCGTATACAATCCAATTTGACATTCAATGCGAAATGTATCGCGAAACTCGTACAACTAAATTTGCTGTGAATCGTAAATAATTTAATCTCCGTTTAATATGACTCAGGTGATGATTCTTTTGGCTCAAAGTGATGGAATCTAACGTCTGACTGTTAACTGTAAGCCAGGGAGCGATATTTCGGTGATTAATCGCACTGTATTCGCAAAAGACGCGGCAGAAACGTATCGTGTGCTTGAATCTTCGGATGGCCAAGTAAGGGGAAGAGAGCTGGAACAAGGGGCACGGAGAAAGGTTATGGCAACGAGGGCTGCTGAAGCACAAATCAATTAGTGGGGGGCCTCGGGCTCTTCGGGCACCAGAACTACCCTTTCTCGGCCGTACAACCCCGGATCTCCCTTCTTCTCTTGACGTAACGAGTTACCATGGCCTTTCTATCCGTTTCTCTTCCTTTCTCCCTCCGTCTCTCTCTCTCTCTCTCTCTTTCTCTCTCTTTGCCGCACTCAAGGTAGCCACAGCGAATACAGATTGCGTTTCAATCTATACGCTAACGAGTGTTTAGTGTTTACCGAACCGCGAGTCGACCGCCTTTGCTTTGGCCACAATTTCCCGTGGCCCCTGTCTACAATAAACGGGGAGGATATGACCGTCTCCAACGCGGTAGAGTCTTAAAATACGCTTGATTTTCCATTTACCCTTCCTAAGTATCTCGAACAACTCGAATCTGTGTGGAAACGTATGATATTTCTCTTGCAAATACGGTTGTCGATAGAAATTTTATTTCTGTTTGTCTTGCGCAGGAAATTAGTTGGATACTTAGCGCAGAAAACGTTTACGTATACGTTGTATGTTTTACGTAGAACATTGCAAGGTTTGAAATCAATCTGAAAATGTATATATTATAGAAGTTGCAAGATATTCACAGGAAACATATATTTATAATATCGCATAAAGTATCGAGGCTTATTAATATAACAAATAATTGGTTATTTAAATATTTCTGCGATCTTTGATGTGACTTGATGCGTGTATCTTGTAATTTGTATGTACGTTTTCAGATCGGCTTCAAAGTTTGCCAACATAATATTACGCGTAAAATATTAAAGCAATAGCTTTTACTAAAATGAGAATTTCAAATTTCACAGTTGTCACGGTTCACGAACGTAACCATTTTTCAAGGAAATACTTTTAGTATATCGATCCAGCGTAAAATTCTTTTATACAGGTGTGATGGCCCGAATAATGTCGCCAGGCGTCGTTCGAGAAGCTCCGTAATTATATTCGCCGTTAATTACACGGACGAACGATGCCTTCGAGTGCGTTGCTCGAGGTGAAAAGCAACGGACCCTTTGTCGCGGCTCCGAGCTGTCCACTTTGCTTTCGTCCGGCATTTTTCTGACTTTACGTAATATCCTGAGCGGCCAGCCTAATGCAAACAAGCTGCCGTGAAGCGTGCGTCTCCTTTGCAATGACACGCTCCTGTTTCTCTGTGTACGTGCATGTGAATCTGAATAGTGTTGGTATGGTATACACGGATACTGTCTGTGTCAAACATGCATGAATACTTTGAACGAGAGTAAGAAAGGCAATAGTATTGCGTTATCTATGGATCATGGATAATTTCGAAGTAATTTTCTTGATGTGTCGCACAGAAGTTTGTGTTACGTTTGTTAAAATTTAATCTTTAGATATTGATCTTTTCTATTTTAGATATTTTTCAACTTAAAAGAACAACAGGAAGAAATATTTATTAATCACTATGCGAATGTTATAAAAAGATAAAATCAGGAAAGAAGATTCCATATACATACACCACGCTTTCCCCTAGAAAGCATCGAACAGTTAAAGATTGTTCGTAAATCGTAAACAGGAAGGATAGAGCAGAATTGCATCGGGCAAGGAATGTTTACAACTTATCTGACTGCAATCATGTAGCGTATAGTATAAGCTTATGCGAGATATTTAGTCGCATATCGTGGCGCCACACCACCCAGGGGACCCTCTCATTATTTGCTGCCAGGATGAGCCTTTATTAGCAGTTATCCTGTTCGGTCTCGAATCTATACGTTCGCATATCCATAAATTTGCGTTTACGGTGACCGTATCTTATGCAAATGAGACGATTTAATCCGTCGGATATTTCAGGGCATTTTTAATAACCCTTTCGCCCCTCCTACCCTCTCGTTTGAGAGGTTCGCTGATCGCTTCGTCGTTCCTACAACACGATCAATTAGTGACGATTCATCGTACTGGCTCTTCAATCTTGTCAGGTTTTCGAGGCACCAGGTTTTTGCCAGATGCAGTCATTTACGACTCCTCTCGTCAAGCAATGAAACCCTCTAAAGTGTATTTCGATATTTGATTCATTCCAATATTTCTGTATCCTAAAAATATTTTTAGCGCTTTAATATAATGTTAGTAACGTTCAAAGTTTAAAAGAAAAATACTGTTACAAAGAACGTACGAATAATTTATTAGACGATGGGAAACGTTAAATTTATTCGGAAAGATTTTTAAAGAAAATTTATTTTCAGAGGTTTTATTACAAGTAAATTGCACAAGTATTTATAACCATCCACGTTATTTGATTTCTTTCAGTACTTACGCATGTAATTTAAATTGCATCTATCTTTCCATCTCTGATAAAGACAACACAATCATAAAATTATCAAACGATTTATGTTACCAGCTGCATTCGAAACGGTTGACCGAATAATAGAGTCATTGAAACGATGATTCGTTCCATTGCCTTAAACAGCCAATGGTTAATTCTCCCCTGAGAACCTGAAGATTCGAATCAGGCAATAAGAAGTCGAAGAACTTTATTAGAGGGCTCGGACGTAAAATCTCGATAGTGTCTCAAGTCACGAGATCGACTATATATTCCAAAATGTTCTTTGATTCGATTAGATCGATTCGCGTTCAGATGGAAGACTATGGAGAAAAGAAGGCAAACGGAATCGAAAGATTATGCAATGCTTCTGTAAATCGGGCCTCGAAATCATCGTGTATAGTGAATCGAGCCGACTAAAGCAGCAATTTCGCTCGATGTTTCGAGCCGGCAAAGTGCGATAATAAGCCCGCGGGCAGTCGGTGAGAATCTGCAATTCGCTCCGCTCAAATTGAATACTCCGTAGGCAGAATCTGGACTCTCCGTCGAGGGTTAACCTAAGATCAGCGATCCGTGATATAGTTGAGCTTTGTAGTCGACTGTACAAACGCTCATTTACTTCGTTCGACAACGAATGTCGTTTCACCGCGCTTAAGGGGAGAAGACATTACGTTAGCGTGAAAAGTAGCGATATTCTCCGAAATTTCTTTCAGATAAACAATACAGGCAAATAAATTTATTGCTTGTCGTGGTTAATATATCTACTGAAGAATGAAATATTTTCAGCCTATGTTGTCCATCAGTTTTTGGACCATTTCACCTTGGAATATTTGTTACGGCAAAAATCGATACTCTCTCGTTGGCACCGATTGCACCATAAAATTAAAGAAGATATTTAGAAAATAGAAATCTGTGTTTATAATAAGTATGAAAGAAAGAGAAATTACAGTATCTCCAAAAATTAAGAAAATATCAAAGCGCTTATTCTTTCAAATTTATTTTATGTTCGAAAGAATTTATAAACTTTAGAAATAGTATCGACTTTTCAAAATGTATGTCATTTCCACGGCAAATACCTTAGACATATATTTCTCTTGAGAATACACCATCACGTAATCATCTTAAAAGAATCATCAGCTAAAATTACATAGCAGCAATATCTCAATCCAAGATAAATTACTGGAATCTACCAATCGACCACTCGATAGGAACATTCTTTTAAGTAATTATCCTGTTTTTCCATCTTGTTGTTTCGCCACGAAGCATTAATGCAGAGAATCCACGGCCAGGCAGTTACAGTCGCTCCTCGTGTACGGAAAAGCTTCGTTAAGCGCGGAATTGCCGGTCGTCGTCTATGCTTAAGATTATAAGCGAATGAACGTTATAATATCCTTCGACGAGCCACCTTAACGAAAGATACGATAGTGTTTGCTATCAGGGGATCTTCAACAGGCTTTTTACGCCAGCATACCTGTGCTGGCACGTGCCGCACCTCGTTACAGACTGCGAAATAATATTACCGTTTTCGACAGTGCAGATTTTCTGACACGCGCAAGATTAATCGATAGATTGTTTAAAACGTGTTGCCATCCTGGATCACGTTAATTTAATTACAGCGTATATACGTGAATTGAAAATGGCTGAAATAAATTTTAACGGCGAAACCACTACGAAAGATTGCAATCGACAGCAGCTGCTTTGAGAAATGAGTTCGTGCGTCTTGGACAGCTGGAAGTACGATTTAAAATTAATTCGTAACTTTGAATATTAGGTGTATGACTCGGTGAAATTTGTTGAAGTGTAATCATCTAGGTTGAAAACAAGAAATTATACGTATAGTGGATACTGATAAAGTGTCACAAATAAATTTATGATAAGAATATTTATATTTTAAACGCTAAGAAACGAAACACAGAAGATAAAAATACTGAATCTTTGGAATTGATTAATAATTTCATCAGCATCGAGTAACTTGCGACCTTAGAAAATAATTCACTAGAATTACTGTACGGAGGCATTCATTTTCCAATGTACTGTACAATTATTAATACTGTTGAACATATTAGTACATTTTTAAAGAATTGACTAGGAAAGGAAGGTGACACAGATTTATTAAATTTATTTTATCTCACAGATTTAAATTCCCACGAAGCAAACAAGTTAATAATCGTTCGTCTGAATATAACCATAAAATAAATAACAAAGAACCGAGTAAAACGATATACTTTCATCGTCACCTCGAATTAATGTATCAAAAGACGGTAATTGTTTCTGCAACACACCATACACCCATGGGTGTAGCTCACGAGATTTCCAGCGGATATAAAGCCCGATTACCGCGGATATGCTGAATTGCGTTGGAAAATCGGAAGAAATTCCCGTAGGTCTCGTTCAATCGTCGTTTCGCAAGAGTGATTTTGTGGAAACTAGAAAGAAAGGAAAAATATAAAGGTCGTACGTGTAAATGATGGCACGACGATAAATTAATCCAACGCAGCGTCGACGGTGCTGCGAGCTCGTGGTATACCAAATTCGCAAGCTGTTCCCTAACCCCCACCCTACTGCCCCACCCCCGCGTATCCCTTCGCCCGACCACTTATCCATGATTTATTGAAATTACATCTCGACACGCGAAAAAAGGAACGTTTTCCCGCGGCATTATCTTCCGTTCTCTCCTCTGGCCCGGCTACGAACGACAATCCCCCGTATCCGTGACAGGACAATATAACTATCATCTCTTTGAAGATTAACGATCTTTTCAGGTGAGCCGAAGGGCGGAGTTGTACAGATCGACCGAACGTCTTTCTTCGCTTTCGCGTCTTTGTGCACGGGTTACCAGCATGTTATTTCACGATTAGAAACGGCTGTTAGCCGGAAACGTACTGCCTTCGATTCGTTCTGTTCGCGTTACTCGATGACCTACGAAACTTCTAAAAGCGTGATATTTTCACGTTAATCTATCCCATTGGCTCATTCAGTTTCATCGACTCTATGATCTATTACAGAACCTTCAAGAGAACGTAATCTCTCTGCGCTTTCATAAAAATCCAATTCTATCCTATTCATCAAACGATGTACGTGTACCAGAAATTAATTATAATTTTCTTCGTCAGCACGTTGCGACGTTATCGCCCAAGGCAAACACTCATATTTCAAATGAAACCAGTCTTCAGCGTGACCCAGTCTTGGTCATGCGAGATCCAAATGACCATTGATTAGAAGCAATAAACGCGAAGTAAACCGTATCACCGGGTTTATATCCACAGACATGACTAGGAAATATAAACCGAACCTTTGCTGACGATTATTAGAGTACCAGGTTCTCCAGAGGAAGCTATCGACCGGCCTTGTCGCCAATTAGATCCTACAGAACATTGGGTCGAGTCGGTTTTCCATCGATGGCGACGATATGTAAACAACTTCGCTAGAAAAACCAAGCTTCATCGCGATATTGGAATTCCCGGTTTTAACGCTGCCTTGAATTAACACGCGATAGCGGCTCGTTAACGTTCGCCATCACGGCAACAACTCCGACGCGCGTTGTTCCCCGCAGGAAGGCCACCAAGCAATCTACACAGAAACCATAATAGAGTGCGTGCTCCGTCCGCGCGATCGAACTGGTTTATCGATGAAGGGAAATCATAGTTTGCGGAGTTTACACGAGAGGCGAATCTAACGAAATGGCTAAATGAATAAATAAGTACACGGTGACTGTGGTTGCACGTGTTTCTTCACCGATAGATATCCTCTACAAGCCTCATTAGATAGCGTTGGGTCTACTTAGCTTCTTATCGGGAGGAAACCGAACCATATGGGACGACATGGTGTTATCTCTGACATCATTACGTACAAATAAGTACTGATTTTGTTCATTTTACGAGGTTGTACAATGTTTGGTGTTAGGCAGTTAATAGATAAGTGGATTTACAAAGTTGAATTTAATACTGTTGGCTATACTATGTAGTATTAAATAGTATACTATGTAGTTTTAAAAATAATCAGCCATATCGTCATCTCTCATATGTTCTCCAAGTTGAAGAAATTTCTTGATGAAATCATGGCAAACATCTGCTTTGACATTGATAGTAGTTGTATGTGATATATAGGGAACAGTTGGTGAAATCATATTTCGTCTTGTGTATTTTTTCGTTTACGCACGAATAAATAGAAATTATCGATAACAAGGCGAAGTCTAATGGATCGGTTAGTCTTTCGATTGATATCATAATCGAAAATGGTTAAATCTAATAGATAAGCGAGAAGATGATTTGAGCACAGCCTTCAGAAAATCCCCAGTGTCAGTAACATGAAGCGATCAAGAAGCTACGTAATCGCATCATTGAAACAATTTCAAAGTTTCTTTCTATACAAAATTACTCCATTAAAATCACTGTATTAATTATCGAATGCCAATACGTAATTACAGCAAATCTCACAGCAAGTAACCCGCATCAGTATCTCGAGTATTGGGCTCAGATGACACAATACGATCGTAAAAAGAGAAAAGGAGAGTTTCAGCAGAGCATCCCCTGCATTCAGCCAGCTACTTTGCCGTTCCCTCGTACACCAGACGCTTCCTGTTTCTCGTTTCCGTCGAATTGACGCTCTCCAGATCCAGATAATCGAAGCATCGCTCATTCGAACGCACGTATTTACTGGCGCGGAGAGGGTGGAATCGGCCTGAGTCCCGTTGTATCTGGGCGCTATTAACGCGAACAATACCGGAACCAGTCCGTGATGTATCCTGTCCTTAACGCCTCTCTCTTCTCCGTTCCCATTTCTTTCTGTTTCTTTCTTGGGCCCCTCTCTCGCGCCACCGAACAGCCTCGAGTGGCCGATGCTTTTTCTCCCGGGCAATTTATCAAGGCTCTCCGATGTTTTTGTGTCTGTCAAAGTATGGCGGCCGGTTGCGTGTGTGCGCGACGCTTCTGCGGCCCCAGTGTACGCACAGGGGCTGCCCGGTCTGTCGTGGTGAAGTGGCAGCTCGACGAAAAGGGTTTCACCGCGATTCCTTCTCGCGAAGAATTACGGCGATCCGGTGCAACTGGCGCGCTCGCACAAGGATTTGATGCATCGCTCGGTGTCACGCTTCAATGTCGCCGTTCGACGTCGCCACGCTTGCACCTGCGAGCTCAAAAACCCGGCAATCGGGCTTCGTTTAATTGAGATAACGCACGGCTACCGCCCTTTCTCTCCGATTCCATCATTCGGGATAAGTTATATTAGAGCATAAAGCTGCGTTTCCTTTGATCCTGCGAAAATTATTAGCGGAGAATAAATAGGAATACTTTTTGGTTAAAACTCTCTGCCAAATTATTTTGAGACTTGTTTTATACGATACGAATAAATTTACTGGTAATATTAATGTTAAGATTGGAAAATACGCGATAAGAAATATGGATCATTTACGTAATGTTAAGTGTAATCAAGCTAATATTTCGATGCTTTCTTCTACATATGTTGCTTACTTTCAATTTTATTCCTATTCAACTTCCAAAATCTTTTATTCAGAAATCTGATCATCTATTCGGATTTAGTTTAGAATTTAAATTGGCGATTAGATTATACCCAAAGCTTTTTTCCAGTTTAAATGGGGGCTGTCGATTTTTTTCGTTCAATTTTTAGGTAACTAAACTTGTTATCGACGGTGAATGTCATCGATAGGAACATGCTTCTCGAAGTAATTTATATATTTTCTTTTGTCTGATATTTGTCATCAAAGAGTGGCCATTAGTAGACGAGTGGGGCAAAAGAAAGATCTTTGGGAGACACAGCAGGAGGCATTAGACCATGGCTCCCATTAGGTCGACTGGGTTTTTCTCTCGAAAAGAAATTAATGGCCGATCTTCGCACGAATTTTGTTGGTACCAAGGCCAGATAGACTTCACTTCCATAATCTTTTTCCTATAACTCACTTCTACTTTTCACAAATAACTCCACTACTCCGAAATCTAGTAAATGTTACATTAACACATAATACTTGATATTACGTTATGCAACAACATTTATTAACACTAGTAACTTGTAACTTATGGCCCGTAAATCTTGTTAATGATATTTGTCCGATCGTGCAAAAGGCTCGGATAATAAAATATTCAGCAGATAGCGGCGTTAGAACATGATATAGGAATGATATAGCAAGTTCATAAAAGACGATCGCCTAATGGAATTGAGTCCTCCTAGCTAAGGGAACGTGTATTTGCTTCGTACGACAATAATTCGTTTGACCACATTGTAAGAACCATTTATTTATCCGAGTGGAAAATTTATTTTCAGTGTACGGGACAAGACTTTTATTAAACGATCAATCAAACCACAGCACGCGGCAAGAAACGTCCTGGTATAAACGTCGGTGTTAAGCGCTGTACCTTGAAGCTATAGTGCCTCATAGTCGTTCGCACTCGCAGTTGGGAACCACGTGAGTGGCACGTGACTAAGAGGATGTAGCAATTATATCTTGACTCCATCCTCTCCTCCGGTCTTCCCTCTCTCTCTCTCTCTCTTTCTCTCTCTTTCAACACCACAATCACCTCCTTCTTCTCTCCGTCCTCTTATTCTCCTTCAGCGTCTCCTCAGACGCGGTCCCGTCTTCGTAACGCAACAATTAACGTGGCTTCGTGATATCAAAAATGACCCTTCCTCGAATCCGAAAACCGGCGGCCTACCGTCAAAGGCGGCTGCAATAAATTCTTATTGCCGTTCATCGGGGTATTTACGGTTCCCCGAACACCAACGACAACTCCTCTTCCCTCATTATTTCATCGCCTGATTTCGTCTATCGATGCTCCGACCAAGCGTGCCCGCTCCTACGCTCCGATTCGTGAAAAGTTTCAAATCGCCCTTCTACAAGGAAGTAGATACGTCTTTTTAACGTTTAATTGATCGATTTGCAAAAGTGAATCAATCTATCGATGAATAGCAAGTTATATCCTATGTCCTATCTATAGGGTATTTATTTTATTTATTCTACTTATAATACAGGACTGTCATGTTCTTTCAAGTAGCTGGCAGAATTCTTGAAAATTACCCTCGAAATAATTATTAAGCAACAAATTGCAAAAATAATTTCGCGAAGGAATTATACTACTTATAGGCTTATAGGTACTAATCAAGACAAGGTATTATTCGAAAGCTTGAGCGAATCGTATCACTCATACATGACAATTATTACATGAAGAGCTACCGACTACTAAAGTGCGAAATTTTTATCAGAGAAATCGAAACGAAAGATATCTATACAAAGAAATATACGGCGTAAAACGAGAAAAACATATATAGATCTTCGTCTATAAATTGATAAGATAGAATGTATTGTATGTACATATACGAAAATGTATATGAAAAATTATAAATCTATCCTTCCGAAAGCTGCCGATAAATTTCGCCACGAAAGAGAAATAAAAATGCCTGCGTACACCGGGCACGTCGGAAAAGCGTGAAAATCCGTGAAATCTCTTTCGACGGCCGAAGATAAACACAGATCGAAATGCACCGCTTTCACCAAGATGACTTTACCTCGGATCTCCATCAAGCACGTGATAGCCCCACGCACACGTAAACGCACATCGGACGTGATACGAAGGATCTACCCTCTTCTATAACCCGTGCGCACGTCGACTATAATTATCCTCGGGTAATCACGACTCACACCACTGTCTTCCAACGGCCGCTTACCGCAGTCCGGCCACCGTATTCCGCAAAATTAGTATTTCCATTCTCCGTAGAAGAGAAGCGAACAGGGAAGTAAGAGGAGGGATTGAGAGAGAAAGTGAGAGAGAGAGAGAGAGAGACAGACAGAGCAAAAAAAGGACGGACTTCCAACAGCAGCGACTGGTTGTTGGTCTTCTCGATTCAACCGTTCTCCTTCTTCCCTTATCCCTTTCCTCCTTGTAACCCCTCGGCCTCAAGCTTACTCCTATCTGCCGTTGCCGCCACCGCCACTGCCGCTACCGCGGCCGCACGCCGACGTGTTTATTTTTGCAATTTGCCCACTATGTCGAAGACCGACAATTAGATTTCCTGGGCTACGTTGTTCGGCTACCGTATAAGTGCAAGGCACAGGGAGATCGGGCTCCGATCTGTCGGCCCAAAGGGCCTCCGCAAATGTGCCGGAGGAAATGGAGAGGACCACCTACACCTGCCCCGTGTAATTCCTTCTTCTCTTATCTCTTTGAATTCCTCCTTCCTGATGGATCACCGTGATGCGCTTACAAGGTGAAATATCGTACGCCAAACGGACAGGTACACCGGTCCTCGTCGAGCCTTGGATTTATATGAGAGAACCTCTGTTCTTTGATCGAATCTTCCACCCGACCGAAAGGGTAGCGACGAAATTCTTCAACGCGCTTCGATCATCGCTATACGAATCGCTATATTCCCGTTACGGTATGGGAAATATAAATTCGCTTTTCTAGATCGAACGATGCGTAGAAGTGTTGTGAAAAAAGATGAAACAGGGTACACCGTGAACGAGTTGGGAAAACGACAACGAGGTCATGAACTTGCGCGCGGTTCAATTCGTGTCTTTGTCTCTTCGATGAAGGGCGCCGCGGCAGATATCTCTCGGGGTATATACGCACGCGGTTTGAGGTGGAGGCACTAAATCAAGGCCCCGCATGCTTTGGATGGCGTCTAACAAATGAGCCAATGACAACCAGCCCGGCCCTGGCTCGGTTCTCTCGTTCTCCGCTGTTCCATCTCGCTCCGACTCGCACGAACAAAACGATAATATATTCCAGCGAGCGAGCGAGCGAACGAGCGCGCGAGAACGAGCCGAACGTCGAGCGAGAGCGCGAGAGAGCACGGACGGGATCTGGACGGATCGAGCGAATACTATACGCCGTTTCGAGGCCCACGCCACGGAACGATGATCGAGCCTGAAGGAGAAATGAGGCGGCGCGGCGTAGGGTTAGGTCAGGGGGCGGCGAGGGGAGCAGAGGAGGAAGGGGGGCCAGCTGAGCCTTTTACACGTCACCGGGAACTAATACCTCGACGCACGCTAATGACGGCCAATAATTTAAAATATGAATTTGTATAAATCACCGGTAATCGTTAATTTCTCGGAATGTTAGATCGGCCCCGGTCCATCAGCCGAGCGCAGGACAACTGGCCGGCCCCTTGCGTCTTTGAGGTCCTCGCTGAGGTCATTTGTGCTCGAGAGCCTAGATTAATTGGATTAATTAGGCATTACCGTGCCCCGGGGCACGGCGCTGCATTAGTCGGGAACGAAAGGGGGAACCGTGCGGTAAGGCACGCGGGAGAAGGCCTGGCGCGATGCGACCTTCGTCGTGGAGATCATTTCAGGGGATTCGCGGGGTCTTTGATTTTGGAACAAACTGATTTCGTCTTTCGTCACACGGCGACGGGGACAAATCGTTTGTAATTTTTATCCATGGCCTCTGATAGCCCCAAGCTTCGAATTTTGGCTACGGGATTTTCTTCTCTCACCTAACGGACCTCTCTTTGTATTCTTTCGCTCTATCGAGAGAAATTCGTTGTTTCTCAACGTTTGCACGCTGACGTTGCTACATATGTATATAGAAAGACGGTGACGGGTTCAGGTTTATCCAGAGGAAAGTTCGCGAGAATTAATCGATTCCTCGGTGATTGTCAAACGCAAGTAACGCAGTTATTATTTACTTTTTCTGTTGCATGGTCAAAAGTCATTACTGGCCAGCGAAATTTGACATGGTTTTTACTTTTATTGCGCGACCGTTCGCCTATAATTATTTCCACATCTATCACTCCGACCTGGCAATGACCAGCACGGCCGTGGCTCGAAGATTGAAGATCGGCTCGGTAGAAAAAAATGAGACGCGAAACCAGGGCCTTTCGAGCAATAGCACTGAAGGAGAAGAAGAAGAGGAAGGAAGGCCAAGGGGTGGGTGGAGGAGCGAGGGACGGCGGGGGCCTCGTCTATATGGGCATTCGTTGTCGACTGAATGCCAGTCGGTTTCCTCTTGTTCGACGAGAACACGAAAGGCTTCGATGACGTATGGTTCGTGGAAGAAGGAGAAATAAAGAGCGTGAAGGGAGGAACGAGCGTACCTGTGATTGTCCTCGGCCGGGATGAAAAAAAAGTGTCATTGTGCTCGAGCGAACGAATGGTCATTTGGCCCGAAACCGCTTGACATTTCTTCGCGTTCGTACTATGGCCGCGGCGCGACCGTCAATCGACGAACGCTCGACAGTCATTAACGATTTCAAATACACCTGGCCCCCTGTTTCATCTCTAGAGAGAATCCTCCTTTTCTATTAATATCTCTAACGAGTGAATTTCTTTCAAGTGTCCATCAATATTTCGTCCGACGAAACAAAAAAAAGTAAACCGAAGAAAGAAAAAGAATCCTTTTTCTCGTCGTCGTTGAGTTTTAAAAAGTTCCACGAAGTAAAAGCGGATTCACCGAAATCCAGCTGGCTTTCGTTACATCGGCCCATTCTTCATCGAAGAATGTTTCACCGTCATCGTGTAACGTTCACACTCTCTGCTGTGCGTCTTCAAACAAGACGATCGAAATATTCCAGCCTTTTGCTCTCGATAAACGTCGTTGCGTACCACGTACTTGAATATTCCACGATTTCTATGGAATCCGAGCAAATATATCTATCTATAGTGAGCCGGTCTCATGTATTTCTGAAGCTTGGCGAGCGGCCACCATTATGCACATGATAATTAGAATGCGTTAGCGCGTGTCTCAATATATCCGCACGTGCTATACGCGCGCCATGTGAGTTCGACTAGCTAACTGGTCGCGCCGCGTCCACTGGATTGGACCTGGTGCTCCTGTCGTATCATGGGTGGGTGGTGACCACTTCTTCCTCTCGTCTGCGACTCTGCGACGTGACCGTTGTACACGCCGTTTCTACTGACGCGTGCTACGTAAACGCGCTGCCTGTCTCGGCTTTGAATAAATTGGCTGATTCATCGCCGCGTCAAAGGTGGACAACAACAACCACCTTCACGCTTTATCGACAGGCTGTTTTTACTGGTGAACTCTTTTTACTCGTGAATTTTGTTCGTTTCTAGAAAATTACAGAAATTAAGCGTAAATCTCATCGTTGAGATTCTAAGATTCCTGCAAAATCATCCGTGGATAGATAAACATTATAAATGCAAATGTTTCTCGTGGGTTATTGATATTATCGTTTAGTATTTACGTTGGAGAAATCGAAGCATAGGAATTGGCAGCTTTGGATTTTCAAAGAGTTTACTTCAGAGTTTACTCAAAAAGTATTCACCCCTGTCGATGCAACATATGACGATCATTGAACTACCAAAGCTATCCGAAAATACAATTGCGAACAATGTGAGACTTTTTTTCCTTAGAATTTTCTCCCTAAACAATAATGAGAATCGATCGACGAGCTATTTTTGAAGCGCTCGGAGTTCAAGGTCGACAGGAAAGAGACGAAGCCGTTCTCACGTTTTCAGCGGCAAGAAAGCGGCTACGACGAGCATAGTCAGCAGGATATCGAATATGGTAGAAGCTCGCACAGGAAATCGTTGAAACTCTGTCTGATGATCAGGACAAGCAGGCTTACGCGTTTTTTCCCTGGCTGTCGCGGAGACGCAAGTGCGTGCCATCTGCAGCGAGCAGTAATTCTCGTGACTTTGAATATATCGAGTTTCGGTATCGAGTGCCTTGAGCGGGCAAGAGGTGTCCATAGGTAAAGAAGGACGCCACGTTTTCTCAGGAAGAACTCCGACTTCGGAATCATCCAGCCAGACAGCGATATCTTGTTTCTTTAATAAACGGAAACGGAACGTAATCGTATTATTTGTTTCTACCTTTAAGAACACTACCCTCCTTCTAATACTCGAGTCGACGTGGAGTCACGAGGGGTGGGGAGGCGGAAAGAAGGAGGAATGCGAAGATCTTCCGAGCCGAGAGCAAGACGGAGGAGGGAAGAGAATGGGGGGAATATTTAAGAAGGTATTAAACTCCCCCACCAGCCCTCCCTGCACACCCCGCCGCGAGGATAAGGAAGCATTAACGTTGTACTTTATTCGCGAGTACTCGATGAGTTCTGAAATATGGAAAGTATCGTGAATTCCGGTTTCGGGTAACAAAGTTCCTTCCTGCTGGTTGTCGATTCGCCGAATAAGACGAGTCCCCGCTGGCTCAAACAGAGAGGAACGGCTAATGCTTCTCCACTAAACTTTCAGAGGAAATATTTCCGCGGATGGATAAATGGGTTGATTCGAAACGCTGGGAAACTGATAAAAATATAGAGAAATGAGAAATGCTTTTTTAATTGATCGTACGAATATACATTTGTATATAAATTCTATTGTTAGAAAAATTGAATCGCAATGCTTCATATAAACATTCTAACATGTTTACTAAACTTGTTGGTCGAAGAGTTCTGTGTCTTTTGCTTCCTAATAATTACTATCCACAATTTTAGCAATCTTCTGATATTTACAGGATTTTTAAACGAGCTTGTACATCTTATCAATTTACCAGCTCCCTGCTAGGATTCATTAGTCGAGAGATCTTTTGTTCCTAATATTGATATTGAATGAATCGCGGCTAATAATAGGATTCTGTATCGCGTAACAACGAAAAATACTCGAATTAAATTATACTAACGTATAGAAGAAGGTGTTATTATTGGCGAGATGCACCTGTGATCGATTCTTCAATCGAGCACTACCATAGGTACCTTTATCGAAGATCGATAGAAAACGAGAAAACTCCAACACATATGCAATTGTCAAGAGACACAAAGGCAATACTAATTCCAGTCGTAGCTCCTGCTGCGATATTCTTGTAAAGAATAGTAACGAAAGCAAAACGTCGAAAGATCACTGAATGGACTAGCAGAGTCAGGTGTTGAACCGCGAACCAGAAGAGAAACGCATTAACAGGTGCTATGCTCAGGGTAATAGCCAATATATCATTGCCTGGACCTACCTGAAGGACCTCGCGTATACTAGAAAAGGAAAAGATGCATTCTCCGCTTTTTTCAACAGAAATTTTAGACGATGCGAAAAGATGTTTGAATCGAATCAGACGGGAAACAGATGGCTGATGAATGTTGGAAACACATGTCACATCAAAAATCCTCAATTTTGAACTATCTATAAAAATGAACTGTCAAAGTGAATTGTCTCCTAAAATGGACGTATCAACAAGAAACGCGCTTCAATTGAGAAGCTTTTTTTCTTAACATCTGAAGACTTATTACCTAAATCGTAAAAGAAAAAAGCTAGTTCATCGGTAAATGGCCGTAAATAATTTTCCATCTTGACTTATCATCATCATCATCGTTCGCAGCAATTTGATCTTAACATATCTTATATATATAACATATTTTATATATATATATATTTATATGATGATATATATATATATATATCATAGACGAACTATAGTACGATTCTTCTTAAAATGAGTAAATGAGGAACGTTACCCTGTAATGTACGCTCCTATGAAAATAACCAGTAAAATAAAATTGCCTGTATATCGCTCAGTAATCTCGAGCTAAGTGCATGAAACCACGGGAAAGATTACTTGCCAACAAGAAGCGTTTAAAAAGTGTCGCCCAACACGGGGATCGCGTATGTACCAACGTGCGATTCCTCTCGCGATCACGCGCGAATAACTTCTACGTTACGTATCTTGTCTCCAAAAGGACCGACCAGTGGCTGAAGGCTCCGAATCGGGCTCAGTTAACGATTACAAATTGGCTGGCCGATCGGTGCCTATTCGCGGATTAATAGAGTGATAAATAATCGAAAGCTGATTACTGGGAACGGCGTCGGTATATACGTATGAATTCCAAACGTTGTCGACGTAACTGTTAGAGTTGACGGGAGTGGGAGAGAAGAGAAATAAAGGAAAAGAGAAGGGCGCAAACAGGCGAGAGGAAGAAAGGTTGAATCGGCACGGCGGCGACGACGATTTCTTAAGGGCCAATGAATCCTTGCGCACCCGCGATACACACCAACCCTGCGTTACGAGCTTGGTCTTAAGTTATACCAGAAGGAACGTAAACCCGTAAACGTGCCCGAGGCCAACATATTACGTGCATTAATTCGCCGTGGTTGACGTGAGAGGCGATTCGTAATACGCGGCCACGAAGAGGGACACGAAGAGCAACCGGTGAGAGGGCTGGGGCCCAAGAGGAGCGCGCGAGATGACAGAAACGAGGGAGAACGCTCCAGTGCGATCCTAGTTTATAACGAGATCGGTAGGGCCACGTCCGATATGTATATACGCGGCGTTGGATTTCTCGGTAATTATAAACTTAGATTCTAGTAAATATTCCCGTCAACTCTCGGCGACGGCAATTTACGAGATTAACCGAGGGTACGGATGGAAGAAAAGGAAAGACACAGAGCAACCGGAGAGGATGTTTAAGCGTGTTTTTCAAGAGTCCTTAGCGGAACAACGCGCGACCAGAAGCGAATACGCGAATATGATTTACTTGCCTTGTTTGCGCGTCACAGACCGCGATTATTTTCGCGATAGGTAGGTAAATAACGTGGATTTTCTCTTGTTAGAAATCACTGTCGATAAACATACATGGAAGACATGTGTATTGCACAGTGTAACTTGGTACATTCTACTTAAAATTTATCAGTATGTTGGATATATTTTTTACACAGGTTGATGTATATCGCTCATAGAATGGTAACAGAATGTTTAAGAGACGCATGGTACGAAGGAACAATATAATTTGACAAAACAAAATCATATTTGTCAAAAGGAATGGATAGATGATTGATATTAACGCGGTAAAAAATGTTTAGTACGAAAATTACTAATATTTATATACATTAATATTCATACATATTAATTTTATATCTTCCTTTATTTACCAGAGTATATAATATTCGATAACAATTTGTGATGCGATAACAATTTTTTATTAAGTAAAGTTTCTATTAAATGTCGTCTAGAATGTAATTGAATATCGTAAGACGAGAAGTTAAATGCAATTGTCTTTTATAATTTCTTTCAAATAACACCTATCGGAGCATAATCCGGGCAGTGAGCTTATTTGCAATCATCTATTCGTTCTTGGCGAGATATTCTACGTTGAAGAGTTTTGTTCTTCATTGGAGACGAAAATATTGATGGCACGATAGGGATTGACATACAGACAACATTGAACAGGTAATGAAAATTACACGGCCGCAAATGATCGAACCGCGAACACCAATTACTCGAGTTGGAAGAGACGATTCCTTGATTCGCTTTAGCATCTGTCGTGGCCGCCGCCCTTGATGGACCACCCGTTGTTCACCGTTATGAACGCGCATCAAGGACGTCCAAAAGTGTCGCTGATTTGTAAGATGATCATACGTTACTATGCTTTTCTCTCATGTCATCGAGTAAAAGTACATCACAGAGGATTGTTGCTCGCGTATATTTCTAATCTGGTGAAATTTTCCGAAGCCTTAAATCGAAACGCCTTTCCTGGTTCGTGAATTGCGAAAGTTTCATTAACATACTTTGATCTATAAACTTGATTATTTCATTAAATCTACCAAATCCTTAATGAAATAAAATATCAGTAGGAAAAGAAAATAAATCGTGAAACTATGAGGAAGTGGAAGTTATTCTTTAATTAGAAAGATAAAAGCTTTCATCGCAGTTTTAGTTGAAATTATGTGTAATTGAAACATTTGCAACGATCAACAAGATAACTATGAATTATATTATCCAACTGAAATAGTTATAGATGTATAAATCGTAATTATTCATTTGGATTAAAACATTAGAATGATTATTAATTAAGATAAAGTGTTGCATAGAGTAAACTTGTAGATCAACATTTCCGACTGTAAATTGTTGCATATTAAAATCGGCACGTGTATGAAATCAATTAATTTGCTTATCTAAAGAAATTAGAAATATCCAGCTTCATTTGCATGACATTACTCCTGATGCATTTTTACGATAAGAGTAGCGCCGTCATTTACATACAGATAAGAAGGCACTTAATATTTCAAGAAAATTTTAGTGATTTTCAATTCTGATTCTAAAAAGATCTAGATGCTTATCAATTCGAAAATTTATCTTTAAAAAATTAATAGTATTGAATTTTACACGAATAAATGAAGAATGTAAGGGAAACGTTTCGCACATAATTTATAAATTTCGTTTAAATAATATTCTATATATGTATAGCCTGCGTTCTCTTGCCGCAATATCGCGAGTAGGGTTGGTTCGCGTGTTAAACGCAAGGTGTGTGAACTACTCATCATTGATGAGTCGGAAACTGGAATCTAATAGCAAACTTAGGGTAAATTTCCCACGTGTTAATTACTGTTTTCTCTAGCCAGCGATGTCGGTTTCACTTATTCTACCGGTGTTATATCACATTACACTAATAGGAAACGTTCCATATTAATCAATGTTTTTCGTGCGGCGCAAACGAGGGGAGCGAATCGTGAAACGTTATCGGTCTAAATGATTCCATTACTAAATCGATTAATGATATTCTTCGTTCAATTTAACGTGAAAGAGTTTACGCTACTTTTGAAAAATTTGCAATACTATATTATTTTCCAAATGGCGAAAAAAGATCCCTGAATGCTTAACCATATCATCTCTTAAGGAATATACATAATATGAATTTCTTTAAAATATAATATTTCCAGCAAGACAAACGCATCTACACGTAGATACACAAATCACCGTTTATAGAAATTTTGTCGAACAAAGCTAATTACATCCCTTCGTCCATCAGACACTCTAATTAAAAACTTATTAATTTCGAATACAAAGACGTAATACGACGATACGCCTATCTATCCAGCTTAAATTCTCTTTATAAAATTACATAACATCCAAATATCTAACACAGTCATATACAGCATTAGAGATGGTATTTTCTCCATCTTCCACGCAAGTTCCATAACGAATATCCGCACGTGTATTTGCAAGAGGGGGAAGAACAAAGAGTATTCATAGCTCGATTTAAACAAAGACGCTAACCGTCCTGCGAGTGTCAAGCGGACCGACATCACCGAGCTATTCGAATGAATGTTGGTAGAGCGTGGACGTTTGTAATACCATGGAATTAATCTATGCCCGCGTTCGTAATAATAAGGAAATGTTTCAATCTCCGTGATGTATAGCACACGGTGCCGGTTCGTTCACAGTGGGGAAAAGGGTCTTCGTTGTTCCCAAACGACAACGATTGTCGCTGAGAAGCGATCAATCTCGTCAACGAGTCAGACATTGGGATCAGGAATCCCTTTATGACAAGTTCTATCTAGGAGAGATGCCGGTCTTGGAACAATAAAATCTACCAAATCGAATAGTCTTGATTGTCGCGGTGATTAGAAGAATTGAATCGCCTGGCAGTGAATGATTTATGAAACGTAATTAGCTTTGTTCTGTAAAATACCGTGTGAAAGACGTAGCCGTAGGAACAGTGACAAGGTACAGAGGATCGTTTTAGAATTAGTCAATCGTTATTGCTGACGATTAACAACGTTTAAATGTCTAGTGTTAAATTCTTCTTCAAAGGTTGACCACTTACTTAACGCTTCATGGTTTTCGAAGCTTTCTAAGCAGTATTTAATCGCCAGATAATTCCTCGAGCTGTTAACACTCGGTTTACGTGGAACAATAATTGGAGATGAAATAATGTGTAGAATTAGAGGCTATTCAGACTTAAAGTCGTTTAGTTTCGATTAACTTGTATTAGAAATTTCAAGTTTTCTTACTGAATAGCTACGGTGACTTACCATGGGAAAGAATTCCATACACAGAGATTATGGCAATTGAATTTTGGTTACCTTTCGCACTGATGAAATTCATTTGTTTAATTTTACACGTTTCTCGCGCGATGGCAAGGATATTTAAAAATTAATTTATTTATTTCATTTGATTGAAAGTAATTTTCTTAAATATATAGATTGCTCGTCAATTTCATTCGAAATGAAATAGCTCAGTAAAATTGCTGCAAAGTGTTTATAGGAAAATTTTCGCTCAAACGTATTAAAAATTTCAACGAACACCGTAAAAAATAAACGAAACCAGTACCACGAAATAATCATCGATCTCACTATAACGTTCCCTTTGATCGATACCTTTACATATTCAAAACCTAACCGAACTTTGATAGGCGCGCAAAGGCGCATTCGACGACCCGTTGTCTTTTAAGCTATCAAAGTCGAAATACTTTATCGTAGTCACATAGGAACGCGAGTCGTCGTTCGTGGTTCACGTGCAACGAACTCGACGGGATTTCTGATTTATCTGGATAAGTTAGCAGGACGTCATCCCCTCGGTGGCAGCCCTCCTCCGTTGACGGTGCCCCCCCGGAGCTTCGGCGTCCTGCTTTGACTTTGATAACTATACGATAGTTGCTTTCCGCTGGTGGGGTGGAAAGCAGAGACGCGGTAGCGCGGTACGGCGGTTTATCTTCGATTACGAACGTCTTGGCTCTCGGTTTCTTGACTCCAGATTTATGGCGAGCGATTTGTCGGTAGCACCCAGATTAGAATTAGTTTGCGGAACCTCAGATCCGCGTTTGTTTGTGATCCGACACTCCGTCGGGGTTCGTACCGTTGGGAGATCGAGATCTTCTCCAAGAGAAGAGACGTAACCCTTGCTCGCTCGTGATCCTAGAACCAGTTGATCGAGGGCACAGCGAAATTAAAATCGTGCCTCGATGAAGAAATCTCGTGGTTATCAGAAAGATCGTTCCATTCGTTATTTGATAGGCTTTCGCAACGATTCGGTGCTTAGGAAACTCAATCGAGAAGCTCGGCAGAAAGGTGATGGATATTTTTCCTCAAAAATGCAGCGATTATAGGAATTAGACTATTAGAAGATTATTACAACTTGTCAAATAATTATTTCATTTTCCTGAACAATTTGCGTAAGTTGTGCCATTTTTCAATATTTAAAGTGTTTTCATAGAAATTGAAGGTTACCGTGGAAAATGAAATACATGCCATGAATCGATAAAATATAATCGTTAGAATATGATTGTCCGAAATATGTATGTCTTTTTTGACATTTCTGATAGGATTGATAGACAGCGATAAGCCACGATTCAGTCGAACCAAAGACTGTCTATAAATTTCTACAGTATATGTACAGAGGATAATGTGTAAAGCACGTATCACCCTTTCCGTAGGACTTTGGTAGTTTGCACCCTTCTACCGAGCAATATTAATATCTCTAATCATTCACCAACCCCTTCGTACCCTTATCAAGGGACACCATAGCCGTCGGTTGAAACGTGTTATTCAGATTTATCCCATTTGCCTTTTGGGACCGTATTTATCCGTAGAACAAACCAAGTACATAGTCTGATAAAGCGTTTGTTTCGCGAGTGGGATTAATGCTAAGCCGCGAATGAAGGGTTCGAATAATTTTTTGTCTTATACAATCGCAAACTCTCGAGCCGTTTCTGAACAACCAACTAACTACTCCTTGACCACGCTGAAATTCTAAAACTGAACGCTCGTTAGTCAATTGTCAAACTGTAAAGACATCTTTTACAAACTCGGTAAGTGGAAATAATATAGTTTTTGAAAATGGAACATTTAACTTTGCATTAACAAAGAAGCATTTTAAGTAAACCTTAGACTATAAGAGAATGAGAATTTTTGTTAAGGTAAAACGAAACACACGCTTGAAACTTGGTTTCTATGAATTGGAAACTATATACCTACATTGAAGGGGATAAAAATCATTAAAAGCTCGAGAATCTATATCTACTTATTACTTTCACGATATCTCCATTTTTACCAGCAACCTATCAAACAAGCAGACGAAAGTTTTCCAGCTTCCTGGCTGGCCGAGCAGATAAGGTCGTTCCAAGAGACGGCGGATCATTGGTGAGATATTAAAAGCTCGCAGAGGAGAAAGGACATGAACGAAGGGAGGAGACGTTCGGCCATTTAGCCGGGCTGGTTCACCTTTGGCCAGCTTCGTCTGGTTATTAATGAACTCGCTGATAGGAAGTGTCCGTCTCCCGGCGAAGAATCGCCTCCCAGAGCAAGGCTGTCACGTATTCGGCTTCTATTTCCCTTAGCTAACGCTCTCTATATGCAAATACGTACGACCGGTCCCTCCACGTGTCCTCTTTCGCGTGTCTCCTCTCCGCGTGTATGTATGGAAATGCGTATTATCGAGGCCGGCGTGTGTCGAGCCGCGTCTTTACGCCACATAGCTCGTCGGTGTTGGTGCACGACCTGACTCTTTATAAATAGCGACTTTGATATCCAGTCGCGCCTTTATAGGGGATGAAGCCGCCCCTATACGCTGGCCCTATGGGCCAGACAGAGAAAATGCTGACTGCGTTAAAAATTAGAAGGTCAACATTATGTATTAACCGGACCTCTTTTATCAAACTGTTGTGCGTGCGTAGACTAACACCCCCTATGGAAAAAATACATTCTCGCTTATTCTTGAAATTAGTTGACCTAATGAATGAATTTCATTCGTACGTTTGCTCGCGTGATACTCCGTTTCTCCAAAAGCTTTGGAAATTCGACGAGGTTCCGTGCGAAGCTCGTTAAATTTTCACTTAGAAATGGACTGAGCAATTTTTAAATTAGGGGAAGGTAGATACGCGAGTTTATTCCATCACACAACATCCTAATAATTTTGTTACTATTTTGAATATATATTTTTAAAAGACGCTTTACAAAAGCAGTTACGAAATGTGGATGACGAAACTTCGATGTATCCATTTGTTATTTCATAATTGTTGCTCGGCGAGTTTAAACATTGTAAATATTTGTGTGTAGAAGAGGAATCAGAATCAGTTATTTCTTGTACCAGTACTCTGTATCTGGAAGAATCAAATATCGTTTCTTTGTTCTACTTTCAAACAATGGAAATGACTTTAAAATATCCAAAAAATTTAAGTCTGACAAGATAACTTTCACAAATAAAGTTGTTCGATCGTACAAACGATCCAGTAACCGAGATATTCGAATTATCGCGATACTTTGTGCAAAAGAAATGATCTTGGCCCATCTGATCTGATGAATGGAGTAAAAGCATCGTCTTGGAATTTTAAATAAAAAGGCGAGATCTATCGATATTTCTTTCGGCTCGCGTTCCGCGATCGTTGATAAAGCAGCCAGTGCTGTTCAGTTTACCTGCAAGAAAGACACTTTATCTTCCTAGAATGGTCTGACGGTAAATATATATTTTGCTCGGCGCATAGTCGTTTGTGTTTTCACGACACAATAGCATATTCGATAAGGAAACGGTAGAGAAACAATTGCTGTCAGAAACTTGGGGCCGTATGAATGATATTGGAAGCGAGACAGCAGCTGGGTGGCGCTGAGCGCACCTGTCGACTTCCTCAAAGAAACAACCGGAGCAAACAATCTTTTTCTCTTCATCTAATCAAATGTGTCATTCACAGTCGAGTTCAACCTACTTTCCGACATAATTCTCGCTTGAAAAAAATTGCTTCGTGTAACACGCATCCTCTACTTCGGCTTTATCGTTCGTTCCGTAGATAGAACACGTGTTACAATCTGCAGGTGCTTGCTTCCGTTAATTCATGACTGTAATTAACACGTTCCACATCGGAAATTAGGTTTCTGCGGACGTTTAGGAGAAAATTTAGAAAATTCAGCGTATTAGGATTCAGTGGAAAATGTTTAAGCATTTAATTGGCGTAAGATTGCAGTTGCGTTGATTTTTATTTCCATCTATTATCATAGGTTAATAATGGTCCACATGAGAGGTGGGAATAGGAATTTCTAAGTTAGGATAACTAAACTTATGAAATTATATAAAATAATTCAAATGTTCAAGGATAATACTTTGATTATCAACGCAAATCCATCGTGTGTCTAAAATTATTATAAAAGACTCTAATGATTTCTGGAATAATAATATGAAAAATGGAAACTTATCTCACAAATTTCCTAACAAAATCGTTCAATTCATCTGATTATCCTTCATCGGTTCTTGCAAAAAAGGACCCATTTCTTTTAAAAAATACACCGATATAAATATAAGCGTAGAACCCATACAAAGTACGGATGAATTGAATTAAATTAGTATCGCCGAAACTCCATGCAATCCAGTCCATACCTACAAATTATCAGACCTAAGCCACAGTGAAACTTCTACTTACTGATTTCGAGAAACCCGGACAACCTCATAGAGATTAGGGCGACTCGCGATGATAAAGAAGCATCCACCAATCACGGGTCCGGATAGATTCGGTCAAAGGTGTACATTTTAGACGCGTGAACGGTTGGCTCTATTAGGGTCGCCATAAGTTACAATTAGGTCAGTTGGGGTGTGCCAGAGCTCTCTCTAGATGTAGGTGTCGACATGGAGGGTGTGAGGAAACTCCCGTGGTCGACCGGGTAATGGTGAAATCGGTGGTCCCCGTGCCCGACGAAGAAAGCCAACTGGTCTCTGCATCTTCGGGAGATATCCAACAGCTTGGTCTATACTGATTTAGAGGCTGTCTAATTTCAGCCTTGCGACACTTACTGTCATGCCATCTATAATGCATAAATAATTACCACTTAGCCTCTTTGTTGTTGCAGTGCCATGTCCGGTCCTCGCCTGTGGTCGATGCTCCACTCCGATGCTTCTTTGTCCACTGGAATCGTTTAGGACCGCGAGATTTATTGGTCTGTAACGCACGGCTTGCCGGAATCATTAAAGATCGATAATTTATAGCTATCAGAACGCTTCTGTTTTCTAGAAAACGATCACCCCGCCGAGATTAACGAGGCTCGCACAAAGGATACTTTAAACGAAGTAGAAATTTCGATGACTAGTTTGCGTTAGGATAAAATTGACGGAACATTTCTTAAGGGTATTTTGTATAGATCGTTTATTTACTTAGAAATATATCGAAGGTGTGTATTTTCTTCAAATTTTCTTCCTATCAATTTTTACTGGAAGAGAAGTCGAATGCACGAGATATGTTTGATTATAATAGGCAGATAGAATTCATGATTATTACGTAAACATTTCCCTGTAATAGTGTTTAATGGAAAATATCTTTGAATTTTACTACTACGGAAAAATTATCATGGCAGCCATGCAACAATATTTTTGCACACACTTTTATGAACTTCTAATAAATCCATTATTTTCATTTGAAAAAGATTCAATATATAGCCGGAATCTTATCTAATAAAGTTATAGAACTTCAAATTGATACGTTAAACATCTTTCCTTAACAAGATTTCCCAAGATCGCCACATTTTATCATTGCCACACGAGTGTAGCTCGTTAACAAAGTACAATCTCAAGTGTTGATACGCGATTCCACCTCACATTTCCATCCCTATTGGCCTATTTAAGCTCGAGTCGACGTCGGAAGGATTTAGAAACATAGAACGAGGTTTTAGCATCGGTCGGACGATTGTACGTGTCATTAGATACTAGCCGTCTACTCTAGTCGGTTTTACGGTCGAATCGAGAGAGCAGATCCGATGTTCGATAAATTTTTTCACGTAAAGCCATCGTCGGTTCGATTCGACAATATCGACGCGCGTCCTGTTCCACGAGAATAATCGTCCTCCGAACGAAAAATCAAAGTGGACGTTAAGATAGCCGGGCATTTTGTTATCTTTACGGCCAGCCAATCTGCCGACCATGATTCTCCATCCACTTGGCTGGTCTATGAACGCATGCAGGCGGGAAAACGAGCTCAGGTGGACAACGCGATTTCCAAAGGTACACGACGATACTCTCTGGTCCCCCGTAAACGTTTTACGACACCGAGTTATAATTATTTTATTATCGTCGATCGTAAACGATCGGGCAAGTGAAGGTAATAATATGCAGTAAATACCTTTAATGGACAGCCTGGGACCCGACAGGACGTGTTAAGACGTGGCCGCCGTAAAACAGCAGGACGTCGACATGTTTTCCTGCATCGATCCTCGATTCGCCTCGATTCAACTTAATTTATCTCGAGTCCTTGCAAATGGAAGGAGGACAGGGCTGTGCGCGCCGATTGTCGACAGGCGATTTATACCGATTTTCTTGGTAAACGCGCCGATCCATTCACGGCGAACACGCGGACCTCTAATGTCCTGGCTAATTAAGTACCTATTCGTCCTTCGAGAAAATAATTAGCTTTATGCTTCGAGGTGTGCAACGGTATTAAAAACATTCTGTAATATCTGCCGAAAGTATAGAAAAATTCATAATTCGGTCATTAAATTAAAATTTAACATTTTTATTTTATATAAATATATATATATAAAATTATATCAAATGTATATAATCTGTCTTTTACGGTCCGCAGAAAAATATTACAAAAATCTGCCAATAGTTCACGATATGTGATTAGTCTTTATTCAATGTCTTGGTTTCCTTTATTTACGCAAAACTCGAACAGACGTTCGATCCGCGGAACTGCTCCGAGAACCCCTGCCGCTCTATTCACAATCACGGATTTGATTTAGCGGTGGAGAGGCAATATAATGTCTCTAACGAGAGTGTAGTATAAGGATAAGGGTAGGAAGCCGAATGGAAGAGGCGGCGAACGAGCTGAAGGAGGACAGCGCATAATACCATAATGCCAAACCAACACAGTCCCGCTCATCAGTATCTTTGATTAGAGGCTCTATCCTCCTGATTTGCTTCTAATAAACCCGTGAAATCGCCAGGGGTTCGTGCTATCCACCGGGCATGTGAGTCTTGAGGATCTGCTAAGGAGGGTAATCATTTTTATCGATAAGCCCGGTATCATTTGAAATTATTAAGCAGCTGGAATTACACGGGGCGAAATTCTCGAAACGGAAGTCCATGAATGGCGGATGAAACGAATCCCGGGTGGATCTGTTCTTCCTGATTACGCAATTGCGAGAAATTATCGATAATTCATCTCTAGTTTGGTTAATTCTGTGTTTTGAGCGTGTTTTGAACTGAAAATTTGAAGATGTCTCAGGGAATTTTTACGTCTAACAGATTTATTAGATCCATTCGAAACATACACGAAGACGTAGTAAAGAGTATTCAGCGCGGGAAATACAGAGGAATTGTTTCAAGCAACGGAACAAGCGTGAAAATTTCTTCACTGAAATTGAGAATGTACGGCACGATGATGACAAGTTGACGAATTAATGAAGAACTTCATAAACTTTCAAGCTAATGTTCCATAAAAGAAAGATTCAACACTCCAAGCATCGATCTGTTCCTAAATTTGTCGCAGCAGTATGAATTGTAACGAATGTTATGGACTCGAGGAAGAAAGGTTTCACATTTGATAAGCCCAGTTCGATTTAGGAGTAGCCATCTACCAATGCTTGGCCGGCAAATATTGCGGCGGAAAGTTGGCCAAGTTACATCGTAATTTCCAGGTTGAAAGTTCCAATACGGCGGCCGTTTTTTCCGGCGCGTTTCGAATCTGAATCCTTGGAAAGCGAATGAGCCTCTTTCGAGGAGAGGGAAACGAAAGGAGAGTGGGTTGACGGCTGCTCGAAGGCAGCATTATATACACTGGGAATACCTCCCGCTGGCTGCAGAAATCACTGGCGGGACTTAATAAGCGTGGAAAGAGCCGAAGAGATAGAAGATAGCTAGCCGGATGATGCGAAAACTTTGCTATATTAGCCGCTTTGGCGATCCGTAGCGCTTTTGCCACGCCGCGAAAACTTGCGGGATACGGGCACGCGTACCAACATATTCTCTCTCTCTGCCTTTTACACCCGTATCGAACTCCAACTTCCCGTGGAATATGTTTTCCCTCGGAGTTCCGACGAAGAAACGAAATATCGCCTTCCGGTATGGAGACCGAATATTTGTGCTTCTGATTCTAATCGAGGGGAAAGCCGCATAGAAGTTCCCTGTTTCGCTTTAAACCACCGAAATTAGTAGCTAGTCTAGTTCGTGGGATTTTCTTTTCGATTTCGTGCTTATCACGTTGCCCTGAAGTTTTGTCAAAATGTAACTGAATATCGATATAGAGATCAGAGTATAAAAAAATATGATTAGCGATATATCGTAAGTAATACCTAATTTGTATAATCGAGCAGAAATATCACAATACCTATCAAATTCAAAGATATTTATTATTATTTTAATTCAGTTACTCTAACCATTAGGCAATTTCTATGTCAAAGTTTTAACAGTTCACACGCTAGAATTCTTCTGAAATCAGCGAATGTCCGAAAATATTTCAGCTAAAGCTACAGGAAGGCGTTACTAGCTGATTTTCTTCCAACTCCGGCAAAACTTGCGACGCGTTTCCTTGCTTTTAAATCCGCGAATCCCACGCGGCTCGTATTTAAAAGGTCACGAAAAGAGAGGAGAGGACGGAGAGGATCTTGACTCGGACCAGACTTTATCAGACGCCTTTTCTCTCTTCCTTTCTTTCCGTTCTTTCAGTGGCAAGAAGTTAATGAACGACAAACACTCTCGCTCTCAGTCTTTGATGCACTGGCGTCTTGGCCCACGCGTCACCATAATTACGTCGTGCACGCACGCGTGTCCCATACTGCGTGATCGGGGTGCTAAGTGCATTCGCAGCTTCTTCTAGCCTCGCTATTCTACCGATGCTGATTTCATTTCTCTTCCAATGATCCTCTCACTTACTCAAAATTTCATTTTCATATTTTTTCTTAAGAAGAGATAGATGATATCATGTATACCGAAGTACAATTCCAAAATGAAATGAATTTTTACAATACTTTTTTGAATACGTGTAAATCAAAGACTAACAATATTCGTGCAGAGATATTTAAACGAGTAATTATTCGTATATTGGAAACACGGAGACTGTAATAATGCTTCAAAATTTTAGTGTGACTTTTAAAAATGTTCGAATATTCAATATTTAAATTTTTCGATATTTTGACCTAGGGATCAGTAATCTATATCTCACACCACGTAGGTAAATCTCAGTATATCAAGAAATAATAAATTGTCAAACTTTCGAAGGAGGAGAATAATATTAATAAATATCAAACATCCGACTACCGCATAGATATTCTCATACGTAATTAAGATCCGATACTCGTAACACAATCGAACGAATAAGTAAAACAGTATGTATAACAAAAAAACAAAAAAAAAAAAGAAAGAAAAATTGGCAACGATATCATTCGTTACGATCATTCGAGATCAGTGCAACAAGTTACGAAGGGTATATCGGAATGACGTTATGATGTCACGATGACATCATTGTCCGGGAGATCTGCTGCCGCTGCACCGAACGGAGTCGGCCAACGCTCCAGACAGGATATTATCGCGGCAGTCATTCGCTAATTGATCCACCGTAGTGTTTTATTTTACGCCGTCCAAACGCGGTTCTCAATATCTGATTGATGCTCGGTTTAGAACCAGCTGTGCACAATATCGTCTTATCTGTAATTGCATTACTTCGATCCTACAGTGTAATTATGCTTGTCGCGCAGATGTCTCTCTGCTACGTGGTTCATGCAAATTTTTCAGCTTGCAAGATTGAGACGTTTGAGCTCTGTTCATGTTGCATTCATTGAGAGACGATCTTCCGTCACGGTTGTTTCGCATTCGTTTCGATAATATCAGTTTTCTTAACTTTTTAATTATCGGCTATACGATGCGTGTCACAAGATATAATTGCGTCATTGCAACTGTCTTTGTGCGTATATGATATGTATAAGGTGTTAAATATAAGAATATAAGATCTTAAGAGTTCAGAATACTTATTAAAACTCTGGAACATGATTAACGAGTTAAAAAAAAATTGTATGTGCGAGTATTTGCCAACGTGACAAGTAAATAATCTACATGTTTAGAGGTCTGTTTGAAAAGAGAAATCGATCGGATATGATGTTAATTTAAAAAGAAGATTGATAGATGCTTCATCTCGAAGCGGAGAAATGAGAACCGTTTCAGTGACGATGCTATTAATTCATAGAGTTCATAATCTATTAGTTACGTTAGCGGAGGAGCGTTAACGAGTGTAATGGCAGCACACGCCATCTACGTGTCATTTAATTCTGACACCCTCACACCATCGATGATCTCATGCCGCGAGCCGACTTGACTTCGCTTAATTGTTTGTTATCATTACCGAGCGCGTGCTATTGAAATTAATGTTGATCTGTCTCAGTTAACATGTGCGCTCCCATAAAACCTGCTTCCGGCGCGTTGGCCCAGCTCACTTGATGGAATTAAGCTGCATGCGTCTCGTGTCGACGCTTGTTCCCCTGAAATAACCAGTTTTTCGACAGGCATCCGCTTTTCGATGTTACGTTCACCTCGACTGCACTCAATATGCTTGTTTGATTGCGTGCGTACGACTACAGTTTACTTAAAATAAATTACCTGAAGCAATTTTATTTTTTCATTTTATTTGCTTACAAGAAAAATCCAATTTTAATTTGTCTAAATTTTATAAAGGCAGCAATTCATAGCGGACTTCACCTTCGTTCTCCGTGCAGAAGTTTGTTCCCGATCAGTCAACTGAACCCTGAAGTCGTTTCTGGTTGAAGTTCATCCCGTTGATCGCAGAGAGAACTTCCTCTCATTGATGGACGATAAACGATTCTAATCTAACGCGACCAGCGAGCCAACGCATAATATGGTCGTTGACCCTCAGCCAATGATTCTGATCTCTCGACCCCAGCGTGTTATTTGATCGTTTGAACATCGAAAATTGTAGAAATGCAAGCTATTGTGCGGAAGTAAATAGCTCCGTCTACAGAGAGTCTACTGCAATTTGTGTTCATTTCCCAACTATGAAGCTAATATTTGTATTCATAGATACTTCACACTGGTTCCACGTTTTCTCTTATATTTGAATTAATTTGCATATTTATCCATTTGATTAAAAAAAGGTTTTAATTTATGGTATCGTACGAACATATAATATATTATACAAAATATATGGTGTTCAATGAGAATATTCATTCGACTATTATATTAATATTATATTATCTTACTCACTATAGTCGTTACTTTATACATACTCGTACCTTTTTAAGTTGAGGATTTTGTAAAATATCAAAGCAACCTACATATTCTTAAGTACCATTTTGTGACCTATAAATAGAGGAATTCGATATGTACAGGTACAAAATTGCATAAAAGAACGAATATTATTCGACATTCGTCAAATGTGTAGATATAGTATATACCCGTACACGATAGCTGGTGAACGACATTATCTTGAACAACAGCTTTTCCGAAGCTGATAGGACAAACCTGATTGGCCTTGCAAAATCCAAGTACATATAATTTGCTTTTATGACTCGATAGCTTCGCGAAATGTGTTCCCAACGACGAAATCGTCGCCGGAGGAATCAGAAAGTCATTCTGGATATCGATCCCAGACGAATCCAAATGGACAACCCACTCGCGATATAATTTAATGATCATCGAAGGTTTTTCAAAGAACGCGGAGCAGTGTTGTCCGTAGCGCTAAAACCGGCTATCGCGATCGGACACGTCCGCAACGGACACACATAGTCGTTGATCGCAGTTTATTACGAATCGGGCACGGTCCAGATACGGCCGATCGTCGTTACGTGTGCTGCTCGATCGACGATATTATTACAGATTGCCTGAACGGCCTGTGAAATTCATGATGAGCCGTTTAATGGCTTTCGACAGCCGCGAAAATGATCCATTATGTTTCGACGCAGCAGCTTGGCCTTTGTTGATCAACCTCGAGCATCATCGATGCACGAGAGAGCTCTATTAAACTGTTGGTGCAATGCTTGCTTCATAGTCGCTAACAGTTCTATTCTGTTAACCTGGTAAACAGAAAAATTGAGTTGATTCGACGAAATCGTTCACGTAATTCAGTTGTACCTCCAGTATTTGAATTAATGGGAATAAATAATACGTAATTCGAATAGGAGAATGTGAAACTTGTTAAGATTTTCAGGAGTCTCGATACTTTCAAGAGTTATCGAAACTTAGAAATTCGAGACAAAATTCAAAACTTACCGATGGTCCGCGGATATTTATGCAAATTCATTGTTTTATGAACACAATTTAAGAAATAAAAACCTAAACGACGAATTGTTTCGTCTATTAAATAAAATATTACAAACAGTATTCCACTTGAAATACTTTATACAATATATTTCTACGAATTATATGCATAATAGACATTTTTATCTTTGCGTTTCTTATACTTACTAAGAATTTCAAGAGTTTTAAATATTCCGAATTATTTGAAATAATTTTGCTGTTTCTAATACACAGTGAGAAACTACGAACCGCTTTGAATTTAAAATTCAAATGGGCCCGCCGCTAGTAGCGACGCTATAATTGTAAATGACCAATCACATCAAACGTCGAAGATGCGAAACGTCATTTCTAAGATGGCGAGGATATTGATGACACGTAGAATTTTCTCGCGATTGAATATAAAATTTGTGATGTTTTTTAAAATGTTCAGTGTATGAGTATGTGTATATGTGTGTTTGTGCTGTGAGCTGATTGCTGCATATGGACTGATATTTAGCCGATAGCAACGTGAAATATCAGGTACCCTCTCTTTGATATTAACCTACACAGTAAAGGCTAGATTTCGTTGTCATGTTTACGAATGCAACATAAGAAAAATTAATACGGTAAACATGTCAATGTATTATTACATTCGTATCTGTAATCTATTGTCATTACTTGAGTTTGTTATTGTTCAATTCTGTGTACGAAAATTTTTATATGATTTAGAAAGAACATACGCTGTATGTACATATATATATATATATATATACATATTTGACAGTTTAGTTGCCACTAAACTTTTGGTAATATAATTACAGAAGTACAGATTCGATAGACAATTATTTTAATTATCACTATTGACGATTCAAATATGGTAAGATCGATGGAGTGAAACGTTTCTTTCTTTATTCTTTCTTAGGATCTCTATCTATTTCCAAATTTTTAAGCGTTCCGTTTTTCTATTGTACTTTTTCTAGCGATCCATCTCGGTGCGCGCGCATAATTAGACTGAGTTATCGGCGCCAGATTCGGGGACAATGGCTGTATAAATATTCTCGTCGGGAGCGGTCCACGTACGTGGGCAGATGCGTCTTGCGGATACAGGGTGGTCCTGACTAAATGCAACGTGGATCAGAACAAGGCCGACTCGTAACGAGCGCGTCGCGAAGCGCCTGTTACGGCCACGCTTGATGCACGACGATCTGTCGCGTTTTTGACGCGAGTCGTTACTTGCCACTTCTCAGGCCATCGCCGAATTCCCTTGCGTTCCGTGTACGCGTTGCGATTCCACGATCTTTCGTCGATCCTTGTCAACTAGCAATTCTTCTAACCAGCGAAATAATAGTGTCTCACGTGTCTTCAATAAATCCAAGATATTAACGGATCAAAGACCTGTGTAAGTTACTTGCAGCTTAGGTTACTGTTATTCTTACCATATGTTATGTTATGTAACTGAAATCTAAAAGCGTAATAGTTCTGAAAGAATTTATTTATGTGATGTAAATACAAATGAATGCTCTATTTATCTGGATGTCTGAAGATAAACGGTTTATGTAATAGACATTCATTGATTCTGTCCATTACGTTTTTTTATTCAAATAAAAGAATTTATTTGATAGAAGTTCAATTCGTCCTAATAAATAGAGATTTACTATAATTCTTCTTTATAGGGTATTCTTGTAAGTAGTCCCGCAAAGTATTACTCTGTTTATTAGAGTGCTGAGAAGAACTTAAAAACTTGAAATAGGTTGAAAATAATCTGCTGAGAAAACAATCGTTTACTAAGTAAGTATAAATTATCTAATATATTAAACACCATTTTAATACTACTTATACTGAAAAAATCTAAGAAAATATAAACCTCATTATATCTGTGTAACTCCATCGATAGGTCCACTACTTCTTAAAAACAAGTTACGCTATCAAAAACTCTGTGTTTGCAATCTTCAAGATGTTAAAAATTATGTAAAAATCTAATTCCATTCTCGCAACGAGAACCACCAACGAGATAGTGAACTGATCGACACATGGAAGAAAGAAAAGCTGCAACCATTAATAAACGTGCAACACGACATCGTAAGTGGGATGGTAACTCATGCTGGGACCGGAAGAGGAACGCGGTTATAAAATAAATGTAACGAGTCCTGTTCGATAGTAAAAGGCTAATGAGAATAGGTGCGTGCGAATGCTGTGAGACAACGCCCCAATTAACATAACGCATCGTGCGGAGACATTTATTTATTTATATTCGTCTCCAGAGAGTGGTGGAGGCGGTTGGTGGAGGGGGCGGGTCGAGCTTTATTTATGGTCTATCAAGTTAATTAATAACGCTCTCTATCCTCCGTCTCTGTCGTTCTCTTCTCGGGCGTGTGTACGACTCGTCGTCGCATGGAAAAATTAATTCGGTCATTAACGGATCGTATCCGTAACAGTATGATTCGTGTCCCTCCTGAGTCTCCCGAGACGACCGAGAAAGATGAGTTCGGGTCCCATGGGCGTTTTCAGAAATATCGATTAATCAACGAAAGGGAGAGGTTGTGGATACAATTGATGGCTTCTACGGTCTCTATCGCTTTGCTTCGGCTCTGACGTACAATTGAAAAGAAAAACAGGCAGGATATGGCAAGGGACAAGATGATATAATGTGATACACCTCGGATAGATTATTAGTGGATTAATGGATGTTATAGAAATGCTTTTAGCTTTTCGGTTAGTTGCATAATTGATAGATTTAATTGATAGATACGTATAACGATAAGATGCTGGAAATGAAAATTTCATATAAACAGGCGATTCACTATATTACTAGAAACTCATAAATAACAAGATACGAAGGATCTGCGATTGATTGTCTTATTGTGTAATACAAACTACCAATTTCCAATTTAAAAAGAAATGAATTTTTGATATAAAGCATAGACGAAGGGAACAGGCTTGTTAACAACTATTGTATTTTTCTCAAGACTAATTAATAAGAGAGAAATAAATCAGGTGATATGGTAAAACGAATTAAGTAGTGAAATGGATATCGAAAGAATAAGAATAATTAAAAACAAATATACAATGTCTACAGAAAGTCTTAATATTAAATACAAATTGGAAATTTAGAATTCTGCACGAACGTATGGCAAGAGGTAGAATTTATTTCGCAGGCGTAAAAAATGATGCCCACTAATTGCATAAACCAACAAGTGTAACCCAATCCAAAGTGTCTCCATAGTCAAGAGGATGGATAATTACCATGATACGAGGCCCGAAATGCCGGTGTAACACGATCGGGCCACTTCTCGGGAAAGAAGGACCTTTTCAGACGGCCGTTTGAATTCGGCTGACCTTCCCTGTTCGAAGGATACTATCTCCTTTAAACCGTAGAGCCCTCTATAAAACAAAAGTCCTCGTGGCCTCTTAATGACCCGACCTAGCGTGTTTCTCGAGGTCGCGGACCACGAATGCGCCACGTCGTAAAATATCGAACAAAATCTTTCCATCGACGTCTTTCATCTTTCTTTCGACGACGTTCACGGCAAGATCTCTTACTTCTTTTCTCTCTATTTTCCAATTAAACGAATTTCCATTAGAAACGATCGTTGGATCGTAATAAAAAATAAAGATTGTATAGTATATATTTATCGAATCAGCGACGTGTAATCGACGTTTTGCAACGTTTCGCGTGATGTTTCATGTTATGAAACGTCATTTAAACGTGGAATGAAAAGAAATCGTGTATAATAGAGATCGTATGAATCTTGCCGGCGGAATAAATTCTGCAATTCGAGATGGAAGTCGTAACAATTTTTTCTCTTCGGATCCGGTTATTTTAGAGTAACGTTCAAACCAGCCGCAGAAATGTCGCACCTTCGGTCTTAACAACATGATAGAGTGCGAGCGACAGCCAACTTTATCATTCTTGAGCGTGGTGGGTGCGTTAACTGCGGTGCACGCTAGTATTTTGCTGGCCCTATTAATAGATACGTCTGTGTCTATGTAGCCGCAGCATTACAGATATTAATAGCCCATAAATTCAACGCTATTTCCACAGGTAAAAGTTGTACAGCAAAAACTCGCAGGCAATTCTTTGCTATTTCGCGGAAGCTATCGTTCAACTGATACTGACAATAAGCGACGTACGAACAAGAAAATTACATTTCTGACGAACTGATTTCTGATATGATTTTAATTGTTATTTGATATTCAATAACCAAAATACTAATTATAATATTGATTATATTTCATAGCAATCATTGAACAATTGTCTCTAAAAATGAAAATTTTTAGTGACGAAATAGCGAACAAAGTATATGTTCTGCAAAATATAATAAATAACACGTTATTAGGTTTCAAAAGTTTTTATGTAACATGCGAAGATAAATACAAATCACTTCGTAGGAGGACACCGTATCAGTACTTTTTAAACAATCAATTTATTATTTAATCAATTTGTGTAAAACTAATGATCAAGTTATAGAAGGAAAAATCATATGAAATTACGTAAGCAAACTTTGAATCCTATTAGAGATAGATAAATCTACAAGCATCGTATTAATTTATACGCAAAACGCACTAACCATCGAGCCAACAAAAGCATGAACAGCGTAAACAGATTTCGCTGTCCATTAAAATTCCCCGATTACCCCGTCTTATTACCAAAAATACTCCAACGACGTACGCCAATTTCGTTAACAAACATCATCTTCACGCTTCTCTCTAATACTTTTCGCACCTGCAACAGGACAGGTCTTCGAGAAAAGGTCTACAGTTGCAGACATTCAGTCCGCGATGGAGAGGAACATAAAAACTCGGGTTGCTGGCTTTTCGATGGAGCGTCGCATTTTAATTATTTCGCTAGGTTTCGTGATGACGGTTTCGCGGGGAGCGAGGAAAGGCGGGCAGAGGTTGTGCACTGGGCGGACACAATGGGGCACCGTCGAACGAAGGTCTCGCGGTTCTCTGCCAAGCCCTGGTATAATGTTTTATGGCTGCGATCAGCCGTAGAAGTATGAAGTGTCGATAGAGCGAGGCAGAAGCGAAGAGCGGCAAAGATCAAAGGGCCTATAGACGCCGCGTGGTAGCTCGGGACACGCTCGCCCCCCTCCTTCCAGCTCTCGCTTGTTCTCTTTCTCCTTTGCCGACTGGATGGATCTTGCTCCATCCACATCGTGATTTCAGCTATTCTCACCGTCCTTCTCGCTCCTCACGAGACCCGCTTACTCTTCGAGCAAATGTCTCTCTCTCTCTTTTTCTTCGTTTCTTTCTTTTCCTTTTCGTTTTTTCGCCTTTTTCCCCTATTTGTTTCCTTTCGCGTTCGCGATGCTTCTTCCACTTCTTCGCGACCGCGACCGCGTCCAACACTTTTTGCATCTTTTTCCCGAAGATTCCGTGCTTCTCGCGAGGCCATTGGTCCTCCATGCAGTTCTCCAAGATCTAAGATTCTAAATGGAAGAATTCTGAGTTTAAGTGGTTGTCAATGATAATAGTTTGAACGTGCGACGATAAGCGAGAGACTAGGAATGATTAGTTAATATTTGATAGCTTTTGGATGATTTGTATCGTATTTGTATTCTAGTATCGGACCTTTTTAGATTTTTATTTTGCTAATGTCGTAAATGATTGGTGCGTTAAGTGGGTTGTGAAACCTTTACGTGATTTATTCGTCGGATAGAATGATAAATTATAATAAATGGACAATGTGGAAGGGTCAGTTTGCAAGTTTGGATTGCAAGTTTGCAAATCGTAGTGTATATTTAACATACACAATTTCTTTCTAGAAAAATGTTGCAAAGAAGAATTGATGTACTCAAGAATTCATCTAGTAGTAAATTTTCAGAAAATTGCGGAAATATTACCATCTTCTAAATTAAGACATTTCATCTGTTTAAAAAACTTTCAAAAATTAACTTGCTAGGAAAACCTAACAATTTTATTGTTAACAAAAAATTTGCAGCAACTTGTAAGAAGGTTCTTTCAAATTTCGCCGAAGGGAAAGTTTGCTAGAAGCGGTTGAGGAGTGGTAGAAGACGTCAGAGCTTCGTAAGTTGCGAATTCGTTCTGACGACGGAAACCCCGGCCTGAACGTCGCGTTTCGAAACTAATAACGGCCAATTGTCGGCGTATCGCGTACCCGGCGTAATTGGAGGAATAAATTGAAAAATTAGCAGAACGGCTCGGTAGCTCTGAGTCATCAGAGTCCCTCCAGATCCGCCGGTCTGCCGATAATAACAACGACTGGAATGTCAAACGGTCGCTTCGGCCTGCAACGAGCGGCCTAACTCCTTCATTTCCCCGCAAATTGCGAACCTCGTGTCCCCTTATCGGCGTCTCTTTGCGATCTGAAAATTTCATCACGTCATCGGTGACGCGCAACAAACCCAATACAGATTATATACTTTGAACAACCTATTTTCCAAATTTTAATTTTATATCCGATTCGTCGGAATCACTTCCAAAAAAAGTACCGAGAATATAACTATAGAGTTTGGTAAAATTTGATTTTGTAGCTCTATATTGATACTATAGAGAACTGTTCCACTAACGAAACTCTTTCGATTATTTCATTTTATTCTCATTTTTCAAACTACAAGTTTTCCATCGGTAACCTCAAACTTTAAAGATATACGTAAAGTATTACATTTTCCTTAGTTATGTTCGTGAAAGTATGAAATTGCATAAGAATTTGCGACCTAGTGATCACAATCAAAATTATACATATATAATTCTATCGTTAAATTTGAATTTCAAGTTTGCCAATCATGTACCAAGGATTCCTTCTCGAAATAATTAGCAAACTTTTTCCAAATTCCCTTGACCATATACGTAATTCTCTTTTGATTCAAACAAAAAATTCAAAGACATTGGGAACACTGTTTACCTTGTAAACAGTGCAAAGTCTAACCATGAAGAGCGAAGGGGTCAAGAACCCAGTTGCTAATGAGCGGAGGAGGCATCTCTAGTCGCAATCGCATAAATCAGGGCAAAAGGGGCAGAGAACGACGAAGAGATGACAAGGGGAGGGGGGAGAACAACGAAGAAGCAAGTAGGAGAGATAGAGAGAATACGTCGGGCAGGTACGTCGTATACCTGGTGGGTTCAGGAAAACATTGACACGACACGAGGCAACGCACCCGTCCCGCCGATGACACAGCGGCGCACGTGCACTCTGAGTAGTCGGGCATAAATAATACAAGACGCGGACAAAGATGCCGCCCTCTTGACCATTTGTTTAAATTAAAATTATCCCTGGACCGAGCAGAGTTCGTCTCCTCTGGTGTCCGCACGCCGGCTCTTTTATTATAATTGTTAATGGACGCTTGTCTATGTTGCCCCGACCACCTCTGCACGTGGCCTATTCGCGCGCTGATCTGCTCAAACCTCCAATCTGCGTTAATTTGTTCGTTCTGACGCTTAATTTGATTTTTTAGCGCCTATGGTTCTTTTGGTATCGTAAAACATAATTTATAGAGTGTGTCTTTGACCATTATAAATCTATTTGCAGAACGTTGTCTTTAAAATACCAACGTTGTTACTGTTCAATGTTGTTGGATCACAGATGATCTTCGAGAGTATAGGTTGAGTTACATAATGGTTTCCAGTATTTCATAATAATTCTTTTGCTGCGTTTTATGCGACGAGATTTACCAATTGTACGTACCGCGAGAAACATATAAATTAAACTCAAATACCTTTGAGCTTAGAACTTATCATCGACTCGAAGAACAAGAAAGCCCGAATACTAAACTTTCGAATAGTCTAAAACCAGTGTACCCTGTTAAAGCCATTATTCTTGACGTATCAACATATCAGAACCGTAGTAGAACCGTCATGCTGTTAAAATCGAGACTTTTATTAGTCGAGGAGATGGGATGGCCCGGTATAGTTATCGAGAAAGCTGATGACATAAAGATGGGCCAGGATCAGGCTGGAAAGGCAACGAGGTTGAAATAGAATCATCAGGAATTCCGGGCATGACCTTAAATCGACTCCCCGATACCAATCTCTATCGATAGCCTCTCGCTTCGAGGACTCAACTGGATCCTGAAAACACGATAATTCGTCGAAGACTTTATGACGGTCATTTCAGACGTCCTGTCGATTCTCATTCGTAGCTAATTGAACGTTTTCTCACAGGGTTCAAGCGAGCCAAAACAGAAAGGGATAAAAGGTTCGTGACGTTCTTCGAATCCTCGAATCACCATCAGATTCGCCGATCTGCTCGCGTATGCCCAAACTAATTTTCCAATTAGCAACGAGTGGATTAACACCGTTGTGTAAAATTGAAATTCGAACGAGCATCGCTACTATCATATAGTGTCGCTATCTTATAACTGACTGCCGTGATGCTGAACCACGTTAAAGTTTCCGTATATCTAACGATCGGCTAGTAGAAGTTAGACGCTATCGGTTAGCCTGGATCACAGGACAGTTTCGTAAAAACCGTGCTAGACCTGCTGGAATCTTTTTACGCGGGGAATACATTAAAATACGCAATAAGTAATTACGAGCTGATGTTACTGTTAATTAAACATCGTTTTCGCTACGATGTTACAGAAAGTCAAGTCGACTGGAGTCTGAAAGTAATAAAGAGGCAAATAGGTAGTTTCTTGCGCCCGGTAATTATATCCATATAAATATAACGCTTCCTTTTATGGCAACGGTTGATGCAACATATTTTCTGTGATATTATTTTCATACAAAATTTCTATGGACATCGAAGTGAAAAGTTATATCATGAATGATATTGTGTATTTCTAAATTCCAGTTATAATTGTCAATCTATATAAGTGAGACGAATAATAGAAGCGCAAAGAATTGAAAACTCGATAAAAGTAAATCAATTTTCCACGTTTGTGACAGTAGGCTGATTTAGGAATTTTTGTATGTTTCATTCTTATCAATTAGCCACACTAAATCAAACATTTTGTCGAGTATCTAATTTGTAAGAAATATTTGTCTGATGATATAAAACTCATAAGCATAAAACTCATTCGCGCTAATGAAAGAAAATAGCAGAAAAAATTATAAAGTTAAACGCAATATAATTGAAACTGTCTGACAACAACCCTTTATCGACGTAAACCGACGTTTCATCCAATATGATGTTCCCGCATTCGGCGAACTTAATTCCAGCAAAGCGTGGAATCTGTGGGAGAGATGCGGGCAATCGAGAGGAGGACAGCCAGAAAAATGTTCTTCGGAGCATTACTCATAGCCCATTGAAGGAACTATCCAAAGGCAAGCAACATCTTCAGAAAACACGAACGTTAACGTGGCCGTGGCCATGACGCATTGGCGCGTAAGAAAAGCACGACGGGACGACCACGGAGAACAGAGTTGCTCGCGCGTTCGTTCTTCGTGGCTCGAAGAGTAAATAGCCCGACAACGGATCCATTCGAGGAGCGAATAAACGGGGGATCCAGTACGATTCGATTGGTCGTTTAGTAGAACGATCACACGCCTGTAAAATGCGAAACTCGTTCCTACAAGATCCGAACGCAGCACTACGCGCAATTTACCTCCTGCTCCGGAGCGCGGTAAAGCACTTTACACCGGGGTCTGGAGCGGTTTTATCGAATTCTGATCTCCTCCCGGTTCCTCTGTCCTTCACCGCCGTTGAATGTGATCCGACTGATAGGCAAACACGATGCCAGATGTTGGGCCAAGGCAATTTGCGCAACGATCGATTTATGACGGTCATATACGTGCACGATGTTCGCTGCTTTTCCCGTTTAATGGAGCTCCAATAAAGTCGTTCCTCGACGAGGCCAATCGCGAATTACAACGGGTCCTCGCGGCGATTGCTTTTTTCATGAAATTTCGAGAGGTTAGACGGAGATACCACGGGACGATAACAGCCGCAAATATCGTGTTTCAACGAACGTTGTTTATGAAATTTGAAAATCCCCGGGAATCAGGATTTTCGTTAGGTGTGTTTTTGGGTCCGATTAACGACGTGCTTTTCTGACGAGAATGACTGACAGTAGGGACCCAGGAATAAGATTTCAGAAAATATTAACACCGCAAATGGCTTCGTGTGTTTTCGATTCAGCGTCATTAAAATATATCAGGCGTTATCTTTCACAAAAGTTTTAATGAAACTCTTATTTATTGCAGAAAGCGTAGCTTGTGTTCTTAATCCACCACATGCTAACTGAATCATTTATGTTCAAACTTCATTCTTTCGCTTTTCTCAACCTTCAAAAAGCATGAAATTTTGGAATACTCAACAATGTCTTCATTAGATTACCATTCGTCGAATAAAACGTTTGAAACTTATTTCAGTGATATAGTAATTCCGAAGGAACAAATACAATTTTGAAATTTCGTTGGGATTATCTACGATCGCAAATGAAAGTCAAACTTTTCGATTAGTCGATGTCAATGTTCTCCAAATTGTTTCATTCCACTATTCGTTTACCTTCGTGCAAGACCTTGCACTATCTCTGGAGATCGTATCATCGTTGTAACCGCGCGCTGTATGTTCTGTTAAGTAACGAGACAATCCCTCGAATAGCATAAAGAAACGTTCCACGCGATCATTCACTCTAATAGGAGTTGGCGAGCACTGTTCGAATGGAATGATAGATCGGCATGGCGTTGATCGCATCGAGCCCGCGACGAGAATCCGTCAATGTCGTCGGGTGCGGGGAGTTTCCGTGGCCCTCCTCGTTTGACACGGATACCTTTTCTCTCCCCCTTCTCTTGTTCGCCTTCTTCAGAGACTTTGTCTTAGATGCTGCGAGAAGATACCGCGTGGAAGGTGTAATGGATCGCCACACGACCAGCCGCCCCAACCCCCGTAAGGAACACCGGCTGAGATCGGTCAGATTACAGAGAAGCGGGGCATAATGTCCAAACAGTTGCTCGTCAACAACCGTCTAACGGTCCTACAAAACGTCTACCATTGCCGATCGCGCGGCCGACAGTCGAATTCCTCGAACATCGGCCGATCGAGAGCTGAAATCTTCACGAACTGTCTTGGATACCGTTACGAGGCTCTACAACATGGGCTATCGTGGAAACCGACGATGTTCGCGCCGATTCCAAGCTGCTCCGCCAGTAAACCAGATCCCCCGTGATCTGGAAACGAAAATTTTACGGTGGCAACCGTGGTTCGTGTTAACTGGCTCGTCTCTCAATGATATCGTGGATTCCTCTGACATGACGGTAGGCTTAAAGGCTTACTTCGCTGAAGTCATATTGTGCGAACCATTGAGCAACTTAGATGAATCAGTAACAGGAATATTAGCCAAGTGTGACACGCAGATTTCGATACAACTTTCTAGATTCATAGTGTAAGTTACTTGCAACGCATCTGTTTAATGCTACGACGATTAGTAACGTTACAGCCACTCCATATAAGGGTCAATCTTTTTTGATTGTTTATTATTTCCAGCGAAATATTCGAAGTTACTGAATTTTTCTACTAACGTAACAAAAATAATATTTCATTAATTTTTGTTGTAAAAGCCGTACTCGACTCTAGTCGATAATCATGACAATATTGAAGATTCGAAACTAATGCATCTTGATTAGGACGAAGACCCTAATTTATAAAATGCTTCTACTATATTGCTACTATATGAGGACCATTATCGACAAAGAAACACGACACCAAATTGACTTAAAAACCCAGCGAAACCCCTTCGAGTCTAACGAACTTAACAGCAGTACAAACAGCAGTGCAAACATAACCAAGAGTCGATTTAGACTCGGGAAATTTAAGAACCTTCCAATCCAACGGTAGAGACATGGAAGCGTTTCAATCCAGTATAGGGCAGCTGAAGGGATTATTAACCAGGTAGAAGGTAGCGAGAAAATCAAAGCGTAGGATTGGTGTTCACGATGAACAGGCTGAACTATCCCACGGTCGAGCTTCTCCTCCCGCAGGATATTCGATTTCGGTAGCTGTGGCTCGCGTTCGTACGGACTCTACGTCGTAGGAAAACGATGGACGTGGATCTGCGGAAAGACGTGGCACGCCGCGCCGTGGGTGTGTGCGCGGATGGGACGAGGAGATCCACGAGCACACGGCCGGAAAAGGAAGAGGAGAGGGGCTGGTAGAAAGAGCAAACGAGCTGTGGAAGATGAAAGAAGGACGGTGGTATCTCGTGGGTCGTAGTCGAGAAGAGCGAAGAAGGAAGAAATAGTGGTCGTGGGTCGAGGGGGGTGAGTTGGAGGGCGGGTGGGTGGGGGGGGAGGCAAGAGAGACACAGAGGGAACTTGTTATGCTTTGAGAGATATGGCGGAGGCCTGCGGAATACATAATTTTGTAAAGACAAAAATGCTGCGGTCGTGCCTCGGTGGAGTCGCATTTTTCCTTGTTTCACGAAATGTTCAGGCTCGCCTTCCCTCCCACTCCCTCTTTTCCGTTCGTGGCCTGCTCCTTGTCCAAGCTTCTCCCCGCGCATCATCCCTCTCTCGTTCCTCTAGTAATGCGCCGCGGAATGAGAAACGTTTTGTAAAAAATGTATCCGCATCTTCGCAACGCCGCGGCTCTACCGGCCATGTCCCTTTCCTTCTTCCGTTCTCTCGTTCTCCCTTCCTTGCTGTGTATGGGGTAACATGCTGCACAGAATCGTGCGCGTGTTCTTGGAACGCGATCAAATGAATTCTGATGCACTTGAAGCGTTCGTTTCGCTGTCGATGAGGGAAACATGCGGCACGGCACGTGCCATTCAACTTTTCTAATCTCTTCAATGGCGGAGCAGATTGAACACCATTGTTACTAATTGATCTTTATGGTGTAGAATTAGCTAATCTTGTCTCTCTCCCTCTTCTGTTCTTCGGATAAGAACGTGTGAATCTAGATTGATTTCCACCGATGAAATTTTATGAGTTCGTGAAAATAATTCTTAGTTGCATCAGCCTATACTTCATCCAAATCACATTATCGAAATGAACAACGTTTATTTCTTATAATTATAGAGGGTTAATTATTAAAAACCGTGTTTTTCGTTTCAACATATATTACGTAAATAACAATGACGAATATCACGATCAGAATATCCAGATGATGTTTATCCGTACGATACACGTAACGAAAAAGTGCAGCGTTGTATTGATAGCGCATTGAGATTTCAGCTTCTCGTTTTCCTCGTTTCCTGTAGGTCGCATGGGTCGGGACATATTTCACGATTTACAGACTAAAGGACACGCATTCCCGGACAATAATTCTCGAACTGAGATATCGGCGGGGTCGTAAAGAACGACAAACTATTGTCTTAAGGACAAAATGTAGCCAATAAGTGGTCGTGCCACGGAAATAGGCGAAACGCGTGTAACGGTCCTTTTCTGAGGGAAAAAAAATTTCCATAAACTCCGCCGATCCTTTCGTGTGATCTCCTAGTCCCTTCCTCGTCGTTGGAGTCTGTTCTCTCTTGTCCCCTCTTACTTTCACGCATAGTTGAGATCCCTAACTGATTTTAGTGGTTTCCCTTTGACTTTTTGACGTCTTACAAGGGCCGACAGCCATTCAAATACTTCTGTAACCGCGCGCGGGGACTGTCGCCGCCATAACTAACCTAGGATAACTCTCTGGGAACTTCGCCTCTCTTTCCCTCCGCCGAATATTCGCCATTGCTCTCTCAACTACCGCTCCTTTTCTGCATCAACTTTTGTTCAGGGTTAAAACGGCCCGTTTTGTGGTTAGGAAAACTGTTAGGGTAGCGTGAATTATTGGAATTTGATTATGCTTAAGTTCTCCAGCAACGAAGGTTGGACAACTTTGGCAACGTTGATAGGATCAAACATAATCGCAGGGCTAATTAGGTATCGTTATGTTGCACTTAAAGTTGTGAATAATTGATGAAAAGTTCACTTCAACGTTACACATGATACTTTTATGTTAAATTATGATTTAAACGTTTCTGTAGGTATATTTGTAGCTTTTGTTAATGTCAATGTACGAAAAATGTATCTTGCAATGTGATTTCTGAAAGTTTTTAAGTATATTTCATTTTTTTACGTATAAACGATATCGAAAATTATGATATTGATAATCGAGCTTTTAAAAATCAGGTTAATTGAAAACTTTTCGTCAATCACATAGCTACAACAATGATCTCCAAGGAATGTTATTTAACGAAACTTCTCATTACCGAGAATCTTAATACGTTCCTTCTAACTGGAGGAACCGTCTCAACTTATTGGCAGAAGAGCAAGCGCAATAATTCGAAACGGCTCGATCTTCTTCAAAAGCGGAACTTCGACGATCCACCGAACTACGGTGGAACTTTTCTAGGTCAAACCCCTTCGCGTTCACATAACCCACTTCCGTCCAGAGGTTTTCCAACCACTTATCCGCCCTAACACGACGGTTCTTTCAACACAGAGAGCAGCGGATAGACGGAACGAAACGAAGGAGACTGAAAAGCTGAAACGGGCAAAGTGTGTCCGTGAGATTCAGAGAAACGCGAGTTCGCTTCGCAACTGTGGAGTTTGCATTCTGGCACGTATAGCAGTTTTCAAGATGGGTATTTGATAGGATGTGGACACGTAGGCTATGTATACGCGGCGACTCGGTAGATTAGGATGATATAATTACAACATTAACATAAGTCACCGGACAGGCACGGCCGCGGAATAGTAATCGTGTCGAACACGTGTGCGCGTCATCGCTGTTTCGTTTTACTGCACTTCGTTTCTAGGGACAGTGCCGCCTCGACGGGTTCACGTGCGTTTTCGTCAGTTGGATATCCTTCTCTTAAATACCGAGATATTTATCGCGACGATTCGCGCAGTCGGCCACGGTCAACTTGTTTTCCGAATTTAATCGTTCGACCATAATCACCTACTATGCATAATTATTAATCAATTGAGCTTAACTACTTAACTTGATATCAAAGTTATTGAGAACCTTTGACAACGATTACTCGGAGTAACTTCAGCAAATGGGAGCAAAGATTGATCGGTCTTTTTCAAATTAATCGAAATATTGCTATAAAATTTGGAAGATATATCAGAGAGGTTTTGATTATTATTTTTGTATTGTTTAGTTACTCCAAATATACTTGTGTACACATTACATTTGGAACTCGTACATAAAAAATTGTAATAGTTTGGTTTCGTTTAGCATATTGGGAGATCCAATCGGTGTACAAAGAAACTTTGTCATTTTACGAGAAGCGCAGTCGTCTTCTTTTTATTCTCTTTCTTGTGATCCATATCTTTGTTATATAACGTTTCTTCAGACCCTTCGGAAGGATATTTGTGAACGTGAAAATAGCGATGCAGGTGATCGAATGGCATAATTCTATTAACACAACAAACATTTCAAACAAGTTCTAAAGGGAATGGGCATGATATTTCGGCCTTAAACTTGATCCGTAAACGCGATACGTAGCTCGAGCAGCAAAGTTGATACAAATTCTTTCATTCGATGAACGTGGAACGAAAAATTTCCGCGATTCACCGGCTCGTGGCCCGTTGCAAGGGCGGTCGAGCTTGTCGCGTAACAATTTCCAAATTGCCGTGAAATCCGCGATCCAAACGTTCCAGTGGAGCACAAAGAAAAATCCGTTCCGCGGCAACAAGCAATGAACCAGAGAAAACAGAGACGAAAGAAAAAGGTGGAAGCGAGGAAGATAGAACGGATGGGAAAAAAAGAGCGAGAGGGAGAGAGGAAGGAACACCATGAAATCAGGAACCTGACTGGGCATACAGCGTTCGGAAAGTTGGTGAACTGATGAAGCAGTCAGACGATCATAAAAGGTAGGCAAGTTGAGCGTTGCCTGATGAAGAAATAAAAGTGTATACCTCCGTCTGACCCCGCTTCCCTCTGTCCGCGGTCCAACCGGTCGGAAGGTACAGAAAGCACCGAGATAGGGTTGCGGAGGCAGGCAGATTTCGCTCCCTCTCTCTTTTTCTCTCCCTTTCTGGGTTTATCCGAGTCACCGATCGCGTAGATTCCGAGAAGCAGCCGAAACAATATCATAACTCGTCGGCCCCGGGAGCCCATGGCCGTAAATAGAAATGCCTGATACCGCGAGAGAGAAGAGACTTGCTGGCTGCCCCGGCTGCTTCGTATTCCACCCGCGCAAACGGGGCTCCATGATAATTATGATGCGTCTTGGAGTCCCGCGCGATCGGTTTTTGATGTGGTTGAGCCGCCGAAACGGTCCCCGGTACCGGTTCGCCTTCATTCGTGATAGAAATTTTTGATCGATCTTCGCTAGTTCCACATTTTTTCGGCGGCTCCGCTTGAAATAGTATGGTTGGTGTTTCTTCGTATGATAAATTATTCTCTGAGGATAATGCCCTCCGATCGTTATCGATACGCGGAGGAGAAACTAAATGGTTTCGTGGAAGTACGCTGGCAAGATTTAACGATCGGGAATATTAGAAATCGCTGTAAAATATTTATTACCTTATTATTTTTTATATTAAGTTACACGTAGGGTTAATTAGTTCCGAAGAAATACATCGTCGTTTTGTTGGAAGAATACTGAAACTAGGAAAGTCAATTTTTTAGCAACTCGATACGTATCTGATAAGACAGAAACGTGACGAATGTAATTTCGATCGTGATACTGTTTGATGTAGTAAGAGCAGTTGTGCAGGGATGGAGTTATTCAAAGGAAACTGGATCGTTTTGGCGATGCTTTCATAGATTCTGGTCCCTTTGACGATTTTATCCATTCTCTACGGTCCGAATCTTTCAACATTCGCCACGGACAGCTCCGGTTGGCTAGCTTCGGCTTTCAGGACGAAGAATAGACACTAGAACCACGGGTTGCGCTCGCTTAATCCGCGAATCGAAGCTTTCATGCATAATTCATGGCCGCGCCTTCGCATCCCCGCTTCTCCACGCGGCGTCTTTTGAATCGGAAACTTTTGGAATTCCCTTCCCGACGGGAAATTTATCGCGCTTACGGCATTTACGTCGCCGAGAAAACTCCGCGTTTTACACCTCCGTGCTGCCCCCAAGAAGAAGAACGATGCAACGTTGTATGAGATCTATTTTTCTTTCTTTTTCCTTTCCTCTTTCTTTTTAATATGTTGCTAGCAAAGCATTTTTGGCGCAAAGGGAAAACATTGTTTCGTTCAGCTGAAAAATAGAAACTATTTGGCTAAAGTTGCTTCAGAGGTCGGGGCGTTTCACGGGTTTCTATCTTTTATTTTTTATTGCGTGTCAAAATGCGATGCACTCGACTTAAAGATACTTAAACTTCATTTGAATAACATTACGACAATTGATGAAACACGAACTTAGCATTGTGTGAAACTGACTAATCGTGTATTCTTACGTTTATTTGTTACAGCACCTTTGATGAACACCTCCTGGATTCTGACCAGTGAATGCGCAGTACGAGTAAGTAACCTATATTTATATTTCTACGTCAAAAAGATTTATTTCGATTTAACCACCGTCCTGAAACTCAAAAGTAGAAAACAAATCATTTTCCATGTTTAAAAACGCTTTATTTAGCGTATCAATCGCTCCATATAGCCTTCCATTCTTGCCACAATGCTCATCATAAGAAACGCAGGTATCGAACTCTAAAAGCTCCAATAAAATCATCCTAATATATTTCCTTTTCTTTTTTTTCTTTTTTGTCTAAACGGCCATAAATTTTCAAATAACACAAAGCAACCCCAGCGAGGGTGGTAGGAAGGAAAAAAGGTCGTGATTAATATTTGAGAATTTATTGGATGACGGTGTTGGATGTGCACACCGCGTTAATCGTGGAAATCGGCCCGAATGGACCGAGGACCGCGACTGATTCGCTGATACAATTTAGGATGCGGGTGTGAGACCTTCCTCCCCTTGACTCGGTGTCAATTTCAATTGTCCGTTGAAGAGATTGATACGGGCGATTTTGGCTGGCTGATAGCAGTGTCATTCAACGACAGGAGCACGTCTCCCATAAATGCAGAAAACGTCGTTTCTGTTCCGGAGGACTCGAGAGAAGTTTATGAGCACGTTTTTGGTGGCCGCTTTCGGGGAACGATGATTTGGGTAATTCTCGTTGGACGGAAGATTTCGGGGCCCGATTAAGCGGAACGACTGATGAAGAGACTTGGAAATCCAGCTCTCCGGCTGAAAGGTACTGCGTACTTAATAAAGATGATGACAGTCGCGAGAGCCTTTGTGAGAGCTACTCGAAAGGCCTACTAGGCTCTTCTTTTTCGTGGAACCAACTTGTACGCTTGAAACAGCCCTGGTAAATAAAACCGGCGATAATCTGGCCAATTATCTGATCTAGATCTGGCGAGGAAGTAATTTTTATTAGACGTTCTCTCGTAATAATAAGCAGTTGGCCCTTGTACGTGCCTGTGTCTATGTTTCTTATCAAGTAAACTGATCTATGAGCGTGTAATAGAGCTGGATTCAGGATCGATCGGGAAACGATTCGGTGAAACGAGTCAATACTAAGTTCATTAGAAAGTTTTCAGGGTAAAAGAAGTATAAGAAACTGTAAGTGTTTGTCAAGCCACCATTCCCATTGTCAGTGAGCCTTTTTCACGAGCGTGGCTAATGGATTTATGGTCGCAAAATTCGCCGACCAGACATGTCTCGCCTTCGTACAATTTCGGAGACGATATTAGCATTAGAGAGACGAGCAAAGTCTGGCTGTGGGCAAGGTATGGCCCAGGTAGATCATCCTACGCGTTGCTCCAACAACGACAAACCACACCCGCCTTTGGACAATGGGTGACGCACTCCACTGTGCCCCGCTCGCCTCCCTTTTTCTTGAATTATGGCTTAGCTGCTCCTTTCGCGCCGTTTCAACTATCGTTCGACCACCATTCTGCCGATCGAAGATCTTCGAATTACGTATGCTTTTACGTAAGCCTCACAGCTCTGAAACAGGTAGATCTCGAGAAATTAATAGCGGTAGATAAATGGGGATTATAAGTTTCTATTTATTAGATTTTACGATATTAATCGATTCTCAGAGGTGTTTTTATTATTGTAGTTTATTCCTTTCATTTTTCTATTCTACTTTATTTCTCCTTGTTTCAGGAGCTTATGAGCTACGTCTAGGGATGCGTGTAAAACAGATTTGAGAAACTTATGTACCAATATTAAAATGCGGTATTTGGCTGGAAATTTAGAAGTTTCAGATCTTCACTATCAATAAATAACCGATCGAAGTAACTTTTCTGTCGACCTAGAAAAGGACTAATCGATTCTATTACGGACAATCTTTCAATACTGACTCAAACTTCTTAATCTTCTGTTTCCAAATTCTTGCATTCTTTAGGAAAAGAAGATTCGGAATTTGAAAACTTTGTGATATTCGTGCAATAACTTAGCAATAGAAAAATCGAATTTAATGTTTAAAATACGAATTGCGTACGATAAAAATGTGAATATTCCAGTGTATCGGCGCTTTAGTACACATATGATGTGTATTGGATGTAAATGAAGACGCACGGATTAATGTCGTTTTAATTAATCATTAGTCAAAGATATAAGGAATAACGTACGCCATGACAAATGTTTTTCTATAGCCTATGAAATAATGATAAATTAATACGTTGATAGTTGTACCAGGGCTCCTGTTGATTGCGCAATTACTCTGGCTGTGATTTAGCATCAGCGCAACTTTACGCTCATCGAAATGTCGTCAGGTTCAACTTATAGATTGTTTTGCATCGCTCGAGATTAATGAAGTTTCGTTGCCATTACATAATTACTGCAAAGATTTTTATTGTCCCATCGTATATCATAATCGTTGACATTCAACGAACACCATTCAAATCATATCTAACTGCAACTTGTAGCTCTGAACTGTTTCTCGGATAAACTCTCAATGATTATACAAGTTATGTGTAACTTTCGAAATGTCAGGAAGTGGAAGAAATTTAGGAATTTAACGTTAGTTATATCAGTAACATACTCTTCTACAATTAACGATACGTTCATCGAAATCTCTTTTCCGACAAGCGAGCAAAAATTCGCTTTCTACAAAATCTACAGCGAATACCGGTAATTCTTCAAAAGAAAAATAACATGAAACATATAGCCCACGCTATGTCAAAACCGCAAATGTGCAAATTTTCCCAATAAAACATAGACTGAAGTCTTCTTTCCTCTTCCTTTAATTACATAAATTAAAATGACAAATACGAAGTTACAACGATGATTACGCTATGAAGCTTCACTCGTCTTCAGGATTATTCGATTATCCTTTATTCAATTGCAAACATCCACTAGCTATTTACATAATCTTCTATTCCCGACACCGATGTCTTACAAGAGATATGAAGACGATGCGACGTAACCTTCGATTTCCTCCAGGAAGTTGACCAAACAGAAAGAAACGTGAAGGGAAGAAGGAGACGAAGCTTGATTACATTGGAAAAACAATTTAGCATGAGCGTGCAGTACAGTGGCGCGCGGGGCCATCAAGCCATCACTGTCACGTCGACAGGCGACTATCCGCGATCTGCACAATAAGTCAATCAGCGGGTCGATCAGAAGTAGACAGACCTCCAGCCGCGCGACGTGAAACTCCTGACAAATGATTCTGCCGATACGAGGCTCGAACCGGAGCCAGTGACGTCTTCATACGGTCTCGCGGTGGCCGTATAGCCCGGTCGCTTGTCCGTCACACAAATCGCCCAACCAGCCTTCCAAGATGTCACCGATTTATTTTACGAGATGGCCCATCGTCCTGGACGCGCCGCGCCCCCTGTTCACGCTTGTATTGAGTCCTTACGCGACGCGTCCCACGGACTCCTGATATACACCGACACGTATCGATGCTTTATTGGGATCCATTACCTTTCTACGGCCGCTATAAGTCGTCTCCGGTGGAACGCGGCTCCGGATATCGGTACAGGTTTCGGCCTGGGCCCCGGGGACAAACCGGGGAAAAAAGGGAAAGAAAGTCATAAGGCATCGCAATCACGTTCTCCGCTCGGAAGATCGAACGTTCAGATACAACCAAGATTTCGGCCATGTTTCCTTGCTTCTTCGATGATTTTGACTTCTCGGTTCTTTCTATTGCTGTACTATTTTATCTTCTCTGGCAGCGTCGCTTCGCAGGATCGGTTGATAATCTGTATGAAGCATTGTTTGAGATTGAATGACGCGTGTGGGACAGGTGTTGGGATTCCTGAAACTACTAGAAAGTTGGTTTTGTATATGTCTAGATGTGTAGGGGAAATTGATTTTCAGTAGTGATATTATTCGGTTCTTTTCGGTATTTTCAATGGAACATCCAGAGGAAGTAGATATATTTCTTTATCCTCGACATTTCTTGCATGTTTGGCATTTTAGATATAAGAAATACATATTCTCAATTCCTTATGACGTTTAAGATGTGAAATTTATCTTACGCTACACCGTCACAAGGATTAAATTGTTAGCTTAGAAATTATGTAAATGTATTGAAATTTCCCATAATTGCAACTAATTTTTAGCGTGATTATTCTCCGTTTTCTCTTGTGCCTACATATTTTAAAGTATCTAAAACAATTCTTCCCAAAATTTCAAAAGAAAATGTACAAGGTTGATTGTCTACTATTAACACAATAGAAGAGTCACCCGGATGACAACTGCCCTTTTCCATAAAACTGAACCACTTTCTAATAGCACCAGGTCCAACAAGCAAATTGGTTGACTTGGTCGAAGCGAGGAGCCTACTAAACGCAAGAATGCCGAGAAAGTGGTGAGGACAAAAGGTGTGGGACCGGCCAGGCAATTTCCTGGTAGCCCCAGCCGGAAGACGGTCCTTGGAATAACCCTTAATTACGGCCAGCAATTAGAAAATTGCGTCAGCCCAACCTAGGCGCGATTTATCATCATCTCTTTCGAACTATCGACCTGTCCGATTCCTCTGTCTGCCCTCAGCGTGTCTTCTCGGGATTGCTCTGGATTTCGAGTCGATTTTACCTGACCAGAATGAACCAGGTAGAGAAAAATAGAGAGAGAGAGAGAGAGAGAGATCGGAAATTGCAAAAGTAGCGAATAGAAAGGTTTACACAGGTACGAGACCGGGATGCAACTTTCGTTCCCGTGGTAAGAAAAATTGCCGAACATATTTCACCCGTGCTTCCCGACGGGGCTCCTAACTCTCGATGGCCTGGCCGATATTCGTCCGGTCTTGGAGAAATAGATCGACGATCGGAACCATTATTCAGAGGCGACCGCTCGAAAACCAGAGGACGGATTATGCTGGTGGATCTCCGGGTAAATTGGATCGCATTAGATGCACGCAGGAATTAATGGACTGTGTTATCGAGGGAACAGGTTGGTTCAAGAAAAATGTGTGACGAAAAAGTTTGAATTATTTGGAACTCGATGGCTTATTAATCGCGTAAAACTTGGTTATTTGATTATTGGTAACAGACTTGTACAGGTGAAATTTGATTTCTCTGATATCTGAATTTTATTATATTTCGTTTCATCGTTTATTAATAGGGCACATTATAGAAAAAGAAATTTATTACCTTTATTAGGAAGATTTATAATAGAAATATGAAAACCATGAAAAACTGTAACATCTTCGTTCCAACAATTCCCAAATGTCAAATAATAATTCTCTATATTGCTTAAGAATATTTGTTAAGAATCCATTGATTTCTTAATTCTCTTAGTAAATAAAATAAACGAGCAAGAGATATTCCGTGGTTCGAGAACTTCGGATCCTGAATCGACTGCTATTTTCCACAACATTCCTAGTCGGTCCATTATTTATCAAGTTTTGATATATTCCTATTTATTATAATTTATGCGCGATCAAGCGTGTCCAGACTGACTAAGAATACCGGTTTCTATTAGCAAGATTTAAATCACGATGTCTAGCGGTGCAATTTATCTCGACCACGATTCTTCTTCGTTTGAGAAGTATAGGTATCCACAAAGACAACTTTTATTGCTTTCTTAACACCTTTCAGATGCCCGTACACTTTTAAACAATTCGTATGTATATCTCCAATTCTCGTTGATTCCCAACCACTGCTGAGTCAACATATACAAATTGCTACGATTTCATAGGTGTCTATACAAAAACAAGAAACAGAGAAAGAAGAACAAAAAATTCAAAATCTAGAAGTCTTCCACAAATGATGGTTCCCAAGCAGTAATGTAGTTATTGCTGGGTTACAGTTACTATGAAAGATAAATGCATACCTACACTTTAATTTTCAAATGATACATTTTTTAAACAGATTATACATTTATACAAGTTATACATCACAGGAGATCTAATATACTCGAACCTAATTAATCAACATGTAAATGTAAATACTTCTCCTAGCCACTGTACATATCCTTATTATCTCTGCCCACGCGCAATTTTTCGCATCGACATCGTGTCACCAGGCCGTGTAGCGCGTCGATTTTCAATCTCATTCGGGTGCAGCGCGGCGGTGGCATCCCGGCTACAAGAAAAATTGATACGTGGGCCTCTAATGGCCCAACAAAAACGGACCCAACAGGGACGCGACAACAAAAGCGTATGCATATTATGAATGGATGGACGAGGCGAAGGAGGAACGGATGCCAGAAATATATTGCCTCGGTGCACCCACTCTCTACGAGTTGCACACGTGGTCTCGACACGGGGGTGGGGGGGAGGGGTCAAGGGGGAGACAGAAAAAGCAGGGAGGAGGTGTAGAAGCGCGGAGAAAGAAACGGAGACAAGAAGAAAGAGAAAAAGGCGGGGTCCAAGGAAAACAACAGAGACAGAAAGAAGCAGAAAGGGGAAGAGAACAGAAGAAGAATCAGAAGAAGAAGAAGAAGAAGTTGAAGAAGGAGAAGAAGGAGGTGGAAGTAAAGGAAGAAAAAGGAGGATAAAGTTGCGAAGCTCGCGCATCCCTCCTTTTATCTGCCTTTGTGACGAGGAACAGGCGAGGCCTGCACGACAGAAAATTAGTAAAATCCGGCGGGTAGCGCGTGGAACTGTCTGTCCTGGTGCCCAGAGTCGGATTTATAAGGAGCGAAGCCACGATTTATGCCGGGGCCTTGGTTATTTATCGATTTCGATGGTGCACGCGATATCGTTGCACGGATATCGATACGTTCTTGCCTCGAACTCCGGTCCTGCGTTTCTCTTTTTTCCTCTCTCTTTCCCACTCTCGTTCTTCCTTGTCTTTTTAGATTTTGTCTTTTTAAGTGATTTTCAGTTTTCCACGTGTTTTTAGAAAGTGCCTACACGTTGGCGGAATACGGCGATTGAAGCGTTGAAATTTAGAAAGGACAAATGAAAAGGCCGTATATTCGAAGCAGAAAATTTTGCCGGCTGCCACGGCAAAATCCTATAAGCTGTCTATCGCGTTTCCCGAGCTCCTTGGAACTTCGGAACTTTGACCCGTAAAATTTATCCGAAAACTCAGCGGGAGCTCGTATCGGGAAAGGAAGCGAGGAACCACGCAATAAGGGGATGGAATAAGTTTTCAGTCAACACGTTGAATCTCTAAACACCTTATAAGTCTTTGTTTATGTAATATCAAGAACCAGTAGCGGATGCTACCTTTCCCCTATAACTATTAAAATTACGTACCATTGACTGTATTGTACAACTTAATATATCAGCTCCTATCTTTCTGCCGTGCTATACACAGAGTTCCTTATACGATAGGAGAAACAAAAATTTATTTTCGCGGAAATCTCATATCTTTTAATTGTGAACGATCGATCGACCGTGTCGTCGATTCGATTATTCGAGAACGATGTTCCACTGAAAAGCTAGTTCGAGACGACTGAATAACGCGGCAGTCATCTCTCTGTCCTTAAAGGCCTTCCTCTTCGAGAGAAATCGTCCGTCTACTTTTTCTACGATAGATTAATGCCATAAACGGGGGAGCCTCTCTGAAAGACGAAAGATCAGGCCGATTACCCACAGTGAACGGGGCGCAGTGTTAGGGACGGGAGTGGTTTGCCGTGCAATTATTAATTCCAGGAAATCGATAAGCTCAAAGAGCTCCTCCCGAAGCCGCGCTTGTAATTATTGCCGGCAGAGTAATAGGAAGAAGAAGAGAGCAAGGAGCAGAAGGCAGCCCTCAAAGCACAATGCCACCCTCTAATCACGCATCGACTTATCGACAAGGAGAAGACTGAGAGCTCATGTTTTACCTACACCTTAGGACGTCAACAGTTCTTCCAGTCTGTCTAATAGCTAACCGTTCGACCGGGCTCAAACTACAGGAAGCACTTTCTTCTCCGTTTCACGCCAGTTTTAAACGAGCTACCGACGAGTTTCAAGCTGAGCCATGCTTCATTTGAATACTTTAGACCCCCATCGATGTCACCTAAGTGTGGTGAAATTTTGAGAAAATTGCTTCTTCTTCCATGATATTGGAAAAGTGTATAATCGCTTTTAGATTTGATGCTTTAGATTTGTAATCGAATTCAAAGTTCAGCTTCCATGCTTTAAAAGAAGTTGGTCGATATTTAGGACATGTAAAATTGCAACAAGTTTCTTATTTGAGTACGAGAGAAGTTTCTGGGAATTTTGGAAAGAAGTTTGGAAACGTGTGGCAAGGGCTTAATAACTTGGTTTCAGCTAGTTAACCTTAGTTTTTGTTTCTAAATTACGAACGGCTCCGCACGTGTCGCGTTCATCTTATAATTAACAATTAGAGCATTTCTTACATTTATGAATATTCCATGAGGAGCGATGTTAAACGGTAGTAAATTCGTTAATGTGATTTCGCGGAAATTTATATGAAGTCGCAAACATGTCAAAAATCTCGAGCTAAAATGGTGATACATTTATGTACAAAAGATATTCTTGTAATCTTTTATTCTTCATAAATCGCCAATATCTGTGATATAATTTAAAATTATTGTATAATCTTACTACTTTCACATTCTATATTAATATTCTATTTTCATTTATAATTAAATTCTTTTAAAGTAATTTTTTTAACGAGCAGAAAATAATTTGAATAATTTTGTGCATTAAGATTAATTGTAGTGGACAATAACAGTATATTTTAAAATGTAGCAGCCGCTCATTGTTGATAACGCTGAACGTTAATTAACGGATCGATCGCAACGTCTCGTTAAAAATGTCAAAAGTAAATCTCTGGTTTATTATCCGGAACGCTTAGCTTTTTACGAAGCTAGTCGGCAGACCCTTCGATGGCTGCGCGCCAAGCTGTTACCGGGCGATTAATGCGTATTTGTGTGTATTTCGTAAGGATCCTAGAATCCAGTAACGTCAAGTTATTTTCTCCCCGGACACGATTTTTCTTCGCGAACACTTCCATAACGAATGTCTTTGCAATTATGATTGTCTATTTTCGAAGTAAAATCTCCGCTGCCACGGTAGTAAATTTAAATAGCTCGCGAAATGTTTTCAAAATTTACTAGATTATATTATTCATGTTTACATAGTTAGAAAATTAGATTTCTACGGTTAATTATTGTAGGTTTTAGATTTGCGAAAAATTGGAGAAATGGCAGAAGGAGAAAGAATTTCACAGAGCAATTGTATTAAGCTTTAATACTTATTGTAAGATATTCTTTTTATATATATACTTCTAAACAGGCGTATTGCAAACTTTCTGATGAATTCCTACGTATTAAAATTTTTAATTTCATACGTATATCTGAAGTAGGCATTTATATACACGTATATTTGGTCGTGCAGCTAAATAGTCAAACAAACTGATGAATAAATATTAATTAATATGCTTGGAACAATGACCCATTGTAAAAGATTTTAATACAGGACGCGCCACGATGCATGCCTTGTACAGGATATATTGCACATATTCAAAAGAATTGTAATAAATTTCTGCGACTGCAATTACAGCTAATTAATGACTTGTGGGAATGCCTGTTGTATAAATCATGCGTGTTACTGCTGTCGCTGACGGATGAATCATTCCTTAATATTTATTTTCGCTTCAAGGATAGGGTTGTAATCACCAAAGGAAATGAAGTTTGTAATTTTTAAACGAAACAGTGCACAATATTATTATTTCGAAACTGTTAGGCTATTTATTTCATAAATTAAGTATACGATGTGTTCCGGTATCCTATTAAATTTATGCTAGACTTTTAAATATTGTTAGGATCCCAGAAACGGATTTCGATAGTTCTTGCTTCTTTTGTATTCACGTTTTGTCTTCTTGATACTCCTAATCTTAGGATATGATCAACAACTCCTCATACTTTTATTCAACTATCTACATACAAAATGTACTAGTCGTATACGTAACTAGGAATTTGAAATTAGTTCACTACGTGTTAGATTGTAAATAAAATTTAATTCTGTTGTTTATGAAGTACACCTCTATACGATGACTAATATTTCATTTTTTACATTTTCACATTACACCCAGCATTCCGCTGAAAAATTGACTACGAAGTTACTAAAAATACTGAATATTACCCAAAAAGATAATACCAATGTCCATTAATAAAGATTCACACGGAATAAAATTTTGTTCTTATAATTTTCCTCGGATTAAATAACAATTCTACTAAACATTTACGGTTTAGTTTCCACGATAAGGGGAAGACAAACAAAAATAAAAGTATCAAAGATCGGATACTGACAGTGCGTTTAAAGGGCTTGAAAGGTAGAAAAGAAACGGGAGGAATGTTACGATACCGGAAGCTGAGTGATAGCGGTTGCGATATCGGTCGCGGTACGACCTCTAGGAACGAGCCTCTGACCACGGTGGGCCCTGTTCTCTGTGGCTGTGGCACGGTGTGCCCTATAAGAAGTGATCGTTACTGCACGCCGCCCTATAATCTACACGGGCTAATGACGTCCATTACGTTACTGCGCGCTTCGGACCGCTCGCGTCGTCCTCTCCCTTGGCCACGGTCCCGATGCGCGACTCGGTGTGTTCTCGTGCCGGTACCACGGCAAAGAACACACAGAACACACGCTAGGATTTCACACCGTTCCGTAGAGTAGTTCTCTGAGAGCACAACGACACACGGGCCATGTGATTTCTCGAACGATTTCAATTTTCTGCCAACGCTGTATACGCTTCCCTTCGTCTCTCACGACCTCGGAGCTTTCTCGTTCACGCCATCTCGACCTTTAATCGACTTTAGGTTGGAAACGAACGCCCTAACGTCGTTTCTGATCACTCGGTGAAGTTGTCTTTGACTCGCGCCATTTTTATGACTCTTTTACCCCCTGCCGGCGGCACCTTTGCGACGCCATAATGGGAACCGCTGAACCTAACGCTTCGACACAAAACAGCTCGTTTTAATTCATCCGCGCGTCTGACGTAGCGTCCATTAAAGGCGGCGCCTTTCTAGGATCCTTTATATCCTTCCCGCTAGTATTTCGATGGGAAATATCGCGCTGTTCGTGGATTACTCTACCTACGAAAGCGAAAGGGTGAAATTTCGAACACGAAGAAGGTAAAGAGGAAACTTAATCGTATTCCCTTCTTATCAGAACGACAACGTGGCTCATCCGGATTGATCGTGGAGCAACGTTCATGCTTCAACTGGAGAACAGTGTCTCCTTCCTCCTTCTGCCTGGCGCGCTTCGTTTCCACGCCCTATTCCATCGTCCCTCGACAGCCATAACTCGGTCGAGCGAAACAGAGGAGCGCGCGAGCGAGCGAGCGGAATCTGTGTGTGGCCGCGCGCAGGCATGTATAAATACGCGAGGAGAGCCGCGTATAACAAGTTATGGCAGATAAATTTATAGCATCTCCAGTGAAACGCCATTACTTTAAATGCACCCCTCTCCGTGCCGAGTGCGCTATCCTTCGCGGTCCTTCGTACTGGCTTGTCTTCCACCTCTGCCCGCGTCCCACAGCACCGTCCGCGGTGTGTATCGGCTTTTACGATTTTTAAATAGCCCGCGCGAATACCTTCGACGTTGCAGGAACCGCGCCTTTTGTCCGGTCTCGATCCACGGATTTCAATGATCCCTATGGATCCCTTCCACTCTGCTCTCACTGGCTGCGATTTTACGGCCGGTGCTTCAATGCCGCTCCACTGTTAGTGTATCTCGAACGCAGTTCCCAAGGGAACGTTTCAATGTGTGCCACTTTTTGCTACGTCGTAAAGAATAATGACGATGATCGCGACTTCGTTGCGTCACAACACAAGCTGTTCCTTGCCTCGCTACCTTTTGCTTGTTTTGATGTCTCAGCATAATAGTTACACTTTCCTTTGATGATTATTCAGATGTTTAATCGGACTTTGTTCGAGTATTCGCGATAAAGGACTTGTAGGTTTTCTATTTATCTTTACAGGAAAATGATTAATTTTTCGTAGAAGTTTAGTTAGGTTTACTGCGATGTATTTTTAGGGATTTTGTTTTTGTTAGATGTTTTCTACATATCCTTCATTCTAATTTCCTCGGTAGAAAATTTTCGTTACAATTTACAGTAGTTCTAATGTTGTCGTTATTATACAAAAGCTCACTGGAAAGTGAGTACTACACTTCAAAACCGGCCCTTGTTAGCTTTCTTCGACTATTATGAGTGATTTTGATCCAAACTTGATATTCTTTAAGTATTCTTTTTCAAGAGGATCGCGACAAATAATTGTGCGGCTTTTCTTGCATTTATTAAGATACTGTTATATCGCAAGAAAATATTTCTTTACCTATGTATATACGCGAAGAAAAGTCGATTTTTAGTGTTTCAATTATAACATTAAGAGAAAAGAAAGAAGAATAAAAAATACTATAAGTGCACAATCGAAGAATAGTATAGGTTCAAAGAAAACTGCACAGATAAATTCGTGGGCGATAAGTCGAGAGGGTCGTGTCGTTGGTTGAAAACCCACCCCGTTCGCTGCTCTTCGCGAGAGTTCAAAGTTCAACCTCCATAATCTGGCCTAATCATGGCCCGGTGCCCCGAGTCGCTAACTTCTGTGACGTGTGCCAAGTCGTGGCGGGGATTCAGGAAGAGAGAGCGAGCAAGGGCTGGACGAGGGTTGGCGGGGAATATGGCGAGGGATATCAGTATCGCTGCGAGTAGGTTGCCAGGCGGGAATAAACCGTTTATCCCATATTATAATTAGTTAAATTCTTCGGGACGTGGAGGTGTCTTTACACGTCAGTCAGCCCACTTCGCTTCCAGGCTCACCCACCCCCGGGTCCCCATCTTTCCGCCTCCTTCTACTCTTCCTCCACCACCTCCTCCTCCCTCGACGTCGTGCGATCATCTCCAACGCAGACGAGCCAGTCGTTCCGACTCAACTCGTTCGCCTGGCCAGGTCGAGTAGGGATACGTAAGATATTAAACTATCTGAAAATTAGTTAAATCTTGTTTAAAAGTTGGCCGGAGAAGTATTTGCTAGCGGAGAAAATCGACAGCGGCTGCTGCAATGCGGCGAACTGACGCGCGTTCCCTTCCTTTCGCCGATGTTTTGTTCTTCGATCTCCTGCCACGTGTTTCTGTTCATTCCTCGGTCCAATAATTCTTCTTTTTATTTTTCTACGAAAGAAACGAAGAAGTTCAAAGAGTCGATCTATACGAACTCGACGTTTTGCGTTTAGCTTTCTTCTCTTGACATTATTGATCGATGCGGAACGAATACTTCGTTGCTTGATTACTTGCACGGCTATAGAGACGCGGGTTGTGTCTTTCTTTGTTCCTCTGCCAAAGAAATATATGCATTTACAGTGCTACGATAAAGCACGTTGTTTAGCTCTTAACGTAGCAATACAGATAGTCGATAATATTTTCTTGTTTATCTACGGCAAAAGTTTGAAAAGTCAGCGAGGAAGAGATGAGACAAGGGGAGAGTAGCTGTTTTCGGCGAGGCGGCACGGCGGCGTGATAATTTATTCCAAAGTCGTAGCGGTTAAAAATCGAAGAGCCCGATTGGAATCGGAACGGGCGAACAGGACGAGCCGAGCACGCGTGTAATCGAGAACGTCCAATTCTGAACGAGAGATTAACACGGTATTATTATTCTGACAGGATTTTAATTTCGTCCGCGGCGAAGCGATGCCCCAGCTCGCCCGTGAGAAGTTCCCGTTCGGTTTTCTGTGGAACGTGACGCGCGCGCGGCCATCAACTCCGAGGTGGGTGTATCGATATTGACGAGGGTGCGGGCCGTGACGTTTCCAGCTAGAAAGGCCAGAAACACCCCTGGTTGCTTCTCAGCGGGGGCTGCCCACAAATTATAACTACTCGACGTGATGCTAATCTGGAGAAAGTTTGGAAAAGCAGGCTTGATTGATTCTAATTTATACGCGTCGCCTTGCTCGACCAGTCTATGCTAAATCCTCGGAAATCTGTCGAATCCAACGCCATACGCTTCCCAGGAATTCGGACCAGTTTTTCTGGTATTTTTCCAACAAAAAGATCTTGTATCTATGCAAAACGCTGCTATTAAAGAAACCTGTTCTTTCAAATTTTCACATAAAATGCTGGCGTAGATACAGGAAAGATTCTCTTATAATACAGTGATATGGAAAAATGGAAATGTTTCGTGTTTTCCAATGGATATAAAGATGTTTGGTATTTTTTTTCAATTCTGTCACTGTCCAGTAAAGTAACTACGTAGTTTGATTGAAATATGTCGATTAACCTATAACAAATAAAATTAATATTTTATATTATCCATGTAATTTTTTCACTATGCAATCACTGGATTAAAGAAATTCAAGGCAACGTATTGCGTAATTTAATAATTCTCGCAAACCTAATGAAAATAAAGCACAAAAGACGTTAAATATTACAATAGTAGCCTTTGCAAGACACTAATTCTTGACAAGTCGTCCTCGCTTCTACACCTCTGCGAAAGAGAAAGAAAAGAAAAGATTCGTTTCACAAGATGAAACTAACCACTATACGATGTTAATCTCATTGGAGCACGTATCATGATTTCGGAGCGGCGATCGGTTGGTGCGAAACGTGTGATTCGATCGGATTTTCAGGTCCACTAGATGAGAACCAGTTCCTTCGGTAGTTCTTTCCTTTCCTCGCTCCTCGCATCGATAGAACTCCCCCTTGGACAAATCCGCACCCGCACGCAACGATCGAATGTGTGTGCAGGGGAACGCGCGCTCGGCCCAGAAAGTCGTCTGACAATGGCGAGTTACCTGTTGAACATACGGACAGGTGACACCCCACGTCCTTTATTCGTTGTATCCGTTGCGTCGTATTTTATCGCTCGGAAAGTTTGATTTCTCGTCGAGCGTGGCCTACAATAAAATACTTTGGTTGGCTCCCACGCCGATCAGCAGTCAAGTGAGGCCGGATTACTTTCATAAATTTCCTCTACCCCTCTATCGGCTCGAGGGATTCGTCGATCGCGACTGGAGAACTACGAATAATCCGAAGGTGCACCCACGTGCAGCCGTGGTATCGTTCTGTTTTGGAAAAAAGCGAAGAATGAATCGTAGTACGTCGAAAGAAGGCGAAGAATGGGATGGATCGAAACGTCGTTAGGTTTTTCTTCTTCCTGCAAAACGCAGGAACAACGATTCAACGGTAAATGGTAGGTAGAATGAAGGAAGAAGTTATGATTTATCGCATGAGTCATGCGGAAACCGAACTAATCTACTATATCAAAATTAATATAAAGAGTCAAATTTGTTTGACTTTTGGACAGTTCGACATTAGCGCTGGAATTGTCAAGTATTAGGTTGTCCGAAAAGTGTCCTTTTTTTACATTTTTATACAAACATGAAACCTAATCTGTCGAACGTTGTGATCTTTATTTTGATAGAACAAAATGAATCGTACGTAATTCGATAAAATAATATGAAACGAAAAATGTTGTGCATCCATTATTTCCTTATAAAACGAAAGAAACTTTTCGGACAACCTAATACTATGGTAAGGTACTGTGTTCCTCGTTTGATTTTATTTCAGCCATTTCCAACTAACAGACGGTAGCTGTTTATTTATGTCTGCTTCAGTTATTCGTAACTGTCAGATTTCATTTTATTTGAAGAAGTTATCATATCAATAAAATTATTTTGCAACCGTTTAATCTCCATGGATATTCATTTTCATGGGTGAGATACTCGATCTTTTGGTAATAAATGTATATCTTGGTACTAGAATTTGCAGAGTTTCAAGAAATGGAAATATTAAGACAGTTATATCGATGAACTTTATCATTTAACGAAGCGTCATTTCACTAATTGAGAAATCGATTTCCAGGCACCAGTATAACAGGTTTATACTGATTTCATCACGTCCAATTATCAACGCCCCATATCGCATAAGTTTTATCGCGAGAGGAAATTTACGATCGGTGTTCGATCAGATTCCACTACATGGAACTGGTTTTATCGTTCTTATCAATTAGAAAACATGTTTTTGCATGTACACAATATTAGCATATTAAACAGGTACGATTGTTTCTAGCTTTGGTAATTACGTCTGTCTTCGCTTCTTGTGTGCCGCGTTTTATTAAAACTCATCTGACTTCTTTTTTGCAACAATTTCCTCTAATACCTGCTCTGTCGATCATACTGATAAATTTCACGGTTTATGTTCCTTCAAATCAGTACGGTATGGCGTGTAACACTCGCCGCGCTTTATCTCATCTAATGTTTTATCCAAATAATTTGAATCGTTTTATTGCCGCACACGCGTATTTCTGAAAAGTATTCGACGTATAACGAGAGCTATATGAATGATTTTCTAGAAAAACAAAGTATGTACCTATAATAGTACTTTGCAGAAAGTACGTCGGAGAAATTGCGTGTAGAATTCAAAATATTTTATGTAAAAGCTTATTTATTTATTTTTGAATATTATTTGTCATCAGTTTTGGGGACAGATCAGTTTTTACTGATTCTCTGGTTGTCATATTATACAGGGTGTGTCTCATTATCGTTTTCCCACTCTATTATTTTCCAAACTATTCGAAACTATCTACTGTATGGAACATTATAATAGAAATATTGCTGTTTTGCTATCCAAACGATTACCTACATGTCACCGTCAATTTACACTCTAGAAATTCTACTACACTTGGTTATGAAAATTCATAGTCAGAGATTGTCATAATCAGAACAAAGCATAGCATTAGATATGATTCGTAGAAATCAAATTTTCAGTTCTTATTGTTTTAATTATTCAATCTACTCCATTATTCTGTATGATTCTTCAGATATCGAACTGATGAATGATACATTATCCAATCTTGTTTTATTCTCTAGAATTTATTCTTAACATAGATTAATGTATTCTTAAAAAACTGAGCAATCAACCTCCACAGTACTATCGATCGTCCCGAAGCTATTCGTACACTATGCGTTCTTCGAGTAATAAAGACTGTTATAAATTTATGGAATATCCATAATATAATATAAAACTAACATTTACATAGGAATGTGAGGAATTCCATATCATTTCCGCCAAGGATTCAAAGGCACGTACGAAATGGGGCCTCTAATCTGCACCGAAGCACCTTCGTCCCATCGAGACAGGTACGAAGCCCAAAACGTCATGGGTTTCAGATCGATTCCCTCATCGATGGCTTCTCGAGTGTAGCCTTGGATCTGACGTTCGTTTCTACGAGCTAAGCCAGCACCGATCGAAGGTCATCCGATACACACGCAGCCGAAAATCGAATGCGTTCATCCAGCAGGTATTCCAATGAGGCAAACAAGTCGAAAGAAAGAACGAAAGAAAGGCTAGAAGTGGAGGAAGAAAAAAGGACACCGGGACGATGAGATGTAGACGGATGGCGTGCTAGGATCTCGTAGTCTTGTTTTAGCGTCTACGAACGCTACCAGAGATGCTACCGGAGCCCTTTAGCCGACGCAGGGCGTAGCCTGCAGGTCCGATCATTACCGACATTGTCCGCTAATGGATATTTATGAATGCACCAATCAACGCCGCCACTACCGGGCTTCAATGCAATCAGAATCGATTATATAGATTCCGGCCGCAGACGCAACCTTCGATCGTCCTTGCGGACGCCTGCCTCGAGCTTTCGAAGCCGGCCTTCTTACTCGTGGGCGGTCTTTGAAAAGCTTCGAGGAATCGGGAATCAGCGGCAAATTGTTAGCGGTGCAATTGTAGCGAACATGAAGCAGCTCCTCTTCTTCGCAGACTACTTGAATGGTATAGAAGAGGGTTGATATTCCTTCTTTCTGTCATTTTAACGGAGCTATTGAGAGTGATTCTAAGTGGAGCTTGTAATTTGGCTGTTGGATTGTGGATAAATTATGTTCGTAATCTGAATGATAGTTGACTAATGAATACCGTGTTTCTGTTAGTACAAAGTCTTAGATCTTTCAAAGGTGCAATGTATCATATGACGTTGCTATGAGTTTCTAAATGTTTGCAACAGGAAATCTATTATAAAGTGTGGTATACCGTAGTATCTGTGAGGTATAGTTTCATCGCGTTTAAATTTTACCGCACAACTTTCGACGTATTATTATATTAATTCATATGAAATATTAGGTAACAAACACAAATTCCAACACCATATAGGAACTCATATTTTTAATTAAGAAAAAAAATATGAGGCGAAAATTACGACGTTTGTTATCTTGCAGCAAATGTCAAGTGACAATGGCTGCAGTACGAAAAATACAAGAAAATATATTTTTTCATAGCACTCTGAACTTTCCAGAAATACATAAACATTCCACTGGCAATAACAATAAGCATTTCTCGATATTCGTTCGAAGAAAACGTGCGTTGCGAAGATACCGGGTTTTGATCTTACCGCCCACGCCTCGGCCAAAGACGTTTTGTTTCCTGTCCTCGAAGAAACAAAGGGGCGATCAACCGAACTAATGAGACCCCATTCTCGGACCTTCGTATATGTGACGTAATCGCGACGTTTTTAAAAAGTCACGAATGCGTTTGCAGTTCGGCACGCGGTGAATGCCGTCACGGGGCTTAACACGGCGTGACCGCAGCGTGTATAATATCGCATGTAGCTGGCGCGTATTGTATGTTTACGAGCCGGCCTGGAGGGCCAAAAGAGCAGCCATAGGCACGTCGGAGAAAGGTGTCGGGCAACACGTGTCCATATCGACAAGGATGTATCGACGACAGCCGCTGCCTTCGGCCATCCGCGTGTGGTCGCAAAGACTGCCTCCTCGCGAATATTCCTTGCCGGAGAATTTCACTTTTTTTATTCGCTTCTTCTCGCGTATCGGCCTCTTCTTCCTTGTATACCGTGCTCCATAAATACTGTGATCGTCTTGCAAGAAAACTCCGCTATGCTATCGAATAATTAAAGCAGATTGATATTATTTGAAAGAAATCGCTAAGATATCGCTACGGTAACCATTAATGTAATATTAATACGATTGTATGGTGGGCAGATAATTAGTCGTGTTACTTCAGTTTAAACTAGGGCCACGAGCGAGTCTAATGTGTCGTATAAACAGCAACACTAATTAATTGTTAGCGAGTAACGACGTAATCGAATTAATTATAATACGCCATTAACTCATTGCTTTAATGGGTTTTTAATGGCTCTTTTATTACAGAATTCGTTGTTTAAGTGTTTAAGTAGCATTGTATTATCCGTTTAAATGCATATACATTATCAGCATAATATTTATCAGGATGTTTTAACATGAATTCTAACCCCACTACGAATCCTGACACTCTCTCGTTTCAAACATATCTTCGATTGTTTTAGGAGAAAGTCTCCCCCTCGTTGTAGAAAACAAAGAGACGAAGCTGTATCGTGAAATTGAAAGAGAATATTTTCACGTTTTATTCTCAGACCGTTCATCTGCATATAACACAAATTCTAATTCTACACCATAACTGTGTTAAATGTTACTTCTATAAACTTTGTAACCAAGCAATAACGTATCAACATCTCCAAACGAGAACGTACCCCTATACTCTGTAATCTGAATTAGCCATAATTCGAAGTTTCTGAGAAAAGTGCGTAGCAGCGAGGCAAGCTGGATTTTCCGCGCAAGATAGGATGCACTCATATGCGTCCGCGTAACGACCGTTTCATGGGAAATAACGTATAAAATGAATTGGCTATAAAGTTGGTAGCTATGCAGCCAGCGAAGTTATTCGTACCCTGGTTCTACGTGTAACTCGTGTACCCTATAACTTGACACCCAAGCCGCATCGGGCCAACCATAACGCGCATACGCGTCCTTCCCAACGTATATCAGTATAATCCATCTTAAATCTGGATCCAATTTCCCTTGGACGCTGGAGTAAATTCGACATTACGAATTTCCCTTGGTCGCGATACACGTCGCGGTGCGATAATCCTGAAAATGAACGTTTCGTTTCGACCAATGGAACTAAAGTCGTTTTAACAGTCACCTGTGAGACAGATCTCCGATCTACGACGCAACGCCGATAATAAAACATCGTTCCTATCTGGTTTGATGCCCCTATCGTTACACATGGCTATCGAAGATACGGATGCGAGAGAATAATCCGCCTTAAACCAGGATATGGGAATTTTAAACTCATCCTGCTATGGTGGATAGCAGCTTCTGTCGGATAAATTCGTCCTGTTAAACTGTGATAATATCTGTTGCAGGGTTTGCTTGACTTTTACGAAATAATTGCTAGCAACGTTGACGACACGCATTATTTCGGGTTTAATTGTGGAAATGGCGGTCGCGGTAAGAATTGAGAATTTTGTAGGTTTTATCGTCTAACGTGTTATAGGTGTAGAGTGGATAATATTGAATTAACACGACTTTGGTCAGTTTGTACAAACGATAAGAATTCTCCTCGTTCCAGTTAGCGAGATATAATAACGACGACAAGAAATGGAAATATCGTTTGCGTATGTTGTCAGAAATGAAGAATAATTTTCGTTAAAAAGAAAGTAGTCCAAGTGTATTGAAATCTCACGATAATTTTCATTTCTTCACCGAAACTCTTCATCGAGATCATTGTCACAGAGAAACAAACAAAGGTACAGCGTCCTTCGTACAGAGTTTCACATATCCTAGCAACCGCATTAAAAGCTTAGTAGCCGATAATATTTCAGAAGAAAACGATAAGTCAGAAGTCGAACGCTATCTGGCGAAAGGAAAGTGGAATCTCCAGAAGTGGCGTTGGTCCGAAAGAAACTTAAGAAAATATTTTAGAATGATCGGCTTAGATGGCACAATAGATCACTGGGTGAACAGTAGCAGAGGCCCATTGAATCCCTCGGTTTCTGATTCCTTTCAACGTGCATTGAACCTTCGCCCGGGGAAGCAGACGTGCTGCCGGTTTCCTCCGAGAACCGGCGCAGATACGGTGTCGGTCGCCAATGACGACGCGGATCGGTGGATTCTGAGGCAGTGGCATCATCAGAATGAAGAACGACTCGGAGGTGTCCACCTAACGTTACTAATGATCTCGTGGGCCCCGTAGAATACATATGGAGCGGCCAGTCTGAATTAAAATCGCTCCGGCTATAGCGACGGCAACCTACCCTTCTCTTCTCCTATGATTAATGGAGAGTTCACACTCAGAATGCACACACAGGATAATTAAGGGGATATATTCTGGCCACCGAGTCCGTGTGTTGTTTGAAGAATGTAACGGGTGACGGGATCGTCAGCTAAACATTCGTTCATCGATGCTTCATGCTTTAACCTTATCCACAATTATCATCAGTAAGAAACCGCTGGAAATTTATTTCAAGTTGGAAACATTTTCTAATCACCGTGTCGTTCGATTATTTCATTAGCGTATGGACAAATTTGATGTTTCTAGAGAAATGTCGTTATTTTCCTGGATAAGATGAAGCATGATTGGAATTGAAAGAGTGGAAGGTCGCAAAAAGACACCTTGTATACGGCGTTTGGGCGGCAAGCCTTAAGATCTGCCGCATCACGGTACGGAGGAAGGGTGCTCTAATCATTAATTCAAGGCTTAGGTGTAAACAAACGATAATTTGATAACGTCCAGAGACGGAGGGGCGTCTCTAACGGCTACCGAGCGAACGCGGAAAGGGCGGACGGAATCTTCTCTTGATCCATCCACGCATGATGCGTGTTGAGGCGGTACAGGGGTTTCGACCTGTAACTACAGGTGCTGCACTTGCTCGTTAATTATGTATACGACTTGCAAGAATTACGGTCGATTAATTTTCGCTGATGTCCGTCCTCTAACAGTCGCGTGCGTTCTTTGCAAATGGTATCCGTGTTCTTGTCCTACGATCGTAAAATGCCCCTCTCATTTATGCTGGATTATAGAGGATTCTGCATCCGGCGAAATGTTCGAACAAGGAAACGAGTACGAAGGTTCGAAGAATTTAAAAACCACCGTTGTTGTCGAACGTTCGTCGAACTTGTTGATTTTATTGAACTTGTAATAAATTTCTGAGTTTATAAGTGTGAAGATAGATAGCGGCCTTATAAAATAAACGTAAAACGTGATAATCGTCCTAAATCGTCGGACGAAAGGTTAATTTGTTAAAATTTGGTAATTCAAAGAGATATTAATTAGATACGATATCTTACAATTTCCTAACTTATATCGTACGAGACTAAACAACAAATATTTGCCTGTCTTGACAAAATCAATTTTCCTCGTTGAAGAATAAAAATCAAACAAATCCTGGATTAACAAAACTTGTACAGTCGTTGATACACTCGTTAGAACAATGGAAAGTTTCTCTTTAAATCGCATTCGCGTTCATAAAAGAAGAAATCGGAAAAGTAAAATGAATTCCTTGGATGCACGTAATCCTTCAAAAGCCCATTTTACTCAAAAATAAGCCACGGCCACTCTAACTTGCTACACTTAATCCTTGTAACCAAGAATGTATCTCACACTTGACGATCGCACAAAGCAGAAAATTGAAAAGTGGATTCATCGGAACATCCAGGGACGTTGAACGCCAGCAGCAAATCCAATGGCAGTAGGTCTGGCGGAACAGGACATTAATTGTGAGGTAGGCTGACTATAGTAACTCGGCGCGAATTTATAACCAGCCTAATCTCTGACAAATTGGTCAGAAAAAATAAACGTCGTCTATTCGGTGGAACGTTGGCCTCGTGCGCACAACGTCATTGAACCTACCAACTTTCATGGTGCTGGAAACGTAAGAGGTGGGGGGGTTTGGGGGTGGAGGTTGGCCCGAGGGGGTGATACAAGCCACCGTAACGGAAAAAGGGGGGGAGAAGGAGAGATTGGGATGGCGATGCTAGTCCGGGTTAGTGGTGATGTGTACGGGAGCGAGAAGAGCGCCATTCTTTTGTAAGAAGCTCACATAAATTGCGACACCCAAGAGTTAAAAGCAGTCTTAAATTACGTGCCGTCGACTCCTTGATGAATTGAGTGCTCCCACCTACCTCCACCTCCGGTTCTATCCCCTTCCGCTACTTCCTTTCTTGACCTCTTCTCTAGCTTCCTTTGCCTAGTAGTCCGGCGATATTATACATTGTTTTTACGTTCCCCTTTATACCCTTGGTCCAACGTTCGCCACCCTATCTTCGCCAGGTAACTAGAGCAACTAGTCGTAATGAACAGCTCCTTTATACTTTTCAAGACTCACTGTTTGTACAGCGTACTCTCTTCGCCATTCTGCACACCGAGGTCTTACTCACTTTCCCTTAAAGTCGACCAGTTTCGCGTCACTGGAAAATTGAATAGCCGAAGGTGAGGCGTAAAACGGGAGAATGAGATGGGATGTTGGTACCGGGGTCACTTGATGATCTGGTGATACGGGATTTGAGAACACTTCTTAGGCAACGTTGGACGTGTTTCGAATATCTTATGGGAGATATTCATTGGTTTAATCAGTTCGTAACTATCTGGTCCGTTAAAGTGAACCATGTTGATGTGGAAACTGTTCATAGGATTAATTTAGTGTACGTACATGTACAGATACAAGGGTCGTTTAGTATCGTTTTATGCCTATTTTGTATTATAAAATGTGTATTTTGTATTTAAACTAGTTGAAGGTTATAGATAACGATATTTACAACGGAGACAGCTTCCATTGTTTTACTTGGATATGGTTGGTTTGTTTAAGTCTCCGTATAGCTTTCTCACAGGAAACACGTTCAATACTCTGATTCAAACTGTACGTAAATGCCATAAAAGAATAATTTTGATAAAAACGAAGCGTTCTACGACAACGAAATAATTTAGATGGATAGGTGAATAGAATTAATAGAAATTGTAGGTAAAACGACAAAGAAGAAAAATGACGCGTTACTCGATCGAATATTTTATACATCTGTGCACTAGAAAATATACAATATACAATTCTATCTTCACATCGTTACTCATATTTTCGAAATTCCTTCACGACGCGAGCATTTCGTTCGAGGCTCGATTGAACTAGTTTCGGTCGGCGGTTGTTCAGGTCCCCGAATCCCGCAGCTCGCGGAACGCGTATAAATTAGCCCGAAATTCGCGTAAACAAGTTGTATCGCGGGCTGAATCGTGGCCACCAATCACCGCAGCTTCTCTTGTCCCGCCGACAAGCTCCTTCAGCATCGTTCTCTCCCCCTTGAAGCCGGCCTCCGCCGCCGCTTGTTCCGTGCCACGGCCTTGCTTCCTTTTGTTTTTTAATATCGCCGTGTATTTTATATTTCTGAAATCCTATCTGATCCTCGTCGACTGATTTATATGCACGATGATACACGCGTGCCGGCATTACCAACGAGGGGGCCCCTGAGAGCAGCCATCATATCTGGGGGAATCATCGGGCCAGCGCAAACAGAAAATAACTGGGTTACCTTTAGTTTTATTTGGCGCTGTGTGTTACGTTGCTTGAGAGAAAAAGAGAGAGAGAGAGAGATAGATAGATAGACAAACAGACAGACAGACAGTGGAACGGGCGAAGAGGGGAAAGAAGGGGTTGACACGGCGGGAGGGAGGACGCGCGGCGGAAGAGGAAAGGAAAGGCAGGGTGAGAGGAACAAGGGGATAGGAGGTAGATACGTTATTGTTCTTGGAATGATTCCAAATAAAGATTTCACCGGCACAGTGTGTAGAAACCTGAATAATAAAATTCCGACGATGGGCCAGCGCAGCGCTAACCTCCATTTAACTCAGCTGCCGGTTGCTGTGCACGGGTGTAAAGGCTGCCTCCTCGTAACAAATTGTCCTGTTTGGTTTTACCACGGGCCGCCGTCTTTAAGATATCAGAAAACGTAACGATCCGAGCAGTGCTGATGGAATTAGCACTTTTCAACAGGGACTTTGTTGTATTATTGTCTTATTTGTCGTTCTTCCATTCCGAGAGTTGCTATTTTAACAACTGGAATTATTCATAGAATTGGATTTTGTTCTATCGTGTTTTGATGACGTGTCCTTATGGGTAATTAATTTTTATCGAATTACACGGAATAGAATAAATTTACTATGAAGAAATTTTTATGACTTGGAGTTCTGTAGATGTTAAGCAGAATCCACTAAATCTTTCCCGTATTATTTGGAAAATGTATGTCGTAGTTAATGTGTACGTTGTTTGTGGTATAATTTGATTAATTTTTCCATTTGTTCACGATCTTCATAAAACGACCAAGAACTTACCTATCCAGGCCGCGAATATGCTTCATCGCGTTAAACATCTCATTAATTCTAATTAGTGACATAAAATAAACAATCGATTAGAAAATTACTGAAGCAAAAACTAATTTGTCAAATTTTTATCGCTGCCATATATATTCGGAAATCCATTTATAACTTCCAACAGTATTATTTAACAAGTTCACAGATGTCTGAGATCCAAGTTGGCACGTAGTTTTACGATATGCGCGTGAATCATGCGTTACTGGCTGAGATATAGAAATTAAACATCACGAAATTTTGAAATATTAAAATGAATTGTATACGTAATATTTTACAATACATAAGAAGATCTAGTGGGAAAATTATTTGTGGGCATACAGCATAGATAATGGAGGTTCCATCCTGTTAAATTGCGTTCTGGTTTGTTACAACGCGAAGAAAATTAGTTCTTCAGCCGTTCATGTTTCGTTAGAGATCTGGCATCATAAATTCGTTCTCGTTATCCTGTTTACAATGTACAGCCATACAGGGGAACAGGATGGAGTAATGATGAAGACATGGGTCACTGTAGAAGGAAAAGGGACGAAAGTATGGCGAATTAATATGAAAGGAGTTTTAAAATGGGATTTGCTGAGATTTACACCTTTTTAATCTTGATTATTTTTATACGAATATCTGTACGTACTTAAATCTTTCGAATACTACTCTGAATATAATAAGTAACGGAAGTGCTAAAATTAAAACATTGATTATTCAAGTCAGTATAGAATATCATAGGATATTGAATATTCATGTTGAACATTAAGACGGAGAATAGTAAGAAAATATATGATTATTTTATACTGAATAAAATATAAATGTACTACTTTTTCTCCTTCGTTTTATATTAGTAAACATAGTTTACTATGTATTATACAGGATGTCTCATAATTTTCTGTGTAGCATTTATCAGTACATGCTATCATGAGAAAAAAGATGTTTCTCAATAAAATTATACAATTTAATACAGTAAGATATTGAATGTGGCATTTTCTGTTCATCTCATGTCTTCGTTATAACGTTATAAGTCTTTAATAAAACATTGACGGACATATTTTTGCATAGAATTTTTATCGTATTTTCAGTGCTATTATATATTCACAGAAAGACAGTCCGTATAATAGCATAATAACACGCATAAATGTTATGATGAAATTCGCAATTTTATCCTTTGTCTTACAATTGTTCATTGTATATAAATAATACTAATTTGTATACAAGTAGAAAATATCAAATTTTAAGTTCTTGATACACATCTTCAATCGTCTAATCATAAGCACTTGTATCACATAATCGAAGTTATAAATTTTAAAAGATAATAGTTTAGAATTCTTCAAGATACTTGAAGTATTTTAACAAAATTTATTTTAACAAAAAGTGTATCTTTCAAATAAAAACGTGCCATTCGTATCTCCCAATAGCATTAATTTCGAATTAGGTAATAACTAAATTGACAAAAAATTCATTAGTCTTTAATCATAGTCTTTAATAAAGCAATGAAAGTATGATACGAGTATCTTTGCAAGATTGTACAAATTTAGATAAATTTACAAAATTACAATTTCCCTGCGCTCGATATCACTTTCGTTTTATTTAGCTCGTTTTTTAAAAGAACGAAGAAAATGGTGGACACAGAACGAAAGAAGGCAGGGAAGAATATCTCGAGTAAGAAACAAAAGAAAGAAGATCGGAACGCGCGGGGCGTTGTTGGTTACCAGGAATGGTACCAGGGTACAGAGATCAACCTCGAACCGAGCACGTGATGTATGTCCCCGTCTTGTCGCCCAGATCCGCATCAAGTTTATATCATGGTAATCAAATCGCCTGGCATAAATTTTGCTTATGCACAGTTATGCGCGCGCCATGCGACCACGGCGAAATTGGCTGAATCGAAAGAAGTGCGAACTTCGTGACGATAAAGATCGACTCGCACCGCATAATTCGTGAGAAAATGTATCCAGATCTTCGGAACCGTATCTTCAAATATGATACCTACGTATTATCATAACGTGTACTCTAATTATTCTTCGGGACTCTTCTTTAAATTTCAGACATTCAGATAATATCGAGATATTATTGTAGGCAAATAATGAAGAAATTCTATTTCTTGGTATTTTATAGAATTATCTATAAGTTATTTTTCAAAGAACACCACTCGTTTCTTTGTCAATTCTGATAAAGATTCTTTATTAAGTCGCTATGTATTATATTTCGCTTATTATTCGTTTACTTATTATTTTCAAAAATTACCACTATCATAAACGAATGATTATACGAAGCTATCTCGTATACGTTTCTTCAAACATTACAATTAATTTGAATTTAAAACCAAACGCACTCGACAGACATTGGGATCGCATAATTACAAGAAAGAGGTACTTCGACTCGCGACTGTTATAAATATTAATGGGAGAAAAGTTGGCACGATAGAATTTACTGATCTTCGAAACAGCAGAGAGGGGACAATTAACACCCACCGATTCACCTGCGTTTGTGCACACACGTTCACATGTGCTGGTGTGTATCGTTCGCGATGATCCCGTGGTCGATGGGGGCCTAAATCACCAACGTCTCTTGACTCACCTTCGTCACACCCAGGCGGCACCCAGGAATAATAGCGGACCAGGGCCGGAAGTCCCTCACCTTGCCGGACCAGTTCGTTCAGAAGAATCGACGGTTTCGACGCGTTTGTGTTGACTACGGTTCGTACACGTGGCATTCGATTTCATATACGAAACCTTTGCGCTAATGATGCCTACACGCAGGCAAAAAGTCGCCTGTACGTGGGCGATGAGATTTTCTAATTCGCATCTTTATGAGGGATGCCCGCGAGATGACGAAGGGGCGGGTTTTTAGTCAACTTCAATATTTATAACTTATTGTCTCAAGTTTAGTAGTCGCATAATCGAAAGGTTCTATTGTTTCTTCTTCGAACTAGCCTTCGTACTTTGAACTTTACGATAAGTTCGATTTTGTTCATCGTATTGTACTGGCAAAATCAGTTTGGTAGATAAAATGGTCATTATGGTTATTACGATATTAATGGTTATTATTATACGAATGACTATCCTCTTCTATTACTACTCTCTGGCCTGGCTTTCCGAGAAAATTGTTTTCATTTGATGTAAATTTTGCGTTAGATTTTATACTTTTGAAAAATGTTCGTATCCCAAACGCAGATTCTCGTTTAATTCATGAGCTCAAACAATTATTTCTACAAGTACCTTAGTCTTTCGTTTCTTTCATTCTTTTAAGAATTTTTGTTCAGAAATATACGCATAGATATTAATGTTGTAGCTTTTTACAAAAAAATTCCTGAAAATTACTCATCTCGGATAAAATGTCCAACTTATCAGGAGAAAACAATTTGTGGTTCCTTTTGAAATACGACAACGATATAAAAATCTACTGTGGCATAACCTTCTAAGTTCGAAGAGTCCTAGACAAGATACGAGATATTATTAATCGTAGTTAGAAAGAAGTTCGATAAACGGCCTTGAGAGGCTATAGAAATTGTGCGGGTATTCGCGAAAGGACAACGATTATAGGGTTCCCGTGGTCAGAGAGCATTCGATGCTCGATGCTGTAGGTACAGGCGACTATAAATCATAATTAGGCTGCAAGCGGTAGCCGCGAAGTGGCTGCAGTCCCATTAGCAGCAACAATGCAGCCAAGCAGCTTAAGACGTCGTTGTTGCCAGAAGAAGAGTAAGTTAGCTGCCTATTCAGAGCCAGATCGTATCGAGACTATAGAACAGGATATTTGCGAACGGAGAATAATGAGTGGAATGCACAATGGGTCGTTTTAAGATATTCCCAACCGAGGTAATTGGAAAATGCACGATGTCTTGAAATATGAAAATCGCCGATAATCGAACTGCTTAATCTTGGCGCGTTGATTGGTTGGAAAATGAAATCTTTGTCGATTAAAGTCTTTGCATGAAAACTGACAATGCCGTTTGCATAATACCATGTAATACTATGAAATAAGAATTTTGTATAGCATCATGCCATTGAAATTAATCGTCAAGTTAATATTAAAGGATATTTGTACGATTGTTCCATCAGTCGTGGTAAATTGATCGCAAATTCAGATGTAAATGCAGCTTAAACGAAATGTTTATCAAACATGCGATTATCCCGACGGTAATTTAATTATTTCTCCGCTAAAAAGGGATAGCAAATAGCCGTTTTGTGCCGTGACTGCATTCAACACCCACGCACACAACGGTACGTCGGTACACGGTAGGTGTATGTGTGTCTGGTACAGAATGAACAAAATCGTGACGAAGCAAATAGCGACTTTTGTCCTACTGCTTCTCTTTACAAACGTGCCGGGGGATTTCAGAGTAAAAAGAAAGAGAAGAGGATCACGCGTCACTGTCCATGATTGCGTTATTCGACAGGTAAACAGATCGATTTCTAGCTTTTTATTTATTGAAGGATAAATATAGAAGTACACAAATAAAAATAGAAGGATATACATGAAAGAATATAAATAAAAATCCTGTGTAATTAAATGTGATGACGATTGATATAAGTTGCGATTTAATTGAAAGTAGGTAAAAAGTAATTTCTTGGAAATACGATGACAGTGCAGAACACGCTCTACCTTTTCCCTCGTTTCACGAAGACGGGGAATCACGGGCTACTAATTGGAACAAACCTGCTCGAGCAAGCGATGAAATTGAGCAGAAAATTTTCAAGTTAGACAAACCAGTTGCCGCGTAATCGTCGATTTAACAGCTGATTTTTTGTTACCCTCTTTAAGCGTGACGCGATTAAACAGGTACCTGCCAGCAATGATTAGGCATTATTGGAGCCCGGATAAAAGATGTCCAAACGGAAGTTACTGTCCTGTTAAAAAATTCTTATTCACATTGAAATTTCTGTGCTGAAAAGTGATCTATATATGTATATCATATTACAATACAATTTTAAAAATATTGAACACTCCAAATTGACGAATCACAGATACGTTAAGGAAACGTGGTTCTTAACAGATCTGATTGCGAGACATTTGGAATATTTCCACTTATGAGTGGACTTAATTTTGAATGTAAAGAATTTTGGACCACCAAAGGTGATCGTCGGTTGAATGGAATCTCTTGTGAACACTCGTGCCGTTGATCGAAGAACACCCAGTTGATGTTATAAAAACTGAAGATTCATCTTTGAATACTTAACTCGACTATTGACGTATCACAATATTCCTCCACATTATAGACAGATGGTATAACCCTACAGAATACACGTCTGAAAAGAAGAGAGTTCATGAAGCACTAAAATTTTTTCGGAATAAAAATAATAATTTCCTTCGCACTCTAAGAAACGTTTAGCTTCACTTTTGTAATAAAATTTGTTAAAAGATAATTCGAAACACCATATCACGCGATAAACGTTACGGTCCATTCAAGAATTCTCCAATTCTCGCTCTCTGTTTATCACGTTATATCAATTTCCCAAGGTGCCTCGAGTTCGCACTTTCGAGCGATAGAAAGCTGCATGCAGTTTTGCGTCGATGCCAACCGTTTCTCTGTCAAATGACGAATGAACAGTAGTCATGACGAATTATTGCACGCGGTACGCCATGCATCAAGCTGCCAGCATTTGCCGGCAGGGAATAACGAAGAACTGAGTCAGCCGAGTGTCTTAAATTTCATACCAACACCTACTTGCCGAACTGTTCACCGACGACATCCCACCATCGTGTACGTTCGACATATCTGATCGTTGAATGAACGCAGAGCCGATGATTCCAATCTGCTGTCAATGGCGGCCAACCTTCGGCCGACGAACCATTTACCAGCCAGCGGGACGCGAATGCTACTTAATCATGTTTCGAATAAGCGCACGGAAGCGTTCGAAGACGAAACCCTACGATTTGTTAGCCAACTGGAATCAAGAAGTGACTGCTGCTACCTTGAAACTGCTGGTACATGCTATTGTTTAATTAAACAGCAGACTGCATAGTGAGAAAATGTCACATGAGTTGTATTCGTGACGGAGCATTGCGTTTAAATTGAGAAATTTAAATTTTGTATAAATTTTTAATACAATTTCGAGATGTGTCTCTTTGCGTTCATATTTATTGGATTTATGCATAAAATAATTAAAAATCATTTTATCTTTAAATTAAACTCCAAGGAGAAGGACTTTGAGAGAAAGTTTTCTTTGTACAACATATTTTTGAAACGGTTTTATCTTCGTGAATACAGAGGACGATAAATGATCTGTATCTATTATCTCAAATACGAAAATCAGTCAATGACGCAAAGAAGAAGAAGAAGAAGAAGAAGAAGAAGACTCTACAACGAATATGGAAGACTATTGTTCTCTCTCCACATACCGATGTCTTCCACACAGAAAGATTTGGTAGTCGAGGACAGGTCTTCTACGTAGCTTCTTGAGGAAATTGTTGAACGATTGAATGGATCATGGAAAGGAGGCGGCCCTGACAAATTTTTCGGATATCGTCGATTTATCAAGCGGCAACGATTCCCGGGCCGAGGTGTCAAGACAGGTTGACATCGTCAGAAGGGGCTCGCGTTTCAACGGCAACGACGTCGAGGTAGACGTCGACGACCATTAGTCGCCGGACGATATACCTCTGATGTATTCCGATGTTGACGGAAAACCTGTAAAACGGCCTCACGCCGGCTTACCGGAGATCTATTAGCGACCGTTATAAATGGTCCGATGTCTCCGTCGATGTCACCGGTGTCGCTGAAAGGAAATTGACTACTCATCCCACTGTACACCCGCGACTCCCACGTTCCTCTCATTGCGCCGCCTACTCGAATCGTACAATTTCAACGGAAATCAAAAACGGTACACTGATCGTGAATCAGAATTCTGTACTTTCGGTCAACTAGTGCTGGATTACGTACGATGGTTACGTGAATTTTGGTAGCCGTGGCATTTAAGGGAAGTTTAAATGTGTGGAAATTGTACAAATTGCATACAATACGTAAAAATATATGCAAAGAAATGAAAGATATCCAAACATCCAAGCATACAGGTGTCTAAATATTCAAACACACAAGTGTTATCAAATTATAATCTAAATATTTCGAGGGCGAGACAAATCTCTAATCGGCTTTCATTTTATTATTTCTATTTACAATGTACAATTATTTTCTTGATTATTATATTTCCTGCATATATTACATTATCCTGCAATTTGAATATAAAAATAGGTCACATTAGAAGAATCTCCCGCACTTGTTCAAACATTTCTCTATTACCCAGTATTCTTTAAAATACGCGCGTAAATAATCCATAACCGAATTATCAAAGGAACGAAACGAGACATCCTTGATCGGCAGGATTGAAAAGTGGCGAGCGGTGAGTCGCGCGGGAGGCTTTTAAGATTCCAGTAGCCGGTGGCGAGCCAATAACGCTGGCGTTAAAATATGGTAATCGAGCCGCGGGATCGGCATATCGACGACTTGACAAACGATGCGACGCCCGGAGCATCAGACCACCAACAGATCTTGCGCGCGCGCGCACGCTCTCGCGCCACCGAGCTCACCATTGCATCCCCATTCTCCTCTTTGCTGCTCCATCTCTCTCTCTCTCTCTCTCTCTCTCTCTCTCTCTCTCTCTCTTTCTCTCACTCATCTCTGCTCTTGCTCGACCGACCCGCAATCATTTGTTATGTACGTGACTCGAAGCTGACTGCTATCCTGGCATTCTGCCATTCCTACGTCCTGGCTGGCCGAGTACTGACACCTGGTCGCATGAACCGCGATCAGCATGAGCCTCGCACAAGGATTTTGATGCGATGAGTGTGATTGCTTTCGATAGCCGTTGCTCTTTCGTTGGCCGAGGCAACTGCCAGTAATCTCATGCATCCACTTACCCTCGAATCGACCACGGAAATAAGGGGAAATCACTTGCAGGGGGAATCTCTGGTTTTGGAATTTTAACAAATAAATGTGATACAAGATTTATGAGATCCTTCTGGAATTGGTTTATGCTCCTTCATGGATACACAGATAGTGATAGGATGAGATTGAAATTAATTTATCGAAGGACTAATAGAGTTTTTAAAATCGTTCAGACAGTGTCTAGGTTATTTTGTTTATAAATTAGTTGATAGGGTAGTTTGTCCTAAGATTAAGGAGATGTAAATAATTCGTTATTGCAAATGATGAAAATGTATCGTCTTTTAGACTTAGATCTATGAGCACTGTCAAAAGTAATTTAATAATTGGTTATTTCAACGATGGTACTAATAATATGTGGGGGACAAATACTTGAAGAAGTATTCAATTTTTGATGATAATCGAATGTTTCTCTTTGTCAGTAGTAATTCACGATACAATGATGTTATTTCAAACGTAGGAATTAGGGACAAATGTAGAGACAATTGCAACAATTCCGTTTCGCGTGTTCTGTCAAGATCGGTCGGAGGGATTGTCTGAAGGGCTCTCCGCAAATCCCTGAAGCCTCTGCCAACTGACCGCATCAATCCTATTACAAGACGCGCCTATCTCGACATGGATCACCATCGGTTGATCGCTTTTGACCCGATACGTTTAGAGAATTGGGTTCTTGTCTCATTGGGTTAGAATCCCTGATGAAAATCACGAATTTTCTCACCTTCGGCTATTTTCTGCTTGGAAATGTATTTTTCACTTAAATAAATATCTATTATACACGTGTTACGAGTATGTATACTAATTACTGTCTTAACTCGAGCAATCTTATCCTTTGAACTTTGTCATTAACAAAGTTCTAAGAAAATAATTACGTTGATTGGAGAAAGCACATTCTAAAATAATAAATAATACAACAAGCTACTAAACTCCTTCTAGACAATATTCGATACATCACAAGCTTGCAAGTACGACAGGAACATGTTCCATCACCGAAGAACGATTAATAAACCACTTTTCCAAAGGATTATCATACTCCAGTCTTCGAAGTTGAAGCTTGCACGAAGCTAACTAAAAAACTCAATCGATTAAGCGAAACGGTCGAACGAATGTGCAAGAGTGTATAGATCGTACGTCTTGCAGCTCCTATGGAAGAAAACAGTGGGTTCTATGAATTAATAACAAAGTGGTCATCTGGTATCAGACAGTCGCGTAGCCCATCTAAACGTGGCAGAAGATTCTAGCAAACGGGCGATTTCTGTCAGCGTGACGGTAATATTCTTACACGACGGTCAAACATTAAAATACAGAGAACGAATGTATCAGGGTAAAGTACAAGCACGCGGTGCATGTTGCTAAATTACGTGCGAGCATTTAGCAGCGCGCCCAATAATAGACAGCCACGCCGCGCTCCGCTCTCTGGAACATCGAGACACGCACGCTACTTTCGTCGGACCGTTTTATAGCGTTGTATATCTCGAAACGCTTCATTACTGTTTACGCGACAACATAACAAACATTCGGCGAGGTTTAACATCAACTAACGCGATTTTACTGTGCCCTGTAGATTTGTAAAGTAACGTTGGATTCTTCGCGGACCACGTGGACACGCAGGGAGAGAAAGAGAGAAAGAGTAAGAGGAGGGGAAGGTTCCCTTACGAATGGAAAATTCTCGGAGGACGGTTCGAGCGGTTTTAAACGCGGTCCCCGCTGGTAATCGTCCAGTACGTTCGCCCGGCAGTAAATCTCGAAGAGAAACATTCGTTGAGACATGCCTGGAAATTCGATAATTCGAGCCACTGTAATGCGTGTTTCGGGCTACGAGTCGGGCATCGCTGAATTCAGAATCATGCCCCGAGGACTGTTTCGTTAATGTTCACGATTTACTGGCTACTTCCGTTCATAATGTTAAGGGCTGCGTTAAATGTTACGCTTTATTGGTCTTGTATCTTGCGGCCGAGTTGATTAATGCTTCGCCGCGGAAGAAAATGTCAATGAGTGTGCATTTGCAAGTCGTTCGGGGATAACTAGTGGAATATATTGGTGGGTTAAAGTAATTCGCAGTAATTTATAACACCGTGGATGTTTCTACTAAAATATGGGAATCTTTAATCTCTTTTTTTTCATGTGTCGTGAATGAGACTCCTTTCGCTTTAGTTTCTAAGAATGCTTCTAAAAATTACTCTTCGGTATTCCTTTGACGACGATAGCAAAGAATTCAAAGTAGAAAACGTTAACTTCAATTTGGAGTTGTATTCGTCTAGAGATACCAGCAAGTTATGAAATCTCTGGATGATTGAAATTACTTAGAGTTTACTATATGATAGATACTTAGGCTAAGATATTGATAAATTGATGTGATGATTATAAAATGGAACTTTTTCGATGCTATAGATAGTTGTGCCGATTGAACGAAACTCATTATCTTCACTTACGATCACGTACATAGATGTGGCAAAAAAAGATCTTTGTTGTTGTATCTATCTACAAACTTTTATACGAAGAGTTATATGAGAACTTTGTTTAAACGCTTTATACGAAGATTTTAATGAAGTATCGATCAACATGTGTCTTACAAATCACCGAATGAAAAAGTTATACCAACTAAATTAAAAAAAGTGCAAATACGAGGAAGATAAGCGAATGGACCAGCACTGGTTGACGCGAACGAGCGAAGGAACGACGAGTAACTTCGTATCACTGGTGCCAAGAGCACCTCAGGACTTGGGAAAGGATTGAAGGAAAGAGAAGCGGGAGGGTGGTCAAGTGGGAGACAAGACTCGGAGCTGTGGAGAACGTCTCCGTAATGACGGAGCATAAATAACTCGGACGTTTACGTGCGCATTGATTTAAGCAAACTAATGATTTCACTTTGACCGGGCGGCGGCAGAGTCTCGGAGGAACCACGGGTATGGCAAACTCCGGCTGTCATATTGACGTTTATATCTGGCCAGTATAATTTACATGTCTATGTATGACAATTATTGCATGGCCAGGTTCGCACGTTATTAGTTGCCATCTTGCTGAATCGGCCACTGTCCAAAATTATTGGCTTCTTAATAAACGTTTTGTCCATTAGCACAATATTAATTTATGGTTTAGACCGCCTAATCCGTGGTTGTCATAGATAAAAAATTACTTCGAATACTGTACTTTACTCTAATAATCATACGCCAATAGAATTTATAACAATATGTGCCAATCTTTTTTAAATTGTGCTATTCTTTTCTAATAAACAAAGTCAAATAACTTATTTCGTAATAAATAATCCCATTGTAATATAAAAAGGGTTTTTAATAAGGTAGAGCAGTTGATTTAGAAACAAATGGTTTGGAATATGAATCTAACTTAGTATTTAAAATTGTTAAAAAACGTTAAAAACCTTCTACACTTCAGGAAACACATCGCGACCTCTAGGTTGGGAACCCAGGGTTTATGGTCTTTCTTATGGTTCTTTTCTTTAGAATTATCACTTGAGCGTTTACGCTGCAAACGTGCCGATTAGAATCTGCAGTGCTGTTCTCGATTGTTTGCCATATTATTGTCGCAATTAACTCGATTCGGTTTTGGCCAACTTAAGTATAAAGTCCAGGCGAAAGCGAATAGCGACAAAGATTAATGTAACGTTGGCTCGTGCTTTGCTCAGTTATGTTGTGCGTGCACGCAAATGCGGCACAGACGGCAAGTCGTATATTAAGAGCAGGGGTGTTGAGGCTGAAAGAAAATATATTAACTTGTTAGGAGAAATAGTGTCACTAAATTCATACTATGAGTCCTTTTGTAGGCTATAGCAGGAGCGCATAAATCTCCTTTGCATTAACTTGGAATTTGCAGTTAGCTTAAATCGAGTATTGGTATCCAATGATTGTAGTTGAATTTTTAATATAAGACAAATTCAAATATTTTAATTAGGGAGCCAACAAGAAGCAATTACCAAGTAGAAAGCAATAACGAAAAGATATTACAATCATCTCGAGAGGTAAATCAACCAGGAGGAAGCAGTAAACATTTACAATTTCTTAAAATTTAATTGTCTTTGTAATGAGACTGTGGATGCTTGAAAATTCAGATTTTTATCAATAGAACTGAAGAATGGAAATCTAAATACTGATTTGTTCGACTATATGAATATTAGAAGGAATTCTTGATTAATTCTTGGTCTGAAACTAGTATGGAACACTATAAATAAATGAATCGTCTGTCGAATAAATAATTGTTCGTTTTACTATTTTTGCACGCCTGTATCTTTAATTACTTTCCTACAGTTTTATGACACAAGTACTACAATATTTTACTGTTTTTAGACAAATGATCTATTTGACAGTTTATTTGATCGAACTTGGCGCCAATGACATCATCCCACGCATATCCGCGTACGATTTACAATACACTTCTACATTTTAGTAAAATAGTTGGTTGTCCCGAAATCGGAAGCTTTTCCATTAGACGCGGATGGAAGCTAAAACAAGAACCGAAGGAATTCCGACATTCAGCCCCGTCTAGAACAGTGAGAATATCAACTTAGACAAACAGTGGCCAAGTATGTGTATCGTGTACTGACGGATGAGTTAAGCCCCAGGCTTTAAGTCCCGCGCTTAGCCCGTCAATGTCATCTTCTCGAGCTCAGCCCCTTCAGACTTATCGGGCCGCGCAGTAAACGGACTGAATGTATGGAGAATCGCCCTCTAGCGTCGCGGATTTCCGCGTCGTCAAGTTAGAAAATCGCGAAAATGCCGACATTCGACCGCTTCGGATCGTTGACGCTGCCCAGGACAATACCGAAGCAAAATGTCCGGTTGAATGCTCGCCTAAATTTACCCAACCGTGAAACGTCTCTCGATTTCTTCGATTCGCTTGCGCCTTAAATTCTGCTAATTTATCTAAAAATAGCAATGGCTTACTTGATGAAAGAAGAATTTCTGCAACTGTTTAGGGATGTGGAATGAAGCATTTTTTATGATTTATATTGAAGCTTGTCGAACTTTGTCAATGAAAAGTATTCACATTTATTCGCATATTTACGTATCTTGGTAGATGTTTTTGGTTGATACATTTCGGTATTTTATAGCAATTCTTTTGTTTAAACTATTTTACACATATTAAATTGTCGATTAAAGTTAGAAATTAGAAATAGAATGTGCTAGGTTGTAAACGATAAATTGCAAGGATTTCCATAGTATTGTGATGGAAATCTAAATTGTGTGCATCAATCGAATATCTAATTGTGACCGTTCATTTTACCTACCCTTCCTTCAAAGAAGCAACGTCAGACGTACATTTCACGAGTTTCCGATCGGTCAACCTAGATGCATAGTAACATGCTCGTCCATACGCTCTTAATGGCACAGTGTAATCTTATCGAAACTGCTCCGTGATATGAATATTCTATAGTGGCCGAGTATAGGTTGTTAGATGTTGCGTATCAGTACAGGCGAATACATGTCGTGAAGAAATCTATGTATGAATGACACAAGTTGGCAATCTGCATCTGGGCATCTTCAGATTCTCTAATTTTTTAATTATAACTTAGTATATGGAGTCTTCTGATCAGTGCACTTTATATAGTACAAGTATGTAGTATTGTTATATTCTTTAACATTCCAGCTATTGATTCATCAATAATTTATACATAGCTGAAATTCAAAGACAATTATTATAAATGAATTACTATACCTGTATATATGGTGTATATTTACCATTAGTCTGTCGTCTTCATTGGAACAAATACTTTTCCAAATTTGAAGGAACGAGCGGCTCTGGAAAAATGACAAAGATAGAGCCGCGACGCATGCTAATGCTTTCCAGCCACCGCAATCAAGTGCCTCTCGTCGAAATGATTAATTATTGCCTATAGCTAAACTGATGCAGGAACGCAGACAGGGGTGGCTCGAAGAGAGTGCACCACCTTCTGCCGGAGCACGAAGGACACGAACCGGTGTTACCACGGCACGCTAATAGCTTCGTAATAATTCTGATTTATGCGCCGGTAAGCAGGCGCGCCGCGTAGCGACGCTCGACGTCGGTGGGGGCGACTTCGTTTACACGTTCTTGGCTTTCGCGCCCGAAATATCCTTGCCCGCCTTACTACGAGCCGTCGACGTCTGCGCTATGTTGTACGGGGAGAGAAGAGACGTTCGCAGTCTGCGAGCTTTGTCTAGCTCGGGGATGAAAGTGCGAACGGGCCAAGCATCTTTCTTATACGAGGCTAAAATCGTCAAACTGAATCGCCCAGACTCGTTTCTTCCACTGAATCGCCACTCTTCTTCTGCAATCGAGCCACGTATGATGTGATGTCTCCTTCGATTTTAAAAGTTCCTATTTTTACTATGCTTGGTTATAGACGTTCGATCTTGTGGAATCTTTTTTCGTCCCATAAACATTGGATTGCAAGTAGTAAATTGGACTTGAATAACGGGTATCTAGTAAGATTCTTCATGTTGGTTTTAATACGCATGTTAATAAACATATCTTTTAATCTAGGCAGTTCCATTTTCGGTTAAATTTAAAAGAGGATCTATAAGAGGAGAATTTTTTATGGAAATTTGTCGTTAACTATTATCCTTTGTTAGAAGCAAAAAATAGAAGGGTAGAGATATTTGTTTTCATAATGGATCCTTTAAGTTTCCTTTCGTTAATGTTTATGTAATTATTTCAACGTCTCCAGCTGTAGTTATGCATGTTGAATATCTCCGAAGTTACAGAACAAAACAAATTGTTAGAATTTTTAGAAATTTTTATTTCACCAAACTGTTTCTTTTAAAAAGTTTATATCATAATATATCATAATTTATTTTTAAATATGAATAATTCTATATTTACGCGATGATTATTTTACAACTCAGAATCATCATTTTACATTGCGTTCGTCGATTCATAAACAGCTCTGTCTTTTGATTCTCTTATTCGTTGCGTCTGCACTCAACGTTATCTGCAGGATAGTCGAGAATTTGCATAAACTGATTGGGAGAGAGGGCCATCGACGATAGGTCGAAAATCAGTGAGCCGAGAAAGCAGAAAGTGTTTACCCAATCGCGTTCAATTAATCGCCAGCGGAGCGATTCGATCTTCCAGCCATTATTCAATTTCTATCAGGCTGAGGAGTCCATTTTCACGGGCCATGGTGAACAGAGTCGAACCCGGGCACGCGATCACTTTCCTCCAAGCATGAATTACGCATGGAGCGGATGCTCAATCACACTGGAACACGCTAACGACATGCAAGATGACGTTCACCGTGCGTGACTTCCAGCATTCATTCCAACACTGTGTCATTACAGGTAGAGACAGTTGTCTCTGTGCATTAATAGATTTTACAATGATCAAACGTGATTGTTTGTAACCTGGAATTTTAGCGTTTCGGTTACAATTTTATAAATGCTCTCCTTAGTTCGACAAAATTATGATGTTGGACAATGATATTATTCCTATATATTATCAGCATTATAAAAGCAAAAGACACAGATAGGCTTTTTGGTAATATTTCGATGTCAGTATAATGAACAGTATCTGTTCTATGTGAAAATTGAATCGAAAACTTGCCAAAGCTCTTCGAGTTCTCGTCTAAAAACATATTAAAGAAGAAGCGAATCGAGATTAAATAATCTTGAGTTATTTTGAATAGTTTTGATCGTGTATGCCAATTCTAGACGCAAACGATTGAAAATTCAAAATTAAACCACAAACTTATAAATCCTTCGAAGAAGGATGATCGTCTAACCCATATCAATCGAAGAATATCTTTTCTGGGATTCATTAAAAGACGACGGATGCAGCGCGTTTTCCTAGACGCCAGGAACGCCTCCATACGGTAGTTAGTCATTGGCTGGCAATTTATCACCAGTCACGGGATTCCGACGGTCTAAGCCTTACTTATTATGCGCGTGACTGTGCAGTCACGTTGCCGATTACATATAATTACGAACAGATTAATTAATTATAGCAACGTAGACCACCTGAACCTCTATAGATACGTACATATACGAAATAACAAGTGTCTTTGATAAAGCTGATAACTCTTCCTTGAGAGACACAAATATATATATCCGATGTTTAACGAACAGAAGCTTTTCACACTTCGAAGAGAGACTTTTATAATGTTTTCTGTGCGGCAATTATTTGTTGTGTTCTGTTGAATTATATGTTATATTACCTATTATTATTATATTAGATAGTATAAATTCCTCCTGCTTTTATATATATTAGATAAACGGAAAATATGGGATGAATATATGTTACAACATAAAATGTCATGTTAAATTCTCTTAATTAATTAGGCAGGCATACGAGTCACCGCACATGTCATTCACATTGTCACGGTAAAAACGAAAGACGTCGATAAAATATTAATATTACCAATACACTCGTCGTAAGTGAACTACGTACAAAACTTCATTTCAGTTCAACTGCATTTCATCATTGAAACGCTTACGATAAAGCTTCATCTAACGAAACACGTCCGTCAAACGTCCCTACATATCGACGTATTATACGCTACATTTAAATACGTTAGCACGTGTAACACTAACTATAGAGTCTAAAAAGACTAGAATCGCGAAGCAACTACTATTTTCCTTAGCCTTCGTCCTCGGCACGATACCAAAGAGTGCGTTCTGCAAAGAAACGCCTACGACAGTAACAGCACACGGAGACACGTTGAAACTTAGTAGCGGCGAGTTTAAACAGTTCTAGGCCGGCAAGTATTCAGAATATAAGCAAGGAACAACGTTGCAAGAAGCGTCTCGGCGTCGGTTGAAATTACTTTAAAATAGATAGAAAATAAAAGGACGAAGGGTAGAGGGTGGTATGGGCAGAAGAAACGAAGCAAAGAGCGAAGAGAAGAGAAAAGAGACGAGGGCACGCGAAAGACACGGCATTGATTTATGTCTCCGACGTGGAGGTGGCCTCTCAGCGGTGAGCTACATCTTAATATTTTCGTGGCGCGTCGAAGCCAATTGCTTTGGCAGCAGCTCCCGGCGGCCGTAATGAAACAACGCGCGGCGTGCCGTAGGAATAAATATCGCGACGATGCTGCGTATCTCTCGATTACCACTGAAATCCCTCCATAGATCCTCGGACCGCCTTGTCCCGTGGATGCATAACACGGTTCGCAGTGCAGTAAAGTAGCGTGGGTGACACGCTGCATGATGGACCGAGAAGCAGGTGCAGGCCTCTCGCTTTTACTCCTCCCGCGTGCCACCTCCGCGAATCCATACGCGGTACGCATTTATACGACCACTGGCGTAGCATGTCGGCCTTTGTCGCTTTGATGCGTGCTACTCCTTTATGGACTACCCGTATCTTTCAGCCTCCCGGTTCTAACTCTTTGCTGTTCAATGGATTCGCCGGGCTTTCTTGTCCCGCCCCGGTTACTCTTATTGTACCGGCACAGACTGTTTTCAAGAACTCCCACTCGATGTTCGCCGCGGTGTGTTACGGTAGACTGTCATGATACTGACCAGCCAGAAAAGGATCACCAGAAAGATAATTAGCGTTCGAAAATAATCCCGTGCGCGAGCTTGGTTATAAGAATACGTTGAATTGCAAACGGGTCAACATTGATAGATCCTCTCGTCTTAAATAGTTGTATACATGAAATATTATTTTTCAAAGCTTCTCTCGGCGTTTAAAGCTATTTATAAGCTTAGGGAAGGAGGCCTTTTGTTTTTTAAGAAGCTACAAATTGTAGGTAATAAAGTAGAGAATAAATCGTAAATTTAGACGTATAAAAATTGTATAGAATGTGAATAAAACGCGAAGATATACAAAATATCTAAGGTAAAGTATCTGGCATGATATTTGGAGGGTGAAATAAGTTTCTTAATTTGCATAGATAAAAGCATGAATTTGTACAAACACTCGCAGTTTCTTAGATATCTGTTCAAAAGTTGAGCTAATTTCAATAAACATCGAAGCAAACTGATTTATAATTTAGCAATAGTTGAACCATAGTATAATGCTATAATACTGCTAATACTAGGCTTGCAAAAAGAAAGAATACAATAAAAACATAAGATAATGGAAAATATAAATATAAACAGCAGGAGCTTTCAGATACAACGATCATCTTATCCTACGCCTTTTCAAGAGAACTTGCGAATAGCTTAACGAAGAATCGTCGAAAGACGCGAGGGAAAAGGGTGACGAAAGGAGGCTCCGCGAACCACGAAGTGTCCAGGAAAAATTCTTTCCATGAAACGAGGGATGAGATGCTACTCGCGAAAGTACCTCTTCGAATCTACGTACTCAATGAGACGTGGAGAACGAGATGGAATAAACTTGGGCACCGGGTGGTCCGTTCTGAGATTTATGAATGGCCCGTTCTGGAACATTCGAAGGAAACAGTGCGAAAACTCGAAATGGATTTCGAGCTCTGCTCTCGCAAGAAGAATGCCGACTGATTCTGAATTTAGACAAAATACCTGCTTACAATATTGTACGCGTGAAACGAGAATGCTTTGGTTTATCCTCACGAGACGTTTATCCTCTTTTACGTGCCTGTTTTTGCGCCAACAAGTCCAATTTGATACTCTTTTAAGTTCCTAAAATTAACCTACATATTCTTGAATTTTATAGCTTTCGTTATCAAGTAGGTGTGACACGTGTGTTCCAAAATTATTTCTCACTCTTCCTACGATAAAAGTTATCGATAGATACGAATAAAATTATAGAAACTATGTGATATATAACTAGTTACGAAAGTCTTCATACAGTTCATCCTATGCTATGAAGATTAATCAAGAGCTACCTTGATTGTAAAAGAAGATTCCCAAAATATATTAACGTAAGCTATGCTTCTTGTAAAAATGGCACATTTAGCTGTAAAATAAGACGTACGAAGAGTTGCATAAATAACTATATAACGAACGACTTGCCACAAATAAGCAAATTTAGGTAAATAAAAGAATCTAAGATAACGTACAAAATTGAAGTGTCGCATTATCAAGCGTTGGCAGGAGAATATATCAAGTATGCGGTTGAATAACTGTCGAGAATATCAATGCGGATCTTTCAGCGTAAATACAGAAGCGAGTCGTTGTCTCTGTCCGAGTGTCTTTTATTCCGAGAAGTCTTTTAAAGTGCGCACAAGAACCGAGTCTCTGGAACCCTTTCGATGGTCCATGACACTTCGCGGAAACTAAATAGATCACGCGGAAGGGTAATTACAAGCGTCTCCGTGAAAAGGAAAGAAGCCCCGACGCTGCCTGGAAAAATAAAGAGAGAGAAAAAGAAAAACAGAAAGGAGGAAAAATGAAGGGAAAAGAAGGAAGGAAGACGAAAAGCCTGAGCGAGCAACGTAAGCTGAAGCTTCTTTGATCCTCCCAATGCGTTATGCCCGCCAATGATTTAAGGGCGCACTTCGTCGGTACCTGTGCGCGAGCGCGCGCGCTCACACTCGCGACGGCCACTAACATCATGTTTAATTTGATTTATCGACGCTATTACGCGTGATGAAAAATAGCTGAACTAGGTTACGGGTTTGGGACAAGCGTCGCGGGCATCGTTGACAAGCCGAAAGTAGAGAACCGTTCAGGAACTTCCGCGTCAGCTTTATAACCGTTAATTTAATCTCCGCGAAAATGATGAATACCGTGAGTTATATGATCGGTAATTAATGTACGTTATTAGCTTGACTCTATTCCTTGCTAATTCGGATTTCTACTCTGAAGTGGACCGTGGCGGATGTAAGAATTTTGCAATTTTACGTTGTGTTTGATTCATGTTTCGTTAATGTTGCATTATTTTCTTCGTCGTTTACTAATGCCGTGATATATCAGCGAATATAAAATATGCAAATACGAATGGTACTTTACACAGTCAGATTTTATAACTTGTGAACCAACGATGTGCTAGGATTTCGATAAAGGTTTAAAAGGTTACGAATAGATCAATAGATATTTTTTGCCAGATATTTGATCAGTTGCCAATGTGACCAGAATGTGCCAAGAATTATTTTATAAAATCGACGCGGTCTTCGACGCAATCGAACGTAGGTAGAAACCTTAATAAGACCGTGAAGCAACAAAGATCACGTAGACGATAATTAAAATATCCTCCTCGGTGCTGTCTCGTTCGATGGTTTTGGTGCAACTCGTGGCTGGGACGTATTGAACGTGCCTGGAGCGAAACGACGTTGGTGATCCCGGGTCAAGCATTTACAAAACATTCGATCTGAATCCTTTTCCTACATATTATCCTATATTTAAATTTCAATAACTCGTAGAATAATATCATAAACGTTGAATAGCAAACAAACACTAAAAATCCATCCTGTTGTTTCTTAGTCGAAAGGGACACGAACTTTTTAAATGACAAAAGATTAATGCATTTATGTCATTCCAAATTTGCATTGGAATCTTGTATATATTTGTAAAAGACTCTGTTCCCTCATTTCCCTGTTCTGCATAAAAATCAATATATGTAGCAGTTCCAACAATGAAAACTTATGAATAGAGGTGCTTCAATCACAAACTAAAAAACCAAATTAAAAATGTCGGTTCTTCGAATATTGCAACTTCGAAAAGTGATTCTAACGTGCATGTTGTCTATTGTTAGAGGGAACTTTGGTATCGTTGAAAGGCAAATCGCGCGGTTAATTTCCATGGAGAACAGAGGCTGCGCTGTAACCGGAGGGCGAATTTGTAAGCGTGCATCATGCGACTTGGTCGTCCCTTCTCCCTTCTGCCGCGGCAAAGGTGTAGCGGGCGAAAGGTAATGGTCCCGGTAATATCGGTGCTGTGTGTGGGGCCCGAGTTGCACTACTAGTAATTGATTGGTCATACCCCCCGTACCATTACTCGTTCAAACTTCGCCTCTCTTGGTTTCTCGGCCTTCCGTGACCCTCTTTTTGTTCGCCTCGAGGTTCTCGCATTTTTCGACGTGGAAATCCTCCTTTGTAGCAAAGATTGCTTTGTTTTTCACACATCGAACACGTGAATTTCAGCCCGCCCGCGTAACATACGCCACGTATTTTGCATAACTTCTCGGGACTTCGATGATATGGCTAAAAAAAAAAAAAAAAAGAAAAAATGACGAGCTGGGCATTGTTGTTTGAGCCCTTGTAGAAGTTTTCAGAAGAAAGTAGTACTTTTAAATTTCTGACAGAAGAGTAATTTGTTTTACAACTAAAACAGTAATGGCTGATGTATAGTATAGGTATGATTTTAGTGGAAAAATTTTAAATAGAAGCAGTGTGTAATTAGAATATATATTAGAATGAGTATAATAATAATGAGTATAAAAATATATTCGAGAGTTTCTGCGATAAAACGAAGGAGTGTCATCGTCAGATTCGCGTCTGATAGCTCTCCTGTCTCCTGCTGACCGGGCTTTGTAATTTTATTCACTCGGAAGTTTATCGTCATAGAGCTGCTTTCCTTATAATTGGAAGAATTTATTGTGCCTGCTGAAAATAAGATTATAGTCACGGTTCGAATTTATTCGGATCGTAAAGCGCTACATTATGTTATTTCAAAGGAAGAGTGCGCTCTTGCATCTATTTCGAACTATGAGCGTTCACCATATCCACTGGTACTTATCACGACCAGGAGAAATATTGTCTCATCCGAAAGCGTTCGGATCGTGAGTTTTATTGTTCCGCTTGTTCTCTATGCCAAGTGTCATTTTAAATTGTGCCATTAACAGCTATAAATACCTTTTAAATGTTTCTATTTTGAGTGAAAGGCTATTGTGCCACGATAAATTATGTCATCAAAGGATTCCTTTGTGTTTTCGATGATGGCGAAACGCTTCTCACATACAGACGGAACTTTGTATTAGGAAATTTATATCGTCAAGCTTATTGATACGCTCATTGTCGCGTGTGTACTGTGAAATTTAGCAAATTACCTATAGCAAACGATAAATTATTGCTCGTTTACTTTTGACTAATTACGTGTTGCAAACTTCTATTTTTTTTTCATTTATTTTATTTATTGCTTGGTGAGGAAATCCTTCCATAACAAGTGCCATTTAATATTTCACCGATTAAATTCCAAACTCTACCTTCTTTTGTACTTTTCGGAGGGAAGTATCTTATTCTGAATTAATATTTTTCTTTTCTGTAGACGACAAGAATTTTTGTCCACCCTGGAAAATCCACTGAAACTCTTCATATTTTAACGCTGCTCAATTATTATTTTGATTTTCGTCATCTCTATTTTCCAATTGATAACATTCTGCAACCTCCTACAAAAGAGTCGTTATCGATAAAAGAAAAGTGAGTCGATGGTTAGTCGTTGCAACGTTTGATCTATCTCCTTTCGTCGAGTGATTGTCGCAGGTTCTCAAGTCGACCGCCTCATAATCCCCGTAACACTTAGTAATGGCCAGTTAAAGAGCAATCTTCGGCGAATTCGAAAATGGCCATAAAATGGCCGGTGATCCCCCGCGCGCGTTCACGCGAGACTACATTACCGATTGTACGCGATAATTATAGAATAAATAAATTCACGTCGTGTTGGAATGCGTATAATATATCTACGTCTGCCAAATGGTACCGAGATACAGTCGTATATCACTGTGCGAGTTATAGGCTCCTCCCGGTAACTCATTGCCGAGCGTATGTCGTTTCTAGCAATGCGTTTGGCTCGCATCCACTAGTCTATGGCGCGTATCGTACGGTCTTCGGGAATCGATGGCATTTTAAACAGATGAAAATTCCTGAGAATTGGAAAACCGGTTCACGCAGATTCAACCGCCTCTACCATGTTGCGTGCGTGATTCGAAAGCTGGTGAATAATTGATAGTTATCGATAACGAAATCTTTTCCCTTCTGCTTTTTCATGTTGCGTGGAAATTGGTAATAGATTGTGAAAATGACTAAAGTTATGGATATAACTTTAAATTTATAAACGTCCAACAAGCGATTCTTCCAACGTCAAAATAACTAATGGAGTCAGATTTTCCAAACTCTTAACTTCAGCTATTTTCAGAAATTATTATTGGCACCTCCACGTGTGAAACTATTTTTAGTTCATGAGTAACAGCGAATAAAATATCGAACAGAAAAAGAATTGGCAACTTGTAATAACCAGAAACTGCTACCACCTAGTCATAGATCGTAACGTTTGGATTAGATTTGAGTTAGTTTATCGCGTAGAATGTAGATAGAATATAACAGAAATAAAATGTTGCCAATCTTTTGCCAGTACAGTGCAGGTAGCCTAAATAATTTAGAACGAATATGCATAAAATATCACGAGTATCATCGAGCAGTGTACACATTTTACACACCTCTTTTAAAAGATGTATGGCGTTACTTAGTATTTCTCTGTCTGTCGTTATTGTACATCCGAGCTATCTTAGAAAGCTTAAGGTGTACGGAGAGTAGATTGCAGTTTCTCTGCAGCTATACATCTTGCTGGCCAGGCTTCGCGGTAATATAGAAATTCAATCGTTCAGGCAATTATGCGTTGCGGCTGTTATTATGGCTCCACTGTGTCCGCCGACCGGCCCATTCTTCGGCCTCGTCCGCCGCGTATATATAATATTTTATTGGCTTTGTTTATGACTCGCTAGTGTTTCTTTACTGTCTCTCAACAGCAAAAGCCTCTTCCGAACACCTACGTTGCACGCTATATTTTTTAATCCCCATTTTGTTAAATCTTGATCTTTGAATTGCCACTTGTATTTATCTTACGGTTCATTGTTGATACAGGAACGTCAATATTCATGCGAGGAATCCAGATGAACAATGATCATAACTTATTAAAGAATGAAATTAAGATTTTACTAGTTTGTAATGTAAACTAAAGGAAATAAGATTAATATCTTAGGGTTATTCAAGTTATTCAAGGAAACTTCTTTGCCTTTTTTACATCAAAAATACAAAAATACAAAATATTCGAACAATGAAAAATAAATAAATTTATGAAAGCACGTCTTCTGCTTTTTTTAATCAAATTAAACACTCGTCACTAGGCTGTAAATATTGAGTGATTAAATATTGATTTAAAAAATAGTGAAACCTAAGTAGAATTTTCTTTCACCTGCGAAATATTATGACATTGCATTATCTACTTTCGCGTATCGTCCACATTTGCCCACCTTTCAGTTTCCCATAAATGACTCAATGATTCACTTTTAGATCGCCCCTGCAGGGTTAAACAAACGCTGTTTTCTAAAATCTCCACTAATTGCTATAATCCGTTACGCACAATGGTTCCTACATGGTCAGACCGCGTGAGTATAGATACAGAGAAAGCTGTCAATGCATTTTTGATGGCAGCAAACTCCAACATATTGCCGGAAGCAACCGGAGCCCCTCACGAAACATTTTTTACGTCAAAGGGAATGGCAAATGAAATAACGTTTGCGATCTTATCTCGTCAGGTATTTTGTCCATGCCCTCCCGCATCAAAGGTTATGACCAAACTCCGACTGACGATTAAACACAAGTGCAGCAGCACGTGTGTGTACGTGATGTGCGTGTATCGAAGATCCATGTTTCGTGCGTGGGGTACGATCATCTCGACGTAGACGTTCACAATAGCTTCTGTTTAGAGTACTTATGGCCCGAAGGGGGTTGAGGGGCTGCCGGGTAACCCAAGTCAGCCATCTTATATCGAATAAATCATCGCGGACACGTCAGAGATATCATTGAGTCAGTTGACGGGTAGCATCGCCGTGTCCGATGCAACGGGTGTCGCAAGAGTATCGGACACGCGTGTGCCCGCCTCTCTTATCAGTAGATGATGCGGGTTAATTAATCGTCCGGAACGCGAGAACGTGATAATGGTTAGACTTGATGAACTTTATCTCGATAAATTCCAAACTGAATGGAATTCGTATTACGTTCGAGTATACTTAAGCGTGTACTTTGAAATTAATTAGAATACTTGAATGTTTAATTTGTTAATTAATTTATTTATTAAACCGGTTGAGGGGTGGACTATACAGCGATTGGTTTTACGAATTTGATATTTAATCATTTTTTTTTTTTGCTTTAATATAAAAATAACACATTTCAGTGAATTTTCATGAACACTGTCAATTATTATTATTAGATACACTCTGTATTTTTGTAATTTAAAATTATTTCATTTAAAATCATAGCATTGTTGAAGAAAGTTACGTTCAAAATTATTTGAAAAAATCTGGAATTAAGATTGATCTAAGAAATTAGAATGACTAAAAGACAACGCTAGAATGGCTTAAAGAAGAAAGATGGACAACAAAATTACGTTGCAAATCCTTCTTTCATGCTACTTAGTGAAATATATGTGAAGAAGATTAAAATATATTTTTCAGAAGAGTTTGACGCGTAGAAAAATAATTCAGGCAATACAGCGCAGAAAATACACGGGGTATATTTCGAAGCGTAGTGTTACAATAGGTGGATAGTATTGCGTATCAATCAGATGCCGAGGGCCACATTGTCTTACGCGTCAGGCGAATAAAGGGGCGCCTGGCCCTTATGCTTGAGGCCCCGAGTGCCCAGCAGCTCGGGACCACCCGGACTGAACCTATAGACCCGACAAGGATCGTATTGACTCCGCACAACTCTGTCGAATCGTAGCCACGTCCTTGAGTCAAGTGGCTTACGGTGCATCTTGCTGCATCCGAAGGTGCCCTACGAGATAAGAAAAAAGAAACGGTTATCCGGTTCTTTCGAATATGACTAGTAGGAATTGTTAACCGTCGAATCAAGAAGTCCTTTGTCAAGATTTCGATAATTTCTCTTCGCGTGTGTCGTTCAAGCACTGGAATTTTCTAAAATAATATTGCACGACATTTTTCACTTTCACTTATTTTCATGAAATTAGATCTTGATCAAAGTGCTCTCAATTAATGCTCCATATGTGAATATGTGATTTCTTTTTAATATCTTTTTTTTTTATAAATTTAAAGTTTTTAATATTCCAGTCTTTGAAAACATTTGAAAAAATTCACGAATGCTTATCAATGTCGTCAATATATCGTATAATCTTTTGTTGGGTCAACGACAGATATTTGGAATTTTGTCAATAAAAATGTAGATTTTTTTTTCAAGAAAATTCAAACACGGAATTCGCAATTTAATTGAAGGTTAAAATTTCAAATAATGTTGCAAATAATTTCCAATACTTACATGTATAATTTTCAGTATCTCAATACGTTCGAATCAGGTATAAATCGAGAGCAAAATGGAAAATAATTCTCGTAACAGCGTTATTCATAATGATAAATTTTTCGCGGACGAGTGATCAGTTGGTCAAAAGCTATCCGTGGACAGGAGTCTGCGAATGGAGAGGCCCAAAGAACCCGCGAGAACTGAGTACACAGTAGCAGACTTCTCATATAATGCGATATAATCACCTGGCATGACTACACACTATCTGATCCGCACGCACATCGAACCAGACGGCGTACGGTGATGGCATTGGGACCTCTCTTGTGCGTGTACGGAAATCAGTAGTCGGGCTGCGTTTCAATTCGAAGCGATCATTACTCACTGCTCCTGATATTACTTCAATTCAATCAGTGTCTTCCTACTGGCTGTGGCCTGGCCGACTCGTGTGCGGGTCTCCCGACGACATTCACATTCGAACACGCACCTATGGCCACGCGTAGTTCAACGCGGTCAGGTGATGAATGGCTTCGGCCAGTTCTGGAATGCGGTCTCGCGCATCGATGTTATTGGCTGATTTTTTGGTCGATCCCGTGGGCACAAACAACTGCGGGAACATCTTATCTCGAATACCTTACGGTTGCTCCAGGCAGACGCCTCCCTGTTAAATTGATCGTCGTCAAGGTTCGTACGATTTCGAGAAATTCTGTAAAAAGTGTTTAGCGCTCCCTTGCGTTCGGCGCCGTTGATGCGTATAATTTTACTAAGTGAGGTAAAGTGAAGTGTATGGTAAGTCATAGATTGAGTCATAAGTAATATATTACTTTCTTCAGCAAATCCTCGAGGAGGTTTCTAATACTGAAAAGAAAACAGCTACTATTCATTGTAATATATCAGTCATATGTCGATGACTTGTGCTTTAAGATCATGTACGAATGATGAATTATATGCACAAATTATAGTGTCTTTTTCATTGATTTACAAGCTGTTCGTTGTAGCTATTGAAAATATCCAGGTATTTTGGTAAAATTGGTATTGACTTTCATTTAAGTAAAAACATATTTGTAAGTAATAACAAATGACTTTTGATTTTCATTATAGCGTTTTAGTGATAGTCATATATAGTATAAACCTGTAATTTAATCTTCAATTCTAATAGTTTTTCATTGTTTATACATGAAGTGTAAAGAACCTCGCCTGACTGTGAATAAATGCAAGACGTCTGGTCATATGTTCAATTTGATTTCAATCAAATCTACTCGAATTCATTGTGTTATACCACTGAAGCTACGTTTACGTATCAAGTCTGGAACCGATCTTGATATTCTTTTCTATCAAGTAAAATTTCGTAGGTGAAACACAGAACTCCGAATAATCGTGCTTCCTTCAGTGACCCTCGTTCATCGTATCGTCCATCGGCGTAGCAAGTGGATAATTCGAAATTGGTAATCACGCGATGGCGCCAACCTTTCCGTCAGCAATCTCGAGTTTTGTTATTCCTCGATACTCGGTCCTTCTCTCTGCTTCGCTCCTTGTTCCATTTCCTTTTCCTTAACCGAGCCCTTCGTCTCTCTGTTTTCGTCTTTCTCCTGCTTTGGTGCAGTCAGTGTTCATCTTCCTGGCGAGAAACTCGCGTTGCCAGTGTACACGGCATGTGGGATGATTGTGTGCAGAGTGGAACGTTCCGGTGCCGCGTCAGAGGTTTGTCTTTGTGATGGCCGACGCAATGTGCAGGGACGCGACCGGCTACTGGGATACGCGTTGAATTATCTACTACGATAGTCCCTTCAACTCGTGCCTCGGATACCCACGTTCGCTGCTATCCGCCTACTTCTCCTCCTACTACTTCGCTTCTTCATCTCGCGGAAGAATAAAGACCGAGAGGAACAAGGTCTATCGTCCTTGAGGATCCCCCGGGATCCGATACCATCTTTTACCTCCTTTCAAAGCAAATGATTTCCAATTTTTAGACAATAATTGGAACGACCCTGTGGACTTGGGAAAATTTTATTTCGACATATAGATGAAAGGTAATAATTTAAAATAGTGAATTGTGCTATTTCTATTTTAGGAATAACATACGTAAGGTAACTCTACTTTCTATTAATTGTATTTTTTCAAGTAGTTGCCTATTTTAGTTAAATCTTCGAAATAAGTGTGAATTTTAATATTAATTCGAATCATAAAGTATCATAGTATTGGATCGTAAAGTATTCTACAGATATCCTTACCCTATGGGTTGGAATAGGAAAAATTTAGCCAGGTAAATGAGACTAAGTTAACGCTTGTTAAATCAGTATTACGACAACATTTGGATAGATAAGATCTACCTTATACATCTCAAGATCGCATTTATCATCAGGAATTAGAACTGCAGGATGTCTGGAACAAGTTTTTGCATCTGGATCAGTGTAGCAACGTATCGCAGACAAGTTTAATTCCGAACAAGTGCCCACACCGTCAATTCGAAAAGGAAGATGCAGCCGGCTGATATCAAGTCCTGGCTCACGAAGGTTAGAGTCCAGAAATTACGAGGTCACGATCTAATCCTTCCGCGTGCATCTAATGTAAGTCTCTGGTTAACGATACCGCAACGACTGGTTTCTCGTCGCAAATAGATTGCACCGTGCGCCCAGACAATGATAATCGCTGCTCCTTCTGTCAGAGACGGATAGGAGCAATCGGTACACCCAAGTCGGACCGTGTGAATTTCCGATCAAATCGGTCTCCCTCGGATTTTTCACTAATTCTATGTATCGTTGAATTTTCCTTTTTAGATAATTACGCGATCTTATTTTTATTGATCTTATAGTAGATTTGGATTTTTATATAAGAAATATTATCTATTAGCAACGTTTGATCAATTGTTGGCATTCTTGACTTTTTTATAATTTATTTCAATGAGGAGCTAAAATTAACGATATTCTCTGTAACATCTAGTAACTATCAATATTTACGTAAATTCATATTTTTGCGAATATATTGGAATCCGGAGTATTGTTTTGCCCACTAAATAGATATTACAATAAGTATATTATTCTTTGGATATCTTCGTATTGTGTTTTTTCCGTACATGCACTCTAGCAATATTGAAGAGCTTAATGAATATCTTGAATTGCATTTTTATAAATTATATCGTAGGTTTCGAATCGTTCATTGCTCTAGCTTCCTATGGTTTCGATCTTCTAACGACCAAAGATATCGAAAATGTTTGGTGTACAATAATACTTGCATCGACATTCAGATTCGCCAGATTTCCTGAGATCTCTGACTCCCTGCAACCGGACAATAAATGCTGCGGTAAGAACAGGGGGCAGTAGATTATTTCCAGTCAAATGATCAAAATTACAAGGTTCGCCTGATGATGTTCCCCCGGACGTTGCTAAGGGTAACCTCGACTTTACCCTACCGTGCTGATTTTTCTCCGTTATGATTGGTTAAGTAAACTTGCTGAAATCTCGTCGTCTGGAGTGAAGAATACTAAACACTGTGGGAAAACAAACAGTGATTATTATATTATCCAATATCATGCTCGCCGCTGTTATTTGCATAGCTTATTTCCTAAGAGATTTCAAAAATAACAATTCACTTTGCTAGGTTATAATTTGAAAATAAAAGAGAGTAGGGATTAACTGTAATACAAATCTTAAGTTTTTCTTAAAGTTTCTGTCAGCATCGAAAATTTCAAAAAATTGGAGATGTCCATTGACGACTAAGAATACTTGTGCAGTGCAATGATAGTAACGGAGAATCTTTTTAAAATTCCAATTCGATAGAATAATTTTCTCTTGAAAATAAGATCTTATCATATTCTAATCATTTCTACTTCGAACAGAGCCGAACTCTCGCCACGATTTATCACGGATTCGCAACAATATTTAATGACGGTCCGATAACAGCGACCAGGCTAAATTGTTTTCCAGCAAGGACTTGCGAGTCGAGCAAAGGAAACGAATTGTAAAGAAGTCAGCATGGTCAGGACAGGTCCGATATTCTCGGAGATTGGCACCGACCCACGCCAGGAGGAATTACAAAATTAAAATTCAATTATACGCCGGGTCGGACGTGGGCTGCCGAGATATTTCCAGGAGTTTTCTCCAAGTACGGTTTCGAAAGACATCCGGGGAAATTGCGTCGCCCATTCACGGGATCCCGGATGATCGCCGGGAGACGTCGCCGGTACGGAATGACAGGAACAATCTGCCGTTGTCATTCGTTTCGTGCCTGATTCAAGGCATGGCCCTCGAAGAAAAGAAACGGAGAATCTCCAAGCAATATCGCGACACTTGGAATCGGCATTTTTCTAACGAACCTCGCCTACGATCGAAGCTTCCGTACGAAAAATGACCCATACCAATTTTTACCTATTTTAAAAGTACAGAAAAATATTTTATGCAACATCTTTCATTTTTATTCAATAGGTTTCCATCTTGTCTCTACCTGCCAATATATCTAACAAGTTAGAATAGGCTTTTGTTATTTATATCGATAGTATATAATCGTTAAAGTTAGATTTGGAAAATATATATAAGTTCCACAAAAATCTGTACGACGATTGTCATATATGTATATAAAAGTACAATACACTCTGTATTAAAAATATCTTCTACCAAAAATGAAATAACACTATATAAAATTGTTTCACCTAAATACTTTGAACTCTATTGGGCAAACAACTACCAACTGTATTGATAACTACAAATTGATCAGATTTTTCTGGACTATAGCAGATGCTTTACTGTAATTGTAGTATCCACAAACACAAGGTGTATCTACGCTTTTTTCTCTAAAAGAGAAAATAAATTGTTTGCCTTGGTTTATGAGCAGAATGCAGGAACGAAACATGGAAGTTACATCTGGTAATAGTTGATCGAGTATCCGAAGGATTCGACATCAAAAACCAGTGGAATCGACGAAACGCGGGCCAACGTAAACGGAAATACAAGTGGCTTCGGGCGGTCCGTTAATTATTAAATTCCAGAACGATCTTCGTTGAATGAGGGAGGTTTTGACTTTGACGAAACCGTAGTCCCGTCGAAATACTTTCGCCTCCTCTCTCCGCCGCCACCGTTCACGGAGTCGCTTTCAGGTTCCCCTACGTTCCTGTGTTTGCATTTCGTTATATTCAATCGCGAACGGGAAAAAAGAGACGAGAACAATGCGAATTATGATATTTGTTTGCTCGGCCGGTCAGGAGAGTCCCTGGGGCGCGCGGCTCCTGCTAGAGGCCGAGATCGACCTTGAATTTATCTGCGCAAATCTGTACGCCGGGATGAATAATTATTGAATACGAGTAACATAAATATGATACACTGTGCACGGGGACTGGTTCTCGCACTGGGGACTGCCTTAAGGAACGTCCACACGAAACATGGAATTCGTTCGATTCCGGATTTTACGAGCGTCTCGCCTTTGTTCCATTGGGTTAGCTTATGGTCCAATTAAAAGAATATTCCTCCTTTCTGTGAAATATTCTTCTAAGTGGTTGAAAGTAAGAATAAATGTAAGATAAGCGTGAATAATGTTCACTACAGTTTTGGAAAGCTATGAGAAATAAAAAATGTTGGTATAAATATCAAAGAAGATTTCGAAGAGATTCATTACTAAACCTAAACCAATATTCATCGCTCAAATTATAGTTGATACAGCAATTTCGATCGGAGAACCAATTCGAATCGGTCGAACGATTGAAACAGGATACCCGATAACTAATACAGGAATTGGGATCGTGCTCACAGGGGGTCCAGGCTCACTCTTAATAGCCAGTTTTTGATTTATGTCTAATTGAAGTTATACTACACTCGCTAATAAATTATATTACCTGTACGATGTTGCATACTACATCGGTATCATAATTACGCCATTATATCTAAAAAGAGCAAACTGTTAAATTGAACATCATTTCTTACGTAAAAGTTAATTCTGATGAAATGAAAAAAGTTACTACTTACGTATAGTGGCTAGAAAAATACTCATAGCATCCATATACCAATTAATTTATTCCGAGTATATCGAATTTCATATCATTTGCCAGTACGTACTTTCATACGATTACAAAAATTTCATCCTACGAACATAAAATGTGAAACCTGATAAAAAAAACTGTGTTACGAACTAAAGGTATGTGCAAATATTTCTTCTTGCCACTATATATAATATCCACAATCTACTAGTAGATCATTAACAAATAACAAAACCGATATAAAAACGCAAAAAGCCATTGATTCCAATAATAGGAATCTCATAGAGCATCAACTAGCGCGAATTATATTTTCCCTGATACGCGTTGATATTTATATATTCAGCATCAAGGTATGGGGTGGAAGGGAAAAGGGTGGATAGCGGGTGCAGCCGGTGTCTCGATAGTTGGAGGCCAGGAGTCGGGCAAAGTTTGGCTGTTCGTATATCGGATGCTCGCGGATTTTAATCAAGCAGCATCTGAAGGGGGGACTTCGGGGGAATAGCCTGAGTCGCGAGATGGTGCCGGGGCACCACGGGGGTTCGACACGTACAATAACCGGCGTGAGGCGCGGGGCGCCTGTACCCCAGGCCAGCCTATATGTATGTTTATATACCTGGTCTCCGGCAGGCAGCTCTTCCCTCCGTTCATTCTTCCTCGACCTGGCGCCTTCTCTCTCTTCTCGCGCGAACACCTCTCGGAATCACCGATTTTATGGGCCACCTTCGACGTTTAATGAAGGAACTTTACGAGGCGGGATTTTGTTTTAAAGAGTGTATCCGGCCTCGTCGATAATTTTCGCATAACGACGAGCCACTATCCTGCCTTCTCTCTTGCCCCGCTGTGTGTCCTGTTTCGGACTGTTCCTTCCTTTTTCATTGTTCCTCTTTATATTCCTTTTCTGGGGGAATCGACTGGCTATGGTGGTGTCTGAATACTGCAATTTTACCTGTATATTTTTTAACGCTAGAATTATCGGTGATTGAAATATGAAACTTGTACCAGAGATATTAAGGAAGATACGCGAAAAATGATATATAACGGAGGAAATCTTTCAGATCCCTAAAAACCTGTAAATTTATAAAATTTCCGTGGAAAATTATGAATTGGTTATTTCAACCATTCTGATAGTTCCCGTAACGTATGTTCTAAAAAGTAACGTATTTCATTTCTTTCGCTGAGAAATATGAATTAAATGGTATTCGCCATCACTGAAACTATCCTCGAATTTAGGCAGATTGCATTTTTTGATAGATTCGTCGAGGTTTATCAATTGATAGATTTGCCATTGTCGTGAAATTACTGTTACAAATTGCAGATTTTTCATTGTTGGATAATACGACGTTGTTACCGGTGCAAAATTCCGGCCGAAACTCATCGGCTGTATCCGAATTCAAATAAGTATGTCGCAGGATCGTTTATTTATTCTCGGAAGATCTCATAAATAATTCCAGGTTATCTATCGCTGCGTTCAATCGGTAATTACCCTAGCCTGGCGAGGAAACCGAGGCTTTCCCCGGGGCCGCGCAGCACGGAGTCTTTAATGGCTTTCCAATTAATATTTCCGCTGCGATTCAATTAAAATTCAATTAATCAGTCGACCGAGTTTGGCCTGCCGCCGTTGACTAAGTCGTGGAATTAAATTTTAATCTGTCCCATATTAGTTATGGATCTGTTTGTTGCGACGTGTTCTCGGTTGCTTGCCGGTTGCCGCTTAAGAACTAGATCATTTTGTATCTCAATGAGGAAGAGAGAGAGAGAGAGAGAGAGGGGAAGGAGCATGGAAGAACGGAAATTTAAATAAGGGAGAGGAAAGTATCGATGGAATTTGTATTTCATGAAATAGCGTAGAATCAGGTTCATAAGAAAATTTAGAAGAAGGAAATCATAAAAATAGAAGAATAGTATCTACTGAAAAACTTATCTACGTTATATGGATTTGTAAAATGTCACATAAATAGATCTTTTCTCTTAATTATTAGGTCCAGAAACAGACAAGAGAATTGACTATATCGCTTATATATTTCATGGGAAGATTAGTTATTTCACTAAATGATTCATTTTATATATCCCATACGATATCGTTATTTAGAAGTGTCACGCTCGGTATCTGAATAATTCAATTATTTTCATATAAATGGTATCTGAAATGAAACAAATATACGAGAAAATTCCACAACAAGCTAAAGATAGAAAAAATCGATAGGAGAGGACAGAGGGCGAAAGATGAGGTTGGAAAGACGCCGGGCTGAAAGTGAAAGTAAACGTGTCGCTTAAAAAGTGAAACAAGTTAGAGCGGAATAAGACACGATGGAAGGAAAAAGGGACGAGAAACTAAGAAAAAGGAAAGAATTAAGAAAGAAAGGGGATGTTGTTGGAGAAGAGGGAATATCTAGACAGAAGGATCTTGGGAGGCAGAGGTCGTCTAAGAGCAAAAGAGAGACGTACAAAATAGTCTGCATCCCACCCGCTGACGCTGTGCACAGTATCGAGCGTGCAAACAAATTGTCTTGTTTTAAAGGAGCAAAATCAAGCGTACGCTGGTCAAGCATACCGGTACGGTTGCTAGTATGTCGTCGTTCCTGGCGGCTGCTGATATTTAATACACGATTCTTTGCTGCATATTCATCGTATTGGCGCGAGATCCACGGGGGCGCGGTGAATCGTGTTCCTGGTAAACTTACACGGTGTACGCGGCAGTAAATATATTCCTGCATCGATATTTTAACGGCAATGCGGCGGCCACGTCTCCAGAAGAATTTCGAGGACGATCCTTAAGCTCCTTGCACAGAGCGATCGTGTTCCTTCTACGCGCGCTAACTGCGTTCCCACTGCTTAATTGTTCGCCTGGATCTTGCTACCATTTAATCTTTAATTGCCGCGTTAACGATTTACGATCGCTTAATGATCGTTTAACAGGGCTCTTCGAACTCGACATTTGTAAGAAATCAATTTCTTATGCTTATGCCACGGACGTAATTTACTTGTTGGAAGACTTAACAGGTACTTTAGTAGTTGAACATCTTTTTTAGAATTCCTATAGATTTCAGTTCAGACATAATTTTATATTGCACGGTTTCGAACGGTTATATGGAAGTTTTTCCACGAGGAAAATACAGACGTCAGACGTGCGTAAATTTCTTGCTCTTAACGCGAAGAGCTGAAAATGAAATTGGTTATTTTCAAAGATAGGTATTAGATATTGGTCGGAAGTGAAAAAAGTTGTGTAAATAATCCCACAGAGGTAGTATTAAATCGAGCGAATGTGAAAAGATATGACTAAAAGATATACCGTCTTCCTATTGCAGAATATTAAGTAGAATAAAACTGCGTAAGTAAGTAGATTCAGCCGTGGATAAGACTGTTCTGCAATTTCTCATGCGTTCAATCAGCAATTATTTATTCCCTTTTTTATACATCGTTTATATAGAGCCTCCTTAATAAAAGTTATTAACAAAATTGTTTAAAAATAATCAAAAGCAAAGAGTCTTAAAATAAAACTTCACGTCAATTGATAAATAGCTACTTGACTAGAAACGATCCGAAGTTTTAGATTTCCCGTTAAAAATTTCATTCATACGTAATTACGTGAACCATTTCTTGCAAAAAATACAACTGCGTAATTTCTTGTTTCAAGATATTTCAAACGTAACATCGACCTGTTCTCTTTTAAAATTAGATTTATATTATCTTGGAGTAGGGTAGCTGTAAGGAAAGTAGGCAGGAAGTAGCTACGGTGGAGTATCTTGGAGGAAAAATTGATCGAACCTGAAACCCGGAACTTTTATTCGCTAGATATCCGGGGGTGAGTGCCCCGTTGACTGTTTGCGCGATATCGCAGCTAGAAGCTTCTGACCCTCTCTCCAACCCTTTCTTGTCTGTCCTGTTTGGGTGCAGGTGTTCCGGAGGTGGTGATAACTCGACTCGATCCATCACTGCCTCGGCCGCCGGTCGAAGAGGTAGTCGAAGGTGGTTTAAGGCGGTTTAAGCTGTACGAACGGGACGTGCACGCGCGCAACCGTGTAGACACCAGGCCTTCATGCTCGAATTGCCTTGGTCGTTACCAGTACAGGTAACTAACTGCGTGACGAAATATATCACAGCAATCGATAGAGCCGGCCTCGACCCCAAGTCGAAGATCAATGCGACTAATCGTCCAAGTAACCCTTCCCAGATTATATTCTGTTATTGGACAATATTCTTAGAGTTTCTTGCGTTGGTCACTTTCTGTTAGATTTTTGCGATATGAAATATAAATAAGTATCGATGGAGTATAATAAGGAAGTCCTAGGAAAAGTAACAATTAGAATATTTTCATGTAATGTCAGTTGACGTTGTTTATGATAAGTTTACGAATTTTTAGACTCATGACAGAGGCAATAAGATATGATGCATTGTATTATAATTGGTATTATATCATTTAATCAATTTCATGCAATGACAACGTAACAAGCAAAAACAACAATGCACATTACACTTTCAGATTTCTAATTAGTATATGTAATAATTCCTATAATTAACCATTAATCTGTAATTAAATTTCTATCATATATTAAATCAAGCAGGTTGAAAGTCCCAGTTATGAATTCATGTTACAATATCAGGAGGTAACAGTATGAAATCTTGAATAAATTTCGCTCGTTACATTTTGTAACTCCATTTACTGCTTCACCTATTTATATCATAAAAATGTATTGTTATATATCTTTGACGAAGAATTTATATTAAAATTCGCATTGTATTATTCGCATAATCTATTGTGTTTCAAACGACAATCTAAACTTAAAGCACCTACATGCGCTGATAGAAATATACAGTAAAGAGTCGAAGTGGCTCCAATTTCACGGGCGTACATCGAAGTTTTTCGTTGTTTCCACGCGACTTCGATATTTCCCCAAATTTATCGCGCAAAACTAATTCAAATTGCTCGCCGTTCCCGCGGCAGAATTCCGATGCGTCTTTGCATCATCAATTACGGGACCCGATGCGCCGGTCATGGTAGTTTCACCCGTGAAAATGCCCGCCCCTTCCCCTTCGTCCTGCGCATTCTCTCATCCCTTGGGAAAATTCAGACGATTTTCCACGATCGTGAGCAATGTCGATCACGCGACACGGTCGCACGACAAATCCGTACAATAACCTCGCACCTCCGCTGCCACGTGAAATGTGCAAATGTGGCCAACCGACACGAATCGGTGCGCAAACTGGTTGAGTTACAACCACTACCGGTTATAAAGTCCAAGGAGAGACGTCGATACGTACAGTACAACAGGCAACTGTGGTGAGACTACAGGAAAAAGGGGAAGTGTATTACATGTACAACATTCGTGCACGGTATTTAAAAGAAGAGTCGTGATAGTGAGATAGAATTTGTAAGATAATTCGGACAGGAGTAAACTATGTAAATTGGTTACAGACATGGTTCGAGTTTGCAAAACCAGTCACTGATATTCACTTTGCAAAACATGAGATTTTGATGAATTTTATAGTTAACGTTAGGTAAGTTAGGAAGAGGTTTTGCTAGGAGATGGCAAGAATCAGAATTTTGTACTAAATTTTGTACATGTATCTACTTTGTAAAACCAGTCACTGATATCCACTTTACAAAAATGAGATTTTGATGAATTTTATAGTTAACGTTAGGTAGGTTAGGAAAAGGTTTTGCCAGGAGATGGCAAGAGTTTCTCAGAATTTTGTACTAAATTTTGTACATATATCTATGTATACATAATTTTTAGAGCGAGAATGATATTAAAAAATTGGAAAATTACTAATTGATATGGTGTAAAAAAAGTATTCTTCGAAACCTAGTATAAGTTTCTTGTAAAATTCGGGTGAAGACACCTTAATAATAATAATACCGTTAATGTACATGAGAAATGTTTAGAATCATATTTTTAACATATATGAAAACAATAGGTACATTATTTGTCAGTAGAATGTATAACAGTTTAAGCACAGATAATGAAAATCATAACTGAACGATAGAATGATGAATTATCAATTTAAAAGGAATCTGAGAAGATGTACAGTAGACACACAATTAACGGTGAGATACAGTAAACGCAACAATTAAAAATAAATAGGTTCGTTACATGCGCGTGTAAATTATTGCGTTTCCTTCGATAATAACGGCCTATATTACACAAGAACCTCCGACTGGTTTTAACAACTCGCGTATTCTACGCAATGGAAAAAAAAGGATTCTAATATTAGACGATAAATGTGTTAAGAGTAATCTATGCAAGGAAAAAAGGGGTATCCTGTGCGTCATTGTGCGTGCATGCAAAACGGGGGAGTAGGATGTGCATTTGCATTACGCGTATTATGTGCATGAATGAGTGTCTGCGTAAAGGAGAAGGGATAATAGAAAGCCAACATGTGTATACACGATACATTCGAACGAAAGGAAAAGAAAGTATACCTTTCGTTGTGTTACGTTCGCCGACTGCATAAAGGAGTCCAATATGTAAAGGGTGGGATCGGAAGGGGGTGGAAATCGAAAGAAAACACGCGTAAAAGAGAGCACGAAACATGGGAAAAGAAAAGGAAGGTGTGCAAAAGTCAAAGCAAAACGAGAAAGAGAAAGGGGTGGTTGTTAGTAGCCCCTGGGTAATATCTCGGTGCCACGCAATTTTTAATATCGAAGGGTGTTTTCTCACCTTCAGCACAACGCTGGGTGGCGGATTTTAAATTTAAAGGTCGCGACTCTCCACTATACCTATCTATCCGATATGCTAATGGCGTAATATGTAGTCACGAGGTCGATGTGATAATTCCACCATAGTTCAACTTCTTGGATCTCAAGAAGCATAAACAATACGTTCGTGTGGTAGATAGATAAGATAGCGAGGTCGAGCAAAAAATTTTACTTTTGCGGTGAATTTAAAGAGACACACATGTTATGGGGATCCATTTAATGATTTATTTGAATTTTAGATTCTTTTATTTATGATACTTTCGTGTCCTCAAAAATCTGATAGAGAAATTTGTTTAGTATCGACACGAGATTCTTACAATATAATTAACTTTTTCAATACGAATTATTCTTTCGTACTATAGAAAATAAATTTTCTTGTCTAGCGCTTTCATTCTTAACCTTTTTAGCCTATCCTCAGACCTTTGCTCGAGTCAGAAAACTTGCTAATCGGTGCTAATACAAACTATCTACTGCTAAGTGTAGATAACCGTACACAGATAATATAAATTTTCCTAGGGCGTACGAGAGTATTATGAAATATCCAGAAGAATAATCAGATATTGCGATGAAATTGTCCAATATTACGGTTCGCAGAGTGTTTGCAACATAAAATTTGCAACGGTATAAAATACAACGGGCACAAATGAAAATTTCCACGTCGGTATGCTGGAGGTTTGAGGTAAAACGGGGGTTAACGCGATGGATGGAGTGAAAAACGTTCTATCTTGCAATTAATAGTAATACGCAATAAGGTGTAGAGTGGTGACCTATAAGAAAAATTGACTTTCTAGCTTAAACGACGACGATATAGCTCGGACTTTCTTTTCTGTCCCTTTTCTCGTTTCTGTCGGCGTTGCGTGGCACGCGGGCTAATCTCGAATAAACTTTATGCACCGCAATTGTACGCTCCGCGACATTTACGCCTATTAATAGCGAGCGCTATGAATGTACATCAGAGGCCAGTTGTTCAAACAAACAGGGCTACTCGTGCAGCGCATTGTGTTAGGAACGCACGTGAAAACAAACCCGTCGACCTCGACAGTGTAATTCGGAGTTTATATTGCGAATGCCTAATGATTACCGAATCATTCGAGGGAGAATCACTTCATCCAAAAAGGAAACCTGTAAGTCAACCTTGATGGAATTATTTTGATTAATCTCATATACAAGAATCGTTTTCAATGACGACTGTATTGAGTAGTTATCGCTGTACAAATTGACGTTTGTTTCGAAAACAATGAGATTTGTAATACTCTAATTAGTAGAGAGACGTAACTTTCGTACTTGTAATTATCTTGGGTTTCAAGATGGATATTATAATGATGGCGGGAGATAAGATTTCTTCTTTGTTAGAATATTTTGTTTCTTTTTGGCATTTTATGTATTTAGCGATTATATGTAGATACTGATACTTATATAGATATTGGGTTGTCCGAAAAGTTCGTTTCGATTTCTAAGGAAGATTCAAGCGCAGCACATTCGTATTTCGACATACGTTTATTGAATTGTATAGGTGCCACAACCTTTCTGCATCTTTCAAACAACTTCCTAACTAAACTAAATACTAACTAAACTAAACTTCCAACTAAATATTCCATCCTTCCAGAATCTCTCAGGCTTTTCGGCGAAAATCTTTTCAATATGATTTTTATGTCGACCAAAGAGTTGAAGCTTTTACCATTAAGGGAATTTTGTAATGACCTAAATGGGTGAAAATCTGAGGGTGAAATGATCTTTAATAATCTTAAACAATAATGATTATGATAGTTCGTTCTCCTCAATATTAATTTTAATCCTATTTTATAGCTTGTTAGTGGTCGAAGCTTAATTTTTAATTATTAATAATATTCAGACTCTCTTGAAATTTATGTTATCTTACGTTATATTATTATTGTAGTAGCACTTAAATAACGTAGATATTATTCGATGTAATACATGCTGCTAACCGTCGAGGTATTTTATTGTTAACAAGATTGGATTAAAGGAATTATGGTATCTAAACATCGTCGTTTCAATCTCTATTAATTGAAATACGATATTAATAGTTTCAATGGATCTGAAAAAACCTACTTTTGTAAGAATTGTATGATCTTTGATTTCACTTTACGTAATTATTTGAGATGGAGCATCGATTTCAGGAAAAAATAAGAAAAACAAAAGGGAAAGGAAAATGTGTAACAGCACTCGTATAAATGAAGAACGTCACGGCACTGTGACCTTGAATAAAAATACTATACAGAAAACCAAAACGTTACCAAGACTAGTAAATTTGTCACCGGGAACACATGAGTTTCTTTCGTCCTGCCTCGGTACCAGCCAACGATTGATTTACACGAGGCGAGCATGGAACAAGTATTTATGGAGCTTATTTGTATGCACGTGGAAGATAATTAAAAATATGGCGCTCAGGTCAAGGCTTTGAGAAAAAGAAGAATGGAGTTGAAGCGAAGTTTGAGAAAAACGATGGAGTAAAGGGACGCAAAGCGGAAACCGTTCATGGAAAAACGAACACGAACGGTATTCAAATTTAAAGATCAAGATAATTAGGAAAATCTTTTATACATTTTTAACCGGAAATGGATTCACTTGTTATAGATAAAATTTGATATGAAATACGCATTTTAGTGTTTTTTGAACTTTGTAACGTTTTACTGAGAAACACGAACTGAAGAATATTCCGAAAGTAATTATCCTATCATTACTGGAATAATTTTTCCACAAAAGATTCTTCGCAATTTCATTTCAAATTTTTATATGCAAATGTACCAAGATGAAGATCGTATTCCACGTCAATATATTATTTTTAAAGAAAAGAGAGGAAAAAACGAGAATAAAGTCGGATGCGTACGAGAACTAGTAAAATTCATTTTTACATTAAAACGTAAAAATGGCGAAAAGGGAACGACGTCGTGCACCCTCTGTTGAATAGAGAATAACGTACAGGAAAGAGGCGCCACCCTCTGACTTCGCCGGGCTGGCCACACTTAACCATGAAATGGAAGAAGGATAGAGAGAGATGGAAGAACATAAACTCCCGGGAGAAAGGAAATTAGAATTGAATAGTTGATGAATTTTAGGAGTGAATTTTAACCGCTGATGCACGCGAGTGGTTAATTCGCGATGTAGTAAAACGTTTTCCGCATCGAAAATTCGCGTCCGATACTGTCTTAATCCACCTACGTATGTCGTACAAATTCCAGTAGTGTATTGAAAATAACGATGCATAGTCGATAAATGAATAGGCACGTTATTAGCATGAATTCGAATAACAAATATACGAAGAAGATTTTATTAACATATAGTTATTGTGGATCATTATTAACATACAATAATGTTTTGTTATGTATTTCTATTGTAATATTTCTAAACAAACAATTTCTGAGTAATATTAATATGATCATCTTAAAGTATAAAGTATACGTATCAAGTACTTATTTCTAGATTATATTGCTCAAGTTCTGTAACCATCTATACAGTGATGTAGATACGTATTGATCGTCCGCAGAAAATAATAACAATAAGATAATAAAAATACATGTTTGTATTCCAAAGGTCCACTTCTGAAATATAACGTTGCATTTTCTGTCCTCTATTACAATAGCGAAGGCAGAGTTACTTCCCTCACACAGCTCTCTGAACCAAAATATAATTTGGACACTGTCAATCCAACTTACCATAGCTTACGTTAAGAGTGAACGACACTTGAAACGCATTGGTCAAATAAACAAAATTAATAAATGAATCAAGTCAGCCTGATTATGCGATTTAATGTAAGACAATAAAATTGAAATTGAAAAAATTGGAAACTGTTCGTGCAACAGGTATCTATAACATAAAATTACTATAGATACTGTTGAACCTATCTACGAATATTATTACTTAATAAATTATCCCACAAAAAGCCTCAAATATAAAAATTCCGAAATAATAACCTGCCAGTTCTTTCATCGTTGCTTTACACCACTGACATCACGTTTGTGTATAGAGTAACAAAATACAACGTTCAGGATTACATTGTTACGCTCCTGATCCACGTCTTCGCGCCTATGCACAGTGCCTATAATAAAGTAGCAGCGGGGCCGTAATACATCGCATATACGGCGACCAGCGATCCATCGTGGCGTGGAAGCCGGGCAGTAAGTAATTAGGAGCTGGGTGTGGATTGAGCTAAGGCAAATATTACGTACTTGCTCGCGTACTCCCTGATACATGCACGAATGCGCATTGGCGGACGCAGTCTGGAACAGACCAGCCGTCGAAATTACATATTTATGTGTATACACGTAAGTAACCGACGAGTCTACCTCTCTACGTGCGCGTAATTTCTACACGCTTGTATTAAAATATAGATGTGTATTTGATTTCACGTTTGCGAAGAATGCGCGCGCGTGCGTGCAACGTCTGCTTGTGCACGTGGACGGTAATAAAATTAATGACGGGATCAAGCTCAATACGTACTTATAAATCCGGATCAGTTCCGATACTCAAGCTCATTTAATTCGATTCGAATACTATGTGTAAGAAATATTCATATACAGGGTGTTGCATTTGTGCCTGATTATCTTTGCAACTATTCATTATTCGGTGAGATATTTCACATAAAATTTATTGTATTTAGAGGAACATACTTTATGTTGATCGCGGTTATTGTTTAAGCGGATGTGTTTCTGAGATTTTAAGGTGATTTTTGTCATTTTAAGAGTAAATGTATATTTTCGTTTAGCTGCATGTATAGTCTTTTCAGCTCAGGCAAATTGAAAATACTTTTCGTTATGTTACATTGTACAATCTGAGCTACAATTTGGTATTTAAATAGTTCCTTTCCTGACAATCATTTTATTATCCCTTTTACATCCTTACGCATCCTTAATATTTAATTATTACCTTCAGTGTATATAATTAACGGTTATTATCGCATACAGAAAGATTCAATAAACCGAATCAAACGAAAATATAGTTACCGATAAAAAGACGTGCGTATCCTCTTGTTCGATAATTACTCAATGCAAAAAAAGAACAAATTACCTCGAAGAAGACTTAAATAGTCGCAGGAAATGCTGTCGTTAACCCCTGCAGATCAATCAGCAGACATCCGGAAGTGAAACGAGCGACAAGAAAAAATCTCGCATGTCACGGTATATTTAAGACAGGACTACGTAACACGCATCCTGTGCAGGATTCTCGGCGATTTCATCCGGTTAGCGACACACGGTCGCACACACGCGACGCGCCGTTCAGAAACCGCAGCCACCCTCGACGTATCTATCTATTAAACATCGGCCCTGAGTTTTCTTTTCCCCCCTGGCAGCCAGTCGTCTCCACTCAACGGCGGCTCTCGCATTATCGATATTAAAGGAAGATACCCGTCTGGGGCGTACCTGACCGTGTCGCGTCGAGAGGATTAATTAACTCGAGCGCGCGACATCGAGAGCGGAAACCGGGCTTTTGTTCTCCGTCTCGCTCGTCCATTCACCCCTCTCTTTATCCAAGCTGCGGAGGATCTGCGCGTTTCCGCTCCCGGTTCGCGAAATTCTCCCGTGATTTTCGCAGGCTCGATGTCAGGGTCGGCACGCGTGAAACAACTGCACGAATAAACTCGCCCGGATAGAGCCGGATTTGTTGCTCCCTGGGACAAAGTCTCTTAAGGGCTGGTCGAAAATCCTGGCTACAGTCCTCGCTGTCAGTGATGGCTGGTAGTTGGATAGTCGTCCGTTAACGTTTCCATTTTCCTGTTGATAAAACTCGTCCATCGTCTATTATATGATACTTGGTGAATTCTGTTGCTTTGAAGTAGGTGTCGGTGAATCGGTCGTAGGTAATGGATTCATTGTGAATCTTTCTGAAAATTCATATGAAATCTAAATAGAGGGTTGTTTTATTTAGAAATAGATATTTACAGTGTCTTCTTTTGCAGATACTTATTTATAAACAGCGAAACGACTGTGGATATCTTATGTGTTTTCACATATTATGTGCATTCTATGCGAAATCCAATGAACGAGTAATAGTTCTTTCTATAATTCTGGATGCTTCGTAGATCTTTTCTTTGATTAATTCGTCTTTGGGAAACATGTTATATGATAAATATACGTAGACCGATGGAGAGTAGAAGAATATTAAAGCTGGCATATAAAGTTCTACCGATCTAAAATATCAAATTTCTTCAATACCAAATCTTTAAAAAGACGAGAATCAGGAGGAAGATGTCACTGGAAGGATAAATGAAGGAAGAAACAGAAGTAGGGGACCCATAGAGATGTAGAAATCGGAGATTGAGAAAGCGCTATCAGGAGTCGGGAAAATCGGAAGAGGGCAAGATTAACGAAGGATACGAGAAGATTGAGGCGAAAGAAGATGGAGAGAGTGGTAGATGGGAAAAGAGGAGTCTATCGAGTTCCAGCCCTAGGTGAAAGGGGTATCTGGAGCGTCACAACTCGGCCCCGTAAATCGGGGCAACGCAATAATTTACACGACTGCGTTAATAACACCGACGACCGAGGAAATCGCGAGGAGGGTGGCCGAGGTGTTCTCGCTGAAGGGGTGGCGATTTATTTTATTGAATGTTAAATTTCATGCGGCCACTCCGCTTCGGGCCTTCGGCATTTAATTAATTCACGGGCCGCGATAAATTCTCTGTAATATATTTGATTAAAGGATAATGCCGCCAGTATTTCCACCCCCTGTACTCTTTGACTCGCCCTTCTGCCTTTGCTGCCAGTTCCCTCAGTGTTTTCACCGTTCTGTGTCTTCCCTACTACCTCTAATCCTTTTCTCTCTTTCTCTCTCTCCTTTCTTCTCTCTATTCGAAAACTAAAGCTTCACTTAAAATTGTCATCGCTATTTCGTTATCACGATTTGTTTGATTTTTGCATTTGCTAGGTACAACACACAACTTTTCTTTGTTTCATTAGGTTGTATCACTTAAAACGTAAGAAATAATATTTAATCAGTAATTTTGTTAGAATTCTATGACGTGTAGGTCATTAAAGTAATTATTCCTATCGTTGGTATTGAATTACTATTTCGTAGTGAAGTTTATAGCCGAAGATTACAATAATACGACGTACATTATAATCGTAGCACTTCATCTGTGCAATTTTTAATGTGTAAATTATTTTGCAAGGAACTATAACGTGTAATCCCATTCCGAAAATCTTTGAATTCTAGGACTAACAATTTTTACAAAGGGCTGACGGATCTAAGTAGCCATCAGGCAAGTGGATTAAATCATACGGAAATTATTTTGATTAAATACATAATTTGTCGAAGAAACTACGAGAAATTGGAATTTTATCCGATCGAGACAATTCGATGACTTTTCGATTCTTAACTTCAACTGTCGTCGTCGACAGATTAGTCGAACGTTACACCCGTATGTTCGTGCTCCTAATTGACGTCAGAAATTGCCACCGCCGAGCAGAACTAATTAACTGACATTTTCTGTTAATTAGATCCTTATACTTTCAGAGCAACGATGAAGAATTGAAACGCGTGACATTTACGGTCGCGAGTGAAATTCGTGCGGCTAGCAATTAGTCAAAGGAAACTGCAACGGTTGATTTCTGAAGTGAAGAAAATCCCGAGAAATTTTTCCTGCTCGTAAATCGAACAACAATTTACCGTCATATGTAACTCGGGTGAATTTTTAATACGTTTTTGATTCGATCGATTTGATCGCCAAATCAGCTTTCTATTTAATCTCGTCTATGCAAACAAATTGCAATAATTCTACTGTATCCTGTGATTCACTGCCAGTAGCATTTATGTATCGAATTATTTGATAAATCATGCTGCATTGTCAACTGAACAAGTTTCGCGTGCAAGTAGTTCCTTTTGTCGGTCAAGTTTACAATTGACACGCTAGAAAAAGAGACCTTGCACACATTTTTAGATATACAGTGCATTGGCACGCAACAATATGCACTATTTTTGTACTAGTTCTCGTTGTAGTGACATGAGAAGACGACATGAAAAACAGACATTTATCCTGGCAGACGGTTCATACGTAAACTGCAGCGTCAGAGATTCGAGATTTTATTGGAATAAATTTGTTGAAAGAAGAGATTTCCAACAAGTAGTCTAATGATAAAACTTACAAAGTTGCGTGACTAAATAGTTAACGTATTACTTTTCCGTGTAACTGGCAAGCAAAGGCTTTCTTCTTCCCAATATTAAAGCAAAACATAGTTGTTTAAAATTTTGTAGCAAAATGATCAAAACATCAAGAAAGTTTTCTCGAGGAGCAGAAACAATTCTACGAAAATACTACTAAATATTGTAAGAATATTAAAATATACAAAAGAAACAAAAACATAAAACACAAATACGGAGCCAACACTATAGTCATTAATTAACATACATTTCTTTAACCTAAATATTTCCAAAGTTTTGCGATTTCAATGAAACATTACTATTCAAAGTAATTCGAAATTCTCCCTATACTCGAAACGGGCCATTAAAAAATAGCATAGAAAATAGTGATTGCAATCAAAAAGATATCTGACCGCTAACGAATAAGTGGCAGTGATAATCTAGTTTGCTCTGGTATTATTCTAATTGAATTGGAATTCAGTGCAATACCGATTCGCAAGTCGTGGAACAGGTGTTGGAGTTTGAAGCGGAGTTTGTACGAACAGGTTTTAGCGAAAGTCTTGCGTAGAGAGCAATTAAGGCGCGATCAAATGAAATTTTACTCGCGTGCGCTCGCCTCTGATTTACATACGCGACCGGGGCAGCCGCAGTATTATGACGTCACAACTGCCCCGACTATCGCGTGCACGCACTCGTCAAAGCGTTAAAGTATAGTTCGGCTGGCTTCTGGTGACGGTCAATAAGTCCTCAGGCTCGTTCCACATTAGGAAATCGATCGAAAGTCGGCGGTCTAAGAAGGTCGTGCTGACTCCTTGCAGTCCGTGTTCCCCTGCGTTTAACCTTTTCGATAATTCCTCCTGATCGTTTCACTATACAGCTTGATAAATAGGGGTTCGTGGAAATTGATAGATAGAACCACGATACAGGGTTCGATCGTTTGCATACCCAGTGTACAAAGTAATCTGATATCTAAATAGAGATCTGGTCGAAACCCTTCACAGCAACAATTCAAAGGGCTAAAAATTCGTTTGGTTTGTTAAATGTTGCGAAAGTAAGCCCGTATTATCCATAAATTAACGAAAGGTAACTAATTAGTGAGATCGAAATTATTCAAGAAGATTTATCTATTGAAAAATTATTGAAATTATCGAACAGATCTATTTTATTGCCATTAACTTATAATATTTTCATTTAATGCTTTTTGTGCTTTATCAACATTTTCTGTCATTTCTAATATTAATAAAATAGGAAAATATACTACTATTTCACTCGTAACTGGGAGGAATTTTATAAAACAGAAGAAGGGCAGTAATTTTCGATTTCTTTTTGTTGAACAGTGGCCCGTCGTAAATTTCACGCTCGTGTCTTTCGAAGAACGGAGCACACGTTGCGAATCATGAAAGAAACAGCGCGATATCGTGAACCGTGGAAAATAATAAACGGTACAACAGCATGCGGGGCTATCGTTCAAGCTTGATAACGCGAACAACGTTTACAGTTTGCTTTTTCAATTACATACCGGAAGATGAATTTACATAGTACAAGTTCTCTGACTTCGACTTTCGGCATGTTTGTGTATCGTGTTGTGTATTGAATCGTTGCTGTAGGAACAATTTGAGACTTTATATCGTTTCATTTTTAACGAACACAATCGATCTGTCGAGCATAGCTCGTAACATTTTTCATTACCTGTCCTTTAAATATCGTTCTTTGACAAAGATGAAGTCAATCGAGTGTCTGATGAATCATATTCGCAAATATTAAAATCGAAATATCCCGATATCTAAATGAAGGCTTTCTATTATTAGAACATTTCTTAACTTGCTCCAAAGTTATCTTAAACTACGAAAGAATTCTTATTGTTACGTGTAATTTCTCCTCTCAATTTTCTTGAAATATTGAAATTTCTTTTCTCGGCTAGAACGAAATCCAGATTCGGATGCTAAAATTTGAGAATCGCAGCAAAGTTAATCAAATGTAAATAATTCGTGAAATAAATGTTTTTAAAGTCCTCAACAATATATTTAAATAAAAAAAAATGAAACAACGAAACATACTCTATATAATTTCAAAGTAAGTGCTTGGTTTTCTAACTTTAGTCGACAAGTGTATCTTGAGGTCGATTTCGCCGGATCGATTGCTATGGTCAGGGCAGTTAGTGATTTTATAAAACGGCGTTGACATAATTCGAGCAATAAAGTGAGAACCGCTGCTTCGTGGGCGAATTTACTGCCGCGAGGTTGGCACTAATATAAAGGGGGTTGATAATGATCTTAAATTATCGATCCAATTGTTTATACGCCGGCGCAATTCTATTTAATGCTGCGAACCAAGCCGAGCCACCAACCCACTCGTTATTTTACTTGCACCTAACACCTTTCTCGTCGTTCCATGCATTAATGTACGAGCATGCCTGCGAAATTTATCGCGTTATGCACGATTTCGGGCCAACTAATTCCCTCGACTAATAGTGACAAGTCTTGGGAATAATTCACCTTAATGATCAAAGAGTCATCTCTACGGTACCGTCGAACGAAAATTCAACCGAAATTTTCTGCTCTTTTCCTTCTTAGAAAGGTGTGTTTCTTCGGAACTTTCACAGGTTGGACGTGATATTTACGAAAGTAAGGAGACAACTTTCATGTTATCGTCTTTGCAATGTTTTACGTCGTCGTTTTACTCCATAATGCTTGATATAACGATCATAAACATAAGAGTAGTATCCTCATTCAATTTTTGTCGACGCATTTATTTAAAGTTAGATTTATTGTGAAACATTATTATATATTTAACATTATCGTTGCAATACAGGCTTTCCTGATTAATTGATGGATAACATACGAATTATTTATTACACCACATATACGTATATTGGAGATTAACGTTACAGATAAGAATTTGCTGTAACCGATACGATCACTAAAACAAGGAATAAGTTTCGTTAATCGAATTTTAATTAATTCTGAAACTTTCAGAAGGATGTCGAATTATATTGTTAGTAATGAAAATGGAAAAGGAAGGCTGTTAATCTTATCAACGTTGATGAAAGATTGAGGGAAAGTATACATAAGAAGTAATAATTCCTAGTTTTAAAAGGATTCATCGACGTGATTATCGGTTTAATGATTAGAATGAAACAAAATAATAAACGAGTTAAGTCTCCGACCATTCACAATGTTCCAATTAACGTGAAAGTATGATTCGCTTTAATATAGAGATTTTCTTTGTCGATGTGCGCACACGAAAAGCACGCTGCTTGTAAATTCCATAACATGGAAGAATGACTTTTAAGTTCTACTCTTCGCAATTAATCATAAAATCATAAAAATGTCTGTTATTTGCGAGAAACTACATCAAACTGTAACTTATAACGAAGCGTTTGCAAGTAGTTACTCATTTTTCAAATTCTATGTTTATTATTAGTATCACAAACTATGTAATTTAAGCTACTTTTGGCGAGATTTTCAGCAAAAGATATTAATATTTATAAACACAGAAAATAATAGCGTGGACTGTTTCAAAAAATTATTTCATACATTAAAATAGTATCAGGCCTAAAAGGATTCTAGCGTTAGACAATTTTGCATTGTTTAAAATATGATTTATTCTCGAAATTATACACTCGAAATCGATCGATCGATTTTTGCAGAACCACTGATGATACCAAAGGTATTACATAGCACAAATTTCTAAACCTTTTACTTTCGATAGAAAGCGAATATTGGTAGATACAATAAGTGTTATCTTACGTAATGTATAGCAAGGAACATTCGCATAACTATATTTTGTATGTAAAACTCTGTTCTACATATATGAAACATTCACTACCCTTTACACTAATATCTCATTTAGAATCCGTTTCGACAACGAAAGTGAGATCGTTTCGGCTATATCTTTTCCAGTGAATAATTACATAGATTTAGATTATTTACATAATACAAAGAGTAAGGAATGCATGAAGCAGATTGCGAAAAAGCATCAAATAGAAAAAGTACTATTTAGTAACGAAGTACCCTTAACGAAGCAAATGTTTAAAAACATATCACGTCTCTATTTTAATTTTTAAACGACCAATTTCTAAGATTCAACACGGAAACATGCGAATTAGAAAAGTTAATCGTTATTTCAAGAACTCTGTCAGTCAGTGAAAATGATTTAAAGCACAATACAAGTGCGTCGATGCTCTCATGCATTGCCGCTTTCACCGGACTCTGGAAAAACATTAAAATGAAAATTAAATTAATCATTGAGATTGATTAAGTCAGTACTTTCGGCTTTCCAATGAAACCCTGGCAAAAAAAATGGGCTACCTTTATTTCCGCGAACGTTATGTAAAAATTCAGTCACTTTTACTCGAGGTGTTTCGAAGAATGTTAGAATCGTTACGATTACTGTAAATTAAGTGCCATTATAATTAGACATAAATATTCCTGATAATATTATTGAAATACTTCTTACAGTTTCAATGAAAATAGAAATGCACGATGCATTTATATAATTTTGCATTAATTAATTAATGCATTAATATAATTTATTAATTAATAAATTGTAAAATTTGGTAAAAATTTTAGTTTGTATTTGTGTTAGAGAAGCTACTTAATTTCAGGGTATGTAATTTTAATATATATGGCATATTTCATTCTATGTAAAATATATATTCAATATTTAGAATTCTATATTTTGCATAAGAAAAATAAGAAATGTAAAAGTAAAAATATTCTCAATTTTCGAAAAACAGAGAAAGCTGGCGTTGAATTAGCAGCGTACGCAACTAGTAAATTGCCGCATCAGGGAATGTCGCTGGTCCGGTATTAATTGGAAACGCATTAGCGGTAATGATCGAAGAATAGATTGTGATCTGAACGTGGCTAATGTGGATCTAACAATTTAATGACAGACGCCCGTCCACCGGCCATTATTTAACGAGTCCTTTCCCAGTAACGTGACTGGTCGATTTCTTAAAAGCTGAGCCTTGCTCGTTGAATTTCATGGCCATTCGTGGAAAATGATATTAGTTTACACTAACCAGCGACAAACCAAAAGTTTCGCGTCAATTTTGTCACTTAAAGACGAGATGTTTAGAAAAACTTCATAGGAATTATAGTGGCACACGAATACCTTTTTCGAGGATAGGTACTATTGGTTCGCTGTAACAGAATTCGAAAAAGTAGAATCGGGAAATTAGTTTAAAATAAAAGATTCGGCAATGAAAACACATCTTCCATTGAGTTAACATATATATATATTCTTTATGATATTATCCAAGATTTAAAAAAAAGATTAAAACAACCCTATTTCGAATAGTTGTATCGGTCTAATTAACGATTACAATCGGTTTAATTAACAATTACAACGCTTTATAAATGTCACTTGTCTGGCAACCCACGATACACTGAATATTCAACGACACAGAAACATATACAATAGTTGTGATATAAAAAGTAAAGAATTGAATTCTTCCATAAGAAGACGGTGGAATTGTGAAAGATTAAAAATTTCTTCGAATCGAGCACAGTCTGTTAGACTCGTCGGAGAATGCAAGTACTATTTTTGCGCATGTTTTTCATGTTACGCTAGACTAACTAACGATCCCTGATACGAACGGCGTGGAGATTTATTTCTCCTGATACCGTCTCCTAATTATCGTACTAACTTCTCGAGGCTGAGCCGAGGCTTAGCCGGCGCTCAGGAATATCGGAGTCCTTATGCGAATCGATCGGCGAATAAAAACTTCACCGCGACGCATTTATACCTCTGCCTATCGTGCTGCACGCTTAAAATTTATTGCCCCGACGATAAACTTCTTTCTTTTTTTTTTTCAAATCCCTTCTTCGAAAGGCGTTAAAAAGCCTTTCAAATCGTCTTATCTCCTTCTGCATCCTAAAAATCTTGAAATCAAATCCGTTCTCGCCACAAAATCCTCTACACGTATGCTGTTTTATCTAGAAAAATAGCACTCACGCAATAAGACAAACAAAAACTGCAAACTTCTAGATGAATTGTTATTATCCGAAGAACCTTCGAGCCACAAAGGGACAAGACACTCGTTTAGTTGGAGCATTTTCCTACGGAACACCTTGTATATGACACCATACCCAAATATTCCCTAAAAGTATAATTAGTTGCCATTATAAGATCCCTATCATAAATAACCTAAGACTTGGACACAGTGTCGTGTATCCTACATATGGCTACGGTATCTTAACGAAATATCCTGCAACTGGTGCCTAAACGCTGATGATACCGTGCCTAATCACGCGGTTAGACGTTGCTGGCTATCATCGTGCATCTATCAACCGGTAGAAAATAGAAAATCGCTACTACCACTGTCGACGACTCGTTCAGTGACTCGTGCCTATCACAAACACATCGATCGTACGATGCAGATAGGGCCCGTAGATTATCGTCGTTTGCGGTTACTCGATTGTAAGGAGCGAGTCAGAGAGATGCAGGTGTACGTGTCGAGCAGGCAAGTTCGATCACGGTATGTATAGTCGGTGGTCTCCGAGTTGGCGGGCTCTGGCGTCCTTTTAAATTTGGAGTACACGGGACTAAATCGATCGGGGGGCGAATTCCCCGCAACTGTATTGAGTAGTTTATTGCTTTCATGCATTTGCATGCTAAGTAGTCGCGTGCTTACGAGTAATACCAGCGTCCCTGATACCATACACCCCCGGTAAGAATGGCCTATCTAGCCTTCGGTCTTCGATATTGCGGCCGGTGGGACACTTATAAATTGAGATTTTATCAGACCGTAAGTCGGGGATTACGAACGGACCGACGGAAACGTTATATGCGCCGTGAGCGGACCTCGCCTCGTGTCTATATATCACCCGCTCCTTTTCCGCCTTTTTGCAAACGTGGCCGCGACACCACCTGCGCATTCGTCGGGACGCGGTAACGCGCGGCGTCCCGCGTTAAGAAACCGGCGGGGATAAAACTGAAAAATGGCGTTCTTCTAACGGCACACACTCTTGAACCGGGGCTGACCGTAATCATATATTTTAGGAGATTAGCCGAGTGTTTCGCGGCAGTTACGTTCAACAGCGCGAAACTACACGTCGATCTGTTTACCGGAACACTTCATTAGAACGGCGATTAGGCCCGCTTACGATCACCGATTTCACGCGCTCGCGTGTCTCCCGAGTTAAGCGTAGCATTCTCTTGTTCTGTATCTACGATTGAGGTTCATAATCGAATCGCTCTGCCACATTAATCAGCTTCAAAGTAGGGAGATAGAGAAAAGTGACGTTACAAATACTATTTTTTTTAATTTACCTTGAAATTTGTTGTCACTCGTATACCACTTTTTCTACGATAAACCAACTTATGGAAGTAAATCTTTTATCTTTTCAGGATTCAACATTAATCATTAAATGGATAATAAAATAGACTGTATTTTGGTCTTCGGATGGTTCATTTGTCAGAGGAGTACTTGGTCGATACTCAGATCCACTATAACGTAGCTTGTCTTTAAAATGCTTTTAAATGCTGCATCATCTATTTTTTCACTTTCAAAGTTTAATATTATTTTAAGGAAAGCATTAGTACATTATTCATGTGTTACGCGATCTTAAGAAATTTTTTAGTCGAAGATAGTAGTAGGACTAGAACATCATCGATTGGAAAATTCTTTGAATTGAAGCTTCCAATATACTTAGGGATAGAGATCGAAAGGGTAACCGGTTCTTTAATTCTGTGATTTTAAACGAGCTTGAGGATTTGCCGTTCCAGGGAGAATCACATTGTCGAAACAAAGGTGAAACTAAACCGCAAAGAAGAGAATCCAATCGCTTCGTGTCCGAAACTGTCGGGACCACGCTCTACAAGGGTCTCCCCTTTATATTCCCGAAGGGTTGCGTGCGCTCAGACGCGATCGGAGGCACCGTAATTTCCTGTCATGTAATCGTTCGTTTCGAATCTTCAACGCTGCGCGGACTTTCTTGCGATTTCGGTTGAACGAGCGCCGCGTTTCTTAAGCTTCCGGAAAATTGAATGCTCGAAAGTAACAGTAAGTTCAGCGGTTAATCGTGCAACGAAAATCACTCCCTCGAATCCATAAATTGCATTAAGATAATACAGAGAACGAATTTTGAAGTTATATCTTTTAGAATGATCTTTAATGTGAAATATTTCAAATGTTGTGATGAAGTCATAATTTATTTCCATATCTCACCCAGTTTGTTTCTATATTGTTCGTACATAATATCACGAACAGGTTATTCAATTTGTGTTATTTTACTCAAGCGTTATTTTAATGAATTATAATAGAAGTACGCGTTCTTTTCTATTCAGTTCCGCGTCAAATCTTTTTTAACTTCGCAAGAAGCAATTGACGATCTTGAAATTAACTACGATATCGTTATTTCATATTTAAATATTTAAATAATTTTGTCTATTATTATATACATACTTGAAACATCGTTATATAATATTAATACAAAACCAATAATATAATATATTAAATATGACAGAATATAAAAGGTTGAAATGCAGGTGAAGGCAAAAGCTTGGAAAGGGAGGAAAGCAAGCAAAGCAGGTTAGAAAGTGAAACGAACGGGAGTGACTCACAGCGGTAACCTTTGGAAGAGGAAGGGAATCTTGAAGGTAGCTGACGTCTCGCTGGCAGAGCCAGAAATTCCAATTTCCGAATCGGAGGCCGGATTAACCCCACGGCATAATCGTAGCTTTATCAATAGGGGATCGTAATGAGTTCGCAGATAATGGCGGCCTATCAGTCTTCAAGCGAGGAACAATGATGGATGTAAAGCTGGTGTTTTCGTGCTCCCGCGACAACCCCGTGGCCGACATTACCCTCTCACTTTTTGCTTCTTACGTCCCTGGGGCAATGCCGTTAGCAGCGATGGGATTTCCAGTCCTCCAATTACCTTACGAATATATAACGAGGCTGTTTAATAATTACGTATGCCTTTTGAGAATTTTTAGTTTTAACTTCTGACAAATTTTAGTAATTATTGCGACGCGAATTAACGTTGCGGCTAGATATTTACTAACATGTATGAAAGATAAAATGATAGAAACTGTATTTAATGACAATCTGGGAACAGTGACTCTTAGAAATCTCTTTTTTCGATTCTCGGCTCATTCTTTTAATCCTTCGATAATTCACTTCTTTCCTTTACCTTCCTTTTTCTCGTTTCGTTTGCCGCAATCACATTCTATGCATAGTCTGTTATAATAAAATTTTATACAAAAATATTGAATTCTAGGAATATAAAACGACACAACGATAAATTATCTAATATTTATCATATCTAAGAATGATATGAAAAAATACAATTGTATCGTATTATTGTCTTTAAACGTAATTTGATAAAGATGCTTAAGAGAGATTCCGTTCTTGTATGATGAAAATTTTGTGAGTCAAAATATCGAGCGTCCAGAAGGTGCCTCGTCGTTGAAGAGAATCGTAAAACTCTAGCAAATTGAATATCCGCACGCCTATGGGTGAGGCAAAGAAAGAGCGGTCTTGTCTAACCGTAATTACAGTGGAATACACTTGAAAGTTATTCACTCCTGGAAGCAATGCAAAAGGTATCGCGTCGCATTAAAACGGTGGAAACGTTTGAAGAAAAGCGCACACTCTGTAGGCAGTTTTGTTAACGGGAAAGAGAACGAGTAGCAGAGAGACAAGAAACTCGGCGTCACTTACAGATTATAAAGACACCTGGTGTGCGGAAAGTTCTCTGGAACGAGTTTTATATTAATTTTTATTCTCGAAAGAGGGACAAAGAAAAAGAGAGAAGGAGAGCAACGAAGAGCTATCTTCCAAAATGACGACCCTTTTCGTCAAAGGGTGCACCAGAGAAAGAGAATGCTTCATCGAAGTCGAGAATGTTTCCTTTATTTAAACAATATCGGTATTTGTCTTTTATTCAATAGAGCGGAATTGTGTCAAATATTATTCGCTTTTAATTAGTAATTGGTAAAAATTGATAGGAGGAACAAATCACAAATTCGATATAACTTTGTAAAAAAGTACTTTCAATTATGCATAGATTCATAGCTTAACCATTGAAGCAACAATTTACTTTGCATTTTGATTAAACACAAAGTTATTTTTCCTTAGATTACATCATACTTGAACAGTTCTGCGTATATCGCAAATATGAAAGACGTAACCGAAAAAGACAAAAATACGCTCAAGAGCCATGCGGGTCCAAGAAACCCGGGTACGCTGTCAAAAAAAGGAAAAATGCAACAGATGTGTTCGAACAGGGTTGGTAGAAAGTGGTCGTGGATTGCCGGTATATAGAGAAGAAGAAGAAGAAGAAAATGAGGGGAAAAAAAAGGAAAATCATCGGGCATTCTTCAGGAATTTTCGCAGTCGAGCCGACAAAACGCGAATTCATAACATTTCTCTCGCGCAAGTGGTAAGAAGTCAACCCAATGAGGGTTGAAGTGGCGGCTGCAACGACGGAAGTGCTCCTTCCCCCCGTGTGCAGCCGCCCCCTCGTCACGCCGTTTTCCCCCTTTTTCCTTCATTTTCGATTACGCATGAGCGACCGCGTAAAAATTAGAAAGGAATCCACGAGAATGAGCGCTCGGATTAAAAGCTGCGGCGCGCTCGAGTATTTTCCCCCAATTCCCCGGCCCCTACGCTTATCCGGCACCCCTTCTGGCCTTCTCCGTCGGCCGCCGCCTCCACCTCCATCATTCCTCCAACCCTACGGTACGCACCCCGCGGACGCCAGCCACCCCCGGTCTCGCCCACGATCTCGCGGCACAAGGCGATAAAATGGGCCACTATGCGGCACGAAAAATTTTACAATCAAGCCCAGACAAGCTAGTCCTGCCGCAGTGGTGCATAGTCTGCACCGTTGCTTCTCATCGGGCCGAGATGCCGAGGCTGAGGTAGAGACGGGAGCGTTGCATAGCGGAGAGCCACTCACTCCACCGCACACGCCTCGGATATAATAAGTCACGTGACATTAATATTTGAAAGCAGTCGGTACGTGGATTGCATTCGGAGTGCCTCCGTTTCTGCCTCGCAATATTCCTTCCTTCCTTCCTTCCTTCCGTCTATTTCTTCACGAGCATTCACCCTCCACCTTCTCACGCTCCCTTTCTCTATTTCTCTCTTCTCCTCGCTTCTCTTCTTCGGCACTCGTCAAGCTATGTGCACCACCTTTGCCGCTGCTATCCGAGCTCTATCATCGTCCCCACGGAGCAGCTGCAATTCCTCTTGTTGTTCCGTGTACTGGCCCCTAGACCAGCACGTGTTGAAGTCACGAGATTGATTCAAACGTAATGTTCAGTCGCGGTTTTGAAAACTATGACTAACACTGACGGCTGATAACGTCGTCATTCATAAGTTCAGGAAATTTTTATTTTCATATTGAGTCAAACAATTAAGTTCATGTTAGCGGTATAACACACGATTAAGAGTTTAATCTTTTAGAAACCAGATGATCTATCTGGACGGAGGTGACTAATTGCACGAATGTACATAGAGTCATGTATAATCCTGCCAGCGATATAGCGGGTCTTGAAATCAATCGACCAGAAAGCTATAAGTTTCGATTAGCGTAATAACGACTTAACCCAGATATCCGAATTCTCCGTTGTGTTTATCCTTCGTTTGAGGTCTAAATCGCATGTGTTAATACTTTTGGTTAGTTTTCAATCATGCTGAAAAACCCACCTAAGCAAAAGTATAAGAAATATAGGAGGATTAAATTACAAAGGATAATAAGCAAATAATAGATATATTAAGATTTTTATTTCAATGAAGAGCTATTTCAGTAACACCGATTATAATCTCTCGATCAATATTCTCCGCTATACTAAACCTTCTACTACTATCTGTACTAACCTATACTAAAACTTCTCAAGTTTCTAAGATCTCGATATGCCTTAGCATTCTAAACCACTCGAACCTAAAATGATCAAAGTATTTATCGCGTGGCGTAAAAAATAAAACATTGTACTGTCTGTGCAATCGAAATACTTGAAAAATCCGTATGAAGTCTATCGTACGCTCGTTGTCGATTGGTAGAAGGGCAAGTGGAGCGTTTTAAAAAATTAAGCCGGCGCATCCGTCACAGGAGAAAAGAGAGTCGGAGCCGAGCCGTTTTCCGTATGCCTCGTTTCGTGATATATTTCCGGAAGACGGGAGGAGGGGCGACGGTCTTAGAAATGGAATACTCCACTTTATGTTTTATGCGATAGATCAGCTGGCGCGGCTGTCATACGGAGCACCGCGTCCTGGGGATAAAGTAAGATAGACGGATACCTTCGTGTATGCGGATACGCCGCGGATAAATTCAACGTTACGTCCCGCGGCTTTGCCGTTTTACCTATACCTCCCCCTCCTTCTTCGCCCTCTGCATTTTCCCGGTATATATGTGCACGTTTCGCAGGGGTGCTCAAGCGTCTTGCACGAAAAAATGCGATCAAGGCGCTCCACGTGCCCGAAAATCCTCCACAAACTCTGTTTTTCGCTTCGCAGCGATTTCGTGTTTGAATAAGTAATTTTTGAAAGTTGTTCGATGCTTGGAATTTCCGGATTGAGTTCCTTTTGCAACGCAGAAAAGATCCTCTTTATCAATTACTCGTAATCGAACGTCGTGTCGTAAGTTTCATCGCAAGCAAATTTATCGTTTGGTTAATTAGTAACTTGTTAAGGCACGATATCGCGAGCAAAGTAACGCGTGAGGTTTTATTTAATTTCTTTGTGAGTCGAGCATTGCTTCCCAGTTTAAGAACACATTCTGATGGAACATTTAGAAATAAATGTTAATACCCATAAAACAGGCGATACAAAGACCACAGCACTGGCAATCGAGGGGACATAACTCTGGAAGATTAAAAAATAAGAACATGAAAGAATCGACGTAAGAATACAAAATATGACAGTAAAACGAAGCAATAAACGAACGAATAGCCGATTTAGCAAGAAACAGAAAGGCTCTCTATAACGGGAGAATAATCGAATATAAGCAAGCACCGGATGGTCGGAAATCATGTCCCTTTCGTCGTGAAAGCGTCCAGGTATTTCATTAAGCACAACTCGTACATGCGTATAGTTGAGAGAGAAAGAGAGAGAGAGAGAGAGAGAGAGAGAGAGAGAGGGTAGGCGAACGTTTAACGAAATATCATCGCATATCGCACAAATGAGTTTCCTCTCCTCCCTGCACGAGCGCGGCACGAAAAATCTCGGTTTGACCCACGCGGTTGTTCCGCATAAAATGTATAGCTTAAGTAAATATCGGGGAAAGGACGCGAGGGTATGGAAGAACCGGGCCAGAAAGCGTAGGTGGGGGCGAGACGCGGAGGGATCGTGGAAATCGTGAAAAATACCGCGGCAGTCTCGAGTATCCTTTCGAGTACGATTAGCGTACTCGTGGCGGCGTTCCGCCGTTATCAATTCTCCGGAGAACGCCAATAAAAGAGACAAAGGTAGCGTCAGAGGGAAAGAGCCATGGAGGGAGACCACCGCGCTCTTCTGCATCCACGTACATACGTCATATTCGGGGTGAGTTTTTGCCTCGCAGCTCCCCGGAACACGGTCGAGCGAGAGGGAAACGGGGGAAAAACGGACAAGTCGCATGGACAGACAGAGAAAAGAAACCGGTATACGACCGCCACTATATGCCCCTATGTTTTATGCATCCCTCCGTTGGAAGCTGCTCCAAGGTCGATTCCTTCGAGAAGCTATTGCGCCGTCGTTTTGAAACTACGTACGACGATCTCGAATTCCTCCGCGTGTATTATGTAACAGACTTCTCCTTCCATGCCTCGACAGTTGGAGCAGTAATCGGTGTCGTTTAGGGAAAATTCTTAACGAATGTTTTTGTTACGAAAGTCGTACACATGTATTTGTTAATCCTTTGGGATTGAGCGATTTGAAATTATTCGATTATTCACTATCCTGGAGATTATCCTGTCAGTGTAGTTTGTTGGTTAATTATGATGTACACGGATTAAAATACAACCGCAAGAAAACATTTAAACAGTTTAACTGTAGCGTGCGAATCGTTCATAAATAAGCAATCGACGTAAATGATATTTAAGTGATAATATCTCAAGATTTCATGAATAAAAATTACAATCTTCCTCGTGACATTGTTCCACTGAATTCGTAGATTTGCTAAACCTGTTCTACAGCTTGTCCAGTGGAGATCTTACAATTATACAGAAATCGGATATAAAACTCGTACAAGATTGGGTCAACTCGATCGAGGTTCAAGTTTGCCAAGCAGTTCGAAATTATAATAGCAGCTTGTCCGCCCACTTTGCCCATCTTCCATCGCATTAACAACAAGGCGAAATCTCGGTTCACGCAAAAATCGTTAGGAACTTTATCGTATAATAATTGCACAGGTACGGGGAAAGTTTATGCTGTATAAATCGTCGTTCCGCGGAATCGTCGATCGTTAATACGCACGGCTGCGCTGGTCAAGCGGCTCGGATGATTTTTAACACGAAAAACCGTGATCGTTTTTGTTCGTTAGCCCGTGCCTTTCGATCGGGCTAAATTATAGACTCTTGATTACCTCGAAGTTCGGGCAAGAGGAGGCGAGCAGGGCGGGGTTCTGCAAGAAAGTCGTACACAGACCGCGGACCGATCAACTCCCTTCGAATTGCCAGGTCTGCCTGTTCGTTAGAGGGGCGAGAATGAAGTACTTCGGTGTAAAACGTTAGTTCGTGGCAGTCGGCCGACTTATCGGTCTTGATACAAAGTTACAGGTTTGGAAGGGGGATCGTAAAATCCGGCAGATTTTATTAATGTCTGCTGTCCCGATCCTTCTAGCAATCTGCATCGAAACTTAACGACATTGTAGGGAGAAAAAATACGTTGGCTTTTAACGATCGAATCCTGTCGATCCCCTTTTTTTTAGTGTCTGAAGTAATGTGAGAATCGTTTACGAGTGGGAATATTATGTGTGACGATTTTTAGAGTTTCGTGTGGTGTCAAGTGAAAATTTACGTTATTGTAGAATTGTGGAATATCCTGCGGAATATGTTTATATATAACGAATAATCATAAAATCGCTTAGTAATAAAAATAATATGATCGAAATAAAAATGCGGTGGTAGAGCAAATAGAAGTTGGCGTTAGGTTAGGAAAAGTGGAAAACAAAATAATTCGAGAGCTAAGTAAATTTATTTTATAATAATTTACAATACATTAATGGAATAAAAGTCAACTTGGAAGAAGTTTTAATTTGCAAATAATTGTAGGTATGTTCTATACAGTATTGTGGACATTACGAAGCATGTGAAATAACCGCAACTCTAACCCGCTTATTTTTATTAATGTTTAAAAGTATCGTGTCATTTTATGCAACTGCCTTGAAAGTCGAACAACTAGCAGGCTCGAACTTTTTCGACTGTTTCGGTGATAATTATTACCTCTCGTAAGTTCAAATGGGTCGGGACACCTGATCTATAGATCCAGATTATTAGACGCGTGCAGCTCGGCATTCAGGTCGAGCACCTGCCTCACCTGTTGCTGCAAAACATTATCTCTCCGGCAGCGTTCCGCGGCACTCAGCGCAGTCATCTCTCACCGATAAATGACAGAAACTATTTCGTACCGTTGCTCCTTCTCGACCTGTCGTCCACGGCTTTTTCTGCCGACATAATCCGCTGGAACGATGGTGTTATGTAGAATGTGTGACGTCACGTTAATTATATGTAAACGTGTATATGATTTCAATGTACTCGAATCTATTTTGCTGACGGATTTAATTTTTCAAGTCTTACGGGAGCAAGATTTGCGTAAAAAAATACTTTGCGTTACTTTCTGCGTAATACAACCGGTTTAGCAAGCTATTTTTAAATCTTCGAAAGTATAGAAAGATTGCTCGATAGTTAGAGAATTATTATAACTTGAATTATTCGTGCATTTTATAATACAACGATTGTTAAAGAAAGATTATTATAACGAGTTTTTACTGCAAAAAGAAAACTCATTTGTAACGTTGATTTTATTCAAGTAATTGTACATACCTTATTTCTTCGAAGTATTATACTATATTGGTTAGTATAATATTCTTTTTAAATTTGCGGGAACTGCTTTCTCATTTGATATAAGTATTATTCAATTTGCAACAAGAAATGACATAACGTTACGTTGTATCTGTTTTATATCTAAAATACACTTTTATTGCGATTGAACTGGCATCGATGTAATAAAAACTGAAATACGTTAAATTCGATAAAAAGTTTCTTATTCTTTGCATATCCGAACAAAATTTGCTGGTGTTAAAAAACTTATTTACTTAGTATTTCTGTAGTTATAGTTAGAGGATGCTCGGAGAAACGGAATGTTCTTGGCACTGTCGTTAGTTGTTGAAGTGTCCGCTGCTGGCTGCTGCGGCGCCAGTTGTCAGCAGCATTGTTTCTCGACATCGCAGCTATTCCTTACTCTCTTCAACAACTTTCAACAACACATCTTCGAATGTTTCTGCATTTTTCTCATTCTAATTTCAGAACTGTTCATAATGTTCCGCAATTTTGTATCTTCAGATTTAAATATATGCACATTAATAATTCGTATTATCGATCGTTAAAAATAGGTCAATATTTCTTCCAGCACACAAATTTCTTAAATAAACAATCTAGTTATCCACCAAAACTTACCCAACATTAAAATGTCCATTATCGTTTATAAAATCCGAAACAACCAAATGAAAATAGCGAAATTTTCGTTAAAGATAAATTCTCATTTTGATATAAAATTTTCGTATTAACTCGCACGCATACCGTGAAGTCAGAAAAACCATCCTCTCTGGATTCGGACGTACATCGAATCAAGAATAAATGTCGTTCCAAGAATAGGAAACGATGGAAGAAAAAGTTCGATGGAAATCAACTTGACCTGGATGATCATGCATGTAACGATCGACTATAATGACGGTCGGGTTGGTGTAAGGGTGAGGAGAATGAATGAGTGGAGAGCGGTTTCGAAACTGAAAGCAAAAAATGCCGATAGCCACGGGTCAGGCTTCGCATAAAGACGAAATTGATTGATGATTAGGAGTTGATAATTAAAAGCGGTGGCCGCGACCGGATTTTGCCGACTTTCTTCGGTTAGTCGAATACTATCGATTGGACGAGCCGATTCTAAAGTTGAGAAAAGGATTAGACCGTGGGTTATTGTGCCAGTTTGTTATCGTTCATTGTTCTTTATCTTTATACAAATATTTTTTAGTAACTGACATATTAGCACAGATGGGATTAATGGCGGACTATGCGTCGGTAGAATCGGATAGATTTAGAAGTTTGATAGTTTCACGATACGACGTAGAATTCTGATAATTTTCCTCTGCAAGATATAACTTTGAATTTCTAAGTAAATTTTGTAGAGAATTAGAGAAGTAGATTTTGAATAGACTGGCAAATTTAATTTTCGTATTAACCAGGTATTGTTCAAAGAAGTAATGCTCGAAAATTTGAACTGTCATATTTCATTTAGATTTTCGCACACGATATTTATTCTCAATGTGTTTAAAACAGTAATAAAAAAAGCAATCAATTGCATTAAAACATGGTAATAAAAGTACGTTTCACTTAATCTCTCTTTTATTTCTTTCTTGATTCACTTTACAAAAACACTTTATAAAACATTGCTTACATGGAAAACGTTCAGAAAGTTTAGATTGAATACTTTAAACAAAGATTTATGAAAGCAGTGTCTATCAAATCCCTACAATTAGCCTTTTCCTCTTCGAATTCTCGATTACTGCTTCGTGAATGATGAGGGCGTATCGTGTATGCGTAGTAACGGTTTTTGGTATCCCTTTTAATGGCCAAGAATTAGAGGATATGTGGGACCAATGGTTCGCGGACCATACGGTTATTAGAAATGCGAAGGGTCCAGAGAGTCAAAGCCTCTAATGGAAATATAATTGTCGTCGACGTTCGAGAGACTCATCAGACATTGCCGCATCGAAGCAGATTCACGAAGATCATCGACAAAAAAGTACCAAGGGTGTCTCGAGTTGCATATTACAAAATAGCTCAAAGAACTTGAACGTCAAAGTCATTTAATCTAACTTCGTTTAGTCACTTCTTTCGTCTTTCTACCTTTTCCTATTACCAAGCAACAAAAAATCATCGAACCAACCTATAAAATTAAAAATGATGTGTTTATTTAATTATCGTTTATTCGATATTTATAATCTTTTTGCTGCGTTAGGGGTCGCAAATGTTCATCGAATCGTCTTATTCCCTTAATAAATATCACTCGTTGGGCAAGCATCGTGACAGTGTCGTTTTCTCGTGGTTGCCAGGCCGTTGCTAAACAAATTCGTTCTGCCCGAAAGACCGTATAAATTATTACGAAAAATTAAATTTATAATCGAGCAACTGACCTTCTATGCAGGACGGCGCTCGTCGGTGCCGTCATTACGAGGCTGGTATCGTATCTTAATACGGGTTGGTTCATCGACCAGTTACCCTTATCGTGACGAACGATCGAGCTTTAATTGGCCGATTCGTCATCCCACGACGAATTTGATTATCAACGTCGACCGAGAAACTTATCGTGGCTGGCTTCTGCACGCGAATGACTCACACTTTAACACATATTGCGCCCCCCCCAAAGTTTGTAGGAGATATTGTATATCGAATGGTCAAATTAAGATTTTTTTTTAATTTCCACATGTTATATATATATTGTGTTTATATATTAATAAAACACGAGACAATTATTTCTTCCTACTATATTGTAATATTGAGAGTTATATCTATATGTTTGGTTTTTAAATTGTATCAATCATAGCAATATGTATAGTCTAGCGGATTTTAATTTGGTGCATTATTTCTCTAGATCAATTACTTCATCTATCGTTTTGCTATTTTAGTTAGAAAATTTCCTCTCTTAATATCCATAGCTTGTGTCTCAAATTCGCAATATATATTCCATTTCTTATGCATAGTGCCTCAATGTGGGACAATTAATTTTCTAACTTTGCAACATCCAATTATATTGTTATCGCATAAGTGTTTCATAAACATGTTCTCGATATTTCCCTTTACCTCTTTATACGCAGAACATATTACAATTCACCAAGTCTGAGCTAATTAGCACATAAAACGGCCGCACGAAATTCGTGTTTAATTAATATGCGAAGATTTAATTGCAAATGCGAAGAAATTAAGCAAAAAATATGCAAATGCAAAGAATGTGGAAATTCAGATACGTATAATGATAACATAAATCTCGAAGCTGCGCGTAAGGCTAATGTTTGGCATCGACATACTGAGAGGGAGCCGATCGTCGCGGCTAATGCCGATTTGATGAAATTATAATACCACGGGACCGTTGGACTGTCAAATGATCGGTCATTAGGTGCGCAGCTTTCAATTTCGGCACGCTCGACTGATGTCAATATAATAGTGCAATTCTTCGAATAGTGAACTTTAGAAGTCAATGAAAATTACACGTGTGCACGTGTAAAAGTTCAATTTGCGTGTTATAGCTTGCTTTAACGACTATCGTTATTTGTTATGGAGATTTCGAAATGCCCATAAGTTAATGTTTGTTGCTCTCGAATGCGGTTATCAAATTTCAAACTATAAACTCCAGTTCGTTCGATTCTTCTGGTCTTCGCTCTGCTGTACTATGCAAATTAAATAGGCATTATTGCCGCACGTTAAAGTTCTAAAAGTTATGATGTACGGAGTGTCCTAGAAAATTGTTACAAATTTGATGCAATCCATTCAGAAGATTCAGTGATACATTAAACTGTCTGTTAATGTGTGAATATTCACCGACATATCGTTCAATGTATGTTTAATCCGCAGCAAGTGTTTAGTCTGCTATGGATTTATAGCCATAAAAGAATTAAGGAGTTGCAAGAAAACAAAGGCGCTTTGTACGTTGAGCAAAATTGTATAACGTTTGTCAGTTTTATGATTCAATATGTTGCGATGCGATTTTTTAATAATAAAGTACATTTCTTGTAACTCTCCGACAGTACAATGTATCTATAGCAACAAAATAATACGCGTATCTCTTCTGCTAACTCATATCGATTATTTATATTTCACGAATGACATTTAGTCTCAAAAATACTTTCTTCGTTATCAAACAACGCTTTCTACATATTTTAATTATTACCAGATTTTTTCACAATTTCCACTGAAACATATTTCCTCTATCGACTGTATCTGCTACAAGTAGATTGCATCAATTTGTCATCAAAGTTACAGAGGCGCCCCGTATAATAGCCACTAGCCAAACGCGATAAACAAAGCAACTACCAATCAACGGATAAAACCGAACGACACGGTGGCACGATTAAAATGGATCGTAACGAATTTGTATCCAGGGCCGATAATTGGTCGGGACGTGTTTGTACGATAGTAAAAACCAGCAATCGACGACAATGGTCGTTTTAATTAGCACAGTCTGCATAGTAACTAGATCTTCATTGTCGGCTCTTTTCATTGCGATCCACGCTTGTGAGCGTACAGTTCATAAACCGGCGATTTATCGCCGTGAAATTCGCGCGCCGCGTAAAACAATTCCGCATATAAATATCGAATATTTAAAGGCAGATAAGAGTGGCAATCCCGGCGGGCAATTAACGCTCGTGCAGACGCGACGCACGTGCGCGAGACCGTGCATTTTCGAACGAATCGACCTGCATTCGAATCACGAGCAAAGTTACTGCATTTAAGGGAGCATTAATCTGTTTTCGGGAAACCGCGCGTAAATTTCGCCAGCCTGCTTTTCCCCCCTCTCCTCGGTCTAGCAATGAACGTCGTGGAGAGTTAGCTACGTGCCCGCGCCATACGTTCTTCCCTCCTCTTTTTTCCCCTCCCTTGGTTTTATATTTTTTCCTTCGTTTTTTTTTTTTTTTGCAAGCTGTATCAGTTGATATGCAAATGGTCGCGAGTCCATGGCCAAAGGCAGATAAAATATTTTATTCGCGGAACGAATGGCGGGCAAAGACCGGGGGAAAAAGTGCGACTCTCTTGTTAATCAATTTTTGATGGACTGGGACCCGCTGCAGCCGCATAAACATTCGTTAACGCTCGCAACCGTTATTGTTTGCCAGCGTTGATGGACCGCTGCGACGTTCGTCGTTTGAGAACCACCATTTTTTTTCCACCTGGCTCTGCTTCCTATTTTCGAAATATTCGGAGAGCAGGCAGCTCGCTGAGAAGTGGATCGTTTCTATTAATTTTATATTAGATCGCTTCTATAAATTTTTACTGCGTACTTTGAATACACAATTTTTGATAATCTGAATCAAATATTAGTAGGTATATACAGTAACACATAAAAAGGGAGTTGAAAGTTTTGCATAATACTATACGTAGTATCATCTAGTATGAGAGAATCGTAGCTCGCGATACTTGCGAGTAACGAACGACATAAATTTCAGTTATCGTTACTTACTGTAAACAATCGCTGCGTTCCCCTGCGCAGTCGTAAAGCGTTGCATTTCGAGGCGATAATTTTTTATTCGAGTTTTACTCGAACAACGATGATCGAGCCGCGTTAAAGACGCAGCTCGCCTGTAAAATCTGAAGCAGCCCGCGCCCTATATTTTTTTATTAGGCCACCCCCACCGGCCAAGGAGATCCGTAATAAAGTTACGAAGTTATTTCCAGTTGATTATCGTAAAAATTTCAGAGCACTCGACGATATGCTCTTCTAGGACGATCAGTTAAAAAACGCCATTTTGATAGCGTTCCTATGGTAGATAATAAGTGGATAAATTTCATGGATCTTCAGCCAACGCTTATGATTACAGATCTTTATGCAAATTCGTGTTTTTTTTTAGAAGTAAATAACGAAAATGGATGCAAGTAGTGACTTATTTTGTTCGTTAAATATTATGGAGTGTATTTTGCTTTGAATATTTTATATGTTTTTCATACATTCTAAATTTCTGATAAATTCATAATTGTCGCATTTTGATAGCGAAGAATTTGGAAAATTGTTTTAACTGTCTTAAATATATACAAAGGAATTAAGCAGCGTGATATCGTGTAGAATTCTATTGAACACATCGAAATACCGATGAATGTTTACGAATTAGGTATTTATAATTAAATAGTCCGTCTGTCGTTTATTGAATGTAACGAACAGGTGCTGGTGTCAGGTGGAAATTATTTCCGAGCGAAATCTTGCTGGCTGCGTATTGAAATTCGAAAATCGAACTGCTGGGTAAACCGCAGGTGTCCGTTCAAATTACACTTTTAATCGCTGTGCTGGAATTCGTAGAAACTTTTCATGGATTCAATAAGAACTAGATATACGTAGAGATATACTTATTATGGATGTCCACTCGCCCAAAATCTCAGAAACTTAAAATCTCGTTTACGTTATTCAAATAATAGGAAATTTTCACAGTCGAATGGAAATGGAAAATCGAAAATCCACAGAATTAAACAAAATACCAAAACCGTACAATCTTTTTACAATTATTTAATAGACAAGAAGAATTTACAAGAATGTCAATTTCCATTATACGAACAATAGAAACCTTCGTGTTCAAATGGAAACTGAAAAATCAGAATCTCCAAGAACTAACTAAATGAAGAATTCCAAAAGCCCATTGTCTGCTATCCATTACTCGAACAATAAGAAATCATATCATTCAAGTGTGAAGTAAAAGATCAAAACTTCCAGTGCCTAAAAAAGGAAAAAACCAGAAACCTAAAATTTCTTCTCCATTATCCGAAAGATAGGGAACTGCGAGTTCAAGTAGAAGCAGAAGGAATCGGAACTACCGAGAAACTAGAGAAAAAATACCCTTAAATCCAAACATTTCTTTTCCATAATTCGATAGAAAACCTCGCCAGAGTCGAAGTGTAAGTCTCGGAATCGGAACTTCTTCTCGGCACCGTTGAAAAGAAGAGAGCCAAAGGACCAAGGGGATCGTTGATTGCAAAATAATTGAACGGTCTGTGCGATCGGTCGGTCTCGAATCTATCGGTCTGATTGGCTGGAACCTGGGCCGGGCGCAGGGGGGCGCGGGTCTGGTAATGCGTTTTTAAAGACCAGTCCTTCGTGTGTGGACTTGAGAGGGCGGGAGCAACGCGAGAAGCATCGATGCGGCCGGGTTTCATCGTTGATGGATCACCGGCACCGATCGGGCACCTCCAAACTAATCAATAATCATGCTCCTTCGACCGGCAGCTATTACCTAGCCCGCAGCGGCGGGATCATCATTTCTCTTGGTCCCCCTCGGTTTCTTCGTCTGCGAGCGCGGAGCCGCGCGCGGAGTAATGACAAGTTATCATTATAAACGTATTACGCCGGGGCCTCGGTCGCTTCACCTGGTTCTCCTTCTCGAGATCTTTTCCCTGAACCAAGATAACGACGCTTCCGCGCAGATACCTATCTACCGGTTTCTACGGCCGCAGCTGATCGGTTGCTCAATCGGCCACGCTCGAGGGAGTACGGTGAGTTCGTCGAGAGACGATTTCACCTGTTGCGGGTTATCGAGTGTGATCGATATTATCGCCGACCGTAACGGTCTCGCTCGCGACGGGAATCCGCTGATCACGGGAACGCCCGAGTTTCCATCGATATTCATCATTAGGAACAGCTGGTCACGCGTGTTACGTTCCATCGATGCAAGCTTTAGCCTCTTACGTTTCTTTTATCGTCGTCTTTCAATCGGATTTTTCTATGGATAGAAAGTTCTTTAAGCTTGAGAAACGCCAAGCAAGAATCTTTTTCAATACGCGAGGTTTTTTACTTCAATTTTATATCGAAACGTTAACAATTCTTTATTTCTTGGAAAATCACGAGAGCCTTTGTTTTCTTTAAGATAGATAATATATGTACTCTTGACGAATCATGAAATTTTGGTGGTTATTTCTGAGCGTAAGATATTGTTGTTTTAAAACTCTGTTTCATTTGCGATTACGAAGGAGAGATGTTCGTAGGGTTTTCAAAGAAGGTGAACTTGATTCTTGGAACGAATTTGCGAACCACTGCTAATACACTGGGAGTCCCCAGAGGCGAGATGTAATATCGACTGCAAGCTAAAGCGCAGAGCGACTACATATTGCACTAAAGTGCACGCTAAACACGTGCTGCGCCTATGGTGTGTACCTGTGATAATTTGCAAGCAAAGCTAAGCATCACCAAAGACCGCCCCTGCTTGGGGATCGACCGCGAACTTTTTCGCGGGACGACAGTATGACTGAGCACGTACTTGTGTCGACTCGAAAGAAAATGTTCTACTATTTATTAGCCGGTTGCTCCGCCAACGTCTTATTCATTTTCAACTAGCATTTTCAGCCAACATTTTCAACAACCATCGCGATACCATCTGATTTTTCGAGTTACAGCGACGAACCTACTCTTACCTATGGAACATTCGTGTGTTTTCAAATTTGTTAAATTAATAAGTTACTAGAAACTATTCGGCGATCCTTGAATTCTTGTGATGGTCATCGTTACATGTGTAAGGTTTTGAAGTAGAATTATTATTTTCATCAATTATCGATAAAGTTTATGAAGAATTTTACGTATTTTTAAATGCAAAAATGTTTCTATGGAATCTCATATCCACTGAAAAATAGATCGATAAATTATAGATAAATATTAAATATGAAATAATTTGCAAATGGAAGAATTAAGATAAGTTTCTAAAAAGGCCATAAAAACACAATACTGGTTTACTTTGCAATATAACTAGCACTATATAATTATATAATTATTATACAGTAATTACAACTATACATTATTATTATATTATGTAATTATATTACATATATATTACATATATATTATTATATATTATGTAATTACATTACAACTATATAATTGTTAGCTGCATTTTGTAAACTTAATGTAATATTTATCTTGAATCTACTAATTATCCAGTGACTTATGAAACGAAAACAAACGTTAAATAATCTCTATTTCGTCACAATGAATTATCAAGCGATTTCAAAGCGGTCTTGATTTAACCCATATTAGAGTAGCCACAAGCACGCCGAAAAGCCATAACATCTATGCGCGGTGGAAGATATTATTCTGCAAATTTAACCGGTCAGTGATCAATCAAATTTCAGCATTAATAAGCGGCGGTCGTTTTCATTTTCCGGATGAGTAATTCTCCAAAGAATATCGTAGATAGCAAACAACATGGCGATCCAATAATACGATAATGCCGGTTGATAATCCCGTTGAAAAATTAATCGGGCACACGTTTAATCCTCTCGTTGTTCAACTCGATCGTTCAATTCTAATTACCTTGGAAAATCGGCTCTCGTCGCGAGACCTATCGGGAAAGCGAATCCAATTAAGTCGGAAACAAACATCGCCCATCCTCGATGGAAATGCACCGTGCGTCCCAATGAACCAGAGACTTTCCAAGATACGTGGTAAGCATTTTTATACTACCCACTATCGAGCATAAGTATTTGAACATGACACTTCTACACGATAATTGACCGATTAATAATATTAGTAAACTGACAAATTAAAAATTGTAGATTTTATATAGATTTTTCTGTAGTCAAATAACGGTTCAAGTAAATGATCAGGTAATTTGTAATTTGTTAAATTTACTCTTACTATATTATTTGTTTTGTTATCAAACGTGTCACTGTTGCGCAAAGGTATTTACATAATATCAGCAATTAGTAACATGATTTGTAAAATTTGCAAAATGTCGCCAATAATATTAATTAACATTTTTGTTATATTATGAAAGTTATTGTTAAAATACGTTTCTCTATCGTTAATTTCTTGCCTCTTGCCATAATTGCAATCAAATGTTCTGTTAAATTTATAACTTGGAACAAGGAATATGTACGTATTAGTCTAGTTTCATAACTAACTGTCAATATACGAGATATATTTTATTGTTTATCAACTAACGACGAATGAAATAGTCTGTCTCCAAATATAAATTGCCCAAAGATTTTTTCATAATCGAATTTCACAACTTATATGACGAATTACTTAACACGACTCGAACGTGTTAGTGACTCAAATAACGCTACATCACCCTATCTTACGTATTTGCAATAATGTGGAAGTCTGAAAATACTTATGGACGGTAGTGTACGTAGAGACGAGAGGTCGCGTGATTTTCATCGCTGCAGCGCGACAAGTGGAATTTAATTTAGCCCGGTGGCGGTGCTCGAATGATACATCGATACCCTTTGGCGCGGCTTGGATGCAAATCCGGTTCGGGAAACCATAACCACGAACGGAAGGGGGCAAACACAACGAGGGAAAAGCGTGCAGAGGCACTCTTTAGTGGCGTAACGGGGATGGTGAAACGAGGAAGGGAAATAGCTCGACATTCGATAGCTTATAAAGAGCCGAAGCGAGAAGCTATGACAAGGTGAAAATGCAGTAATAAAACCAGCGGACGGGCTTCCTCTGCTTCCTTCGTTATCAGTTCTCACTCATCCCCTTTCCAGCCGGGGCGTTGCAATATCGATGAAAGCTTGGATGTATTGTAAGCTCGTCCGCGAACAGAACCCGCCGCCGCAGATTCACAGGGAGTTGTCAGGGTATGGGAAAGCCATCAATTTCAATGGGCTTTGAAAACCGAACTACTTGTTGCATGCCCACCCCTCCCCCTGTTTTCCCTCCCTCTTACTTCTCCCTTTCCGGAACCGTTCGCTCACCCTCCTCTCGATACGCGAGCCGATAGCTTCCCCCGGGAACGATGCCTGTGAACCGTCCCGAACGCGTTTCCTTCCTCCGATCCCGGGACCCAACCCTCCTCTTTTCACGCTGAATCGTCCAACCGATATTCCTCACTTCGACGTTATCGCGCGCATATTATGGTCCGCGAAAAATGAACGTCAATTTGCGAAGGTACTTGACAAGCACCTGTGATTTTCTTTAGAATCTGGATAGCATTTGAAGTGAAATTACAACGGTGTCAATACGAATTTTTATTTGAGCAGCACGTATTACTTAAATGTATAGCTTTCGTAGAAAAATCGCTCGATCATATTCGTCTCAAGTAGTCATCATATAAAATATACATATAGTTTGTTTGAGAATTATAATGGTGTAAATCAGATCATGGCTAATCTTCATAAAACAGAGCGTTGTCTGTCTATTATTACAAAATCTCATTACGTTTTTTCAAGTCATGAGGATGTATCTCGACAGAGAATAAAATTATAACTTAATTAGTTATGAAACTAATGCACGGTGGAATTAAAAGGACGACGTTTCTAAGACTTGAGGAACACACATAAATTTTATATTAAAATTCTCAAAATCTCCAACTGCTACAATTTTTAGCTCGCCATATGCTAATAGCGAAATATCTATATGGTAACTTAATTTTGTATATTCCCAATTTTCTGACATAGTGATATCTATATATTCGAACTTGCCAGTTTATTATATTTCGGATCACTTATTATCGGGCCATCCTATGCACCTAGCAGCTGACGATGAACTCATCAAGGACGTAGAACAATAAACTGTAAAACCCATAAAAAATGATGTCGAAATTTGAATATCTTGGCTCGTGCAAATACGAAGCAATCACGAAGCAATCACGGACCAATTAAACACACCTCTGTCTATTGGAACGAATCTGCAGTGCAAATGATATTATAGTCCGCGTGGAGGAACACGTGTACACACGCATAAGGCCCGGTTCGATACAGTTACCACGTAATTATAAGAAGCCACGTAGATCAGACTAGACAATGGATGATCAGAATATTCCCACGTTAGCATTAACAGCGCTTTTAATTCGCCCAACTAATAGCACTGTTGATTATTCTGCTATCCTAGGCCAATTAACGACGTTCCGCGGTAGAACATCAAATCTACTCGGTCAGTGATTAAAAACAAAGGCAAAATCGCGACGCTGTTCATCGACATCCTGCAACCTGTCATCCCCCTCGTTACGTTTGCCTCGCGATGTATATCAGCATGGAATAAGGAAGATACCGTAACTTGTTCCAGTGAAACCTATTCCTGGATCGAGCGAACCAATTCTTCCAGACAATAGCGCATGAATAATGCGGACGCCTTTGCACGACCGCGACATCATGCGGTTCTTGTAGAAAAATGTCCTATTAATATTGCATCGATCGGTATTATCTGCTTTAATATCGGAATATTTATGGCAGAATTATTACATTAATTTCAAGATCAGCCAGCGTAGTCGAAATGAAGTTGCTAATGGTAACTGATACTATGAGTTACGTAGAGTTACAGATAGCTGGAATTTGGAACATATTTGGAGAAAACGGTGACATACTTGCAAGTTTAAGGAATTACGCGTTGTGTAGAATATATCGAATTATTTTACAGTGTCAGTTACGACAGACAAATCTTGGGGAATCAATTTTACAACAATCAAATGTAACAAATAAGGTATAACATAACATCATTTCCTCGAAACGAAAATTCCAAAATGCGAAGGAGGGGCGAAAGTGAGTCGTCGAGTTCATCGTCTCGAGACAGAAATCATTTTATCGTCGCAAAATTCAACTTTTACCCAAAAACATTCCAGAGTTCATTTCTTCCTGAAACAACCTCCGTTAGAAAAGATACAATGACTTCTAATACCTGTATCAAGCAAAAGCATCCTGTATATTATTCCAGAAAGTTACAACCTATTAAGTAAACCTATTAAATGAAAGTTAGAACTTATGGAAAAATTGATCATTTCAGCGTAAATAGGGCAAGGTGCCTCGATCACATACGATCGTGGTTTTGGCTGGTTTTTGCTATGGACCAGACTGGGGGACATTCGATCGATGAGCCCGATTCGCGTATAGACTCGGTGAGGTTGGGGTGAGTCTTGGTGGGAAGAGGTTGTGCAGACTGTGGGGAAGCTTGTGCACAGTTCACCCCCGACTGATATCGAGGTGGTTACGCGAAGCTTCCACGTTAATCACATATCCACACACACGAGTACCCGCTGTTTGTTTACCCACTGACGGCTCTAATGAATAGCAAAATCGAGCCGCTACGTTACGCATCCTTTCTCCCTTCTGCAGCGATGGTGTGTTGTCTGTGTGTCTCCGTGCTTTCGTGTCGCCATTGATAACCTCCAGGCGAGAATTACGCGCACCGGTGCAACTATATTGGCCGCAAAGATGAACGGTCCCCGCTCGAAATCGCGAGATATTCCGCCGTTACTGATTTATTACCGGATATTCGGTTCTGTGCGTCAGTTTCCCGATCGGTCACGTTTAAATCCCGTGACTCAGCAGTGAAGAATCGTTACTTCATATTGTCACGGTGTTTCTGAATTTATAGAAAGGGTTAGCGACAATGGTACACTGGAAGTCCGTTTATTCGAGCTCCGTTTATTGGACAATTTAATTAACGCACGACTAATTGAACTTTTGCCGATTGAAACCACTTGAACTGAACCTGCAGTCTTATTATGTAACGAGAAGAATTAGTGAAATCTTATCATTTATATATGAGTTTGAATTATATAAGTTGCTGATCCTCCGACAGGTTCAGATAAATACATTTCTACGGTATTTGATGACTTGTTTAATACTTACGAGAAGAAATGGTAGAAAATATCTTTATGCTTTGTTACACTACTTACAAATATAAAATATATTATTAAACAAGTAAATAAGAATGTTATTAAGAATTATAAGAAGGAAAGCTATCAAGCGAATAAGTAAACCAGTAAATCCGTGCGAAGCGAAGCGGACATAGCAGAAATCAGTATAAATCCGTTCCGATCGGAGGAAGCCAAAGCGAAGAGGGAGCCTCGATCGTTGGGAACACGGATCCCTGCAAGAATTTTCGCCAATCTTCCACTCAATATCCGGACTTTTATATCTACAAGGTATTGAGGAACGAGCCGGGTTCGGAAGAGAGGAAAAGCTGCCCTCCTTTTCGGATATTCTTTCAATATCGAGGGGAATCTTTAAGTGGCCTCGCTAGCAACAGGTTGTAAATCCGTTTTTTAAGGGATTCGCTGGCACCGTTCGGTTTGAGGTCGCGAGGGTGAAGGAAATTCCTTCGGGAGAATTCCTCTTTCCTTCCTTTCTAAGTCGCAAACAGCTTCTCTCTTCTCGTCTAGACACGAGCCAGTCGACCATCGCACGTTTTCCAATCACGCAATTTCCATCCCCTTTGACTGGGTTGGGAAAACCGGATTTCCTGATACTGGGAACCACTTGTGCAGAATGTATAGGAAGGATTGCCCCTCGAGCAGGATGTTCTTTTGTAACCTGACAACTTTGTTTAAACGAGAAACCCCTTGTAACAAACTGGAACGCGCACTAGGGAGTTTGATGTTTACGGGATCGTAAATTTTTTTAACGAACTCTCTTGCTACGTTGAGAATGCATCGCATTATACCTCGTGATTATCGCGAGGAGTGTAAATCGCGTTTCGGTTGTATGCGTTTAGTAGGTTTCAAAACGCAACGTGTGCGAAAAAATGCATTGTGAATATTCTTGTAAGTACTTTGTATATCAATGAGATGTTAATGTAGCGGCAAGTTAGTCTAAACCTGCTCTAAAAGAGGAGTCCGTAGGAAAAATGTTAAATTGAATAAATTCCACTTGGCTTTTCATTCCTTTTTTTATTAAAATTTACGTTTATGAATTTATATGATAATTAAATAATCCTTAAGAAAATGTGTTGCTTTCACAGCCTGGTTTGTCTCAATAACGAAAATAATATTTAAAAAATAATATTTAGGTGACAACAAATTGCTTTAAATTCCATTTCTCCAATTGTTTTCGTAAAAATATCAACTTACACGTACTAGTATATTACACGAGATATCGTTGGAACAAAACTTTCTATAAAATATATGCTTTCTGCAGGTCGAAGATCGACACAATCGAGAAATAACCTGCCTGCAACAATTGCAGGTAGATCGGAAACGCGTTGCTCGACAATTCCCTTGGACAATAAGCATGAAATAACATTTAACTAGCCGTGGTGGCTTGACCGACAAATTACGCGGAATAATCGAGGAAAAGAGACTAAATCATCGGTATAGTGGAGGGGACATTGAAGAGTCCAGTCAAAGAGAAAGAGAAAGAGCCTTTTGTGAGACCGGATGCTTGGCAATCATTTATTTTATATTAATCATAGCCGGGGCAGGAAGAAGGGCGGACGAGTTTTACGCGGCACTAGACACAATCCGAAAAAGCAATAGCTCGGTCAGGCAGCGGATGAAAGAATCTGAGCCGTGCTCGTTCGGTTTTCGAGCGTTGTCTACGAGAAAAGAGTCGGTGCATGTCATTAGCTATGATGGGGCACCCGGATGCCCTCCAAGGAGGAAGCCGCTTTCATGGAAGACGTGTACGTGGATTGACAGATTCCTGTGCGCCATTGTTGTCGCAGTCATGCCCGTTGCCCTCTTGGAATCGCTCCTCACGCGTGTTCCGTCTTTTGTACAACGATTTACTTTGTCGTTGAGATGTTGGCATTTTTCTATTTAATATGATTCTTGAAATAGTGATGCAGACATGGTAACGCGTATGTGTGTATAAATTAATAAATTCAGAAGAAAGATTTTTTTATTTTTTAAATATTAGATATGATTAGTAGATACTTCAGTTGAAATATTTTGTGCATTTCTGTATAATATTTATCGTTCTATACATTTTTGCACGTTTCAATTTCACGTAAATGCATAAACGTCTGCAGTTTAATAATTAATTGAAGGATCGATGAATATTTGTATTTTAGCTCTTAACTGAAGTACAACGATAAAATGGAATGTGGTCTTATTGAAATTCTATTAAAAGAACCTGATCGTGAAGTAATATTATGCAGGAGTTACGTTAATAATACATGGAATGAGGAAGAAGCAATGTGGCTGAATAGTACGTCTCATTCTACTTAGAAAATACTATTCGTCCATGAAAGAATTTAGTTTGAAAGAAACGAGAATATTTTGTTTCACTGGGAATTAGAATAACAATTTTAGTGGCATGGATATTGCTATGATTAACTTTCTTGTAAACGTATCTTTTTTTCTTTCTTTTTCTTCTGTAGAAGTAATAGATTTTCTATGATTTGTCTTATAATTCGTTGCCTTAAACAATTCTTCTTAACTCATATACATATAGTACCATACCATATAGTATCAAATTGAGCTAAAATAAAGCATTCTATTCCATAGCAGTCCAATCTTGTCATAATTAGTTTAATAAAATCAGCATAGGTATATCAGGAATATCTTAATTAACAGAAGTATTCGAATCGGATTTCCACGAAGGGAAACTATGATGGCATCGATTCCGAGACCTCGTTAAGGTTCCCAACATTGTGAAAGTGAAGGAGGAGTGGTTTTCTCGGAGGTGTCTGCAAGATTTCAAGGGCGGAGTTTCTGCCGCGATCGCAGCTTCTCCCGCAAAACCGGTCGTTATCCGTCGGTTATTGATTGGCCCTCGTTAGTGCCAGTTATTTGTTTTGCAGAGTGTGAGAACCGGAACTACTAATCACTTGTCTTTAATCCTTACCCGTGCAGACATCACTTTGCTGGACCTTCTAATTTTCCACCCGTTCGATGCAATTCGCGTTTTAAGTTTCTCTCCTCTCGCTGCCAGCAACACTCTACTACAACTTGAAGGTTGTTTTAAACGAATCTTTTGTACGTCGTTTAACCGAGTTTCACGAAACACCCCTTTCATCAAGTGTCATTTTATAAAACCACTTGTGCTCAACCAGTTGAACTGTGCTCGATAAACTATGTAATTTGTGGCGTATAACGTTAAATGTGTGATGTATAATGTGAAAAAGTAAGTTCGTTTAGTAATTCTCTTTGCCTATGGAAGTAACAAAAATATTTGTATTAATGTAAACTCGAAAGGTTTTGAATATCTAAGATAGGAGAAAATATTCTTTGCGTTAAAATTATCGTTACGGAGACAAGATTAATAGAACAACATAAACACACTTCTTTTTAATGAAACTCCTAAAAATGATTAGAGAACAAACGAAACCAATACTACAATCAACTTATTGGAATATACGCTAAACTAATCATCAACTCTTTCCTACGCTTCTCGGAAGTCGAATTGGTCCAACTGTAAATTTCTCAACTTCATTGCGTACAATGAATATCCAAATTTCAAGAAGCAAACGATTTACTTCTACAATTTAATTTATCAGAAGGAAATGACAGAAATAAATGAATTCCAAGGTAGAATTAAAAAGTATTGTTTGTAACGTTAGTTTTTTCTATGCATAATCTACGAAGTTCATCGTTGTGGCTTTTGAACGTTTCATATAGAAAATTGCATCTGATAAATATCTGTGGCAATCGAAGGATTAATGAACGAAAGACACGCGATGTACCACGTATAGCGTCATGGATTTTCCAGCGTTTTGGAGCGGGAACACGGACAGTTTTTCTCACACTTTTCCACATGGGCCCCGGTACTTTGCGTGGCTTCTTCAGAAAATTACTTCTGCCCGTGGCTTTAATGCGCGACCAGTCAGGACACCAGGGTGGACAGGATATGACCTCCCTGTAGAGCGTCCCTTCGCGGGATCTGGCATGTATGCCGAAATGAGCCCACTTTGACTGTTCAACCACTATTGCGAGCCAAGCCGACGCCGCTCATCTCGGAAATTACTTCCGCTCGGACATTGTTGTTGCCATCTGCGTTTGCAGTGTATGCAAAGGACTCGATTTGGCAAGGAAGGCTCAAGGAAACCGCTATCTTTACCTTCCGATGTTTGTCGTTCGTCTTTGCTCTTCGAAGTTTCGTTGTACGTTTCTTGGCGACTTTCATAGACATCGATTCGTATGTAGGTGTATTATAGTTTTGGAAGATTCATATTTTGGAACAAGTCGAATGAATGTAACGACAATTATAGGAATCGAATTGCTACTGAGCATTAAGCTATATCAAAGACGTAATCGAAACAACATTCCCTGTATTCGTACGTTTTTATTGAAATTTAATCTGAATATAATCATGACCATAGCCAATGGCAGTCGTTTGTTATATTTGTTATGTTCCGTTCCTTGCGTGCAATAGTTCAGGAACAATGGAAATTGTCGAGAAAGTTTACAAATAAATTGTTTCAATATCCTTTTCATTCGCTAGAATCTGTTATCTTTTCTACTCTTACGTAATTTACCATTCTAACTCATCGACCATGAAGGATATTATAAAATTAAGTACAAGCAGAATTGTAAATCGTGATGCCAATTATCAAATTTAACACTGGCTATCGAAATTACTCGAAACAGGCTGTCTGAAATCCCTGTATTTCGATGGAAGGTGTGCACAAGCAACAAGAACCGGTGGACATGATTCGGCAAGAAATTTCTCGGCCGTGGTTATGTCAAGAGGGACGATGACTGGTCGCTTTCTGATGCACGTGACTGCAGGACAATGAATCTTTTCTCGCCTCGACGACGTACCAATCACTGCCCTGTCACAATACGATCGACCGTGATCATTCATGAATGAGGCGAGAGTGACGACGCGCGGCTACTGTGCGCTTGAGAAGGGATCCTCTCTATTCACAGCTTTAAAACGTAGTCACGATCTCGCGCGTGATCGTGATTTCGTGTTCTGGATTTGTTGCGTGGATCATCGTGAATCCTCGCCTACCGACGATGACAAATCAACTGACTCGATTATTTGTTGACTAGAACAAGGGTGCAACGAGATCTATTAGGTCGTCGCGTGAGCTGTTTGAGTCGCTTTTTATAATTAGCTTCTAATCTTTATACGTACAAATAGAACTCACAGAGAATTTTTTCAGACTCACAGATTGCTGGTTACTTAAAAGGATCACGTGTAAATGAATAATTTACGAGAAATAAATTAATATAATAAAAACGAGAATATCGCATATTTTGGAATTTTCTAGTATATAAAATATTGAAACGATCGATGAGGATTACAAATTGTATATTTAGCATATCAAGTCAAGCTGTGTAATTTTTTTAACGCTAAATCGATATCCTTATTCTCTGAGAAGAAGCTTTCATATTATGCTATATCTGGTTCTTAGTATTACGTACTGTTCAAAAGACTACTTAATAATATTACGACTGAACTGACTAAAACAAAATGTAATAATAAATTACCAGTGCCTTCCATATTTTCATTTTTTGATAGAAACTACATATTACGGCCACTACTCAGGGAAAATGTATAAAACATTAATATGCCATTTGGTCAGTTGGAAAACGCGCAGTCTTGCAACGCGCACTTGGAAGCTGGGCAGAGCGAAGTCGATGCGACATGCTCGTCTCCCAAAGAAAGCAGGAAAGGCGACGCGAATTTAAAATGCATACACCCGGGGCCATAATTCGATTAACCTAAGCGAAAATGCACTCGTTTGTAGCGTGCATATATAACAAATGAAATCTCCTGCATAGTAATTCCATTCGGAATACGAAAGTGGAGGATGCGCCGCGGGGTCGTAGCTACGTACGACGTCGGACACGGAGGGTTGGAGGGTGGTCTGCTAGAGAGAGAGAGTGGGTGGCTGTGCTGGCGGTAGAGAGGGCGGATTAAAAATGTAATCCAATAATAACGCGTCTCTGGTGCCCGTGGAAGTACGTACGTACATATAGTATGTACCAAGATAGTGGCGTAGAAATAAGGGATGCACGGGTCGTCCAGGGTTTCTTTCTCAAACATAATTACTCCGTTCGTTGCTACATACAAACTATACATTTACCCTCATCGATCGTTTCATTTCTTTAAATTTCTATCCCGAAATTATTTTTTCTCTGATCAAAGATTCTCTTCTATCTCAAATATATTTTTCTTGTAAAATAAAATTTTCGACACCTTTTTCCAATTAACGTATAAATAATTATACACTTGGCACGTGAATATTACAATTGTTAGAAGTCGATTGCCAGAAATGAGAGGTAAAGAAGTTCCGCGAATAGCAAGTGCCCCGAGGAATCCAACGAACTAGGTACAGCACTGCGCGAGCATTTCCTCATGCCTCGGCATGTCTATGTGCGGAGTACGTGCCAGCACCTACGTATATCTGTAATGCCGGTAGGTACACCCCCGGATGAATCTTGAGGCAGTGAAAATATCACGATGTCCGCTGCCACCGGAGCGTAGCTGGCCGAGGGGATGAGCTGAAACGGGTAGATGGAGTCCATTAGCAGACCAGTGAGGATGTGTGCGATTATACACCCCTCTCGACAGTCCACTCAATAATGCATCATCCTTCTCTATTCGAGGACCTCAAGCCCCGTCCATATATGACCACTCGGGAAGACTGTTCCTTCCCGGTACCACCTCCTCCTCACCCTCTTGCCTACCTCCTTCTCCACTGGTCACCACCTCCCTTCGAGCGTGGGTCCACCTTCTGTGCACGGCGCCGCGGCTGCTTATTACTGCCGCAGCTTTGATTTGCGAGGGGTGGCAGGGGGCTGGCGAGCCACCGGCCTGGGGCTGCTTCGTGTGTTTCAAAGAAAAACCACGCTCGCGCTACGTGCTTTCCAGATTCAAGTTTCGGTAATGGGCGACGTTGTTTAATACCAGTGGCTGTGTTTCGTTCGAGTCTCGCGTCAAAAATACTGTCACGTTTCAACGTAAGCCAGCTCGTTATTCTCTTAACGGCCGCACAAAGTAATTTGCACACCATTGAACCCATCAATTTATAAATGACAAAGAATTAAACAAATGTCGATAACATCGAACTATTACCATTCGATTCTCTAGTTCCTCGTTTGCACCACAAGAAAATGTAAAACCGCTACAACATAAACTACATATCGAGTTTAATTCCTTAATGTATGATCTCGCTTGAAAATAATTGATCCTCATTGAGGCAACTCGCTCGATTCGGCGAACTACACATCTCTGGCAAAATGCTCTCCAATGTGAGACGATACTGAAATAATACTTGATACAGCTGGTACCTGGAAGAGAAATTCGCTCGACTGAAGTGCTCCGCCTCTCCCCGTTGGCCCGCGCAGATTAACGGCTAATCCGTACAGGAACGAGGAATTGTTGAGAGAAAAGCAGAAATGCTAATCTCTCGATGGGTATCCCTGGGATACCTACGCACTACGAAGTCTTCCATTTTCGCGTGTGTCATGGTCTCGCGTGTCGGTGTCTTGGTTACATCGACGACCACCAGGATTCCGAAAGATACGTGTGAACGAACCTGCGCGAGTGTTTAAGTACGTTTGCCTCGATTGCGTGCGAGGGGCCAGGGGCGTACAGGAAGAACGCTTCAACGCGTCGCGCAAATCCTTTCAGATCGTACTCCTATCTACCGAACGACATTTCCGCGCGGAACGTTTATTTTGCGGCGATGGACTTCCGACTGGCTCATATAATATATTCCATGATTTCACGGAATTCCAGCTACGCCCGTACTAAATGGAAAATCACCCGTTGGAGGGAGATTTAAAGGAACACGCGGATGAAATTACGTGAAATTGATGTTGATCGTATGATTTTCTGGTGTTCAATTTCGTTGATGGGTGATTGATTGGTGGATGACGTATCTTTAACTTAATTTCATACCTCGAATACTTTCTTCGTACAAATTTGACGATTGTATCTTTATGTCTTTTGTACGACATAATGTAAGTACAATTTTATGACCACTTACAGCAAATCAGTTGAAAATAATTGATTCTGATCGCCAACTAGAATGTCAGTGTTTCTAGATGAATTATACGCCTTCTTTACAAATATGTACTCTTTAAATGATGACAGAGATTGCAAGATGATTAACGGTAAAACATGTAGAATTAATTATCCGGACAAAATCCATAGGCAAGGAGGAACACAAGTAAAGTAATAAAATCAGTCACTTTCAGTATCTAGAAATGAAACTTACAAAACTGTGTTGTTAGAAACTCGATTGAAAGAATTTATAAAAATCGCAAAAGTGGTAAAAGGATTTCAATGAAACATTTTCTAACGGTTCGCAAACTTGAGAATAATTGAAAAATGTTCGCTTTAAACCGATCAATAATTCTACAAAAGATTATCACAGACACCAAATACAACAAGACTGAACAGCCGATAACTAAACGTCGATTGGGAATTTAGAAAATCAATATTATACTGCACAAATTATATTCATAAAATTTAAAAAGAAATATCTGAAGCATCTTGCTAAATCAATAAATCCCTTAAACCTCCATGACGAGGAACATTTTCTCCGAGTAATCGTGTAGGTTCGGCGTCGATCGAGGTAACACGTATAGCTTTCAGGAAAACACATTTCCTTTGTTAGCCAAAGTGCAGGCTCTTTGTCTTTCATCTTTCGATGTTGCCGTGCTTCCCCACATCCAATCAATTCCGGCTCTCTCAAGCTCTGGTGACAGACGTGGCACGACGAACACCTCGTGACTTATAATCGCATTTTCCCGGCTCGTCGCAGCACATGAGCAAGCAAGCGGCCACGCGGCGCTCACACGCCTTCACGAAGAACGAAATCAACCCCTCCGTTAATGGGCAACGGGAAAGCTTTCAGCTAACCGAGTCTCCTTTTACCCATCGCGTCTGATCTATTCTTCGGCTAATCTGTTGATTATACGAGGCCGTCTGGCAATACGTTATCAGGAGCCCTCGCGTTTCTATATGTCTTTCTCGTTCGCGCGTTGAAAGGCTAAATACGTATCTTCTGCAAGGAGGAGTGCCCTTTCCGAAACGCGTTCGTCTCCGGAAGAGATCACTTCGAACGGAGTTAATGGTGCATGAGAGCGAATTACTTCCGTTATTAGAGGCAATGCGTGTTGCCCGAGTGTTGCTATTTAAATGCGCGATACGGAGTCGGCTTACTCTCGAGTTTTCTCTGAGAACCTCACGTTAGACGTCCGTGATTATTCTCGAATGTTCAGAGCTACGAGGATTTGCATGTGGCGGGATGGCTGTAAACGTAAGGACGTAGGATTGACCAGTTGTGTTTTTTAGCCTTTTGGTTGGAATTTATGAAATTTGATTAACATCGATTAACACGAGTCTACTTGAAATTATTCTTTTTTTTTTTTATTAATTTTCTATTACTCTTTAAGTTACTTTCTAGACGAAAATCATTGTAAATTTGTTTCGAAAGATTTCTTTAATACATTGATCCGGAATATCTTTTACTTTGAACATTATATTATTCTAAAATATAAATACCGAAATATAGTTCAATTTGTTTCCTATGTTGCGAGTAACAACTTCTGACTAAAACCAGTAATTCTGATACATCGTGAGTAGAATTTCGTCCTGTCCAAATAAATGTCTACATATTCTCGATATTAGACCTTCATTGCCCTGTATGATAATAAATATCCAAAGTTTAAACACAACTAATAGTCAGTCTTCGCAACCATTTCTTCGTGATAGCAATCTCTTTCCCAAGCATTCAGTTGACTTTCTTTCGCGTTCCAGACAATATCATCCTCTAAGAATCGAATTTTCCAATTATGCATGGACTAAATAACCGCAATTCCCCGAATACTTGCTATATTCTCTGAAACAGTCTGGAATGCAGCAGCATTTCGAAAGGTGTTATTCGAAGGAAACGTGGGAAGTCTATTCAAGTCTGATCCATCGGCAACGATTGTTGGGATTTTTCTGTTTTATCCGGAATACCGTTTCAGGAAGAGGCGACCTCCTTAACTCGCGCCGATCGCTTTTCCTCCTCCTCCTCCTCCAAAGACGGTTGAAGAAAGAATAAGAACAGATCGTTGCTCTTTATTCTCCCTGACTCGACGACAAACGACGGATTGCTTCAGAATCCTGTGCACAGCCGTTACCTGGAGTCCGCGGGGCAATTAGCTGGCAGATAGCATCGTAGGACCTAACCTACTATCACTTTAGTTTATTGCGAGTTATATTTCAGCACGTGGGAACCACCTACGGTTTTCAATGGGACCCCTGTGCGAAGAAGGTTGCCCAATGATCGTCCGATAGCGATTTCAGATCGACGGAAACCCAGTTTTCCATAAAACGCAACCGTTCCATCTAATTACTCGCTCGAATGCCGTTGATGACACGAAAGGGAAAACGCGACGCGGGAAACACCGAATGGACGAGCAAGAAACGTTTCGGCTCAGGATCCGTAAACCGCGTACGGAGTTTCACACGAGTGCATGGAACAATCGCGTTTCACAAGAGAAGGTGGCCATGGAAGGGATACTGGAAAACGCGTACAAAGGGAATGCAATTTAATGTTAGTTGCAATTTGTTTTTGCTGATACAGATAGGTGATTTCATGATACTGTCCTTTTTGAGTTGACCTATAAGTTGATTTTATATGCTCACGAAAGTATTGGAACACGTGTAGACGCCATTTATGAACACATCGTGCGTGTTATACGGAACATTTGAAAATTTTCTTAGCACTGTTATTTAGCACGTTGACTGGTACTGTGATCGTCGGTGATCCACGCTTTACTGAATTATCTAGTGACAGAAATAAAATTAGTTTCTGTAAGAATTTTCAACGATGTGAATGATTTACATAACATTGACAGAAAAAGAGCATAAGTACGATACGATATTTTGTAAAAATCTTATGACATAGTATAGTACAATCAATTGCAGCCAGGGCAATAATACAAAATTCACGTGAAACAAGAAAACCATTTTGAAAAAGATTAAACGTTCAAATTATAATTTGGTGCCGCTGTATTGCTTCTATAATTAGAGAATAGACAAAATGTTGAAATCTGGTCATCAACGAAACGCGCGTCAGAGATCCATATGCATAAGCCGCAAGAAGCTGTGCATCTAACGACTCGTTAGTTCTTTTGTGTGATAATTTATTTATTTTCCTAGAGGAACGTCTAGCCGAGCGATTTAGACGCGGCCGGCCACAACGAGCCTTCGTTCGCTGCTAATTCTTGCTTGGCTAATTACGGAAAAATCTCCGGATCCCTTTACTCACGGATCGGTGGAAAACCATTAACGTTTCTACCATTCGGTTTTATAATCTTCTTCGCATTACTGACTTCCAGGAATCAGCTCCGCCTATGGAACAATGCGTGAAGTTCGCTCCGAATTCCTCCAAGCTGTTGTTACTGTACCGAGGCTTAAAAAGGAATTCGTTCTGTGTTATCTACATTCATAAAAGTATTTGTAATGAAATAATAAGAAGCAATTAAAAGTCGGAACTTTAGCTGTCGTCTGTGAAAATGTTGCCGAGTCTAGTACGGTGATTTGTCAATTCTTAATGCCATTTAAATTCACTGCTGTTTCGTTACGATGATTGTAATCTTGTTTGTATCTACGACTTTTACGTCGTGTCACTATAAATGAGAGAATCGGTATCTGTTGATGAGATCAGTATTTCAATTTCTGATAAAAATAATAGTTCTTCGCGTGAGGTTATAAAAATTACCGTCACTCTATACATCATTTTTTAAAATATTAATATAGAGGAGATGTTTAAACATGTTGCAATTCAAAAATTCTGATCGTTGAATGGATATCATTAACTATTATGAATTCAGCTGAATGATAATTTTAAGTGTATTATTACGTTTGTAGTCTGTGCGTCGCATATAATACAATTGTATTTTTTATGTAAATTTTTAATATACATATAATGCAAATGATAAGAGAAGAAATAGGAGAATCATATCGCGCGACACGTAAGAAGAACCCACCTAAAGTACTCAGTCGGTGAAGTTGTTTATGTAAGATATGAAATGTGAATAAAATAACAAATGGATCAATAAGTTGCAAATTACAGGTTATATAAACTTCTTCTTTATAATTTTATCTTTGTAATTTACAAGATTCACATGTAGAGATTCATTTGTTGCATTATCAACCTTTCTCTTACTATGCGAATCTACCGTCAACAATTTGTGACCATTAACTTGTAAAATTTCACCGATATTGATTCGATTATGCAAGAGGGTCCAGACGGTCATTTTCCATAAACAAAGTATCCTTCGAACGTAGAACGTACCAGGATATCGTAACGAGAAAAGGCGAGGAGTTTTGCCAGGAGAAGAAGTGTATATAGACCAGACGCGAGACAAAGAGCCGCGTAGCCTGGCCGAAAAGCTGGCGTTGCGGCCGTTAAACGTGAAAGTCTTAAACGACGACGCGTTACTCGCCACTTCTTTTCCTTTTTCCCGCATAAAGGGGCAAAATCTGAGCCGACGTTTCGCCTCACGTATCCGACTGTTTGTCACAAAAGGTAGCGTGAGCCGCGAGGCACGCGCGCTGACGCACGCGCGTCCACAGGGCCACGCGGAAAAAGGGGTAGGGAAAAAAAGTACGCGGCAAGGAGGTGAAAGGCTGACGCTTGTATAGGAACAAACGAACGGACTGTGTCGACTTTTATGATGGACGTAATTAAAACTTTTAGAACGAAGCACGCTGGAATACAAATAAAAGGACATGCACGCTCGCGCTTTACTGCTCACTTTTGTATCAAGGCATCCACGATAAATGACACACGTGTACGTACGGTTTTTCACGGCGTAGCCCGGGCTTGTCTATGACTCGAAGCCCGCAAGGCGTTCAGCGTGTAAGAGACACTATAATTACGGCGATAATGACCGTGAACAAGAGACAGAGTTACAGCTGTCTGCCTCCGTTCTTGCTTCCCAGCTACGACTACTGGCTACGATACTGGGTTCCCGTTTGAGAAGCGTTGAACAACTAATTGATGAAATATTCGTCGATATCGAATGACAGTTGCAAGGGTTGATCGTAATGGAGAGGTACTTTTAGGATTGAGAATTCTACATATTTCTAGGACTAAATAAAATTTCTTATGTCATTAGCAAAAATGTTAAGTATTTCAATTGGCTGTTGGACAAAAGAAATAAGACGTACATTATTTTTTAACTTTTTTTGAAAATCAAAATATTCTCTTTCTTACTTTAATCTATATCATTTTGTCATGTAGACATATACGTCCAGTTGTACATGGGTTAACGATAGAATACTTCACAATAAGTGTTTTCCAAATTATCGTATAAATAAAAATTCCTAGGGTTTCAGAGTCTTCTAATTACTAGTTATGGCTTAATAAATATTCATCGGTGTTGAAATTATAACTAGAACACAAAAGGATAAGAAAGCTAGCAAACTGTATTTGAACATATTTTAATCCAAGCATTTTAGGACTATGGTAGATTGAAAAATGTCGCAGATATTACAAAAGATGATCCAGATTATAAGATTCATAAAATTGGCAAATTCGTCGGTGGGATGAATAGCGTACACCTGGCGACACGAGATTTCCGAATAAATTCTCGGATCTCGGTTATTAAACGCAACGACAGCGTCGGCTGCATTTGCGGTTATCGATGTCGCCGGGGCGGTTATCTCGAGAAAGTTAAATACACGCGGCGGAGGTGCGTTGGCTTCTTTAGCGTTTACGTAGGTAATCCTATCTTACGTACAGGCCCGGCGATAAATCATCGAAGATGTAATTTGCCTGTGATAAATCGTCGGGGAAAAAGTCGTTAAGGTTATGCACGGGAGTAAAGTTACCGTCGTTAATATTAAAGTGGAATAGATAATATCAATGATAAATCATTAATTCGCTCGTCTCGTCTCTCGCTGGTGGAAGACGAAGGTCAATGAAACAAAAAATATAGAAAAAGAAAGAAGGAAGGAGTGAAAAAAAGAGGAGAAGCAGAAGAAGAGAAAAGGGAAAAAACGTTACAGCTAATTAATTCGCTTTATGTTCACCGCGGTTTCTAATTCTCACGCTTAACCGCGCGTCTGTGTATATGCAAATAGGAACACAAAAATCCACGAAGCTCGAGTTTCTCTTGTCGCAATAAGCGAATTATCTTTCTTGATCGCGTTCGTCGATGCATCGCCATGACAATTAATCTAAACTGTTCTTTGACTCGTCATTACGCCACTTTTCAAGATAATGGCGAAATTCGTTTCAAAAGATTCGCATTGATTTGCTAATGACCGATTTGCACAATCGACATTCGAACCACACAATTGTACAATTGTATTATACCTACGCCGTGGATATTCCAACTCGTTATGAATATCATAGTAACTAATGTTACTCATTGTTGGATGATGTCACTGTGTATTTTCTGCCATTATAAATATCAATTTATGAAGCAATTAAATAGTTTATTTATCATTTGAATTTGCTGAGATCAAAACAGACGATAATCTTATCAAGCTTAGTTTGAACGTGATAAGAATGGAATTAGTAACTAAAATGAATCGATATTACAGGTAGCTTATATTATATTAAACCATTTTAACAATGACACCATACCAATATTTAATAGTAAGCGCTTATTGTTGAATAACGATCGAAGAATTAAATGTCACAGAAATGTCTAGACAGTCAACTATTCTTTGCAATAATTTTAAATAACTACGTTTCTCTGAGTCTTCAAACGAATCCAGAAGATATATTAATTAATTTTTCCAATTTTAAAAATTAGAATACCAGCTAGTACGTATTACGAAATCGAATCATGTCCTTGTATGGTATTAATAAACAAATAATCTTAAATTTGAAAAAGGAATATTACGCGCGTCATTAACAACTCGTTAACATAGTTGAATGTTAATACGGTGTAACTGATATTAGTATTAACTGCGTAATTAAATGTACCTATGCGGTTAACCGTATCGCGGAAGAAACTCAACCGACCGTATGTTTCGCGATAATTTTGGAAAGTATATGATTCTGGTTCGTTAGTAAATCACCCGGGGATTACTAAAGACGTCCTTTTTATCTGTGATAAATCGCTTACCCTGACGTTGATATCATCGAGGATAAATCATTCATTTGTTTCGCGAATAGTTGTACGTCGGCAAAAAGGAACCGCGGTCTATTAATGCGATTAAAATTCGCACATTGAGGTTTCTAATTCTCACGCTTAATGAGCAACTTTGTTTCATTTACATATGTATCTATGCAAATTGATAGAATCCCGGACCTAGTTTAATAGATTCCATTGAAGTTTCTTCTTCCACCGATAACCGATCTTCGCTGTCTACGTCGTGGATAAAGTCATTCCACCTTTGAATCGAATTAACTGTAAATCAGAATCGTTAACAAACAGTTACGCGCAGGATAAACTGATCAACTTACAATTATACTTCTTAATATAGAAAATTGTTTAATTGAAGCTGATGCTATCGAAAGTGAATGCTCGTCTTTCTAGACATTTTACATACCTCAGATGCTTCTCTTTAACGCTAATATTGAAACTAGAGCAGAGTTTCGTTCGCCTCACGAAGTTCAATAAAGACAAAATAAAAAATCCGCAAAAGTAGTAATTTATTAAAACATTTTCATGAAATAATCACATTATTCTTGAAAAGTATAGTAAATAATGAAAATAATCGTAGCGAGCAAAACATAAAACCCTTTCGATGCTAAACTGTAACTTTCACGGCACTAATTGATTGCAGCTAGAATTCTAAGCAATCAATCACTCCAATAATTCTATCTACTTGAAACGTGTCCAACGACAATGTTCGCAATGTTTCAATAAGACCTTTTCACTTCATAGAAACGAACAAGAAAACGTATGGTTTTGAATGATAATTTATAACGTGTTAATTCTGACAAGCGCAAATTAATAACAACGAAAACACGTGTATCGAAGTACGAATTCATTCATTTTTCAGCGTGAACAACGGCTACTCGTTTCTATCGTCGAACGTTTTAAACAATGTCTTGAAAAAGTACGTATCATATGAGCATAGCAATTTAAGATACAATAAAAATTGATGAATAGATCAGATTTCGATACGCCATGATGTCCGTATAATAAATTTCAACCCTTCGCAACACCTGCCAAATACTACACCTGATACATGCCTGAACGAATCCCTATTTCACGTAATAATTACATTGCAAATGAAGGTGTGCGCGAGTACAGTCCAATTATCCATCCTGCTGTCTTCATTTTGTTCGTGCTTTTGCTAACGATAGAGATACATCATTGTTTTCATATTTTCGCTTTCGTCGTCAACTTTCTACTAAGGTGTCCTGCGAAAAGTGCAATGATTCCCGATGACTAAAAATTAATCTTTCTTAGATATTCGTCTAGTAAGATATTTGATCATTTTATAAGTAATACAATATTTTTGAGAGCAGGGTTTAAAACTACAGGCCCATCCCGAGGTTTTTTTTAGAAATTGAGAAATTTACTTAATTGATAGAAAACAGGGAACTCAAAAATAAAAATTCGGAGCGCCGGTGATCCATCGATTATTAATGAAGCGAAAGATAATATTCTTGACGAAACGAAATCGAAAAAGTTCCTAAAGTTGCAGTTGACACTGTTATGGAAACAATAATTCGAACAACAAAGAGGTCCTGAAGCCGATGATCGTTGAACTTGAAACAACCATGGATCGGTTTCGTAGTTAAATTCAGTGCGCCACAGGTGCCAGTTAACGCTGGTTTGCCAATTAATTCGGGTGACTTTGGGGCACACAGTTACATCAGCCAACGTCCGGGATTCAGGAAGATAGTGGTCCCGCGTGAAGAGCCGCGAGTTGATTAGGCCCGAGGAATAATTAGCATACAATAAGAGAGGCATCGGATAGATCGGAGGCTTGGGTAAACGAGTCAGAAAGTCGAGCCTACAGGCAGCACCCATCACTCCTCCCACCTGATATCAATCGCTCGCCATCAGCACCCCTGCCTACCTCTCCCAGAATTCCCTTTTCCCCCTTGGGCTTGCTCGTTCCATGACAACGGGCCTGGCCTAGCCGTTTGACTTAATCAGTAATCGCTAATTGCTCGCCTGACGCGGTTTGGCTTAACGGACGAGGAAACGTATGCAAATTGGGAGGAATTATCTCTACCGAACAATTAGACGAGTATTCTTACTCGCGCGTATAATGCTACTTCCGGTTGCGCGAACACCGATCCTCTTTGTGCCCAGTGCTACAAGCGGACTATTATCGAACCAGCCAGTTCCCCCACAGGGGACGGAGGAACACTCTTTTCCTCTATCGATCAACACCTGCGTTTTCCGCATACTGTTACGTGTACGCACCTTTTCACCTTGCGTTTAGATTCGTATTAGAACTTTATAGGAACTACGAGAGTAGGGAGAGAGATTGCTGAGTTCAGTTCTTCGAAATTCAGGGATTCGTATCGATAAAAGGAACCATATCAGATGAATCTACAAATAATTTGGTATTTACTGTACATTGGTATACAGTGTGCATTTGTATATAGCTTGTGTACATTTTGTATATAGGATAGTGAAAAATAAATAACTCTGATCCATAATTAATGCATTGATTTTCATGGGAATTTGAATTATAGATAATTATAAGAACGTATATTATATGAAAAAAGCCAGAAATCCAAATATGCATAATAAATACTTGTTATCTACAGTATCTACTTGTATATATCCAGAACAAAATACTCGTTATAATATTTAGAGGGTAAAATTAATTCGTAAAAATGTAAATTTGCATAAACATCCATCATTGATGTGCTTCTAATTTTCAATCGTTTATCATCTTCCTATTGACAATAAGTCTTCCATTATTTTTTATCGTGTAGAATTCTACAGCTTCGAAGTTAGTTCTTTGAATACCTACGATATTTATCCAATAGTATGAACTTGCAGTATGCGATACATGAGATATAGTATATTATATATGAGTATAACAGTATACTTCACCGTACGTTTTGTTTTGCTGTTAAAGAGAAGGGAACTGCAGGAAAGAATCTGATGCTTTCGCAGTATTTAAATTGCGGTCGGAAGGATATTGCGAAGTTGGTTAGAAATTTGATAGGGTAGAACGAGAGTATATGCGTTCGCAATGACACAAATCAATAGTGCTTGCAGATGACGTTGAATTTAATTAACGAATTTAGTCGGATTTAATTAACAAATTAGACGTTGTGTCCACGGTGAGGTATTCCATTGTTACATTTCCGGGATAATGAAATGAAAACTACGTAATGCAGAAGATCGATCGATAAAAGCTAAATTACCAGGTATAATACACCGAGGCACAAAATATTTCCAACAAACGGCATCCTTTATCGATTATATCTCTACCTGCAACACAAGCATCTTATAATTGTCATATACGTTTTCAGATTGATTTCAGACTTGACGATACGATCATGCTAGCCGTGTCCCATCAAGGTGCCAATGAAATTTCCTATAATAAATCATCGCATACTTTCATGAGCTAACATATGCCTCATATTTACACGTTGCACCGTAATAAATCCACACTTTCGGACAACAATCGACGTATCTATCTCATTACGTTATTAATACCAACATTTATAAACTTGAAGAATCGATATTTGCACGAAAATTTGGTATTCTGTTGGCATAGTCGCTCTCGTTCTCATTTTATACGTGTTCCACGTCAGTATCATTTAATTTATGCAAATTTGAAAGAATCCTGGAAGGTAGCTTCTCTCGATCCTGGACGTCGACCGATCCTCGGTACCCTTTTTCCCTCCGATACGGTATCGCGGATACTCAGGCTTGTCAGTTGATCACCACTGACGTCCGATGGCAAGCACGACAGCGGCGTGAGGGCATGAATATTCATCCCCCTTTCGTAAGGAAGGCGTTCACGGCTGCGGGGACGGGGATTTGTCTGCAGGATGGGCAGGAAAGGCGGTGGGTTGAGGGGGAGGGTTGAGAGTGGAAGACGGAACGTGAGAGAGCAGGAGATTGATAACGAATACGGGACCGGTGATCCTTCGCTTTTTCGCAATGTTTGCCACGAAACGGCCGGTCACAGCGATAAGCGAAGGGACGCGTCGCAATGCTAACTGCGTCGACCGCGACGCCGCGTTTTTAATTAATGTCGATAAAGTTCATCGCGGTGGGCCGAGAGACGCCCGCCTGGAATTATTCAAAAGCCGTCCGGCCGTACGCATACTAATTATAAAGTTACACCGACCTGACGTTTCTGTTTGCGGATCAACACGATCGTCGGCTAAGACCGACGCTTTTTCTGTCATCTCAAGAACCAGCATGTGAACGAACGCGTGTGTTTTCCATCTCATGCGATATGAACGTTGGGTCTCGTATCTATGTAGCAATGTCTGGTTAACCCCTTGCTTTATAGTACTGTGTCGCTATAAGACATATCAATATGCTTGAGTTTAGCTTTAACTTTAATCTTGCCTCAGCGAGAACTACTATTTCAAAATGTGTCTGCAATGTATACTTAATAAGACTTCATTCTCGAATAAATATCGTAATTCCAATTTTCTCTACTTTATGCGAAAAAGCACTTGCTCTTCTCTCGCCACAAAACATGTTAACGTATAACTGCATCGCACTGTATATTGCGAAAAGCATCATCGTTGTGTATCGAGTAGCACTGGCTGCGAAAATAGATTCAGTACTTGCTAAGAAGTGCGTTGCGTATCGCCTAATTAGATCTGTGTTAGATTTTTAATCTATCGTTAGGAGAATTCTGTTGAAAGATCCGGTTTAAGGAACTTTCGGCAATCAAATGGGTAAGGTAGATCCACAGCGTGTTAACCTCAAGTTTCGTCAAATTGTCGCGATAACAAAGAAGTACATTGAACGACGCAAGAGCAGAGATAGCTTCGAGGACAGATAACGATATGCACACAATGAGTTTTCCTAAATCTGTTGGTTACATGATGTCTGCCAGCCGGCGTGCCTGATACCATTAGCTATGCTAATGGTAATTGCTCTTATAATCTGCGATATCAATCGGGTGCGTACATATACGGAGATACCTTCATTGAGTAATTACACATCTCTGAAGATGCGTCAGCTTGATAGGTACACGAAGAAACGTTGCACGCGGATTGCGCGAATCCGCACACTTTCGATGAAAACATTATTACGAGCGTCACGCGGCTCAGCTCGCGATCGCGACTTGAAACGAAACGTGCCTGCTTATTAACGCCTTCTATCAACAACATATTTAATACCGTCCGCGCTTTTAATCAAAGTTATTACACGTGTGTAGAACATAAAACGTCCCCTATATAATTTATTTCGTTAAAACTTATCGCATAAGTATATCGTGCGTTTAAAACGAATTACAACTTATTAAAATTGCGTCTATCACGTTAAAATGGGTTGAGACAGAACAAGTTCAATGATTAAGAACTTTGCTTAGCCCCGAAAGATCTATAGAAAATGTTTACCGCGTAAAGTAACGCGTCGCGTAGATTGAAAAAGTAATTTGACATGGAAAACAGTCTGGAAGCCGTAATTGCTTCGCCGTAATTAATATCTCGGGGTTAAGATCATCTATATATTACATAGGGGTCAGCTTCTAAGCAATTTGGCGCGAAATCACTTTTCCACGCATCTTAATTATTACCTCTGGCTGGCTGGCTGACTGGTTAACCATATTCAGAGAGAAGGTCATTACGCCTGACGCAGTTTTTACGATAACCGGACATGCGACTGGTAACGTGTTCCACTGAAGGAAAATTGTTTGTGTGTGTTGTGTGGAAAAATCCAGACAGCGGACTCGAGCGAATTACGCTTCCTTTCCATGCTTATGATTTTAATGGTCGTTGATTGTTACCTTTATTTATAAGATAGCTTCGAGGCATAATTCCTAGACCGCAGCTCTACCTCGTTACAATTCAATAAACCAACTATTTGACGAACATCTACCTTCTCGAATTATGGAATCCATGTTATTATACATTTTCCAGTTACGTGACTGCTTGCCAAGTCGATTCGTTAAAGTTTGATCTTCAAATGGGTATCTCGCGTGTTTCCTATATTTATTTTGTTGTTCTTCTGGTAGCATCGTGAAATATCTATGATTAAAATAACTGAGAATCGTGAAAGATCGTGCACTTTATATTGTCAAAATTAATTCTTGTTCTTTAACATAAAGTTTAACGAAATATTATGTAACTTAGTCTGAAGTAGAGTTGTCTAATTGGAATAGAACTTCGGAGTTCTAAAAGTTCGGAGGCGTTGAACCCTTCAGAGCAACATTGCAACATGCAACAGTGGCTTAATTCTTATGCATTCTTCTTCTTGCAAAGTATAATCAAGTGACTAAAGATTTGACAAATACACAACATGTAGCCAAGTGTTATTATGTAAAATAACGGAGTCATTTCTTCGATTTTTCATCTTGAACTGAGGAAGTTGTTTCATTTGAATTCAAGAAGTTGTAGCAAATGATGTCAGTCGCGGACCATTAAATAGTCAGCATGATCTTCCTTCAAGATGTAGGTAGCATTGTCTTGGAAAAGTGTTGCGCTGCTTTTGCCATATTTGAAGTATTATGCAGAACATCTACGTTTATTATACATCATACATAAAAATTCCATCAAGAAATGTTTACGTCCGTTTCAAAACGAAAGTGTAGAATACATCTCGTAACAGGAATTATTTCAGTTTCATTCAATTCATAAAGTCAGGTATATTAAGCACGCAAATACATGTAGTAACAAAGGATCTCTATAGTTTTCAGCTCGATGCAGAATTCATGTCCCCTATTCCAATGTTATCATCATTTCTATATGCCCAACATTTGTATTAAATATATATTGCAAACTAAATCATCGCGCATACACACACAGACTACAGATGTTATACGATTCTTAAACACTGTTAAACGAGTGAAATATAAATAGAGATTTCTTTAAATACAATTAAAACAGCGAAACTTAAATACACATTTGTTACGTCCCTTAAATATTATAGTAAGTACCTTGCTTTAGATATTTCGTATAATATTGAACATCGTGCGCATACTGTACATTTTTACACGAACATTTACAGTCTATTAATAACTTTCTACGATTTCCACGCGAAACAGTAGCGCCCAAAAATCAGTATTGCAAAACTTCTATTCATACCGAAGTACATAATCCTAAATTAATTCCAACTACGGAACTCCGAGTCCGTTTCTTTCTTCTTTCTATTCACGACAAAATAGTTGCAAATTATTAATTCGAACCACAATCGAGTCAATTTCCTTCCTTATTCCTGTTCGTAACAAAATAGTTTCAAATTAATTTCAGCCACTAAACTTCGAATCCATTCCTTTCCTTCGTAATGCGGTTCAACTACCTTCCACACAACTAGAACACGTAGACGTTACAGATCCTCGAGGTTAATATAATACCACACCGAAAATAGAATTTCTTAAGATGAAGACATACAGCTGTCCCGATAACTCGTAAATGAATTCCAAGTTCTGCGGACCGTGACCGGCCATAAACGATAAGGTAATCAGGGACGTGGGCGCGTTTTCTTAAATGCGCGCGATTAGCGAGCACGTCACAACGCCTCTATAGCAAACGCGTACTCTCTACAACTTATACAGGGTTGGATATAGGAGAGGTGGAGGGTTGGAGGATGGCGTACGGCTGCGATTTCGATCCGATTCGTTAATTTGTGTGTTGCACACGAAGCGTTACGGCTTGACTTCCTTTTTCGCCCGCAGCTGGGGGGATCGCACGTTTTTTCCATAGGCGAGGATCGCGCGGTGGCATTAAAATACAATAGCTGACACAGTGTGAGCGCGCACCGCTCGTAAATAACCTTAATCGGGATCGCTAATTACAGATTACGCTCGCGCTCACGTGTGCACCCGTCCGCGGCGTTGTTCCCATTCTTGACACACGGGTCAGACGGACTCGTGCGTGTACACGCGTGTATACCTAAAGTTGCGTAGGCGCGCGTTTATGCGCCTAGCCGGACATTAAATTTCTCGAAAAGCAAAAGGCATTCCACAAAAATCGTTCCTACTGAGGGAATCTAAGTGGTAACTAAGTAACGTTTTAACAGACAGATATACTGGGTGGTAGGAAGTAAAGACTGTGACAGGGTATTGTATCGTACATTTTTAACAAATCAATTTTCTTAGAAAATATATCTCAAAGATGCTCGAGAAACTGTAAAACTCAAACTGTAGGTATTGTGAACCTTTGATACAATTGATTTCCTTTCTTTGTTGGATGTTCTTAAAAAATGTAATCTGGGATATATGTAGAAAGATGCATGTTGGAATTGCTAAAACGAGTGAAACTATAGTTGGAAAGATACAAGACTCAAATGTACAACTTAAGAGCTCACGGAAAAAGGTGTTTTAAAGGCAGTCTTCTCAAGATCGTATTTTCTAAAGTAAATTTCGTGACTTGTCTTTTTCTTATCACTTTAGTTCACAAGAGATACCAAGTAGATAAAGCATCGTACATCTTGTATTAATTGTTATAGACGAGTAAATTTAATTCATTGAACTAAATATATTGATTTTAGAAATTATATCGATTGAGAATATCTTATTCCTTTTGACGTGTATTATAAGTATTGAAGCTTTATCTTTTTAACACCCTGTATGCTATTGATGTTACGACGATACGGTTACAATGTAATATGGTTTGTACGCTGTATAATTATTGTATTAATGAATCCTAGTGCTATCAATTAACAATGTTTTACAGCCACAGCATAATTATGATAACGCGGTACTGTAATAGCCTTCTGTTGAACGTTGTTTGCGCAGGACTAAACTCTGTGTCATCGGTTGTATGTTGTGTAGCACGAAGTTATAAAGACTAATGTCACAGTAGTGTAATATAAAGGTTTAACAGCTTTGGAGCGACGCTTTCTGTCTAGCATTCTTCGTGTATCTCATAGTAGAGATATACGTGTTAATTGTGCAGTAAAATTAGCATTGTAATAACATTACACTGCAACAACGGCATTATGTCTTCATTCTGTTGTCAAAATTAGCGGTACCATTATTGCCGTGACATCGTGAAATATGCAAATTGTAATATGACGAATGTTCAATTTCGATATCAAAGTTCACATTTTTAACTATTTTCATATGGATTGTTTCCCAAAATAGAGCATCGTGGACAAATAATGCAAAAATAGTCTTCCAAGGAAAAATTCGTTTAACCATCTTTGTTTCTGTTCATAGGCTACCGCAATCAAATCTTGTCAAATGCATGTTTCATGAATTTTTGAAGAACCTTTATAATGCTGTATTAATTTCGAATTAATAACAAAATGAGTATAAATAAATTGAGACAGCGATTCCAATGCTTTGATAAAGACGTTCGTAAGTCGAGAGAATGAGTTGTGCATATATCGATATGAGTTTAAACTCAGAAAGCTTTAAATCCAATGTACAATAATTGATCGTTGATAGTTGATCTCCCAATTGAAGTTTGTAAAAGATATTTCTACAAAGAAGAGCTTGTAGTTGAAGCTCAACCAAATACCAAGATGAACACACCTCGAGATACACGCTGGATAAACCGAATTGAACGTTTCGTACATGAAAGTAACGTGGCTTACCTACCGGTCACGTCCATCCGGCGATACTCTGCATAGATAGGGAAATTAATTATAATAAATTTAACGGTAACAAGAGCGTAAGAAGAGAAGACACTATGGCCTCGTATATATGTGCACGTGTATCATTTGTCTGGGATCGTCTCATGAAAGGGCAACCGGTGACCAGTGAAGAAAATAATCGGTAATTTAATGCGAACAGAGGAACGAAACTCGAGTTCGTAATTGATACCATTGTGCGTATACAGCGAATTAATTCGTAATAAGAAGCAATTGAGGGGCTGAGTGTGAGCATATCAGACCTTAAGCCCTGAAATGTCAGGTTTATACTTATTTATTCGCTAATCAACGTAAAATGTCTACACCTTTGCAACGTACTTTCATTAATCGTGTTACGACTCATCGCACTTGCAACTCTCAGTTATTTATCGCTTGATAGTTTGGTACAATGTAATGGATTTCAATAAATTCGTCAATATCGATACACAGTGAAAGAAACTAATTCTCGAACGATACGAAATTGCCAAGGGCGAAATCAGAGAGCGCGACGTAGTCTAGTAGAACAAATTAAAACGATCTTACACGGAACAGTTCCGGGTATAGTAATAGATCTAACACCCATTAACTCAACAAGAGATTTCCATAATACGAGTCTGCTATTTCATTCGATGAATAATTCAATACAATTTCGTTTACGGCACGAAGAGATCATTGTAAATTTCTTGGTATCGGGACGAAAAATAAACCAACCGTTCGCATACAATGTGAAACTGATTTTTTATTGCTAAGCACAATGGAGAGATTTTATTCGCCAGCGTGATTAATGGTGTTCAAAGCGGTTCTACCAAATCTCGACGAATGTGCGGACTTGTAAAATGAACGAAATTACTGAACTACTATGACAAAATATCGATTTCCTGAGTAAAAAGGGAAACTTAAAAGACGTAGGCAAGACAGAGGGTTGGTTCGGTATATCTTCAGAATTGGTGACTTTCATTTTCCATAATTGAAATTGAATTCGTACAGTATCACATTGTAGTTAAAAGATAATCTTATATTTTGACAAAATTAAAATTCTGTTGAAATTCAGCTTACGTTTAACTTCAAACGTCGTTACGTTCGAAGCTTTCTTGAAGCTAATGGAAATGTACTCGTATGTAGATTAAGTAAAATAAATTTTTATGTATGAAATGTAATATATTTTTAATGAAGAATCATCGATTCTGGATTGGATGAAATATAAAGATACAAAGTCAGATTTTAAGAGATTAATGAAATATAAAGATACAAAGGAAGATTATTATCAATTTCGAGCAAATGACGTAGATCATTTTTTAAAATAATCAATGCATATATAGTAGATCTTAATATTGTAACCTTTTAATTAAACATTTTATCCAACATCCAACAAGAAGAATATTCAATTATTTAAACGTGTCCAAGAACGAAATAAAACTCTTTACGTTTATCCAGTAGAAACTAATCTCAATCCCAGTTCACGTTCCTTTAACTTTTTATTCGCGCAAAACAAGCAATCTATCGGATGGCAATCAAAAAATTCAATCTTCTTGGGCGTTCGACAGGTAAACAGCCGACCAATTACCCTCTGCTCGTCTTCGGTAGGGTGAAAAAAAAACAAGTAAGAAACGGTGGGCGGATAAAACGAGGGAGACAGAGACGGGGGGATCCTCAGACGATTCAACAGAACGCGACGCAATATTCCAAGACAAATCAAAGTAGGCATCCACCGAATGCTCCCGGGTGCAAAATGCAGATAGAACAGAATAGACGGAACAGCGGCATTCGCTCGCGGGTTAATGAGAACGGTCTCAAGCCCCGTTATAGAGGCGGCGTCGGGGAAGAGGCAGAGTCGCGCGGCACCGACAACAGCCTATACCAGGAAATCGTAGCAGCGAACTGAGCTGTCGCACCGATCCCAAGCACCGTTTCTCTTCCCTCTCCCTTTTTGTTCCTCGTTTTTCCTACTCGCCCGGCGCTTCCTTCCGTTTCCTCTTTCTTCCTGTCGCCATCATTCGGCTTGAATAATTGCGACGGACCGAGAGTAGACATTAATTTGCGGGCGATAATTTGTTTATTTTCCTCCAGTCATTCTTTCATTTCTGCGCGAGCTTTTTCCCGCGTTTCCTTCTCTTCCGTGAAAAGAAAAAAAAATATATCAAATCGTTTCGTTCTTCCCTTCCTGCGAGTTGCGCATACACGGCAATTAAGTTATTGGAGTTTGCTATCGTGCTCTGGATTGTAAATTGATTCTGAATTATACGTTCGATTATTTATTCGACGGTAATAATATTAGGGTAATTCAGAAAGGGTGTAATTATATAGTATTGCGTGTAATTATTCGAGGATGATTTAGATCTTTTATTTTAGTTTAGTTCTTTTTATTAAAGCTAACGGAATGGAGGTGATGTGATTTCTACCGTACTTTGTTTATATAGTATGATTTAAGCTTAAATTGTTTAAGCAATGTTCATTGATCTTTGATGTCGTTCAAATAATTATGAGCGGCAATATGCATATTTCACGTAGAACTTACTCCATAATCGCTTGCTGTAATATGTATTACTCGATGTTATAGTACGAAATAATGTATGATAGCTATATTATAATGTCGTGTTTTCTTTGCAATTCTTAGAAACATCAGATAATTTCCAAATGAATGGTAGGCTCAAACGACTTTACATCGATTGCAACGGAAGTCATACATAATAAAGTGTTAATACGCTTCCCCTCCGAATTATTGTATTAACTAATAACAGCATAAAATTGCTGTATCAAGTTCCCTAATGGTGAAACGTTGTTTAATTACCCGTTCTTAACTTAATCACAGCTCGAAAGATGCTGCTAAGATGAGTGCTAATGAACACCAATTACCAATTCGCCGGCTTTTTATGTCGGACAATTACCGTGCATAATTTCGCAGAAAAAAACCTTTAATTTAAAACACTGAGCCGAAACAAAAGAAACAGATGATTGTGCAATCACGATTTTTGCATTTTTATATCGAAGCACCCATACCATAAAAGTGAAACATACAAATACGAAGATCCGGAACCAAACCACCCCAAGAAGTTACTTACATAGTCTGACTCGTTACATTTACGTAAATATTTTCTCAACAAATGCTGTACACCATACAATGATTTAAAGAATCGTCTAACTTCGTATTTTGAAGATTCATGTGCTATTTTACCGGTCCAATAAAAAAAAAAAAGGAATAATTAAGAATCATGTGTTAAGAGAAGAAGAAGCAAATAAATCGCATTAGCTCGAAAAACTTTAACATGTAATCTTAACACAATTAAATCTCAATGTACGTCAAAAGAAACAACGAGAAAATGATTTTCGAATTACTTCTAACACGCCAAATCAAATAATTTCGCAATTTCATTTGAAAATTTTAACAAACGTCGAATGATTCGTTAAATCGGTAGGACACGGCGGAAGCACAAAGCTCGAAAGCCATCCGCAGCGATGAAGGATTAATTAGCAGTTGGTTTAAAGCAGTTTGCGGGCTGGAAATCAGAGCGTCAGTGAGGTGTCGGTGATAAACCTCTTGCGGACAGGGCGGCACTGTCTAGCTAAGGGTGGCTTTCCATGGCGAAAGAGAAAAGTGGCAGAGCCGATTGAGCGTGAGACCGAGGAAATTCCGCGTCAATTTGTCTATCGGTTAAGGGAGCGACTCGCGAAGGGAATCCAGACATTCCGTGGCATACCGAGCGTTTGATAGCATACACCCTCTCTTGCTCGACCCTTTCGAAGTCAAAGCATCTCCTCTGTCCATCCATTGACTAGAATTCCACCGGTACTGGCTGTCCTTAATCCTGTTCAGTGCAGCTCCTCAAGGATGTCCAAAATCTCGGATTGCCTTTACGATGTACCTGACTCCTTGATTCCTATGGTTGTTGGTCCGTTTTGATTTGCATTTAGCTTCAATGAAAATTTCCCCAAATTCTCCGATAAATTGGTATCTGCAGTAACATCAGAGGGTAGTTAAATGGATCGCGTTGCTCTGTTCGACTAGAAAAGAATAGCCTTTCTCAAAGTGTATGATAAAAATAAGAATAGAAATAGGGCGATAGTATTGTTATGATTATTGTATTTTTCCAAGTCGAAAGAGAATATATTTATCTGGACAAATGACGATTAACATTACTTTATGAATTGTCCAATATAATTATCTAGTACAATTCCTTCGCTTATATCAGTTTGATATGCTTGTACATATACAACTTTATTTGGGATTTCTAGCATTGTCGAGAATTCGATCAATAAACTATACTATAACAAAGCACAGCTTGAACATTGCATCTTGCACGAATGTTAGATACATAGAGAGAGATAGTATGGTGGTAACTTAAAAACCTGTTCAGAGTAACAATATCATCTAGAAAAGTTCGCAGACACTACGTGTATCTCTACGATCAATTTTCACATGAAACGTGATATCTCAGCAAGTTTCCTCTCAGCGGACCGGTATCACGAGGCAGAAGCAAGAAAAAAGAAGAATCGCGACTCAACGATTGCTCTTAAATCCGGATCCGAAGGAGCCTTGAAGAACCACTTGCCATCGACTCCTCGACTTCCACCCCATTTCCGACAATTGTCACGAACGAACGGGTATCCCTAGGAAATGAGAAAGATAATGAAAGAGCGTGACGTAAAATAAAATGTAAACACGGGGGTGAAAGACGAGGGAGAGAAGGCACGCGATACGGGACAAGGGGGAAAGAGGCGCAAACGGAGAGAAGGAAGAACGAGATGACGGGGTGACGGGATGACACGGGGCAGAGGGGAGGTGGATCGGAGGTACAAGGTGGGCAGAGGGATGAGGATGAAGAGGGGAAAAAACTGACGGAAGGAGGACGGAAAAACGCATCGACCAATAGTGCCCGCAGGCAGGCAACCCAAGAGCCGACCACTTATCTGTAGGAGCAACATCAGAGGAGCTCTTGGCTGCTTGGTTGGTTGGTTGGCAGGAGGCAAAGAAGTGCCTGGCATGAGAAGGACGCCGAACCAAAGTGAAGTGCGCGAGAGATACGAAAAAAGGGGAAGTAAGGGAGCGGGGCGAGTGGGTGGGACGACGGGGAGGCAAATGATAGCTCCTTAGGCAATTTTAATTTTGCAGAAATCACTGTTGGGCTAATAAGAATAAAGAGATCTTCGTGAAGCGCGTTCTCTTTCTCTCCCTCTCCCCTTCCTCCTCGCCCTTGCGGAATTTGTCTCGTTCGCTCTCGTCTCTTGTAACATTCTGTCTTCCTTCCCATTACTTCGTCTACCTTCTGCTCTTGGCTTCTCTCTCTCATGGCCAGTCGAGGGAGATACACTGTCAGCCACCAGCGACATTATACGACCGTGTCGACGACCCGTGTACTGAACTGCGTCTACCTTTCGTCTTTCTCCTTGTCTTCACCACTCTACGGCTCCTCTCTGCCGTTTTATTCCCATTTTTCTTTTTTAATCCCTTTCTGAAGACAGGACACACTGCAGTCGTAAAAAAATATTAATCAGGAAGGCCTCGCCACCTTTGCCTCAGCTCGACTTTCCGCCAGACTTTACGTCTATATCTTAACACGCTCTTCCTACCGATACGCTTTGCTAATTGCTCGTAACAGGTCTAGGAGAACTGCCACTTTCTTTATTCTCTAAGTCATTAATTACAAAAAATGTCTAACCTCGCGTGTTTCTAAGACTGTAAAATCGACGCTTTCTTAGTCGTAAACACAGAAGCTTAACATTTGTTCATCACTGTCGTCGTTAGTCGACATCCTGAACAAAGATCGTTCAGCCATCTGGAATCGGTCCAAGTACATCGTATCAAAGGGCGTTGATTTTTCGGAAGTTGAGAAACGTAGGGTGGTACGAAGGAGGCACGATGACGAAAGCTGTCACGAGCACGTACGTTTAAATATTGTACGGTGGTTCCCGGTTTCGGATCGCAGCGGATCCCGATGGTGGCCGTGTGTACGTTCAGGCGATCAGGAAAGCTCGCGTCTACGTTGAAGTCTAAAGACGCGAAGGGTTGAGAACGTAGAAGGGTTAAAGTGTTGGAACGGGCTGAGGGCTTGAATCGAAAGGAGGATGAGGAATATCCGGGAAGAAGGGCGGCGAGAAGAGACACGAGAGTCGTACAGGGGAACGCGCGCGCGGGTGGAAGCTGGGGGTTGCTAGCGGAGGCCGGCGCCTAGTGGGTGGAGGAAGAAGGGGCAGGAGACATATTTATTTGACATGCGACGCGACTGCACCCGAGTTTCATTAATTGAAGATCGCGGGAATGAGCACGGCAGACAGCACCGGAGCAGACACAGGCCCTGTGCACGCGCGCGCGTTTCGTGTCTTTCTCTCTCCCTTCTTTGTAGCCTTTCTCCCTTTCCGCCCCCCCTTTTACCTCCTACCAACCCTCTGCCGCCCGTTACCTGTCTCTGTCGCATCAGCGCCCATCGTAGCCCATCTTTCCCGCTCCCCTCCCCTGTATATGTCTCGCCCTGTCTCCGTCGCTCTGTTTAACTCCTTCCTCTTTGTGTATGCATGTACTCGCGGAAACGGCAAATGAGGATTCGCCATTTCTCTGACATTCTAGCATTCAAGTTCGTCTCGATCTAGGCCATACAGAGAAGGCTCTCTCTGATGCATCCCTAGCCTCCGTCCCGGGCGCTCGTATGTTCCGCTAAAGAGCGCCCACCTATCCTATATCCCAGAGCCTAGGCTCGGCTACGGGTTTCGCTTCGAGCCGGGTCTTCTTTCCATAGGGTTCGTCCTCTCTCCGGATGAATTTAACGGGTGACGGCTGATGCGAGATCGTTACGAGTGGTGGGTGGACGGCTGGCTGCAGGGTGTTCGCTTTTTTCTTCTGTTTCCTTCTAACTCCACCACTGCCTCCTCCCCGTGCCGCTGCGTCTTCCTCCGCCGCCCCCTTTTCCTATCCCTTTCGACGCCGTCAGCGCCCGGAATTTCTCTCTTCCTCTCTTCTCGTTTCTCACCGTTTCCGCCGGTGTTACGGAAACAGCAACAACGTTTTCCATGACGCATCTAGCAGCGACTCGTTCGTTCGTTCGTCAGCCAGAGGTTGCTTCTCACACAGAGTGTAACGCGCGCGCGAACGGCAAACGGACGAGCATTAAATTCGTCGCTTTCGTTCGTTCACTGGTTCGTTCCGTCGAACGAGCAATGGGCCTTTGATTAAACCCCAGACTCGGGTCTGCTCTACGATGAACGCGGCGGAGGCGGCGGAGGGGCGGCAGGGGTGTATTAGAGGATGAAAGGTGGTGGAGGTGGCACGGTGGTGGCGTGGCGATATCGGAGATGGCGGAAATTTCATTTACCCCTCGTAGAGTTATCTAAGAGCAATACCGGGTGGCCTTAATGAAACATTCAGTCGCGAGAATAGCTCAGCAATCTCGAAGGGTCGCGGCTAAGGGGGCAGCAAGGGGAGGATGCTCACCGAGCTGCCCCCGCTCTCTCTGTCGACCGATCCAAGCACGCGGAAGCGAGATAGAGAGGAATGGGTCTGATTCCTGGCAATGCAATTGCAGCTTTAAAGTGGCGTTCCCCCGTTTATTTCGACGGTCTACCTTCGTCCTCTCCCTCCATGTTGGATTCTCATTTCGGTCCTGGCCAAAATAGACCGGAGACTCCAGCCGTCGCTCTCGCGATAAATCCTTGATGAAGGTCAATTCAATAAAAGTGGATGTTCCTAGACCGATCGTTCCGCTTGGACGTCTTCCCCCGTTATCCGCATGGATATTCCTCACCCTAGTCTTGATGGAATCTTTTTAATTTTGTCTACAATATCGGTATTAATTAATTTTTACATCATCGCTGTGTCAATGAGAGAGTTACTTTTTCGGGCTGTTCCAAATTTTGGAACACGAGGGAAAACAGTAACGGATTGCTGTTATTACAAATATTCGAAATATTAATTTTTTATCTTTTCTTTTTATTCTTTTGGTTTCGGTTATTACCTTTTTTGAATTTATCTTTTCATCATATACACCTAGTTACAAATCTATCTACGTTTTTATTCATGATTGTCATTAAACGTTACCATCTCGTCTCGTTTAATTATTTCATATGATCAACGGTCCCATTAAATTCTCTGAATCATTGTCAAGACAACCCAAAAACCATGAAAGAATTTATTATCGATACGCACAATGTCACATTTCCATTTCATCGAGACGGAAAAATTCGTGGACGATAAATCAGCTATTCATAAATCGTTAATTCTACGATTCGTCATCACCTAGTCATAGTTTCACGAGTCATTCGCGAATCGTAAAAGCCCATCGAAAACGCAATTGTATGGCGAGCGTTCGCGGCAGAGGCGCGTCTCTCGGCGACTCGCCACCGTTATTTCTTTTATTATACGGGGATGAAAATGATGGCCGCCGGCGAAAACAGAAGCCGAGAATAACGAGCCGCGCAATTATTCCATAATGTAGTTCACATAGCTGAACTCCGAAGAAAATTAGAGAGGCGCCCGCCCAGGAGAACGAACGAACGAGAGTTCGGCGTACGTGAGCGGCAGCCTGGGCTCGCAGAGAAAACGGAGGCAAAGACGTGGAATCGGTAACGATGAACGAGGACAGAGGGCGGCAGAGCAATAGAGAGACGTTGCGCCCGGACACAACTTTCCCGTTTTATCTCTCAATTCGCATTCTCAGAGTCGACGAACGTTTAAACTACAAGCTCGTGGAACCGAGCCTACCTAACGGCGGACTCCTGTGATTAAAACCCTCCCAGCCGCCTCCGTATGAGCCGTCGTTCGCGCCACCTTACCAACCCCCGTCCCTAAACTTCGTCCATGACTCCGACAAGCTAGGAACGCTGCCCTCCTTGGAACCTTTAAACGGGCCTCGATATAATTATTGCTCGACATACGTTACACCGCCCCGGCAGAATTACTACTACCAACCATCCCCAGGTTCAGGGATCATCCCTTTAACCAACGAACGCCTATGCAGAGCTGGCGCCGGAGACTCGACGTTTGCCCTATGGGCTGGAATTGAAGAGCACAGGTCGCTGACGAAATTCATTCGTGTGAACTCTCGTTGCGGCAACTTCGGGAATCTCCAATTAGTCGACGAACCCACGCCCCCGGGTTCCACGTTAACCACCTGCATGCTGGATCATTTAAACCTTTTCTTTCGCATCTGTGACGTTAGACAACTGCACGATAAACACGGGGGTTGTTTTTACATTTTGTAGAATGCGAGTTTTCTTTTCATTCTTAGTTGTTGTTAGGGCGATATAGCTTTTTAGAGAGCAGCTGATATGAAATTATCGAATAGAGAATTTGGTTTTTCAAGAAAATAAGGAGGTTTGCTTGTGTAGGTGCATTAATAGAAACTTTCTTTCATTCTTTTTTTTTTTTTTGTTTTTTTTTTCATAGGGAAAGAAACTTTACAAAGTGTCTAATGTCCGATATTTATATTGCTAGGTGTAGAGGAATGACATATCTAAAACTTCGTTGATTTACAGAAATTAGCTTCAGAGTTCTGTTTAATAGAGATCAATAGAAATGTGCAAAATTTAACTCTAAAAGCAAAGTATTTTCAAGTATAATAGAATCTTTATATCTCACTTAATAAATTTACACTATTTGGCTTAAAGTACAAAGAAGACTACGGGGATATTTAATTTAAGATGCGTAACTATTTTGGAAAATACTATGGTCAAATTCAGTTTCTAAAGACACCCTGTATTGCCGGGAAGCGGAAGGAAAAGGTTGGGGCAGATAGACGCTTATCGAAGTGTCCCAGAATCTGTCGTTTTGCTACAGCACGACGTGTTGCTTTAATCCTGCCGTGTAATTACGCGCGTCAGCTCACGAGCGTAGGGCAAAGCTGCTCGATTCGTCGCCGACGAACATCACACCGGTAAAGACGTAATTTTGTTTTAATCTGCAGCATTGGCGAAACGCATCGTGGCAACTACATTAATTGACTATCCTGACTTTTTTAGTAATGCGAATGAACATTGATGAGCGCGGGAAATACTGTTAACTTTTCGCGCGCGTCGCTCTCGTCTCTAATCTCTGAAGTAGATATTAATTTAGATTATCTCAATAATGCATTATTGAGTAATAATAACATAGAATTTATGCAAAGTTAAAATATTTATTAGATCGAATTACTTACATTATTTTCTATTATTTTTTAAAGTATCACAGATTCTGAAATAACTAAATTTCTTTAGGTCAGATATTTTGTTATAAGGTACAAAATTATTAAAGGCTAAAAATAAATCTACGTATGATACTTTGCTCCATTGAAAAGAATATAATTAATAATAGAAAAAAATAACGTTCTTTCCTTTTACAAAAAGGATTTGCGATAATTCGCACTGTCAGGATGTCAGGTCTCGGGGAATGCATTCTTCCAATTACAAGCAATCACTAGAACTCTTGATGGTTCCTTCCTTCGCGGACAGCTATTTTCTAATCACCCTTCTCGAACCGTCATCACGATCGTTCTCAATGCAAATTAACTCGTTTACTCAAGATTCCCGAGTGAACGCGACTTTCATGTTCATCTTCGTTCACTTGGTTTGTTTTCTGCCTCGAGTGAGAGCGGTGAAACGAGACGAAGGGTTATATCCCATTTTAGTTACGTGCTTTTTCTGTAAAATTATTGGCAATTTTAATTTTGTTAAATTAAAAAGTGCTGTTTTTCCGAAGAAAAAATATAATTCGACCATTTGGCAGTAAATCTTCTTCGCTAGAAATGTTTAAAAAGTAAAGCGAATTAATAGAAAGAATGGATAAAGCGAATAACGAAGAAACAATATATCGACATAATAAAAATAAATATTTCAGCAAACTGATGTGAAACTAACGATTAAGCTACGAATATTTCTGCAATTTGCCATAGGCACAATACCAAGAGATACAGGTATTATATAAACAAGATGTATAAAAAAAAACGATACAGCATTTTCGACCAAAGTACCATCCATCGACTTTTTAAATGCACCATCCTAAGTTTGCATCATTTAATTAAATATCTTTGTTCGGAATTTTGAGTGGCCGTCCGTTTATGGCACGGACAGGCCCATTCCGTTCTTTAGGAAATTCCGAATTACATGTCCTCCCCGAACTGTAAACCTAATGACTCTGAGGTCAGGTAAAAAACCCCGGGAAAGGACCAGCCGGAAGGGCACGATGGACAGACGAAGCCCAACGGTTGGTAGGGAGAATCCGGAACGTAGGAGGACAGTTCATCATCAGACATCGTACCGTGCGGGTGAAATACTTCACTCCCAACAAGATCTTACCACTGCCGTGTTCTCAACATCACACTTTACGTTTATACAACAAGTGCAAATACAGTGCTGGATTACTCTAACACTCGATCTATTAAATCTCCTCCACCTTGAGCGTTAATTCATTCGAGGTACGCGATATCGACCGATCGGTTTGACCTGACCAGTTGCTCTTTAATCGATAATTCGCAACAATCTTTGATAAAACGTTCTTCATCTCAGTTGGCATTTCCAATTCCTACTAACGTCGACGCGATGTTCCTACATCTGCAACGTAGAAAATATAGATGTCTCTTAAAAAAGCGTTTCGAACGTTTAACATTCTATAAAACTGCAGTCAATGAAATTTAATCAAGCAACCTTGAAGAAGCAAAGCAACCGAAACACGTATCGAGACCGCTGTGCAAGCAGATCAATGTACAAAGTACATATTTATCTGAAAGGTAAATCGGCTGCTGTCTGCGGAATAGCGGTCGTTCCGGGACTTGACATCGTTAGCTAATTGAAACGACGATACTTCTAAACAAGAATCTGAATCCAGGCAGCATCTCTGTCCGAAGAACAATCCGGCTGAAGCACTCCCTCGCTAAACGATAGCTTTTGACGAGTGCGTAGACAGCATTATCAAAGACGCCTCATTCTTAAAGCAAGCATAATTATAGTTCTTCCGACAGACGGTCTGGTTACAATTCGTCCCTCGTTTCCTTCTCGATGCACTGAACACACTCATAGTCCCGTTTCAAACGACAAGTACCTTCGGGTGCAAGGGATGGGAGGTGGGCGAGGGTGCAAGCAAGGTTTGGATGGTTTGCCGGGTTACTAGGGGGTGGCGGAGTGGTGGGAGCTAGGAATTTAGCAACGAAGTTGTTGTTCAGGCGCACACTCCGCGAAGACTATATGCATAGATGAATGGATGAATGGATGGTTGGATGCAGGCACGAGGAAATCAACCCTCAGAACGGGCATATAGAACGGTACAATTGACGACTCTTTAAAAGAATGCCCATACGAGGCTGGATTCGCACCCCCTCCGACACCATTTCCATCTCCCTGCCAACGAAAGACAAAACACTGAATCTTCATTCTACCGTATTCCGACACGCTAGCCTGCACCCTCTCCTCCGCATTCTCTCACCCTTTCCCGCTCGCGCTTACTTCCACGTTCGTTCCGCGACCACCGCCTCTTCCCTCTATCTATCTTCTTCAGTGGCTGGCAAACTCTGTCCCTTTGCTTTCCCTAAAGCAGCTCGCAATTCGCGATCGCAATTTTCAATTTCCGCCGACTTTTCAATTAGACTAAGAGGTGCCGCTTCTCGCCGCGCCTATGCCGGTTTCTTCACGGCGAGAGTATCCCATCATCACCACCCCTTAAAAAAAAAAAGAAAAAAGAGAGAGAGGAAAAAAAGACGGAGGAGAGAAAAAAAACACGAGCGAAAAAAAAAGATGCCTGTGTCCCTTCTCGTGTACCGAGCACACGGCGCATCGAGAACGCCGTAGAGGATTGAAGAGCGAGAATCCTCTTCCCGCCTGCTGAGCCGACCCGCTGCAAACCGAGATACAACTCTCTCTCGGTGGAATTAGTTTGTTGCAACCAACCTTCGCAACTTTGCTCAAGGAAAGAGATATCAGCAATCGGAATGCCTTTTCGTTCGTGGAAATGTCGCCGCGGATAAATAAGACACCCCGTTTCTTTATGTTTAGCGTTGAATGACGAAAAGAGGACTTACGTATGCGTGCTAATATATTGCTTCAAAGATTCAAAGAAGATTGTGTGTCATCGATAAATGTACCGTCATTGGCAGCTCATCAGAGTTAGCAAAACTCTCATCAACTTATATATTTTGATATTTTTCAATGGTATATCTCCTTTCGCTGATTTTCCAAACTAACTCAATTCCCAATTATAATTACATATCTTGCAATTATTTCCTTAAAAGAACAATACCTAGATTAGTCAAACAAAGATATATTTTCCCAAAAGCGGGAGCGCTTTTATAGAAATAAGGATCTAAATATATAGTAATTAATAATTACCACCAGCTTTTCTCTATGGTAATAGTGAAAATAACCAGTCGTATTATCGTTGCTACAAAACAAGAACAATCCAAACATCACATCACACTAGACTGCAACTGTTCAGTTCGCAGCCGTATCAGTTCTTCTGATCAGAGGCTGCCTTTCGGCGGAAATCAACGTAACTTTCGGTCGGCGATTGAAGCTATTGAAAAAAGCGTTCTTTGGGAAATCTTGAAGAGTCTGAAAACGCTAACAGACGAGCACATTTCGTTCGTGATTCCTCGTCGGCAGAGATAGGGACAGGGAAGTAATAGATAGGTTTGTAATCCATCGAGAGCTCGAGGCGTTTGGGAATGAGATATTTTGGAAGGGGCTGGCGATATCGGCAGTCGGCGAATGAAATGGCGCGTCTCTCGATCCTCGACGTGCCCTAGGGGGCCTGCTGCCGAATCGAGCCGTAATCCACCTTCTACCACCCCCTCGCAGGCTCACCATCCTCTTCGTTGAAGTTGTCTTCGCCGAGATGGGTCTTCTCTGTCACTTCGAATAGCTGCCGCTTTGATACGAGATCTGTGTTCCTCGAACTGTCCGATTCGCCACTTTCATACGTAAACTATCGATCCTACCTGTGTTTTCATTTTCACTGTCCATCTTCCCATTCAAAACTTGGATTTCTAACGAAATCGCTGTATTACAATAGAAATGATCTCTTCTATGACGATAATTTCTCAATGCATGATGATTATGTCGGATTTAACAAATGGAAGCATCGAGTTGTTTTCAGGGTAGTAGTAATGCACGTAAACGGAAGAGGAACTGAACTTTCATTACTAGTCGGATCGGAATTCGCCAGAGGAAGGTAGCCGACCCCCGATTTTAATGCCCGTAAAAATGACAACAATGACAGTCGTTCAGCTTCGCGTTCCATCGTCGTTGCGCCCCCGGCGAGAGTCCAACTGAATGGAATCCTCCATTCTCCTCATCGTGATAACCGTACCTTCTGCAATCTCGATAACTGTCCATGTTCATAGAGGCTGATGCCATCCACCCTTTTTATTCGATCACGTATCGGACCTCACGCGCGTATCGCGAGCTTCATCGCGTAATATCTGGCAGTGTTATATGTAAAAGTGTCAAGCCTCCCCCTTTTCTGATAATTCCGTTAATAATAACGTCCAACAGATATTAATTATTTGAAAAACCGTAGAAAGTAAATGAAGAAGTCGAAGTATGTTCTTACTCTAGAATCTGAGATAAGTTGATACAATTCTCATATTTTGAATATATTCTTTAGCACTAATTTAATATTAACATAACAGAAAGTCATCGAAAATTATTGTCTTCGCTAATAAGTACAATTATTCGTAAGTTTTTGACTCGAATGAAAGATAATAGGTTTTTCTGTATGGCGTTTAAAGTAACAGCAAGTTTAGTTACTGCTTCTAAAGCCTAAGAAAGAACACCAATCTTTCATATATCCAGTATTAAAGTCAAAGATTATACGTGACACGAGGAAAAGGTTGTCGCAACAAAAAAATCATAGATCAATTCTTTGTTCCCGTTTCGATCACGGCTGGATCGTAATTCTCGTCAACATAAAGCCATCCATCCTACATTTTCATCAGGTTGCGGCAGACTGGAACATTAGCAATTCCAATATGGCCGCGGGCACGCTTCCGAGAAACAATGTCGAAGATTACCGACCGTGCGGGAACGTCAGCGAAGCTGGAGCATTCAGTGAAGGCGATCACATTGTTCGACACGATAATATTTGTCACCGAAAATAACGCCGAAAAACCGGGAAGGAATAGAGAGTCGGGGCGTATCCATTGAAACGCAGACAATGCGAGAGATTCATCTGGCTGCCCGCTCGTTCCGTTCTCGAATCCTCTTCTGCCGGCCGTCCAACCTGTCACGTGACACGCGCCAAATTAAAAACTCGGTTTCGCTGTTCCTTTTGCTCGGCCGACATCAGATATCGAGGTGGTTTATCGAAGAACCAGAACAGTCTGGAGACTCAATCCCCTTTCGTCTTTCTTCTTTTCGCTTTTTAACTTCCTTTCCTAGAAAAGATTCCATGGCTAACTAGTGGATTCGCAATTCCTAGTAACTGGAAATTTATTTTTTAAATAGACGGGCCAATTTGTTATCCACGACGCTGGAATGTTGCTGCTTATTTCAGTACAAACACTGCAATTGTGATAATTGATCAACAAATTTTGACTTAATCTTAAATTACAGAAACTATACAATAAGCCATGGATAAGAAAGATAGTTTTTCGGTAAGAAGAAATGCAGAAATAAAAATAGAATTCAAATGTACACTAAATGGTCTCAGTTGGATTTCTATCTACAATCATTCCTAGACATTTAGTTCTTCCAATTTCCGAATACTGAAACTCATTAAGCAGGCAATATTTTAACATCTGTGATTGCTATCGTAATCGGTGCTGAACGAAATATCGCGAATGACGTCGAAAAGAACAAAAGGAGGAATGGATATTGAAAAATCGGAGAACCGCACGTTAGAGTGATGCGCGAGTGCAGGTAAATCGTGGAGGGAGAGATTCAGGTATGGGTGGCTCACTTTATAAAACATTGGGTCGCGAAGAAACGTATGCGCCGAGGCAGACGAATAAAACGAAAAAAAAGAAGCGAAGCAAACGCGACACGGAGTACGCGTGTATTTTTTTATATCCAACAATAGATATTGCTTGCACGTCCGTAAAAATTCAGCCGTGACGCTGTACTTAGCGAAATGATCAGCGGGAACGGTAGGCAATATCGAAATTATTGTGATCCGCGGAAACCAGACAAAGAGTACAAGCAATCTATACTGAAACACAGACATTATACTCGTGGCTTGGATTTGAATATCACGGCAAGCGATGTCACCGTGAGCTCTAATAGTTATTGAGAATGCATGTTCGCGAAATGCGCAGTCGGTGGGAAAGAACAATGCCAGATTTTGTTCGTTATTATTATTGTCTATGTATCTTAGGAAATCACGTATTCTGGATAAACTAAATTTTTAGTTTCTCGTATCGTCGAAATTCAGTTACGAGTAATTATGCTATAAAAGAAAGTAATTTCGTTGGTATTCTGGCCTAATTAAAACATTAATAATTGATTAGTATTATTTGATCGGATATACACAGTACTTTTTACTGTCTCCCTTCATTTCTCCCCTTTCTTACTTTCCTTTATCTTTTCTCTTCCTTCTTCTCTTGCTTCTTTCTCGTTCATCCCATTCCTAAGGTATTTAAGATCGACTAACAAAAAGAAAACCGTTTAATTATCAGACTTCCACAGACCAAGCAACCTCTTTAATGCAAATTGGTAATTCTTTAATGCAATCAATATACACGTTCTTCCAGGTATTCTGATCGATATTTCCAAAATACCTTTCATATATCATACCTACATCAAAATTTTAAATCTCAATCTCGATCTTTCGTCCCACCTATCGTGCAGAAGAAATGACGACCCAATAATTAGGCCAGATCAAATGGAGCAGAATCTAAACCGGAGGATGCGAAGTTGCAGGAGGGAACCGCAGCTCGGCCGGCATTTGACTGACGGAAACGAAGTGTAAGGGACGACCTTAATCCCTGGCCAACCTTATTTTTAGGACGACGAACTCGGATAGAGCCAGGGTAGTCTGATTGAGATGGAATCGGCGAATAAAGGAGTTGTAAATAAGAGATAAAAGAAGGTCGGGATGGAAGAGCGTCTGAAGTGACTGGTCGTGTCTAGTCGGGACAAAGTACAGTTTTATTGGCACGCAAAGGGGCATGGCCGGGTCAATAACTCGCATTTATAGCTTATAAATGATTTCAGTCACCGCGGGGAAGGTGCATTAGTCCGCGTTTAGGCGCGTGACACGTGGTTACATACGCGACGCGTGAAAATCGGGACAGAGAAGGAGCCGCGTGTCTGAAAATGCGCCACCTTTTAAGGAACTATAAAGCCAGCTGGCTGACTTTTTGTGGCTAACAGTTTTCTTGGCCCCGCCAGTTTGCTAAACATTTTCTCGGGAAAAGGCGGTAGTAAAAGTAGATTCACTTTTGGCTCGGGAAAACAAGGGTCCTGTTGGGAAGTAGCGTTTGTAGGTCGACGAGGTGACGAGTTAACGTACTTCAAGCAGTAAAATGTACCTCCAAGATTGAACATGTCTATGTCGTTCACCGGTTCTAGGAAACTTTCCATGCTTATTGTTATTGATAGTAGCATGATTTAGAGAATTAGGATTCACAGAATAAGAATTTTAAAAATTGGTATTCTTAAAGATGATCGAACCTTGTGTGATTTAAATTTACATGTTTGATTGCTACTTCATAGATGATTCATCTTATAAGATTTAAATATTTATTGCCTATAGTTCGTACTATTATTATTATTACAAAAAGAAAGATATTTTTGTACACGACTATTTTATATCAATCATGTAAAACACAATTTTTATATTATGTAGAAAATAATTCAAATACAATTTTTTAAAATAAATCTTAACAAGTACAATTAAATTAACAACTAATATCAAATTGTATACGAATGTTATAAAGTTAAAAAGTTCATCATCTACGCCTCTAAGAGATCAATCGATAGAAATTCTGGTATATTTCAAATATAATTATTATTCATGAAATATTTAGAAGAACATCGTTCCCGTGAGATCGAATTTTATATGGACGTCGAAAGGAGCTTCGCAGTCGAAGTTCAGAAAGCAGGCGTCCTGCCATAAAAACGTTATGACCGCGTTATTGCGTACATATTTTAGTGGTGCGTGAGAATGCTAAGAAGCGGAAGTAATCATGCGAAAGGACAACTGTAAGAGGCAATAATACTCTCGTGACCTACGAACAGGGGTGATGTATCGTACGATAAAAGGCGAGCAGGTTGATGGTTAAACAAAGAATGCGTTCAGGAGAATGACGTAGACTTGAAAAGCGGCGTATTATAACAGAAACATCGTTTTATTTGGCTCCAGGCCGAAAGGAAATTCTCCATAAACGCTTATCTCGCCAAACGCACAACCAATTTCCTCCCATAATACCGTTTTCCGAGAAACCTTTCAAAAAATTAAACCAGGCATTCTATCACAAATTTCGTAAATTCCAAGGCAACACATATTAAAATCCGCCAATATGTTGCCTAGAAAGCGTACTGAATTCGCAATTTCGTGAAGAACATAGACATTTCTTAACCTGCGAACCAATGACAGTGATATAGCAAGGAAAGTTAAATCAATTAATGCGCATCCTGTTTACCATGCAATTCATTACACTTATTTTTGTTATATTATATTCACTTGTATGTAAAGTGTCTGTAGCTTCAAGTAGAATTTTTACCGTGATCTCTGATGAACATATTTGCAATACTGACGAAAAGTTGAGACACATCGTCTTCAATGGCACAGCTCACGCCTGATTGCCTTGATTCTAAAAATTGTATAATGCCAGACTGCGCATGTGTCAAATCTTTGATTAACTTTAAGCGTCTTATAATATATGACTTAGCATTGTGCATTACGTATTCTCTGTCCACTAGTTGTCTTTTAGCACGGCGATTGATAATTAAATCCGACGATACCTGATCGCTGCCTCTATCGCTAAGAGTTTACACAGTTCTTATTTATTACACTAATTACGTGTTCATTTGTTACGAACTGCCTGCCAGTATTATTCGAAAGTGAACCTTAAAATATATATAATTCAGGATCATCTATCAAAAAATGGGAGGAAATGGCACAGTATGTGGAAGAAGTTGGGGCGGAGCCAGACGTCGGTCATCTTGGATTAGAAAAGGAAAAAAAGGAGCAAGGAACGTCAAAACCGAGAGGACCCCGAACAATTTCCATCGCACGAGCACGGTTTCGTTTGTCGGACGCTTCCAAAACACGACATTGCGTTTACACGGTGGGAAAGTGGACGGGACGGGGGAGGTCAGAGGGTGCGCGAGGGTGGCAGGACAGCGTCGTCGACGCGTGCAGCACGTAGGTTGATAGCCAAAAGCAGCGGTTGGCAGGACAGGGGAACGTGTCACGCGATCCGTGAGTAATTCGCACGAGCCGAGGCCCGAGCCTGCCTGCCTGCTTAACAGAGTGTTATAATCTATTTACGTTAACATTACCAACGTTTAACGTGGTTGCTCCGCATCCCCGGGGTCAGAGAAAGGGGTTGGTTGGGTAGGAAGGAGGTAGAAACAGCCGTAGAAGGGGTAGACCCGGTAACGTATCTCTCTGTCTCCCTCTCACTTTACTGTGTCACTGATTCTCCGTCTCTCTTCATCTAGCCAACGTTTCCTGCCGTTCTCTTTAGCCACCTCTGCAGCAGACAGCACTCAAGAATTGTCGCGGCCACGTTAGGGCTTTTGGAAACAAGCGTTAATTCGTGCGGTCGCTCGCTCTCGCATTAATCGCGGCTTCGTGCATGCCTCTGTGCGTCACTCCGTGTCCCAGTTGCCATTTCGCCGCATGGAATCAAGTGTACCGATTGGAGCGATGCGACGAAAAAAGAAAAACCACCATTTGTTACTAGAATTTCGAGTTACGAATTATATGCTTTGACAGGGATATCGTCGTGTCAGAGGTTTCGCGTGTTTCGCTATGAGAGAATACGAGAATATTGGATCACAGAGGTATAATGTGTATCGAAACTAGAAAGCTGTTCTTTTTATCATGACTGTTAATACGAAGGTAGAATAGATGTTAAAGATTCAGACTAATTTAAGAATCGTTAATAAAGAACTTGTAATTTTAAAATAAAATTGTATGTTATAAAAACCGATAAATTTCTAAGAGATTGTAAAATTAGTGCTCGACAACAGTTTCCATCGATATCTCCTAACCTTTCTCGAATCCTGAAAAAATCAAATATTCATCCCGATGTATCTGAAGTTCCTTCGATATTTCCATCTACTAAAATATTCCTACGTACTCACATTAAGATATCTAAATACTAAAGATGAAAATAAAAATTTTCCATAAGAATAATTCTACCTAAAAGTAACAGAGATAATAAACTTTTCACGGTTCTTGATGATCGCGGCCGACAGACAAGGAATCCCCGAGATCCAGACAGAGAAACGAAGTTATCGTTGTTCGTACGCATAATTTTCCTTTGTGCCTTCTAAATTCAATACACAGCGAACGTCAGAAATCTCGCGGCGGTTAACATAACGACAGCGATTATGGAGTGGGACGGCGCTCGGTAGTCCGAATCTCGCGCGATTCGAGGCATATTAGCAGCACACAATGAGGCGCAAGTTCAAGTAACAGAGCATTGTACGGAAGCGGAGGCGGCAGTTGGTCCGTGAACGGATTACGGACACATTCGCGTTGTAGAAGGTACAAGGCTCACCGCCGACAGCCAGAGGAACACGTACCTCTACGTACGTTCCGTTTGAACGAGCCTGTAGGCAAAGAGGCCTCCGAGCGTGTACATCCACGCTCGGCATATGCACGACAATACGGGCTAAATGCCCAGCTCCAAGCAAACCGGCAACTAACTCCGCGAAACGTCCTGAAACTTTAGATGCGATTATCTGGAGGTTATGTCGTAACAATTATGGGGCTGCCACTCCGCGGAATCAGGCGACTGCTAACTTGTTTGCTGCGCGCTCACCTATTGTCCTTCTGTCACAAATAATTTTCGAGGACGCGGGCTAATGGACAAGGGAGCCTGCGCGTAGAAACCGACGCTGCAAAATCACTCACATATGACGTTCTTTGGCCTTCTCTTTCATTTCGGTTATCGGAAGGAGCATCTGTTAATCTACGATTTTCATCGAATATAGTTAATTAAGTAATAGGTATCGGAAATTTGTTATCATAATTATCTAGGGAGTTAAGTGATTGGCAACAGAAAGAATTTGTAGCATGAATAGTTTCAATTAGAAAGTATTTTTTAAGTTATAAAGATACTTAAACAAAGACCTTGGGCAATTGAGTTGCCGTTAATGATTTCAGCAATGAATGCCAGAAACAGCAATGGACATTACATTGAGAAATAATTGACACAATTTTCGATAAAGAAAGTTAATTTCCCCTTCAAGAATAGTTTCTCAATCAACCTAACATAACATGGTTCACATGAAATTCGAAAGAACTCAGTTCAAGTATCTGACTCTTTATGTAATAAATGATATGATACAAAATCACTCTTTTTATATTCAAACCAGTTATGCCAAACCAACTCTGTCTCTATCATAGGTAATAATTACTCGAATCAGACGGCAAAATTTACCTATTCTGGACGTTTAATTTTCCTCCTTATTGATCCCGCTAAAATACGGACGCAATGGCTGTAAACCACAAAAGGTGTTCCTCGGGGTTCGGGCGCGGACCGCGCGAAGAAAAGAAACGACGAGCTGGCACGTCGATAAAAATCCCTGTCCAGCGATTGTAAAATTTTATAGTCGCGGGGAATAAAGATGGTATCACAGGCGAAACCGGGACCTCCCGTTATCGGTACGCACGAGAAGGGGAGAAGTTTAATATTTGGCCGTCTACGGATTTCTGGCGGGGCTGGGGGAGGAAGGAAGCGCCGGCCACTCAATGCGTTTGGGGACGATAAGCGAGAGAGAAGGCGAGAGGGAGACGGGTGCCTGCCGGGCTTGACAAATAAAATCTGAACAACCTGCTGCTTCGTTGTTTACCGAAGGATACCTGCGGCATTAACGGTACAGGTGGAAGGGGGCCTTGCAGGGAAAACCAAATATGCGACGATAACAGAATGACTCCCAGGTGGTGTCAGCGATTTTTTCGTGGATCCACCGCCCGCTATCAACTCATTCCGTGACGCAACACTGTAAACGTATGCGTGCATCTTACCGATGAATTTCTGCTGCTTCCGCACAATCAACACGACGTGATTGCTTCATTTTCGATATTCGTTTCGATCTCGTTCATTTAGTGGTAATTACAGAAAGTCGATTAAGTGAGATACCGTGTCAATGAAGTTGTTATACTTTACTATTGACACGCACTGTTTGTAACACTATTCTTGAAAGATATTGTTTAGCAAAATATTAATTTTGTAAAAATATATTGCCTAATGATTTTACTTAAACGAGCCTCTCAGAAGTCGGACTGGTCGACTTCGATTTTAATAAATTTTTCGATTTTATTACTTATACATATAAAGCATGTGAGGCAAATAATCGTAAATTCCATATTTGAAAACGCTTGTAACATCATCACGATTTTCTACTATTCAATTTACAGAGTTGACCAATGTAAATTCTGAGTGATACAACACTTACTATGAGTTTTTCGAACTACCCAATATTACATCAATAGGATCGTCTTATACAATAATTTACCAACTAATAATGTTAGTAAATTGACAAGTTGCAAGCTACAGATTTCTTTCCTATAATTTTATAATCTTCGCACGAATAAGATAATCCAATACATTATGATTCGTAAAATTCATTTGCGTCTTGTTGAATTATGCGAGGATATTTACTAATGCTGATAACTTATGACCTGTAAAATTTCGTCTACAATCTATTAGTTCAGTTGTGTAGGATAATCCATATGGCACTAGCGCAATCTTAAACTACTAAAATAAAATAGAAAAAACGGAATAAGTATACTTGAATATACAATTTTCCATCCTCGACGACGTTAATAGAGGGTTAACAGGGAAAGGCGGTGCATTTCATCACCTAACCGCATTCATTTCCGGTTGGCGAAGAAGCTCGTAGACAATTTCTCGTGGCGCATCTAGCATATCCAGGCGAAGAAAAACACAACCGAAGCCGGATGAAATCGGATGTGACCGCGTTCTCTTCGTATATTACGGTAGACTCACCCCTTCCGGTGAGCCGTTCGCGCTGAGGGCGATATGAGCAGCACGTGGTGCGATGCGGTCGTCGTACGTGGTGGCTGGTATGGTGGTAACGCGTACGCAGAGAGGAGGAGGGCCGTGTCGCAACGCGGCTGAGAATTACTCGACGAACCTGGCCCCCTTCGCGAATTATACGATTCACCTGCTTCCTATTTTACGACGTTTATATTACACTGCGTGCCCGAATCTTACCTCTGTCTCGCCCGCAGTCGCGGACTTTTCTTCGCTTTCTCGACGTTTGTTTTATCGTGGCCGAAATGAAGCTTTCGAAATTTCGGGAGCCAACGTTTTACCACCTTCACATTTTCACCCGTGAGGTCGTATGTGGAATAAATCTTACACAGCTGTGGACGAGCCTTGCTTAGTGGTCATTTGTTTAAGAAACACTAGTATTCGTTTTTTATTCTGGTTGTTGATTACAAGGTAATTATTAGGGAACCGATACGAAGATTGAAAAGAGGTTTGGATGGAGATCGATTCAATTTTAAGGTATTTTCATATAGGAAATTATTCTTTCTTTATTTGTAGTGTATTCATAGAAAATTACATCGAAAGCGAGGACACCTAATTTTGGAACGCCATTTTCTAGATATCTGTAAATAGTATTAAATGTTCTAAAATCATGTTACCTCTATCCGAAATCCTTACTATTACTTATATCTGAGAAACACCAAGTGAAATTTTATGAAGTTCAACGTACAGAACACATGGTACGAATTAATCACCACAACTAATTTACATATCTTTTGTATAACATAGTATATCTTTGTGAGAAACTGGAAGAACACGTATGTGTTTCAACGGGAACTTGAAATACATTTAAATCAATTAACGTTATCTCAAGAACGTCCCACCGGTATTTCATGGTAGCAAAATAATCAAGTAAAAGATTCGAGTCTTCGAAGTCCTCTAGAAAATTATTTATGTTCTAAAAACCCTTGAAACAGACGGTAGTCGAGTGGCTGCTACCGGTCGTACACCCTTCGTCGTGCGTTTATGTATACAGACTAACGCCACGACCTATGACACTGTTTAGTCTAGTTCATGGTCGCCGACAAACAGGCTATAATCCTGCCTATTTTCGTAGACCTGTCGTGACAGATGCTCAGCGGTATCGACCTACCAATTACTCATGATGCATTCCTGTTTATTCCAAAGGGAGATTGTTTAGTGTTCTTTGAGAATTTCTGGAAACACTTGACGAAGAAAGTGACCCATTCAAACTGCATTCCTTATCCCCTGTGAAGCTTTCTTAAATAAAATCAGTGAGAAGAAGGAGTGTATTTTGGAGGACACGATAAGTCCAAAGTTCACAGACTGTCTATAAAATGTTTAAATTACAAGATATTTCTTAGAAGCTGGTTCGATTAAATCACGATTTGAAGATTATCATAGAAATACATTTTAGGAACTTTATGATATTATATACGATATATATATGATAGAATCTGACAAGTAACAATTACAATTTATTGTTCACCTTGTTCTATAATCTTTCTCTATCCTCAGATAGTTTGTCATTCCATTCTCGAAGAATTTTTCGTTCGTCTCCAAATTTTCAAAAGTTATCCATTAAGAAAATACTGTAGGCATTGAATATTTTTCAGTTATTGTTACATGCTTACAAAGTCAATGCAACATAATAATTATTAATTTTACGAATAACGGTATTATCTCTTTTCGTCGATAATCGATTTTAAAATAAAACTTGATATCTACGCTCTCAAAATGTCAATAAATTTAAAGAATACGTTTCTGTCTGATAAATTTTGGAAGAATAAAAATGTACACAATTAAGAGAAACCGTTCTTCTCTGAAGAAGATTTACCCACGGTACATGTATACAGGTCCGCTAATGCCTGAGACCGTATAGATTGTTGTTAATGGGAGTTATAAGGACGCATTAGCCTGATAAATAGTAATGGGGTTTATTGGCGGAAAATCAGAAAATATGAGGAGGTCGCGTCTCCCTCTTTTCTTGGCCCATGCCTGGTTACACGGCACGCCGTTGCATTTTCTTGGGGTCTGCCACGCCGAGACCATAAGCACGTATATATGGACTTGGACTTTATTATATTTGCTGACCATAAGGAGGCTTCATCGGCTATTTCCGTGAAATACGGCTTTTTGAGGGTTTCTGCGATCATTCTTCCGTTCCGTTGTTTTCGTGTATCCTTTCGTTTCTGCGAAAGATACCCAACACAAGAGCTTCCTTACAGTGTAATTAATTACTGAATGAACGTTTTCCACAAAATTAAATATCATAAAATCTAAAATCAAATGAAATAGTAGATTGTAATTATTGCAATATATATTTAATGTATTTTAATAATAATTGCGATAATTAAAATATATAGTTTCTATTTAGGAAAGTACAAAATATTTGTCGAAGAATTTTTTCAGAACACTCTTGCAATTAATAGTTAATGATTCTTTAAATAATACATAGCAGATATGCAGATGAATTATATCATACCACCTTATAGGTAATTCTACTGACAAATATGTTAAATGCATAAAATTTTACAAATGATTTCTTTCGATCTTCTTTAAGAATTTCTGTAGACTTAATGTATCTTGAATAGATTTGAACGGAAACAAAAATTGAAACTTTTTATGATAAGATGAGTATGTAAAAAAAATTTGATAGCGATAAAGGCAGCCTACAATCATGCTTGGGATATATTTTTTAATGAAACTGTATACATAAAAGTGTGTAACTGAACCCATCCCATTACCTCTACAATCATCGAAAAAGGAATATCTATACGATGTAATAACTACTGTATCGTTCGATTCTTTTAAATTTCCTGAAAATACTTTCATATACATCCACCTTATTTTGAAATATTTGTAAAGTTTTCTACAAACGTCATATATGAAGATTAATCAATAGCCATCTTTTAAAACTTGCGATCTCAATCACAGAAAAATCTCTCCTACGCGTACAAAAGAGTTCGTTGAAATAATCGAGCGACTTTTTTCCGACGGTTCGCCCTTCAATACCGGGCAAATATTCGCGTGGCGGGGAGAATCAAAGGTTGGTTTTGTACTTGTTCGATGATTAAAACGTCGTTTCATATCGGCAGCCGTGGCGTTATCCAACTCGGTTCGCTCGAAAAAAAGGGGGTGGTCCACAGGGATGCTGGCTGGAGCGGGGGTGGCGAGCAGGGGACAATTAACGTGCAGCGAGTACACAATACCTTTTCCCAAACGGCTCGATGTGAACTGCACACTTGTTGCTTATCTCCGCTTCGGCGTAGACATGTCTGTAACACGTTAGGATAACATGTTTAACATGGTAGATAGCTACTTATCAGTTGGTCTTGTTTGCCGCTACACCATAAAGCCCGTTATAAAGTCCAGACAGAGTGTCACGGTGTCCTATAAATTACCTGTACCGTTTGTTGAAAAACGCACGCTGCTTGCGTTATCGAAACGACAAACCTCGTGGCGACTGAACCTGATTTCATATTTACATGGCAGATGCGGAGAAAGCTTTCTGGCGAAGGTAACGTTCGAGGAATTTCGTTGCACAGACGATATGAGAAGAATTTGGCCTCGTTATGTTTGCCTGTATAAGTCTTAGGATCGTTTACGCTACAGAGTTACCTGCAATTACGTAATATTATACTTGAATGATTTAAAGAAATTTGACGTTTCATGCACGACGAAAATAGTATGGAGTTGGAAACTGATTATTTCTTCACTCAATGATATATGATTTAAATCTCGTTTTATACATCTCGTTCTGGTACAGAATAAAGTCTAGTTTCGAAGAAAATTCATATATAATACGACACATCGCTTAGTCATTCAACGCACTCAGTGATGCAAGTACATTTCCTTTCAAAGACAAGCTGTACGTTGATACGTTAATGGGGAATTTAACTGTGAAAAAATACACGGAGTGTAAACAATATGGAAAAATGTATAAAATATCTAAAGTGCAAGTATTCTTTATTACAGTATTCAGCGAGTGAAACAAATCTCTCCTCGAGTTTCGTTTCTTTAATTGAATTCACTAAAATATACATTTACATAAATATATTCGCGTTTCACTGATGAATGTAAAATTACTTACCACGGCAGTAAAGCACGAATGTTGATTCTAAAATTGGCTTGTTCCGCCAAGATACAAAATAAATCTTGATTTTCGCAAAATTAAGAGTAGGTACAACGAGCAAGTGAACCCTTTACCCCTGGCTTGTTCTTCCGAAAGACGGCGGCCATATCGGTGGCTGTAATTCGGCACTGGTTTCATTCGCATAAATAATGTCTTGGGGACTGGAGGTTCCCTTTCCTCGAGTGTGTACCCTTTGTCTTCCGGGTTAGAGGAACCGGTACAGCAACGAGTGGCCATTTTAACCCCTTTTCCTCGCGAGACATAAATAATGATCGTTGCTAATTTGGACCTGGTACAGCCCTTGGCCGGCGGCGAACGTAAACCGCGCAATTATAATGCCGCCACATTAGAATTTATACCGCTTCCCGGCAGCTAGCCTTCCTCCTTCGTAACCTTTTTCTAAAGCTTATGTCCTTAATCCAGTTGAAATATTTTTCCCGCAGCCGTATCGACCCCCGGATTTTCGTCAGGACTTAAGCCATTTAATTAAGTCAGGCCCACTGGTCGGTAATGTCGTTCGTCCCCATTCCATAGGGAAACAACACCATCGGGAGTGGTATCCTTACGCGGTACTCATGTTACATAATCAGAGAAAGTAAAGCCCCGATGGAAAATCTCGAAGTATTCTTCGGTGACTTTTACGGGGTAGAAGTGCGTAAATCGCGATGGATTTTAAATATCGTGGAAATTAAATAAGATGAAGGTGTTAAGATAGAGATACAGATAATAATCGTACAACAGAGCCTTTGGCAGTAGTATATATTAGCTTAATATGATTAAAAAATTGAAAGAAAATTACATAAATTTCTGATTATCTGGCGGTGAATTTATTCTCATGATGAATTACGAAACTAAGTATTTACGAATCTCCAATTCTGTAATTTTTAAATTCACACTATATATTTCTTAAGTAAATAGATACATTTGATACGATCTTTCAAATATAAAAATAAGCCACATTTTAATTAAGCGTTCAATATATATGAATTTTACCAAATAGTTGTCATTTAATATAACGAAACTAAAGATTTTCGTGAAGTGCATCAAAGATTCATGCATGTTAGATTCATGCTATTTGACAATAACTTATATGAGGAGAATTAGGTATTTCAAAATATTTATATGTACAGAAACATCGCTTACATATTTCTAATACTTTGATTATTTCTGGAAAATTCAAGCCCAGATTAAAACGAAAATGTTCATTATTTAATTATATATAAATTTGTAAGTAGAAAGCGATGTTAACGAAATAAGAGGAATATCAGTGGTGTAACAAATTCGACGTTTTATCTATTGTGAACTGCGGGAGAACCGATTGGATGGGGCGCGAGAAATTGCGATATTTCTAGTGTGTAATGCGCGGCAATACGCGCGGCGTTAAATCAAATCCAATTTGAGCTCTTGCGCGTTGCACACCGTGGCATAGAGTACCACCTGACAAACTCATTGGTCTGACAAATTGAATCATTCGCTGTTCAATCGCTTTACATGCACGTGTGTGTATGATCGTCGAACGTCTGTCGCGTTCGTTGTTCCTCGCAGCCCTGCAATTGCTGCAACGCCGTCGATACATCTACCCTGACTGCGTCTTCCGTTCCCTCGATCAACGTAAGTTTCATGTAAATCTCTGTTAATACGATCAATTAAATGATTAAATGGAACGCCATGTAGATCGGTCTCAGAGTAACGATAAAAATAAAATGTATATATAACGTGTAACTGGTATTAAAATGTTGCTTTCGATTTTTGATCTTCTTTGGCACTTCTTTTTTGTTCAGTTACGATATTTGAAATCGAGTGAAATGTAAGTAATTAAAAATTATCTATAATTAAAAATTATATTAAAAATTAACTATAAATCGTCAATAAATTTGTTTCAGAAAATATGTATATCAAACTGAAAATATAGCAATAGTTTTATAACATTGACATTGCACATTCGGATAACAGAAGCTTCTATCCTCTAATTATACATCTTAACATATATATATACGATCCAGATACACAGTATGTTAAAGATGTGCTCGAAACTAGAGTGCAACGACACTGATTAAAATAAGATGAGCCTACTTAACTGAACGTGATTTGCGTCAATTAAAATAAAATGACCTATGTAAGCACGACAGGAAGTCAAACAGAAATAGTAGCAAAATTCTACCATCATACATAATCATTTCACTATAAAACTAAACAAATAACAAGGATTCAATTAATAGGATTCAACTTCGTGTAATTTTTACCTATTTTTCCGTAAAACAAAGAACCATTAAATAAACGCTGGAATTTTGGTAGTTTTACCGAGCATTTAGACGATTTCCAAGGAAAACAAGCAATTTTCCAAATGGAAGCGAAGGTTGTCGTTGCGTGAAATCCTTCCGTGGACCAATCGCGGGTAGAGGAGCGCACATGCGGAGCGCACATGCAGAGCGCATCGAACGCAGGATGCCGAGGCGTTGGCCGTGTGACGCGGTCACACGGTGTGTGACGTGTGAAATGGAGCACGGTCCCTCCATAATTATATGTATCCTATCCCCTATCTTCGATGTCGGTACGATCAACGTGCAACCGGCACGAGCGCAAAACGTGGAGAGTGCATTGATGCAGCGGCGCCTCCGGTGCACAGCGTGCATGTGCATCGCCCACCCATCGGACGTATGGATCGTTCCCCTTCATCCGCGCCACCCCCGATTCACCACGGATGACTGGTCCATCGTTTCGACCAGCAGGACAATCGAGATCATTGCATCGCATTCCCGTGTATCCGACGATTCGCTGAAATTAGTGGCCAGTGCTTTCGGTTAATTATTGCCATCCACCGAAAACATACGACGATCCGCTTTATTTCACGAAAACTTCGAATAGTTCGAATGTTTGGGTGTGATGAGGTGTTTTAATTGTTCAATCGAGGATTGAGCTACAAACTTTAAGCTTCGATATAATCTCCGATTTATAGAAGCTTTAATATTTGAATATTTGTATAATCTTTCAACGTGTAGCTACATCGTTTGGATATATAAAATAAGAGCGTTTTGAGACTTTATTAGTATGAAGTATGGTTAATTAATGTCATATCAACTACATAAATGTAATTAGTAATGGAGACTATTGTGTTTTCCAGATTTAGGAGACTAAATCCAGAAGATGGCAAGTTTAGAGAAAAATCAGGTCCAAAAGTCAGAATAACTGTTCAAGAAACGTGATTCTGCTTCAAAACAAGAGCTTCGTTTCGACAAAAAGATACGCTGCAACGACAGCGACTACGCTTGAAAACAAGAGTTTCCTTCAAGCAAAGAATACAGAACCTTATTAGGAAATGGACCAAATGCGCTTCGGAACTTCAGGGAGATTATGCAAGAAACTGACCCACATTTCAATCGCGTAAATAGTCTTTTTCTTCCTATCTTCCTATTTGTAATTACGGACACACGGCATTAAATGGACATTTAACTGACATTTATATACTTACAGGAAATTAACAAACGCAAAGATACATAGAATATGTTAAAATATGAAAAATATACAAAGCAGCAGCATAAATCTTTGTTTAGGTGCCATTTCTTTGAAATTGTATTTGTATCTATAAAGATACGATCTTTGATACTCATTCCATCTTACGATACCTTTTGTGAAACAAGGAAGAGAAGATCGAAATTCGAATGACAACCTGAGTTTCCGAGGAAGTACATTCGATTAACCGCAAAAATCACGACCAATGATGGCGAGTGTCAACGTAAGGGAGATAATGCCCAGATACGTATCGAGCAAGCGCTGCACGTAATGACGAGCACGAATGCACGTAACATGGATGCGCGCGATACAACTCGGCCCGGATATCGTAGTGGGCGCACATGTGCATCGGTGATGTTTCGAGCTAGAACGATTTCGGAGCGTCGAATTACGCGGCACCGGGTGCACGTGCAGTAGGCGCCTATTGCACAAATCACACGCATTATTGACTACCTTTGTATTTCTCCGGCCGACGCGCCATTGTCCGTGTCACGTGCGTTTCCTTCTCTAAGTACCTACTAGCACAAATAAACCGAGAAAATTTGCTTTTTGTACTTAAAATCATCTGCAATTTCAATTAACGTTTTAGACAGTTCTCTCCGATGGAATATAAATCCACTTACATACTGGACCATCTAAACGAAAATTAGTATAATGATAGTAACAAAAATCTCACAAAAGTATTCGAGATCTGTGTGTAAAATTAATGAACATAGACTATTGAAATTATTTCAGAATACAATTAAAGGTATTAAATTTTAATACATTTAATAAAAATCCATATGGAGCTACGTTTGTGTAGTTTTTAATAATTCACAAAATAGTAATCTCTAATTACGTAATTTTCAAAATAAAGTACCCAGCAGAGATGTTGCAAGTTTCAAAGAATTGGCGACCTTGTAAAGTGGCTCTCAATGGAAATGAACATATATAGCGGAAGATTCAGGGTGGTCAGTGAAAGTGGTCCATGTCCCCAGTGGCCTCGAAATCTCAACTAGAAACCTCGGTACCCAAGACTGGCGCCAGACTTGTCTGCATCTGTTTGGAAGATGAAGTATCTGGCTGGCTTTTCCTGCCTCCAAATCCGTTGAGAAGTGTTCGACCTGCAAACCGGCTTCCGTTCGACCCTCCAAAGACGAACACTCGAAGGGTACTCGATCCATCGACAAACCTATCGTCCGACTTGCAAGTCACACAGAGAGACAGACAGCCGGTCGTGTTTTCTTTCGAACGAGATCCTCGGGAGAGGGAAGTTTATTTACGCGTATCAAGCCTCCTGCCGTCTTTACGATCGTCCACGATATGCTTCGTGTTAACCGGATCTCTGTTAATGGTTCAACGTGTTTTCACAGAGCAAACGGAAGCCTGCTGCCGCTCTTTACCATTTGACATTTAGAAACTGGGAATTATTAGCGATGTGCTATCATTGCAAACGATCGACTGTGAATAAAGTTGTATCTTGAAGTCGTCTTAGGCTGAAACTTTAAGTATTTCATTTCATTTTTAGTTTATTTGATTATCAATGTGCGCTGGGAAAATATACGGACAATACTAAAATTTTAAAAAATCATTGATCAAATTGAAATTATTTCTTTGAAGTAATTTTGGTGATTATTTTCATTCATCTAAGCTTCTATGTATATATACCTAATACGCGTGAATTCAATTCCTTTGATCGAAATATGAAGGAAAAATAAAATTACAATTTGGATGTTGAAGCCACTACTTAATTGCTAATTAATTACGAATTAAATATTTATTTTAATGGTTTAATGGATATTTAATACCTTGGTATGTAGGTATAACTCCACCTGCCACACAGGACTTTATCAAAGAAATATGTATGTATATAGAAATTACAAGCTTGTATAAATCGAAGTTAAGAGCTGCCCTAACCTGTCTCAAACGAGACAGGGGCTTCCACGTCGACTTAAGAAAACTACCAGCCCTTCATGGATGTTTCGAGTGGCTCGACTCGATCTGTCATGTTTACACGAGATCGTGTATACCCGATACAACCCCTCACTAAACTAGATGATGTTTGTTTAAAGTCCCCCAGCTCTTCTGCTAGAATAGACGTCGATTCATCGCATCTAAAGGTCCTCGTAAGCCTAAGTAAATGAAATTACTAGTTTGGAAGTACTAGCCATTCCAGGTTTTCGACGATGTCAGATATCTTAATTTCTCATTTGCATCTTTTGATTTCACTTTATTAGATTGCAAAAAAGGTTCGTAGATCAGCTTTGGATCGGTAAAAGAAAATATAAACTTAAGAAAATACACGTGAGTACTGATCGTCACATTTACAAAGCACAGTACAAAACCTTCACTCAAAATTAAATATCTTGAATTGAAAAGAATGTTTTTTATTCAGGAAGGAATTACAAATTTAAGAAAGAGACAAAATCTCTGGTTAGGATATTTTACTAAAAAAAAAAAAAAGAAATCAAAATAGAAATCATCGTCGAATATTTCTAAAACATCTTTCCTTTGGAGAAGCCAAAAATCTTCGTAATAATTTTTTACTACCTTATACTTTTATAATTTTAAACACATTGAGGATGATATCTAATAATTACTATGAAAAATTTGATGGTGCCTTAGTAAACTGAATACAATGCTGGAAATGATCACTGACACATTATATATATATAAATTTCGAACATTAAAACAAAGATCGTATACACTATGTTATGTTATGTATATATTTTGTTATGTTAGTGCAATAATATTACTCAAGCAGTAGGAACTTGGTATAAATTTCAACAGCACGATCGGTACTGATTGCATCCATTCCTCTTTCCATACGGAATGCTATTCAGACGACTTTCTGTATTACTCTGGCTTCCTCGTGAAAACTTGTTAGACGTTGATCGCCTAGCTCGTCAGAGGGTTAACCTTCTGCGATCTAACTATGCCTCCTAGGCGATAGCGGTGTCAGATATTATCATTCAAATGTATCTTTCAGTTTCAGACTGGATACTTGTGAATCACTCTATATAATCGAAATACAGTGAGCTATTATGAGAATGAACGATATTACAGTGAACTGTTTTTGTCGATAAAATCAGGATCCTGAAGAAAAACAGATTCTCCAACGATAGCTATCTATTTCTTTTATAGCTATATATGTTTTTTTACTAAAGAAGATTTGTAATAAAAGCTAAATAAATTGATCCCATATTACTGTTACTGAAAAATTCCTTATTATTTCCAAAATTGATGACTTTCTAGATGTGTCTTAACAACTGAATGATATTTAAAACAAAGTAGCTTGAAATAATGAAGTTAAAAGGTCATTACGATTATCTTTGAACGTTTGACCGCAGAAGGCTACTGATTTTATGCAAAATAACAAAACAAGATTGAAACGTTACTCTTTTCCCAATTGCCACGTGTCGAATCGAAGAGTTTCTTTAATATTACAGTACATTTGTTCGTATTTCAGAGAAACAACTTTCCAGTAACACTTCGTTGTTTACGAATAAACACTTTGAACGATACAAAGTTAAATTTGCTTAAAATATTCCACAATGACTTTTCTGTTTATTTTTTATCATAAAACTCTTACACGAACATTTACATATTTTTGTCTGAAAAATGCACTATTGATTTGCACTGGAATTCAGTGTGTAATGATGTGTGGTAAATGTAAGAAAAGAAGAGTTTTGGACCAGTTATGGATTATTGTCCGTCGGTGCATGCAAATTGAGGTGAAACGCGATGCCCGCGAACCGCAACGGGGATAACCCACGGGGAAATTATTGATAATCTCATCAATATTCGCGTTATTGTCAGGCACAGGGCACCAATAATTAACGCGCAATTGGACGCGAGTATCGATACAACGCGAGCGATCTGCAACACATGTCGCTCTATTAATAACACCGTGCCCGGTGCTATCGATACCTCACTAATTCATCGAAAAGCAGATTTACAGGTCCGCCGCAGTTGCATCGAGTAACAAGGACGTAAGTACTAACTGTCGAGTAATCATTTTATGCCTGATATGCAGTTCGAATAATCTACAGTGTCGTTGCTAATTGATCGTGTTGATGATTGAATAAAATCGTTATTGAAGATCATTATACTGCTGCCCAGTAGTAAGAGTTAGGGAGGTCATTTAGTTTATATTGTAATACCAATTGTTAGGCTGTTGATCGAGTTATTTCAATTTCGCGTGACAATTTTTTTATTAAAAGGGGCAAAGGGATTAAATAATGGAACGAAGCTGATCAATAAAGGAGCACCATTTAAGATAGAAAGAACTTTGAGAAGATCATTTGTGGTCGTTGAAAAACTGTTCCGGAGAACAAATTCTGCAAATTTATCGAAACTATACATGAAAAGGCTATGAAGAAATTACTATACGCATTATACGTTATATGGAACGTATTGCACTACAGAAATATAAAAATTTCCATAATATACGGAACCTGTTTATCGAAGAACGTATATCCAACGATGAATGTAATCCAGTTACTGAAACTTGATCAATTCATAAATAGTAAAAACTATAAGAAATATAATATAATGAAATTCTAAACGCATGAAGAGGAAGTTATTTACAAATTTGAGTAGTATGTATGGAGACCACCCAGCATTCCTTACCACATTTTAATAACAGAGACGTATGCAATCAGTTAGCATTTAAAGTAAGAAAGGGCTGAAGCAGAATCATCATCGCCGGGATGAGAAGGTAATTCACGAGGGTGTTCGCGATACGGCATTAAAACATTGCTTTATTACGTCCACCGTTGAATGTGTCAACGGTGCCGGTTTATAAGGTAAATTTTAATGAACTGGCATACATGCACACTCGACATGCTTCGACTCTGGCTCCGAGTCCCGGGCTCGAAGCGGTAAATACGTCATTAGTCAGCGCAAGCTCAGCCTTTTTATTTGTGTTTATTAATTCAACCATGGGATTGAACGTATCATTTATGTCAGTCTTTGAATTACTAATGCAAACGGTTACGGAATACTTGGTTCGAAGACGCGGCTTTTTGCAACGAGGGACCTTGCCTTCAACACAGGATGCACGCACTGCCAAGTAGCGAGCTTAACGTTTCGGGAATACTCATTCAGGCTATTAAACGTACGCTTGAAAGGTTTATAAGATCTAATTGGAAACGAATTAATTCCTTTTCCTTCTGACGATTAGACGGAGTGTCGTCTACTCGTAATTGGACAGTACGTAATTTGACTCTGTGGTCGATATCGTGTTCGATAATCTTTACGTTGCATGTAGGAGAAGTAAAAAAGCTTTTTCGTTCAAGGATCGAGCGTATGATTATATGATGTGATTAATCATAGTCTTGTAGCAGAGGCTCAGAGTAGTTAATAGCTTTTTATTCGACTTATCTTCTTGGAGCATTAGGCTATTTGAAACGAATGCTTCAAGAATGAACCGAGAACTGTGAACTAAATTGTAAATTCAGAAGAGCGAAAGAAAAAAAATTATTCAGAATATGATAAAAAAAAAAAACGATCAGATTTATGAAACGCGATTTTGTTTCAAGATAAATTTTATTCGAGGGAAAACTGCAAAATACGACGTAACAATCAGTCTGAAGCTTTCTTTCAATAATGTTCCAATAAGTTTCGACTTGTACGAAAATGTCAGAAACGTCTCGTATAATCGAACTAACATTGTTATTATTCTCCTATAGAATGGATATTATAAAACATAGTACTGCAAGTAACTTTTACAAATTACAAATCGTCGAATCTTCGTGTTTAATATTCTTACATTATATTCAACGATAATTACAAACTACTATTAAAAAGTCACTGATTGAATGTTTCTTTGGATCATTGATCAATTACCAATTTTGTTACTAATTAATTACTAATCCAACTTTATTCGAAGCACGCACAACTTTTCCATACGAAACACCATATGTAACCAACACCAGTAGCCACCTTTCGAAACGCTGTGAGAGGAGAAGAGGCCTAAGGATCTGGATGGACACTGGGGGCCAGGTCACATGTAATCGTGGTCTGGTCGCGTGCGGATAAATCAAAAGTATGAAACGCTGCCGGCAGAATTTCGGCATATTTATGGCGGTGGCAATTCAATGATACACATTCCCGGTCGCGCGTAATAGTCAATATTTCCATCAGAAGCATACCTACAACTCACGCCCACGCCGACGAATTGGTGCAGCCAACGGTGCTTTATGAGAGTTCAGGACGCATTTGACAGCGCGATGCGCCCGGCCAGTTGTTGCTATTTATTCGCGCATTACATTACTCTGTTACCGAGTCGAGTGTCACCAGCTAATTTGCATTATAAGTGCCGCTGATGTTATCATCGCTTCGCTTATACGTTATGGCGTCGCTGACGGATCATCAGCGCGCCGCTGTCTCACGTGTTCGCGTGTTATCCCGTTTCTATGCCTGTGTGTGCGAAAAGTGTATTACCATGTGCAGCAGCCGGTTGCCCGAAACGAACCAGTAATCGCGGTTCGTTTATTCCCGGCTGATAATTACGCCAACAGCATCGTTTTGTCCATCAATTCGTACTCTTTTTGTGAATTTGAGGAAATCAAAAGATGGTCAAACACGACGAATTTAAAGATGCAGGAAAGGAGATACATTATTTTTAAGTTTTTGATTGATATATTCTATTTTTTGAAATTTTCTCAGATGACTTCATATATTGCGCCGCTATCAGTAAATGTATATCAAGGTGGTAGTAGTAAGGTTCTGTAGAAAAACTTTAAATTTTTTACTTATAAGATAGAGGCATAGGTGTGATGTATGTAGATTATGGATTAAAAGCAATGACTTGTTGAAATTTCTTTCACATTGTAAAGCTGTATATTTCTGAACATTTTAAATACGAGCACAAAAAGAAGGAGACGATATTAATTATATACGTGAATATAATTTTATTTTAGTCTATTGATATTTGTCATATTTTATCCCCCCCCCCCCCGCCCTCCCACTTTATCAAACGTACGATTAAAACCTGTACTTTTCCCGATAGTTGCAATTTGGACAGAAAAAAAGCGAGAAGAGATACGACGATTATAGTACTTTAATTTCAACAAAATTTTGTTAGGTATTAATTTACAAGCGAAAAATTACCAGTTGTAGACTGTACAATTCTCGCGTGCATTTTCGAAAATGAAACAAAAATCACGAGTTAAATCATTAATATTATTACACCGTTTTGCAAGTACTTCAAAATAAATAGAGAAGCTGGTAGATTTCCAAAGCTTATCGTGATTTTCGACATTTTTATCGATGTATTCAGGCAAAACGAGATGCACGAGCTAAAAATACTCGAAGCATGCTATCGGGCGACAGACAAATTGTCGGACGACACCGGTAATAATTACCACTAAATAATTTTCGCGTAGAGAAGAGCCATCCAGCGGACCAGCGGCAGATGTAAATTCCCTCCCCACGTGGTCGTCGCCCGGCCCTATGAATTCCGCACGAGTGTCCGACCTTTCCCCGAGTATATGTATGTTGAGCAGCTGAAGTGGAGATTGAAGTGAAATATGAAAATCCGGGCAGCGCAACGCCGGTCGTAGCTGACGCCGGCGTTTTCGTATTGAGCACGTCGCGTTTAACGAGCCGTATAAGACAGAAAAATATAGGTAATGAACGTGAATACAGGGCCGGGACTTTTCTTTTAAGCCGCGTTCCACGGTATTCACTAAAATCGTTTCTCGTTCCCCCTTGGTAGAAAAACGTGGCTCACGGTTGGAAAACGGACCCGAATCGTGATCCGGTTGCTGCTGCACCAGCTCCTCGTATTCCTTTCCTTTTCAATATTATCCGGACAAAAATTCTCGCTCGCCTATATTTTTAATTAAAATCATTCCACGCGGCTTACACGAGTATGTGAAACTTATTAATGAACTCCGCCGCGTATGTTCGTCCGCTTGTACCGAATCAGTTCGTCGAATTTTAGCAAGATCCCCGCGGTATTCGTGTTTCATTCCTGCTTTTCAGAATGCCCGTATTTCCATGGCAGTGAACCCACGGGAGCATCGGAAAATGTGTCCGCTAGGTACCATCCAGTTTTATCGGTGTAAATGAACATTCCCGTCGATGGTTGTTAACATTCCCTTCCAAAGAAACCCTGTATCTCTTAGCAAAAACTTTAATTTACCAACGTTCGTTTCATTTTGAAGGATTATTTGCAAGTCGTCTTAAGAGACTACATAGAAAATGGTCAGCGGCTACACGTTAGAAACGGACGCACGTGTTCGAGAAAATTAGTGACGGCTTGAAAATGTAATCAGCTGGTGGTTCCCCTCCCCACTCAAAATGACACCCCCATTCCTCGTTTGCACGGGAACGCGGCACAATTATTATGTACACCGGCCGCGCGTACAATGTGGGTCCATTTCAGAGTGGCAATTCGCACGATACATTATCCAGTCAGCGCGATTGTCGACCATACGATTCGCAGTTTCGTTTCAGTCCGCGTAATAACGCTGGCATTTCGACCCTCGTTCCGCCGCTTCTGTAAGAGGGGGTGGTGTCACCGACAATATTTTCCTTCGACGAGAGAGAACCGTACCGATATTTCGCCGCGCCCGACCCCTTTTTTCCCGTTCGTCGCCGCGCGCCGCTCACGAAATAACTCATTTCGAGAACGCGCGCCAGCGTGAAGCTGTCGATAGCAGCCACGTCCGGGAGCCGCGCCACGACAACGTGTAAACAACCGCCGCGTCAACTTTATATTATATGTCGCCCAGCGAGAGGAATCCGGATCGCCGCGCAAATCTGCCGGCTCGATTTTGACCGATCCACCAAAACGACTTCTCGTCCCGCTTTTTTTCCGCGGTTTCCTCTGCCCCATCTCGCCTCGCCACCCTCGCCCCCGATTTGCGTAGATTCTTTTTCGGCATGCGGCCACGCGTGCACGTGAAACTGCCGATGATAGGATAGGGGAACCTCTCGACTCCCGGCCCATACACCTGGCAAGTGACATGAAACAAATCTACCGATACCACCCGGCTGTAGCTCACTTCATCGTCAGAGTTTATCGGGGGGTTGGTGCCGAACAGAAACCAAACGTTATAATGCCACCGTAAATCCTTGATTTTCACTCTGAAAATTTATGTACGCCGACTGGGGTGGTGACCGATACTTGTAAACTTGACTGTTTGCTGAAAGTTCAGTTTTTTATATAGTACAATTTTGTTGAAATGATTTGTAAGAGTTTACGTTCGTGTTCAGGTTATTTACTCGGTTACCGATTAACATTCCCAATATTATAGCATTCTATATAAATATGTATTTAATAGAGGAAAAAGATTTGAATCCATACAAAGGATCAAAGATCGCAGCAGGATGAAGAACAGAAAAAGAGATTCTTCTATAAAAATTGCTCGTTAAAAATAACATCATGAAGCTACAGTTCTACAAAACATCTGAAAAACTTAAAAGCATCGACATAAACCAGCATAAATCACGGAAATGTCTATGAACGTAGGATTTCTATTTCTCACGCTTGTTATTAGCGTTCCAGGTTGCTCGGTAGATAATGTCCTTCTTTGCAGCGATATAACAAAAATAATTGAAGCGAGGGTATCATTCAGGAAGAAGTTAAAAAGCAAAACGATGGAGCGTTCAAACGTGCCGCGCGAGGGACACGAGGCGGACCCGCATTATCGATGTAGATCGGTTCGAGCGTGGCGCAAAACCCAGCGAATCTGCGTGACTAATTATCGCGTTCTCCTTCCATCTATCTTTACCAATCGCGTCGATCCGTGGCTGCCTGCGGCCGAGTCCCGACACATCCGTCTTACTTTCGCGAGCCACATCGCATCAATTTAAGTTTTTCTCGTGGCCCGTGGAAAAAACGGTGCATGATCTTACGATTGTACGCGCTTACAAAAGCGCCGACGCGCCGTTGAAAACGTCTGGATTCATTTGCCCCGTACTTTTCTTCGTCTCCTTTTCTGTGACTCCTTCTCCTTCTTGTCTTCGTCTCCGTCTTTTTCTTCTTCTTCTTCCTCTTCGTCAGCCACCACCCTTTCCCTTTCACTCGCGGCAACGATCTTTTTCTTGCTTGTCGATTTGACTCTTCGCGTTCTTTCTTTCACCGCGACGCGACGTTTGATGCTTCGCGTTCGCGCTGGTCATTCGATGCAAAAAGCACATTATGAACCATAAATGCTAAGACCAGATGCTGAATCGCTGGGCCTTGATCTTTGAAAACGGCGCGTGTGTGCGCGTCGATCGCTCTGCTCTTCTTTCCCCAGTTGTACCAGCGTAGTTACCTTATCGCGATCTGTTTCTCACAGTTTTAAGTATTATCAATGTATAGTATCATTGATTATCGATTTACTGAAAATTTCAACCAATTTTGTCAGATTACACGTGAATTGCCGTTAGTAGGATCCAGTGATCTTTTCCTCCGGTTTTGCCGAAACGGTAATGCTTTTTCACTCGCAAATCGGTGATTAGTGGAGGTCACGGTACAGCGGCCAAGACAGAAGAGTAGGATCAAAAACGAGACACATTCATAGAAGCAAATTAGAGGGTGTTTCGAATTGAAGCGATGAGGGCTGTTCGATGCGGAAGAGGGGGCGGCAGAACGTGGAACGGGGGGACGAACAAATGAAACGAAATGTCGCTACTCTCGACGAGCAAACGAACGCAGAATAGGAAACGAGAGAGGGAGGAAGAGGGAAAGAGAGGGAAAGAGAGAGAGAGGGATTGTTTATCGTTACACCCTTCCGTTCGTCCCGTACCACTCCTATTCCCAGTTAGACTGCTTATTTGCCTAATTGCGTGGCACACCGATAAATTTGGACAAATCGTCGCGTTGTAACGTTAATTTCCCTTTTTTTTACCCTACGTTATTCTTTATTCTATTGACTCGACTTTTTTCTCAGATACGATCAATTAAACCCTGGATTTGCAAGTCGATGAATTTCATGTAAAATAGTGTTGTGTGTATTGAGAAAAATTTTGACAAACTGACGCAACCGGTGATTACAAAATTTATCACATTCTGTATTATTATTTTCAAACTTATCCATAGTGTATATTTGACTTTTAATATTTCAAAAAATATTGTCTATTATATAGATATAAGAATAATTGCTGTTTATTGTTTTTTGATATCAAAGATGGAGCAGAACTACACTTATGCACTTATGTAAAGTGAAGATTTTATATGATCAACTACACGTGTGTAATAACAATTTTCCATAATGTCGCGTCACGAAGCTGCACTAAGCCACGAGGTCCATTGGTATGATAAGAACTCTGTTGCAAGTGCGGTTTCTTCTGGAAGAAACCTAAGTGCTGATATTTCTTATATTTTCTATCAATTGCAGGAAGTTCAATGTAATGCGTGTGATTTACGTAACGGTTCAGCTACAGTTATAGAGTACTCGCATCGCGCTCCTCTATATGTACATACATGATTCGTGAGAAGTCACGAGAAATCAGATTGTCACGTAGCTATACAACCACTGTCAAAAGTTTTCGATTACAGTGTAAGTTTCATCAACAACCGCTAATGAATAAGTTGCGAATATTTACGCGAATTCACATGTAAACTAAGTGAACATTTATCAAATCATAATAAAGTTATAGAAAAACGACAAATCAGATAAATATTTGTTATTAAATCCTAGAAACTATTCTCAACGCGCAGTAGCCTATAACCTAGGATTTTTCACCAACGTTATTAATTAATAAATTATTACACAAGATAACCCAAGTAATATTTAAAACCAAAACGAAATTACAATTTTACAATTGGAGTATCGAAAACTTTTGCTAGCAACTGTACATGACGTTAGTAGCGAGCGTGTTAATTGGAATCGAACAAAAACATCAACGCCTGCAAATGACACGTTTAATCATACTACAATGTTCCTGAGATGATAAAACGAACCGAATTAACAATCAATTCGACAGAAAACCCCGCCGTACATCAGAGTCAATTGATGTAATGCATGCACACAGGTATGGGGTTGTAGCTTGATCGAAAAAAGATTCATCCGCAAAAAAGACGATTCGCGGATGCTCTCGTGGCTGAACCCATGAGCCGCGCGGCTCGTTAGGGGGTCAGGATCAATGGGTTCGTCGCGGTGCTCGTAATTTTATGGGATTTCATAACAACGAGCGCATCGTTTGGTATCGAACAGGGGGGATCGGTGAAGTGGAGAGAACGATGGGAGAAGTCGTCTTGTTAAAAGTAGCCCGCCTCATTGCCTCCAATATCTGGTAGGTACTGCTCTTCTGTCAGGGTAGCTCGAGAATCGAGCATCTCAATAGCCACTCGAACCTCCTACCATCCCGTCTTGTTACACGCGCGCGTGTACGAATTGAGAGCGCGATTTCTGCTTAGACTTGTAACCTTTTATACCGGTTGCCCCTATACATACGCAGAGATCGCGACCCATGCTTTTGATTTTATATTTGATTTTGATATTTGACGAAAAGCGGCATATACTTTGATGCAATACTATCTTGCAACTATCAGTGTTGTATTATAAAACTTGTCTCTGGTATATAATAATTTTCTTCTCGATGGTCAGGTTGTTTCTTTTTCATCTGTTTTAGAACACGAAGAAGAAAAGAGTGAAGGAAGATATCACTTGGAAAAAAGGTTAATTCTCTCGTTTTTTAAAAATCTTTTGTCATTTTTTCTGACGTAATGAATAATTATTTATTTATTATTTATTATTTATTATTTTCACCACTAGCATATGCTTTTAATGGTGAATTGTGAAGTCAAATAATTTTATTTGGATAGGGAATTGGATTTATTCTCATTGCACAGAATTTCTCGATTCTTCAAAAGGCAAAACCTTTTTCTTTTCGCCAGAGTACGCCACATTTATATGCTGCACATTCGCGTACATTCTGTCTTAAGTTTCATTAATAATATGTCATACGTCGACCGTGAAACAACTGACGAGTGTCGCATTCGGAAATCATGAAACGCTTGGAGGTAGGAAAAGCGAACCCCGTGGAAATTGATGTAGACGTATACGGACTGGTCCTTCGATAAACGAACATTTCTCTCCAAGGAACAACTTCCCCGAAAGAAACAGCAGGATCGAAGGGAAGCAAGGTTGTAGGAAAGGCCATCTTGGTGGACGAGTTTCAGGATTACGGTGTATCGAGTTAACGAGGCTACGGGTTTCTAATGGCCTGGGGCTACTTATTTCGCATATCAGGCGCTAGCCAGACCACGTAACGTTTCTATAGCGAGGGGGCGCAAGGCCAGCCAACACCTCAAGGCAAAAGCGGCCGCGTATAAAAACGTGAAATATCATGGGGCATTTTCTTATCGCTAGCCCGGCCATATGTAAAAACGAATAAAATTGTGGTAAGTTGCGTCGAGGGAACACGCTGCGGTCGCTTCAGGCCAGCAGACCGAATCTGATGCGTTTTGTTTTTGGTGAATAAATTTAGACATAAATCGTAGCCACGCGAAGGAACATATTTCTGAACCAACCTCTTACCGGTCGAATTCCCTTCCTTCGTACGACGAAATGTTGAAGGCGAGGGAGTATCAGAAATTCTATATTTCATAGCCCTAAAATTTGAAATGTTGCTAAAAAACAAAGATGCTATTTTTGACGTATTGCAATTATACAAATTCTTTGAGATTTTGTTTCAATAAAATATTGTTGATTATAATAAAATAATTTTGAAATATTGATCACTGGTTCATGAGCCAATGATACTTGATATAATTTAATTTGCTGTTTGATACTACCCTTATTTTCGCTTGAAAAGCATCTCTGTGAAACTTAGGAATACAGGAAAACACGTAAACGTACCTGAATTGCTGCTATTATAATTTTAACTTTCGCCGAACTATTAGCAGGTCACCTAATTAATAGAACTTCGATTTTCCCAAGTGTCTCTATCGAGACACTACAAAAATTCTTTTCAAGACTCATATCTTCCCTAAAATCAACTAAGTCCAAACTAAAACAATCCGCGAAGGAAACGCGATTTCACACTTCCAGCTTATCATCCGCAGCAAACACTCGTAGCGTTTCTAGCCGACTAACCCCATGTTCATCACACTCCATACGTTTCATCTTTACCGAGAGCAAGTTCACCGATTCGAGCAACTTGCTCCGGCTGAAAACGCCAGCATCGACGGGTTTTTCGCGCGCAAGTTGCCAGCGTTCTCATCGGTGCAAATGATACGGCGAATCGAGCGGATTAAATACAGCGGAACTCATCAACAAGGACTACGGCACACGGCGGATAAATCGTGATTGCGTAATATCGCGCGAGCAGCATGCGCGAGTAGAATTGCGTAAAAGCAAATATGCAATAGACTACCTGAACGTCCTGTATTGTACGATTGTCTCCGTTCTCCTCTCGCCGGCGCTTCGCAGGAAATGCCTGCCTTGCATTTCCCGGCATTGTAACCACCCCGTTGGCTTCGGAGTATTGCCAGCCTCAACGTTTGAATTGCATTACCTATTATTGCTTATTGTTCGCCGCTAGCTTCGTGCGCCGAGCTTCTCGTCTCTCTTACACCGACTCTCCTCTTTTTGATCAACCCCTCCTCTTCTTTCCATCCTTCGCCAGTTTCTTCCACCCCTACACCCTGCGAATTTCATGGAACAGGGTTGTTTGGGACACCGTAAGAGACGGGATGGAGTGTACGAAGTAGAATTTTCTGAAACAGAATGTGATTGGTCAGTGTGTTGACAGAAATTTATAAAATAGTGCAGTTATTGAGTTCAGGCTTTTAATTCTTATAGTTACACATGTGAATTTTTATTTATTGTATAAGAAACTGGATATATTGTATAGGTTTTATATGCTTATTTTAATATATATATCGATTTATAATACTGCCAGAAGAATTTTTAGTTTCGTTTAATATCTAACAATTTCTTGAGGAAAATATGTACAGATTTTGTATTGGTCGATTAGGTTTGTCATTAAAATATCAAGAAGAGTAAAGATAAATTATGGTTAAAGTTTAGGCGACAATCCACATAGAATTTACTATTTTGTTAAATTTCTGTCTTTATATGCATCCAAATTTCAAAAACAAATATATCTTCCGTTTCTAATGAAAAGTTTCACTCTTGGCACACTCACATCGCCCGCCGTCTGAACCTCTCAATTCGTCCTTGCTCGCGTAACGAGACAAAATCCTCGAGAAGAGGACTTCAAATGAAACGCCATTGATCTAATTCACGAGGTAAATGACACGAGAAATATAATCTGTGCTGATGGTGTGCTTCGAACTCTAGAAATACCTTACCCTTTCTCGCTCACGGGAGTCGTTCGAACTCCTTGCACGTCAGTTTCTCTTTCACGTAGTTTCACCCCTTTCGTCCGTGTCAGTCCCTGGGAAAGGCCAGGGCATTGTCGCGTTGAAATTGTGCGTAACTACGACAATAGTTCGGTAGAATTGGCGAAATTAATGAAAACTCGCGCGGGATTTTGCGAAGAAGGGGCGAAGAAAGGGATGAAATCTTTGGCCGGAATCAGATATTTCAAACGAAGAAGGAAGAGGAGAGGAAGGATCGGCTAATCGTGACAAATACTGATCCCGGATTGCCGAATTATAAACTAATGTCTTGAGGAAACTTTGCCTCCAATGGCTTTCTCCCCTTCTTCTCAATTACGGGACCCGATTGCCTTCTCCACGATCGAACGTGCTTCGCTGTCTCTGCTACGTGTAGTTTGACTGTTTTCATTTATTGAAAATCTTTTTGAGAAAATGCATGTGATTTTTAGGCGATGCATTATCGAAATTAGTACTTAATGATAAAATCAGTGAATATTAATAATTGTAACCTCGTCGATTCTCAATATTCACATATATAGAACTGAAAATATCATAAAAATGAACTGTAAATTTATTCTATACCTAAGAACAATCTAATTCATCGCATTATGTTTCGCAATAATAATAAAGAAAGCTATTTCCAGTGAGAAAGAAGAAGGGAGGAAGCATGAATAATTTGACAGGAGAATTTTACGTATAATTGCTATAATACTGCTAAAACTTACTCTCGAAAATTTTAAATATTTTAAAAGCTAAATTTTTTAAAATAGAAATACAAAATTCAAAATATTTTAAAATATTTAAATATTCATTTAAAAATATTTTAAACGTGAACTGAGCAATTACAAGCATGCGTTTTATCTAAGATACAGTAGAAAATCGAAGAATCGTGTATGTGGCAAAATTACACCGAACGAAAAGAAATATTCTAGTTTCTTTATAATGGGAAACGGACGCGAAAGTGGCAGCGTGTCGGGGTAGCTGATAGTATAGTTAAGGATAGGCGGACAGTAGCAATGTAGACCGGTTGGCAGGGAAAGGAAATTGGATGATATTTCCCGTGACGATCAAACCTTATTGCCAATTGAAAGAGGAAAGTTCGCAGTACATTTACCGGGAAAATCAGCGGTTGCAAGGTGAACCAGAAAATAGTCGTGGCAATCCACTGTCGCGAAAATTTGGAACTCTTATTTGGACCTATGGATCGCAGGAAATGATAAATGAAATATATGAAACACGCATAAATACAACAAAATCTGATACTTCATTAACATCACTTTATTAATGATCATCTGTACAATAATTTCATTATTGTTTGAAAATGTATTTTAATAAAAGTTTCGTTATGAATTTTAAATAATTATTCTGGAACCTAATGATGATTGAAATTATATCTTTTATATTTAAGAAATACCTTGGAGTTTCGAAAAGGAATTATACAGAACAATACACCATCGTATACTACATTATAATGAAATCATTTTAATGAAATAATACGAATTCCCTTTATACTGTAGAAAACAATTTCCAACTAATAAACGAAAATAGTACCTATGTAAATTAATTTAGAATATCCCGAAGTGTATTACGTATTTCTCTCAAATCTTTCATTTCGCTGACATAAAACTGATAGCCCTCGTATTATTAGACTGTTTCGGATCGATCGGGCGGCCATAAAAATCAAACCGCTAATTTCCCCTCAGCGACGTAACGTTGATGTAATGTATTCTCGCGTCTCGTTTCATTTATCTGATCTCTCCCATTACGAGGTATTCCGAGTAATACCATCAGAGACTGAGCGATCGCGTGGAAAGGACTTACAGTTCCATTCCGATGTCCCTCGTCATAATTTCATATATCAGAATCCGTAGAAGGTTACCAGGGGTGGGAGCGACGTTTTCGCGAAAAGATCACATATAGGGACGCAGCCGGGGTATAATGAGAGCCAGAAAGCGTCAGCGGCATCTAATGTCGGAAATTATAGCATATTGCCAATAAAATCCCGACCAGGGTCCGCCCTTGTACGAGCCAACTAAACAGGTTTCTCCTGCTCTTCGGGGGCGGCGGGCTTATTGTAACGAACGTTGGAACCACGTTTTGCCATTACACAAGATCTCGTCCCGAGGGAACGACCGATACACCGATAATACCGCTAGTCGATAACTCGCTTACAGTTTGACGCTCCTTTCTTTCTATCTCTAATTCAAGTCGCGAACCAAGAAAAACGGTCCACTTCCGAGACACGTGTTTTCTTTTTCTTCTTTTTTTTTTTGTGCCTTTATTTATACGATAACTGTGACACTGGATACATAAAGTAATATCACATCGAAACTTATTAAATGGAACTAAAGAACAAATAACCAAATGGATTGTATGTAATAAGAATAACAGTTGTGATATCTTTTCTTTTCGGTTTCTTTATTTAAGCGATAACTACGATACGTGATGCGTACAGCAATATCATATCGAAACACGCTAAGTAGGAGGAAACTAGAAAACAAAGTATCCAAACGAACAGTATGTAGTAACAAGAACTGTGGTAAAAATGGTGCAAGATTGTAGGGAATAACAGATATGTTGCGAGTATTTACAGACACTTCAATTGCCCGGAAAATGATCTTCTAATTATGTATTATGCTTTACAACGTCAGTCTTGAAAGCATCGTTGTGAACACTGGTGTATTCACCGCAGGGTTGACGCAGGAGACAGGTATTCGCGATGCTTCTTCGAACTTTCATCCAACCTGACATTCTTCCCTGCCTTCCAGCATTTTTAAAACCAATACCGCAACCGCAGTGCACTTCAGAACAGTCGGAGGCATCGCTCTGGATCTGACGTGCGTCTACGTTCGAGTCGTTCAACCCCAAACTGCTCTCTGTCTGAAGCGTTTAAAACTGTAGAGTATAAGATAGGAAGTTACGGTTAATGTACTTTTAATATCATTATGTCAGAACGGTTAATGCACTTATTAAAATATTAACTAATTAGATATATTTGAAATTAAAATTGAAAGAGAACAACAGAAAGCGAAGAACGAAAATAAATTTGTAATGCTTTAGACTAACAACAGGTTAGGCCTCTTTACACAAAATTGAAATTCTATCTGTTGGTTACGATATATTAAATTTATAAATGCCGGTAATAAAGCAATTTTTTCAAAACGTAAGGCGAGAAAATATTTGGAATATTTAGAAAGATAGAAGAGGATAAATTTAAAGAGATATCCGATTCTAAAAGGGACGATTAAGCGTCAGAAAAATATGAGCGGTTCTATAATCTTATTAGTATCGAGAAAAAGCAGCGTAAAATCAGAAAAATTGATATTTCCTACTTTCTCTTTATCCTTTACTTATAAGTAGATTAAGAACAACGTACTGGACAAGACTCTTCTGTTCCATACGCACTTTTAGTATCGAATTCTTCATTTCTGGCTGATAATTGTGAATTTGGGAAATGAACATCACGCGAATTATCAATCGAGCATTCATAAATTGACGGAGATAATTCTTCGTCATTAGTTATTCTATCAACAGACGACACTTTCAAATCTTGCTTACTACAAATAGTTAGCTTCTGCAATTGAAAAACCATCGATTTGCTTCGTCGTTTATTACACAACTTGCGATATCTCAAAGTGAAATTCGTAAAAATTAATTTCTGCAATTTAGTCAGCTGTTCCTTCTTCTTCTCAACCTCTATTCTTAAATACTGTACCATACATTCGTACTTCTTTATATTATCATTCCTATGCTTCTTAAGCAAATCCATCTCTATCTCGTTCTCACGCACCTGTAACTTTAACTTATAAAATTTCTCTTCTCTGTCTTTATTCTCCTCGTAGATCTTCTGAATAATATTCGTCAAACTCGAACGAGGATCAATTATTTCGTTCTCCAATCTTTCTTCAAGATTCTTCCGTGTCTCTTCGAAATATGTTAATTTTTCTTTCATACAACGCACGTTGTCGTTCGATCGAACGATCTCTTCGCTCAAATGTTTCATTCTTTTATCGTTAGATTCGTTCTGTCGCGCCATGTTGTTGAATTCCGTCTTCAACGAGATCAGCTCATCATCTCTGCTCCGAATTTCCGTCGACAGCCACTTCAATTTCATTTCCAGCATCGACTGCGTCTCTAAATGTTCCTGCAATCGCTCGCGATAATTGTTTCTCTCCTCCTGGCACTTTTCGAGAACAGTTTCGAGTCCGTTAACCTTCTCCTGCAGCTGCTGCACCCTGAACAGATCGCTCCGCGTTTCTGCTACTTTGTCGCTCGTCTCCAAACTCTTCGCCGACAGTTCCTTTCCAGATTTTTCGATTTGTGGATTCTTATTCGCGAACGATTTCAGCGTTTGCTCGTAAACGAGATGAAGCATGGACAATTGATCCTCGAGAGAGGCACACTTCTTCAAACAAGTCTCAAGTTGCTTCAGACTGCGATTATCGTCCTCTTCCTTAACCAGAAGCTCCTGAGTCAACTCGTTGATCCGCTCGTTGTACTTCTGCGAATCTATTTCCACTATTTTTATCAGTTTTTCATTCTCTTCTTTCAGTTCCTTCGCTTTTTCTTCGCAACATAGCAATTTGCTTCTGTACTCCGCGACCTCCAGCTTATTGAAATCTGCGATTCTTCTCAAAGTGTCTATTGCCGACTTCAAGTCACTCACATCGCGTAATAATTCTCTGTCCAATGACATTTCTCGTTCTTGCTCGGTATAATGTTCCACATTCGTATGATTAGTCTTCAATTGTTTGGTTTGTTCGCACCCATCATTGTAATGGTGGAACATGGAAGTCGTTCGCGTGTAATTTTCTTTCGTTTCTTCCATAGTGGAACTATCAATAATACACTGGCTTCTACAACTGAAATCGATACCAGAATCTTCTTTCACATTGCCACTGTCGCTGGATCTGAAAGTGCGTCGATCCAAGTCTGAGTCTACAGTATTTAAGGAAACGTTCTTCAGTGAATTCTTGGTGTCGTCATTAAGATATCGTTCCGCTTTTATATCCACGTGAGCTTGCGTTATTAACTCGGTATTATCGCTGTTATCGCTACAGAAGAAATCTTCGTTGCTGAGTGAATGATATTTTCGGTTCAAGCTACGGACATCTTCCTTTCCAGCACATTTCGCATCATACTCGATCTCACATTCTCGAGTGTCGGTTAAGTCTTTTCTCAGCAACCGCAATTGAAGTTGCAAATTGTGAATGAGATTCGTCTTTTCTCGTCTTTCACTTTCAAGGTCTTTCACTTTATTCAACGTCTCCTCCAACGTAATTTTCGTATTCCATAGCATTTCCTCGGTTTCCATCGAATTCGCCATAATTTTCGCACGATTATTGACTAAATTCAAATCATGTTTCAAATACGAGATGTTGTCCGCCATTTCGTCAAACATACGTTTCAATTCGTCCATAAGCCGACTGGGGTCGCACGCGTTATTTTGCGCCTTGAAAGATAATTCAGGAAAATTCATTTCAGCTAATTCATACACATATTTGAGTCTTCCATCAATTAACGAAAATTGAAACTTATATTTATTTCTATCTTTATTCAATAACTCGTTCTCGGTCCTCAGACTGCGCACCATTTCTCTTAAATCGACCATTTCCGACGTGATCATGGCATTTTCAGCTTCAAGTTCCACATAGGTCGGTTGAATTTCGTTAGAGTTGTTGTCGTCGTCCCTCTTTCTCTTTTTATTACACATTATACTATCGATACGTTCTTTAAAAAACGTTTCTACTTGGTTCACAGACCACTTTAACAAGTGTCGTCTCTCGTCCTCGATATCCTGCGTGCGTTTCTTCCAAGTTGACTCTAGCTGTTTGATAGCCGTGGAATAGTAATCTATCAATTCCTGCCTTATCTCAAATTCTCGATTTAAGTTCTCGCGTTTTAAAGCTTCCAGACGCTTCATCAGTTGCGCGTGTTTCTCTTGCAACTCTCTGTAATCGAAAAACGAATTTTCCGACCGCGTCTCTTTCGAAACTTCCATCGAGATGATCTGTTTCTTGTTACTAGTGGCTTTCATGGCATTCAGTATTTCCATCAACTTCTTATTCTGTTGCTTGAGGGTTTCGTATTCTTCGAAATCCACAGTGATGACCTTTCTCGGACTATGCGCGGCAAAAACCCACGTGGATGATTTTGGACTCCTTGGCGTCATCGTCGTCACAGAGAACGTGCTTCGTTTCAATATCCCTGGTTCGCTACCTAATTTCTTTGCCATTGCTGAGAAATTCAGAGCACTCAAAGTTTCCGGAAAAGAATCAATTCCAATATCGATATTAATAATGAAACTGACCTTCTCTCGACCAGTCAAAACCTTCTGAAGAATCCTGGTCAACTTGGACTCTCTAAAAGGGCCAGTTACATTGTCACCGCTCGGATGACTGTCACGTAGAGATTTAAGACATCTTCCAAGCACCAGCAAGCTATTATTTATATTCCTCGATTCTGTTGATCCGCTGCCTCTTCCTTCTCCTTTTTTAAACTTTCTGGAACCAGCCACGTCGCAAAATGTTAATGTACTAACTCGAACTTCTTCCGGTACGTTCTCCTTCTTATACTTCAGCAATTTTAATGTCAAAATAGTATGAGACTGCGAGTTCGTGATGTTTGGTGCTGTCGAGATTACAGCCATCCTAGATCGAACGAAGATTAATAGCTGACAAGCTTCCAATGCTGTGGTGATGTGGATAAATTTTAAACCATTCACGTAAGTAGAACAATCCCTTCGAGTTGTCACTTTTAGTGGTCGTCTTTCCTGACCGTCGATGGCTAGAAGATCGTACACGTTATCATTGTAGATTTCTGCAACGGACATCCATACAGAGGACATGCATTCGTCACTCCAAAGATCTTGTTCCTCCGATTCAGGAATTCGAGGGTTCGAATTATTCAAAGACAATCGAGCCTGCGTGTATTCTTCCTTCGCGATTACATTCGGGTTTATTAAATTCGTTTTGTTGTGTATTTCAGAATTTCGTTCGTGCTCGTTTAAACAGACAATTCTATTGTCGTCGCTGATTTTATACCAAGGAGCCAAGGTGCAGTTAATCGTGGAAAATAAAAATTCGATGGCGCGAGGGATTACACCAGGTGAATCCGTTGATCCGTACAATGTATACGTTTTCCCAGAGTTAGAAGCTCCATAGGTCAGAATCGTTGAACTCTCGCCGAGAAGAAAGCAAATCACTTGCCACCGTACGCTTTGACAAAATAAATCAGCTTGAGTGGACTCTGAATCGAAAATTCTTGTAAAAGAGTACTTCCTATCTACGTTCTCGCCTTTCTTTACGTGAAGCGTCTTTAAACCGACCACTGTGTAGATTTCTTTGTTGGTTTTTGCGGAGTTCGGTTTTATTCTAAGGTACACGTTGTTCGTAGATAAACAAGTTGCTGATGTATAACGGGATACTGTATTTTCGTTATTTTCTGAAGGCTTGGTGGGATTCGAATCTGAAGCGAACATGTTCTACGAAACTCAGGAAATCTTGAACAAAGAAACTGGGATATATGTTACAATTTAAGAGAATGCGAACATACACAGTACGCTTCACTATGTAGTGAACTCGTCTCAGTACAGGGCTTGCGATTCTGTTTCAGAAATTTCAATTTACGATGATCTTTACACGTCCGGCGATCGTTGATTCAAGAAGCTTCATAACGCTTCGATCCATTTTGGAGAAATTTTCTCAGTTCTGCTAGGTTACACAACGTGTCACTGTTACCGAATTAATACGCGTGAATGTAGTTTTAAGATAATTTCACATTGTAAATTGTCTTTTTTTATTCGCGCGGAACATCTGCAATTTCTGGCGATACCGACGTATCGCGCTAACAAATCAAATAATTTATGAATTAAAACATTGTTCAAATCGAACAGAGAATGTTTTCAACCTCCTCCAGCAGGGCTAAGATTTCTCTAGTAGCTTTCACGACGCTCTTGTTCAAATCCAACCTTCAACTCACATCGACCACATAAATCTTCATCTTCGAAGAAATATTTCTTATTCGCCAACTTATCAGCAATCATAAATTCCACATTGCCTCTACCAGATCGACCTACCTAGCATTACAAAATAACAAACGTGCAGAGCATCTGTTGTTATTTCCGTATTTAGAGGTAGGATCACAATAGCTATTATTTTATTCTTTGGATAAATCTATCACACCGTTCTGAGCCGAAAAACCTTTATTGCACTTTCTTACATGAACTAGGGATAAAAACAAAAGAAGATCTTAAACCTATCGATTGAATCTATCGATTATATCTAGAACTATCTTCTAGTTACTATTTACTGTAATTAGCGCATCTGCACCTGGAAGGCGAACACGAACTCACGTTGTCATTTTCAACAGCATCAAACCCTTCCAAACTTTATCTTTATGAAACTTGCATCAACTGCAAGAAAATTTTCATCGAGACCGGTTTGCCCCGCAATTATTCCAAAAATGTTCGTAATTGACGTACGAGCGCGTCATTTGGAAATCAGAGACGCGACCGCGTGCCTCGAAATATCTTCAAAGTCGGCAATAAGAGGCAATTTATACGCGTGTCGCTCGGCTCATTAACCGCAGCCAATCAAACAGTGAGCTAATAGGCCGAGTCGGCGGAGGATTCGAGATGGACCGCGCGCGATCCGCGAAATCCGGCGTAATCTCGGCATCGGAATCGTATCGCAAGCACAAGTCGGCCACTGTGCTCTATGAGACGTCTTCGAAGAGGCCTTATTGTGCGTCGCGGCGGTGTCTTTCAACCCACAATCGACTCCTTGTATCGACACGACCGTCTGACCGGCCTCTCTTCTGCACGCGTACCGAACCTCGCGTTTCTCTTTTCGTTTTCGCCGCTGAACCCTCTCGGTGTATATCGCCTCATCGCACACGCTGACTCTTTCCCTCTTCCCTGTCTCGACTGGCCATGGCATTCCGGACGCTCGCGGTTCCCCGCTAAAGCTCGCCGCCATTGGTGGTCTTTTCTTTTGGACCGTTCGAACTTTCGACGCGCCACGCCGCCCGAACTTTCGCTACAAGAAGACGCCGCTTTGCAGTTTTCTCGGCAAAGGGTCGAGGTGTTATTCCAGCAGGCGAGGAATCGGGCTTCCCAGAATTCGAATGCCGGCCGACGAGCAACAAGTTGAATTCCAAGGTGCGCAAGTTTTCGATGTCCGAGTTATTCACTGAGTGGCTAAACTGTTTCGCTATAGAAAGAAAAATTAATGCATCGTATACTGGAGTTTTATCAGGTTCTAGTTTTCTTCTTTATCAATTTTATGCATTTTGTATGCATATAATACAAAGACAAAAATGCACAGAATGTACATAATATGTAACAAGTAAGTAGTATCTATTAATACATTTAGTATACAGGTTCATTTTTCAATTATATTTATAAAAATAGGAATTTACATAAATATCCGCAACTTAGATATAGCTTTACCTCATCTTCTTCTTTTCGTATCAACTCACTCGTGTTACTAAATATCGTTGTATTTCACATAACTGTAACACGACACTGTATATTATATACCTATATATGTTAAACAATTGTAATATAGCAACAAAAAAAAAAGAAAGGAAGAGTGTGTTAATTATTTCGTCTCAAAGTATTTCGAAGCATCTTTAAACACTTCTATCCTAATAGATACATCGTGTTTTATCTCGTGAATTACGATACGATCTATGGTATAAGTCGTAAAAACATCAAAGAAGACGAAAAATGTATCGACAGGGGAAGAAACGATGATTCCTTACCTATGTTACGTTCATGCACAGTATAAGACGTTGTTTGTGTATGAAAAATAACAGCCGTTACATCGCCCCCTTATATCGGGCGTTAATGTTTCTACGGTGGATTGATGTTCCACCTTTATGGGTTATTTATTTAATACTGACAAATTTCGCCTAGCACTCTCTCGCCATCGGGACTCGTTCGCCGCCGCCAGGCCACTTCTTTTATAGCATCTTTAATGGCGTTGGTGAACGAAACGGCAGGCAGCGTCCGTGATTCCAAGTCCTCCCCTTCGAATATTACTCTTCGACGTTTCTTCGCTTACTGTTTGCGATACGTGAAATCTCGACAAACAAATTGACACAGGAATCGTACTTTCATTCTTACGCAATTGATAATACACAGGGACTTGTTAGGTATACGTAGTGTATAGCATTGACCACGTGCTTACATTGATTAAAACAGTTAGAGCACCATTTTTGATGTCATTATCTTCTTCTTTCTTCTTCATTTTTGATGATATGATCTTTATATCCACTTTTTGTCCTGTTTCATTTCTACCATAAAATGTATGGCATCTTCTTAACGTCACAAGTTTGGTGTATAATAGTGAGCTACTCTAACATCTCTTAATTATCTTCAAAATGTTCAAAGATCAAAAGAAATTCTAAACGTGAAACGTATAATATTTTCCATTCCAACGTACTTAGTAGCCACCATTAATCCAAGACATTACGTCCTTATATGGAGTGTACTAAACCAATAAGAATATCTAACTCTCAATCTCATCGATCTCTTGTCCATTGAAGAAGAAGTCTTAATTCTCGCAGCTCGATCTCAACCCAGCGTTAGGAATCTCAATCCGCGGGAAGACGTTGGTCGTTCTCAAGGAGCTTCGAGATATTAGATTTATCCATTTGTTTGCCGAAAGTCTCATAAATATAAGCTCCCTTTGACAGCGTCCCACGGGTCTTATCCGGCGCCATGATCTTGCGTGGGTGGCCGAAGAGAAGATGAAACCAAGGCACGAGGATAGACGAAAAGAGGGAAGGAAACGAAGGCATCGGAGCGGCATCGATCCGAATACGGTTTCCCCGCTGCCATCAGTATTCCCAATTAACAGGCTGCTTTCATCGGGGTCGAGCACGAGGGATCCACATCCGGGCTTACATTTATAAATATGATGATCGTAAAAGCAGGCATTACCATTCGATGAGACGAAGAAGTCCTTTTCGTAGATTCTCCAACAGGAGAATACGGGTAGGAGAGAACCTTATTGCGCAGCAAAAGCGGCGAAATTGATGGCGACGCTCCGCGCTGGGGTGGAAATTTTACGGATCGCACCAGGCGCAATCTAAAGGGAATAATTAATGCTCGCTCCGTAGCCGTGAGCTTATCGAACCGCCGTGATATTCGTCCGACTTGTGACTGATTCGCTCGTTACTTTAAAAATACGGCCTCCGAAGAATTTACTGCAAAATGCTTCCGCTGATACTTTAATGCCGAAGTATATAATTCTTGATCAATCATGAAAAAAAGATTTCCGGATTCTGGTCTGTTTATTTATAATAACAAATTTCCTTGCAAATTATCCTTTACATCGAGAATTGGGTATACTCTCTATATTAACGATATGTGATCAATTAATTTTGTTAATTTCTAATTCCGTTACTGTAATTTGTTAGAAACGCGCAGTTAACTACCGGATTTTTGATACAATGAAACCTAATCTAGTGAAGATAATGAAAGAAATAATAGAAAACTAAAACTCTAAATCGTCTCAACAATAGAATTTTAATAGATATAAACTATGGTAAATAGAATCTGTTAAATTGCACGGTGTTTTTCAAAAATTATGATAATTATCACATCATGTAATACCATTCTATGTCTGCTATAATATACGTCGAATTACAATTATAATCTTAATCTTATAATAATAAGCAGCATTATCGTGTATCGCAAACGCGCAATAAATCATCGACAAGCGTTCGTTGAACTATAATCAGTGTTCATTAGCTGCTAGGAAAGCGCAATTCCACGGGGTTTCTCCTATGGGGAGATCTTTTCAATAACTCTTGGTCGGTCCTGGTAATTGGTGGCTGGTGATATCTCTCGTGGCTCCACTCTTCCTTCTTTCCTTACCCCGCAGCCCTTCGCACAATGTCGTATATAACAATATACCAGACTGTCTCGCCCTGACCACTATAGATAGAGAAACATTAAGTGTCCTGGGCACAAGCACGCGCCCCCAACACACAGCCGTCGCGAAAGGGCAACGGATAGAAAGCTACGTATCGTCGACAACTACGGGGGATGTTGAAGGAACGGGTCAGAGGCGGTTTGTATTGCAGCCACATTGGCTACCGATGTTCGCCCTTCTTTCCTTCTCTGTCTTCTCGACATTCTCCAACCAGTAGCTCTCATGTCCACGATGCTACGAGAAAACAAATTTACATGTATTTTAAGGAAATGCGATATGGTGTCAGTGAGTGCGAGTATCGTTTACAACTAATCTGTATAATATGTATAATATGTATCTGTATAATAATATTTTTAAACGTCCATTGCTGAATATTCAAGGAGGAAAAAATTACTGCAAATTTCATTAAACCAGAAATTCAAAGATAAAACATATGACGGTAGGATATTGAAAGAGATGAAGATAATATGAAATCGAAATATAGAGGATATATAGATGAAAGAAGACACTATGCAAGAGAGATCAATATATCGGATATAATCTTAATAAAGCAAATTTTTTGCTACAGAATTTTTCATTCAGAATATTTTGGAATATTTGTTTGGTAAAAAACATTTTAGCTGAAAAATATTGAACCTATAGATTTTATTATAAAACAGTAGGGCACAATGAAAACTTGAGAGCCACTGTTGGAAAAACAGTGGATTGAACAGGGTATAGCAATGGACAGGGGTTCAGATGGACACACATTGGGTCATAAACGTTTATATTGCGCTCAGTACGCCAGTAATGCCGATATTGGCAAGTTATTGGTCCCTTCCTCGGACCCACGCCGAATCCACCCACCAACCACATAGTAACCGCAAGTTGAAACGTATCTCCGATAATCCGGAAAAGTATCGCTAGTCGAATAGCGCGAAAAGTTTAATTGGAAACATCAGGAAAGCCAAACTGCCAAACGGATAGAGAGGCAGAACCAGGTTGTCAGAACTGGTAGATTAACTAAGGCTGTGGACATCTTCCGGTCAATCGCATTTTTATCAACGGAAAATGTTTTATAACTGATGCGGAACCGACTATGTAGTGAAATGAATCAACGATTACGTATACACATGGGATTTTATGGGAGACGACAACAATTATTATTTATACAGTAGTAAGAGTCGAAAGTTACGTGATTTTAATATTTATTGTAGTTAAAACATATGATCCTAGAGGTCAACATTAAATTAGAAGGATACTACATATTTTTTCAGATGCATCGTTTCTAAAATTATTTTAAGATTGAAATAAGTTAGATAGTTATGCATACGTGTTGAAATCCAAATATCATTGTATCGTGCACAAGTATCGGATAATTAGAAAATTACGCATTATACAAATAGAAGACAGAGCTTAATAAGAACTTGGTTAAAGCTGCTACTGCTTAAAAATGTAATTTTATCATCGACTATCAATTACCATTAAGCCACAATGGGAGACATAATTCCTAGGTATTTACAGATAGATTCTCGTTAGCAATTCTTTAAAAAGCAATCTCACGCGCGAACACACTCCCCGTGTGAAAGAAAGCGGAGCAATCGTGAGAGCAACGACGGCAGGAAACGAATCCTCTTTTCCGACGATACTTTCTAGACCCAATCAACTGATATCGCGAGCTTAAGCCCTCCAAGAACCGCAACTCCTGATACGGCGGGTAGTTCGGCGGGTGGTCGGGGCGGTCTGATCACGAGTTAGTGGTTCGAGATGGCGAGGAAAGACCGTGGAAGTAAGAGAAGCCCAAGCCGACTTTATGTCGGGACGTAAGCCGGTTATAGGCGCTGCCGATGTTATTTGATGGCCAAATGCACTCCAACAGCGTGAAGCAACCTAAACTTCCCCACCCTCTATCCGATCTCTATCGTCCGGCCAGCATTTTCCGGGCACCTTCATCCTGGCCCATCACCGCCAAGAAAAACTCAGTATATCAACTTTTTAAGAAGATCCTCCTGTTTCGCGTTCCGTACTTTGACCCTGTCCCTGGCGTATATTTGCAAGATTCGTTGTGACGACGACTAATAACAAAGAAAATTGAGATGGTCATTCGAAAGGGGTAATGGTTAATCAAATTTCTAAAAACTTTCTTAGAGTCAACAACAATATGAAAACAAGAATATGATACATTCTTGTAAACAGAAAATACGTATTTACCATGTTGAAACTATTTAACAATTATTAGATTTGAGACATCGATATAAAGTGCGAATGAACGAGTATGTCCATGTACGTGTCTGTATTTATTGGCGAATATATCAGAAAGGAAGAAATAGATAGAAGGGAGTAACGCGAAGAGGGTGCGAGCAAAAATGGGCGCGCCGCGTGAAGTGGCAAACCTGGAAATATCAAAGAGCCATCGATAGACAATCGTGCAACAGGAGGACAAAGGAGAATCCGGCAGACAAAGGGAGATGGTGGCGGAGAAAAGAGATCCACCTACCTCTCCAGCAGCTAGCAGGAGGCTCGTGCTTGGGCGAGCATAAAACGCGCCGCACATTTTCCACCCCCCGCGTATTAATACCTAACCGCGGCCGCAAAACTTAATGAATTCTTTAGCGAGATCAAAAAGAACCTCGGTTGGCCGATACGGCAAGCGGCATGGGAGCGTTTCCTTCTCTCTCTCTCTCTCTTTCTGCACTCTTTTTATTTTCTCTTCTTTTTTTGTAGCACGAGGAACGAAATTGAACGGCGATATTCCTGGTACGGTTTAACGACGACGAACACCCCCTGCCTCGGGCCACCCTTACACCCTGTGTCCTGTGTTTCCCTTAACGAGGCACGTTCCACCGAACCCTCGTTCCTCCTCTACCCTCTCCAACGTTCTTCTCGTGGCCGTTCGCAGATACGAGGTGCCGCCGCATTATGCTCGGTTTCATCGCCAGCAACGTCTCACGCATTAATGGATTCCTATAGCGGCCCGGCCGTAATGAACACCCAGTCTACCGTGGGCTGTCTTTTCATCGGGATCCGTTGCGCGTTTGGCGACTTACGTTTCATTGCCGGTGATACGTCCCGATAATGAGGTCGATATTTCGCCGAGGCGCGCGTGGTTAAACGACGGTGCCGCCGGCGTCGAGGGAATTTCACGTTTAGAGACGATAGAAATGGAATATCATTCGCCACGGAAATTCACTCTGTGTTGCACCGGACTCCGAGTCCGCCCATTATTACCTGTCTAGACTCGGGATTTGTGTGATTCCGCGTCAACGGTTCCCGATATACATACGTAACTTAATTTGCCAAAATGTTTTTATTTTAGACATTCCATTTGTTGTACGACACATGCTATATTTATTATATTCAATTAGGAAAACGTTCGTCGTCACGCGTATGGGAAACACAAAAGATTTCTCGATTTCCGGGAAATATTAAATATTAATTAACACAAAAGATTCTCACATTATTATGCATACTTAATATCTTCTAAATGTTCAAGAGGATTGACAAAGAGGATTTCAAAATCAAGTGGATAATTTTGACGAGGAATTGGTTAACGATAGATTGAATTTTAAAATTGCTCCCGCACAAAAGACAGGAAATACGAAAATATAATTACACATATATCTCTATTGCTTGCTATATACTTTAGAATAGCTAACTCTTCCGATATGTTCAATTTAAAAATATTAACTCATCAATTAAAAGCCCGGCGCGATAATAAATTACTGCAACTCAGAAGTAACCAAAACATTAAGAAATTAGTCGCTATTCGAGAGAATTGTAAACCGGAAAAAGATAACAAGAGAGGTTGTACCAATCTCCTAAATGTTGAACAAAGAGCGATTATCCGGAGGCTGTGTGAATTGGCCGCGACTGCATGTCTTAAGGTGATTGGAAGTTATGACTCCTAAACCGTGCTTCTGGCCGTCGGAAGACTTCACACAGGTCAGATACCGCCTCGTAAAATGTTATGAGAATTAATGTCACCCTTCGTTGTCCGTCGATGCGATGTCTTCGCCGACCGGTGTGTCCACCCTCGTCGTTCGAGCGTTTCCTCTTGCGACGCTGGCCAACGACGACGTCACCTTGGCGCAAACGTCCCTTTTGGTACGGCCAATTTCGTCGTTGCGGTGACCACAACTTTTGTGGCTAATGGAAAAGTCGATACCCGATTGCTCGACACTGTGGCATTAAGCCATCTCCGCCCCTATCGCTGCTCGGGATCCTTTTAGGCGCCCTTCGGCCGCCTGTTCCGCATTTTACGATTGCTCATCTTCAGTCAAGAGTGAGACAGTTTCTTTCTATTTACCATTCGCCCGGCTTCTCCTAAGTCGTACTTCTTCGAGGTTAAATAGTGTTTGATTTGTGTTAGCTAACTGTGTATCGCGATTTTTGTATTGAAATTACGTGAGAAATTTTGTGATACAGATATCGCAGATTTTGGTAACGTTCAGAAAATATTCTATAGGCATATTTTGTGAAATTATGAATACTTTGTTTGGATGCTTCGTGCTACTATGCACTTTACGCACATTATGTAGAATATGTTGTTGAATAATCACTTATATTATAACATGCATATGTATATAATCAGTTAATCATTGTAACAATTCTAAATATAAAATATATTAGGAAAGAAACATCAAAAGACAGAAATTTACAAAGTTTTACAAAGTTATAAAATCTTGATGAAAGGGAAGAATCTCTAGTTCTGACAATAATCATATAACTTTATAAATGATATACAGAAACCAATCTCATTTTGACAGCTGTTAATTTAGAAGATTGAATACTTATTCCTGTATTCAACATGACTATAGGTACAGGAAACGTGACACCAATTGCACCTTCTTTTTTGTATCGAAGCACCCACTTAGCGTGACGTTCGTTTCAGTCATGCGTAGCACCCTTCTCGTTTCGCTTTATCGCATTTCCTTTCGATGTTAAATAATAAATAATCACTCGACTATAAAAAGATCATTGTACTTGGACGTCCATTAAAAATGAATATTCAATTCCTTCGAAATTGCCACGGTCTCATCGCGAACATAAATTTAAATATTCCAAACAAAAATAAATTTCTAAATTTCTATTCTTTTGATCGATCGAAAAAAAACGTAAGATTTTAATAGCCTGATCTGATGATACGCGGAAACGAAAAGCAGTGCGTCACAATTCGTGATCCTATAAAGATGCCACGCATCGACAATCGTTGGATGAGTGGCCCCTTCCGGTCGCCCACCACCAGTATGATATTAACTAGCTGTGTCGCAGCCGTCAGTTTAGACGATGATTTAGTGGATGCATTGATTGGGTCGATCACAGGCCATATCATCTCGTTTAAAGCCTTCCATCATCGGTGCCACTATTTATAGACCATATACGATCACGACGATCGAATCAATTTTCGTCTCTCTGTTCTCCACTTCACTGTAGTTACTTCAGTGTAGCTGTCTAAACAATATTGGACCGTTTGTCGGCTTGCACGAAGGCCGTAGCAGTTTATTCCTCGTTCCTTCAATTCCTCATGTTCTATTCATAGCTTGCAATCTATTTTCTGCCATGTAGCGTTGAGAAATTTTTATCAAATGAAATACGGCACGTAAAATCATTCGATCAACAATGTTTCAAATGTTACTTTAGCATCTGCATAGTTGCAGACTAGTAGTTGTAGTTGCAATTGTAGTTAGCTAACATAGTCGTAGCTTGAGAATGATAATCGTATTTAAGCAAAAATTATAAAGGATAATAGGATTACAGATCATAAAGGAAATATAAATTATAAAAGATGTTATAATTCTTCGTGCAGAAAGATTTGAAAAATTGTACGATTGTCCATTATCAAAAAAAAACAATCACTAAAACAGTCAGTATGATTATAAGAATTTGAAATAAACGTCGAGTTAGTTTCGCAAAGTTAGTTTCATAGAAGAAATTACTTAAAATCGCTTAAGAGCAGTTACATCGAGATTTATCGAGTAATTTTTTCAACTTATTACACGTATTATATAAAGTTCATTTTAATATTACTTCAACGTTTCGAATATGCGTGTATTCATAAATAGTTTTCCGATATTATCAATATAATTCTGAAATTTCCTTCTTGCTATACTTTACCTGTACTGAACTGTAAGCGTTCGAATACTACGTAAGTAGAATAAGACCGAGCCTGTGTAAGCAAAATGTTCGCAACAATTTGTCACATGAAATTTCATAAAATAAATAAATCTTGTCGATAAAGTTACCAATAATACGTATCATTGCCAATTAAAGTCATATTGCAACTCTTCAAACCGCGTCTCGGGTAACTTAAACGAATTAATAGGCACGTAATCGCGGAGCAAACGTTCCCATCGCGACCGAACTCTCGACTAAATTGCCATCAAATTCTTCCTTTGATTTCCGGTACGACACATGTGAAAATCCACGGTTCGATCAAGGGGACAGGTACAAGGATCGTATAACGCGTATAGCGTAAATCAACTGCCAAGCCGCAGAGCTAAATCTCCTTAAGGGGTGGGGAGGATAGGGAGGAGGTAGCAGGATGAACGGGCCACTTCCACGGTAATTAATTAGTCCATCTCGCGAAACCGATGGCGAAACCCTTCGAAATCGTCGGCGAGGAGAAAAAGTTCAAACGATGGTCGCTTCGGCGAAGGGTTAAAGGGTGGAGGAGAGGGGGTGGCGAAAGGGTCGTGGGCCAATTTAATTAGTAGAAAACAAAGGAGGCCCAGGCCTATCGGTATCGGGGACGCGACGTTTCCCATCGAACGCCTCGTACGTAGAATGCCGGAGTACATAAATCGACCACGCCACCCCCTTTGCTTTTTCGCCCGTTCACCCGCTTCTCCTCCCTTTCTCTCTCTTTATTACGCTTCGGTGTGGCTTCAATATTTTCAAATTAGCACGGCGATGATTTTTTCCCCGACACGAGAGAAACAAAGCGTTCTTCGCTCACATTTTAATCAATATGTCAGCACGTCGAGCGTACACCCTCTATCGAACCACCTTCCATAAGCTTTGATTCTCGATAAAAATTAATATTAGAATTCGTGGCTATACACGCGGAAAACATTCCACTCATTGTTTAAATGCTAACAGGGCACGCTGCTTCTTTTGTGACCTTATTGATTAGCCCTCTTTCGTGGTAACGTATGATACAACGTTGAGAAATGTCTGTACGATGGATTCCATGTGCGGGTTGTTATTGAAATTACTACACACGATGAAGTTACAGACGAGGAAGCAACAAATATGATAATAATTGAACCTCTCAGATGCCAAACTGATCAGTTCCATCTGTTTATCAGTTTTGTTAGAATTTAATCTTAAAGTTAAGATAAATAATCTGTGGAAGACACAATGTTTGTGTTGAAATAATATTAGGTGATATTTATTAAACAGAGTTACAGAACCAAATGTATTTAAAATATAAGTGAGTGATATGGTATAATTAACAAAGTGTGCAGGTAAAGAATTTATAGATTGTTGACAGTTGGCCAGTTACTCTCAGACTGACTGTACGTAGTGACCCATGGTCCCTTAAAAGATTTTTACAGTAGTGGGTATGACCTGTGTAAGTGTCCTGTTCAAATGCCTGCATAGGTGTCTGTATAAGACTATTTGTGTCTATGTGTATAATATCATTGTATTCCAACAAGTTTCTTAATTTCATTATATAAGTACACGATTAATATCTAATTCTCGAGACACCAAAAGACATAAATACAAAGGAACACTTCATGTAACGTCATGTAACTCGTTTTCCTGTACCGTTCAGTTTACGGAGTTGATCATTGTGACTTGTAAACGGCACGATTGATACTTTGATACTGTGACATTTTCCAATCAATATACAGAAAGCGTTTCAATTTCCAACAATAGAACCTCAGCTTATTTTCATTTCAATAATATCAAATAATTTATGGAAGATCACTTATTCGCTCTTCTCAATTGTTTTTCTTAAAACACAGCCTTCCTTGGCATTGTTATATCGTTGAAAATGAACAGAATACATAGAGAAGTACCATTCGTAAACATTTTTCCCCTTCCCAGTAAATAATGTATTTTACCTCGCTCATCGAAAAAGAAAAAAAGGAGAAGGAAAGAAAAAAGAAATGAAAACTTTTCGTGAAATATTTGGTCAACAAATGTAAGGAAGCGGAATGCCGAATCGATTCTGCTCAACTTGCTCGGTTTCCTAAGAGTGGCACCGGGAAGAGGATAAAGAAAGAAGAAAACGCTTGGTTCCAGAGGTAGCTAGGCAAACGCGGCCAATAATCGCTGATAATTTATTAAGGGGGGAATGCTCGCGATCCGGCCTTCTGCCGGGCATCTGCGTTATTTAAGAAAATAAATATTTGATATCCCAAACAAAGGCTCGTCTACGGCGTCTCTGAAGCAGGAAACGGATAGAAGAAGAGGCCGAACCCTTGGTGAGGGGGGGCAAAAGAGAGGCTGAAAACCTGAGGAAAGAGAAGCAGCCACAGCGGCTAAAAAGTGTCGAGGGTGGGTCGAGAGTCTCGCACAGCCGACGCGGAGGGCTTCAAGGAGAGGGGGTGGCGACTCATTGGCCGTGAAATATGGGGTAAAAGGTTCGATAATTGATTACACAGATTTTTTATGCCGCAAGAAGCCTTAATTCTCGCCGCGCCACCCCTCGATAATTCCGCGTCGGGAAAACCAGCCGACGAGCTTGGAATATCGAGTCCGATGTAAAACGATCTTCCAACCCTCCGGAGAATGTTCCAGTCTGTTGGGCTGCCATAGAAAAAAGCCGAGCCTCTACTTAGCCATTGGAACAAGGAGTGACGTAATCGCTGAGAAAAAATTTATTTTACTGATCATGACGAAAAGCAACAATGTTTCCAACTCGATTATTCAACAAATTTTCATTATTTGAGCGTGACAATCTTCGAATCAAGAAGAAATGTTAGTTTTCATTACTCAAAACTCTTTACACGACAAACTATCCTCGCAGATTTTCAATTTAAAAGAATTCCTAATTCCTGTAAATCACCATCTCTCGAATTTTTCCTAGTTGGTATATAAAACTAAAAAAGAATTTCCTAGCTGCAAGATTGAGTTTCTCGCATTCTACGCTCGACGATTGGTAGAATCGGACTTCTGTCGAAGTAAATCCGAAGAGTTTTCAACGGCATTCGTGGTCCGCGCTTCGCGCGTCAATTATTCACGAGGTACTCGTTGCTCGGCCACTCAAGCGAGCCTCGAACGTGCGAAAGGGTCCTCGTTCGTTATAGAGAGGGTGAAAAAGAGGGTGGGAAGAGGTGTTCTCTTTGACACAGCATTGATATAATATTAATCTAAGCGAGCAAAACTCAAAGGACAACCGTCTGTCTCGTAACGAGTCCTTGTTCCCTGGCGTACGAACTCATGGTAATACAGAAAGCCGCGTATCACAAAAGAGAATACGTGGCTGCGAAAACAAAATGAATACTGCGCGCGAGCTTTCCTGCGTTTAGACGCCGAGCTATGTACGAACGAAGTAACACCACATCTCAACAGTATCAACGGTGCAGTGAGAGAGCAAATTATTGAGGCCATTACGTTCGGGCAAAAATGGAGGATTCTGTTTAAAGGAAAAAAGAAGATCAATATCGAAGCTCTTTACAGTTAGACGAATAATGCTTGATCCTTTACGATGCTTTTTAGTAGTAAAAAAAAAATTGCACCCTTAAAGTATTTCATATTATTCAATATTTAGATATTTTATATTTACTTACATTTTATAACGAAATTCAAACAAGATCTAAAATTTCTATCGTTCGAATAATTCTTAATATTGGAGGTTAAAATTATTAGTCAGCTATTTTCTAATTACATAAAGCTATTGTCAATTAGTTTGTCAACCATAGAAATGAATAACTTATCGAATTGAAAGTTTTTCGTAATTTCTCACCAAACATTAAAAATTGGCTCTCGTATCTCGACTAATTTAGTTGTATGCTGTATCGAAACCTTCTACTTCGAGAGAATAATATTTTTAAACTTGTAAATTTAATTCCATCGATTCTGTATATGTAGGTAGAGAATTATTTACAGGCTTGAAATAAAGGTATTAAGGGAAGAAGATAGCAGGCGACGCAAAAGCATCGTTGAAATACGCTGAACGCACGCGAGCGTTCCTTTGAACGCGCACTTGATGGCATCAGAAGTAGTTTTCAAGCTCTTTGTCGTCAATTGTCGTCCTTGGAACCGGTGACAGGTAGCTTTGGTTTTCCTCGAATAGGTTGGCTGTTCCGCGTCGACTTCAAGTTCTACCTGAGTCGGAGAAAACGAACAGCGTGTAAAGTAATATGCGCGCCACGGTTTTTCCTCCCCCGGCATTTTGCCGCTCGTTTTTCCGACTCTGCCACGTGAGTCTGCATGCGTGCACTTTCGTCTCGACTCAAGTCGTGACGTTTGTTTTTATGCTTACTTTACCGCGTTGAAAAAACATCGGAAAGTGGCTGCCGGGACGGCAGCGTCGAAAACCACCCCCGTGAAGGGGTTGCACGAGAAACAGGGGCTGAGATTTTTCTTCGCATTGTCACCGCGTCGAGTTATTTGCTTCTAGCGCCGCTTTGATTGTTCGTAATTGGGCAAGTTAATTACGAACCGGGAAAAGGCGACATGATTCGTTGCTTTCCGAAAGACCAACCAATCTCGCTTCATCCGGCTGAATTACTCTTTTTATGGAAAAAAGACATACGAGCTGATACGTTGATGATCATTACAACTATCATAATCAGTAAAAACGAAAGTTTCTTTACGAAAGAATTAATCAGAAATAACGACATAATCAGTAAAAACGAAAGAATTAATTTAAATGAATAACAAGTATCTGGTTGATAAATGAATAAATCGTTAAATTATCGATAAATTCCCTGGTACCGTTTATGAGCTTTCAACGATGTTTACTTCTGTACTAAATGCCACGAGAACTTTTCATTAATACCCGAATGAATAAATGCCACCGTGTCTACCCCTCCTTAAATTCTTAATGCAGCAAGCCCGGCGGAAAGTACTCCGGGGCTTCCAAAATATCTTCAAGAAGTTTAAAGTCTTCCCTCGATAGTATGTAAATATTGTATGTAAAGCGCGACATCAAAGGGATTCTTCCGTAGTATAATGCCTTAAATTTCGCTGCGAGGAGAGATTAAGGAACAACGGGAGGGCGAGGATATTACAGACGCGTGTAACGTGGAAATGTCCATTCTTCGACATCCAGAGATTCATTACATCTACCCTGTAACCACCCCTAAACTACTCTATTTCCGATTCCTTCCCTCTTTGTAAAGCAACTGGAAATATAATATTCTCACATACACATTTCTTCATTAAGTATGGAAAATATATTTCTTATTCTAATGTTAATCTTCTCCGCTCCAATATGACGTTTTCATGTATAAAGAAAGAATGAAAAGAAAAAGGAAGCTATGGTATAAATAAATTGGCAAGTATTTGCAATTTTTTCCTTTCGAAGAAAGAACTTTTGGAATCGGAAAAATAAACGTGTTTCGAGGTTAGTGGTTGATCGTTTCAAAAAATTCCTAACTAAGTAAGAAAAAACTGAAATCACCGCATAACAATTTTTCTGGGAACCTCCTTTACAATACGACATCGAATAGTAAAGAATACTTCAAACGCAGTTTCACGAATCGAGGAATTCCTGATGAATATTCAAGAATCTTGCCGGACATGTAATTGTCAAAAGGACGAGGATGGTCAAACACGCAAAGGAAGAACAGAGTTCGACGCGCGGCAAAGAGACCACAAAATCTCTGCTGGCATTCGTGCCAGGACGTTCGCGAAAACTTTGTTACATTTTTGGTCAGCTCCACGACATACGCCGGCCGAATAAGCCGGATCAAAGGGACAAGCATGAACGTAACAAGAGGTTGAAAAAGAGGTGTAAACGAAAGAGAAGCAACGTCGCATTCCTTCTACGCTCTCCTGTAAAAATTCGTAAAAATCCTTTGACTTAGCAAGGACATCTAGAACGTCCGAGGATAATTGATATAGCGAGATATTATTATAAAAATAGGAGAGAAGTATAAAACGTACAATAAAAATATTTTGGCGAAATCAGAAGGTATGAAAGCTTTTCAGTTATTATACCCTTTTCTTTACTTTTATTTTCGTTCCGAGCATACAACTCAACTTCCACATATGTCAATTTTCTAGATGACACATCCCAAGAACTGTCAGTTCACGGATAACGGCAAAAATTTATTCTAAAGGCGAGCTATTCGCTAGAAATTGAGTGGCATTTTCGAATTTTTCGAATTTCGCTTTTTAAAAATTTTTCTCTTCTCAAATGTGTCACTTTTCTAACGGACGATATAATTACTCCAACTTCATAGCTGCCTAGAACACATACAGATATTTGACAAGTAAACTTCTTTGAAACCCCAGAGAAAATAGTTTTCGCAACCTACGCATACTCTAGACAGTACACCGTATCAAATGGATAAAGCAGTCCGGAACAAAGTCCCTCGCCATTGAATGCGCACAAAGTGAAACACGTAAAAGCACAATCGTGCTCAATAAGAAGGACATCAAGAAACAGGTTGGTGAGTGAAAAAATAATTGCAAACGTGAAAAGGGAAGTTTCATCTCGCGACTTGGTCCAACCGTGTGTGTTCCCTCCTTAGGAGTGAGAAACAAGGTGGAAAGCGAAGAAAAAGAGCCGAAAAGCGTGGCCAGAGGAGGGAAACAGAGGGAAAGAGTGGCAGGAATGAAGAGTCGACGCAAGCTGCCTCGCGCTAAACCACAGAGGAAACAAAAGGTGCCGCCGGCGAATTAAGAACGATATTTTAACGCACGACTTAATTGCATTAAACTGGGGGACCGAGTGGAAGGCGAGTAACAGGAAAAGACAGAGAAAGTGAAGAACGGGGGGGGGGATAAAGAAAAAGGAAAAAGTGGTGAGGGGACGAGAGAGTTGGAAGAAGGCTGTCAAGAAAAAAATAAGAAAACAGGAGGTTGGAGGGGGTGAAGGTGAAGATGGAGGGGAAAGGGACGCGGGTCAACCTTCATGGGTTGTTCTATTTCGCGATTGGATGTGCTCTCTCGTGGTAATACGTCGGATTTTCAAAGTGCTCCTTATTGCAGCGCCGCGGTGCCCTTTGAGCCGAAACAAACAGACTGCTCGCTTTTTTTCGCGAAGTGGCCAGGGCGAGAGGTAGAACGGAAGAAACGGATTATGTTTTAGATTCCAACTGGAAGTTCGAGGTATAAGGAGTGAGAGAAAACGCCGTGGTGCAATAGGAGGCAATGGGGGGAATGGACGACGAAGAGGAAGCGGGCAAACGAGAAAAAAGGAAAAAAGAAAAGGAAGAGAGTCGAAAGGAAAGAGAGAAAGAAAGGGGCGGAGGTACTTCTCGAGACCACGCGAGGTATTCAAGGTAAAAGAGTTTTCTTGTAGTGTTTCTCTGGTTTTTTGCTGAATCCCTCGTACGGGTGCAATGCCTTCGAAAGTCTCTCTGTTGTTTAAACAATGGATCAATGAAGTCTCTCGTTTCATTCGATTCTTTCAGGAATATGGAACACGTACTGTGGAGTGACTTTTGCAAGAAATTAGATGATATTGTCACAGCGTGCGGGTTCTATATTGGGAGAATTAAAGAGCTTTAGAGGCGTTCGAGAAGCGTTTGATTAATTCATTATGGCTATATTATTAATCCACTCATTTGTTGGAAAAATGTTACGTATCGTTGTAGAAAGAAATATTATATTTCAAAATAGCATTTCTCTTTCTATATAAAAACTTTGGAAATCTGTATGAAAGTTTTACATTTCATACGTGTATATGAACAACAAGCACTTAGGAAAACTGAGATCAACTGTTCATTACTAATTAATCTAGCATTAAGCAATTTAATGACATAGCGAATAAAAAGGTAACGACTAATAAAACAAGAATATAAGAATATAAGAATAATAAGAATCCAGATTTTTCGCGTTCAACTAAATTCAGGATAAATGATACAAGATCCAGATAGTATTCTTTTAATTTATTTTCTATACAATGTTCCTTACCCAAGATTTATTCACTCTGCATCTAATTTGATCGACTATGATATACAAGTTTTATATTGAGTCATTTTAATTAGCGACTAGTTAAGATTTTAGTCTCTCACTTATATGTTACAGCTTACAGCTATAATACAGTTATAAATATGCTTAAAAACCACGTACTTATGCAGCCTTAGAGTGAAAATTCTTTTTGTGGTTTTCCAACGAGAGCGGCCCTTTGAAATATCTCTGACATATCTCGCAGAAGAAGCGATACTTGTTGTCGTGACACTTCAAATGCTTGTTCAACAGATCTTTCCTCGCGAACGTTTTCTCGCAGTAGTTGCATGAGAATTTGTCTGGATTCACATGAAACGCGTTGTGTCTCGACAAATTGTCTATTCTGGTGTACTTCTTCGTGCAAATATCACAGGTGAACATGGTCCGCTCCGAGTGACACCTCTGATGATACCTTAGGTATCGTTTCTGCGCGAAAGTCTTTTTGCACGCGCAGCAAACCACCTGATTCGATTCGTCTTTCTTCGCATCCATGTGGTCGGCCTGTTCATCGCTGTTATTAAATTCTTGTTTACAGTACGGACACGTGTATCGTTTCGTTTGCTTGTGCTTCTGTATGTTTTCTAAGAACGTTGGATCTGTCATGATCTTGTAAAGGAAAGTGTCCTTTAATTTCTCATCGGAACCTACGCCGTGATTCGAATCATCTTCGTCCTGACAATCTCGTTTACACAAATTAAGAGCTTCTGATGGTTTATCCGAATCGTTGGTGGTTTGTGTGGTTAATTCGTTTTCGCATGGACCTGAATCTTCTATCCTCGAGGAACCAGCCGCCGAGGAGTTTTCCAGATCTGTCTTTGGAAGTAGTATCTAGAATATATTGATTAATTTCATGATATAGTAACATGGAAATATTATAATTAGTTTTTAGATTACGGGTGTTTATTCATTAGCAGACTGTAGATCAGATCTTCTTTGTTTCAAAAAAATCATCCATACTTCATAAATAGTATAATGTAGCATATTCTCAGCAGATTCTGATATACAGTCTCTAATATACAAACATCCACAACATAGAAATACATCATACATTGTTATTGTCGTCGTTACTAACAGATTCCTTTACATCCTCGGTTGACTGCGAATTGGAATACTTGCAGCTTGGACCAGCTATCAAACTAAGAAGAACTGAATCTCCTTCCGCAGAGGTTTCGCCCTATAAAAACGAATTTATAAGATTTGCAAGAATTGCACGATTGTACGATTTGCATAAACTTATACAATTTGAAAACAGTATAGTTAAACAACATCATTCGGGTACATCGAGCTGGCACAAATTGTATAACGAAAATAAATTACTCAATAGAAATAAACGTTATATTGTATAACGTTGATAATATTCTTTTTCTACAAATATCCATTCTCAAAAGAATTTCTTCGCCTACAAATTATAATTAACACGTAACGAATAAGAATTATTTAATAAATTCAAGGGAATGACATTACAATGTAACCGTTTATATTTGCGTCATGGCGACTTTCAAGAGTGTGTTATCATGTCGTCCACGAATACCGATGTACACACACACACATACATACACATAAACACAGCTGTCACACATCGTACCTTCAGTTTAATCGACATATCTAATACTTCCTCCGAATATTTCAAGGTCTCCTTGTCCTTCGCTACTGATTTCGATCGATCTTCTGATTTGATTTTATTCTGATTCAAATCAATCGCATCTTCGTTCGATCCTTGTAACTCATCTTTGCCAGCTTCCGACATATCTTTCTTGTCGTCGTTTGAAGATCGTCCCGTGCTTTCAGACTTTACACTAGAAGATTCCGACTGTGATTCGATGTTTCTGTTGTCCTGAATTACTCGCTGTCTCGGCACGGTTTTCACTCTCATTGTCGTCTATTGCGAAGTAAACCAACTGAACATACATCGATAATGTCAAAATACATCGGTATTGAAATAAGAAATAAATAGCAACTCTTTCATTCACTACAGCATACAAATTGTAAAGATACTTAAAATATTAAATATTACGTGTAATAATAAAAATTGTTAATTGTACTATGTTTGTGGCAAAACACATTACTCTAAGATTAATCGTTGAAAATGTTAATTTACACGAATACGCAAGAAGATTTACTTACGTAAGGCATCAGCGTCCTGCGAAATACCAGAATTTTCGTTCACCACGCGCAGTTCCGATATTTTGATTCATTCACTACGGATCGAATTCGACGAGTACGTGATCGAGAATGCCAGCACACGACACACATTTCACATCGCGTTGACGACAGTGACGGAGAAGAAACTGTGTTTAGTTGACCTCGTGCTGACTTTGATGGTTGGCACAACAAAGGGCGCCTGGCGGAGTCGCCGCACGAAAATCCAAGTTTGCAAACACGGGACTGCCTTCAATGAAATTCGACCTCCTGATCGATCCCTAATGATTGCTATAGCAATACTTTTTCTATTAACATTCGCTCGCATTTTTATTCGATAACGTTATCACTCGTTAACGCTAAAATCTCGGATAGGGTCTTTCCGACCGTATATTGCCTTTCTGTCTTTCTGGTTCGAAAACCTTGATTATTCGATGATTTTTCATATCTTTATTGAATTTCGTAATTGTACTTTTACTCTTGAAAAAGATGGATTTGCAATACTATACGAATTTTAATTTATATCTTTGTAACTGTACTTCATTTAAATATTTTATTTTAATAAATTTTTTTTCATAATAATTGTAATAATAATTTCGTTAAAATTTTTTCATATAAGGTCCATTTAATTCCAATCTTTTTTATAATTTCAAAATGAACAATTTTCACTGTCTCCATTTCGAATAAGTAACAAGAAGGAAGGAAACGATTTCATTTCCGACAGATCCTAAGGTTTCAGCTTTGTCAAGGTCGAAGAACAAACCGTATTGTATTTAAATATACAATGAATACAAACGGTATCGACACACGCCCTCGTCTTTTCATCAACCGTTTTTTAATCATGTTCTATGTTTCAGTTTCGCGGTATCAAATCTCTCTGTTCGTATGAGACTAATTACCAAATGATACGAATTTTAACATACTTGGACCTAATTATTTAATATGTAAATACCATAATAAATACAATGTTGTGCCAATGCCTTTTATAGCCACTGAATACTTTCAAACTTCTCCTGTAAGATTCTAATTCGAGCTTCACAAGTAGCCATCGGTGTACGTATTACAAACGCGACATTAACATCATCTCGCAGCCATCCACCACAGAACCACTGTTCACTTTCGTAAAAGAACAAACTTGTTCACTGTGAATCGAACGAAGCTATCGTCGCATCGTGGCAAAACCGAAGAGTTGTTGAAATAAAGATAGAATACGAACTAACCGACAGAAAGGCAGACAGTCGGACAGTGAGAGGATGGAGGCTGGACAAGGACGGGGCGGAGATGGGGTCAAGCATAAAATTGGGAAAAAAAGGCTGGATGTTTGGTAGGATGTTTCGTGTCCCCTCCCTGCACGTCCTGGTCGTTAATACGGCATAAGGAGGAAGCAGGGTTAAGCGAGGGTGAAGCGAGGATTTTTAATTGTAGTTCAGCCGGTATAACCCCGCTCGACCCGCCGGTATTGTCATACCCGAGCGGCGCTTTTCTTTATTTCCCCAGTGGCTGGATGAGGTTATACATTTTTTTAACTACGGCAATGCCTCCGTCTTCTTATTAGCAAAGCTAATTGGAAATACAAATGGTTATTCACGGTAAGAAGGAAGCCTGAAGACCGACTGTGAGAGCCCAAGTACTAACCGATGGAGGGCTCGGTGAACGAAAAAGAGAGGGACAGGGGAAGGGGGAGGAGTGAGGACGAAGAAGGCTGGTACACTTCTCTCCGCGTATTAAGCTTGTATTTGCCCCGGATAATTAGGACTTTTTCCCGACCAATTCGGATGAATAATTGATTTTGCTTCAGCCTGCCGGCATATCCCGTCGCTTCTGCTCCTCGTCGAATGACAATCACCCGAAGAAAAATACAGATCTTTCGGATGAAATATTCAGCGGCCACCAGAGGATGGAATGGGTGAACGCGAGGAACGTCCCTGGTTACCACCTGGTTTATCGGTCGATCAAAATATTGTCAGTAACGCTGAATAATTTATTGCCGTCGTGTCTAATGAATTCCTTTAGTATCGACTGATATACGTAATTACGTGACGAGGAGGGAAGATAAGTTGTAAATTGGAAAATTAAAGGACACTGAGTTCGATCGAGTTAGTAGCTTCGAGTTTATTAAGTTTAATTTAATTTATGACTATTCGTGTATTATGAACTATTTCATTATATTTGGATTGTCAATCTCTTAATCGTTTATCTAGAAATGTTCTGTATTTGTAGCTCTGTATCGTTAGATCGTGTAACATTTATTAATTTATTAATCTTTAACAAATTAACGAAAAGAAAGGTAACTCGGATCTATTATCATTACAAGTATTGCAATAATTGTAAAAGCATTTTAATCAATTACATCTTAATGTTACTACGTATTTACTCAAAGAACAGAGAAGGCAAACAAATCGTTCTCTAAGCTATTAACTACATAAAGAAAAACCGAACCAAAGATGAAACGTTTGTAGCACCGTTAAAATTACAAAATGTGAGTTAGATTAAACAGGAAAGAGAATTTGTTTGTGAAAATTCGTAGTACGTTATCAAGCGGAACCGAGGAAGGAATAGTCGGTCAAGCAGCAATCTCGCAGGAGCCTTCTTCCCGCCTGGCCACGAAGAAACGCCCGTGGGGCTCCGCAACTTTTTTTCATCAGCATTTTACGGTTATACTCGCGCATTAATAATGCACATGCTTAATATAAAAAGAAGCCTGCGAGTCTCCGTCTAATAAACTGGAAGAATGCTTTATAACCGGCCGCGGTTTCGGGTCATGAGGAGAGGGTGGCAGAGAGTTTGCTGAAAGCCGGCTAAAGGGGGTGGCTTTCTTCTTTATGCCCGTGGAACGGCCAATCTCTCCAGGACGCGTCGAACGAAAGTGGCCGAACTTCTCCACCCGCGAACAGACAAATCGCCACGCGACGAAAGCGTCGCTCGTTACAGAACTTCCCCCTCGTTTTCCTTTCGGCTCCATTGTCAGCCAACTACCGGAGAATTATATTTTCCCACCAGACTTTGCGTAGCAGAATAAGAATACATTGCTCAAGCGTTTCGAACATGGTTTTTGAAAAAGGATAGCGCAACAATCATTGTGATTTAGAGTCACACTGTGATCGTTAGAAATTTTCGACACAGACCCTTTGTAATTTGATTTACATGTAAGTTACGTATTAAGAAAAGTTTTACTATGTGAATTTATTAGTATTATATTCGAATCACGATGCGTGATATATTTGTTCAATAAATATTTTACCTTTCAGAACTCTCTCTGGTCTCAACAGCATTCATAGTGAAATAATGTTTTGACCGAAAATTGTTGAGCTATGATTCGCACGGGGAAACGGTGTGATACATTTATATATTTTATTTTTCGTTGTAGTAGAATTAAATCGACATTTTAGTTATTGAAGAGACAAAATTTCCACAGAGATGAGTCTTGATTTCTTATACCATTCTTATGTCTTATGTATATATATGTATAACAATTAAATCATCGCACAGTTATCGTTGAACGTGTCCCGAATTTTTACATAGAATTATACCCGTTATTCTCGATAAAAGATTATGTTTCCTGTTAATAATGCTTACTGTTTCGGGCGGTCAAAACGGAAAGTGATTTTTATCACGGAGCATAGATATATTTTTCTATCATTTTCCGGTGGAATAAATTATTCATGACAAGACAGTCACCTCCAGTTATATCATCAACGTGACGTTCGAATGTAAATCATTTTTAGCCAGGCAATTTTCATATTCATCTTATCCTCGAGAGTCAAATGAATTTTTCGTTCTCCCCGGAGCTGATTTCCGAGTTGCGAGCGAGAGGAGGCCGACACCAGATAGCGGAGGTGAGACTTTTTGAAAAATATGAGTTTAATAAAGAAGAAAGTATGATGTATAGCCCGCTGCCAAGGGAGAGAACTTACCAGGATCAACCGACTTCGATACCCAGATATTGTATGTGTAATATAAGCAGATGAAGGGAATTGCCGCGATGTACTGGGTGTCGCGATATTTCACTAGATGTTCGACCGTTCTGCCCAAACATATTAAATCTTTCTCGCGTCATCTTTAACGATAATATGATTTTAATATTAATAGCTGATCTGTTATATGTAAATTATTCCAGAACGTTTATTAAGTTATTCCGTAACGTTTTTTCAATTATAATTCTTCTACAGTTCTTAGTCTAATACATCTCTGTTATTTGATTATTTTATAAAAAGACAACATTTTAACGACACGATATATCTTCATCAAATAGAAAAGCACAGAGATAAAATCAGGCAATGGACATCGAATATGTTTTTTATCATTCGTTCTAGATGCTTCCCCTCCGTATCGTAGAATCTGAGAGGAATTTCCATGGAAATCGATGACACCATCGAAGACAGTTTCGGAGGAGAGAGAAACGGTGAATAGATATCCGTAACTTATCCAGATAAGGGGTTGTAAAACGATGTAGCTATCTGCCAATACGGTTTCCTCCCTCTTCGCGAAGGGAGTCGAAGGAAGGTCTTGCATCCAGGTTGCGGCCAGATATAGAGGGAGCAATTCGGTAGAAATTGATGCCATTTGAATATCGTTCGCTACAACACATTTCCAAGATGCTACTGTTTCTATAGCCGTTCGTATCGTTTCCCCAGATATCCATCTGTTTGTGAAGTATTTTCGACTCCTGGTCCGAGAATGGTCATAAATCAATGTTTCACACAGTAGATAAGTTTAATATTTTTACAGTAATATTCTAAATTTTCACCTTTCCTTTTTGTCATCTTTTCTTTTTCTTCGTATTTCCTTGTTCTCTACCTTGGCTAACAATTATTATAATAAGAAGACAATTCCCAAGATATCAATACATAGACTTTCATCCGTACGCAAGTCATGAGACCTTTGCTATTATTAAATGTAACCCTTAATAAAATACAATACAATTTAATTTTCCTCATAATTAGATTGCAGATATCTATGCAAATTTCTATATAGGTAGACAATTGTTTTACCTACTAACAATAGAAGAAGAATGCTATAACGAGTCTTAAAGCTTCGATATGTTGTATACAAAAAACGCAGAAAAATCCGTAGCCCACTTACAACACATGCGGTTAACAAGCATCAGCTTCATTCTTTAATTACTATACCTACTAATATCAGGGTATTAAATGTCTCTTAACTCATAGCTGGTTATGTAAATCTGCACGATCTTCAGGCGTGCAGAAGCTTCGAACCATCGAAAACTACGTAAAAACTACAAGTAGCATCAACTCTTAATCAACGCTTCTTCTCACCGGTGCATTGCCGTTAATTTCATTAAACGCGGCGAGTATTAATATAATTAGGGCAATTAGAGATGTCGGCACATAGAAACGATGTACGCATTACCGGGCGAAGAATATCTCGGCTACGTGACACGGTAGCATCACGTAGGCGCTATCTACACCGTTGTTTATCGAGCGCACTGTTCCAGTCAAAGTATGTATACAGTGCTCAGTGCCCGTCAATGGCGTTTCTTAGCTTATGCATAAAGCTCTTTCGCTAGCTCCGTCGTGTTCCCGTCGGGCCTGCTCTCCGGTGTTCCTTGTCCCCTTCCCTGCCAGCTTCTCATCTCTCACGATTTCAGCCCTCTCTCCCACCCAACCCCCCTATTTCATCGAGGCTTCAACCCCTTCTTCGACTGGTAGCAGCGAGCGGAGCAAGCAGTGCGTCTCGCTCGCTCGCGAGTGTTTCTGCCAGGATGTATCGCAAAATCTATACCGCTGAGGGCGCGAGGAGGTGAGACGAAGGCACCCAGGACGGGGGGGAGGAGCAGCCGAGAGTCAGAGGATGAGACGGAAGAGTGGGCGATGTGGCGGAGGCCAGGGCGGTTTTCGAGAAGGGTGAGCCCCGTCACATTTCACTACAGACTAATAACTTCTGAATATTCATTTCGTGTTTCTCCTTGCCTGCTTGCGTACCCGTAAGCAAGGCTAATGCGACGCTCACAACGCGCCAGACTTTCGGCGCAGTCAGCTACGTACACTGCCTGGCTGATTGTCCCATTCACTTTGTCGCCACTTCTTCGTTTCTTTTGCATTTTGGTAGAAATTTAAATCGATGAAATGTAAAAAGTTTGTAGTAATTTTGTATAGGAAAGAAATTCTCTTTCGATGACACTAGTAATTAAATTTTAGTAAGCGAATGGTGGTCGAAGAAAAATGAGATTTACCCTTTGTTTGCACAGGTTCTTACTTGAAGTTGAAAACATGGATGTTTGTACTAATTTTATGCGCGAATTCTTATTCGATGGCACTACGTAGTTAACTTTTAGTGGATATAGAAGAATATTTAATATAAAATGGATCTAGAAGAACATCGAACATATATTATTTGATAGTGATAATAAAAGAAATGGTAAATGAATATGAAGTTCAAAGTAGGATGCGTAATTAAAATATCCTTTCAGTTTCATGTTGCTCGTATATTCGTGCTTGTTTTCATATGTATCTAACGAGAAGATTTGAGATTCACGTTCTAGTTAATCTGATGCAAAGCTTACAAACAGCCAGTGGAAGTTATACACTTTTAAAGAATCTTATAACCTGTAATATGAAACTCATCGTTCTTAAAATACACATACATATATTAGGTAATATGAAATTAAAATAACGTAGAATTTCTGTTTATTCGAAAAAGTAAATCGATCACATAGATCGCACGAAATCTGTCGATTTCGTGTGAGGCGAGCTTAAGGAACACGTAACTCTCCTTCGCCGAAGCGAGAAAAACAGAACAGCTTGAAGGCGAGGGAAAAGCGAGAGGCGGTCGTCATGGTAACTATGAATTAAGTAATCAATGAATTATTATTGACATTGATGTTTTCGTCCGGCTTCTTACGATACTTCGAGTCTTATGAAACACGTTGCCCCGCGTTTCTGATTAATACGTCGAGAGTGTATTTTATTGGATTAAGAGGGAAGCTCAGATTCAAGCAATTTTTCCCTCCTTAATTACCGATTTGACAAACTGACTGATTCAACCAGCAAGACGTCAATATACAAACTTACCTCCAGCATTTGAAATACATTAAAATATAATTTAAAAATTGAGTAGATCGTCGACAAATTTTTGTTCGAACGACGTACAGAAGATATAAAAAAAACATAAATTAGTAATTTATCGCTGTTAGATATTTTCATATCGTAATAAAGTGCCACAAATTAGACACTATCAATTAATTAACAGATGTTCCTGCTAATTTCCACTCTCCTACTCCTCTCCCCTTCGCCACTGTCGTTCTTCCTTATCGACAAAGAGCTGTACCTAATTCGAAATGGAACTCGTAGAAAATGCGATAGGATGCTGAGGCTCACGAGGGTGGAGAAGAAAGTCAGGGGTGGCCGGAAGAAAGGCGTGCGGTGGAATGCTTTGGGCCAACGGAAGAGACATCGCGCCTCCTTCAATTCCGCGATCTCTGCAACAAATTAGCACAGACAAATTTCTCCCTTGCCTCGAACCCTCTGTCGTTTCTTCCTCGGTGCATACTTCGCTGAAATTTCCTCGTGTCCCGTCGCTCACCTTAACGAAATACCCAGCCCGTGCTTTTTCGCTTCTTCAGGGATCCACTGATTGGGAAACGTAATTTTCTTTGCTGTCGATGCTTTCACAATAACGCCGATACTGTAGGTATTTTCTTGGTAAAGAAATAACTTGTAGAAATATCGATTACGCTATCTTCAGAACGATAACAGATTATCATCCTTAGAAAATAAACATGAAAATATAAAATTATAACTAAACATACTACAAGCAATTGTTAAATATAATAGTAGTTTATTACAGGCCAATACAAAATAAAACTACTCAATGATGCAATTGTTCTATACGATAGCCATTGATAATTAACTGCGTTCAATAATTACGAATAACTATTACATAATAAATCATATCCAAACAAACTACGTAGATGAATTCAGAATACATTCAATCTCGCCCATTTAAATCCTTGGATGAATTTACGTTATTCTTCCTCTTTAATATTAAACTCTCGACTTTCCCGATAATTATTCACATCAAATTCCCATCCCCACAAATATTAATAATCAGGCAAAATAAAAGTATCGATGCATAAACACAATGTTATGAACAAAAAGAAGTGGTTTTTCGTATTCGACCTGCTCGTTTTCATATTTGATTAGAAATTATTGAGAAGTTTCGTTAAATCAAGTTGTGTATTAAATGACGACTTTACATAAGCAAGATCGAAAACAACCAAGACCTGGGCATAAAAGAGCCAGGACAAAACGAATGAAAATTTTACAACGACGACTGACAATCGTGAATTCGCCCCTTGCTGTTTCCTATAGAGCCCTGGACGACGGACCAGTGTACCAACCCTCCATTGTCTCCAGCGGCCCCCCTCCGGTTAGGAAGCGCGCGATAATAAATATAGAGAAAATGAAAAATTATTAAAAACTTCCTTTTTAGCCTTGGTAATCCTCGTCGCCCCCAGAGATGCCGCATTAAAAACCTGCCACCCCTGCTCCACCCTCTGGCGACCTCTTTCTCCGCCTCTGCTTTCTCCACCCTTGTCCATCCTGACTCGAGATCCTCGGGGTTGGGTGTCCGGACACGCGAATTATTTATACGTAGAAATCCTCTGACGACATTACCACAGTGTTAGCATTAAATCATAATGTACGACTCGCTGCGAACCACCGTGATTCGTCCTTACGCGCGTTCCTCTGACAGCGGGATCTTTTCCCTAGATTTATCGTGTTCTTTTTTAGCCGTTCGCTAATTTCTACGAATAACAGATTTTTTTAAGAGTTCACCGGAAGATCTTCGAAGGAACGACGATTACTCGAAACGGACTATCTTCCGTTTGTTTTTTATTTATATATCGAGGAGCTTCCTGGAAAAAGAACGTATAAGACGAAACAGCGAATCGGGTAGATTGCGTTGGTTGTAATTCTAACTTTTCAGTATAAGGCTACTATTGCGTGAATTAGTAATTGCAATGGATCTTGCAAATCTTCTTTCTCTATTTATCGAATAAAGAAAAATTTCCTAATAATTGAACTATTCAGAAAATACACTGGGGAACAATTAATTACTTAATAGACCTAACTAAATAGACTTAGAGGATCAATTATTAATCGATTATATATATTATATAGCATTTTTTGATATTAGTACATTATATAGTACACACGTTTAAGCATATAGTTCTAGGAACAGTTATATAACTATGATATTTTTCTTTATTAGGTTAAATATGCATTTTGGATACACCGAGAAAATATCTTTTCAAGGAGATTACCTTTTCCAACGATGCTTCGTGCGAATAATAACGAAGCTCCGATACGTGTCTGTATTTTATCAAAGTGCATGTACTTTATCAGACACACATTCGGCGGACGTTTCGTATCTCCTAACATCCAGGAAGCGTTCCGTACATTTCCATAATTAAAAGGCTAGGTGATCAGCACTCGCAATAATGATTCCCTTGGCGTTCACAAAAATCTACGAAAGATTTATCTCGCTTCGGCCGTCGGTCCGTCGGTCTGAAAGAACGATACTTATCGCTGGATGGGGTGGTGGAAGGGAAACATGAAAATCCATATGAATCATCTGATGCAACGCTCTCTACATGCGTATCTCTTACGTCTGGGCGAACGGCAGAAGAACACAAAGCTAATGCAATTTTGCAATTACACCGAGCTCGCGCTCCTCCCTTCCTGTGAGCCGGGGAGGCTCAGAGGAATGTCGGCAATACCGCGAGAATATTTAAATTTCGTTTCGTTTCCGCGTCGTTATTCTTTCATCCACGGTCCGCCGGCTTTATCCCTCGTCGGCAATTAATTGGCAAATCCAATCGGCGCACGAGGATGCAAAGGACCTAGCCTTTTATACCCGCGACGTTAAGTTCTCGTTGGAATAGATTCCGTTGTATCTAATTTTACTGCGTCAAGTATTACGTACAATTGCTCACGAAAGTATTCTAACGCTTATGAAGGAGAACTTTTCTGTCCACAGCGTTATACGGAACATCTTGAGATTTCATTAAGGCTGTAATGAAATGCGAATGTATACTTTTTATGAACACATTTTTATAAGATCAACTTGTAAACACAGTAGAAGTATTTGGATACTTTACACGCGTTCTATATGTTCCTAAATCATCAAAATTCTCATAAATGCACAAGTACATTCAACCTACTGATACCGCATTTTGCAAGAACAAACTGTACGACAATAAATGACGAAGTTCGACATAAAGTTCGGAGGTAAGTAAAAATTTGGACGAGGAAACGATCAGCGTTCGTTGATCACCCGGGGCATTCTTTTAATTACGGTCCTCAGAGATTTAACATTCGCGCGTATCATTTTCCACTTGCGAGTCGCTTAATGCATCACGCCGCCGTCAAAATAAGCCCAGCACCAAGTAATAAATCCCGAGATTATCATGATATAATAGACGCGTCCGTGAAACATTCAGTCCTTTCATACTTCGTCCGGATCCAATTCTCCGTCCAGCGGAAAGTTTCCGAAGGATACGTAATAATCCTCTCCGCAATTCCGCGCGCTCCGCTCTTTCCCTCTATAGATAGAAGGGGCGTGAGAGAAGAGACGGCGCGAAAGAGAAGAACACGGGGAAGAGGGAAACGGGAGTAAAAAGGGAAAGAGAGAAGGACGAGGGGGTACGGCATGTAGGTACGGGCCGGCTGCTGTATTAGATTTGCTTTCTAGGACACTTTAATCAAAATGTACCTATGTAAATTTTTGAATACACATCCCTCGTCTCCCGCGATGTTTGTATAGGTCAGGCGAAGGTATTTTGCTGGCGGGCACCACTGTCGCAAACCGCGGCGGCTGCCGTCGCCGCCATTGCGTCCCCGTGAATTAAAGAATTTGCAATTCTGAAATTCAGGTGATCGCATACATACACACCATCCGGTTTTATCTCCTCGGCGGCCTTTCGTCGCGGGGTAAGTATCGACCGAGGCTGCCTCCGCTGGTGGACCTGCTGCCGTCCAAGAATGCGGATACAACGAACATCCGTTTCAACCAAGAAGCTTCTTCGATTCCCGCTATTACCTATCCTCTTTGACGATAAATATGTACTATTGTTTTTAAATATACAAGTGTTAGCAAAATACTTCATACTGGATACTTTCGAATGAATACAACTTTATTCTTGTAAAGTTTGTGAAGAAGGTAACGGAATAGTTTCAGAAAAGGAATAAATTTTATTCGATGGAGATACGTAGGAAGGAATTTTATCGTATATCGAGCAGATAAGAGGTGTAATATTGCGTTATCGCTTTAAACGCCTGTAACGTTTCATATCGACGATTCGACGGTTCGATATCTCTATCCAAACGAGTATCGCGAAACAGCGAGTACGGGGGAGATGAAAGGCTGGCGAGCGACGAATTTCAAGATAAATTCCAAAGGACAATTACGACATTTTAATTGCACAATACCCGGGCATAGAGAACGTCGAACAGAGAGCAGAGGGACGAGAAAGGCGAGGTAAAAAGGAGAAGAGAGGCGACAGAAGAGGCAGGCAGCTCGGCGCTGGTGACGGAAAAGGTGAAAGAAGAGAAAGACAGACAAAGGGGTGGCGTGTGGAAGTGGGGATGGACGGGCACAAGAAATGACCGACCAAGCACACACGCGTATAATTATAATAACATTACTTGACAGAGATGGCAGCGAGAGACGAGCCTTGCCGGACAGGCTCCGGCGAGCATTGAAATATTATACCTACCAAAGAGAAAATAATTAAAATTCAACCCTTGCGCTTGCTTGCTTGGCTCGCATACGAACACACAGAAAGAGACCACGTACGTCTCCCTATGTGTATGTACGCGTGTGAAAGTGTGCGCGCGCGAGCGTGCATCGACGTACTTACCCACGTATCGCACGGTAACCACCCCATCCTTCACGGCCGCCCCCACTTCTTTTCCAAGGATGGGGTTTCCCATATTTTTTCCAGCGCCGTAGGTACCAGGTATTCTAGAAACGTTTGTTCGTTACGGACGTGATTCTGAGCATCGTTCCACGGTAAGTAGAAAAATCTACCGTGCACGGTACTCGCGCATCGGATTATCAAATCTACTACACGTAATTCCTTTTCGCTTTTATTATGAATCTTTATGCTCGCGCCGAATGTAACATTAATTATTGAGAAAAATTTCCCGTCGTGTTATTCGTTGCTGAAAAATGTCTAAGGATATGCCGTGTTACTCGTTGATAAATAAAAGCGTCTGATATACGTATACAGTGATGTATTAGAATACGCAATATATTTCCTTTCAAAATATATTTAGAAATTGGTTAAGGGTGAAGTTGAGTAAGATACAGAAGTATGTAAAAATGAGATTTTCGTCCCAGATTTCAACTGTTCGAGAATGTTTTATGCTTTTATCTACAGTTTCAATGTAAATTTGAAGTCACCGTATAAAGAGTCTAAGTATATCTTGAGAAGTTCTTGGTTATAAATTGAACTGTTTCATAGATATTTTGCACTTAGCACCGTTACGAAGACAAAATTAACACTCTTTCTCGTTTACAGTTAATTAGTAACGTTGTTCAAATATAGGTTTTACGATCTTCCAAATTTCGAATTATACCATTCGTAATTAGAAATTTCATTTCAAATTATCCCAAATGAAATTTCAACATTTTTCCAGATACGATGCGATACGCTAACTATGTTTCCTACTAAATATGTTTATTAATCCTTTGAACTGTACAAATGTAGATGTTACGATGTTATTCGGACAACTGGAGGAGAGTTACTACATAAAAAGTTAAGACACGGACCAGAAGTATAGAAATTTTGCGAGATTACATTTCAATCGTGTAATAAGTAAGTTAAACACCCGCAGAAATTTGACGGTTCAGCCGAAAAGGGAGAGACGAAGCTTAGACGTCGCATAGCCGGCAAACTTCTTACTCGTATAAATGCAATACCGGCACTTCGGTCAAATATGCATTAATAAAGCCGTATTAATCTCGCAGGGAAAGATAGAGCGATATTATCGGGCGACGTCCTCGGCGAACGTCAGTTCACCTCCGTCGTAACTTTTTCATGAATAATCCCGGTGCTAATTTGAATAAATTATAACAGGCGGCGTTTGACCGGGCCCGAATTCTCTCGACAGTGCTATTGATAGCCGTGAAAACGGAACAACGGCCGAGGGTGGATTTCCGCGACTTCCATTAATTCCTTTGTCTCCCGTTTGTGGGCAGAGAAGTGATTTTCAAGGACTTCTTTTTTTTCCTCTCTCCCTATCCATGGCCAATCCATTAAAATATCAATTAGAACGTACCGGAACCCGCGTCGCTTTTTTCCCCAAGATCGATGCTTTTTCTTCGCTTGCCTCCTTGCTGACGGCGGAATCGGCTCAAGCAACTGTAGGAAACGCGTTTCCGCGCTGGAAATCGAGGCGGTCCATTGTTGTCGAGCGGGACAAAAAGGCAAGGAGGCTTACGGAACGGAAATAGGAAGTGCTTGCTGCTTACCACCGATACGTTCTTCCGCGCTGCTAAATAATTCAGCCTCGCTCTACCGAAATTTTCGCAACCGCTTAATCTCTTCTGGTTCGCTAAAGCTGATTATAACGGTTAACGAAATGCTTCAATTCGTCACGCTTTGATAGTAATTGAATTATTGTGTCGATCTTCCAGGTATAGCACACGTGACCTACTCTATTATTCAACAATACACAATTTTCGAATAATATAATAAAAAGTATTTATATTCGTGAATGTTTAAAATCCTCTTTTCTTTTTGTCACTCTAAATCTGCGTACAATAAAGTAAAACGAAAGTGTAAAAGGGGAACCTGTCGTTTGGAGATTGCTCGATTTAGAAATCAAACATTCCAGTGCTCTAAGAATGCTTTAAGAACGCTCCAAAAATGCTTCGTGCTGAACGAACGAGATTGCTTCGTCCGATGCTTCTAACTGTGGGGGGAGTGGACGAATAATTTCATACAATATATTTGCAAATGTCTCTTCTTCTTTTTTAAATCATGCAATACGACGAAACTCGCAATTATAATTTCTAACGAGCCTTTCGTTCATTTAATCGAAACAAGTTGAATTAAAATTTAAAGCTATTCGTAGTCAAGAGAAAAGTATCGCAAGTAAAAGACAGTATCGCGATCGCGGTATTCTTAGGATTCCGAATTCCTTCTTAGCGATAGCATCTACGAAGCCATCGAACCACGAATGGAGGAGTCCCGAGGCGAATGGAAGAATCTGGAGTTGCTCCTTCTACGTGTAACAGAGAAAGAGAGAAAACGAGAGAAAGTGGAATCGGTGTCTGCAAGTGTTATTTGTACCGTATCGAAGAATCCCCAACTTCAACTCCACCCCCAGAACCGACTCACCATTTCCCCCAGTCGTTTCGTTTCTCCAGCGACAAATAAGCAACGGAACGAACATGGCCCTATCTCGCACCAGCAACGACTCGTCTTGGAAGCACTTTAGATACTCGAGCCTTGATTTCGCATCCACGGGCTGAAATTTATCTTCTTCGACCCCGCCATCCTGCCAGGACGTCGTTTTAAATTCGATTCGGATTCTTATCATTGTCTGCCTGTCATGTTTTAATTGTACTTGTTACACGTTGTATATATGTATGTGCGTCGATCATGGTGATTAATGTACGCGGTCGTCTTTGAATATACGTTAGTATTTTAAAGGGTAGACACAGGGATAGAAATTAGAAAAAGATTCTACGGATATAGATTACACATTTGATTGATTAAATTGGGTAGATTAAATAAAGAAGGTGTAAGAAGGTAAATCGGTACAAAATTTTGCGTGTCTTTTTTACAGATGGTTTTCCAAAATTTCTAGATTCCATGGAATACGTAGTACCTTTAGATTTGTGAATTAAATTATACCAGGAATATTAAGAAAATTGCATGATTAGATCTACTCGTTTCTCTATAAAGAGTATTTAAAGGTGGATTTCATTAACGACAGAAAAGGAAAGAATGAAAAAAATGATAAATCAGTAGATCGATAATTTGCAGTCGTAAATAATTTTACTTGGATTGATCAGTCTACAAACCAACATTTTCATGGAATTTCCAATAAAATAAAAAATGCTATCTCTCCATAAAACGATAGATCTTCCTCCAGGAATAATGAATTCGTTAATTGAATACCTAGAATCATATACATAATCCATTTTCGATCGCAACGTGAAACAAGGCGGCGGAAATAATGAGTCAGTTTGTATTCATCCTGTCATCGTTGGAAAGAATAAAAGTGCAAGTGGGAGACGCGAGTGACACGTTACCGCAACGTTTTATAGGAGAGCCCGGTGGATCGGCAGTATGGGGAAAATTGAAAATGAGCATAAAAAGTATAAGAAAGCGAGGCACAAGGCAGATTGCCGTGGAACATTCTTCGGCAAAGGGGCAATTCATTTTCGTATGCTGTATCAATTTCTTGCTTCGTCTCCTTTTCTCGTCGTCGCCCCTAACCTGCGTGTCTTCTCCCTTCTTAAGCATCGTCTTCCTTCGCCTTCGCGATGCTTCCAGCCTTCGATCTATACTCGTTTCATCCCTTAAAACTGTTAACTCCGGCAGACATCAAGGGGAATGCGAATTAGCCCGGCTGTCTTATCCGCGCCGATAAAAATGACGATGGAAAAGCGCCGAGCGAGCTCGTTCCACTCTTCCAACCGATCTCTCTTTCCTCTCATAAAACTTATACCTTAATCGATTCCTGATTCCCTTCCACTGTGAAAAAATTATAATGTCTAAATACGTGCGCCCCTTTGAAGACGCTTGCACCAGGTTCAACGAGCAACAAAGGAATTTCGTTTCAATACGGTTGGATTTAATCTGTGTCGAACGCAGAATGCTTTGCACTTTGAATGCCACGATTGCTTTGCATTTTCCGAACATCGAAATCCTCTCGACCGTGTGAAAGAGTTTTAGAGATTTGATGGTACGTTTGATTGATCAATTTTTAATAAACTGAAGATATCATAGGATTCGTTTAATAAGATCGTCAGATTATACGTTGTACATACTATGTTTCATAAAATAGGAAGAGCGACAATCACCAAAATGGCGTAATAAGGTCGATAGTATTCGATGAACAACGAAAGATACAAAGTTGTCAATTCGAACCTCATTAATATTAAACGTAACATTAAATACTTTATGCGATTATACTATAGATATAGAAAAAGTGAGGAATTCTTCAGGAAAAGAAGTAAAATAATGAATGCTCTCAATATATTATATTACGTAAGAAATATTTGTAATATAACAATTACTATGAGATATGAAAAAGAAAAGAAAATACTTCGTAGCTGCTTTCTCAAACAAAGGTATAAAGGTATCAACGACAGAAAATCTGATGGAACAGAAGAGATTTTCTTGGCGTTTCGGTTAGATGAACACGCGTAACACACACGGGACCGGAGGTGTGGACGCAAAAGGTTGCCGTAGGAAAGTCGAGGCTCGATCGATCATGCATTATAGACTGGAAGCTGACAGCCGGTGATAGATCGTGGTAATTAAATAACTCGTTGCGATCATGCCAGAGCCTCGAGATTCGGTCGCAGCAACACAGAGGAAGAGCAGGGGTCTAGTTACAGGAGGGTTCAGTAACATGTGCACGTCATTCTTGGACGGGGTGTAATTGACAAGGCAATTGATAATCGCCTTTGAGATGACAGTATCTCCAAGAATTAGCGCCACGCGAACGTCAAACTTCTCGACAAATTGAACAGTAGATCATTAAGACGACGAACAAATGTTTTAACATTGTTAAGATAATTTTAAGAATCCTAAGAATCTTTAGGGAAACCTTCTTATATTAATCGGTATGACATAAATTACTTATTTGTATGTAGCTCTAATTTTCAACGCTTAAGTATTTTAAAAATTCTATCTATTTCTATATTTTTTTCCTACAATTGTCATTATGTCACTTATATCTTGTCGAAAGTTTCGAAGTAATTTTTGTTTTAAGAGAAGACTCCCAGAGTGTTACAAATGATCTACCTGATTCAAGTATCTATAAATTGCAGAGGATTTAACAGAAAAAGAACACACACTGTGTAATAAAGAAAATAGATGTTTCTGTTTCAATAGCAAAAATAGTAAATCAACGTTGATCTTAAGACAAACCGATGCGATTCAAATATTCCCTATGCAGCATTTTTAATATTAAAATCATTTTACATTATTTTAAATCATTTAAAAACACCACTGTTCCGTATAAGGAGGGTAAAATGAAATTCAAACAAAGATAATCCAACACGCATATAACTAGAACGTCTCTTTGCACGCAAAGATAATCGGTTGGGTCTATCAGTTTCCATTAATACTCGTTTTACCGCAGGAGTTTTCATGGCTAGGAGCCCACACCGATGGTCAGCAGCTTATCGGGAAATCGAGAGGCTTGCCTCGGTAAGGCACGCACGATCTAATTAATAATCAGCGAGGCCAGGCTTCGAAGTCGAGCCGAGGCGAGTCGACTCGCGGTCCAGCGGCGTTTAATTATTTCGACGTGAAATATGTATGGTGGGTGGCCCGTGGAAAGCGAGAAGGGGTTGCAGAGAGAGTCGAAATGGGCGTACGACGGCCGTGCAACCTTACTCTCGCCATTGTCGACGACCGAGAAACTGGTTGAAAGGGTTGGCCATGCGGTGGACGCGGCGCCGGTAGGCGGCGGCGAAAAATACTGGCTTCTATTTAATTTCATTTTTAACTTGAGGCTATATTTAATTAAGAAATATCACGAAACCCGATATATATGTATATACACCAGCTACTGGACGAACGTGGTTAATTGTCGCTGTGCTATCCTGTCCTATCCTCGCTACGATTGTCACGATGAAGCACGCGTGCTTAGGAGCGTTGATTAAAAAACATACACCTAATTCGTTTGGGGGAATTTGAAGATTTGGCAACGAGGCAAGGAAATTTTCAAAAGTGTCGTCTTCGTGGAATATCGACTTAATAAGTTGTAACGTAGGTTCGATTCATCTGAAATGTAAGAGTGAATAGGAGATTGGTATCCAAATAAATATTATGTATGATGATATCGCTTTCAATTAATTCTACGTTCAAAAGTTGCACCTATTAAGCGGGAAAGGTAGAGATTTTCAATCGACTATAGGACTTTTTCATGCTTACGGTCAATAGAATATGACATGAATAAATTATACAGTGCTTACCTGGTTCAGTGGACGAGGACCGATGAATGAAGATTTTCTGTCATCGATGTTCTGAAACAAACACATACGCTAATGTTTAATTTCGGTTTCATGATATAACGAGCAACATACAGCTATAACTATTACCGTTTTTAATGCCGCACCTTATCGCGGTAATAAATGGATGGAAGAAGAAAAGTTCACTTAAACCTAACAATCCAGTTAATAGTTCTTAAGAATAAGCAGAAAGATACAAATATTTTATCGTTTTCAATCATCGTTGACCTCGTACTAAAAGAAAAACAAAAATTCGAATCATATAACTAGTTTGCAGGATAATTCCAGCAACACCGAAGCGTATATTACCGTAAATTCCATACATATTCCATGAGGATTGCAACGAGATCGTATCTCAGGCCGTAGGAAAGTTTTCATTCAAAGATTCTGCCGGGAATCTTGATATTGGAGCGTGCAATCGATATGGCAGTCACGTGGAGAATGCGTCGAAAGATTCCCCAGTGAGGTTTTCTTATTCGAAGGGATACCTGCGATAGCGCAGTTTCCCTTGGCGCAAAGGGTGGCAGAGGCAGGGGGACCAATTTTCACAGCGGCGAGATATATCCGGAGGTCTCGGAGTACCGAAGGGTTGGCGGCAAAGATCACAAGTAATTGAATGGGGGTGAGGGGGTGGTCTCGCTCCAACCCCCGTGAGTGTTCAACCAATTAATCCACTTCAATCCAGAAAGCAGCCCTGTGAGCATCGAGGAACCTTTTTTCTCTCTCTCTATTACGCTGCAGACACGCCAAGATGTATTGAGATCGAAAGAGACACCGTTGGGATTCAAAATATCTTTGTGGCTGCTTTCCATCCGATCCTGCTGCGCTTTTCATTGAACTTGATGTTTCCCATTCGTCTGTATCCCGTTTGCCAAATATTTCGGCTGATATGGTTTTAAAATATATCGTGATCAACCCTATTCCTGCGATTCACCACAAAATTCTTCAGATTCTATTACACTTGTGTTTTATTTTAGTGGACAACCCGAGTCTTTTACATCCTGAACTTCACTAGTGTATTTTTATTTTTACCTCAAAATCTATTAATTAATGTACAATGCGGTTAAAACTACAATATATTTTTCCGAATTTTCTCGGATTTTTCGAGAGTCCAGAACAGTAATGAAAAGTAGGCATAGGTACGAACAATTTTTGTATACTTACGATTAAATTTTTGTAGACTTAGGATAAAAGAAAGAGATTTAGGATTAAAAGAAAGAAATTCTCGTTTAGAGAAAACCCAATTACAAGTATAGCGTAAATTATACAGCAAGAGAAGAATACGTTGGAATATTCGGGAAAATCGATTCCACGAGAATCACGGGCAGCAAAAATCGCAAGCATGCCAATTAAGGGTAGATATTACCCTTAGCTGCGTATACACGCATGGTCAGACAACAGTCGTCCCAGATTGGAAATCTGAAGCAGGAATTCGACGGGTAGCCGCGTCTGGAAACGTTGCGGTATCAAAGTGATCCCGCAACACCAATTAAGTCCCTTTCAAGGCAGATCGTAGGGATGGGTCAGCCAATAAAACAAAGTAAATCCGCGTCTGGTCTAATCTTATAGATAGAGAGGTACGCGGAGGGCGAAAGAGTTTTCTCGCCAGCACGTAAAGTAACGATTACCAGATATTCCTGAGATACGGCGGAAAGAGATTTTAACCCGGCCCACCGCAAATCCTGGATGTATCCCCTAATAATACTCAATTTTGCTGTGGATTAATAGCGGTTTACCCCCTCTTCCATCCCTTCGCAACCGAAAGCGTCTTCTACACGATCTATGACGCACGTTCCGAGACCTGAACTTCTATTATCTTGCCATGATTAAATATGTGCTAAATATTTCTAGCAGTATTTACAAATATAAAATTGTCATATTGCGCTATTCTGTAGTATATTAATCAATATCCGAAATATAGGCGATAGTTGTCATGGAAAAATTTGTGGAAATAAATATTTAAAAAGTTAGTAGCAATATGAACTTCAAGCGATGAGCGTTTACTATATTTACGTTATTAAATTCCTAGAATCTTTACTGTAACAAATATGCAGAATAAGTATATCCTTTTTTGAAACAGAGGTATGAAATACTTTTTAAGCTTGATATAAGCTTATTCTCTTATTCTATTGCTTCTTAAATAGACAACTAAATTCGTAATGTTATACCTATGCCTCTAGCGTGCAGGATAATCAAGACTTTTTCTTATTTTGACGAACACTGTACACTTTTAAACTTCGTGATCTTACCTGGTCGAATTCGTCTCTCTTTTAATTCTCTTTTAACATATTTGGATAACGGAAAACAGCACGCAACCAAGCGATAATGTATAAAACGTAAAGTTACTAAGGAGAAAAAAAAATGAAACACTGTCATTCTTGTTTTGTTCTCATAAAAATACTTTACCAAATAGCTGTTATCATTTCGATGTGAAGTTTTACGCGGAGGACAAAGTTCGACGAAAGTTCTTTTATTATCGACAGACAACGTTGCACGAGCGCGCGAGCACTCGCGGAAAAGTCGAAGTTTATGGTTGGAGGTAACGGGCCCCGGTGTACAGATTGTCGAATCGAGAAAGGACAACAGGGGGCAGCATGCTAATTTATAGCACCCTGGCGCTCCATTACGAATATTTATCCGCGGTGAGTTTAATCTAAACTTGGAGAGTCCTCCTCGCCTTGCCCCGCCGTCACCTTCCTCGTGCCACCCCCTTTTCGAGGGTGTCAGTCATCTTTCTCCATCCACCAGACTACGTCTACTTTCTCCTCCTTCAAGGAGAAATCCTCGCCACCTTAACGACGTATTGTCTCTGCGACTTATCAAAACAATTCGTTCAACTACTATTTCATGGCCTCCGTTGCGAGAACGTTGTTTCATCTGTCACTGATTAAACTAGCTTAGGATAAGATTCGTTCTCTGCGCCGTCGTCACAAGATTCGATTGGCAGCATTTTTCTCTCCCTTTTTTTTTATTCTAGATCATTAGTTGAACAGACAATCTTCGATTATATTTTGTAATTAATTACATTTGAATAAGAAAAGCGTTTGCGTTGCCTCAAATTTCGAACAATTATACTATTATTTTGTTTTGTAGGCGTATGAAGCGTTCTGTATGGTGTTTTTCTTTACGATGGCCTCCTGAAGTATTAACCGGTTTAATTTAATCATATCGTTTTAATGTATTTGTCTTTCAATCATTATTTAGTGCAGAATATTTCAAAACTTACCTAACGTACCTAATTATGGGAACTACGTGGGTATAATTTTAACTAATTAAATAAATCATAGAATTTATCCGAAAGAATTTACACGCGTTTAAAGTTGAGCTTAAGAATTAACGCGAATTTATAAGGGACATTTTGATATCGATATTCCGTAAGCAAGCGCGTAATATTCCTGGAACAAGATAATCTTCGGAAGAGAGAGGCGCACGTTAATTTCGGGGCGCAGGGCGTCCCTGTTATCTCCTTATTCCTTGCCACCCCATTTTTCCGAAACTCCTTTGCATATTAACAATATTGCTCTTCGAAGCGATGGAGCGGTTTTAGGATAAAAAATTATGAGGACAGACGGGCCCCTCGAGCTTCCTTTCTTTCCGTTTCTTCGGCCTGCGCCTGTATTTTTCTTCATCTTCTTCGACTCGCCGTTCACTATCCCCCTCTCGCTTTTTCTTTCGATCTTCTCGGTCTTTTTTACGATACTGCCAATTACACGCCTGTTTGAATTCACTATCCGACCGAGGCGAACACCCTGATATAAATTTTTATCGCTCGCTGCGGGGTTCTGCTCGCTGCACTTCCTGTTCTTGCTTTACGACACTCTTTCACTCCACAGTCGACGTTCATAACTCTTATTCCCGTTCGCTGTGAGTATCCACGAAATACAAAACATATGTAATCGTATAAAGCTTCTTGGAGTTGTCTACTTAAAGTTGGAAAGTGAATTCCTGATTGAGGACTAATCAGACCACGCAAATTGAGCTGCTAAATATTCCTTGTATTATTAACTGTTGTTTCCATTTTAATATGATTTCATTGTTTCCATTTTCTCTACTGATATCCTAATTGAGGCGAAGTTTAGATTAAAGACGTCTAAACTCAGTATGATTGGATCTTAGTTTAATGAATTGAAATTCTACTATACTTTAACCATTCTATGTATCGAATACCAATTTGATTCTTTAAAACCTTTCTAATTAACATTTTCGAATAATCCACGCATTAATCCGTGAAAAATTCCAAACAAAAAATTCTATTGACCGAAAGTACGATGATTATAAGGAAACTACTCTATTTACGCAGTCGATTGTTAAAAAAATTCCAGTAACATCAAAGAAACGAGTGTTTCCAGGAAAAACTGTTCAGTCGTCTACCGATTTTTCATCCATCGCGAGCGTTAGTCTCTTTAATGCAGCGGGAACCCCTCGAATATGAACAATAAATGTGACAAAGTACTCGCGGAAGGTTTTCGAGGGTGATATTACTCTGTAATAGATATTACGTGTCTACCTGCTCGCATATTAGGTTTTAATATAGAAGATACGAGCGGCGGCGCCGAATACTTTTTCCTTTGTGAAAAATTCACGTCGGCTGCAACTTTTAATAGTAATACTGTCGGTAGACACTTCGTCGAGCGTGCTGGATGTGCAAAAACGTGGAACGGGAACTGTCGAATGTGGAAAAGCTAACGCGATGTCTCCGATGGAACGTTAATATACGTAGTCGTAAGATTTGCCAACTTCAAACCGAGAACAATTTGTAAATATTAAAGAGAAGGTAAAGAAACAGATTAATGAAAATATTAATTTGAGCAAAGTACGTTATATTATAAGCTACGTTAATCTAAGTATATTATACAATGGAGAACGAAATAGTTTTTCATATAAAAATGAATTAAAATTACATATTACAACTTTTGTATGCTTATTCTTCGATAGTACACGAATATCATTTTTATACAAGAGATACATTAAGTTGCCCTAAACGTTTTTATATCCCAATAGACGTTTTCCAATGTTTTGTATTTCAATAGAACAAAATGGATCATACATAATTCAACAAAATAATGTAAAACAAAAAATGTATATTTATTATTTCCTTATAAAACAAAAGAAACTTTTGCGACAATTTTATACCTACTATATTTCTCTCAAAAACATTTGTCAATTTTATAAAAACTACAAGATATTCAATACGAACATATCTTTCACAGAGACCACAAAAGTATTTAAATAATAATTATTATATATAATTATTAATTTTATTATTAATAAATATTATTATATATATTATATGTAATTCAGTATTTAAATAATTACCAATTACACTAACAAGCAACAACATTCAGTAGGACTATCTTCAAAATTTAATAGACGTCTAAGATCACTATTCAACTTGTACACTAATTATTCTATAAATTTTTACTAAACATACGTCTTCAGTAAATGACTTATAATATCTATACAGATTTCCGAATTGGTTTCAAATTGTATCAATATAAAACCACCACATAGCTATTTCTCATGCTAGTGGTATTCTAAAATGTTTCATATAACACACACAACACGAAAGCAAAAGTTTTCTATAGTATTGAAATACGTTCGTTAGCCAATCTACGTACAATAATATTTATCCACTTCCTACGTATCCTTATACGGAACTAAAACCTGATGCTCCATTCTCTTTAAAGAAGAATTTCTAACGTGTCATTTTATCGATTGTGTATATTTCTAAAATTTCCATCGAGATTTACGCTTGGGGTAAAAAAATCCACATGGAGATCCCGGTGTAGCCCGGAATCGAAGCGCGAGCGGAGCAAAAGGGCGGTCGCCTGTGGCCTGGAACTTCAGTCGGTGTTTTTATTTACACCGCATTATTTACTTACCGTGCATCCTATGAACGAACGGCAGTATAAAGCGGTTGGAGGAGACTCGGGTATAAGCACACAAGCTGGTTCATTAGAGACATTTGAGCTCCTCGCGAGGATGGCAGCCTGAAACGGGTAGACGGGGTGGTTCAGGATGCAAGAGAGAACCGGGTGGCAACCGTGGGCTGGGTTTCAGGGGTCTCGCTGGGGTGGTTGGGTGGAAACAGACAAAATCAACAACGAGTAACGAGAACTCCGCGATATTAATCCACTCGTCGAGTTTTCAAACTTCCTACAAAGGCACCGCACCCCATATCCACCCACCCTCCATTCACCACCCCTCCACTAGCCTGCCAGCTTCACCTTTCTCTTGTAGTCTGCATGTTTGCGAACGAGACCATAATCAATATTTTATCGTTGCTTTGCGACAGATGCATCTCATTTAGGAGAAATTATTAGATATTTCTGTTAGCGATACTTTTTCGCGTACAGTCCTGTTTGCAAGCAGTAGGACACCTGCTCTCTTACAGAACGTGATGATTCTTCCAGATTGATGTATTGTAATTTAACAGAAAGAATAGTTTGTTTGGATGTAGTCGACATATTTTACACTTCGAAGTTCGCGTATGTGTATCGCTCGGGTGTCGAAACAGAAAGAAACAGAAAGTCGTTACGATACGATACGTAACAACATGCTTGTAACGACAACAGGTGTCGCGATTAAATCAAATTTCGCGTCTGTTGTAACATGTTAAATAAATGATCAGTTGGAATTTTGTATTTGTATCTATTTTAAATACAAAACCGCGGGAACTATTTGGAAGAATTTGACAAGGAAATAATGAATTAACAATGGTTGCAGTCTGTACAATTTCCTGGCTTGAGCGTCGTTGAACAAATTTTGGATGAATCAAGCACCTTCCTCTATAAAATTGCTTCCATCCTTAATATGGTCACTGTAGATTTCTTTCGATATCATAAACAAGAAATAAGATAAGATTCACGAGACCAGGAAGTACGATCGAAGAGATCGATCAATCAGAGGTCAATCAGTATAGTGTTAAACGAAGCTGTTTAAAACGTAGGTGAATAGTAGAGTTGTTTCGTGTCATTGACTTACACCACGATTAGTCATCGCAGTCAATTGACCCCAGATGATCGTATCGGATATTCTTGCACGGTCTCAGTGTCAATTATGGCACGCGCCAACGATTCATGCTGTTCGTGATCGGCTCGCGAACAGTCAGACCCGGTTACGTCATCATCGAATGGGCTTCAATCATTGAGAACGGCCGACTGATCATAAAGCGTTTTATTTTTAGTCGGTGTATTATTGGCAAGGATGTCACCGCGTGGACGCCAACAGTCGAATCGAAATTGGTGATAAATGAGGAACAGATGATGAACACCAGATGATAAATTAGGAATAACGTGCTACTTATATTAGTGGGCATCTACCAAGCTATTTACTTTTTAAATATTTATTTACATCATCTAAACTGCGCTCGCATTATTATTAACGATGGTCAGTACAGAAACATTTGTGTCTGTTTAATTTTAGTTACACACAATTTTAATTAAAAAATATTATATAATTAGTGTATTAAAAACAGTGGCAACCCCTTCCACGTTAAACTTTTATTTTAAAAGAGTACAGTAAATATTAAAATTGCTAAAAATTACTAAAAATTATACAGTCGATTTTTATTATTAATGCGGCTTTGTCTTCGGAATATCAGAGTATACCGCATGGAACGCTATTGCAAAAGTGCATACTTTTTTTCGCTTATAGCCGATCCAAGATTAATACAGAAATAAGCATTCTTCGGAAATAATCGATAAACGAGAGTGTGGAAACGGAAATCACGTTCCGCTGGTGGAAAAAAGCGAGGAAACTTTACGGCATCTTTCGCCAGGATTTGCGGAGAACGGCGGCCGGAGAAAATGGAAGGAACGCCGAATCGAATGCATTAAGATAATTAATTATAAAATTCACGAGAAAGGCGAGATGAAAACGGAGCGGAGCCGCAGCTTACAAAAATATGAAGGCAAATCGAATAAAGTCCCCGTCTACGTTTATTCTCTCTCCTCCGTTTACTCAGCCGACCGAAGACGTACATCGGAATTAAAATGTAGATTCAGCAAAATATTTTCGCGGCTGAGTAACCGTTGAAGTATGTTTCTTACGAATTATCATCGTTTTTTTTACATAAAGTAAAATTGCCAGGATCTAAAAATTCGCCGACCCTTCGTTTGTGCAATTCCTATCTGTGTGTTATTTCAGATTTTTTCGACGTTATCAAAGTGCGCAAGCTAGAAAAAGGTAATTAGGAAATAGTCTCTCGTAAATATTATAAAATTATAAATTAAAATGTTACAAAATTGTTCCTACGGAAGAAGAGAAATCAGTTTACATGTATCGTCACTCTTCGAACTCTCAAACCATTCTGTTTTTCCAATGTTCGTATTCTCGTAATTATCTAAATACGTCAACTTGAATAGGCTCGGTTATTATATTCAAGCAATTAGAAATTCGAATTCAACCATTTCCATTAATTTATTTCATATTAAAGTACATTAAGAAATATATCTATCTCGTCTTATTCTTTTTAAAGTGTGAGCGTGGTTGCGACACAAAGATGACCTCTTTAATTATTTACGAAAGGATTCCAGCCGTTTCACGATTCTTTCATTTAGGAGTGTGAATCAGAGTCAAGAATAGCTATGATCGTGATATTACCAATTGTATCGGTGAATCGTCATTTAATTCGGAGCGCATAGCGGACAACTTGTTCGTACTAATAACTTTACATTCTACAGCTGTCGCTGAACTTAATTAATCCATCCGCTTGAAGCGTGATCGTGGCAATTTTAATTGGTTACTCCTATATCGTACGACGTTACAACAGAGAATTGAAATTACCAAGGGTTATTCTTCTCGATTTGCAGATTTCTAATACCTTTAGGATTCCGTCTTTATAACAATTTTTCCATTGACACAACTGATCAATGTTTCCAAGAATTTTTCTTCTCGATATCTGAACCATAGTCATTTCAGACGTTTGGTATTTCGCCCCTATTATACCGTTTCACAGATTTATCATTTTTGTTAATATTAGTGGTATATTTGTTTTATTATGTACATTATACAATTTTTATACGAAGTAATTAATCTAATTAAAAACGTATTTTCCTATAATATCCTTCCATTCTCAGGTTAATTATCTACATCAGCTGATTTTTTTGTTTTAACTATCTACGTACTTTTGTAAAATATATTTTCTACTTCAATTATTTCATATCAATACTTTCAATGAACTTCCCGCGGCCACACAAAATCAGAACCTCCATCCTCAGTTGCCAGATTCCTCAAAGTTGGATCGTTGGTGAATTTCTTCTCGTCTGGCAAAGGGTTAATGCGTCCGATTGTGCTCTAAAAGGAAATCTTGAAATGCAATATTCTACAATATTCGCTGACGAGGGAACGATGGTATCTGAGAAAGAAAGGAAAGGAGAAAACGAGAGGAAGAAAGAGAGAGAGAAAGTCAGACTTTTACCACGACTCAATATTGGTACTCCGACATCGTCTTCCTATCTTCCATTTTCAGTCGATCTTCGTCCGTTCTTCGTCTTGGACCCATCTATTTCTTCCACTCAACGGGAGGAAGTTACTTGACAACTGTTATTTGCATTTCTATCCTATTGAAGAAAATATCTAATAAAGTTGGTGGGGAAACGCCGCCTCGAAGAAGAATACCGGTCCCACCCATCGCAACTTCGTCTTCAGCCACCCGTCAGAATTCATACTTTCAAGTCATATTCCACGAGTCGAACTGTGCTCCATGAAAGTTCGAATATCTCGATGGACGGCTGTTAGCTTAGAGCATGATTGTAGTTACAGCTTCTTCGAAGCGTTTCGCTCTACGATCGCAACGTTGGTAATTATTTAGCGAGCAGCTATGCTGTCGGTCTGAATTTCGGCAAATTTCAATTTTTCAAAAACCAAAGTTGCTATTTCATATGAAACACAAACAAATGAATACGAATGCACGGGGAACCGAGTAACGCTGTCCGATATTGATAAATTTATTTGGCTATCTCAGACTTCGTAAAATATATAACTTGTATTAAGTACTTTTTTGTCAGACTAAAATAATTTAAAAAATGGCTAAGAAACTGTTGAGTGATTTGAATTGTATTTGTATTCTATCTAAATGCATGTAACCAATGTTTCAGTATTAACCACACCTATTTTAACTAATACACTCTTGATTATCGTTCTTTCAGCATTCGGTCAATTTTGTTTAAATTTACATTTATTTAAGATTAGGTAACCGTTGGGAAAGTGCGCAACGAAAAAAATGATATGCTTGACACTTGGTTAACAAAGAAACGACGGAATTCATGAAACATACCTAACGTTCTCATAGTTTACAAATTAACGAAAGAAAGGAAAAGAACGGAGCCGCGAATAAAAAAACAGGTCGTTTCCTGTAAAAATTACAAAACGTGGACCAAACGGAATATCGATGGTCGCGTCGGGATGCATGAATTTAATATGACTTTTGATACACCCCCGGCGCGCGTTAACAGCCTCGAACGTGGCGAGTGATTCAGTGATTCGAATATCCGAAGGAAGCTCAGATGGGGTTGGTGTAAAAAGGTAAACGCGGCGATGATCGCGTCCGCATGAAATATGTATTTCAATATAGGTGGCGCCGATATATATTGTCGGTAGCCCGACAGGGCTGTGAAATTTTATGTCGCATTAAAGCCGCCAATATGTCTCCGGAGCGTGAGCATAAAAATTGTCGAACGTATTAACGCCCCGTTCTCGAACGATCCTCGCGCTCGCTCGCGTTCCGAGAACACGGATTTAATAAAGCTCCGTGAAGAAACGATTCGTCTTCCCGTACGCGACGATATTCAAAAGCTCTCCTCGATATATCGGCGATCATTAAAACCTGCATTAATGCCGCCAGATCGAATTGCTCCCCCTACCCTTTCTATAATGTTTTCTCCCTTCTATCGTTTATCGAGACGACGATGATTATAAATTCCTTAGGGACAGCCATAAATATATCGATATACCGGTATTAACGAATAGTTCGACGATATTACAGTTGCCGGATGGAAGGACTTGCAGTTGCATTTCTTTGCTTTCTTCATTTTTGAACGTAGTAAGCTTTAAATTAATTAGAAATAACGCTAAATAATTTCCCATTTTTTACGCTCCTTATTATATTTCTTTTAAGTCAATCTTTGTATATATGTACGCCTATTACTGTTTGAACTTTTTAAGATTACTATTAGCATTTGGTTGTTTCGCGACGAATATCTTCCTTTCCACAATTTTATTGTCTCTTGGTTTCGTCGATATTCCTATATTTAGCTTTCCATTGTATTTGTTGTTTGATCTCAAAAGAGATTCACTCTGTAAATTATAACATACAAGAGTGAGATTCAAATTTTGAACAGATCTCTCAAAGATTCTCCTTTATTTTTGCATAACTTCCTCAAATATCTTAAATAAAATAGCTGCTATATATTTCACTGTACACCGTCTAATTCTAATGTAATTCGGACCTTCGACTTTGAGGACTGTCTTCACCTCTAAGTACGGATTTTTACCAACAAAAAATAATACACGTCAAATGTTACGTATATTCTTCTAGAAACAAACAGCATAAAATATTACGTAAATTTCAGTAAACTCAACATATACAGATTGGAAACATTTCTTTCTAGAAAGAAAAGAACAAAGATTGCCTGGTGTCTTAACATTGCGTTTTAATTAAAGCAATAAGAGCAAGATAACCAGAGAAGCAGGGGAGAATGAACAAGGGATTCGTTACTATTTATTTCTAATTACCTTCGATTCTGTAATCCACTGGCCGGAAACAAACCAGGGATCCGGGGTTCCTCGATCCTTCTTGCCAGGCCGACTCGTAATCGAATAATTAAGCCGTTGATTGGAGCTTTATTACCCAATCCGCGAAGTGAGCTTTTATTGGTCCTCTCGAGCCGACCGTTGAGTATTTAAAAAGGGTGATTGCCTCTCTCGATTCGAGGGAAATCACCTGCGAGATTGGACGGTGCATAATGTATTATCCGGCACATCCCAATTTCTCGGTGCTTCATCGAACCGTGGAATATTTGCGACTTCACCGGCGGATAACGCGTTACTATACCATGAATCGTGGCGATCAAACGTAACGACTTCACCGAACGTTCCTATGTTCCTGCAAATGCGCGCCGAGCCCGGCAAGCAAGCTTGCCAGGGAAATCATTTCAATTGCGCGAATAATTTAAACGCGATGATGTAATACGTATATACGAATTCGAAACATTATTGCATGGTACTGAATTGAATATTGAAGATCTACTCATTGAATATTATGCGTGATTTATGATGTAGATACTGCACGTTTTTAGAATCTTCTAAAACTTGAAAATTCAAATTATTAAAATTGCCGATTGATCTCAAGATAATTCTTTCCTAGTTTGCGAGATAGATGGAAAATAGTACAATAAATTTCCAATATATTATTTTCCACTATTCATTAAAATATTATATCTTTGTAGGATTATTATAGGAATATTCATTCAACTTTTGTATTAATTCGAGAATATTCCTATCTCTTAATTGATGCGAGAAATGTGAGATTTTGCGGTTTAGTACAGCAGAATTTTAAGAATCAAGGCATCCAAGTGTGAGAGCTGCTCTTCAGGAAGACTTGTGACAAAGTTCGCTGCGCTTCTAGCAAAACATCGAAACACGCATTCTATAAAAACGCGGTTCACATCAAATGTCTCGATTTTACAAATTTCCAATCAATATAATCAATATAAATCTGCTCCATACGCATTTTAACAGACACGAAACAACCTGTGCGGATATCATCTTCTTCTACTCTCTAGACATCTTTATCCAGATTGAAAGATTCTACAAACCCCTGTATCTACGTAGAACACGAGTTCCAGGAACGTTCGCTTCCATTTCAAAGCTCGTTCGACAAAAGCATCGCGCAAAAGGAAAAAAGAATCACGCAATTAATAGCAGATCGTTTCACAGCGTTCTTCTGGATGGTATCCGATGGATAGGAAACGGAAGAGGGAAGAAGATCAGGAACGCGTTTTCAATAATTGTGCGATTTACCGGAAGAGATCGTAGGAACAGCCGCCGCGCCGCCACGAAGGGCTGCGTCGGTTTTGTATCGTGACAGAGGGTGGCCTCGATGGCGGCATTGATTTTGCAATGTAAAACATTTCAGCGCAGCCAGAAGGGTGGAGATCCGGACGGGCGATTTCTACGGCCGGGAACGAAAAGATATTGATGGTTACGGGGATTTGATGGCATATTGCTCGACTCTGGATCGCTCTGTGATGTCTTTGGTAACGCTTTCCGATGTCGGCGGCGCGGCTTGTCTGCCTTGTATTAAGAGCTGGGGTGGCCAAGACGATTTCAAAGTAATGCGTCACTGTCAAAAGCAGCGAGAGCCACGTCGATTTGCGCCCTCGCTTTCTCAATGCGCTCTTCGAATCGTTTCCAACGACGGACAATTGAATTGCACTGTATCGAACGATGTTCGGTGAAACGTGATATCGACGCGATGTACCGTGGCTCACGAAAGTATCCTTACACTTGTAGAAAGTCCTGTCGATATATTAAGACTAGTCCTATGAACATATTACGCGTGTTACACGAAGTATTTTAATATTTCGTACTGTAATTAAATCCGACTATCGCGATCACGTTAGTTAAATTTGAAATGAATCCGAAAATGTACAAAGAAGTTAAGAAATATTTATTACAAGTATACAGATTGCAAGAATCAGTAAAGTATTTGGGCGGTTAGTTATAAATTATTTTAGTAAGTCACGATATTTAGTGAGATCAGCTTCAGCGCTAATTGTACGTTTAATATTGCTACTGTGTGCTAATATTTTGTTATGTATGTGTTTGCAATAAATGCTTCTAACTTCTGTACATAGAATATCCATTTTATTACAGTGCTAATGAAATTTCAAAATTTTTTATAGGACTCGCACACACACAAGCGTTTTTTAAGATAAGTCTTCAAACACTTTTATGAGATAGCGTTTTGAATTTGAAAATTTCTTCGACGGTTTTTCCATAGAAACTAAACAAAATTATTGAAAATTCACTCTTCCTATATTTCTATTTGAAACATTCGACGTACCTATTGAGATTATAAAAAACATTTATGTAGATCCTCTTTTACATAAATTGAAGAAACAAAGATAGAGGTTGTATATAGAACAATTGAGAGAAGAAGGTAAAATCGATCCGCGATATTTTCCATCGAATCGATTGAAGTTGATTCGATGTAGGCGGAGGAGGAAAGGGCTTGGGGAATAAAAAGATGGACCGGAAGAACGACGATTCAAACGAATCGCTGGTCCGTGTCCGGTGGGTGACATTTCATTCTTGCACGACCAAGAGGGCATTGTCTTGCTTCCCTATCAGATTCCCTCCTTTCTCCGTCTTGACTCGTCCCCTCGAGACCGTACGATTACTTCCTTTTTGTTTTCATTTAATTACCGATGTCAAGGGGTTATAACCGTCCGTCCTCCCGGCTCCTCCTCGCGGTGTTCCGCTCACTTTTTCCCTTTCTTAACCTTCCTCCATTATTCCTTTATTTATTCCAATTATCTGCACGACGTGAATTTGTCATTGCCTTTAATTTCTTGCTCCCATCCATCGCTCTGCCCTTCCACTAGACGGAAATGTTTTTCGAAATCGCATCGTATACCAATGAAAGTAAACGTGGGAGTGTTCGATCGAACCCTCTGTAGCGAATTCGATTTTGTATTATTTTATGCCTTTATTACTGTACTACTGATATACTATATCTTTATCAATCGATCTATGTCAGATAGCATATCAATTAATGCTTTTTGGAATTCTAATTAAAGTCTTTAATTTAAAGGAAAGATTAAAAATCTGCGATCGATTATCTTGATTATGATTAATTTAGAACGCAGATGTTAGTTTTGTAGCCTTGCAAAATAATCTGCCAATTTTTCTCTGTTTGTTCTCGATAGAAAAAATCTCTCTGTGTGTACAATTTCAATATACTTAAATGGGAATGTTCTTTTGTATCGGATGCTAGTCAGCCGTTGTCACGTCGACCATTATGTCACCCCGTTTCACCCTTCTCATGTCTGTTCCATCATTTCCATCTTACCGCTGGATTTTTCTTGTGTCTTTTCATCGAGAATCGCGACAGCAGGCCTCCTTTGTCGAGGAGCAATGTAAACTGTGGAAACATCGAATATGCGGTCTGACAGTAAAAGATGTTAGTGCCGGAACCGAACCCCTCGTCGAAGAACCCTCGAATTCGAAGGCAGTTTCGCAATTTCGTAAATGGGCATTGTCAATATATCGAACAACATGGTGCGTCAATTGTGCTCAGGGCAATTTGTGTCGCTCTCGGTGTACTCTGAATGTTTGCGTTTATAAATATACATTTTCGTACATGTCCAGCGATATTAATGGCATTGGAAATGAAATTAATATATTCAGTCGCACAAGATAATAACAATATATATTTTTAATGAGCCATCTTTCTTTAGATATCATTTTGAATCAGCATTTTAAAAATAATATTCACAGCACGGTCTACCAAGAAAGTTATAAAAAATAAATCCCGATCGATGGCAAATTGCTTGGACAAATAAAATAATGCAAAATCGATATAGAAGATTGCGCCCACTTAAGATTGTTTCATTCATATTGTTATTTGTAATATGATAAAAAGTTCAGTCGTTCGAAATTCACATAGATCTTATTTTAGTTATATTCACTTTTCGGTAATTTTAACAGGACCTACTTTCCCATGACAGCGAAGAACAAGGAGAGAAAGAGAAACAGAGAGCTGATACTTTGAGCGCCTTTCAGTTGATTAAAAAACAAAAAGGAGGAAAGAAAAGAACAAAAATAAAAGTAGACTGCATGAAAGCGAACAGAGATTGTCAGATCACACGAACCAACGTGTCGAACCTTTGGAAACGCGTCGTCCCAAGGAAAAAAAGCCAGCGTGCACGAATGCAAATGGAATGGAGAAAGGGGTTGGTCCATCGCGAATAAAAGATAAAAAAGAAATGAAAACGAAAGCTTGCGTCGTCGGGTTTGGCGTCGTCTCACGTATGTGCGTTCAAAGTTTCCATTCCTACCCACTCCTTCGGTTTCTCTCACCCCCTGAAAGCTCAACAGCTTCGATATCAATATTCTAAAAACACCCTTTGTTATGTTCCATAGTTTAAAAAAGCATTACACTCGTAATGCGTGTTCACGTGGCTGCAGGACCGTTTGTAGTTTGCCAATCCAATCTTAACATCATCCAACAGGTACACAAGTATCAAGTAACTGTCTATAAAGTAGATTCGATCTCTAGAAATGCCATTTCCTAAAATTCTGGTTAATACACCTGGACCGTAATCGCACCTTTTCTTAAACTGTTAATATAGTGACATTATGTATAATTTGGCAAATTTCTGCGACTTTATTGTGAGAATATATATTTGAATGTACAATATATGCGAAGATACGGAAGAAAATTTTGCATTGGATTTGTACTAAGTCTTTTTGTTTACTATCGGCGATGGGTATTACAAAATGAAAATATGTCGTGTAATGAAAATTTCCAGACAAGAAGGAACGTGTCATTTTACACGGTGTTCTCGCTATCGTGAGTTACTTGCGAATTTCTCTCTTCAGTTTTCGCGTCTACCCTCCGATGTTACATCTTCGCCAACAAGGGGTGACGTTCGTGTAAACCGCGTGTACAGCCGTTCACCGACACCTGTTTAGTCCCTATGGACAATTGTATACATGCATACCGAAAGCTGTTGATTTATCGTTATAGACGTACTTCATATAAATTCGATGCATATACAAATCTCTTTCACGTCGATACTATAAGCTGCAAGAAGAATGTAGTTTACAATATTTTAAATAGAAAAATCGGGGAAGGAGTTTTGGTTATAGATTTCTAATAATATTTCACTACATACTGTATCAGTTTATGGGAGAGATAACTGTGTTGAGACATGAATATTCAGCAGATTATGTTCCGAAGATTCAATTCCAACGATCTTGACAAACTTTTAATATACTCCGAACACCTTGTACAAAAAGAATTCTATGAGATAAAAATAATAAACTTCGCGTATTTCAATCTTTTCGTGATAAAAAAAAGGCAAGAGAAAGACAGAAACCTTTTTCTACGAAAAATGATATAGAAAATAAAATCTATTGCAACAACTAATTCCATACTATTTACATTATTTTATTTATTTATATGATACATTCAGAACACACGCAAACAAAGTTTTCTCTTTTTCCAGCAACACGCCCTGTGTACGAATAAAAACGTTCGCGAGTCCTTCAAACAAAATTTAGAGCTCCATCATCGATCGGGGTCTAATTATGAACATGCGCGATATCCATATACCGCCTTTGTTTCTGCGGATCTGTTTCGTCTGACGCGATATTAAAACGAATAACGAGCTCCGGACCGGCGCGGCGGCTCCGTTGGATACTATCTAGGAAAACGATACGAGGAAATTTTAACATTCGCCCCCGTACATACGACTCGCGCGATAGCGAGTGGAACATGTGTGAGGAGGTTTTTTTCCACCTTTTGGCCGGGAGAATAATTAAAGGCACAAAAGAGTACGCCTAGCGAATTACTCGGCCGCTGCACCGCCCAGCTACCACGATTGGACGGTTATTCTCATTCCGAGATTCTCCTTGAACGCGAGGTCCACGTCAGACGCGGAAACGTTCAAAGGGTTTTCGCGGAGCGGCAGGAAAAAACTAATTAACTTTTCGGAATAATTAAGATAAGACCGTTGGAGATTCGGCCGAAAGCTCGCCTCTCTGCCCGGCTGCTGCACCCCGTTTTCCTCTTTATTCTTCTCACGCGAGAATAGCCCGAATCGAGCAGGCAACGCAGCTACCTCCACGAACGGTGATCGGTCGATTAAAACGTTTGCATAAGAACGAACGACTCGTTTTAGTTCGATGAGATCGTGCTAGGCGAGAGATCCGAAAGAATCGTTTAACATTTCATTTAGATATTCTCCATGGCTGAACGTTTCTCTTCTTATGGAATTTCAAAGATTCAAGGAGATATCTGCTGTGTTGAACGGACCGTATTAATCGTTTGCGCGGTGAATGTTTTTTAATAATAGGATCGATGGAAGAGTTTGGAACCCTTTCTGTTCAGTGAAGCTTTTTGAAATTGAAAGTTTCGAAAGGAGAGGATATTTGCTTTATTTTAATGTAAAGGTAAAATATTTGGAAACCATTTTCCTTCAGTTCTACCTAAATTAGGAAATCTTTATAGTATTATTCTCCTTTTTTCTTTTAATTTTATCTATGGAATTAAAACAAGGCATCGATTTATTATTCTATTGAAATATTACTGGAAGAACAGTGCACGATATAAAATTACAAATATCAAAGATCAAGATACTATGATCGTTAACGTCAAAATACTTCAAGTCCCTATAACCATACCAATTTTTGAAACTATGTTGAAATATACTTTAGAAGTATGTTGTCAAGACTCTAAAGAGCGAAAAATATAACAATCGATATTTCGTGTAAAATATCTTAAACGCGGCTTATTGTCGTTCGTGTTAATGTTGAGATATTTCCAGATAAATCGACGTTCCGTTTTAGCTGCAGTGAAAAAGAGCAGCAAAGAGGAAGAAGTTCAGAAATAATATAACAGTTCCTACAGGGCGGAAATGGTATGATTAAAATATTGGATCTGCACGTAAAGGAAAGGGGCGGTGAAGTGTTCAAGTAAGAAAGTCTAGCGCGAATTTCAATAAAGGGTGCCATTACCGACTGGTAGGATTTGCCGACGAGCAATTAAAGATATTGCTATTGACCAACTCTCGATGAAGTTAAATTAAAGTGAAATCAAAGTTTCTCTGCCGGCAATGGTCGGCAAGGTTTTATTTTATAACTGTTGAATAAAAAGTCATGAAAAATCTATGAAACTTGTGAAACGCGATTCCACGATAATTTTAATCACTCTATTGATTTTTTATAACATGGTGACGATTCTTCTGTTTCCTATGTCCACAGTTGAACGAAGAATATGTTTTATCGATTTATATGAAGGCAAAGAAAGCTTTAATCGTTTCTAAATTATTCAAAATGCTTCGATTAATAAATTGCTGTTGGAATTCCTAGTTTTCTATTCTACGATAAAACCAAGCGTAGTTCTAGCCGATTTGGACGAAACAATTACTTGCAAATACAATATAATACAACGCTGAAGTTGACAGTTAGTCGATCTTGACTCTCTATAAAAACTTTCACTCTGAAAATAGGAATTTTGAAGGCTCGACTCGACTCGAGAAGCTCTAACAGATAAAAATTCACGACGATTCTGTATCTCGTATTTCAAGAACGATATAAAAAATTCTCAAAGTAAGTACGAAAATCAGTACTTAAATACCCAGATACTAACACCAAGATTAATGCGAGTCATGATAACTATTCATTTCCATGAAACTCCAATCTACGTCAAGTATGCTATCGTATTATCAGAAGAAAATAAAGGATCGATACACCTTAGAATGTAAAGAATCTTGCAACACGGTTTTACAGAAGACGAAGACGTGTTGGGAGGTTGTAGTTCCGTGTCGGAGCCGCTAACGCTGAAGCTCGGCCCTCCGTTGATAATTAGCAAGCAAGCTGAACGTAGGACTGATAATTTTCAACAATGGTTCATTACCGTCGTTTAAATGTGCACGACAAGTGCATTCGAGTGGTTGAGCCTGGCGGCGCGGCCCGTACACCGTCGTCGGAAGTCTGGTAGCTGCCTATCTGGCTATTTCCATACATCTTTCATTGTGTTCTTTGTCGCGCCGAACTATAGATTCGCGGACTGACATTTTTATGGTGGAACAATGGGGGCGAGGCTAATGCCGACGACAAGGAGAAAAAGTGGAGGAAGTTTATGTGAGCGAGAAAGAGAGGATCTATTGCTGTTCGGATGGAAGGAAAGGTAGATGACAGTATAGATAAAGACAAAATGGAAAAACGATGAACGAAGGAAAGAAAGAGAGAGAGAGAGAGAGATTGGATGGTTCGGAGGAGAGGGGAAGGAGGGAGAAAGAGAGAGAGAGGGAGAGCTGGTTCGACGTCAACCAGAGCATCGTTATCCGAGTAAATAGGCTGCCACTGTCGTCGACGGCCCCCGACGGCCTCCGAACACAATCCACGATTCGTATTGTTGTACTTTATTCCCCGAGTGGTCGAGGACCGCTACGAGGACGAAGTACGAATGTCTACAATCCTCTGCAACCGGTAACCTGCCTCAATCTCCGCGTCACCGACGACAGAACGAGAAACTACCTTAAATCCTCCGAGGAACCGGAATTGATAATTCCGCGGTTGAAAGCTTGCGACTCTCCTCGACGCTGCGAGTAAATCGTTGCCCCGGGATCCCTGCGTCCTGCCGCACGTTCTGCTTTTTCTTCGAATTTTGTCCTTATTTGCGGTTGGGGAATTGAAGATCCAATCAATGTTGGCAAGATAAGATACGCTGTTGGAAAATAATTAGTCCATTGAGTAAGAAATGATATTTGGGTCAATTATCGGAGTCGTTCAACATTTTATTGTTATTTTATATGGACAATGTTTTTGACAATCGATAACAAGTACTATAAAAGTATTCATATTTGATTAGTTGTCTTCTTTTCAAATAATCTCGTTCTGAGACAGGTACGACGAAGTAGAATTAATTAAGTGAAAATAAAAATAATTTGGAAAGTAAGTTATTGTGGTATTTCTACTAATTGCTCGTTGTGTACTGTACGATCGAATATTTGTACGAATCTTTGAAAACTCCAGCAGAAACAGAGATTCAGACGTCTATAGCGAAGCAAAGGAGGAAAGAAACGAAAATCGACGAAGCAACGTGGCGCTCTTTGCATTTCGTAAATAAATAATTAGAATCTCCCTTCAGCATCAGCGCTGCCTTTCTTTTTTTCGTCCTCCTTTTCCAATCTTCGTCTTCTCGGCTGGTGAATGGCAGTGATTGGCAGTTAATGACGACGCTTCACGGACTACCCTCTACACCTCTGATATCCAGCGTCCCCGTTGGGACAAGTGTCCCGAGTAATTTCTATCGAGTCACTCGTGATTTTATTCTCAAGCATCGCTTCACGAAAACACGGCCAATTTCGACCTCGTTGTCCTTCCAGAAATCAATCGAAAACGACAGTGTAAGATTGAACCATCACCGATGCTGATTGCTGATATTGTTAAGTGCTAACGCTATGCTATACGATACAAATGGGCTAATGTCTTATATTGCAAAGCAATAATTTTTTTCTCCAGTAAATTTTCCAGATTTCTGTTTCGCATTTTTTTCTTTCTGTTAGAAATGCAATATGATGCATTAATAACATAAATAAATTCAAAAATGTATGTACTGCAAATATTCAAATGGATGACGAAATTAAAATATACTTGAATCGAGTAAAAATTACTGAAGTCAAGACTCTAATCTTTTTCCTGGAAAATGTGTAACACAAAAGTACGTTGTACCGTAAGTCTGTTATTCTCTTGTAAAAGACCCAAGGAGCTTCACGAATTACACTTTTAAAAAATGTACCCATTTCCTTAGCCGTGTATTATCTGCCATGTAAAACATGTAATGTTACACGACATTTCGTATCACGAGATTTTCAGCAGATCTTCTACGATACACAGAAACGCAAAGATAGTGCAGGCGTTCAAACGTCTAAAACTGCGTTGCTCCGAGCACTGGCTGGCACTGCCTGTTTCTATTTACTTGCTTTTACACAGAGATCCTCATTCAGATCAAATCCTTCCAAAGTCTATTCGCACATTCGTACCTAATTCATGTAATCTCGCCGTGAAATTTCTTTTGACAGTCCGATTAAAAAATCTGATCTCAGAAATTATAGGTTTATGCTGTACCGAAGACAATTGAATCCACGTAAGGGTAGCAACAGTGAAATGAGAACCGCTACCACCCTTAATGGCGCTGCGGTGCATCGCTTATATTAGCAACGAACGTACATAGTTAGCTTTAATAACGAGTATTATTGATTATAATATCGCATGATTGGTGCAATCACGTCACATTGCACGTATCAATGCGTGACATGCAACCGGCGTTTGAAGCAACCGATATGCGGAAACAGGGGTAGTAAAACTGCTCGTAACTCGACGACTCTATGCTTACGCAGAATTGACAATAATTGTTAATAGATAATAGAAATAATCGAATAGCGATTAATTTATGATTTCAATCTCATCATTGATTGTGAAAATATTTTTTACTATCTACCATCCACTTGTACTATCTACCTTTCCTTTGCGCTTTCGTGTGTGTCATTTTTCTCTGTTTTTTTAAACAAGAATGTATAAATCATTCATAAGAATAGGAGAGGTAAAAATAAAATAATGGAGCTGTTTGAAAATTTGGATGATATTTCTTCGTATTTTCGGTATCGAAGGAAATAGAAGCAGTTAAAGAAGAGGAGGATAAAAGAAACAGAAGAGTATGGAAGCGAGAAAGCTAGAAAGCGAATGTGACGCCTTCGCAATCGTCGTCCACTCGAAAGATAGACGGGCTTCCAATAGCTTTCATGCAGCCACTAATGGTCGCCTGTGAGCTGATAGGTTGGCAAGAGACACAGAAAGACTGGGAATATGGATCAAAAGACGGGGGCAAAGAGAAAGAGAGATAGGAATAATAAAGAAGGATAGATGTACGCACGAGATACAAAGGGATTTCTCTTTCTCTCGTCTCTTCTTTCTATCAGCTGCCTCGAAGAGATCAGAGCAGACAGAAGGATAATGCTATAAGTCTTTGTTGCACGAACATCTCTTTGTATACGTGACCGTATTGTGCAGCTGGTGTCCCAATCTCGTGAAAGGAATCAAAGTGTGTGCGAGGAAGAAGGCAATTGGCTTGCTATATCATAAAACGCCACCTCAAAATCGCTGCATTATGCGATATTTTATTTTTGATCGCATATTGTAAAAAAAAAATTACACGTATCTGATGTACATCTTGTTAAACCTTCGCGGTTTGTAATTACTTTTAAAGCTCACTTCAACAAGACCGAATTACATCGAAAGTAGAAAATAAAGTGGAAAACGCAGGAAGAGTAAAATAGAATGTAAGAGAGCAAAAATGTAAAATGTATATAGGAAATCGTAATTTAATTAGTATAAAATAGAATCACGAATAAACCATGATAATGAACTTTCTTGCTATATTGTGATATAAAAAATTGTAAAATATCATAGGTATAATATATGCATAATTGTACTAATGATAAATACTGAAAGAAACCTGTAGCATACGCTTCAATTAGTATTAAGTTTCACTTCATAATGCTGCACATTAAAAACATCTCACGTATGTTTCTAACAACATACACTACCATTTAAAAGTTTACGAATATATCTACGTTATTCTGTACTTGTAAGAAAAATTTTGTCTCTCACTGCATTCTACATGCTTAAACATTTCTTTACATTCGTCACATATGCAACAAAACTTTATTCCGATTATCATCTATACAGTAATGACTAACGAAAATGAGACGATGATCGCTAATTTTTAGAGGGTAGCATATATTGACAAAATAATTTGAATGACGTCGTACGTGATTATTTATCACTTCGCTGAATTACTTATTGGACTGTCACACATAGAAAGAAGAGAGCATCGATGATAGAATGTTAGCAGATAGGGACAGAAAGCAAGGGAGTGTCTTCCGTGGGGTGCAAGAAGTACGTGACAATAGCCAAAGATATTCGATGGCGAAAAAGTATAAGCTTAATCCTGCTGCGACAGCGATAGAAATATGGAACCATATTGTCTCCATATATCATTCAAGGTTTCTTCGACGTGTCCTCCAACCATACTCTGCCACCTTCCTTCGGAGTGTGTCAGACTTAGTCGAGGATATAAGTGGATAATACCTCCTATTATTGCGGGGAAAAAGTATCTCCGCGAGGAAAGCTCCGAATGCATCTCACCGGGAAAACATCGGTGACTTTCTTCCATGGATCATTAAACTCCTGAGGGTTCATCTTTTCTATTTCTCAGCGAGAAATCATTAGATTTTACACTTCCAGTGAAACACAGAAACATCATTTACGTTTCACAACAATCGATGGACATAGAATTATAGCACAGAAACGATGTTAACCAGTCACTTAACTTGGATATCAATCAGAAATTCTTTTTAGAATTCTAGAAGTTATAAGTTTCAATCAATCTCGCGTCTCACGAAGCGTAGTAAATACAAATTATTAGATGATAAAGAAAGGAATCTCTGAGTTCATAAATCATTCTCTACAAACTATCAATACCAGGAATCGATTACAGGTGCCATTTTTCTCACCCAACAATTTCCCTCAATTAGATAAATTTCCTAGGGCAAAAACATTTCCCGAAACCCTTTCTTTCCTCGGAATACGAGCGAAAAATCGGAAGGGTTCTGTAACGACAATTCAAAGTGTATTGGATCGCGAATCTCGGTGCGTCGAAGAGAGTAAATTAGACTCGCGACTGTGGTTGCGCGTAGCAGCGATAACACGCGCCAGTTTGTCGCAACAAACGTGCGCACAGAGGTTGGAAAGCGCGCGGTTCTCGCTCTCATTGACCGAATCTTAATTATTTGCAATTTTACGGACGGAGAATATAATTATAATACGAGCAAAGCTTCGCGTCGCCTAAGGGTTGCAGGATTTGCACCGTAGTTACCTGCCACCCCCTCCGCCCCCAACCGACCCTGACTCGTTTGCTGTCCCCTTTCTCCTACCCCGTTTGCCAGCCAACCCCCAACCCCCTTCCTGGCCCCCTTGCTCCGTGCTCTCTAGCTTGCACTCAAACGTTCTCTCTTTTCTCCGTCCCTCTTTCTCCTGCATCGTCAACGACCCTCCTCAGGACCGGCGGCGTACTTGCCACAAGCATTTCATCAGAAGCGCCGTGTAGTTCCACAGACCACTTAACTCATAAATGAGGGATTATTTCATCGTGTAATCGCGTATGGGCCAAAAAGCATTACAATTAACGCTAACCAACTCCGCGGCGACGCCGTCTACCCGCGGCGGCACCGCGACGTCAAATGGAAATGTGCCGCGGGGTTAACGTCAACGGAGACCAAGGCTCTCTCTCTCTGTCTCTCTTTCCTCTCTTTCTCTATGAGAGTTGCCTCTTTGCAGCGCGCCGAGAATCGAGATGTTCAAATGGATTCGTCGTTACGCGGAATTACACGCCAGTAAATCAATCGTAATGGTCCGCGACGCGACCACGAGAGAAGGTTCGGACAACGATTACTTTTGGAACTTGCGTGATTTCTTGTTGCGAGATCGCGAATATTCATGGATATCTTGCGCGTTTCTTTTTACAAGCAGGGTGAAGGAACTTTGGCTAATACGAAGTATAAAAGTACAGTTGAATGGAATATGACAAAAAGTTTACATAGTTTACTTAGTAATTAATTAGATCCAAACAGATCTCTTATCGTTTAATAATACTTCGATACTATGAAAGTGAAATGTGTATAGAACCTGATAATCGAATGTTTTATTAGAAAGCAAGAGCATGTGGCAATATTTTTCGCATACATACAGCATAGAAAATACAAGATTCTTAATGAAATAGTCAAAAGCATCTTTCTTCCACCAGTCAAAATTTCCACCATCGACCATAAATGCATTACATGTATGAAATATTCCCTCGTTCAGATCAACAACCAGAAGCTAGGCGAAACGAAATCCGTTCAATCTTCCTCCAGGATATTGGAATCTATATCGTACACGCTCACAGCTGCTACTACACACATTCAGGTATAGACAGGTATCCAGAAAGAACAGTCAAGTATACGCGAATCGACTAAAGGGTGTATGATTGATCGCACCATGGCATGCCAGATAATGCAATTTTATTTCATTTGATTCCGTGGAGGTAATTGCTATTTTGGCGGGTCTGCCGCGCCGAACAGCCAACGCGGAGTGATGTATTGGCTCGACTCGTTGCTTCACGTCGTCTCTTTTTCCCTTCGCGCACTTACTTCCTTTCTCCGATTTCTATTTCTCCTCGTTGCTCGTTTCCCTTCCTATCTCTCGTCGATCCATTTGCCCGATGTATTAACTCGGAGTAGGATTATTGCACCGAGGGTGGCAAACGGCAGATCAATCAGGTAAAGGAACACGAAAGACAACGAAATCGTCCTTATCCTCGGAAAGATCCTGCAAGTTGATAAATCACGAGGTTCCTCGAGTTACGACACTCGATTCTAAGACTGGCTTAGATTATAGATAGGTACTTCGTTTCTTGGAACGTTTTGGGATGGTAAGCAGAAGATAAGAAACAGTTTCGAAATTTAACGGTGTTTGTGCTTGAATATCGTATCAAAGACTCTTGAAATAAAATTATTAATGGTAATATACCGGATCGAATTTCGTAACTCGTTATAATCCCGTACAATTCGAAAAATATTTGAAACATTAATAATAGGGCTTTCAAGGATAATCGTTCAGTTGAGTATTTAATAGTCGAATATCCGATTATTATACAATTTCTTGGGCAAGAAATAAATCAAAAAATTGTTCTTCGCATCTCGCGAAACATTCCATACATATGTATATCGTAATACCTAGTTTCAAACAAAGTTGGCGTTTGTATACGCCGATTTCTACGTGCCGTTGCAAAACACGCACAATCGCCCCATCGTAGATAGTAACTTATTATCAATGTTCCAACGAAAATTGCCAGGAACGCGCAAACATGTCTTAGGCTGTTTTTAGAAACAGCGAGAAAGGCGGAGAGAAAGAGAAACACGAGGGAGGCCTGTGTTTCAAGCAACGCGATAAGTTCGTACCGCCCCAGAGGAGTGGCATGATTATTACTATTGCTATTATTGTTGCGGTTACATCGACCACGATCACTCAAACTCGTTAAAACTTTCGGCATTAGTACCGACTTCAGCCTGCATTCCACCCTCCTTTCCGTGCACTTTCAGCAACCTCTACCGCCACCCCCAACTCCCGACAGACTCTATCGGCCACGCACGCCCCACATACACCTGATCAGCCGACGAATGGAAACTTGCTTCGCGATTTCTCGCGTTGAAAGACTTGTGCAACCGTATCTCGCGCTTTCGTAAATAGAAAAGATAACTGGCTCTCCCTCTGAAAGCGTTCGCCGTATCGTGCCCGACGTACTTATCGTTTCGCCGCCGTATACCGAGCTTCCACTATTTTGCTTTAACGATTTCCATTTTCCATTGCTCGAAGAAGGTGCTCGTGCCTCTAATCGATTACCTGCCCTTTGTGCGACTTTACAACACCTTTTAACAAACGAGACTGTATGTGATCTTACTGATATTTGTTAAGCGTGGCGGTATGAATGGATATAAAAAACAAAATTATTAATTGAAGAACTGAATGTTGAGATACTTGGAAGTTTGGATTTTTCATATGTAAAATACGTAGGATTGTTTCACGTAATCGTTGTCCTGAGGTTATAAGCATGTGTTTCGAGTTTACAAAAAAACATGGGCTAAAGATTCAACATTGGAAGTCATCTTTTATCGATATTATCATCTCTGACGCAAGATCTGATAGAAGCGACCACTAAGATACAAAATTTGCAAAAGAAATCCAGATAAAGACTATATAAAAGACCAATCTATCATATAATACACCTTGGACGAAATGACTTTTAAACGCGCATTGTAATTTTCGAAAATTTCTATAAAAAATTATTACTCTACGTAATCCTACGATTACCCAACGAGTTGTAGAAACTTTTAAAGTTAACTCACGTTCTTCGAAAGATGTTAACTGAACCAATCGCACCGGGAGTATTTCAAAAATAAAAATGGCCTGACAGCTCGATCGCAAGCCGTATATTCGCTTAGGAGCCGGCTCGCCTCGTAATTCCAGGTTTCGGCCAGATATATTGAACGTACATCCAATTCTTTGGCCGTTGTTCTCAGAGGACGGTGCTCGTAAACAGCCGAGCCTCGGCGGAACCATGAAGTATGAGGCTGGCGTGCGAACGTTAGAAAGTATCTAGGAATACGAAATTAATCGCCTGTTTCTCGTCTACGCTCGTGTGCTCGTGTATCTCTAACACAAATACGCGTACCTGTACAGGCACACAGATGTACGGAAAGAACGGTTTGCCCGCAAAGAGCCGTAGGGCGTTACGTGGAGTGGAAGCCGCGAGCTCATAGGAAGAAATGGCGATATAAAAATAGATATGAGCCGATGGTGGTTGGTGGGTAGGTGGTGGAAAGAAGTGAGACGAAGGTTCGTGCAAAAAGACACGAGTAACAGGGTGGAAAGGAGAGGAGAAGAGAAGGGAACACACCGGGGAATGTATGGAGATTTGGAGTCATGCGATTCAACTATAAAACTCGGCGAGTTTTGCAGCTGGCGAGGCGTCGTACCCACCACCCTCTACGCGCCCCTTCACCCCCTTTCGCCGTACCGCTCACCCCTTTCCTTTTCACCGTTCCACAGTTATTTACGGTTTGATTCGCCTTATCTTCTGTACCACCTCCCCCTGCCACCCCCTGCCGTTCCATTCTCTCGTTCCTCTCCTCGACTTTTATACGCCCCGAAATACCCGAAGGAAGATAGCCGGAACGTTGCTCGGGACACTGCACGCGTCTTTCCACTGACCTATTAATTGCCACCAATTCTGGATTTTATTGCGAAACACAAATTATAAAAATGCGTGATTGTTAAAGATAGAAGAAAAACTTTCTCCAACTTTCGACTCGTCGTGCATATGGCATCTGCACAAATGAAGTTAATTACGTTATCAATTTCGTACAGCATCAGCGCATTATAAAATCCAAGGATGCGCCTGAAAGTTGCAAACGCAATCGCGCAATGCACGTTGAAACATTCATTCAACCAGTAATTTATACGACAGTGGAAACAGGACCACCGTCAAGTCCTAAGTAGATCTGGATAATACATCAAAGCAGCGTGTCCATGGAGTTAATCAGAGCGTGGTTGTACCACGTAAACGTTGAACGGGTGCTTCGCGCGATTTATCCGGTCTATTGAAACGCTGACCTTTCACCGATCCTTGCAAGGACGATTCAACTGGTCATCCAAGAGGACACAGTGTTCGTAGGGCGAAACACAGCGTTAACGGGGCTTTGAGGATCAGACTGACTTGCAGTAGTATCCCGCGAACCAAGACGGTTGTCCAAATGTCGGGAATAAACGATAAACAGCCGAGAATAGGAGAACATCAGAGGGAAGCTCTCGTATCTAGCCGTAAGCTCAATAGCGTTTCTAAGACGCCGAGAGTCCTTCTAGCCTTCAGCAGATATATTCATGTATACTCACTGTGTAATTGAATGCATACACACCGCTCGCTCATCCGCACACCGACGCTCGATACATACACAGAACGATCGTACTCGTCGTATAAACGCGTTTTGCCGGTTGGATCCGGCCGGATCTCAATCTTACCTCGAAATGTAATTACGCTCAATGGACAGACGGTATTCCCGGTGACAGATAAAATTATATCGAATGGAATGGAATTTCACTGCATTGTCACTACGTCCAGATCCTCGTCGCTGATATCGTAAGAGAAACGTGCAAACGTAAAAAGAAAAACGAGAAAGGATTTACTTAAGTAGCGGTTAAAGAAAATGGTAAGTTTAGTCTAAATCTTCGACTACGGAGAAAAAAGTGGCAAAGCTAATCAATAAGTTAATCGACAAGCGATTTTCGCATCTCAAACTCGATAAAATAATATTGCTCATTAACGACAGCAATATTGAAAGAATTAAAAGCATTAAAAATGTTGTCCCTAGCAAGCAGTAGTTTTGTTATCAGTTACGTTCGAAAGCATATGCGGCGAATAAATATTTATAGACGCTTGAAACTAGCACCTTCTGGTCTCAAGGTATTAAACTTCGGTTCGAAAACGAAGCGGTTTCTTGAGATCTATGCGATCCCGGTTTGAAGTGGAAAGATGAAGGTAGTGACTGAGTGCGAGGGAAGGAGATAGAAGAGAATGGGAGCTGCTTGGCACAAACGTTTTCGCTATCAGTTGGCTCTGGCAGCGAAGCCTATCCATCCATACTACAATGCAGAGATATTAATTATGAGATATTACGATAAGACCTGAACAATACACCCGTATTGAATGAGATATCCTCCTACCGTTCCGTCGCACGGAAGAGAGTGTCTTACCGCCCTCTTCAACGCCACCGGAGGAACACACACCGAACGCGTCCGACATACATCCTTCGTGCTTCTGCCTGGACGGCTGATAAGTGACTCCATGCACTATGGCCGATTATAGATTTCCCGAGATCGTTTAAACAGAATACGCCACCCTAACGCTGCGTTTGACGCACTTACGTTAGAAATATTAATTGCCGGCTGGCGATCGAAATGACGCGCAACACTCATCGTTCCTTCGTTTCCTATATCAAATTTGAACTTAGTAGTTCTCTCCATAATCATTTATGTTGTTTTTATTTACTGAATATTTTATTCATTTGTATTTATTTTTTAAAATGGTTGCCCCAGAGAGGAATAAGAAATTGTGATCTGATTTCTGTGGTTTGGGTCTATCGAAAGATTCAAAGCACGAGGATTCAAAGTATGGAAGTAATAGATTATCATGTAGCAGCGTTTAAAAATGAATTGAAAACACCAAAAGTAGATAGACCACCAAAACCAGGATACCTTTAATAAAAAAATGTTTTATATATAGGGCATAACGAAATTTATGCATTGATGGATTAAGTGTGTTGAAAGCCAAGAATACTGTATTGAAAACCAACGTAAAAATACGTTAATGCTTCACAAATTTTACCATTTTTATCGGAAATATTTGTCTATTAAGCAATTCTTCCAGTAATTCTTCAAACATAAATTACCACTAAAACATTAACACAGCGAAAGTTATAAACGATATCTACTCTCAATCTTCGGAAACTCTTACGATTTGTGTAATCGCATAAACACAGAAATATTAGAAATTATTAATAAATGTAACTAGAGTATCATATTGTAACGTCGTATCGCTTGCGTAAAGAATATTTGCAGGTTCGTACTAATCCACCCTTAAATTCTCTAATCCGAATACATTTAGAACCTCTTAAAACAACCCCCACGCTGCCGCCTCGAAAGGCGATTTCGAGGCTTACCTTTACGATAGATAGCGGGGATACTCACTGGCGAAATTACGAAACGGATCGATGGCTCGCCGTGGTAAAGGGTTCGTGATTACGCGGGGTTCGGGATAAGGACGCACTTTGGTTCCTTTTACGACCTCTTCTACTGTGGATTTACGACTTATCGCGCGGTGGAGACCGTTCGCGATCATCCATAGGACGGCTCTTCGAGACTCGAGATTCCCGGACACGATACGATGATGCGGTTCGTTGTGCCATGAAACCTTTCACATGAACCGACCATGCATCTTGTTCCATTTGTTCAATCACCACAGAATTGTTCTATAACGTCTCTTATTGTTGGCAAACCGTAGATTATATTATCAGCGAGACGCGGCAGTAAAACTTGCATCCGCTTCGTTCTCCTAATATTCCAACGTTGAAAATGTGTCTTTCACTGAACTGATAATGCGTACCATACTGATGTCAACTGCATACTATTAAACTTCGATAGTGTCTATTCCTCAATTGGTATTTCTTCTCAATCCAGTCATTTAATGGAAAATTTGTTGTACCGTATCTTATCTAGCCTATAGTTGTTTGTAATGTATTGTTTATTAGTATGTAGATTTATAAATTTAATTTGTATGATATTTCGTATTACGAGCACGCGCGCGTTCTTTCAGATCTACCGTGACAGCTTACGTTTTCTTCTCCTTAAGTAAATAAATAAATAAATAAATAATGCTTTTAAAATCCTTACCTTATTCTCTTTTCCTATAGATATAGTATTGGTTTCACTGGTTACTGCGAGCCAAGAAGTTATTCTAAATATAATGTCTGTGTGTGCTCAAATTAATGTATGATACAGTTTTATAAAAGGTTATAAATCTGGAGAAGATATTGCCATTGATATTATAACTGAAAAGAATATTTCCACAACTTTATGATTCCTCGAGAAACTATTCATTTTCTTCATTCGTTTCTGGAATTCTTGCATTTCAGTAATTTTTGTGAAAGACCAACCAAGTGTCAGTAGAATGAGACCATACTCGGCAAAGAGTCAGACAAGACGAGAATCATCTTCTACTTTGAGCAGTTTTAAAGTCGTTTCTTCTATGTAGTTATCAAATACTTTATCAACTGTCAATGTAATATATTTAATAAATTAAAAAAAGACTAGAAAATCAATTAAAAATATTGAATGTCAATATTATTTTTTAAAGATTCTGGATATTCATAATTTGGTTTACATTTTCTAAAAGCAGGGGAACATTCCAATATTTCGAGTGAATCTTTCTTCTTGAAATTCTGAAAATTGTCATCAATTTACGAAGGGGTGACACCCGCTTTAATATTTAGGAACCCACGAATGCTCTACATTCCTTGGTACTGCTGGGGTCGAGCGGAGCTGATCGTGTTCTTCTTGTCATTCCCAATCGAGCTCTGTTTTCTCGACTATGGAACCAGTCGAATTCCTAAGACACGGAATACGTGGCCATTTTCAACCCCGATCCAATCGCAGCCAGGCAAACCCTCGTCTAACAGAGAACTTCGAATTCTTCTAACCGTCTCTCGGATTCCAAGCTTCTATTACTGATTGTTGTTTTTCTCGAAGATAAACAAAAATCTTCGTAATTACTCGACGACATTTTTAACGATATTTTGCAATAAATTTTTATGACATAGCCAACGTAGTATACAATTATTTTTATTACATAATATTTAAATCGAGATGACTAGTGGCGATTTCCACGAGAAATTCTAATTCCTTCGACCGCCATTCAAATTCCACGGTCTATTGAAAATACCACTTTGACAGAACTGGACACTCGAATACAATATCAGCAAACCAGCCACCGAGTTCTTCTTTCTCTGGCATTTAAAGTGAATAGCACGGATGCCAGGCACCGATCCTCGGATCCTAGCATGTATTTCGATTTTCAAGTAGCAATCGGTTGTTCAAAGCTTTCCATATTAAAGTTGACTTGACTAAAACAGCTTAACAAGAAAGCTAATTCTATAATCTATAGTACGTAAAGTTTGAAACTGCAACTCTGTGCATTAATCCTTTACTTATCAAATGTTTTTTCTTACGTGGCAAATATCTTCTAAATTAAAGTAACATTTCAATAAATTTCAATAAATCAACAATAATGATAATACATCATCTCTGACTATTTTCATTGTCATTAATAAAAATGAAAACAATGGAGAAATTGATAAAATCGTTCGAGATAACTCATCCTGGCAAGGATAGGTTCTATCAGACGAAAAGATCGAAAGCTACAGCAGCTGCAGCCAGGATAACAGAAACTGAACAGGCAGGAGGTATCGCAATACTAGGAATTCGGATTCGACAGTAGTAAACCAGTACTAAATCTTGAACAATCAAACGTCCATTGTTTGCCTAGCTCTGTCAGTCGACGGAATACCAATTCTCCGGTACCCGGTGTTGGTATACACGTGGAGGCGCGGTTGCGCGCGGATACGCGCACCATACGAACCCCAAATCTCGCACGTACATACTACACGGCCAACTCTCGAGGACACGTATACATAGGTAACGTTATATGGTGCGTCTCCAACTTCTCTACGACCACACCACGCGTAAGCATAGCACGTGGTGCGATCACAATGGAGAATTTCACTGCTTTTGATTTGAAGGGAAACAATGGAGGCAGACGCTACTTACTTGCGCAGTTATTTCGGCAACCCTGCCGCTTATAATCTTCGCAGATTACCGTGAACAGGGGAATCGTTGCGGTTTTACCGTCGATGTGTTTCGTTCGACTTCAGACCGACACATCGCTATCTCCACGATCGACGATTTTATATTTTTGATCGTCCGCATTTCTCCTCGTTATTCGATTTTTCAAAGTTTTATCTTTTATTAGATTCGATGAAGTATGAGATCAAAGAGATATTTAAGAAATTAAATCTGTTCAGTATTATGAGGACAGTCTTGGATAATAATTTATCTAGCAATCTATTTGTTTGAATTGACGAGTTACAAGCTGTAGATCGTTGACTTTTCTCTCACAATTTTTCAATTTCATGGGAAATAGGTTCACGTTCTTCTTATCAAACTTGTTACTGTACCGCAAGAGAATTTCCACTAGTAATATTGGTTCAATTGCGCTAGAAAACCACAGGAGGTGGAGAAATCTTAAACTGAAATATTTTTATTCGAGGAAATATCTCTTCTACGACGCCGTATTCTTATAAATAGCTATGGCAATGAATTGTTGTCAGAGGAACTTTAATTAAAAATGAACCTCTAAATATGATTTGGTCGGAAACTGACAAAGTCTGTGATAGAATCCATCCTCTCAGAATCCAAACCGATGATCCAATCTTTCCTGATTTTATCCAGGTATTTAATTAGTTCAAAGCACTCCAGAAAATAAGAAATACATATACGTTTATAATATTTATCTATCACAATGTGATGGAATAAAGTACCGTAAATTCGAAAATAAATCCTAAAAAATTAATGTTAAAAATTAACATAGTCCGCCTTTCTGCATTTTTCTTAATCTTCGAAGTCTACCAAGAATTATCAAACCTATTGCTATATCTATACTAAATTACCAAAATATTCCAGGTCAAATTACCCAACTATTAAAACTATCGAGTACAAGATAAAATAACGAACACCACGAGCCATGGCAACATCAACAGAGCAGAATCGATAACGTTCCCTTTTACTTTTCGGGAAACGATCTAACTCTCAAACCCGCGGAAATCAGGTTCGCGGGTCGCAGTAGCACACTCGAGGCCGGCCTTTGTCTCGTTTCGGAACTGGCACAGCGGGCAAGAAAAGGAGAAACGAAGAGAGAAGCCTGGTGTACGAGGGAGAGTGAGGGGGTGGTAGGTAGGAGAAAGAGCGGGGGAGGCTATTACGTAGACGTAATTCAAAAGCGGGAACGTATGCTTCATTTATTAAAGAGATTGCCTCGAAAGATTGCTGTTTCGCGCATGGCTACGTCTCTGGTGCTGGCTCGGCTCCCTTCAGCCACGGCCGCTGGTTTCTACACAGCCGTCATCATTATTGTGTCGGTGCCGCTGCAGCAGGCATTCGAATTACGCCGCGTTTATATTCAATTTGTTTCTAGAAATTACAATTTGTCCGGAATTGGCGCAAGACGATGCGGCAGGAATCGCGAACAGCCTCTTTCCGCGTACCTCGCGACGGTTGACACAATCGTCCTTTCCCACTGGATCGCTTTTTGTCGCTTGATTTTCATCGGAGAAAATAACCTCGGACAAATAAAACTAGTTATCGAGTTTCGTTTTACGATATTCGTATTGCGTGTACACTGATTCGTGAAAATATTCGAACACTTGTAGAAACCTTTCACGAATATATTACGGGCGTTGTAGGAAACAGTTTGAAATTTCATTAGCGATGAAACCCAATTATCATGGTTATATTGACAGAGCTCGAAACGAATTTGAAAATGTACATGAAAGCTACAAGACAGAACAAACCTGTCGCAAACGAAATAATAATAATAATCCCAGAGTTCCTAATAAGTTCCTAATGATTTTTTCAATTTGTCCTAGTTTCTGCATAGTTATATACATGGTGAAGAATTGGACGAGAGTAATGTAATTTGAACGACAAATAATAAAAGAATTTATAAATTAAATTTTACAGATAATACCGGTGAATAGTATTTCATAAGAATGTAATTGAAATTGATTTTGCAACAATGACTGTGTAAAAGTTGTTGAAAATGAACGTAGAATTAATACGACATATTATCCTGTAGATATGAAAGGTATTACGACTGAGCCGCGTCACTGAGCACAAATTATAAACCCTCGAACTGGGATAAGCTGCACGGAGACCGGTAACCACCTTGGCAAACGTCAGAGCTGCTATTACCCAGCAATTTGGGATCATTCGCAAGACATCAGAAGAACTGAGAATATACTTAGTTAACGTGCACGAATAAACATAATCAGACGTGGGTCTCGAGGCCACTTGAGCGAACACTCGGATCCGGCTACCCTTGCGTGAAAAAGGGGGAAGAACAGCGAGCAAACGCAACATCGGTCTCGTTACAAGTCGAGGGGATGGTAAAAGATACTCCGGTTCTTTCGATTACACATTGCGTGCATACAGATATCGCATGTGCTTAATTCAAGTATGCCATGCCGCGAAACGGGAAACTGAAAAAAAAAAGATTCAGATTGCACTCAAACCTCTCGTCCAACCGATACGATTCGGCGGCAACGGTAAAATATCAAATAATTACCAGCAGTCATTTCGTTTCGTGATCCGCTACGCGCAAGGAAATATACGAACACGCGCAATATCTCTATGAAAATTCTGTTGCCCGGGACAGATTAAAAAAGTTTCAATTCGTGAATGAGAGGTTCCATTGAGCCGGCGCCGTTTGACGTAATAAAAGGTCATCCGCCTCTAAATTGCCGTAATTAAAAATAAATTCTCAACTTTTTTACTCCGCCGGGAAACCCTTGGCCACAATTTTCACCGGATGTCCGCGGGATTTTACTATCGATCTCTCTGACACTTTCAAACAGGGCTATATGTATACACCCTTATTCTCGGTGAAACCGTTCGAGTCAGCCCGGTGTCGTATCTTACCACGCGTTCATCCCGTTCTTTTAAATAGGAACTTGCGAAATATTCATGGACGATATTCAAGCCCCATTCAAATACTCGTCTCGCACACACGCCCGTCTACACGCATATTCGACCATCTTTACACATACTTGAGCACACGTATATATACTATACACACATGTACGGTTCGCGCGTAGCCACCCCTCCGCCCACGAGACTCGACCGAGGCGAGGGTGTATTTAGGTTGGCGTACGTTCAGATAGACAGGAAAGGAGGGAGAGAAAGGCCGGAACGGCGTAGGGGTAAGGTGGTGTATAGGGGTGGAAGAGGTGGTGGGAGTCACGTTAACGCGGTATCCGCGGGTTTCGCGCTCTGCCCCATCATAAAAGAGCCCCCACCGTCTCTGAGCATCGGTGTATCTTTAGAAATATTGGTTAGATTTACATATTTTACCGTAAAGGGAAGTACCCGGGGCGAAGTAAAGGAGGATCGGTGTTTGGCGGAAGACGCGAGGAGGGAGTGGGTGTCGGCGATAGCGGCGGTGGCCGCACCGGTGGATACTGGGAGGAGTTAGATGGGAATCCAGCGGAGTTGCTTGAATGCGGGTGGCTTCAGAGATGCTAAATATTAATACCTACTAGTGTTCCTTTTATGCTCTGTCTACCCCACTCCCAACCCCTATCGCTCTTTTCCACCGAGCACCCGCCACAGCCACCCCTCGCACGTAGATACGCGCGCGTACACGCTTTCTCTCTGTATCTCTTTCACAGAGAGTGTCTTCCCTTCTCTTTTACGGGTGCTCCACGCCGCATATCGTTGTCTCTTTGGACGCTGGCGAGCTGCCGCCCGCGCGTTTTGCAGACGTTTGCCTCCGGCTTCTCATTCGATGGTCCGTTTTCACGGCATCGTTCCGCAGTAATAACGAATTCGCGCACTCGATAATACAAAAGCTCCACCGACAATTTATCCTGCTGCTAAGGGGTTGCTTTTAGTTTTGTGCCCGCTTAGACCGCGTTTCCTTCGCCAATTCCTTTAGAGAAACCAGCTTTCTAGCAATTTAGCGTGGCTCGATTTTGCGAATGTCGAATTGTAGATAATTACAATCGCGACGTATATTTTGGAAGATGACGAGTCTAATGCAATGCACGTTGAATTATAAGTATAAACACGATAGTGACTGTCGACTAAAATTATTCAAATACTAAAACGATTTGCTAATTAATTATGGTTGATATATTATTGAAGTAATTTAATAATTAATTATAGCTGATTTAAAAGTTTGAAGAAAAACACGGTACTGCATCTGATCCTCCGTATGTATTTCGATGCAATCAAAGAACACGTTGAAGACGGCGAAAGCTGTTGAATCACCCGTTATATGTAGCTGACTTCAATAACGTGTCCTCATGCACGAAGGAACACAGTATGCGCCAATAGAATCTCCATATTGACAGCAATTACTTTTTCCCCGTGTCCGTCTGCGGCAATAACCGTTCTCAACCAAGGGTGATAACGGGCAAAAGGCAATCGGCAGCAGGTTTGTCTCTTTTTCAGCAGGCGAAGGGATGATTTAAAAAGGCGATTGCAACAAGTCACCCCCGCGTTTACAAAGGATGTACGAGTCGCGTCGAAACGCGACGCCCTGCGCGCGATTCAATTAATAAAATTCATCCGAATGCGTCCATTAATTTTTTTTCTTCGTTCACTGGGCCGGGAGAGAGAGAGCAGAGCAAAGAAGGGTGAAGGGGGTAAAAGGGTTTCGCGGGTCGAGTCGAGCGGTAGTCACGTCGTTTAAAGGAACTGTGTTGGGAGAGGAGAGGGTGGAAGTGGGTTGGAAGAGCTGCCAGTTTCAGGGGGTGGGTACAAATAAGGCGGGTCTTCAGACCTCGAGTATAAATAAAAAACGAACGAACGAATAAATATCCAACAAGGAGCGACAAGTCGAGTGGCGGCGGTTCCTGCCTCATTCCAACCTTCTTTCCCTCCTCCTCTTACGAAAAAGGGCTCGACAGCGACGACGACGGCCCCAGGGCCGAGAGAAGAAAGAGCCACACCGCAAAAGAACGTTTTAATTAATATTATTCACTTCTTAACTAACGATCAAAAGAGAGTGTGCCGGATGCTAAAGCTTTCCGAAGGAAATGGTTAAGTAAAGAGCTTCTGAATCTTCTTAGTCTCCCGCGTACACACCTATGAACTCGGTATGCACGAGTGTGCCCTTTGACGATGATTTTCAAGTGGTTTCTTCTTAGTTAAAATAAGGATATCGTTTTGTTTTTCACTTATCTCAGATACTTTTCATCTCTTTCCACACCTTGCCCTCATTCTGTAGGTGTAGCGTTCTCTATTCCTCAGCACGGCTATCCGCTAATTCTACTTAACCGTGGCGTTTAAAACTGGCTAACCGAATTAATTATAGTTTCTTGTGGTCCAGTTTCTTTGGATCTTTAATCGAACAGAGATTTGATTAAAGATTACATTGGTCGTGAATACTATTTAGATGTTTTATTTCCAACGGTAAAAAGCTTAGAGGAACAACAATCGATGCTATAGAATTTCCAAAGACCATTGTCAAGAATATAACTGAATCAAGCTTCCAGCATATATTCGAAAAATGGTGAGAGAAGTATGCTCGAACGGATGGATAGGGAATAATAATAAATCCGAAGTATAACAGCCCCCATCGTAAATTATTAAATTGCAAATTGAATGTTCGATCTCATGGGCGAGCGGAATGATCGACCTATTGTATTATAGGTCAATTCCGAAGGAAATAAAACTGACGGTGCAACAATACCAGAAGCCAATCAGGCTCTGATACAGGCAACTGCAATATGTAGTCGTGAAACAATGACGGGACAACCGGCGCGGTTACCCATTTGAAAACAAAATAAAAACTGTTTCGAAATATCTATTATGTTCGGATGCAACTCTTCATGCCGAATTGTCTCGTGTAAAATCGAATCAGCCGCTGCACGAGTGCGTTCACAGGAGAAAATTCAATCCGCGAGGAAGCAATTTCCCGAGCACCGGTCCGCTGCATCAATTTGCGCGAGACGCCGTCTACTTGACAAACGATCAAATTCTCTATGCAAAGAAATCTACGAGGGATATTCGTTCGCTGCGCCACTTTCTTCTTTTTCCTCTCTTTCTCTCCACACCCTCCGCCCTCTTTCGACTCAAAAGCGTTCGCGATACTTTCCACCGTTGCGAATACATTTATACACAACGACGTGTTCGCTTCGCGTCATCTCGTATCCTACGGGATATTATAATGGCGTGCGCAACGGAAACCGACAGATGATACATGAAGACGTCAAACGCGACGTTTCGCGGCAACGTTTCGCCAAATGTAGCCTTTTCAAGCTCATCCTAATACGATCATCGTAAAAAGCGAGTCCTTGGTTGAAGATGAGGGTAAAGCAAAATGACATTCGACGTTAGATTTAGGTGTTCGAGTACTGAACTTACGTACATATAATTTTGTTATTATTGCTACCACGACAAGAATATTTTGTACATTGCAAAGAATATAAATTATTATCTTGACCTTTTACTGTGTTTAATAAAATCACGAGAAGAAAGATTACGTACTATTACAAGTGCCTTTCACATAGTGCGATGATCTTTTATAACCACAAAGAGTCCGAATCTCGAAATGTCAAAGGGTGAGAACCATTTCTCAAATGTTTGTAATCACACGAAAGTAATTTTAGATGGCAAAATTGGATAAATCTAAACTTACTTAGTCAATAAACGACAATCTACAAATATTCATGGATACTCCTCTTCACACGAATGTCACACTTTTACATCAAGATATTAATTCCACAATAAAAAGCATAAATTTATTCATAAGCATTCGGCATTGTAAAAATCTTCCAAGCGACAATTTGCTTTCCTCGTTCCCTCCAACGAAGTTGCTTCTTCCGTGATTCAATTTTGATCGGCAGGAAATCGCAATGAACGCGATAACTGGAGTCTGGCAGGCCGAGGGTGGGAAAACCGAAAGGAAGAACGAGGCAAACAGCCAAGGGTTGGTGGACTCCTTTCATGGAGGTTGAACTGATTTTCCACTCGTGGGATATTCAATAAGGCAACGGTGAAAGGAAAAGCCTAAAGGAGACGAAGGGAGGACGGGGACGCGTTAGACACGCAACAGTCGAAGGCAAAAGATGAGAAGATAAGCCGATGAGTACATACGAAAGGAGCGTGCGTGTAAGCGTGATGGGAGCAAAGCCAGAAATCACCAGGCGATGTGTGTATCCAACCAACCCAACCACTCCCTATCGACTACACTAACCATGTGTATCTTCGTATATCCTCGAGTACCGCGAAGGGGTCTACAGTTGCTCAAGAGGTTTATACAGCGACTGTCTTGTCCGGAGCCCTCCTTCGTTAATCGATCAAATTTTATTTACAATTACTTCACGATTGTTCTTTCTGTTTGAAATTTTTTTTTTTAAATTAGATCAATACTTTCGAAGTTGGTATTGTAATCTTTAACACTTTAAACCAAAGATTTATCCTATGGCGCCATACAAAATCCTATCTTCCTATATTGAGAATTTTATTATTCCGAATATAATTATTCTTTGGACACGCAAATCTTTTGCTTTGCGACTATTTACACAAAAAGATAACGTTATTTGATATAAAATTCTATTTATACAAACAATTTTCGTTGCACGAAAGAACTCAAAGATTCTTTAAGGTTCTCGACACGGAAAAGTTCAACAATTCGAGAAGTCGGAAGAGCGACAAGAGGCCAGTCGTTATTGAACTATTGCAAAAGTCACAGGCAGCCGCCGTTTCCGGACTAGCTTTCTTTCTCCGTGTTTCGAGAGCATCATCAAGCGCTAAAGATGAAAGGTAGGAAGCGCATAAAAGCTATTCCCAAATGCCAAGCAGCCGCGATGTCGTCGTCGGGAGCAGCAGCGTCAAGGCTGAAAGGCTTCGTCGCCAGCACTCGTCGGTGTACAAGCCACGGTCAGCGCTCGTATCAGCATCTACTTCTCGTCACTGCACCGAAACACGATGCAACCTGACGGGTGGACGTGCAAGAAGCGCACACACGCTATCCTATGCAGTCAATAGATAATACCGCGGGAGTCGAGAGTTCTGTGAATGCCTGGCCCGAAGATCAAACAGCAACCTAAACCGCTGTTTGTTTTTCATCACACCCCTGATCTCTTATGCAACCCCCGTTTTATTCAGAATTTAGGTTAGGCTGGCCCGATATGTACATATATACATATACGCACATAGGCTCACGTCGTTCATAGGTGCATCCATGTATAGGTACATATCGACTCGTTTCGCCTCCACGAACCTGCAACATCTTCCGTTTTCCTTTTACCAGCTATTCTCGTCTATCTTTTTCTCCCTTTCTTCTACAATGACTGTTCTATTATCCTGTTTCTCTCTCTCCGTCTCGTTTTCTGCTTCATGTTCTCGTTCCATCGTTTCGATCTTTCTTTTTCCGCACACCACCTTCTCTACTTCTTCTCGCTGTTCCAGAACTATCCTGGGATACATCGAAAGTCACTCATACACGTGTACGCGTACACGTGCTTCCACACATGACTGCAGTACCGATTCACCTTTGGGAGTTCCTGTAAAACAAACGCACACACGGTTGCGCCGGTGACACGAGTATATGGGATGTGTCTCGAAGGTACTGTCGTTGCAAATTACTTTGTCTCGCCTGCCTGCGGATGGCAACTTCAATTGGATTCAGGTGCGTGCAAAGAAATTCTGCCGATTTCTTGTCAACTCGGAACAGCTCGTGTTTCGACGTATAGTTTCAACGAGCAAAGTTTAATAGCGTCCCGATGAAGCTTGTTTTATGTTTGGCGAAAATCGAGTGCTCTGATAACCGTTCTATTGAACACCAGGTATGTAAGTTGAAAATACCTCGATCTTCGTCTCAATTTTATCTGAATCTTTCAGCCAAGTAGAATTAGCTGTTACACCTATCTTTATTATCGCTAGAAATCTTCACGTGACTTCATATTTTCCTACGAACACAATTGAAACTGTAATAAAAACTTGTCTCACCCCTAAATACGATAACGAGTACTTTACTTCGTGCACACTTTGCATATTTTTACATACATATTGCGTACAGCCTAACCATTGTTGCACACTTAAATTTCCCATAAACGCATAATCATCCACTTATCATTCTACATAACCACAGGTTTGGCAAATTTCTGACTTTGATCCGAGAATAAATCGAGGAAGCTCGCGATCCCGATTCACGGTGGCGCCTCGCGGAAAGAGTTATTCTCGCGCTTCGAAGCCTGTGGGGCTCACAGCTTTCCGCGTTATTCCCATACAGACGAAGTATCCGAGAGCATTATCTTCGTGCATAATGCATACACACCGGCAGCAGAAGCAACCTCCCCCATTTACTGCGGGTCTGGATTCTCCGCGGCCAGAGGAGAACGGGGTTTTGCCGCGTTCCCTTTTCCTCTCGCTTTTTCTCCATCCCAAGTATTTCATGTTATTTTATTGTGTTGCGACTCAATAGTAGCTTCCCTCTACCCTACCTGCTGTCCTCGTTACACGTAACGCTCTTTCTCCCTCTCCCTCTCTGTCTCTCGCTTTCGTTCTCTTCACGCGCGAGAGAGGACATACCGAAACGTATGATGGCGCACGAGCTGCACATATGCGCGGGAGGATCATACCTCCGCGGTGGAATCGCCAAGGAGTCGAGGGACGGGCGGGGTAGGGGTGCATGCAAATACAGCGAGTACTTAGCATTAAGTATTCAGCGCAAGGGGATCACGTATTATCGCCGACTCCCTCTACGCCATACGTTTATTTATTGCTACCCCGTATCTCGCGGTGAAAAACACCGCTTATTCCCTTCCCAGCTAATGTTCCCATCTTTCCTGAAGCTCGTCCAATTCCTCCTTTCTCTGTCGATCGATATCTGCGTACGTTTCTTACGAGATCGTAGACCGATGTTACACACGGAGCGAAGAAGAGAGATCATGTGAGATGCTTTTTGCTGTGCCTCGGTAGATCTAGAAACACTTTACTTTTAGCGTGCTTTTAGCGTAATTCTCGATGTGTGTGGCTGAACATAGGATAAGATTATAACGCTAGCGAAAACTACAGTTTACTGCCACATTAATAAAGTATAGAACCGAGTATCCTGTATTTGCAAAAAAAGAAAAAACACTAAATAGGAGTTCTATACTTGTACGATACGATCTTGATTATCTTCAAACGGTTAATTAGAATGATTTCGCGCAGTTATTAAATCATGATATGTATTAACCGGATTCACGAATTTTCCTTTTACTCAGAGATCTTTATAAACAACTATTCCGTAAAATGGATAGGTACCTTTATGGTTGGAAAACTGCCTCAGGAGGAAATACCTCTGGCAATCTGAAAACATGCCATTACGTTTGAAACTTATTGTACAACTTATTTTCGACAATTTTCTTCCATCGAAATGTTATGAAATGTTAACGCGCTTCGAAGATCGAACAAGATTTTACCCCTATTAAATTCGAAAAGTTTACACCGTGAAATAAGTATTTCTTACAGGAAGCGGTGAAGAAAACAAGAAAAGAATTTAGAACCGAGGAAACCAACCCAGAAGGAGAAAGAAGGAGAAAGAGGTACGGTGTACGGGTTCGGTGCGGCGTTTCCGAGAACAGCGAAGTGAAAAAGGGATGAAGGAAGAAAGGCAGAGCTTGTTTCGCAAACAGTTAGGAAACAGCTAACGCCGAGGATAAAGTGGTATCGGAACGAGACGATCGTCGAACAGATGCCGGGCCATAAAACAACCGCTTCCTCTTTTCCACCCCCTATCGCTCTATCCACCCCTGCGGAGCAAGCCAACTAGCGTTTCTCCTAATGGGTCAAGACAAACTGCGCCCCCGCCGTTCAGTGTTTAGTGTCTGGCTGCAGGGGTTGCTCAGAGAATTTCTTCCAATACCCATTATCTCGAAACTTCGTCTTTCTCCCCACTCTCCAATCTCCGTTACCGTATTTCTCTTGGATTCTTTTATTTCGCCGATGCTCCTCGAATGCACGTCGAATCACGATAAGAAGGAAACCTTGTTTTTTCATTGTACAGTCAAAAGTACGAGTAGAACCGAAGAAATGCAGCCTGGATTTGTATCGTGTATGTGTAGGTAGCTTCAGGATTTTGGAGATATAAGTTAAGAATAAAATTTCTAATAAAATATTCGATAAAGCCTTGATTACACGAACTTTGATTTATTAAGAGTTATTTGTATATTTGTGCATGGATGGTATATTAGCAGGGAAAATTCTTCTTAATATTTCATTTGTTTCGTGAAATCAGTACAATGGAATATCATTTATTAAGTCGTTTTTTCGTTGATATCCAATGTTACGATTATACAAATATTTTTTAATTATTTAGAATCTATGTAATATTACATTCTGAGTATCCCGAGTGTGCATTCTCCTTCCATTCTTCGAGTAATTTTCGCTTTATGCGTGTCACGATTTTTAATATATCCTGTGTACTTTTTTTTCAATCCGTTCGTGAAAAATTTTGATCAGATGTCGCAAGTAAATGTTGAATTTTACATATCGATATCGATTATGACAACCAGGGCAAATCCATTATTTATTAACGAGGAAAAGGGTACTCAACGAAATTATAATTCGAAATCAAGTGATTGTGACGCAGAGGCAACGCCGTGCATAATTCGGCCTTCCCCCTTTACCCTTCCGCCGGTCTTTTCAAATCCTCGACGCTACGCTCAGCCATCCCTTTGTTCCTCTTTCTCACACTCCGCTGTTCGCTGTTTTCTTCCATATCCCTCAGCGCGTAGGTATACATCGAAGGAACACACCGAGCCAAAATGTATCGGGCTTCTGCATATATGAATAATATTGTGAATGCTAATACGCAAGATATATCGAACATCTGCGAGGACCGCGAGCCCAAAATCCCTTTCCTCCCACCTTGATTACGGGAATCTGTAACTTCGTTAACAAATCCGACCTCCACTTGTCGCCCGTCACATGGCTCACGAATTTGAATTAATCGATCTCGATGTTCATCGTTGTCCTTCTTACGCTTCGCGATTCCCGCGAACCTAACGAAATTAATACAAGAACTATCAGAATGATTGAAATCGGCCACTTGATAATCACGTGGGGAAATTTTATATTTTGCTACAAATTTCATACTTTGGTTATTGGTAGCAGTGGTGGTCGATGATGATTCAGATTTTAAAAAGAAACGTTTCTCTACAATGAATGCGAATGCTAAATTTACGTAGTTTTCAAAGCAACGAAAGCACCGCGCATCTTCTTCATCGCCCATTAAAAGTCGACACCATCGCCAATTTCGCTGGAAGTGTACAATAACGCAACGCTATAATACTACAGAACAAAAGTACTTTCTCTCCAATAAATCCTTGAGTGTCCCGACAAACTTGCAACGTTAGGCTGGGCAACGAATAATTACGAATAATTGAAGAATCCAGAAATTTGTCAAAGCTTCAACTACACGGGCTATAATCATAAAGAATAGAAGTATTTTCTAATAAATCCGTGGATGTTCCCACAAATTTCCAACGTTAGGATGAACAGTTTTTCCAGACCAAAGTTCTCCAGACCAAAATGATGGACAACTTAAAAATTTGTCGAAGCTTCCCAATTACACGTGTCAGAACAACAAAGAATAGAATATTTTCTAATAAATCTTTGAATGTTCTCACAGACTTCCAACTTGTTAGTATAAACAATTTCTCCAGACGAAAGTCTATTTTGCTAATGCTAGCAGACATAAAAATTGTTCAAAGCTTCCCAATTACACTGGCTGAGGATCGGATATGCATTACCACGCAACTCTTTCATCGCGCACCAAAAATCGTCATCGTCTCGCCGGGACTGAGAATGCGCGCGAGAACGCAGCCCCATAATGATAGAGGTGAAGAACCGTTATTTCTCATTAAAAACAAGGGATTCATCGTTTGTCGTTATCGTAGAAGTGGCGAGTCTGGTGCAGCGGTTGTGTGTTCTTCTTTGGGGCCGCGCGATACAGGCCAAAGGGCTCCCACGCCCTGGCATCAATATGCCGGAGCGCGTAACAGCAGGAACAAATGAGTGTCATTGAGAGGTGTCACTTCGTGGCATATTCGTTTGTATTTTCCGCGTTGCTCGTTACTATCTGCCACGGGATACATTGTCACTGAGCGTCGGCCGCACTCGAGTGCTTCAACCCGGCAAATTACAAATAATCAGGAGTCACCGCGTCGCGTTCTATCCCCCTTCCCCTTTCTTCACCCCCTCGCTCCGTCTCCGCTGTTCTAGTGCATCTTCTTCCGTCGCCACTTTCACCTCTTCAACCTCTTCGTCAACGAATCCGTGGCGGCAACCGCGTCGAACCACCCTTCTGGCCGCAACGCGAACGTTTCGATCCTTTTTTTCAGCGATATAACGACTCGGCTCAGTGATCCGCTCACCGTTCCGCGTGTCCCGCTTCAATGGAACGACCTTGCCTCTATCGCTGGTGCAAAGGAAAAGAGACAATGTTGTTTCGAGAGGCCAGTCCCACCCCTTGCCCTCCCTTGCGTTTTGTAAACACTGCTAGTGTTCAAACGAACAATGATACCGCGAGGATTCGTAAACAATAATATATGGGTAGATTGATATTAATTAGCGACTTCTTTGAATGCTCCTTTCGAATATCGCGAACACACAGAGACTGTCTGTATAGCGTGATTAACTTTAAGGCGTTTCATTATTATTTATGAAGTGATTTATATATGATATATCGCAGGCTAAGTTACTTTGCGTTTGAATATGATGATATGGAAAAATGATGGAGGAAATATTGCTTACGAGAAATAGTTACGAGTAGCAGATATAACAGAGCAAGTTTCATTCCGCTAAGCCATGATTTTCAAGGACGAAATATTTTGTATATTTTATAAAACTCTTATTACAATGTTAAACATATGGATGTGCTACAGTTTCAAACGAGATAACAATCGTTAAAATTGTTGGTAGTTTTCTCAAGTTTATCTCACTTTCGCGTCAATATCTTGTGAATGGGGTACGTTTTCAGAAGTATCATGGAAAAATTTTTTTTTCCGTTGAACGAATCGTCCTACGGCTTTATGCTCCAGCACGGTACGGTTCGTGTCTGTTTGTTCGCATGGTACATCGTTCCAAAGGAAACACAGCTTTGAGCTATTGTTGCTGGCGTTTACGTTAATTGGTAATTTGACGAAACCCATGGTCCGTTTCGATGCCGCAAACCGGTAGCATGCGTACAATGCTGGAGTGGAAACAGTAGCCGAGGGCAAGTGTGATTTCTCGCGAAATCGAGGAGATTGACCCTCTATTTCGGTAGAACGTGTAATTTGGATTTAACATCGACCTCGCTTCGAAGATGATTCTGTGAATATCACGGATATAAATCCGTATTAATGTTCTACAGCGACTATTTAGAAGCAAATCGAAGTATGTATTAGGCAATTAGGAAACGAACGGCTGATGAACATTCGTATTTCTAAATACTTTTTGTTATATTCATATAGTTTATATTTTGAATTAATTTCTCCATTACTGATATTTTTGATATTCTAATATTTAATACCGATGTTACATTCATGCAATGTATAATAAAGAACTTTCTGTTTAGTATAATACATTGGTAATACAACTATATGTATAATATTAAAGAAATATTCATATTTTATATTTGCAACGTATTTCCTTGTTCATCTTAAGAAAAATTATTTTTACGTTTGAGTTTAAACATTTGTAAAGTATGCAAGATCATTTAAGTATCATAAGCAACGCATTTCATAATTTGGATATATTTTCTATAAACACCTCTAAAGGCCCTAGATAAATTCCAGTGAAAATGAAAGTAGATTTAATAGTAAACAGATGTACCACATTTATACCTTTTTAATAAACTGACTGATAATTAACAGAAAACAAGATATCGACAGTAATTGCAGTCATCTAGTGTGCAAAAGAACCGTTTGCTGGACATTCCTGAGAAATTGATCGTTGAAGAAAAACAAATAGGATAGATATGACGAGGACAGATGAAATTTTCGATGGGCGTCCTTTAGCAGATCGCGTAGCTCATAAACGCAACGTAGCCTAAAGCCATGTCGACAACTAAGCAGCATATAGCACGAATATAGCATGGTATATGCAGTGTATACGCCCGTAATTACCTTTACCCTTAATTATCCATCCAATTAGCCTCAAGCTATTATGATTAAACCTATACTGTAAGTTTATAATAACAATTAGTTATTATCGACCGCCTCCGCGACGTCATAATTCGCACTTTCAGAGTTAGATCATGCCACACCTCGCCAAATCGCGTTATTTACTAACTGAATCTGGCCTCATTTTCTTACTTTTCAAAAAATATCCTTTCACCAAATCAAACAGTACTCTTATAGAACAAGATTTATTTGTAATTGACGTATTTGTATATTAACATTTTATATTAAGGTTTCTAAATATATACACCAGTATTTTTCTATCTTAATAATTAGTTATTAGAGTTATAAACATACTCTATAGCAATATATATAATTACTCTACATATTAACATTCATAGTTACTTTCAACCAAACAGTTAACTATAGACTTCGTTTCATTATGTAATTATCTAAGTATTAATCATCACTAGACTGTGAATATTTATGCAAATTCGTATTTGTCATGATATGTATAATTAAAAATGTATAAACATCATACTTCGGGTATTTTATATCTTTTCTCATATTATACGCATTCTATGCAAATTCCCACTTTCAAATTACCTATAAATGCATAAAAATCTGCAGTTCGATCATCCCGTTAGCTTTCCTAAAACTTTTAATACGCATAGACGAACGTGCAACCGATTATTATATGCACAAAACATACTTGACTCCCCAGCGACCATCGAAAGATAAGTTTCCGTAGCATCGTAGAATTGTCATATTTTTAAATGGGAAGGGAAGAAATAAAAGGACACTCGGACAGAAATATAGCGTCCGTTAATTTAGTGCTTCTCACTCCCTATGCTCTACAGTCATTATACCTTCGGATAATTAACTCGATTTTTCTTCCAGCAAGAAGGAGATAATTGCACCGATGAGGTACCAATGTTTCAGCTCGTTAAACGTGTTATTCCTCCTAGCAAAGTGTTCAAAGGCCAATTACCTTTAGTGCGTACGCATATATCTTTCCTAAAATTCACCGAGTGACTAAAAAAAAACACAGACAAAGAGAGAGAGAGAGAGAGAGAGAGAGAGAGAGAGAAAGGAAAGATCATAAATTTGCGCGAACTGTCGTCTCTAGAGTTATTAATTTTGGAATCGCTATCCAATAATGATTTCCGCAGGAACGAGTTATTACTTCATTAGATGGAGATAGTCCGCGATGGAAACGATGCCAGCTACTTTGCATAATGGTCTTCATAAAGTTGGTAATGCGTTCTATTTTGTGCTCTAAGAAATTGCAAAAATATCGCGGCTTGATCCTGATCAAGTGGAAATGTTACAACACATTTCACTGTCATCTCGTTATCGTCTGTGCTCTATTTACAAAGTTAAAAATGAAAATCCCAATCTCGAAATAAACTGTAGCGATTATTCATATTTCTCAAAGTTTCGTTGCGTGTTCGGAGTAATAATTTTCTCGTCCAACTTCTTCTTCCTAAGATTATCAATCGATCGAAAGGAGATGTACATTGTTTAATTGCATCAAGAAAGAAATGTAAACGACGATCTGTTTACACCAAAAGAATGAAATTGAACGTAACAGAAGACAGAAGTGAAATCTACAAGACGATAAATTAAAAAGTTTTCCGGGCTGATGGGATTTATAAATCCCTATACCGAAACGACACGAGGTTCGCAAGTTGAACTATACGAATTCCGGCAGTCGACAACAATAGGAAATCTGTCAGCATCTGCATCTGGCTTCGAGAAACTCGATATGCAAAGTGGAAAACAAAAAGCCCCAATCTCGTTGACAGAGGAACCTTTGATGCCACCTCTCCAATAAAAAAAAGGTACGGAAATCAGGCAGACATTTCTTCGAAAATACGTTAGACGTCTCGATTACGATTCTTCAACTTTTACGTTACAGACTTGCGTGACTTGCTTCCTATTATTGTGCAGCAAGAACAATATCAGTGAAAATATTGATTTTGCTTTTAATAGCGATTCTTACATTGGTTCTGTGTCATATAAAATATTCTACATAACACATATCGATAAAATATCCATCACATACATAGTTTACTTTCTTTGTAGCAATCATAGAAAGTACAAAGTACTTCGAGAAGCAAAATCAATATTATCACAGTATTCAGCTCCCAATAAGATTCACAACAGATTATCATAGGAATTTATAATATTTCTTTCGATCTTCACGTATATCGCGTATGTTTTTTTCACTTATTTCCCAAAAAATCGTCGTCAAGGAATGTACAAATATCTCGCAAAGATGAGAAAGGTTGCAGGGCTGTCTCTTTGGGGTAAGGGAGGCGCGACACGGCCGGCTGCCATTAATCGAAGAGGATGCGTCGCGGGAATAGAAATAGGGAGTCTGAACATTATGTCGAGGTTGAACGAACCAAGGTTCGTTCATAGAAAAAGGAAAAGGATCGCGGCTCGTTGTACACCTTCCTATCTCTGTCGTCCCCCTCCACGCCTTTCACTCACCGGTTCGCTGCGTTTCGGTTACGTATTCAAATACGCGCGCGTTTGGCGCGGTTGGATTTCAAGGTCCTGCCGCGGTCCATCCTGAATACGCCCACAAATTTATCATTGAGTATTATTCATTGAAGCGTCAATGGCGGCATTTGAATATGAAAAGAAGGAGCCGGGTGAATGGTTCTGCCGGTAGGAACTCGCGCTCGTGTGATTATACTTGTGTGTGTGCGTGCAGACGCGTTTCGAGCCGGCAGGGAAACTAGATGGCAGCCTTCGATTATTTAATCGATTCAGAATATTCAGGGGGCCCCCGGGGATTTCTTTTTGTTTAACTTCCTGCAGATATTCGCTGGTGGGGCCATCGTCTTCGAGATCGTTGCCGGTGCACGCGTATGCGTGCGCGTGTGCGTGCATACGTGGCCCTGACCCCAACGAAAGGGAAGCACTGCGACGCTGGTAAATCGGTACGTCGTTGTCGCGTGACAACTTACGAAGGAAACGACGTGTCACGCGGGTAAATGGTCCTTCGACTCTGCCAGACCACGACAAACCGATGAAAAGAGACGTCACTCTCGTAGCCTAGAACGCGATCGACTTTTCTCTGCCTCGACCGACTGCGTGCTACAGATTTCGAACCGTTGTCTTTAACACGTGCGTGCGTGTTTATCGTTTCGTCTGGTTGAAATTAGTAATTAAGGTAGATCAGAGGTTTCGATTAATATCGCATGGCTATGGTATATACTAATTATCAGAATAACAGCTTTTTTTGTATAGATAACGCTATAGCATTTCCATATTATTTCTAGTTCGATGGTGTTAAAGTGCTAAACGCTAAAAACCTGTAGGTGCTAAATAATGTGAAGTGGAAAATTCACAGAAAATTTCCTGTTTCTATTAGAAACCTTCAGAAGTAGCTCGGATCAACGAAACCGCTATTAGGAATTACAGCATAATAAAATCTCTAACACAAAGTAATAGAAATTTGAATTTTTCCACGATACCTATTCAAAATTCACCAAATTTTTCCACACGTACCGTGCTCTCCAACTTCGTCCTCTACCACGATCTACGAAAATATGGTAAAAGAAAGATTCGGAAGCATCTACGCTAGTTTCTGGAGCACAGCAGCGAATGTCAGTACAATAAACGACGAAGACGAAGGAAGGTGCGTGATTTCAAGAGCGGCGGGGATTCGAGATAGGATTGTCCGCACCATCGGCTAGGAATCCCATCAAGTATCGTCGTTACCCCGTGGCGAAGTGTATGGTGGCAGGGTGCTTCAGCTAGTTAGAGTTTATAATAAGGATCGGCCGTCGTGTATAACACGCCGCTGCCGGGCCTACTATCTATTTATCGGGCGAAAATGTCTTCGGTTCAAATCCCCGTGAAATACGGGGCTCCCGAATCTTCTCAACCCCCTTCCACACCCTCATAGTTCATTCTCTTCCCTTCGATCGGTTATTGTTTGTCGGTGGCGCGAGCGGTGTTCCGCGAACTGGAAAAATCGAACTCTCTCGTCTTGAAAAAAGGATAACGAAGGAACGCAGGACGTTACGTCCCGGTGTTCCTATTCATTCGTTCCAGAGGCTGCACAGAATTCGAAGATATTCGAGGGATTTCGTGATACACTTTATAAAAAAGTAGGATATCTTTTAATTTCATCATATGCAAAAAAAGAAAAGGACCAACAACTTGGGAAGGTCTTTGTACAATTTTGTACATACTATCGCTCATAAGTAGATTGTGGATGTTTATGTATTAGTTTGTCCCAAAAGTTTCTTTCGTTTCATATGTGAAATAATAGATGCACAACATTTTTTATTTTATATTATTTTATGGATTTATGTATGCTCCATTTTGTAGTAATAGAATAAAATTGATCAAACATAATTCAATAAAATAATATAAAACAAAAAATGTTGTGCATCTACTACGTCCTTATAAAACGAAAGGAACTTTTGGAACAACCTAATATTTACGGCGATAGTATTCGCAGAATGCAGCATAATTCTGTCTGAATTTTAACCAGATTTGGACAGACTTTTCTTTTACAAAATCTAACCGTAACGATAATATGATCCATAATTCGCTTAGATTTCAGAAGAAGTAGGGCAAACATAACTTCTAACACATTCTCCCATTAATGAAATCGTGTAGATATACCTATTGAGATAATAAGTCTCAATAATCAGCTCAGAAAAATTATAAATATATTAACAGTCTAGTAGCCTCTCTTATAATAAAAAAAGTTATCTTATAACGTACGGTCCCATTAGCCTGTACAAGAAGAGTCAAATTGTCAATTTGGTTATGTTATAAAACAAACAAAAGATCGTACCTGTATAGAGATACCTAGATACCTAAATACGAATCCTATTTTTCCACGGGTCTCGTTACACGTTCCAAGTAGCCGGTGAAGGAACATGCGCAGCAACGGCAGTGTCTAGACGGGTAACAATTCTTTAAAAGGGCTTTGTCCGTGTCTACTCGGCCGCGACTAGTACCAGCTCTAAATCGTCCGTCGTCTATTCTCTGGCTGCGTTTCTACGAGGATTATAACCGAGATCGTTTGCGCTCCGTACGGACGCGAACGTAGAACGACGACGATGAAACGAGAGTCCCTTCACCGGGGACTGTACACCACGCGGTCTCGCGCTGGTTCGCGCTACGAGCTCGCGCGCGTGCACGCTCGCGACAAGAATTTATCACGCGTGACGTAATTCCGAATGCAGCGTCGCGTAGGCGAGCGTAGAGGGGCTGCGCGACAGACTCGAGGTGCATCCACCTGGATATTAAAAATGTCGCACAATGAGCGCTCGGCAAGCGGTTGTCGTTCGTCGGTATACACAGAGAGACAGAGAGAGTGTGTATGTGTGTGTGTGTGTGTGTGTGAGAGAGAGAGAGACAAGAAGAGAAAGAATGCGAGAGAAGAAGAAAGAGAGCAGAGAAAACCAAACTCCCTTCGCGTCGGTTGCCTTTCATGTAAGAGTTTTAACGATTTCGCGACGACAATTACGATTCCTCTTTGCCGCTTCGAGGTTACGAATTATCATCGCCGCGGAAACTGTAACCGTCCGGCGTGCTTGTATTTCTTGCGGTTAAAGGATACGGTTAATTGAGCGTGATAATTTAATGGTTCCTTCGGGTATCGGGCCGAGGAAAAATGTGTGCATCGACTTCGCGACTCTCGCGCACCGAGCATTACGATTCCGTTATGCTCGGTTAGGCGCGAAAAATCACCCAACGCTGGAAATTACAATGTCGCTCGGTGTTTGGTCGTTAAAGCAAAAACGCGATGTCCTTTCGCTGGATTTGTAGTATTTCTTCTTTTTTCTTTTCTTTTACGCTGAAGCGCTTACATGGCTTTTCGACGAGGGTTAGGCCCTGGTCTACGCTCGCCAAATTCGATTTTAACACTTTCCATGTTTAACACATTTCAAGGGAAGATTCCTTCCAAATTGCTCGAATAGCATCTGTCAGCAGTTACGTGTCAAGATATCAATCGAGATTGATGGAAGGTTTGATTTTTTAACAATACCATCGCTTAAAAGATGTAGCGTAAGTACATTTCGTTCACATACGAGTTAACTATAGGGAACGCTCTTCTGAAATTAAAGGTTTCGTCGTTTGTAGTTCATCGAATGAGGAACTCGAAACTATATTCGAAGATGCAACTTCTTTTTTAATCGTATGATGACAAAACTATTCATTTCTCGCTCTTCCATTATCTTTAAAGATCCAATTACGACTTCTTCATTAAGATACTTCAGAATATCATTAGACTAACGTTTTAATTAAAACTAAAATTTTAATAAAGGGCTAACAAATCCTTATCGTCGTCATACATTTGTCGTACACTCTAACAATACTCTGACATTTTATGCTTATGCTGAGGAAGGATTTGACAGTAGTAGAAACTATACAACAAAGAAAAAGGAGGATGCAGAGGAGTACGAATATGGGTGGGCTCAGAATGGCAGTTGGAAAAGATGGGCGCAATCTTTTTGTCACCGATCAACGCGTTGCTCGAGGGAAGGCAATTCGAGGACCACACCGAGTTTCGATGTGTCACCTGGGATGAAAGAAAATGGCTTACAATCATTAGCGACGGTGACTCGACTCGCTGCACGGTCCTTGTTAAACACTCCACTCTCTTTTGACGTATCCATAATCACCGATAAGAACTTGCCAGGGTCTTCGCTGCTCTTCTTTTTTTCTTTCCCTTCTATTTTTCCTATGTTCGTCTTGAGAGCGTTACCAACATTCACCGCATGCCGCGTCGCGACGATTTTAAACCTCGCTCCGCCACGACGATTTGCTTCGAGGGGAACGAACTTGTTGAACGTTGATGAGACATTAATAAATTTATACCAGCGAGTCGACGACAAATTAGACGCCTTTCAATTCCTATTTTCGCATTCCGGCAGGGTAGAAGAATAGAGTAGATCAGAGCAGGAAGAAATAATTTGACGCTGAAATACAATTTCGTAAAAATAAATAGAACATTTCGACTCCAAACTTACGCACTTGTTTGCCTTTATTGAAATCACTGCAGTTTGGGTTAATGAACATACAAATACACATGTTCAAAACTAAAATAAGAAGTGAAATTTATTAACATCTTTGTATAGAAAATCTTTGTTATGAATAATTTTTGCTATAAAGGAATCCGTCATTTAATTGTAGATACTTAAACAATGTAAAATACTGGTAGTTTTGGCTGGACTTGATTCAAATATCTCTTCCATCTGCAATATATCATGCGATTAGCCTCTGTTTCTGGCCACGCTACCATCAATTTCCTTTCGTGTATTTCACATGCGACTTTCTACAAAAAGAAAGGACAGTAAAGTATGGAAACCGATTGAACGGATCTGTTTGCGTTATTTTCACGAAGCATTCACCGAAATCCCAAGCTGAGTGTGGAAATGCCGAATAATAATACTCGAGAAAGGCGTTCCATCTCTCAATTTTGAAGGTGCACGTTCTCCATACTCCAGTGAACAGAGTTATTTCCGATAGATGTTGCGTCCGTACGAGCGCTCATTTAACTCTGGCCAGATGCTGCGAAAGTTATCTCCTCTAAACTCTACCTTCGATAAATCTCATTACTCGCTTCTGTCTAGGGCTCATATCGAAGCTGTATCCACTTTTCCGACCTCTACTCCTCTGCCTCCTCCTCCCTTTCTCCTTTTTTTTTTTTTTTGCTTACTCCTAGTTTTCCCTCCCTTTTTTTCGTACTTCCGTTTCACCAGCATGCAGCCGTCAATTTCACGAAAGTTCCCTCGACGAGTGACAGTACCAAGGATGTACACACACGACACCCAACCAAATTAAAATCCGATCAAAGTTTACAAATTGACGTTTCAATATTCAAGAGGGAGAATGGCGAGGATTGACTTGAAAGATACTCCGCGCGTTATCTCCATGCAGTAAGCTCGCTAAAGCGATTGTGTATTTTAAACGGGGAACCTTGTGAAGAGATGAGCCCATGGAAATTTGCAGAAATATGTAAAAAAAGCAACGAAACACCGAACACTCGATTTAAAAAGTTCACAACTTCCGCATCGCGTATGAAGTCGCGTCCGCATCGCGTATCTTTGTATGATGTAATATTTCCATCAAACTTCCAATTATACTAATTATTCAATTTCGCATACAAGAAATTCCAAGGCTTAGAAACAGTTAGAAAGAAACAGTTAGGCTTTGTCATCATTTTTCATTACTCGTCAAAGTAGAATATGTTTCTTTGTAATTAGTAGCAATCGATTAAAGAGCCATGCAATGGAATTAACAGCTAACTCATGTAACTATCGCCTGCAGATACTTTTTAATAAGCATAGAGGAGTAGCAAGGGTCTTTCATTTATTACTTGCACCTTTGCTTAACATTATGCACCACTATGAAACGATTGAAATCGATAATGCGTAAAATATACTGTTTCAACTTTGATACAATATTGCAATTTTGTGAATCTGTAACTTCTTCTCCTGTGCGTCTGCGGTTTAATTAAATTTACACTGAGAACCCACAATTTATATGCAACGAATATTTCAACCTTCTTCAATACTTCCATCATCTTGTATTGTTTTTCGGTAACATGAAGAATTTCAAGAATTTGTCATCTCTATATTAAATCATGTAATTTTAGCGTCAGAAAATACTTCGACACCTCTTAAAATATTAAAATTTTATTATCAAATACATTTCAAAGTTTACCTAAAAATCGCTTAGAAGATATAAGCTGAATCCCATTTTAGAAATTTCTTTCGGCACTGCATTGAAAGATGAAACTTTGTAAAAGTAGTAAAATCCCAATGTCTACTCCATCTCAAAATTAATCCACGAATCACTGAGAAAATGTACTTAAAAACCAAATGAAATTTTAGACATTTCTTCCATCGTTCTATATTACACAACAAAACTTTCACAATAAAAGTTAAAAACTTTCACGATAAATTTCACTGCCTGCAAGAATAACTTCTCCGGTAAATGTATATTATACAATTTTCTAAGAATCGATTACAAAAGGAAGAAGGACATCCACGTGCTAAACAATAACAATTCAAGGGAACGTAATAATCGATACAGATGGGCCTAATCATCGAGACCCGATTTCGTCAGAGACTCAACCTTCGTCTTCGTCTTTGAAAGAAGATTCGGTGGCGGTTCAAGGTCCTGCGCGGGTCCTGGGTGATATTCCCATGCAGGCAACCCTTTGACGGCTCGATCAGCGCACATTGCATTGTCCGTGGGTTTATCGAGGCTTTGGTAGAGGGTGGAAGGAGAAATCGGGGCACCCAACAGGGTCCCAATAGAGGGATCGAGAAGCCCGGAATGGGCGCGGGTTCACGTGTGCACGTTTCCCGGTTGCAGAGAAAGCAAAGCCGTGGCTGCACCTGCGACCACCGGTGAATGGGCCTTCTCGTAGGAGACTAATATTTAAATAATGCGCGGCCCAGGGAGGTGGAACCACGATGGAACTGTAGATCGGCTCTCTGATCTGACCTTCTGTATTCAAATGGGTCGATCGTTAGATAATACGAACGATCGCGTAACCCAATGGAGGTTCACGGTAGATGGAGAATCGTGAAAGCGATACGCATTTGTCTTGGCTTTTTCTTCTTCTCCTTCTACCTTTTCTTTTTCCTTTTGAATCTTCCGTTTGGAATTTGAGAGGTTACGGGATGTCACTGATGGTACCTTTTTCGAATATATCGATTCGCGGATTTATAATGTTACACCGGTACGTGTGAAGTGTCTCTGAAGTGAAAAGTGAAATATTGATCTCATTAAAGAAGAAGAATACGTATTCTAAATAAGGATATTACGATGTTCAGAAATTTATTTGACGAATTAACTCATCTTCAAACATATCGACGTGTCGATTGATATTATTTGCTTGGTGCGTGTCGTCTCTACTAATTTTTGTCTCTGATCGACTACGTGGAAAAAGAAGACATTTGCTGTAAACCATTTCACATTAAGCAGGACAAGATCTTAACAATATCCTTCGAATGAATTCCAACTAACAAGTAGAGGTATCCAACGAAGTTTGACGTTTGTTGTCTATTGAATTAGTATCCTGCGGATAAAGGGAAAAGGTATAAAGACTTTCTATAGCATCTGAACGTGTCTCATTGAATACTACGCTGAAGGCTGGCTGATTCTCTGCTAGGTGGAGGGTTTAATAAGAGACAGAGCTGTAGGTCCGTTGTAATATCCGTTTTGTATAATCGCACTGCCGGTCCTCCTTTTATTTCTGGTAATTTTTCTCATCAGAGCACGGGCGCTCGAGTATCCCGTGGGACGCCCTGGGCAGTGGGACGCTCGTCACCCCACCTACTCCCTTTCTGTCCGTATGTCTGTCCATCCGTTCGTCCGTTCGTCTGTCTGACGGCGCGGGATTCAGAGAAACGTATTAATACGTAATCAGCCGGGAGCTGCCTTCGCTGTCCTGCTATGTTGCTTGCTTCTTCCGTTGCTCGTTGCGTATGCCATTGCTACTCCTCTGATGCCAAGTTGTTAATGCTGGTATAAGTGTGTAGAATTTACGCTCTCTTTTATACATAGCTTTAACGTTACAACGCTGTTTTCTCTCGCTACTCAGCTCGCTTCCTGTACGTTCCGCATCGTATTTTATATCGACGTTTTGCACCCTGTTCCTTTCACCTTTTAATTAATTAACGTATCTTAAATTGATAAGGGACAGGGAGATTGACGAGCACCGTTTCGCTTTCCGTCAGATACATTTTCAAGTTTCGTCGTATCGAATAAAACGTTAAAGTAGATAAAGCAGAATAAATAGAAAAGAGGGCAGTAAAATGTCCGTGCGAGTGATAATAATAAAACAGAAGATCCTGATTAAGGGAGTCGTGCGATTTTTTGAATTCCTCAAGCCTGAAATTTTACGAAGCATACGGTTGTTGCAGGTAGTGAGATCGTCGATAAAATTTTCAATTTATATAGAATTTTCATTGGATAAAATGTACATGATATGCTAGAAGATGTTGCAATGAATGTCAAAGTGCGCGAACTAATCGAACCTTGCAGAAGTCAGACTAGTTTTCGATTGTAATTGACCATTGAAATGATCAGATTAGAAATTTAAAAAATGGTTAGATTGTGACATGTACCCGCTTTCCATTGAACTCCTCAATCGCTATTAGAAAGAGATCAATAATAAAGAAAGCAGAAAATATATCAAAGATATCACGTACTTCGATATTTCATAGGAATTCAAATTAGGCTACTGCATCGGAAAGGCGAACCTTATCCGAGAATTGTTGAAACTCCGAGTGAAATCCCTTAAAGCTGTGTTAGTCTCTCGCTCGAAAGCCGTTTCCTCTTTCTGTCTTTCCTGAGACGAAATATCCGCGGGCTAAGATGGCGTCCTTTCGAGGGCTGGTTTTGAAAGAGAAACAGACGAACGGAGCGAGACTGAGCGAGAAAGGAGACCGTTTGGTAGTTGAGGAAAGTGTACGGGTAGCAAGGAACCGTGGAGGGTCGACGAAGATGGGTATTTGTGTAATATTCCGTTTGTCTTGCCTTCAGAGCATCCGCTAATGTACACAACACTAGTACTGTAACGAAGACACTTGGCAGGGAGCAAGAGGCAGGCTACGACGATGCCAACCAGCACCGCTACTAAGATTGTTATTGTACAATTTGCTACATCTAAGGCACATCCCGCGTCGAGTGTGAGGGCAGCACCTTTGGACATCAGTCGGAGTATCACACAGGCCGTCTAGTTGCTCTTCCTTTTCCCCGCGTACTCAGCAACGTGCTACACATACACCTGGAAATTCTATTGTCCTAAATCGAGCTGCTGGCCTGACAATATTATATCGATTGACAAGTTGTCATATAACCTCTACTTTCCAGAAATGTGCACGATGATAAGCTCGCCTTGGACTGCCAAACGTCGTTCATAAATTAGACAGAATATTTTTCGTTCGATTGGACCGATGATGAGATATTTGGACTAAAGTTTCCCTGTTGATCAAGATCAAAGTGAAGTACCGGTATGCCATAGATCTAGGAGAGTGTGTCCAGATCAGAACCTAGGCTAACTTGCGTCTAAAGCGATAACGAAATCTTGCGAGGTTACCAACACGCAATGGAAATTTCCACGATAATTCGATAAAAACTAAGAGACTCGGGCGCAACAGGCGTGAAATCGGATTAAAGGCTGCGAGATTTCCAAGCGTGCCGCTAAAGCCGAGTAGAAAGTTCGCGTTGTTCCCGCGGAATTATGCGACCGGAAGTGGCTTCGTTTAGTCATATTTACTGATCTCTGCCACCTTTCATCTCCCATCACCTCCTTCTCCCACGAACAAGTTACAGAATTACGAGCATTTTGCGAGCGAATTGTGACTACCAGAAACTCTTGTTTGTGTGCGACTAGTCAATCTTCTGGGCATAAAGAGAGAGAGAAAGAGAGAGAGAGAGAGGGAAAGAGGGAGAGGGTGGTTCGGGGTGGCGGTAGTAAAGTGGCTGTTCTTACACAAATAAAACAGCACTTAGTACGAGTACTTACCCTCTCTCTCTCTCTTTCTCTCTCAGTTTGCGACGACACAGACAATGGGAATGTGACATGTGCCCGGGCTCCCTACAACAGCAGGTAACGCCGCGATACGAACTCGTATGCAAATCCACTGGAGTATGCACTTCAACTGAAGCTACAGAAGCATGAGTTTCAGCAAAACTCTTCGGTTAAATCAGAGGACGACCGTAATCACTCAATCCTCTCCGCGTCTTACTCTCACTTTTCGGGTATTAAACGCGGATTACCTCAGAAACATTGACAAAACGCTGCGAGAACCAGTCTGCATATTTTCTTGAAAAAATTATTATACTTTTCTTAACACTTTCGCAACTGCTATACATAATACTCGCATCGATTCTCTTCGACATATACTTGAAGGTGCTATATTATATCGATCTTGTTTAGGCTTGAATTCTGTTGCATCTGTACAATATAACAGCGCGGAAGACAGTAAACGTCAAGTTACGAAACAGTTAAGCAACAATTCGTACAATAGGAATCCACTAATTCTACCGATTGCCTATGATTTGTTAAATACAGCATCTCTGACAATATGTGTGTTACCACGAGAGCAGCCAACATTATTTAAAATGCGAAGAAAATACAATGTGAGACTTTGATGACTGCTATTAGAACGCCGACTGTAAAGAAACTGTAAACTGTACAACTTGAAGTGCGATATCCTTTCCTACGTCAAATACATTTTATTCTAAAGAGGAAACTACTCAGTTCGGTAGTATTATAGTTAGATAGGTTGAGCAATCTATGAGAAAAATGGCGAACTATCGTCATCGGAAGGACGGACGAGGGAACGAGATGACGCTGAAATGCCGTGGGCCGATTACTCGGCCACCCGAGTACAAACAGCAGATCGCTTCGTAAATGCATGAAACACGATATGAAATGCACGAGTTCGGACGTTTTGGCATCCGGACAAGCAGACAATCAACTCATCGAGGCGTGTGGATGCATTTTTATTATATATTATAGACTGCCCAATGCTTTCCTCCATATCGTACGTCACTCACGATGTCAGTCGCTAACGTACCGTCTCGAACGTATTTCACGTACCGGGTGTTCCGAAAATAGATTTAAAAAGAAAACACGTACGTGAACGAGTTCTTAATTATTCCAGCAAGAGTCATTTTGTTCAAGCGTAATTACATCTAGATGGATCTTGTATAGCTGTCTATACATACATTTGAAAGACTGTAACCTCCTTTCGTGGAATTTATAAATTGGATCGAATGGTTAAGCAATAACTGAAGTTTCATTGTTATTTGTGTGTCAATGTTTCTATATAGAAACAATGTGCATGTGTGTGGATAATTACCTGCATGTACAACTTCTCAACAAATTATACGCTAGCCGCTATCATTTTGTCGATCAAGAACGAACGAAGCTTACTCGTAATAATCTCTCTGTCACTTCGAAGTGACGATAATGTTAAGGTTGCAGGTATTTGCATATGGAAAAGGCGATCGATATATTTAGATCGGACAATCGGTCACTGGTTACTCAATGATTAAAAAGCAATTTTCTTCCCGCGAAACTTTTTTCCATAAGGCGAATATACCAAGCTTGAGCAATATATTTCTTGTTAAATATCGATCAACCAAATCGACCATTAAATGCTTAACAAAAAATTTTCCCTTATAGAAATATACATACTATCTCATGACGAGGATGTACTGAGGATAAGACTGAGCAACGTTCCCTTGGTCAAATGCCCAATAATAGATGAAGAAAACATACTCGATAATTTATAAATTCCATGATGAATTTCTTTTTCAGGAAATGGCTCTCTCGATAACGTCGATGTACCTAGCAATATTTCTTTAAATATCTCCTAACAACGAACAGACCGCTTGATAATTAAAAACCAATTTCTTTCCAAACAGGTAGCCTACATAATTATAGAAAAGGAAGCAACATTCCTTTGATCGAATGTTGAATGACAAATCAATCAAACAGAGCGCTCTATTAAAAAGCAATTTCCTTTCAACTAGCTAACCTAACTGTACACAACTGAGCGATATTCCTCTGGTCGAATGTCGGCAGATCAATCGAATAAAACGCTTGATAATTAAAGAGCAATTTCTTTTCCATAAACTAATCTAATCGTCAATCAAGTATGGAATGGCAGATCAGGCAAAATAGCGATAAGTAAAGAACCAATCAGCAAACCAAACGATCAACGTAAGACTGGTATAGATTATTACAAGATTTCGGCAAGGATTTGATTTATTGCCCAACACCCAGTATAGATTTCGGATATAGGTGTATCGAGCCGTATCTGGCTATATCAACCGTACACATAATTACCATCTGATAGAGTTCGTTGTCTGTCGGGAGGCTGATTTCATACTTGTTCTTGTTGCCGACCCGTCAAAGGTATCCCCGTGGCGGTAGGACGGTCAATCTCGGATGGGGACCCAAGGGCCGTATGGGCTCCTTCTCCCGTCTCGACCAATCACCGACCCTTTACACTCACCCGTACCATCGAGCAATCGTAAGAGAAAAAAAAATGTTGCGATTAGGCTTGCTCCAAGACGATGCATCAACCAGTTCGAGAGCCTCGGCCGCTTCGATGGCCGATCGAAATTCACTCAACTCCAACCGAGCAAAGACAACCCTCTCTGACCGATCAATTCAGTTTATCAGTTCCCGATTTGATAGGTTTCCGTATCTATTCTAAGTTTTTATTACAGGCCAAGGTGTGATTTCTGTTTTGAAAAAATTACTTTCTCAGTTCTTATTCTGGTTTAGGAAATATAAATTTATCGATGGAACATTCTATCGGTGAATGATCCTGGTCATGCGAAATTATCAGAAAACATAAATAACAAAGAGACTGTGTTCTTTTAGGAATAGCTAAAACGAAAATAAAAACTGATCAGCAATGAGCAGAGAAGAAAGTAATCTATTGTGGTGATTCATGGATTCTTATAAATTATGCGAAGAACAAAACCAGGAATTAATATATGAAATGTAGTAAATGAATATTTGAAGAAAATACAGAGCCAGAATGTAGATTATTTTTTCTAGAATAGAATCAATTTTCTTTCGAGGAATTAGCAAAGTTGAACAGTATTCCTTTGGTTAAGTATCCAATAGCAGATCAATCAAAATAGTAATAAATAAATGGCCAATTAACGAAATTTCAATATACGATAGTAAGAGTAAGATAACCAAAGTAAATAAATTTCTCAGCGACGTACGAAATTTTATCTAGAAAAGTTTGATGTTACTGGAATTCTATCATTCCCACGTCGGCGGACTGAGTCTGAAAGACGAGCCTTCATTGAAATCGTCGATGTAACGCAATCAACGTAACACCTGTCGAAAATGCAGATTTACGGTGCAGCTGCTTCCGCCGGCACAGACAAGCAATAATTCCAGGGGAGATCAAGAACTCGTCCATAATTTCGTCGCTTCTTCTATTCCCTTCCACCTCCTTTTCTGTCCGCTAGATAAGTTCTCGCTCTTTTTCGTTCGCGCAGCGAAAAGTATTGTTTAATCAAAGTACGTCAAAATATTAGGGCTCTAACCTATTGCTATTCCCTGTGATCCGTGTCTGAGAAATCCTCCCACTGCCTCAGGCTCGTCGACATTAACGCAGGCAGTGGTCTATCTTCTATGCAACTGGTGCATTTAATCGCTTGTACCGGGTAGGCGGTTCCGAGAAAAGTGTTAGGTTCAGAAAAGATTAGGTTCATTAGTTTGGTGTACAGTGGCGAACAAAAGTATTAACAGACATTAAACTTTCTAGTAAAATTTTGGATTGAATGAATTCTTCAATTTTGCTTCCAATTTTCTTTCATTCCTTTCGTGTTAGCTGAGTTGGACGAAATATTTTGCATTTGTCGGTGCAAAAAAATATTTCATCGATGTTTAGATGGAAATCTATAATATTTTATAATATCCGTAAAAATAATTATCAAGGATTTTGAAAAAGATTCTGTTATCAGAAAAGACGTTTCTCTGGTTTGCTTATTTATTTCTAATATAGCGCATAATAGTATGGCTGTAAGAATAATTAGTTTTCTTTTTTGCAATTACAGCACAGCATTATCGAGCTTTAAAATATCTAGAATGAAATCATCCTCTGGTGTTTTACCGTCAACAATGTGAATTGCATCTTTTATGGTCTGTAAGTTTTATGCGTTTTTCATTAGGACCAGTGCAAGTGGCTTTATTATGTAGCAGTCACTTCCGCAGCTGTATTACTAAATAATCTGATCATCTTTAGGTAATCAGATTTTCGAGGTGTTACGTGCAGTGACTGAGGCACATCCTCTGTTCTATTAATTGTAACACATCTACTCAATTCTGTTTCACAAAAATATTGCTAACCTGACTGTATCTTTCTTTAAAAATGATGTACTAATTGTGCTAAGAGAAAACTGTATAAAATTATCAACGACTAAAATATAAAATTCTTACAAAGGAAATCAAAATGAAAAATGTACGAAAAAATACTTAATATGTAAAAAGGGATCTTTACGAAAGGTAATCCAAATTCCTAAAAATGTATCGTTTTATTTATAAAATTTATCAAATTTCTATGAAAAATCGCAAGTTAGTCATCTTGACCACCGTGGTAGTTGTGATATTAAAAAGAAACGTAACTCGATGTTTGGAAATTTATTCGGTTGTAAATCAGAACGTACAGGTCTATCTCGACACGTCACAATGACAAGCAACCACGCGTGTGCGAACACATCCCCCTTTACAGAGCCAAAAGACCTATCGAGGCAACGTTTGTCACACGCATGAATTCTTTTGTTATGATTTTGTCAAGCCATTCATCGGTCTGCATTCGCTTCGATGGGGCCAAGTCTCCCACGCGTAACACCTATGGAACCTGTTTTCTTCTTCCATCAGCCAGATGAGGTGCCGAGATGAAAAAAAGAAAGAAGAAAAAAAAAAGAATCGAAACTTATTTCGGCTCCCTCGAGCGGAAAGCATCTTTCTATCGAGTGCTTTGCACTCTGGATCCACTTCACCGGCTTTTCACAGTAGCTTGAACTACGACCTCTGTGGAAAGGTAAAGTATAATCTTTCGCTACGGAATATGACAATTTTATAGAACTATATAAAATTGCAAGTATAATATATTTCTTTGAAGTTCTCTTATCAGAAGCGGATAACGATAAGGCTGCCGAGCGAAGAGAAGATAATTCGAATGGTAATTGCAGAACGAGTTAATCTTTCAAATTGGTTCATTTTAAACGAGCCCTGCCGAGGGAACAAAACATCACCTGCCGCTCGATGACGATCACGAGGAGGCGGAGGACTATTGTCGGCCGCGTCCGGTTTTATACGAACTCCATTGTCCCGGACTTATATTTATTCATTAACAATTACCGGCTACTCGCAATACCTTGTGTTGTACGTTTGATCGCAGCTGTTTGTCAATGAGCATCGCCATATCGTGACTGCATAAAAATTGAAATATATATCACAGCACAAAAGGAAAGAAAATTCAACGAAGGCAATTACGTTGCATCTGAGATATCCGCTGCAATTTTAATAATATCTATCGAAAGTGAAAATCGATGTATTGGACAGAAGGAAATAATCTCTGAACCGAGATTAAAGTTGAAAGGAGAATTTATGGTTAAGTCATCCATAAAAGGGTAGATCCAGTAGTGTCTCCGAGGAAAATAATCTTTCGAGAACTCGATGTCGAACTGATACCTTTTCCACAGACTTTTGTCAAAGAATTTCTATTCGTTGTAACATTTTGTTAGATACTCGTGAGAAATCAGGGATATTCTTTGGGGTATTTACGATTCACCTTGCTTCGTACACATCGGGTTTTGTTTGGATTACCATTAACCGGTTCCGTTGGAGTATTTAGCGATTCATCTTCTCCAAATGTTTGAAAAAATTTTCAAAATCTGATTTTCACAATGTGCAATCAACATAAAATTCAGGAGAATAACGGAGCAGTACATCTAGGAATTAGTATAGAATTTCTGTTAGTGTCATTATTTTGCTAGACGAAGGATCTAAATAGAACGATTATATCGTTAGAAAATCACCAAATCTGTTATATCTCGGCATTAACCTCTTCAAGAATACTGCTAAGTTTGATGTATATATGAAATTATTTTAAATAAGTATAGATCTACAATCATAGATAATTGTACGAAATCCTTTAACAAGTACTTAACCGTAACATGCAATTCCATGTACGTGTATCACTTCCTCATAAACAAAAATACGATTACCTTCTACCTTAAATAAATTGTTTCCCGAAGAGACCAAACGACATATTCCGTCAATGGCTAACTTAAAACTTACGTTCTTTCGTTAATCCATTGTGTCGTTATACAAAAATACCAGTAATTTCTTGTCCGTGGCATACATTATCAGCAAGATCTGTCCATTACTTGAATTAACAGATGAACGCACATGGGAATTCAGTTGAAGCTTGGGTAGAGGGAAGAGAGAGGTGCAGTTCGGCTGAACTGTTCGGGAAGAGCACCGCCGACGGGTGCCGATCAATTAACTAATGATCGCTAATTAACGTTCCCCCAGGGCGGTAATACCCGATAACGCCGGCTCGACGCACCAGCCTTACGTTAACCATCGCTCGTGGAGCCGGAACAATCTTGGCGAAGGCCTTAGTTTGAGTTTAACCGTGGCTCAGCACCGTGCTGAGTAATCAAACAATTACGAGGGGGTGAAAGGTGGTGGTGGCGGTGTTGGATTGGTGGGGGGCAGGGATCGCACCACGGCGGCGGCGGCAGCGGCAGCGGCGGTGGCTTTCAACCGTTCACAGTCGAATCTTCCTGAAATGCAGAGAGAATGGACGAAACGAAGGGCGAAATCGGACTAGGAACCGAGAGACGGTTACCAGTCGAACTCGAAGCGCGTACGAAGACAGCGATTTCAGCAAAATAACGCTCGCCGATCGATATGATCGTCGACCAGAATTCGGCAACTCGCGGAATACCGTCTAATTGACTGTTAAATTATCGCCGCTAAGAATTCGAACCCTCTTCTGTTTCCACTTTCCACGTACCTTTTGTTCAATGGTTTGCCTCGTTTCCAGGTTACGGCAAGACTTCCAGCTATGCACAGTTCGGTTCTATGTGTAACGAAACTTTGGTAAGAGTTTGGTTTGGCTGAAGTTCCAGATAGTTTGAAGAGATATTTGTATTTTAGGGATTGCAAAATGTGTTTGCAATCACTTATTGTGTAACTGATTGCGTTCCACATTAGCTAATTGTATCTGTAAATTAATGTATCGTATCTTTTTGCACGAAGCTTTAACGATGTCAAATCTTTGGTTTTATTGATTAATACATTTGTCACTGGGTTTGTCGAAAAAATATGAGGGCAGATAATAGAAGAATTAGGTTCTACCTAATTCTTTTAATATGCCCGGCGTGTTTAGTCAATTTTCACGCTCGACCACGAAAGTACAGTACTCCTATGCTGATGTTCGACGTTCACTGAATAGTTTTGTAACGTGCTTGTAAAAAACATTTATAGAAAGAATTTATGTATATCTAAAACACCGACCACGAGCTTAACAGAGTTAAAAAATAGGAAACTACATTTTACATTAAAAAGATTGGTTTCAGTATCCACACGAGTTAACCCTATTTTATTTTTCGCGATTGTTGTAAATTTTATAAATTTTTATGCTCGACCCTTAACAATCTACAGACTGTTTTAATCCGTACACTCGAACATTCGGATCCATTATATCGTTTATAGCCTAATACTTGCATATTTATAACACAACTTAAAGATTAGCAGGGAAATTAGATTTCAAGGAGATACGTAGTTCGTAGTAAGAAAATGCCGGAAGGGAGGGCCGCAGGAGAAGCGATGCAGGAAATATACATAGTACGATACAATGTGCGAAAGGTGAAGCTAATAAGCCACGAAGCCAAGTCCACTTGCGACTAATCCAAGGACAGAAATGGCCGGTGCTCCCTTTACGGCTCGTAAAACTTTCGAAAGAGGCAGGAAGGAAAGCAGCAACCGAGAAAGTATTCGCACAAAATTGAAAACTGGACGACATGCATATTCATGGTGGTAGCTTTAATATATGTTTTACGGCTTCTGCTGGTTCTCCCTCCATCACGGTTTTCCTCTTCCTGTCTTTCAATTGCCACTTTCTCCTAAACCGTGGCCACTCATCATCCTTTTCCGAACAAAATCTTCGAAGTGCTCAACATTTTTAAGACTTTAGAAACTTTGTACGAACATTTTTGACAAGTACCGTATCTATAAATGAGTTAAAGTATAATTTAATTGCAAAATGTCTGGATGAAGGATGACTTTGACTATGGAAGAATAGAATGAAATGTCATTGATCGAAACACCCAGTATGAAAAATCATTACATGCGTGTGCACCTTTCCTCTTTTTCCCTTACCTTCTTCTTTTTTCTTTTTCTTAACTGAACATTGTTCAGATTCTTAATCACTGTTAGTCAAATATATTTCTCGTGTATCCTGTGGCTTTTCAAAATCGACGTCTTTTAATACCAAACCTGAAACTCTGTATTTCGATTCTAAAGATTTGTCCCGAAAACCGAAGAAACAGAAAATGGCGACAATAACTCAAGGATTTTAATCGACTCCACAATGACGTTTATTCCAATGGTATATCCGATAAATAAATTAGATTGATAGGAAAGTCGAAATGCTGAAAAGGTAGTGAAAATGAGAGAAGGGGAGGGGGGCAGTAGACGTCTCTTGAAAGCAGATTTTAATCGAGAGTCAAGCCGAGACAACGAATTTACGATCCAGCATGGCTCTTTAGCAACTCGATTTAAGGCCGTTCGTCGAACCAAACGATGCGGTAATTAACATAAAGTATTAATAACGATTCTATCGCTGACGGTTCTCTTTTTTATGCCGAAGCTCTTTTTCCACGGTTTATGTGCCCATTAGATTTTACGATCGCACCGAAAAATAGCCGAACGATGGTGCGTAGGGGGTCCCAGGATTCATCCTTTTTTTTCTATCCTATTCACCTTTCTTCTGGTGTCTTTCGTTTTATCCACTTATCGCCTATTTATTCTCGCACTTTCACTGTATCAACGCTCGAACAGAAACACGTGTTAAGCAAATTGAAAACTGATAGAAGAGCAGCATACAGTGATTTTTGTATAAAATGTTCATCGAAAGTATAAAATTCATACAAAGTTCCAAATTGGAATAATTTTAATTATAAAAATCTAGCCACGTATCTTGGAGAAGCGATTATCTTTCTATTTTCTAGATTCGACATTCTATAATAAAATTTCATATTCTTAAATGGAAGATATAACATTCTCTTTGAAAACAAAGCAAACTTGATCTACAACTCTACCAGAGTGTTCGAATACGAATGAATCATAGCGTATATACTACATTATTGCTGAATATAAGAGAATCTCGAAGCATTGACTGTTATCTGTGAGAAAATGGATAAGCGCAAAGATATTCTACTATTTTTTACCGACTATCCACGAGAACTGAGTTATGAGAAAATCGCTGTAGGTGGTCTTACGCGAGATAATCGAACCTCAAATAAATAACTATTCTTTCCAGCTCGAAAGCTATTCTTTTGTACGTACTATTCTCTTGGCACGTGTTTATACCTGGCAGATGTTAAATAGCATTTAATCATTAGCATCATTACGTTATTTTTAGTGAAAGTGATTCAACGTGTAATGAAGAATTATTCAATTAACTAAAAGCAGCAGTTTAACCAAAACGTGTAACAAATTCCAATTAATTTTAGTTAAGGCAGGATATAATGATTCTGATGGTTGACTGGACCAAGATCGCTGTCCACTTCATTTTCGATTCGAAATATCAGCAGGTGGGCATACCTGACAGCTGTACAACTCGACATTCGTTCACGGTATTATTAGCATTTACAAAAATGCAGACCAGAACGGATCGATGCCCGAAATTAGCTGTCCAATATTAATTAGCTTTTAGCCTAATTGCGATTTTATTTATCCAACCAAATGGGAAACCGAACCGATCGAGATCTCAATCTCATAAAATATAATTAATAGACGAATTCGAAGTTTGGGAAAGTTACGAGTTTGGGAAATCAGTTAGTCAATCTATAAAGAAACACAGACAGTCTAAGAATCTGAGAAAATTAAATTTGGAAGAAGAGTGATAAAACTAAATTTATAAATCCATATAAGTTTTTCTTCCAACCATTAGTGTCATCCGCGCTATAATAATTAATTAAACGCATTTGGAAAGTGAAAATATGACACTACGAAAACTTTGTCAGCACCAATAAATATAGAATAAAATATAGAATAAAATATAGAAATTTACACGAAAAAGTACAACTGGTACATTAAGTAAATTTAACATTAACTACGTTAAGTAATTTACGTCATCAGTAATGCATTTTTGTAAAATCTTTAAATGAAATCCTCTCGTACGCGTAACGTAGTATAAGTGGCCCTAGAAAATATTAAATTTTCCAATAAATTTATCAAAACTCTATAGATCGTTTATATAGAAATAAAATAATTGTGTACTGTTGTTAGTTACCAAGGAAAATAGAGTTAGAAAAATGAACAAAAATGGACTTATTATACTCGTATATTTGCCGCGTAATTTTCAATTCGTTTATAACCTTGAAGTTTGCATCTAATTGTCCCTGTTTCGATCAGTCAGAGAGAATGTTACGGAAGACAGTGGTAGAGCTTGATAGAGCAGCCATACATATCTCGGTCACGGAAAGAGCAACCGGGAATTTTTCTCATGAAAAGGACCCGATAATGCGTCACGACATTTTCCGTCTATCCGGTGAATCTTCTTCGTGGAATAAATATGTAAATAGGAATTTCTCGTTTCTCTCGCGGCCGCGCACAAGACTCGCGACAATCTTGACCTCTCCTGCTCGTAGCTGGTGTCTTCCTCTTTGTTCAAGCCTGGCTTTCGCTCTTCTCTCGCCAATGTCTCGTGGAAAGACGTCGAACGCCGCTACTGCGTTCTACCTGCGATATCAGGCCCGGTCTCCCTTGAATAATTCAACGTGCACGCTGCTGCCGATTTGCAAACGCGGATGGAACATCGATACTTGTACGTACCAATGTATCCCGAACTTTTGAAGACGTCCAGAAACTGAATTGTTGCTGTGGGAAGCTCTAAAGGCTACTCGCTCTGTCAGCCATTGTTCGTGTCGAACGATCGTATAAAAGAAAGGAGATGGAAAAGATGAAAGGCAAACGTTTTTTCACGATGACCAGACTCTATATAATACATGTCCAACTGAATATTGAAACTTATTAACGGAATAGACAATCGACTGTTTAAATACTTTTGTAATCTCCACGATTAAATATCCTGTAATTTCTACGTTTATTTTCAAATTTGTTTCGCAAACTTCGCCGCAAACTTCGTGTTAGCGTAATTTCAAAGTATTTCCTATAACGGACATAATATATCCATAAAAAGTGTTTATAAGCGTCCAAATACTTTGGTAAGCTTTATCTGTACAAAAAATAAAATATCAGAAGAATATCGATCGTCGGCAAGAAAAACAAGGTAACATCGCTTATCATGGGAAAACAGGATGCGTCCTCTCGAGTATCGCGTCTTTTCGGTATCGCGTGTCTTCGTATAGCTGATGGCGGTTTCGCGATCCTGCGCTACTTAACAAACTTACCCTTTAACCCCCGCCGTCTGGGCCAAGCACCGGTGCGGGGACGCGGAAATTCTTAACGCTGTTAAGATATGTTAATTTTGTTTACCTATAAGCTATTAAAGGGGTCCTAACGTGCTTAAAGCTAAATCAGTTTAGTTTTCGCCGGATGTGTTCACGGCAGATCCACCGGAATACGGCGTGCACAACCTCGAAAGGTATTTCGCGAGGCAAGTCGGGGAGGCGTAGCCTTCCGCGACAGAATTTACCACAGCAAGCCTTACCAACAGCACGGCGACGAGATCTTATCGGATATCTCGACGATGTTTCGACAAACATGCAGCTGGTTATCGAAATTTCAAATTCGCCACGGATTTGATATGCTGCCGAACTTACGTTAAAGATGGATTACACGTGACTTTCTACCGTGATTTTACCAAAACCAGCGAGATTATCGCTGTTTGCTGATTGAAAAGTGGGAAGTTTTTGCTCTGGAAGATTTATTAACAGCAATGATATTTATGAAGATCAGAAGTTGATGGAGGTAACTGATTTGACACATTGATAGAAGACTAAATAACAAAAAGCAAGAGTAGACTGCAATAAGATGGAGGTGATAATAGAAAATAATTTGCAGAATCATTAGCAAAAGAATTGTATCTGTAATTGTATGTATCTGCATTTAGATTTGGGAAAAAGATAATTCATCGCAGTGTTTCATAAATACTTCAATTTCTCTAAGCTTTACAAAATTATAGAAATCAGATGGCAGATAAGATAGTGACAATAAAAGTATTGAGCAAATCCTTGTGATTCTTCTCCATAACTACGATATTAAAAAGTAAGATTCATCAAGGTAAGTTGATCGATAGAAGACGAGTTTCATTTATTATTTCGCATTAATTTTTATGTATTAAAAGAAACTTCGTTCCATCTACTGATAAATAAATAGATAAAATATCTACTACTATTTCCATAGATCACAAGAAAAGTGTACAAATAAAGATCGACGAGAATTAGTTTACAGCTGGCGGTATTTCGATTCACGAAATCGACAAACGAGAAAATCTTTGCACGGGTACAGCTACAACTTTGCAGCTGCGCTTATTACTAATCCACGGCAGAACAATTTAGGTGTTTGCCATTACTAATAACCTGGCGAGCAAACGCAGCATTATTAACAGGTTCGCAAACATCTTCTGTATTAGTGATCTCGTCCCCTATAACCTACATAGTCTTTCTGTGCACCGATTTTCCACCATCGCCGCCCACACGCCAACCCTTATTCCGATCTCTTGTACAGATATTTGCCGTGTCTACACCGGCCAAATTATCTCCGGCGATTTGAAGATAAAGGATTTTCACCGTTGCCGGAGATACACGGCGCTCTCGCTTGGATGAAGCCTGAGAATCAAGTGCTGATAACTGGCTTCGCTAGTAACTAACGAGATTACCAGACTGTAGTGACGAATCTGAGAATCACATACTTTTAACATTTTTCACCGCGTGATTCTCACGTATTCTACGTAACACCGTGGTACTTTCGGAATATTTTAAAGATATTCATAGTTAACTATTCCATCAGACTAATGAAATACTCAATTATTACATATTTAATATGTGATTTGTAATAAGCGATTAATACACGCTATAAGAATTTACAGTTTTTTAAAAATATTAAGATTAGTTATTTTTTATGTAGAATACCATTAAGCCATCCCGTTATTATAAGCATATAGATCGTTTCATTGTTTCATTTGTAGCGTAAAATAGCTCGTTTCTGTTTGAGTAGAATGATCGAATATGTAAATATAGGAATATTTGTTATCTCTGATCCTAGTAATTGATATAATTATGAATAAATTTATAAAACCACGAAATAATTATCGTATCAGCGGAATTTATTTTCATTTATCACATAAACTCGTCTTCAACAGAACCGAAACGATGCAGCAAACAACACCGAGCTCACGAAATAAATAACTTATCACGTGCAAGATATTCGATAACCCTGGTGACAGGTTAATTCGTCTCTTCCCAGTGAGCAGGTCAAAAGTGCTTGGAAAATTCTAGTGCAACCTCCCCGCGCTATTTATAAATCATCGATGGATATTAATAACAGATCGACGCGCGACACATGGCACCGAGCGTATTTTCCAACTTTATTTCTGCGACAGGAACGACATCCCGCCGTGAATCATTTTGACGGATGCTTCTGCATTTTGCGGCAAGTTGATGTTAATTCTCTCGAACAAGCTGAGAAGGAACAGTTACTATTTCGACATATTTGATCGCTATGGAGAAAGGATTGCACGAAGTGTTCTGGCATTCTCGAACTGGCACGTCAAGATTTATCAGGCATCAGAATAGGATCAAGCTTGTCGAGCGAGCGTAGCCGTGAATATTCGTTGCCTACACAGGATTACGAAATAGTCGGGACGACCCGAAGCGGATTGACTCACTGACAGTTTTTGGCGCGACGCAGTTTGTTTCGCGGAGTCGAACACGGACTGCATTAATATTCTGGCAACGTCGTCAAACAGAGCAGTTATCCCGTTCCCCGTGCTTTCCTCTTTCGTCTTCTCCTCTTAATCTCTGCTTGCCTCTTTCGCTACACAGTCGGCCTTTCCTTTGCCTTGCAAATCTTTCCGAGAACGCGAAAGTTTTTTCGAATACGCGACCGTCTTCTTGCGCTCGCGTGATTCTTTTACGCGCAAGGACGATCGATTTTGCAAATTCACGTGGAATTCGTGTTAGTTCGGCCCGCGAGAGTTAAGGTAATATAGAAGCTGGAGATGAAAATAGAAGAAAATAAAAGCGACGAGATATCGTAAAGATACATATTACAGAAGCGTTCGTCATTTTTCATAAAATACTGCTCATTCTACTTGACAATTCTAGTCTTAATTAACTATCAGAAACCCGGATTAATGTGCAATTAGGACAATTTCCAACATTGTTAATAACATCGAGTCGTTCTGAAGTTATAAAAGAGGTGATGAAACGCTTAGTAATTGAATACGTAGTAAATAACATTGAAATATCATTTGAAGAAAATTTAAGAAAATGAGTCAATTAAGCCGAACAGATCAAAGTTGCACGATAAAGTGGAAGAAGATTAAAGAAGTACACCATCGAGTAGATTCACGAATTTCAAAATGACAGTAAACCGAACGATCATGAAACGTGCACGTGTATTTCGGGTTTCGTGAGTCATATGAGATGACGTTATCGTGTTTGGATCATACACCACGGAGCGAGTGTAGTCAAGAGTCAATGCCAGAAATAATGTTGCTACATGAGCTTTGCTAGAGTCGGGGGTGATGTCCTAACAGCATCAGTTAACGAATTATATTTATCCAGTCGGGACTTCAATGTCTTCTTATTCCTATTACTATGTCTTTCCTTTTGCTCTTTAACTTCGTTTCATCCACAGAAGTGCTACTTATACTTATGGCAGCTATTGTAGTTCAAAGTTGAGAGAAGGATATAGTTAATTATTCCAAATACCTTGTATAATATTACAATATTATACTATTTACATATTGACATTAATCGCAAAATTGGACCGTAAAGGCAGTTTCTATGTTAAGTTAAATTAAAAATACCATTGGACTTAGACAATTCGACAATTAATCCACCTAATATAGATTTTTATAAAATTGTTAAGAGAAAATCAATTTTCCTTTGTGCAAACACAATCAGACGAAATATATTCATACGTATCAAGTAAAATATCGTTTGAAATTCTACGGATCATTGCGGTTGCTCAAGGGTTAGAACTAACTGGAAAAGAACACTCTAACAAAATCTTATCCAAAATTCAACGATAAGATCTAAACTAACTAAACCAACTAAAGGAACCATCCCTTAAATCACCGTCTCTTCGAAATTCTAATTTTCATACTCCAGTGATAATACCAACTTACGTTTGGTGGAAGGCAGAGGTCGGTAGGAATCGAGTGAACCAGATACACGCGAACGAAGGAATTGAAAAACTGAATACGGCGTATACGGATTTGTTATCCCCCCGATCACCAGCAGGCTCGAGACAAATGCGCCCTCCCCCCCCCCGACCCAGGGGGTAGGGGGCCGTACGGGGGTCGGTGATAAACAGTGTCGCTCATTCACAATGGCCGGCAAACACGCATTAAAACGGACTAATATGAAGTGTATTAATGCGAGCGGCATTGTCTAACCCATGGTGTACATGGCTACTGTCGTGGAGCCTGCCTTTATCCCACCGTGGGGGGCCTTGCGATGCTTACATACGTATATAGGCCCCCTCGATATACCCAGTGACTTTTTAAAAGCCGCCGCAGCAAGGAAAATGCATTCTTCAATCTCTTATGAATGGGCCAACTCATTCTCCAGGGATTTTAAATGAATTGACAAGTTTTGCACTGGAGGAGCAGATGGACGCGTAAATACTCCAAACTAAAACATGTTATGGAAGTATTAAAGAATTGTGAAAATTAATTCGCAAAGAAGACTAACAAATTAATTCGATTATCTATCGTATAAAGTGTTTACCTTTGGTTCGTAGTTTTAAAGTTTCAGGTCGCAGGTCTCTGTATACAAATTGTTTGTGTTTCGATGTTCTGCGATGGACACAGTGCTAGAACGTTTAATAGATCGCTTGGATTGCTTAGCAGATACTAGAAAAATCGTGCAGCAAGCGTTTGAAGTTAAGGCACAAGTTGCACATATGCAATAGATATGCAATGCAAGTATATACGATGTGAAACTGATTTATTCGCTGTAGGAGGAAAACCCCCAGATCTACCATATTTTTTTTAATAGAAAACGTATTGTCCTCCTTTTTCTACGACGACAACTCACTATCAATAATTCTTCTACGGTACAATATAAATACACCAAAGGAACTGAAATAGTCGAATATAAAGCGAGGAAAAGAACTGTTGCAAATGAATTACGAAGTGGAGCAGTGGAAGACAGACATTAAAGTGTATTCCAAGAAGCGTTCAAGTACAAGGTTACGAGGTACACCCCGTATGGGACCAATCGCAGGGTAGTGCTGCAAGCTAGTTCTGCCCACTGGTCTAAATTATGGGGTCGCTGTCCAGCTCGCCACGCATAAATGATTGCCCGTGTTATGTTAAACATCCAACAACGGAGAGCCCCGAGAGCTCACCCACACGAAACATCCGATGAAGGTGGAAGAGAAGCTGGATAAGGGAAGAAGAGAAGTGGAGGAAGAGGCGAACGTTATTTATCTCGAGCAGTCGCACGAGCAAGGATTTTGAATAATTCCTGGTCGGCGGAAGAGGTCGAGGATCTTGCAACTCCAGGCCACTTCGTATTGTCCATAAATATTCTCCAGTCTGCAAAAAGTGTTCGACCACGGGCCACGCGTGCAACATCACATTTTCGTACCTCACATTCTCATCCTCTATCCTCAATTTGCTCTTCCTGACAGATACAGGGCATTCATCTTTTGTATTATACAATTCTCCAAGCTGCAACATGTTGCCGCGTTTTTCCTCACATTTCGGAATCTCGAAAACGTCTCAATAATTTTCGACACGAATTTTTATATCAGTTACGTTTTTCCTAGTGCGTTTATAGATCAGGATGAAGAAGAGTCCTGTCTATTTTGGGATTTCCTAAAATCACTGTAGGATTTGTCTGCTGTTGAAAAGTTGAACGACAAACTATTCTTTATAACAAAGTGTATCGTAGGCTTTGTATTGTATACGAGACAGGTAGAAAAATTTACAATGAAGACAGTCTTCTTTAGATGAATTAGTTTAGATCATTGTAAAACTTTTTCACAGGAAAAATGTTGAATACTGAGAACTAGACTACAAAGGCATTGAAAGAATATTTAACTAAAAAAGAATGAAAAAATCATCATCAACGGAATAGGTAGGAGACAATCATCAATAATGAAAGATTAAATAGTAGAACTTTTAATTAGACTTCTTTTCTTTCTGAGAATTTCCTATCATCGGTCTAATGTTTTCCAAACGAACCGATCTTAATGTATCTTCCAAATAGGAGCGTAGAATATAATCTTTCCACTGATTGTGAGAATATACGGTTCTATCGCGGAAAGTGCAACAATTTGCTGGACACACGAATGCCTCAGAAACAAAAATACAGTTGGTGATCGACTCAGAGATCGGTCGGTCAGTGACCAACGAGGAAAAAGACATATTAGAGACATCATAATGCCAGGGCGAAGCTGTGTTCCAATTTATAACCGGATGATATCGCGATAGAGTCTCAGGTTCGAGGCATTGTGTTCGGTAGGGTTTCGTTCCTGATGTTACACCGGGCATCGACTGGGTGGGGTCTTGGTGCCTTGGTGGCCTGCCACAAGGTATCCTTTTGATATCCTGTTAACTAATGCCAGCTATTCGTTACAGACGAATAACTCAAGAGACGTATACGTTTTCCGCTTAAAGAATACTGCCGCGTTTCATGAACGATTCGACACACTCGAGTCCTCGTTCGAAGATTCTTCAAAGTCTATCGAAGTATTGTTCTTTGGGATATCGATCTTTTCGATCCAATATCGGAATAAAGCTTCACAATTTTATATTCTTCACGTGTATTCTATTTTATTTTAAAGTATTTGTTGGAAGTTATTGCGACGAACGTTATTTGTATTCTCTATTAATTTCTTTCAATTTGTTTATACAGATAAGCACAGTTATTTGGCACAGAGTTGAGACATAATAAAATACGTACGTATTCAAGTACGAAGTATTATCAAAACCTCCTTTACAACGTTTTATCTGAATGCGACGTAAAAATAATCTCACAGAGAAAAGGACAAGGTAAAAAGAACTTGAAAGACGCATAGATTAACACGTGCAAAGCAAAGGAAGAATGTAAAGAAGTATATATAAAGCTTATGTAATATAGTGGGTGAATGAAGGGAAAAAAATCCTGGTTACAACGAGCGAGAAAAAGGACACCACGATGAGATATGAAGTTGAATCCACGAGATTCTTATTCATGAAGGAATACTTATTTTATACGGGAGATAAGAAAAATCTACATTATTGGTAAATATGTATTGCATTTATCGTGGCACGTCAGGCAGGAAATTGACCTGCACCTCTCTAATTTCATACGTCTCGACTGATATTTTAATATTGCAATCATTGCACTAATTCAAAATAGTACATCGTCTTACAAATTTGAAATCAATTAATCCTACTGGAGCTTGAAATGAAAATTTCTTCTAGAATTTCGCTCTTCAATGCAGATTATTCTAGCTAAATTAGTATACTTGAAAAACTTCTGCATTAATTAGAGAATTACATTCCAGATAGATACTCCTAATAAATTGTCTTAAAAAAAAAAAAAAAAACAATCGTGACATAAAATAATCATTCCGCAGCATAACAAGCTTGCAAGATTAATTAAACTGCAATAACTCCACCTATAGCATTTCAGTCTACATTAACCCACATTTTTCAGAGGTTTTTCAAAATAATGTAGTATTATTTCTCCCTCTAACTAGGGTACGAGTCCAATCATCAAAAGAAAAGCATAGTATTGCGTGATAGCAGTTTCTTAGTGGATAGGTACTTACCTTGCAATTACTCCTCTGGAAGAATGATAAATATATCTGGGTTGCATAAACCTGAACCGCCGCCATTTCTCTTTCCACGGCATCAACGATCTCCAATACGCTTTGCGACAGGTGAATCGGCCAAAGAGTGCACCCTTTACAGCAAAAGAATTAATCGGAACGACGGCACAGAACGTGATCCCGTCAGGTTGAGTCCAGGAGTAGAGGATCGTGCTGGAGGGGCAGGACGAGGTTGGTCAAGTCCTTCCTTGTCGGGATCACTCTAGTAGGCGGTACCAACGTGGCCAGGCCTACCTCTCTTCTGACTCGGGTGTAACAATGGATCTGCAACAATATAAGCATCTCGTTTTCGTCCGGATCTAAACTCGCTTCTGTGCTCTTCCTCTGACGTATACACTGATACATGACAAGTAGCCAGCCCAACAAAACGCCGGGACTGAATATACAGTCGGTAATGCGCTATTGTATCGACTTTAAATATCCGTTGGTTTCGTCTTCCGAGCGGTTTCCGGTATTCAACGTTCTCTTGAATCTTCACACGTTAACAGAAACTTTAACACGCGAGGAAAATTAGACGTTGATACAAAAAGGTACAAATATAGGTAATATATAGAAATGGTAATTCTATTCCGAACTGGAATACTATTGGTTAGGTATTACCAGTGGGAATAGAATATTGTATAAGCACGGGTATTTAATTTCAGATACGAAGAAATATTTATCGTGTATAGCGAATATAATAAGATGTATAGTAGAATCTTTTCTAAGAATTATGAATGCATTTGTTGTATGTGATAATGAGTAAGGAATAAAATAGAATACAAAATAAGAACAAATAAGCAAAAAAAAGATGGTAGCAAAATAAAAATGAAGAAATAAAAAAAATAGAAATTTTCCTTTCTGTTATGAAATTAGAATATTCATACTTAATGAGAACATGTCTGAATATACTACATATACATATACCTGGGCGTATTTAAAGTATAATTGCATGTAATTTTAGCTAAACTTTCTATGCTAGAAGAACACAGATCTACAATTTTAAGCACGAAAGTTGAAATAAGAATGATAAATGGAAAATATATAGAATTATTATTCACAAAAATATTTATACGTTGTTACATCCCTGGTATGAATGTTATAATACATAATTTCTAGAAATACACCGAATTTACGAAATTAATTAAATTCCAACTTATAATCACGTACATATATTTTTCTTAAAAGCAGAATTAAAGAGACTCGTGTTATATGGTGTTTGTAACCGAGCCATGAAAATATTATGAAAACACCAGTTCGGTTTTTGTTCATTTACGCTTTGTTAAATGAACATCTCATGAATTATAAAAATTTTTTACCTTTGCGGCCGGGGATTAAGTTTTACATTCACAGCGTCGAGCGTATTTTACACTACGTCTGGTCCAACATTAAAAATAGATAATGGAGCGGTGAAAATAAACAGTCATCTACGTGCAATCGCTACGTAAGCATGCGTCGTGGAAAAAACAACAGATATGGAGAACAGGGTAAGGAAAAATATAAAGAAAAAAGCCAAATATCATTTTTAATTCATAACTCCATCGGAAAGTAACCAAGGTACTCTGAGTTTAAAAACTGAGATAAAATATCATTTTCCTTATATTCTGTATCCTTCTTTGTGATGCTTTGCAGAAATTATTAAAAAATATTTCCTGTATCTTTAACAGTTTGGAATATTACTATAATCTAATGAAAGTTGATCTATAAATAAAATAAGTAAATTCATCGCGAAACATTAATATACAAATAATATTTTATCTTTTCAACTTCCGCTTTAATAGTTGCATTGCCTCAAGAAATAATTTTTACTAGCTACGAATTAATCGTAAAGATTTACTTATAAACTCACAGCTGTATCTACCTTATGATAAAGTAAATTAAAATTTCAACGATAATTTGAACGCAAAAACGGCGTATCAGTCAAGATCTCAAACAGCGAAACGCTGTAATTTATACCACGTTAAACATTTTAATAACAGTTACTAGTAGATACGACGTGTAACGAAATGATTTTTTTATCTTTGATTATCACTTACATAAACGTGACAGAATTACATTTTTTTAACAAGGATAAATACTAGTTTCAGATAGAGACAGGTATATACCTGTGGACACGGCGATAGATGATCTCTACAAAATGATGTACCAATGATGTTGACAATCTAGCGCCGAGAATACGACGATTCTCGTTCAACTAGCCTCGGTAACAAGCCTCATTGCCACTTTATTATCGCAAACAGATCTGCCAGGAATAGCCACAAATCACACAGAACTGGTTATCCGGTGCGTCATACATGAGCTTATGTCCGTGTTTCTCAACAGCATTATCTATGGAAACGGACTAACTCTCCTATACTGAATACGATGGGAAATATTCTCGAAACAGCATGGAACAATTAGCAATTAGCATAATTTCCAATCCATTACCTCCTAATAGAAATTCGAATGTATGCACAGAAGTGACTAAAAGGCATACATGTAACAGCTTTGATTTATTAACTTCTAAATTAATTTGTATACGAGAATAAATGTGATTCGTAAAGATATCTTCTAGGCAGTTATTTCTGGATACATAAGGGAAAAGGATTATTCTAAATTGAAATAACAATGTTTACACATAATTACAACTAGTTTACTCTTGAAGATATTATATTACTGTTTAATGAAATTGAAGTATCTATCCATTACGAATTTTAATCGGGCGAATCAACGAATAGTATGAATTTTGATAATACGTTGGAATAACGAATGTTACATTAATTAGAGAGTGTTCACTAAATAATAAAATGTAAACTAATGTTACTCAACTTACATAATCAAAGAATCAGTCAGAGATATCATAAACATGAGGCGAATTTTAGGTTAGATCCAGGTTAAGTTGTGAACACTTTAAAATATTACACTATTCACGGAAAACACGTACAATTAAAGATAATTCACTAAACAATACTAAAAACTCTGTTACTCAAACAAAATCGATATAATCGATATCGATATCGCAGACGCCATAGAATTGAAAACAGAACAAAGCAATCTATGTGTCGACTTCACCTTCAAACTTTACCGAAATCCTCTGCTATCTCCTTATTCCATTAATTTAACCTCAAATCATACAACATTACCCTGAAAAATGGCATTGAAACGTTGTTGCTCAATGAAACACGTTCGATCTTGGATTTTTTGAAGGGAGATCCTCGGTTCTATGGTCGATATCCTCCGCGGCGGGTAGATCAATGCCCGCAACCAGCCCTAAATCACTTCTTATGACAAGAACAGATGTACGCGAACCTGTCCTGTCGCGAATAGTCAGCGCAATAAGGCGGCGGAGGACGGTCGCGCAGGTATCCGGTAGTCTGGTTCGTTCGGCTGGCTACATCGAATCTATGAGAGCGGCGTTATCGTATTGTAGACTATGAGGCGCTCTCCGCTCGGGCCGTTCGTGTTATGCCGGCTCGGTATACCGCGCGCGGCAGCAGCAAGAATAACGCGACACGTATATAAAGACGATGGTATATCTGTATCAATTGTATGCATATGTGGATCCCTTCTCTAACCTCTTCCTCCTCCGTTCACCTCTATCACACTCTCTCTCGCTCTATGTTTTTCTCTCTCTCTCCCTCCGTTGCACCGCACTTCGTTGGCGCTCCAAGTTCCAAGGAAGCTCGCGCTCCTAGAGCTGCCTATGTATATTTGTCGCGCTTAACCATTATACGCTTTATCGTTATTGTTCGTCACCGAACGTAGCCTCTCTTTCGTCCCACTCCGCGCCATACTGCGAACGCTGACCAGAGATGCAACAGTGGAAGGGGACAACGGAGGAAAACTAGAGGGCGCTAGAGAAAGAAAGACGGCGCTTCGAGAGTTAACCTCCGTTAAAACAGCATACCTTATGTGATCTTCATTTGAATACGATTATGGATAACGCGATACGCGAAAGAGCTATGCCGCTGCATCAAATTTGATATTCAAATGGACGATACGTCTCTTGTTCCTGCGCTCGCCAACTTCAGCTCGATCTGGACTGATCGAAGATTCGACGAATACCGGCAGATCGCGAGACCGCGAGCTTTCCTGTCGGGTTTGTGTATTATACGTTTTCTGCGAAAGCGTACGAACAAGAACTAGCTACTTCCTGGAAGATGTGTACATGTATCGGGATTCAAGAGTTGCTTAGAAATAGAGAAAGAACGTGGTTAGAAATTATAAAGGCTGGTATACTTACATTATCTAATCGAGTAAATGTAAAGTAGATAAACGGTAAAAACATTGATACACTCATCTCCATTATTCTATAAGCGCAGATAACATTTTCAACCACACCATTTTCATACCATTTTCGTTCATTTCCTGCCATTAATGTAGTATGTTATAACCTTCTAGCCCCGACTGTTCTTGCTCGATCAAATTATACTTATATACCTGGAAGAAAAAAAAGATGCTCATCGATACGGATAGCGTTTTTGAATGCTCGACGCACAATCCGCCATGGAGATAAAGTAAGAGCGCGATCTTATTTGAAAGTAAGATACGCGATCGGTGACATTTCTATGCCAAATATATCGCACAAAGCAGCGCCGCTTCTCCCTGTCATATTAAATATTATTTATGTTCGTTCGTATAAAGATCCCGGTTGCTTACGAGGCTTGCTCTCTGCACGGACGACCGCGTCTGTGTTTTCCATACAAGTACAACCGCACACACGCCGCCGCGATAAACCGCCGCGTGTGTAACCACCAGCATATGAAACACAAAGAACGGCCAATCGAAAAACAATATCGATCCATTGTTTCGTCCGTCCAATAAATATCGTAAATATCGGTCTACTGAATTACAGGTCCAATCTCGTTCGCAGATCAGCCGACCTGCACTGTTACATCGTAAACTTGCCTCTCCGCTGGGCTTCAGCTAGTCTACTGATATAGTAGCTCCAACGCAACGTGCGTTTGATGTAAAGGAATCCGCTTTGAAATTCCCTTTATACGCAAGGGTCTTTTTCTGAGTTGTTTAGAGTAAGTTTTTATTGATGCATTCGTAAATTATATATACCAATTGAACTCGAAAAGAAGAAAGTCATCTTAAAGCGCAGAAGCTGTAATACTATAAACAACAATTTTGTTATGTTGCGGTGTAAATTCCTGCTGTAATATTAAGGAAAATTAAATAAATATTTGGAAAGCGTGCAACTTTATTGAAATATATAGACTTTATGATGATCAAAAAAAATAATTATCATCCTAATTGAAAATTGGAGATTGTATCGTAATTTAAAATATTACCAATGCTTAGAACAATTGAAATCTGTTAAAGAAGCGAAAGTATGGGTAGATATTTTTAGGGTTTGCATGCAAAGATACTCAAATGTATATTATGTTTTGTCGAGTATTGCGTCAATAAGAATACATAGATGGACAATGTTGATAGAAGAGACTTTCTGAAGCGTATATAAAAACGTATGTATCATGGAAGGCCATTGAGAAGTAACATTATATCGCATTTGTTCTCGTGTACCGAACTGCGACACACGTTTCTACTCGAGTTTCCGCCCTTGGTTTTACGTAACCCTTTGAGAGAGCGTAAGTCAATGATCATGACCAAGAAACACCAATTTCATCAAATTTTCTAAGGAAAATATTATCAACTAACGTAAATAAACATTAATGGCAGTACATTTGTATATTACATTACATATTATGTTAACTGCCTTAAAGTACATAAAAGGACAATAAACGATATTTAAAACAGCTGCAAGATTTGTGAAAGGATAGATGAATTAAATTGTGAATATTTAAGTTAGTTGATAGTACTGACAGCGCCATCTCTTGCTGAATATTCGAAGCTGCGGTGTGTTGCCAGTGACACTCAACTTATGTTCACATATAAAATTTCATAATTATTTTACGAAGAAATATTTTCACTTATTAGTATAAAAATGTTAAGTAAGAAATTAAATGAAAAATTCTTTAAATATAGGTACTACAGTGCAAATTAAAGCAGTTGTTTCTTTAGAAAGGAACAAAATTTTTGCATACAATTTCAAGTTCAATTATTATTGATATTTTCATAAACCAACAATTATTGATCTACACAAACCAAGTATTTAATCTTTCGGATAAAACTAAACACGAATAAAACAGTCTTGCGGTACAAATGATTTCGTCTGCAAATCTATAGGTTTTACTAAACTATCAGCTTGCAACGCGGTCCGTAATCATGAATGTATATTTCATTTTATTATTTCCTTTTCTTTCCTTTTCATCTATCTACCACTAGTTAGCTAGTTTTGTTTTTCTTTTATTCTAACTATACCTTCTAGAATACTCTGTAATGTGTATCCACATATACAGAAGGTTTCTCTTATTATTATTATAAAGCTATCTTTAAATAACAATATCTATGATTATGATAATCGCTACAAGACGATTCTATTTATCTTAAACTGGTCATGAAACAAACAATTTATAAGATTGGAGTCCATACTATAGAAATGTACCAATTCCCCTTCCTACTTATAATTTTTCATTCCAATAACGGCAGACGTTCAAACAAGTAGATTTAGCCAGCAGAAGTTCTTCAATCAGACGCTAACTAGAATTCCCTTCCATTAAACTTCCATCATAATAATGTCAATAATTAGCGTTGAACTCCCTAAACATTCGGTACATTTAATCAAATCTATACCTGCAAGTCTACTAATAATTGCTAAAATGTGTACCTTTCTGAATTCAGAAATTGGCGGAAGCCAGTAAACAGGTGAAAAATTCCAGGAAATTTGGAATACGAATGCACTGGGTACGTAGGTAGATAGGTACGTGCACACGTTGAATCCGTGAATTTTTCGCGAGTATCCAGCCGCGGTATAATCTCGCATCGAGTGGTTGGATAGACTCAGAGGAAAAAGAACGGCGGGAGTACAGACGGAGAAACGTACACGCTAAGGGTGTAAGTAGGGAGTGCGAGCGAGAAAAAGAGAGTATGTATACGTATGTATTAGAAAGGGAAGAGCAAACGAGGGAAAAGGAGAAAGAAAACGCGACTGTAGAGGGAAGGAGGGGGCGGAGAGTTAAAGAGGATTGCCGATCCATCCATGAGGGACGATGCAGTCTCTGAATGCGAGATAAAACCTCGCTGATGCCCAGCAGAGCGATCTGTGTAGTGCGAGTAAGAGTGCAAGCCGACCGTCAGGCGGAAAAGAAAGAAAAAGATAGAGGGTTAAAGAGAACAGCGGGCAGAAAGAGAGACAGGGAGGGTGAGAAAGAAAGAGTGATAGAGGGAGAAAGAGAGGGGAGAAGGGTGAGGAGATCCATTGAATACAGCGGAAGGTAAAACTCGAGGTACCAGATCCGAAGAGACGCTGAAGACTCTTCCAAATCCATATAAATTGTCGTATTGTTAGAAGGCCATGCCGCATACCAATTCGAGATGACACGGAAAAATCCACGGGGAAGAGCAGCGGCAACGATTTTTGTCGCCGGTTTCCAACGCGATCGCCAAGTCTATGTCGTTTCCCTTCGACATGGCATTGCGCAGAGTTTCGAATTTAGCATCCTCCGCGATCTACGTACCACACTCTGCCTTTCCGTTCCTCTTTTCGTTCGCTTTATCGGGCAATTCATGGGTTATTCAAAGGGACTATCTCTTCCTGGATTGTAGGTATAGTAGGAACGAAGGTGTAGCGCGTTCAGCTACCGCGAAACGTGTTATTTCTTTTGCTCCTTGAAAGAAGGAAATGAGAACGATCGATAAAGACACAGTTGCAATTAAAACCTTTTCTACGGATATTGCTCCGACTGGTGACAACTTTAATTACATTATCTTCATTCGGATTTGATTCAGAAGAAAATTTCTGAAGAGTCTACGACTTCAGAAGAATTTGTTGAATTCGATAAACCCAACAAGTATTCATATCCTCACCTCGTATAAAGATTGGTATATTTTCGTCTCATCCAATCTACAAAATCGGCTCTATACAATACATTTGGATTAAACACATTATTTCCAGAATTTTCCGTACATACGCTACTCCTTAACTACACAAAATATTGAAACTGTTCGGAAACGAATCTAAATGATATCCTTCGATTCTTTAATACGGACGAAGATTACTGACACGATGAATACTTCGAAATCCTATTTTCTTACCAGTATTTTCTTATATTTCACACCTCCGTCGAAAAAGCAAAGAAACGAGACGTAAGAGCGGCAGAAGAAACAGAATTTCTAGTTACCAATAGCCAATGGAAGAGTGGAGCGTGGTGAAGATCAGAAAGCAGGCTGGTCGCGGACGATTACCTCGGAACGAAAGATTCGCTGACACACAGGGACCTTACCTTACTGAAAATAACCCGCGCAGATACAAGTGGCAAAATTAAAAAGGAACACGAGAAGCGCGTTTAATCTCCCGGTCTATAAAGACTCTGCGACGGGGGAGGATCGAGACGCGAGAAAAGAAGAAGATGGGAGAAAGGATTTCGCGCGATTCGGCAGCAGCCGCTCTACGTTTCGAAGGCATCGGCAGAAAGGAAATCGGCTTACCGGGCAAAAATATACTGATATTTATGAGGGTCGCGACATCAGAGCTAATCTTTCGGAGATAATAATTTATCGGCCACCGGTACACCAAGGAGGTGTATTTTGACTGAAATCCCTTTGCCCCTTCTTTCTTCCTTGCGTCTTTCCACGCCAACCCCCCTACGATTTCGATGCTCTCCGGTACCGACTCGTATTTCAGTCGACTTCAAAGAGCTGGTTGACAGCGCAACCTCCCTCGACGTTTCTTTCACGATAGAAAAGAACCACCGAAGAAAAACCCGATGACGTTTATCGATAGCTCTGCAAATCTCTGGTGGTTTTGAGAAAAAAGGATTTCTCTCAAATGTGAGTTTTTCCATCTGACGATTAGGCTATGGAAGTTTAATTATTTATAGAGAATTTTAATGCGCCTCGCGGTATATACATCAAGTACAAAATATGTAAAATACCTAAATTATTCGTTAGAATTCTCCAGCGGATCAAACATCTGTTTAACTATCATTCCTTTCGTTGCGCTTATAAACATATGAATTTGCGTAAATATTTACAAACTAGTAATCACACGTTTGACGATAAATATGTAGCGAAATTGAAAAGTTTACAAAAGGTAGAATCGATCAATTTGTTTTCCTAAATTTTCATTTCTATGGTTGTGTTCGAATATCAGTTCGTACAAACATCTGCAATATACTTTACATATACTCTTCACAATATTATTTCCCAACATTTCCCGATAAGATTTATCTCGCTGTTAGATTCAAATATGTTCTTCGAAATCCCAAAGTATTTACCTTAAAACTGCATCAACGTCGATCGAAAAGAAATATTACAGGCAGGTGTATATTGCGACCTTTTTCGTTAAACGAAGAGGCAGCAAACAAGTCGGACGATTAATCTAGAATAACAAAGTTCTGCCAAATTCCTTCCAAACAAATCTTCTTGAAATGTTAGAACAGCTGTACGCTCGGGTTGACCGATTTTCGTACAGCAAGAGATTCGAGTCGTTGATCACTACGAGGATCGCGATGAAAAGCTACATCGCGGAGAGACGCGTGTGTGAAAGACCGTACCAGATCGAGACGGGGCCAGAATAATAATAGGATCCGAATTCCTCGGTGATACATCGACTGGCGTTTCGTTATTTACGACAGCTCCCCTTAATCCACGCTAGAAACGGCGAATCGCATTAACGGGAATGGCGAATCCGAAAATCTGTCCTTGCACAGCGTTCCCAGATTGCCGCGTACGAATCCTGATCACGAATCGCGACCGGATTACCCTTGCTCAAAAGCACGAGAATGTTAATGCGAGTAAGAATTCCTCCACGCAGATCCAAGCTTTCGTCTAATCCGATCAGCAAGTACTGTTTCTCTACTATTTCTTTCATATTTAGATAAATCGATATCCGCTTGCAATTTGTCTTATATGAAGGAGATGTCGACTACGATGCAGGTATAGATATGACGATGTAATAGTGGAAAATTGGAGAAGACTCATTAGTTTAAATATTCATAGTTGGATTAGATATGTATTTTTGATGGATTAATTTACATAATTGAACATTTTTGTGATCTTGTGAAGGTATTAAGTAACGAAGCATTAAAGTACTAATTTATTACGCGCGTGTTTCATTATTATTATATATCTCTAGAAGTATATTATTATGTTATTATATTGTTATATATTACTATTGTTATATGTTGTTACATGTTATATGTTATTATATTATTATATATTATTATATTATTATTATTATGTAATAAAGTATAATTTGTATTCTACACAGATACGTAGAATAGAAAAGATTATGTATCATAGTAGTTGCTGCAAAAATTAAATAAGAATTTTGAAATTCTATTTGATGCCATTATCATTCAGTGACAAGAAAGGATATCTAATTTGCAATAGTTTAAGAAAAGCATAAAGAGTACTTCGATACTTGTAGTAGCAGAATTATATTGTATAATTTATTGTTACAGAACACGTAAACAAAATTGATCGATACATTTGTCACCGTTTAATTCGTTTTGGCGATTTTTTGATTGCTACAGTAAAGAAGTAGCTCGCCTTAGAAAATATGATAAACACTCCTGTAGAACCTCTTATATCGTGCAAAACGAGTGTTGCCGCTGTGATATATTTCGCAAATCTTTCGTTATTTATCACGCGACAACGTTCGTAGCTCCCCTCGCGCGTATAACGCTTTCCCTTTCGACCGTCAGTCGTCTCCCTGTTTCCTTTCTTCTTCTTATTTCAAGAATATATTGCCACGGAATTTAAGAAAATAATAGAATTCGGACTTTTGATACAATTCACGGAACTTCTGATACAACACTTTGTTCCATCAACTGATAGTAGAACGTAAAAATGGTGCTTAAGTTGGAGAAAAATTTAGTAATATTTATTACAAAATATTACATAATATTTTCTACAAAGATGGCGAAGAATTTAGTAACATTTATTATAAAGTTGAGCAAGAATTTAATAACATTTATTACAAAATATTACTCGTCCAACGAAGGCTATAATTATTGTTGAAAAACCGACCGAGAAGGCTTTTTACTCCCATAAATTATAATTATTTGGAAAATAAAATTATTCAAAAAGTAGAATTAAATAATTTAGAAAGAAATAATCTTTACATACCGTGGGTCAACTATTATTACCATTTTATTATACCTTGCTGTTTCTCCAATAAACAATCCTTGTACAGTATATCTAGAACACAGATTGTATAACGCAACATTGGAAAATCCTATGAATTTCCTCAAGCAACGTGTTAGCTTATGAAAAGTATAATAATTGAATTTTCTATCGGACGTATCCAGCTGGTTCGCAACATCGATACTAGCCATTCTTTATCGTGAAACTGGAAGGATCGCGTGTCGCGTGAGATAACGGGGCCGTTTGTAAAATGTAAAATTCGTAATGCATCGCCGCAAAAGTGGAATAAGCCAAGACACACGGGGGTGGAGGCGTCGCGGGCGGTGGTGGCCGTGCGGCAGCAGCAGCGGCGGCGCACCAACAGAAAGGGGGATGTAAGGGGAGAGGGGAATCCCCTACGTGTACGTTTATGTGTCTCATTTATCAGCACAGATATTATTATAGCTCTACGCGGCCGGAGCTAGGAATTTTACATACGTACGGACATTTGTACCTTCGCGATATAATATAAGGACGTAATAATGCACGCGCATACAAACGAGCCGGTGTACCAGCACTTTCAACGATGTCCTGATGCCTGGCTCTCACATATTTCCGCTTCACCGACCTGTTCGACGAGCTCGGAATTAAGAAATTTACGCGACCGATTAAATCCCTGACGCTTAATCAATTATCGCTGACACGATACTCTTGCTATTTGTTTTGTCAACCACGGCTTGATATTGTATATTTCTGCATGAAAGTTCGAGAATATCTATTTTATATATATTAAAATATTTCGTACTCTATATACGAAAATATAAATTGCGAGATCTGCTAACTGATCGTACCATTTCCCTCTTTTTACAACGTACAACTTTTTACGATGTGTGCGATGATGGATCGTATATTTTAAATTATTAGAAATATAATAAACGAGATACGAAGAATAAAATATTGATCCACACAGAAATATTGTGCGAAAGGCTTTCAATAGTGATTATTTTTCGTTAAACCTGTGTTATTCGTTTCGTCGCAATGGAATAGAGATTTGAAGTACGCAATATTTTTCGTGATATCTAATATTTTATTTAAGCGATATTATTCAAACGCGTTGGAAAGCCATGCAATGCGGAAAAGATGGATTGAGATTAAAATCGGAGAACGCAGTAGCCTTCGGTCGGTACGACCAAAAATTGAGAAAGAACTCGTGATTCCCCTTAGAAAATCACAATCATTTATCACAGAGAACGTACATATGTATTGCAAACGATAATCGTATCTGTATTTTCTAACTGTAAGAATCGCGGTTGAAAAAGAAATATGATCATGAACAACTTTTAAAGCTAAAAGATACAAAAGGGAGTAGCGGTCTTTCTCGTCAAAAGTTCAGGTGATACCACCCTCCTGGATGAATGATTTTTATTTTCGAAACTTCCTCGACTTATAAAATCTCTACTTCTTCCACCAATAGATATGATCGCAAGATTTACATTTCTCTTACGAATAAATCATATCGTATTTACCTTTGTACGAATCAAAGTCCGGAAATTGATTTATCTGCCTTAACTTTTATTTCCGTGATTGAAAAATTTATAATAATCTAACAGATTAATCAAACAGATTAATCCGCTATTAATTTAATAATGTTCGTCTATAAAACACAAACCACCCCAATAAAAGTTCGTTCGTTTAACCGAACCATCACCCCACGACTTGAAACAACGAAGCACTTTAGGAATAAAGAAGACCTAGGTACAAGGGAACAATGTTAAGGATTAAGTACTCGGACAAGAAGTACCTAACGGAAACACCGTTACATAAATTCAGCAGAACGTACATCTTCCCGAACATATTTCGTAAGTGAAGCGATCTTGTTCTTCTGGCCGGTACGGAGGAGCGAGGAAAGTTCCAAGCGTGCAGCACGTACTGTACCGGGTAAGGCACAAGATCCGACAACCCCTGCACACCCCCCGAGTCAAAGGGTCCCTCCACGGTCGTCAAACCTTAATACATTTACAGCTCACGAGAGCACTCGGTGCCGCCGTGAGCGGCAGTCCTGGATATTTGCCGGTGGATCTCTCTATAGAGTGTATCACGTTTGCGCATGTGAATATCACACGTATAAGTAGAAGAAAGATGGCCCGGGCCGTCCGTCCCCAGCGGCTAACCCCCTGATATATCGTTTACGTGTCTCGGCGTGCATACGTCGTTTGGGACACATGCCTTCTCTTCCTTCGCCTTCGACTCTTCTCTGCTTCTTCCCGACATCCTCCTTCTTCCACCACCGCGTCACTGCCTCTCGTCTTTTGCTGCTCCTCCGCCTCGCCAACGCCGAAAGTCTCGAGGACACCGCGAATCCTCGTTTTACGAATTCACGGGACGACAGAAGGACGCTTCGAGAAGCAGCCTCGATACTCGAATACCGCACGTCTCTCGGTACGGAGTTTCTTTGCCCCACTTCTTCGCTGAAATTTGCCAAGCACGCCGCACTCCGCTTGCTTAGACGATCGTGCATTTTAGGTTTCATTCGCAGCGTTTTAGATTGATATCTTGAAATTTGGGGAAAAGGTTCGAGTTCAGCTAGTTTTCGTTCGAATCGTCGAAGCGTCCCCTGTAGAAGCACGATTTTAAGGAAAATTATTAGTAGAGGCGCGTATCCTCCATTTTCCAATGAAGCACTTTCTTTGTCAGGTTCTATATTAACATTTTCATACTATCAAATTTTTATAATCGCGCGAAAACATTACCAAACAAAGGTATGTCTATTGTTAGATGCAAATAATGTATAAATGCCACGATAATTACAATGGGATAATTTTCGTAATCACTGTAGAGAAAGAAGGATTCTTTGATAAATTTCACCTCCTAATATAATTGTGTATACATGTATATAATGGTATACGATGGTCGAATGGTCCAGTAACACGGCAATCGAGTAGTGGCGCAGAAATAATGGAAAAGCGAAGAAGGAACAGGAAGAAACTTCGGATTCTCTAGCACCATCGATCGGCATTATCATAAAAGATCTCGACAGAGAGGACTGCAGATGCACTTCTGATGTCGGTCTGGTAGTACGTTCTGCACCCAGTCGGGAAGAAGTATACCAGGCACAAGGCAGAGTTCTGACCAACCTCTGGACTTAGCCATAATCTGAAATATATTGGTACCCGGTGTTTGTCCACATCTCGTTGACCGCCATTATAAATCGGCGAAGCGTAGGCATTCGTTCGAGGACATTAGTCAAAGGCTGGGTAATGTCGTACGCGATAATACGGCTGATATCGTGGATCCAAGTGTGCGAGTCATCCACGTGTACGTCTGTGTATAGCCCGAGCAACGCTTACAGGTAACCTAAGAATCAGAAGGTCGTTGGAATTGGCAATGACCTCTCGAACGGCCATTCACGGCGTTTTTGCTCGATAAAACGATGATCAACCGTGTAATAACCATCGACAAATCGAAAACGCTAAAGGCGAGAAATTCCAGGCTCCGAGATTGAAATGGAACGATTTCGATTCCGGTTCGTTGTATTAATTTTTCTTATTGTATTTCAACTCGTACGATACAAAATATATACATGGTTTTTACATTAATATATAAGTTTTGCGTTCGTTTCAGTGGAATCTGGTTTCTCGAATTTACATGTTTTCGTCTATTTACATACATTTGAATTTGTCTACATACTTTATCGGACGCGAGTCAATTCCTTACGATCTGATCAAAATGTATACCGTTATAATTATACCATTGGAAATGATAGTTACTGGAAGCATTTCTTTCACTGCAACATGAAATAACCTATACTCGATCATGCGAGATCTCTAGATCTTTTAAAAATACGATCCACGCTTTACTCCCACGCACGCGTCTAACTGTATCAATGTCTATTTATAAACTGATATCTTACAAAAATTCTCAGTCTAACACCGACGTGAAACGATCAATTCAGCGTGGCTGATAAAATTATCGGAAGAGCGGTCACTGTACTATCATAAATATCGACATAGGTTACCTTGATGTATGACCATTGGTCGTGGAGATATGTGGAATCTCCGGCGGCAACCTGGAAGGTCCACGAAACCAATAGAATACGAATAGATCGTTCTCCCCTCCTGTTGCCCCCTGTACTTTCCCTGGTGCGGTAATGCACTTATATAAATCAGGTTCAACCGCGGACCACCATAAAGCATTGCAATGTTTCGATGTCCGTAAAGCATTCCTGGGCGGGTTCGCGTTTGATTCACGCTTGTCGGTGTGTGGGGCAGGCCCTTGAAGGTCCCCATCGTGGTCCTACCACGGTGCTCCATACTCGTTCAACCGATCCTATATACGTACTCCGTCGGCGAACACTGACATCACCGAGACCATTCTACCACCATGAAACAGGCGTGAGAGAACTTGTCGCTGGCGATAATAGTTTATTTGTCGCCGGTTTCGCTGGGACCGAGATATGTTCCGGTTACTCGTCCCGTTCCTCCCGCAGAGGATTGTTTATTATGCGAATTGAACGAGCCGAAGGCGATAAAGATCCCGTCCGTTCCTTTTCGCCGATCCATCCGCTTTACCTCATACCACAGCCGCTGACCCAACACCCTCCATCCAACGCTGCACCACCTCGACACCCTACTATCTTTAAGATTCTTTCTTACTTATTGCCCTCTTTGCTTTTTATCTCGCGTTTTGTAATTATCCTCGATTATCCTGCATGTTTAAATAATCGGAATAATGGAATAAAGTTCCAGTGACTCGGGTATTCAGTAGGATTTCAATCGGTTGCCTCGCGTTTCTCAGTTATTCCCAGCCCCATCGATTTTCAAACAAAGGTAATTGAATAGAAATCGCGCGATTAAGTTTTGATCTGCACATTTAGATTTGCAGTAGACATCTATCAGGTTGTTTTATTTCTAAGTAATGGTGATTAAGTAGAAGCCTGATGATTAGGTTCTGATCGATTTAGATCTTCGGTAATATTCAATTGTTGTTTCGATTATTTTCAATATCGTCATTTCTTGAGTAATGCTAACCAAATAGAAGTCTCCGGATTATTTGCAAATTTACGTCTTCGATAGATACTGTTTATACAAGTGTTTCATAATCGTTATTCAGCTACTTACATCGAAACATTGTTAAGGATTCCTATTGTATTCGCGTGTTAGATTTTAATTATTTTGGTATCTGACACAGCGCCAATTAATGTAGAACAGGTATCGAAGGTTTATCGCTATCCAGCGGACAGCGTTAGTTATTGAAGACATCTGTCGAGCTGCGCGCACGCTGATACTAACGAAACAACAAGGTGGACTAAATGCCACGATATTTCAAGCGGACGTAGGTGAAAAAGAACGCCAAAGTCTATATTACTTCATCGTATCCGAGTTTCCTCATTATAGAGCATGTTGCGAACAGCAACGTTCGAACATCGGCATAAAATATAACCCGTAGGCCACGAGGCGGCCTCCCTTCCTTTCCGTTTCATGTTCCCCTTCGTCTTTCCTTTGTCTTTTGATCGCGCTGTCGTTCTCACCTTTGACTACGCCCGTTCTAAAGTGAAAACCAGACTTAATTCGTCTGACCCTTGCGTGGCTTACTGGCCACGATGATAAACGCGACGACCTCGCGGCCAATTTTTTAATACCATTTTTGGTGACCAATCGCAACGGGGAAAGTTATGAGCTGCGTTAAGGACCGTTTGTTTTCGTGCGGGAATCTACCTGCTTGCGTTTAATCACGGCTCGTAATTTTAAAACGACACTCTCTCTCTCACTTTCTCTCTCTTCGCAGTTCCGCGAACATGTTGGCCATTATCGAAGACAGCTGTCGACTCCAACTTCTTTTCAAATCAAAATAGTTCTAATCGTAGAGTTTCTGGGATAATTAGATCTACTTTTAAAGAGCGGAAGGAACGAAATTATTTTTGCTTAACACGTTGATAGAACGTTTAGGAGGATTTTTCAGTGGCTCTGAAGTTAGTGCTGCTAGACAATGTTCCTCCTTAACTGATATCAGTAGATTAGAGGTATTTATACATTTATGGGAAATTTAAAAGTCCACAGTGCACAGAATGCACGTGATATTAAAAAATGTGTAATTAAAAGGAATTGTGAGTGTAATATTTTCAGACATCAGATTGAACATTGAAGAATATAAATTTCTATCAAAACGATGGATTTCCCTTTTTCTTCCAAAAACATAGAAACGACAGAATTTCTTCTATTAAAATAATACTTAGATTACAGATATTTTAAATAAATTGCGCGACGACACGAACCAAGATGCTTGGATCACGCCACAAATTTGGATTTTAATTTATTTCCCTAAATTTCTCCCAGGAAAATACCAAATAATATCCATATTAATATCATGCCAAGGTATTAGTAAACCCCACGTTTAGAAAAAAAGATTGGAAAGAAAGATACTATACAGAATTACAAACTTCATGAAGATAAAGAAAAACTTCAAGAAACATCTGGAAAATGCTATTAGCCAGAGGGATATTGGCTAATTTGTCGTCGAGTCACGAAGACCGATTAACGTAATGCGATGACCGAGAGGAATGAAGGAAGATAGGTCAGAACTATCCCTGAGGAAGGAAGCTACCATAAATCGTTTGTCAGTGATCCGGTACTAATAACTGGTACTTGGTTTATCGGTCACTAAGTAATAGCTACCAATAATCGAGGTCTCGACTGTCTTATCGGGTCCATTAAAGGGTACACTCTTGTTGTGGTTTTGAGGTATTACCTTGACCAGTGCATATCTTTGGCCGTTCGTCATTCCTGATCCGATAACGGGTCAAAGAAACCGACCTTGTATTTCACTGTTCTTGGATTCTCTCTCCTTTTTACTTTTTTTTATGTATCCTCGTATTGTGAATTCTTTCGTTTTTCTGTCACTCTCATCGTTTCATTTTTATTATGGACTTAGACTCTTAAAATCCATTGGCCAAACCATAAGCAAATTTTGATTAAATGTATAAAGTTTTAAATTTTTGTTAGAAACCCAGTATTTTCTCATATTTATGCGAGGAGATAATCGGATTTTTCTACCTGTTCCTTTAATTGCAAATATTTCTGTACTTGAATTCTTAGAGATAAGGATGTTACTAACTGCTAATTATCGCTAAGTTGTAATGAACATTCGACGTTATACTGGCATTTATTCGATATTTATTCGCGCAATTAACTTTCAATGATGGTAATGCGTCGCAATCATATACACGTTGCCTCATTTTTTGCACCGTGACGACCCAATGGATCGTCTTTTATTACGAGGAAGTCTCGTGTTTGCTTTGTCGTTGTTACGTATCCCGGTTAAGTGTGTGTAGAGTGTGGCTTCTTGTATCGTATTTGTTGTTGAGGTTATCGTACCTCATCTTGCAGTACGTGACGAGGGACGTAATAACGACTGTGCGTGCGTTCATCCTCCGTAACTGGTTTTCTTCGTTTCTGCAATTCCATCGGGCCAGGTCGGATTCCTCTCTGATTCTTGTAAAAAAATCTAATTGTAAGATCGCTACCAACCGACATGAAAGTCGTCATCGGCAACTTAAATAGATTTTTCATCGTGAAAGAAGTTTCAGACGGCGACGAACTTAACGTAAATTGGTCGGCACAGCGGTGCCATATTAATTGATATTTATTATCGAGCGGCGGTCTAATTGCAATTATTAAAAGACTTTGTCGGCGTCTTTAAGCCTGTGCCTTGCGGTTACGTAAAAGCGCCAATAAACAGACCTGCGGTCCTCGCGACCGGTGCCCGTTCATTACTCGCGTTTCGTCGCGGCAATGTAATTGCGGCCGTGTCGCCTCCGCTAACAACCCTACGATTGTTAATAACACCAAACGTAGGTAGCTTTTTAAAATTAACCTAGCAACCGCCCCGCAACAACGCTAGTTTATGGTCCTTTTCTATTCTTTATCGCATCAAGTCTAATACGTCATTTTAATTATATCCCTTTACGATGGATTCAAATAATGTAACAAGCCTGTTTGTATTATGCAAGATAAGTCAGATAATTACAAAGATTGTTTAAGAAATGATAATCGATGATTTGGCAAACCTTAACTCTCGTTAAGCCAACAAATTACTCGAACAAGACAAACATAAGTGAAAGTTTACGTATCACTTAAGACCCAGCCTGTTATTTTTCTATAACCAACAAGAACTCTATCAAATGACCAAAGTAGTCGAACGCAATACTAAAGATACAAAGAGACATAAATTTTCCAGCTGAATTTTTTCTATCGAAACTATCAATTTTTTTACAGATCACGGAACATCCCGAGACGTCCTATCCGAGACACGAGAATGATGAGAAATTCTGTCACAAAAGTACACGATAGATTTACCTTACTTATTTACTTAGTCACAGACACAAGCAGAAACGAGAAGGCAGATAAAGTAAAATTTCGGTAACGAAAGTAAAAAAAAAAAAAATAACGTTGGCACTCAAATTTCCGTGGCACGCGCGTCTTGTAGGATATTTCGAGGGGCTCGTAAATTCCTCGATAATGTTGTGCGGGCGTCGATCGATAGTCAGCGTCTCGTTGTTTTTCGATTCACCCCCTCGGCCGTTCAACCTTTCTTCGCGGTGTCGTTTCTACCCACTCGCGATAACTCGGCGCCGTGTTGCGACTCAATCGCGCGGTTCTTCCGCATAAATCTTACCGCTGGTATAAATCAACATGCCTCCAGCAGCGTGATACCCGAAGAGAGCTCCGATATATACACGCTGAAGGACCCTTCGATCCGGCAACCGAGGAAGACGCATGAGCTCCCACTTATGGCGTTCCTCTCTTACAAGATCGGCGTAGATCTTAGTACTACGTCACTTACATCTCTCCTCTACCAGGGAAACGCATTGAAAGTACGTTTCTGTCTCAATTACACGAATCGCTATCCCTTTCGATCTCGTGTTTTAGCAGACAGCGAATTAGCGGACTCGAGTATGCAGAGTTGGAATAGCGAATGGTATAAATATTGCTTGAGTAAGTACGTTTTATTATTCTTATTCGATACTGATAGATAGATTGTGAATGTTTATGCATTTTTTGGGAATTTTAAATTTCAAGACTAAAGTATTTAAAGGACGAAACAAACCTGTCCTTAATTTACGTTCGGAGAAATATGAATTTACTGACAAATTACTAAAATACGACTAAGACTTCAGAGTCGAGAGGAATAAAAGAGTTTAATCAGCAGATTCTAAAAGCAGAACGTAGTTGTGTATTTCTTTCTTTGTAATGTCAGAAATAAGAGAGTGAGAAGTTATTGCAGCGTATGTATTGGATCGATCTCTTCATTTCGTTGGTTCACAAAATTGCGAGAATAAAGGTTCGAACAGTCGAAGTTATTTACGACCCCTGATTTATCAGATGAAAGGAAGCGACGACTTAGAGGACCGTCGTTCAATCCTTGGTGACACTACAAGAAAGAGTCTTTCATTCCTCCTCTCCTGACTATATCTCTTATTCTTCGCTAATAACGAGTTCCTTTCAATAACAGCTCGACATAAACACCATAAATATTTTGCTACTAATATTTTCATGAGCATATGTATTTACGCAATTAACACTTTCTGAAACAATTCCGTTACAGCTAGACTGCGGATTTTTATAAACGGAACGAAAGGAACGAAACGCACATAGAAATTAGTTTCATCCACTAAAAATCATAGAGTTCATTTCGATCTCTTTACTTCGTTTCGCTTTGAATATTTTATATATTCTCTATGCTATCCATTCTTATATGCTATATGCGACCTGTGGATTATAAACGTACACAAATCCGTAGTCTAATAATAACAGTTCTTAGCATCAAACACGTACACATATATTATCGGAAATTTGTTGTTCCAAAATTTGATCGATAGCAATGGACAAGTTAAGTGTCCAAAGAGAAGACATACGTTTCGCACGTAGCACTCTACTTGATACAATGTATACCGCACACGCGTCGTCACGCGGGCCAGCCTTTGATGACGGGACATAAAAATAATTTCGAAACCGCAACGACTGATATACGAGCGAGAAAAAAAAAGAGAAAGACGCAGGAGATATGAGAGGCGCTCGTAAACTTTTCTGACTGTGGCAGGCGCGGCCCTCGCAACCGCGAACAAACCACCCAACGCGGAACACCGTCCCTTTTCATTCATGCCTTAAACCTTGCTAATGTACTCCGCGGCTGACCTTAAGGGTTACACGCAAACTCGGTTCAATATGGAAGACCTCTCGCAACGAAGATAAGAGACCCCTCCTAACAATGTCTTCTGTGGGAATTATGAATTTACCGAGAGGAGAATCATTGTCGAACTTACATGATGTCTAATACATACAAATATACATGAATTTTCTAAAAATCTCCAGCAATTTTCATAATTACAATTATATATATAAAAAAAGAAAAACACTGCACGTCTTTAAAATCTTCCAATAATTCTTTGTATTTGAAGGTCAGGAAATACTTATTTAAATATCGTGTACGTATAAGTGTGTATGTCGAAATTAAATTAATCACCGAAGGATTCTATGTTGTAAGGAAAGCCAAGGTTTGCAAGAGCTAAAAGCGATGCACGATAAGATTCGATTCGGTACGTTTTTCTCTGTTGCCTTGCGTCCACGATTCATTTTAACGAACATACATCCTCGATAAAGACCGATGTCGCATGAAATCCTTCGCGATAATCAGCAGAGATTAGAGACGCGATATGTATAACAAAATTATCGAATACTTTAGTTCGATTTGAGCTGTCCATTTTTACTTAAAGATAGATGAACGACTCTTTCAGAATTCTTGTAGAATTTACATGATACGAAAGTGAAAGTATTTCTTCCAACGATTCTTCAGTCTTTCCGTTTCCTGAGATCTATAGAATAGCTATATACGAGAATTTCGTTTTCATTCGAGAGAAACAATCTGGAAGGGTCAAGAATATTTAATTCAAGCTGAAGATAATTATTTCCAGTTTGTTGTCGGATACAGCTAAATACGATAAATAAAAATAGAATTGATAGAATAAATAGATAATCGGATACGCAGAAAGATAACTAATAGTGCTTTTGACGAAAGAAAAATCTCGATTTGCATAATACTATCTCAAGTCCACTCAATTCTAGGCTATTGTTACGAAGCTAAAGATACAGCTAGCGGCGCTCGTTTCATTCTGATTAAATTAATTCCGAGAAGAGCGCCGGCACTCTCCTTTTTGTCACGTATGGTTTTAGTTGATTTTATAATGGAGGAAAACTACCCTATTTCCTTCGTCCGCGGTTATGGGAAGAAGCGCTCCCAAATCCCTAGAAAATTCTAATTCAATTATCCCCCTTGCATAATCACGAACCATATGATTGCCGCCTGTTTTTCGCGCCAGGGTTATTCGATATAAGCGGCGCGACCTTCCTTCGGTATGAAAATCTACCGAATAAACGTCCAGTCTAGTTATAAAAATACCTCGATAATTACCGAAATCGTACTTTCTCTTCTAAACCTAACGAAATTATTATACCGAAGCGAGCAGACCGATAATTTAACAAATAAATTCTCGAATGTTCAATCGTTGAATATTTATCCAATAGCTTTACAAGAAATTTTAAAACACGAAATACGTAACTGAACCTGCAAATTCTTTTTATATTGTATTTTTAAGAAGCATTTTCTTAAGGATTTAGCAATTGGTATTGCACAGAATCCTGGTTTTTGCGTCAGACACACTTAACTTTTGGAAAAGGTAGCTTCGAACAGAGTGAAGAACGCAAAATCTCTAGAATCATATCAACAGTTGTACAACATACTTAATAACCAAGAATTTAATATCACGAATTCTTAAGATTGTTAGAAATCTCCAAAGCATGCGTCGCTGTTATTACCTTTCGAAGCAGAATACCAAATTTCATCTATGTATACTGCAATTCTATATTTACCAAATATAACGTTACAAATGTTCCTGTTATAATAAACACCTGCATCGACGATAACTTTACGAACTTCCCAAACAATCTAACGTGATCAATCGCGAACAGTAGAAGAAGAACAAGCGGTTAAAGCCGTTCGGCGAAACGACAGAACCGAGTAGAAGGAAACACGAAGACACCCTTAAGAACAGCGAAACGATGCGTGGGCTAAATTGGGCGGAGGCCTTCTCTCTCTCTCTCTCTCTCTCTCTTTCTCTCTCTCTTTCCCTCTTTCGAAGGGTTCATGGAATTTTATTCTCCGTGGAAAGAGAACAAGGTGTACACTCCACTAGGCTTAGAAACCATAAAAGTAAGTGGTATAGATTTGAAACGGCGATGTTGCCCCGAGGACGGCGCAACAATCGGGGAAAAAGAAACAAAGACAGAGCAGCCTAACGGAAGGAAGAAGGGGGTTGCAGGACGTAGGAGGGTTGTTACGAGCGGTGCGTTCAATTAACGGTGGTCGACATGGTCCTGCCATACCACTGGCCACGGGGGTAGTTAATGCTAGAGGCATACCTACTTACCTACGGCAGTTTCTTTTTATGGCCAGACCACTGCTACAGGGCAGTTTCTCGCTAATTGGTATCGAACTATTATTCTCCCTCATCAACGGTCCCGGTAAACGAAACGATCTTCGGATGCTGCTGCTTGCGATCGCGTGTCCCTCCTTAAACCTATTGCCTGCTGTGGTTATTTTATGTTCTTTCCAGATTAAACGATAGCGTATACCTATTCTACGCGTGTATTACAGCTTAACAATGAATTATCCTTTTAAATAGAAAAATTTGTTGTTGCCTAATCCGGTCGATAATAATCGACAGGCAAGAAACCAAAGGAAATGACCAAACATGCGACAATTGAAATTTATAAAATTCCTTCCGCCTACTGAAACAATATTTTCATATTCGTCGTGTCTATCGTAGTCTCCATCCTGTATCTATATGTATCTATAACGGTTTCATTGTAGAAAATGTCGAAAGATTTTCGAGATGCGTGAAATATTTGTCCGTGAAACATTTACAACAGCGTAAAGTGGCAGAAACGTGAGATACATTGATAAAACATTTCCGAGGAAGAAATATCCTAGGGAAAATTGGGAGGACAGTAAGAAGACGTGAAATCGGTTATCGCGTAGGCATTCGCAGCCAAGTCTGACACTACATTAGGGTACGTCACGTTGGGGAGAAAATAAGCACGGTAGAAAAATGCGAAAATTATTGATATTGCCGGGATCACATATCATTGTCTGAGGATATAGACGTCGCTCTGGCGCGCACCTCGCGTCTCCGTATATACCTTTTCCCGATCTTAACGCGGTCTGCATCGTGAGAGCATGGGCCTATAGGGGAACGCAGAAGCGATACCGAAGGAAGGGATGCTCCAAGCCAAAGGAAGGGGTACCAGAGTGCCGACGGGTCTGATATATTCCAGCAATATTTTTCGATCATCGCGTGCTACGGAGATTTATACGGCAGAACGGCATCGAGGCATCCAGCCACCTGATCGCGAGTTACTATCTTCCGAAAGATTCTAATATCGCCAGGCTTGGAAACGTAACGTATATAGATTGATCAGTCATGTAGAAATATTTTCCAAACTATCTGTTTCAATATAACAACTTCAAAATAACATTTTCATATATCAGAGTGTTTCACAAGTTTTGTTGTATTTTCTTTCTATCCAAAGATCTTCATTATTATCGTTTTTATATCACGAATCATCCCGTTTAGGAATTAGTTTCTCTATTTATAATTAATAGGTAAATAGAATATTAAGATTATAATTAATAGAATTAATAGATAGATAATAGATATGTGATTTGGAATTCGGTCGAAATTTTTGGGTGCGGAGTTTACTTCTGACAGGGATGAGAAAAGTAACGTCAGAGGAAAGATGCAAGTCGGAAACTCGATATATCGCAGGGCAAACGAGCCACTGGGTAATGGTTCACCAAACGATCGAGCCCTCTGCCCTCCCGTTTAAAGGATCGTTCGATTAAGCGTGCAGCATCCTCATACAACCTCTGGGACACTCTATCCTGTGGTTGAAATTGGTCCAATTGAACTACAGGGATTCTCATTCAATGCGGCAATTTCAAACACTGTATATATCATTTCTCTATCTCTATGTTCCAAAATTTATTCAAACAAAATAGTGTAATATAAAAGGAAGATCAGCGTATTACACCTTTATACAGGCAACCAAAACTATTATTCAACAAGTACATAATATTTAATATTTTTGCATCAATTTTCACGTAGTCATATTCAAAGGACAGAGCTTGAAAATAAAAGAAATTTTTAAAAGGAATATAGAAATGGGTATGTAGGTATTTGATTACCCTCGCTGGAGTTAATACTAAAATACTAAAAAATACTAAATACTATAATATTATACAATACACGAATAATACCAATAACCCTACGTAAAAGTAAGAAGAAAAATCTACCTTTATTTCTAGATATAAATTCGTCAGATTTCAATGGCTAGTTTCGAAGGTACGTCGACTTCCGTTGGAATGATCACCAAGAATAGGATACCGGTAGCGTTTCAGTGAAGCAATATCCGAGGGTGGCCTTCTAGCATTACGATGGCCGGACGATAGCACCGAAGGTCAGTTAAACTGTTCGGAAACTTGCCGGCTTTCCAATTAAGTAAAGATCCCGGCCTCCTAGGGTCAAGCCTACGTAGTTGACCGTGAGTTTAACACTACATAAATCGCGGCCCGTCTTATTGGTCCTTGATCTAATTACCTTCCGATGCTTGACCGCATAGTCCGTTGATCTCGACCTACTTTGATGGTTCAACGATTATTTCGGGTCGTAGCGCGTAATCGCGTCTACGTGACCGGCGTTTATCGATCCTTTGATCCTCTTGTGTGCGTCCAACCGAGCTTCGACTGTGATTTATAATAATACTTTTAATAATAATTCACGCGTACACTGGCGATTAACAACGGACCAACAAACTGAATAAAATTTATTGAAAATCCCATTCGACGGATGGCGTTTCGGGCTCGGATAAAGCGATTATTCATTTCAACATCGTACGTCTAAAAATATCGCTGGTGAAATTCACGGATGTTCAACGTGGGTCGGAAAACAATTTCAATGTAGGCTATTAACGAGGTACCGCGATCCAATTAGAATGATTATTTACAGAATGCAAATAGCAACGCCGATACCACGAAATTATTCGATGTTTCCGCCTGTCGTGGGGATTTCCAGCGTAACTAGTTATTTAAAAAATATGTAACACGGTATATGAGAACGGTACTCTCGTGTGAATGCAAATTATCCGCAATCTACTCGAAATCCCTAACTGTATTTTGTTCGCGTTTACGCGGTTTAACTTAAAACGATTGTATTCCGCGTATTGGATATCGTCGTTGTTTTGCGAAAGGCAAGTAAAGTTGTTTTATAGCATTTAGATGAATTCGAAAAATTCAGTTTGATCTTCAGAAAATGTGATTAACAGGATTTTTCGTTTCTGTCAACCTTAAACAAGATCTTACGCAGCAAGATTTCAAATAAATCGTCGATCACAAAATTGGGATTATTCTAAAAATTTGTAGAGGGTCCCTTAAAAAAGCCGAAACTTCTCTTTGGTAATTCGGTTGGCAGGATTTGCGATGTATGTATACGTCAATCGCAGCGAGGTAATGTCAGGACATCGATAAACGTCCACGACTACCGACAAACACATAAACAAACATTTACATTTAATTGGTGGGCCGCGTGTCTGACTAATGGCCGGCCGTCTGAGTTTCGAAACGTTTCGATGCGGTCGTCACTCTTCCGTGGTTCATGATCCTCGTTGCGGGGGAAAAAATTCGCTTTCGCATCGAAATCGTGACAGATGTTCAGGAAAGTCTCTGGCTGCGTGATTAATCGGACCGAACCACGCAACCTGCTTTCAAATCATGATTTAATGCTCCATACTCGTCAAACATTGCCACCAAAACCATGAAAAAGAATCGTTTCGTTCGACGAAACGATAGATAAATTGATTTTGTTAATGAATCTGAATGGGTCTGGTACTATCAATAACTATTCTTCGATTGTTAGAAAAATCAAAGGTATTTCCGATATTTGATATGAATTAACTAACCAAGAAAAATATATTTTTTAGAAAATTATTTATAACCGATTGAGAAAAATATTGATCCTTTTCTTCGCATTCTAAGAATCTGTAATAAAATCTCAAGATCATACACTTTCTTTTATGACACTGTCACTTGTCGCAATAAAACGATCTACGTATATATTCTTCGATCGAGAGGGAAAATTGAATTCGTGAAAAAGGTTTAATCCACGGATATCATGTTCTTACGAATAACCGTATTAGAATGCTAACTCTAATTGATTTTATTGATACGTTAATTGCTTATTGCCTTCCAACGATCGTAAAGGTATATTACAGTGTTCACTCAGCGCTCGATTGCGCTGAATAAAATTAACCTTTCATATTCCTTAGATATTCGTTCCTTCTATCCACTTCTATTCAACCATATTCTCTATTCCGACGATAAAGCTTGTAAAATATAAAACAATACAAATAAAGCTGAGAAATATTTCCGAATTAGACAATAATATGTAGAGAGTGAAACATTCGAATGTATTCGTAAAGACATAAATTTGCATAATTGTAAATCACGGTCTACGTGTTATCATTCTCTATTAATTATGTTTCTAGTAAAAAAATGTATACAGACACGTATTACTATCAATGCTGCCTAAAGTTTCACGACGAAAAAATACGAATTTTCGTATCAATCAAATAATTATCGAAGAGAGATCCACGAAGGGACTCCATTTTCCGGACGAACGGAGAATCTACGTGACCACGTCCTGGCTAGGGCAATAATACAACGATATTTCACATCAAGATCATATTCGTCGCCGGAAGAAAAATGACGGTCACCGGTAACTCCCAGGCGAAATTCATTTTGACAGATTTCATACATTGAATTGATGTTTATATGTCGCGTTCGCCGGAAGATAAGCCGGATGGAAAAGTGTATACGTTCTCGCGTACGACGTCTCCGCGTTACGTCCGGACAAAACTTTGACCATTCTGTCGCCCACAATACGTATAATCCGTCCGAGGGATCAAATTCTTATAAAGGACGAGGTCAGAGACAAAGACACTCCTTGGGAGGCCAACTTTAAGGGTTTTCATCCCTTCTTCGAACAGCGTAATACTCTGGCCAAGGAATATCGGTCTTCTTATACAAGTAACCCATCTTTTGTCATCTTTCCGTCAGAGATTCGTCGAAGATTGAAACGCCCAACCGAGAATACGCTTAACTTTCCTTTGACGCGTCCAACGTTTTACGAGAAATTGTAGGAACAATTGAAAGCGCGACGATATCGCTAGTAATGAAATTATAAGATGGAATTTCCTGCACGAAGATTAATTTTCAAGAGTCGATCGACTTTTTAAATTCAAATATTGGTAAGATAGTATTTGATTTTCTCCCGAACATCACGTTAATCCTTGATACTTGTTCAAAGACACAAAGATAGGATATATGTAACAAGGATTATTTATTAGTTGCTTCCGTTTAAGATTTAAATTATATTCAGCCTATTTTATGACTTAAAAAAATTACTTATTTTAATAAATACAATATTTATCCCCGGAGAAGAATCTCCAGAAATAATGTTTCCAGCGTCTCATCCCTCTTCTTTACTTCTCGATTAATGCAGTTCACAGGTCGATTGTTGCAACAGAAATTTATATTCTAGCAACATATTAGAAGAACGTAAACTCGCTCGTAAAGGGTTGAATATTGTTCGAACCGCTCAATTACGGTTCGCCTGGAAGGCAAGGTGGCATTATTCAGATCAAAATATATTTTATCCGTAGTTGGCACGGTAGCGTCTGGGGGCGGCTCACTTTCCTAAAGTTCATTTCCGCCTGCGGCTCAGAATTAGACGCTAACGAATCTTTACGTCCCACCTTTCGTCGCGCAGTCTTCTATGTCAACGCTGCCGGCAGATTTCTACCGTTGTTGGCCTCTCTCCGGGTCGGTCGCGTGAAAATGAGAAGCATTTTCGTGGCTGCCGTGAGCTACCCCCTGCAACACCGCCGCCACCACCACCGCAGCTACGAATTATTACGTTAAACCACGTAACTAGGGGCTGAACGTGTACGTAACTCGGTGCGTATTAACGCGCGACACGCGGCAGTTTCTTGCGAGAACTTTGGAATCAATCAGCGCCCGGCACGGATGCATTCGAGAGAATTAATATCAGCGTCGCGAGCGACATCCGCGCGCCGCGACATAATCCGTTTAGCGCCGGCAAGCTTGTTCGGCTCGAGTTCGTTCCACGCAGGAAAACGATGGCGGGAGAACCTCTCGCCAACGACGACGACGAAACCTTAATATGCCTTTTCGCCGATTTTTCTAATCGTTTTTATAGATATTTATTGATATATCGATTTGTTGTTCTTAAAAGTGAAGATTTCTTAAATCGTGGAATAAATAGTAAATGTAAGAAATAAAACGTGAAATGGATAAAATCAGGGTAAAATGTATCGTCACGTCAATCAGTTGGAGGAGGTAATTTTCAGATGTCTACAAAAATGAATAAACTACGTGTCTTTAAAATGTCTTTTATGTGCTATTTCGAATTCTTTCTCTTTTGTTTATTTATCATTCATTCACGCATTTAATCATAATTTGATATTATACTATGTTTCTTTAAGTTTGATGTATGTATATGTATTAATCGTCAATAAATGTACGTAGATACAAATTCTAAGTTTTTATTGATATCTCAGTGGTTCTATACCGTACGTTATGTAAAGTTTGATAAATTCTAACAAGGTTTTCGTGCTTTTAAAACGTTCTTCCATTTTAAAATGTTCCATAGAACCGAAGCGAAAGAGCAAGGCAGTATTTCTTCGGTAAACAAATTCTTCTCACAATTTTTACCTCAAAGGAAATATGGACTATTATAATGGCACTCTCAAGATAACCGCTTAGCTAAACAGTGAAGTATTTCACACGATGTTGGAACTTGCATTTACGTTTGTTTTCTATAAAATCAACATGGCTGAAGTTATAGTCTGGTTCAATTAGCACTATATTTCTCGAGTGTTTCACAGTTTTCGAACATCTTTTCTGGTCACAATTAATACACCAAACAGAATATATGTTTCAGAAATATTTCGCTGCGTTCTAAGATATTTTTCTCGAAACCTTTCATCGAATTCAAACAAACTATTCCCATTGTGTGCGAACCGGGATTCAGAAGTGACGAACTTTTAACTTTCGAAGTTTGAAAAAACACGTTTCGAAATGGTACAAGAATTTTAGTAGCTTACATTTTACACCAGCCTTCCTGGGAAATTTACCTTCTCCAGTTGTAACGTCCTTTTAGCAAATCGACGATACATAAAACTACGTATTTCAAAAGTAAAGTTTCCATTCAGGATAAACGTATCGATCTTGATTATTCGCAAAACATAGTATGCATCAGCAAAAGAAACCGAAGCAAATAAAAATGGAAAATTCCTTTGACCTCTTCCACGCACGATTATACATAAAATATTTTGTCAAATATTCTCCAAATGTGTTGGTAAAATTGCAAGACTACCAGTTGGTTCAAACGATCTATTCATCGCACGATGGAGCGTGCTCGTGCTTATTACTTTTTATTTAACGGATTATGGCGAGTCACGAGGTGGAAAATTTCCGAGAGCAAGATCAAAAGGAAAAGCTGTTAAAACTGATACCGTTCTCTCCTCGATAATAACGGTTCTCCATCGACGGACTCGACTCACTCGATGGAAACCGTGTGTGTACACGGCGTGGCAATAACTAATAATACCGTGAAGCCAATTTCGAGGTGTCACGAGAAATGGCTTCTATATCATTCGACCGTGCGGTATACACTTCCAATTTCCAATTTCATTGCCGCGGCACGCGCAGTTGTACGTACTCTGTGCCGCGTGGTGCGAATTCGTGAACGTTGCTAAATGATCATTGCATTAACCCAGACCAATAAATATTTAATTGCGCGGGCGCAGCCCGTTGCCCGGATTTACCATTCGCATGTAAACCACGCTAATTCAATCAACTATGATCAGCGCCACGTCAGATTTTTCTACGTGAAACCTGACCACCGACGGGAACGATGTTTGTTACGTTCGTTTTGTTAAACAGTTGCGTTCCGGTAAACGCACGAAAATGGTTTTATATCGCTGCGGTGAGCATGCGAGATATTGTTGAAAATTGTGAAAATTAACAACACGTTGCGATTGTTTAATGATTTTCCAAATATTTTCATCCAGAATTCGAAGCTGTTTAATAGTAGAACTATGAAGCGCGTAAGCATATGTGAATATATCATGCGTAGTATAAATGAGTATAATTGAATTAATATGACGAAGAAGATATAAGTATATATTTATAATCAGATCTTGTGTTAATAAAAGTTAATGTTAATTCTGCTAAAAGATTCTCCGTGTATTTCTCGACATTCGTAGGAATAATAGTCGGAATTCGGAATCATTTTTGCTTCGACTGTACGCCTCTTAAATTATTTCTTAACAAATCGTGTGTTTCAAAATTTCTTTTCCTACGTATTGTCGTAGCAATTGCCGTGTAATTTGGAATTTGATTGCATCTATTTAATTTCGCAACACCTACTTGAGAACAATCATCAATGAATCGATAAATACATTACGTGTTCTGTTGTATTCCAATAGAATCACATTGCTTAAATTAAAACGAATCACTTTCGAGCTACAACACAAAAGCTACGATATCTGAAGTCTCGCAATATCGAAATATTGTAATTGTAATTTTGTAAATTATTCATTGATACATGTTCAATTTAAAGCTAAAAATCCAATAAAGTCAAAAGTTAAGAATCTTCCAAAGAGAACGCTACATTCTTACACGTTCCGACATAAATATCCGAAGACAAAGGGACAAATAGCCAGTTCGCACCTACTCGAGGGTTTTCTGCTCAGTTTTCCCGTAGGCGTGTCTTTTCAATGGACTCTCCGCGGGTCAATCCGCGATTGATATAAAAGAGTCCAGTAGCGGTATCGTATCCCTTGAATCTCTGGGAAAAGCCGCTAAATCACCCGTGCCGAGGGTAAACCGAGCCAGAGATTTGTGTGCTTGTAAGCCTAGCCCCGATGTATCGCGAACGATTGGGCGGGATAAAAGGGATGCTCCGTGTACATTCCCTCGAACCGATATCTTTTTCCCGAGATCCAAATGCCTTTTCCGGCGTGATATTGCGGTCATCTCTATCAGATTCTGATATCAATTACTGTCAATCTCGTTTCGTTCGAAAGAGTTTCGCGATAGACTGATATATATTACATATTCGTTGTGAAAATACAGCTTCTTTGTTTTTTTCCTTTGATTTTCATCCTTTCTTCTTTATTCCTTTCTCCCCTTCCGTATTACATCTCGTTCCATCATTTACCTTACCCTATTAAGTTTTGTTGGGGATATAAAAACTTCTCGAATTCACAGAAGTAATCGCGATATGATACGAAGAGCATCCCTTATACAACTGACCACATCAAATGAATTGCCATGTAAATTAATCAAAAACCAAGTTCTAATAACGTCATCCAACTGGCTGAATTAATCTCCACGTGAACAGATACAAATTTCTTTTGTCGACACTTCAAACTCCTAATTTATTCTGTGTATAATTGAGAAAAAAAAATGATTGACGCTCTGCGTCTCATCTCTCTGGTTTCACATGATAAAGAAAATTCGAAAGTTTTCGGCGAATCAGCCTAAGCTTGGAAAGGAATCAGACAACGTTAATGAAAGCAGTCTGTGCTTAACTGGGAAACGAACGTCTGAACGCGATGACTACGTGGCTTCCTCTAAATCGGCGATCGAAGGATCCTGTGGGTTGATGGAAGCAAAAACGCGAGGGAGCGGAAACGGATTCGCGGTTCCGCAGCCAAAGATTATCCCCTGACTGGCGTCTATACGCATTTGCCTCGGTCTGAAAGGCCAGGTAATCCTTCGTCGTCTGGAACGAATTTATCGGGGTAGTTCGCGGAGGAGGGAGGGTAGAACGAGGAACGCCAAAGATTTGCTTTTCCGATTGAACGTACCGGGCGTTCGTTGCGCGAAAGAGACAGCCACCGGTACAGAGAAAGATCGAGGCGAACGATCGAAGCAAAGCTGCTGGAAGGTAAAGCGTCTTTCGACGCCCGAACGATCAAAGTCGAAGGAACTCGTAATCACCAAAGGATGCTCTCTTATGGATTTCTTATTCGCATACAATTTAAACCCATCCGGCTACGTGATTCGTCGAAAGGAATTGGCATTATCGCGGACAATCGAGTTTCTTGGTCATTGATTTTCTTAAACGACCAGCTCCATCGAGGTTAATTGCACATCCTTTGATTATTCGGCTATTTTAATCGTGATCTCCTTATAGATAAAATAAATTGGAAGATTCGTTGATCAGGCTTAAAATCGAACAAAAAAATTTCCTAACTAACCATGACACTGAAAACGAATCGTACGATACAATTTTCTGAAATCCTATTAACTTTTTTTCGACGATGTTGACAGTTCATTTCGTATAATTTAATGCTTATCTTCCGATCACGACGAATGAAAGATTCATTGAGCGAACTTGAAATCGAACAACAAATTTACAAACTAGTCGTGAACAAACGGGAAATCAAGCTTACGATACAATTTTCTCAAATCCTATCAACCTTTTCTATATAATACTAATCTTCCAAATCAATTTAACGTACCATAAGGAAATCTTCCGCTACTTTTTTCATATTGCACCAACAATCCTCTGGACACTGACGAGCGTCTAAGTCAATTTTATGTTGAACGTCCACTGAGCATTTCCCACCAGGAATACCATCACCGTAGCAAAGTAATCAAAACATTAATGCCCTAAACTCGATCCACCGGAAACGTGGATCATCAAGTTCTGATGGAGCAACGAACTATCAGATTCTCATTGTGCGGAAGGACAACGGTGAAGTTTGATGCCGGATAACCATGGGATCAGAAAACCCAATGCAACGCGTAGTTCACATTGTTGTATACATGTATATGTATGGTCCTATATAGAAACGATATTGGTAGAGTTAAAGAGAGAGAGAGAGAGAGAGAGAGAGAGAGAGAGACCAGGGCAAGTAACTCTGTGGGATGGTCTTCTGCTACAGTAGCAGGGTAATATCTTCCCGACGCCATATTGCTGATTAACATATGCATCCAATACTCTCTGGTTCACTCAAATGCAAACACGTCAGACCGACAGCTATCTCTGCCTGTAACGTTGTATAAAGCTCCGATTCAAACGGCATATTAAAGGTCGACTTATCCGGCTGTGAAGCGTTTCGCGAACTATCGTCCCCTACGGCAAAGCACCCGCTCCAAATCACCCCCCATAAATGATAGATAAGGTCCAGACTTGCGGCACATAGCTTACATCGATGGTGATCGCTATACCGAACAGTCCTTTCGACATTGATATTATTTCAGAGTATGTAGAATGATACAAGTGCAATTTTTTTGCACAAATTAGAGAAAAATAGGAGGAGATTGTTTAGAGGATTGTTTTTTCTTCAAGGAATTGCCACGACTTTAGATATTCGAAAATATTCCACACTCGACGGTTGTGGAATTAACGATTCGTATTTATTCTCAAATAAATTAAAAAATTCCTCTAAATTACATAGTAGAAAAGGGTGAACATGTCTACTTCAAATAAACCTCAGGCGTGTTACCTAGCTATTTTGAATATTGAATTATCAACGTGTAGAAAAGCACTAAACATAGAAACCAACTCGAAAGTTTCTCAATCCTTCGTGAGCCGAAATGTTAAATCGATAATACAATTGATTTTACGATTACCGTAAGTAAATAGAAAATAGTATCGCCATGCGAAATTGTATTTCGAATCCGGTGGAGGATTTCCAGTGAATTTGAAGCGCAACAAGAAGCGCCGGCAGCGAATCTCGAAGAAAGAAGCAAAAGTATTTGTAGGATGAGACGGACCCGTATTTAGTTCTCGCACCCACTTTGAACCAACTTCGTAGCTGGCTTTGACGCCCTGCTAATCCAGGCGTCCGGCTAGCATAGAAGACTCCCTCGGGGTAGCTTGGTTGGTCCAACGAAAAGAGAAGCAGTCAGAGTGAACGTGGAGAAAAAGGAGAGAGACGGAAAGTAGCGGGTGAACCTGATGGAGGAAGGGAGAGAGAAAGGGATAGAGGGGGTGGAGTAGGAGATATGGACGAAAGGCAAATGAACGAGTCGCTCCATGAAAGGAACTCGTACAGAATCCGGGAAACCCCATACGAGGTCCCCGCGACATGGGCCACCCGGCGACTAATTGGAATTCGTCTGTGGCAGTCGAAGCAAGGCTTTCTATAATTGAGACGTGGCCAGACCTGCAAAAAATCCAGAAAGGGGGAAAGGATGCGCCAGGCCGCTGTCTCGCGGAGAATCCTTTTCCTCTCTTTTGAACGGAAGTCAAAACTTTTCGAGGGATGATCCGGCCTGCCGCCTGCATCCGTTACCACACCGGTATATGCGTATCTCAATATCATATAAATGCAAAAACTGATCCCTACAGAGAAACCAACTTTACCGGTAATGTAAATTTTTTAAACTTCTCCCCCGGTGAAACGTTCGCCAACGAGAGCGTGCGTATTCTTCGATACACCTCGTTCTCTTTCATGAATTGCTTACAAGATCTGGCTGGCGAACCAATTGCTCTTACTTTACCGAAAACGCCTTTCGAAACTCGCCAGGACGAAAAATAAGATGTTCGGTTGGCTTTCGAAATTGGATTTCATCCTGAGTCGATGGAAATTGCTCGTCCCGTACTGGATATTTCGAAAATGTCTTGCCCAGTTTTCGAGGTGTATTGTTATTTAGAGGGATGAAAAGATTGTGGTATGAAGACAGGTTCAGAAACGTTTTATCTTCGTTTTTAAAACATCATTTTGTATATATGCTTATATATGTGCGTGCCTGTATATTCTTCTTCAACAAGATTATATGCTTCTGCAACTTTACCGACATAAGACGAGAAAAAATAAAATCAGAAATAACGCAGAATAAACAAGGAGAATAATTGCAACAAAGAAGATTCAGGTTGGTGGATACGTTTTCGAAACACCACGTTGTACATACATGGAACAGAGACTTTCGAGTTTCGGCAACGTCTCTTGATCCCGTAACGTTCAGCGATAGAAGAAAAAAAAGGCTACTTAAGTATTCAAACTGGGAACATCCGGAAACGCGGATACAAGAGACAAGCAAGCCAAGGCAACCGTGAAAGCTCTCGCCTCTTTTTTCCCTCGTCGGTTTCATCCTTGTTCCTTCTACGACGCTTTCGCGCGCTGTTTTCTTTCCGCTGTACATCTGAGGAAAGGCTGCGATAATAACCAGCCAGCAAGAGAAACATAGAAGCAATTGTAAAATTAATTAAGAGACTGGGAAAATAATTAATTTTTCTAATAATTCTTGCAGTCGCGCTGCTATTTTCCCAACACGCGGCCGCAGCTTCGCGCACCGCCGGCCCCACCCCTTCAGGAGGGACGAAATAATTTCATAAGGGGTTGGCTTGAGAACCGCACCTACATTTGCGAAAACATATCTCCTTTTCCACCGCCTCCTCGTCTCTGACCACGTCCAACCGCAACAAAGATCCTCCACTCCCTGCCATCCTCTCTCTAATACCCTCCCTCCAACCCCCTACACTTTCGTCCGCGTATACGCAGAAACGAATTCTTCCACTGGGAAAATTTCCGCATTGGTTATTTCGGGCCTACGTCCTACGCGAGTTTGTTCTCGTACGAAACTTTTCGTTACGTGTACGATTGTTCCGAGGGTTCGTAGCATTTTTCACAGTAGATATATTCTATCGAATATTTACTAAGATTTTTCATCCATTTATATCATACGAACTTCTGCTAAATAACGAAACATTAGATTGGAGAAAATATTGGAGGATTTCGTGGAAATAAATCCTAATGACGAATGAAATGAATCAATTCTTTTACATCGAACGTAGTGTTACCATCCTCGATACAATAAAATTCTGAACGATGGTAAATAACAAATAAAGCGATTTGTGTGTATCCTATTTCTGACACCTATCTCTGCTGAATGAAATCATCAAAACTTAATATAATATAAATATACCAATATAAATAGCAACCGCCACGATTAATGTCAGAAAGTGAAACCAGCAAGGGTTAAATTTCATTTGAATCACATGCAAGTTTTCCATCATGAAAATAATCGAAAATACGTCCGTAATAAATGAAATTTATCCTCGAAGACCCTTGCCATACATCGGTAGCGTCATCGACGAAAGTCCAAAAAAATATCAAACGTCATCTCCATTCTACGTTACACCCGCCATTGTGAACGCGAACAATTAATTGTGAAAGCGGTCCCCACGAACCGGTAATTTTTCCAACAATAATAGGAGAAGCTAACGAGAACAATCAAAATATTAATACATTTCGATGGAATTCAAATGTAGCATTGGCGGGGTTGGCCGCGGTCGAGTGCAGTGGGTACGTCCGGGGCCCTCTACGTGTTTGATCATTGTGTTATACGGTTCCCCTGGTGCACACTTGCCATAAGTGTATTTTGAAATTTCGCTGGTTGTAATAATCTTCCGCCGGCAGGTAGGAAGGTAGGTAGGTAGGTAGGTGTACCTGCGTAGAGGCTGAACCGCGTGGTCAAACGTATTTTCGCAACGGTATGCCGTCCTCGGACGTTCCTCAAGGTGTGGGTGAGTGCGTGTTACGTGTCCACACACAGACTCGCCGTGCAGAAACGTCCTGCAGGTGTGGACGAACCGTAGAAACCCCGTAGTTTGGTCAGTCAGAGAGCATAAAGGCTCTCGAGAAATTAATTCTCTTGCAGACACATATACACGCACACATTAGGACGCGACGGTGGCCCGGTAGAGAGAACTCGGGCCTGTACACACACGACACATGGATATATACCTTCAGCACACGTATAAATACGAAGGTATATGTATAGGTGAGCCGCGAACGCGGATACGAACGCGAGCGCGAACCGTAGCTACGTGTTTTATTATTGAATGGCCTCCTTCCCGGACTGCGAATCAACTTGGCAATTGGTTTATTATAATTTCATTGTGTTTTCATTACCCGGGTTAATTTGCGCACGACCCGCATGTCTCCCTTTATTACCAGAGCCCCTGAGGTCTTCAGACGCGCGCACGCATACTTGGATCCCCGCGTCGCGATTCTTTCCTGCCAGGAGAAATCTCGTTGACGAAGAGCTGCAACAACCGTGTATTTTAGAATAGCCGGTATTTCGACGGGGTGAAAAAATAACCGGGCTGCAGCGGGAATTACGCGTAGATTATTTTTCTACGCGGGTAAAATCAGTCTTTATTAGATCCGGGCTAACGTGCGGATGATGTCCCGTGATATTCTTTTTCACCTTCCTCTTCTTCTTTGAGATTCTTTTAATCGTATTAGTGTCTTTTTATTGTCATTGGTCAGGGTGATGGAATGAATTATGATAGTAAAGTTTAACGTTAATCCTACCGAGATCGAAGTTCATTTTCGACCAAACCGTTTAGAAGCCACATCCATCGAATCTAGAAACAGAAAGTATTAAAAAATGATCACATCACGTACACTACTTTTGAAAATTTCTCCAAGTCGTTTGATTTCTTTTTTTTTTTTTTTTTTTTTTTGAACGGAGTCTGAATCGTGTACGTAGCTAAGGAAATTGAAATAGTTACAAACGTGGAATTTAACTTCTAGGAGCTCCAATTATTAACAAAAAAAATATACTCACATTGATTAGGCATTTGCTACTGTTCCATCTAAACGGATACCATAATCCCTGAAAATTGTACACCTCGTTTTCCTCAAATTATTCCCATCAAATTTCTTCGTAAAAAATTAAAACCTCCGAGCATGTCCGTATTACGCGACTCATCGACTTTAAAAAGCAGCCGTCGGGGCTGGAAAAAAGATTGACAAAAATCTCAGTGTAAATCGTTAAACGCGATCCGAAGTAGCGGCACACACACGTCAATTTGTTTACACGCCGGATGCACCAGAGAGAAGATTCAGATACGAGGAAACGACGACCCTTGACGTGTCTGATTCTACGTTCCACGCGCTAAAACCCGGCCAGGCGAACGATCTACCTTCTTCCTTTTTTCATCGGGAGGACGTGTTACTGTTCTGTCGTTCTTTGACACCCGGTTACGTCAAACAGGGGGCCGCCGGGCAACGACGAGAGTGAACAGGACGAAAAAAAAGAAAGAAAAAAGTAAAAAAAAGAAGAGCCATGGCACGAAAGGGAAGCGAAGAGGAATCGTGGAAGGAGAGAGAACGGGAAAAAAATAGGTTGGAGGTGAGGCCTTTTGATTGACTGTTTGAACGATTTTTGCTCGGCCGACTACGCTGCCGGGCTGGCATTGATTATCGCTTATTGAATTTGTATGCCAGCAAGGGATGCTCCGGAGGGGTTGTCCAAAGTCGCCATCAGGGGATGCTGCTCGTAAAACGCTTTACTCTCGCCCACCGACCCGCTACCTACACGGACAAGATTTCCTCTCCTCTCTCAGATTCTTCAGGAAGAAACTGATCTCTAAATTAAACGATACTACCTCAGGATAATAGATATTGGAATTTTCTTTGAAAATTCATCGGACGAAGATAGGGGAAATTGAGGAAAGTTGGTACATTTTGTGTTAATCCAATTAACATTCTCTTAATCGCGTTATATTACATTTTTTGGAATCTTTAGTTGTAACGTATAACGGGAGGGGAGCAAAAAGAGTGAAAGAAAAATTGAAAAGATCGAAAACCAGCAAACGTGTCAATTTAACGTTGGCACGTTATTTTCACTTGGTTTAATTTTAAGCTGTTCATTTCTTTATAACGTAACTTGTGAATGTTTATTATACCTTCTGAATGCTCTGTAATTTTATTCAATGCTCGAACAGTTGTGACTATTCAAGTTCGGACGCAACAACAGTTTCCGAATAATTTAAGAACTCTGCTAATAAGAATATCGCCGAGTCTTTAGCAACACTAAACTCGAATTAGTCGATGCGAAACTCAAAGATTGCATCTGGTTTCGGCATCTCCATTGAATCGGAAAAAGAAACTAGAAAGAAAGTGAAACCGGCAACGAGTAGCGCGATACTTCTAAATCGATTGGACATTGGCGTGTCAATAAACGTCCCATTTATTCACCGTTTCCAAGAACAGTACTCTTTGGAAAATTACTCTGTTCCGGGGTAATCCCCGGAGAGATTCAGCGTACATCGCACAGAGAAATATTTTGCCTGACCAAACAGGTAACCCGTGACTCCTATCTTCTCTCTCATTCCTTGTCCCTCGAACCCTTTCAAGCCCCCTCTGTCTCTTCCTCTGGCTACAAGCTACGCATCCCTTTTACATTTATGCTTACATGCCTCGTCCAGCTCGCGATGTATCCCTGAATTATTGAACGACGCGGGGATCAGCCGCGGATGGCAACGCCTCTCGAGTTTTAAGCTGTTAAACCCCGTCGAGGAATGTCAGTCATTGATTCAAAAACCATCGCGCGGAAATTTCTACAGCCGACGAATTTTCATCGGAATAATATTTTAATTGGGACATTAATATTTGAAAATGTTACGAAATCTAGTACATCGGCCTTGTGATCTTTCCCAACTGTAAAATTTTATCGGAGCGACATTTCAAAAAATTATACGCCTCGATGTAATACGAGTGGTATCAGCCTTGTAATACATATATTCAGCTTATAATACGTATTGCAAATCTCGCGTATTCAAAAATGATAACCGCCATTTACATAGGATCGTTCTTCCATACGAGCGTAACGGAATCAACGAGACATCAATGTGACGTACAAACGAAGTGAACAGGCGGTCCACAAATTAACATTACATTTATCAATCTACATACCGAACCGCGTTTACGAATTACGTTTTATAGCAAAAGCCAATTCCACGCTCGCCGTTCGATAGATAGCCAACAAACGGGTAAACAATGAAGCCGTAGGGTAAAAGCAATCGATATTACATCGGGAGAGCGGCGTGTGTTCGCGGATTCGCGCGAGTACAATAACCGTCGTTGATCCGACCGGTAAATGGAAGATTAAAAGAGCTTAGTTTAGTTCGCGGAATGAATTCATTAAAACCCAATTTCCATGCGCAACGAAAATGAATCCCCGAAGAACGGTGAAAGATCCCTCACATGTGGAAACGCTCTTGAACGAGAGAAAGATGGCCTGATGAGATAGAGAGAGTAGAAGTGGGCGAGAAACGGCAATGAACAGGCATCGATGTAATATTTATAAACGAGCGAGTCCTGCAGGATATCCGCGTATCCTCGAAGCAGCATCAGACCAACCCGGAACCAAAGGGCAATGCTTGGGTCCACTTCAGTCTCGAACTCCAGCCCGAAATCTCATCGGCCCAAATGGCGCATCAACATCTATTATTAACCGGGTTCAGAATATTAACGATACAGTTACCGTATTCCAGAAGCTAAATTAGCGGAGATTATTACGAGTGGGCTCTCGCGGTACTATCACTCTCTCGATCCAACCCGCGAGCGGTGGTCTCTTTCCGCGACACACGCTTCATCACGCACCCTTGCAGTCTGGGGCGGTCGGGCTTCATCTTTCTCTCTGCTCTCGCGTGTACGTAGCGCGAGCGAACAGCAAGGCCCCTCTCTCTTTTCCGGTAGAAACGCGCGCTCCGCGGCATGGAGAACGGTCCGGGAATGGTCGATGTTTTTTACGAAGGCCGACGCCATTAATTTTAATATTATTGCATATTGTTGGGCAAATTGGCGGAAAGTGCGCGTGACGGCCGCTTGGTTATCGCGCGACGCGCCCCCCCTCCTCCTCGTCCTATTCATCTTGATTTTTCGCGAGCGCGTCGCAAACTACGATATTGATTCCCTCTATAAATATTTTCGGACTTTCCCGGCGAAAAAACATGGTCGAAAAGAGGGCTCGATGGCGCGGCCTCCGGTCGAATCACCGTATGAAGCGTTCGTTCATCTTCCCAATGAAGATATATCGGCGAAGATTCGTTGGAACGAACGGTGGCCCAATATTTTTCGAAGCGATGACTTTTTACAGAAAGTTTGATCGAGCGTGGTTAAATTAAGAGGAGGATACAGGGTGTCCGTGTTTCACGCGCAAAATTATTCAGTATACAGGTAACAGAGGATGACTGTGTGTGTAAAAATAAACCGAACGTAACGAGCTAGAGTCTTATAAAAAGCTTGATTTTTCGGAAAATCGAATTTTACGTGAATATTCGATTTATAGAAAAATGATCTAGGCACAGACCATGATAAACTGAATATCCCTGTATTTCTACAAAAAGTAAGAACGTCGCTGTGGATGTTATTTCTTAAAAGAAAAACAAACTACTTCAACAGCTTTGGTTTAAACATTTCTATGTTTTAATCTTTACAGCTAACATAGACCTAAAAAGATTTTCATAAATATTGTATAATCTCGTTACTTTGAAACAGACATCACGTACATTTTATTCACGAAAGTACAAAATTTCTGTCTGTATCTACTCCAAGCATACTGTACATAAAAATATCAATGGATCGGAAAAAGAAAGTCAATATTACATTCGTATTATCGTTGCAGCCACGGTTTTTCAAAGCCATTTCACACGAAATCACCCCGTTACAGATTTCCGGCGAAATCTAACAAGACGCATATTCTCCGCCCCACGACTTTGGCCGTTGGCGGTGATAGCCACCAAGTGCCTTTTTATCGAGTCAATGCGGCATCCCCAGCCGTTTTATTGGACGGATGGCATCGCTTTTCCGCGCCGATTTCGACTTTTTCATGCAGAGGAAATCTCGGTAACCATGGGGGACGCTTGGCAAAAGTGAGAAAAAGAGGACAGAGAACGTTCTCCCCTGGCCCTTCGAGAGCCCCGGAAGACCAATTCTGCGATACGAATACGAGCACGAAAAATATGGATATTCCGTTTTAAAGGACATAAAATGACCTCGAGATGGTAGCCTTTATAGACACGTTGGAACGCCGCACCTCTGGCGGTCTATAAACGTGATGTACGCTCGCGAATTTTGTCCTACGACACCGAGATTGGATGGCAATTTTGTATGTGTTGTAAAAGGTATGGAACGACGCGACGTTTCGATACGAGAGTAAAGATGGGAAATTTATGAGGAAAGGTTATATCATATTATATGTATATCTATATATCGTCTATACTGAAGTTAATTAATTAAAAAGAAAAAAAATAAGATTAAGGTTTGTTTGGTCCTACGATATTATATCATTCGTCATTATATTATACAATTCTGAATCATCTTGATGACAGCTTCCTAATTCTATCTTCATAAAATGAATTTCATCTCCTGTTTTTAACAAGCGCATGGAAATGTATAAAAACTTATGAACTAATCTGAGCTTACTTATCTTCCTTTTATAAGAAACTATTTCCTCATTGATCATGCAATTTTCTGGCCATCCTATTAGAATTCTTTAACTAAGATGTAGTTCTATCGTGTAAAAAGATTCGAAGATGAACATCTATCTATGTATTGGACTAATACAGCAGACACCGCGTCTTGTAGAATACAACAGAATATTACTGAATTTTTCCGAAAGAGTTTCATTAATGTATAATCTAAACCGAAATAGAATTATACTTAGGCCAGAAAGTTTTGACAATTATCGTATTTATTAGGGTAGATAATATTAATTGCTCTAACCTTCCTTGTCACGCGCGTGTAACTCCGTTTATTATTTATTTATAACTACTTTACGAGGGTGAAATTTAGTTCCATTATACCCATAAACCTGTCATTTAGAATTTCAAATATCTACTGGTCGCTACCAACCCTTCTTCAATGACTTCTAAATTAATTCGCAAAGAAAAAAAACGAAATTTCTCTCAGAAGCTTCCTTACTTACCAATCATCGAAGAAGAAGGGATGTCTTTCGTTTTCGAACAGCATCGACAACCCTTGATTTTTAGCATCCCGCTGCGAGACCAAGAGCAAAAGCGAGTTCAGATTTATTCCCCGTGGTTGCCTCTGGAGGCCCTCCACCTCGTGCAACCTCCTTCATCCCCGTCGGCGGTCGGCTTCTCCTCCTACGTTGGGCTTTATTGACCCTTTATACATCTATTTGTTATGCCGTGGCCCTTTGTACGACGGTAGACACGAATGGGAGGGACCCCGGTGTACTTGCCGAGCTCTCTCCCCTGGCTATATTTGACCAGTATTATAAAAATCAACCGACCGATTTCCTACGTAAAATATCACCCCCGTGCGTGGCTGAATATTTTATCGGTGTCCACCCCGAACGCACCCTCGACCGGTTCCTTCTTTTCCACCCCGTTTTCGCGAGGGGGCAAAGAGCCCGGAAAGGAAGAGGAAATCGGTGGAGGGAGCGGCACGCGATTTCGTTTTGCTTCGTCGCGTGCGACCAACACTCTTGGAATGCCATCTTTCAATGGGGAACATTCTTGCGGTCAATATGGAATCCCTTTGCGACTCTTGCCACTTAAGATACATTCGGATATACATACGTACGATGTGGGTGTAATTTTTGCGATGAAAGGCGGTACACAATGTAAGAAAAGTTGCAGAATTCTGTTACTTTTGTTTAATTCCTCTTCCAGGGTGATAGCGATTAACGTAAAAGAATACAACTCAACGTGTAAAGCTACTGGATAATTTATTACTGAGTATTATTGAGTTGTTAAAGATGGTAACTACTATTAACGGCGTGTAAGTTAGATGAAATAAAGAAGCGAGACAGCGCTTCGTACTTCTTCGTTATACTTGACAATGAACAATTTCCAGACACGTTGTGCATAAAAAATAAATCTGAATAGAAGAAGACAGCAGAGTTGACGTTATAATAGGAAATTATACACATGGAATACAAGCTTTGCAAAAAATTAGATTATACGGAACCATTACATATACACATACACACACAGGGATCCTATTATATTTTTGAATTTACAGATTAAAGAGTAGAAGTATTACAAGCGATACAGTGTGTTGACAAATTGACAATAGCAGAGATGACATAATGTGGAAAGCTTCGCTTGGACGTTTTCTATCGGAGGAATGGGCCATTAAGCCTGGTTAGCATGCGACAAGATTCCAATCTACGGCGCGTGTTCTCAGCTTCACGGGGAACAACGACGCGAACTCGCGCGGAGGAGCGTATTCCTGCAGGACACCGGGGCTACTAATCTAACAGAATTATAGACGGTGACGGTAGCTAATTGTCTATCTATATCTGGCCTGACGTAGGTGTGTCTCAATGTTCCCTCTCGTATGGCCGCTTGTATATGCGTACATTGTATTGTACGCCGAGTCCGTGGCTAGACCGTCCGTCAGTTCTCTCTCGGAGCGACTCCCTCGCTCGCATAATGGCCAGCCTGCGTACGTGCATTCCTAATAATGAAGACAACGATAAATCAACGCGGAGAATACGGCCGCGGATGTGCGCCGAATATCCTATGCATAATATCGCGTCATTATCTGTGGCTACTGTGCTCCCTGTGCACGCATGGATCTCCGACTCGACTTTGCCGCGACCCTGACAATCAAATTACACCGGAGCATGCCTCTCCTCTCGTTCCTACTCCTTCCAAAATAAGTATAACAGCCTCTGTGATTCGATCGTTCTTGCAGCTATCGCAAGTCTGCCATAGAGACAAAGTATCTGGTGTTTTGGGGGCAATTTTTTTGTATTTTATTTTGAAAATAGAAGAGATTGCAGCAATAAATTTATTCGAAGAGAGAACAAAGTACAGTTTCATATTTACAAATGCAAAAGTTTATTGCTAGGACTAGTTGATTATGAACCCGTAGTACGTAACAAGTGATTTCATTTTCATTTATATTTCAGTTGATTTTTGTTGGGTTTACTCGAATCACTGAAAATCGGAGCTACCTTCCCATCGCAACAAACCCTTCGATTCGGAGAAATTATAGTTTTATGGAAATCCCACAGAAAACCAATAGCGTCTGCTATTATGGCAACGAAGAGAATCTATGGAATTTGTTTGCATATATTGCTATTATTTATTCTTTGCTAAGAAACGTTGGCCTATCTGACCATTTCTTTTGTTAAAAATAATGTGCGAGCTACGTATCGACTCTGTACATCGAATTGACGTACGGTGGTTAAAGAATTCTAACAATAATATCAAAGGATATCCAGTAAATTGCATAATCAATGAGGTTTCTTACAAAAGGAAGATAAGCTCAGATCAGTTCATAATTTGATACTTGAATTTCATGAAATTTTGCTTGTTAAGGTTTGTTTACATTAGTCAAGTTACTTGACTCCAAATTCTATTTATTCCTTGTAGAAGTGGAAGTTTCGATATACAAAGAATTCTGGTTAGAAATAAATTGGAAAAGTCTAGAATTTAAACGACTGAATTGTAAACTTAATATGGAAGCAGTGCAACAACCAGTTGCGAGAGTATGCCGAGCCAGTCATTAGTTCTAGCGGTCAGCAGTGACACGAACCATCGATCGACGAAGCCTCGCAACAAGCCATCCGTGATGCCAATAATGATCCGTCATTCCACTGCTGTAACGGTGAGGATCGATCTTGCGTGATTGACGGATAACAAGCCTCGTGAAAGAGAGACGTCAGTTCGCGAAATCACGCGCTGACGTGGCGATAATTTCGCAGGGATAACGCAGGAAACTATATATATATATCTAATATTTCAATAAGCTATTTCACTCGCAACTTTTCTTCAGTTTATCATTTCGCTTTTCCATCTAAATCCTACAGTTGCATCAAATTCGAAGAAACGTGAATTCAACTTCGACAAAATTTTATTCACAGTAACAATCATTTGAATCGATACAATTTTTTGCAATTTCTGCGTCTTGACTTCGATTCTGTACAAACACGATATTTGACTGGTTTATTCAAGTTTATTACAAATTATTACATTTTGAAAGGAGTAGAGTAATAAATATTATAAACCAATGGAGAGAATAATAAACTGAAGCTTCCTGGATGAAATAATATACGAATCGAAACAAATAGAAACAAATGCAGGAAAATAATCCACGATTTTTAAATGGTATTCGTTATGCAAAAAGTCAGTAAAAAATGTGAAAATAAAGATTCAAGGAGCAAACAGATACAATAAAATGCACAATAGATATTCAGTCGATCGTGCATCACCAAGATCGTCTTTCTACTTGATTTTCGATATTCGCTTGATGTCCGCTCGACCAAGCGCGCATCCGATAACCACGATCAAAGTAGCGATCTGGTTGAAACACGAGCCTCAGGATGTGGGAGCTGCGAAATCCGGTAGGTCGAATAGAAAACTGGCAAACGAAGCATCGAACACGTAAAATGAGTAAGAAGAAACGGGGGAAGACGAGCTGGCTAGCAATCCGTGGTTTCGCGCTCATCGGATCGACTCGTTTAGACGTGTGTACGCAGGTGGATATCGGTTACCTCGGGAAATCCCTCGTCTACGTGTTTCCCCTCTCCGATAGAAGTTACTCCCGTGTCTTTCTTTCAAACCATTTAACTTCCTTTCGCTCGTGGCAAAGACGTTTATTGTCACGCGGGATTGTTTTACTTTCTGACCGGGTATACATCGCCGTTAGGCTGGTTGCGGTGAACAACCATGCGTACTCATTGTATGGGATGCACATCTCGACTTTCGTTTCCATTCTAACACGGAACGAACATCTCGAGTGACTCGCTTTGTCGTCTTTCCTTGTGCCTTTTCGTATCCGGTGCCCTCTCAAATTTCTCACTATACTGTAATTTATTCGCCTTCGATCGTTTTCAGGTTAATTTGTTATAGAAATATGCAATGGAAATATATTTTTAGCTGAAAACGAAATAGAAAAGTTGATTGCGCGATTCTTTCGTTCCTTTTTTTTTCATTTTCTTCCATGCTGTCTTCCTTCTTTCACTTTCCCCTTCTCGTTTCTCCGCCTAGCCCATTCTTTTTGTCTTCTCTTTCATCTCCATATTCTTTTCTTTATTCCTCTCTCTTATTTCTCTTTCGAGATTAAATCGAGTAGCAAATCGGTTCCTCTCTCGTAATTTTATTGTATAATTTCTTAATGAAGTATTTATGATCCTATATTTAAGTGAAAAGTTTTTCTCATTTTTCTTTGCAGAGTACATTTACACAGTTTTGAGAAAAGAAAATTTTAGAACAGTTTACATAATGGAAAAATTATTAGGATACATATATCTAGGACTGTACAGGCTATCCATTGACACTGTGACGAAACGAGCCACGTCATCGAGGATGTTGTAATAACTTTGCCAAATGACGTGCAGACTAAAGGGACATGCATCACGATCCAATACTAATGCGTGTCCAATGTAGGACGCAGCAACCTCGTCCTGTTATCATCGATGCGATCAATCCCACTCAATTAGCCTGATCATTGATTATTGCCACGTATAATGTCACGATCTGCTTGTTGGTTGTATACCAGAGAGAATCTATTGCACCCTTAACTGCGGCTTATCAAAACCGATAAATCCCAATTTTTATCAACAACGCGTGCCATTAAATACAAATGAGCAATGTTAGATTAAACGATAAATACCGCACCCCATCTTTCAATTTAAATGAAATTTGTTTCGATCGAATAAAAAAGAGTTGCACTTGTAACAAAATTTAATTTCAATCTAAGCTTCAACTATAATTTTTCAACTTACTAAACACATATCTGACGCATACAGTGATCCAAGTATTTTAATGTTCCACATACACGACATTGAATATCTAACACTCGAATGATCGCTAAAAAGATCATAAGGTAAGGGGTTAAACAGTAAACATATTTCACGACATATTTTACACGAGAGAGTGAGAAAAGGGGTACGGATAGAGAAAAATTGCCACGGTGTTAAATAAAATCACGGTTTAAAGCGAACATATGCCAGCGAGGAATTTGCAGGCGCGTTAAAAAAGGAATTCGAAACCAGGCATTCGATATGGAAGGTAGATCGAAGCAGAAATCGGATTGACCGTGGGGGCAGAAGAGCTTTTAATAAAAAAAAAGAGGAAAAAAGAAGGAAAAAAGCCGCAAGTGGAAAATCCGATAGAACCGAAGTGCGTGCAAATATTTTCTCTTCCTCTTGTTGGGCCGGTACGGGTGGCGAGTATCGAGCGGCTATACCAACGTCAACACATCAAATCGAGTGTGTATCGGTGGTGCAGCACACGGTAATATCCTTTGATATCCAATTTGTGCACCCTGCACGAGTTCACCGTGTACTACACGGTTCTATCTACCCGGCACCGGTTATTTTTGCTTTCATTATTCCACGTCAAAAATCGTCTCCATAATTTCCGATTATTTCGCTTGGAATATTTTACCGTTGCTGGTGCTAATGACCGTAATGAAAATCATTGGAATTAACGCGAAACCCTGTTCAATTTATTTTAATTGAATAATTACGTGTAAAAAGTTATCCCGTTTAATGTACGCCCAGTAGTAAATTTAATAACGAGCTCTCATTGTACCGTACAATTTCTAGGGTATTAGGAAATAACCTGAAAATCTTCATATCTGATGAATTTTAGTAATTAATTTTTACTCAAAATTTACAACACTAAATAAGAGCGACGTGGACTGCACAAAATTGTTTGTGGATTTTATTCTACTAAGATCAATTGTTTTTATAAGGGTAACACGTGCAATTATAAGCGCGTAAGTATAATTTTTCTTAACATACATTGATTGCTATTATTCGATCAATTATTCTTCTACCGGTATTACACGAAATGATTCTACGTACAATAGATGAGAAAGAACAACGACGATTTTACACTTCAGACATTGTTATGAAAATTTGTGAGAAACTTGACCGCGACTACTAGACAGATTATACCGAACAGATCAGAGATGTTTATTCATTTATAGAAGATTTAAAGCTGCACAAGTACACAGAACACGTGTAACATAAAAAAGTATAGAAAAATAAACCTCTCCTTAGGTTCTACTTCTTCAATCGTATCTATAAAAATATATAAATTGTAAAGTTTACCATATGGAAGCAAACTACAAAATAGTTATTACAATATATCGAAGCATTGCCAATTTCGCAATTTCCAAACCTAACAGAATCCAAATTTAAACTGCACTTAAACTAAACTGCGCTTTAAGCGAAAGTTAAAACACTAGAAAGAAAGACAAAGTGTACGATGCAAACGGCACATAATAAATTACCATTTACAGTAACGATGGAAACATCGGTTTGTTACACGAAACATCATCATACCATTTTTTTTAAATTGCCTTTTATATAAATCGTACGTGATCTTCCAGCATACAGAGAAAGAAGGTTCGCGGCCTTGGCCACGTTCATTTTCCCTGTCACGTTAAATCGCATTACTCAAATAGATTGCGACGGTTGAATTTTCGCGGACCTTTTTGCGACGCCCGCGAACGATGGAATTGTCTCCCACGGCATACAGTAATTTCCTAAATGCGAACCGGCCAACCCCGCCAGCCCGAACGACTTTTCATCGTGGAACTCAAATGTATAAGACCCCGGACCAGTTAAAGCCGATTTTCCGGCAGTCTGTCGATCATCTCCTCTCTCCTCTACCCCAGTCATTACTTTTCCATCGACATAATGAATATGTACACCTGCAAATTGCTGATATCTCCTCACGTAAATTGCAACATTTGCGAATCCTTGATAGAATATAGGATGTCCGTGAATAGGATTATCTCACACACGTTCGCGAGTTTCGAGAGTTTAGATGGTACAATACAGAGTTTAAAATCTCTGATTTGGATATTTATTTTCTGCTCGAACAAAAATAACGACCTATCTTTGATTTATACAATTAGAAATGGAAATGTATATGAAATGGAAGCTCGAAATGTAGTATTTCATTATTAATATTCGTTATTAAATAATCGGTAAAGGTAATAACGTGCTATGTTGTGAATAAAAATAATCTAATATTTCATGTACATAAATAATTCGACAAAATTATCTGTTACTCTGTTGCTTAGCGTAAAATAAGTACTCTTAATGTACAAAATCTCCGGTCGATAAACTTCATAATATCGAGAAAGATTAATTAGTACCTTCTATACGAATGTGTGAACAATCGTAGTCATCTTTGTGGAGCACTGCGTAATAAGTTAATTATACAGACGACTAATTATTCCTACAGAATTGTACAATTTCACGCAATATTTCAGTCACTGTAAATATTTCCCTCAAAATTCTTTAATCATTTGGCATTGAATAATTCTTTCGAGTAACTCAATACCAAGTAAAACAACGAAATCCCATTTAATCGGATTCCGATGAGAAAAGCACAAAACGAAAGTGGACTATCAAAAATTAAATCAGATAACGCGAACTCTTTCGATTCGTATCCCATACGCGAACATCGACAGCTCTCCGTTTCGGTTGACGGAGTGCTTGCACTCGTACCCCTTAGCCGACTTGCCAACACCCTGCAGCGCGGCAGAAGAGCTGTCAATCCGATCCGCTAACAGGGATATCACTTACATGCAAATTCAGAGCTAAAATCCCGCGCGTTTCGATGAGCGTGCAAGTGGTATCGCGGCGGGGTGAGTGGCAGAACAGCAGGCCGGTACGTAGAATCGGGGGTGGAAAAGGGAGAGCGAGAGGCGCGATGTATTAATTACCAGTATTGATGTCCATTTGCAGTGAATTGATGTGTGGTCAGTGTTGCATCACGCACAAGGGTCGACCGGCCGAAACACACCATGGTGCAAGCTATGCTCCGAGAGAGGGATGAACCCGCATTGAAACAGGGGCGAATCGCGATGGCTAGATGCATTTACTGTCGCGGGTTTATCCGATCTCGATCGGGCTATCGACCCATTTTTTTCCCACTCTGGCTTCCAACCCTTAACTGGATTCTCTTTTGTGCGATCAAACTGGTATGATATAATTGAATTTCAGGGGTCTGGCCAGCCCTGAAGAAGCGAGCCTGAATGTTCAGGAAACGTCAGAACGAAGCGCAACGTCATGAAAAACACGATCGACATACGAAGAACTACCAATATTATGTCGTCTGATGATTATCGTAATAATTTAAAATTCACAATTCTACGAGTTATTTTTTAAATAAATTCCCTTACATAATGAGAATGAGTTTGATGATAAATAGAATGTATTTAATATTACAGAATATTTCTTTATAAATAAAATTCTGCAAATTTCTCTTAGAAAGCAACTTTGGTCGCGCGATATTGCAGTTTTTACTTATTAACCGTAGAAATTAATTCGTCATTCGAGTCGTCAATCTTCCGGATATGATATCTTAGTTCACTTCTTATCTTTTACGTATTCTAGTCTGTTAGAAATAAATCATATCGTATCCACATTTGCACAAATACCAGGCCAACTACCATTCATCTGTCTTTACTATCTTTAATTCCAGCATTATACAATTTACGATCATCGATTCATCAAACCACCAATTAACAAAATAATGTACAAATCCAATGACCAAAACATTCAAACTGATCAAACAATAAACGTGTCACAAGCCTACATACTAAACTGTGTACTTACTATTTTACAAGTCTCCTATCTCGCTAAGGGCTTCACACTTTTTACGAATAAATTTGCTTACACAATTATACTACTAAATTGTCATGCTAAATACCGCACAGATACAGCGCTCTAAAACTTTGCTCGTCCAACATGAATCGATATCAATCCCCGATACGTCTCTATGCCCCGTTTTAAACGCGTAGCTCCTTTCTAAAGAGCTATCAAGACGGCGACGCTGGACGTTTCAGAACGCAGAATCGGTCGTCAAGATTTATGGGCAGAGCCGGCATGGTCTCCGGTCTTTAGCCGCTTATTAGCATGCGGTATATCACGGCGACTGGAGCAGCCGGGGTCCGCGACAATAATTAGATAGATACGGGACATAGACGGAACGGGAATGGGACGTAGGTGATGCTGGCTAGGTAGCTGGCGATCCCAGGGTGAGACGAGCAGGGGGTCAGGATGGAGAGAGCGCTGGCTAGGCAGAGGACGAAAGCCAGGTCGCAGAAGTGGGTGGTTGGGTTGCGGACTGGAAACAGGCAGAACGGTGCGTCGTATGCAAATGATGACGTCACACAATACTACCCTCCAGGACAAGGGGCTATAGACAATGCATCTGCACAGATAGGTCTCGTTCTACGACCCACAGTGCACATCGTACCGAGGTCACTTCGTGCTCCGTGTTCTGCCCGATTCGTAACCCTGATGTAACATCTGCTAATGGACGCAGAGATCATCGCGTTAACCGTGCCCAAGGAATTTTAAAATAAACGCTGCTTAATAGAGTTCTACGAGTTCATCCTACATTCCACGACTGTTGAACCGTGGAATATTATGTCAGGTTCTGTTGAAAAAGAAAATTAATTCGCTGGTTATAATCTTAACGACGAAATTTTCTTTTTTCCCTTGAAAATGTTCCCTTTTTTAAAACGTAAAGTAGATTGTTGGTTACTTTAGCGAATATGTATCGATTTTAGTAGTGAAAACTGAGCGCTGACGATAATTAATGGGTTTATCGTTAAGTCGCGTATTCCTAGAATCGTCAGACTACTTTTTAAACAATGTGAGTCTTCTTTCATTTATTTTCACGGCTATATATGGTGTATCAAAAATGCTCAAGAAATATAGTCCACCTAACTACTTCTTTAAATGTCTGTATTCCATCATGTTAATAAGAACAATTACAAATCTGGAATACTATATGCTTAAAGATAGCAGATCTTACTAGATCGTACCTTATAAGGAGTCGACAGACATTGCTCGATATACGAAACTAAAAACAACTATTATTCCTCTTTGCAAAAGGAGGAAAATTAAAAGAACAGTCTAACGACTCTCAGAATAGGATCTCGACGTATCTGCGTATTTCTTCGTAGTTGTTTTATTTAAAGCGAAAAAATAATGTCTAGAAATACAAAATTATTTGGTTCGCTGCGAAACTAAACCACCCATGCTGCTAACGCTATCACTTCGATCGGCTGGCGTGACTTCAGAATTACCCCTATCCTCTGGCTGTGGTCTGGGGAAATTCAAGGGAATTTCGATGAAGCGCCTGGACAGAAAATCAAGTGCAACCGGGGGAGGGATAGGCGGAGATCTTACCGCAATGACGTGCGGTCGAATCGGTCCGAATGAAATGACGGATCCTGCGAGTGACATTCGATATCACAGCACCGGCGGCCGGGGAAACGGCGAATACGAGCTACTAGACCGTTCAAGCTTTCCGTCTATTACACTGACGCTGAAATCCCGTTTAATCGTGGCTACGTACCTACGTATCGTTCACGATTTGTGGCTACAGTCGAATAAAGACTACCCTACAACGATCTTCGCGATTCCCTTCGTCTTATTTCGCTCTACCGACTCATCTAACAATTGTGCACATAATTGGATAAGCGATCTCGAAGGAGAGATTTCAATTTAGTGCTGTATGATGCAATTTATTGTTACGATAGATGTTTCCTATTGAACCATTTAGCAGTGATAGCGTTAATAGTAAGCTTGTTGTACACTTTACAAATCGGCTAAATTTGTTCGATCATTATTTTAAGCAGAGAGTCAACGAAATCTGTTCAAGATTTAAAACTTGCAACTTATGCTTCTAATTATCTCGGAGAAAATAACTTTTCTCAAATCGTTGATGTGTCATTTGGATCTGTTTACTATTTCCATTACTAACTAACATACTTTTCAAACCCTTTTTATCGTACGATTCTTCTTTACTAAACATATTTCAATTTCATAAAGCGTAGATAAATACAAATCTTCTGGAAAAAATGAAATATCAGCTACTACTTTCTTTTAGACTTAGACTTTTAGACTTTATAATAAAGAAGATGTAACTCAGAATAAACTTACGCGTCAAATTAATTTTTTTTTTTTTTTTTTTTTACCAAAAGATCAAAAACAATCTGGATAACAGTTAAAATACTATAACGAATCGATCATAAAACATCTATATGCCTTCTAAATCTTCTCTAAGAATCTGCCACATAGCGACTACAGCAAAGCACACTTGTTACGGTGCGATCGGACGATCGAATCATTAATTGATTTGATTGATTGTATCTATACACGTTGACGGTTGCACATGTTGAATAGGCAGCCCTATCGCTAGCTCGACTGCGGTATGTCCAGGATTCGTACGTATCAAGCCTCCTATACTACTGCAAACCAAGTTGACTGCTACGTTCGCTTGCTCGCGCGCGCGTATTCCCACGTGCGTACACGCATCAGCGACTGGCAAACGTGCTCGTACGAAGCGGCTCGAGGTGAGGGCTAGTACGGTCACACGTGTACGCCGAATGTCATTTGTCATCGTGGCTAATTTGCCACGTTCTGAGATACGGTGACGCCTCTGACGCGGTCATTATTAAGATGCGAATTAGTAACAATTTGCGCCGGATTTAGTCTGGACTTGATCTGTTTATGGCCCACGCGGATTAGGCTTCCGGACCTTGCGCGTAAATCAATATTAACCGGCATGAGAGTCCGCCGAGTAGTGTCGTTATCAAACGCACAAGATCACCAAGGTCTTCTGATAAGGATTAGAAACGACAGCTTAGAATATCTCGTCGGCCTGTTTCCAAATCCTAATGCTCCGGCAAAATCATTCAATGTGGTGAAGTCGTACCACACGTACGCAACAGAGCATTATACTTGACTAAGAGGAACGATATACCGAAAAAGAAATGAGGAAGAAAAGTAGTCCGAAGAGAAGCATAATATAGCAACACTAAAATAAGCGAGAACAAACTATATCCTGAAGAGAACCTAACGAATGATCTCTTCATAAACGATATTTATAATATTGATAATAATAATAATTAAAATATAATATCTACGATTCATCAACGCCTTTTGCGATTTTAAAAGAAACGATGTTATGGGACGATAGATTCGATGAGCGCAGTAATAGTAGCATGTGTTTATCAGCTAAGAACTACTTAATAGCTGCATTATTCGTGACAATCGATAAAGCAATTTGTTAGCATCTACTTAACACACAACACGCTCTGAAACTGAACGAAGAATGTAATACTTCGAAACCGATAGCCTCTCAATAAGCCGATAGCCTTCGTATGGAACACAGTTCGATTATTTCCTAGCTATAGTAGCGTAATCTCGTCAGCAATGAAACAAGATTGTCTGATTAACTTGCGCATAATTTAAAGATGTCCGGACAAAGTTTACCGAAGAATACCCACAAGAGCGCGACAATTTCTGCTATGTTTTCTGCTAATAAGAGAAGCGAAAACACAATCGCGAACGTCACGGGGAAAAACAGAGCGCGGTGTAAAAACCGAAAAGGGGTACATCGTGGAACAGAAGGATCGTGGTAGAAAAGGAAGAGAGAGCGAGAGAGAGGGAGAGTTAGGTGTGAGTCTGCCTAGTGTTGGTTTCAAGGGTGGCATTATATTGCGGGTTGTCTCGCTTCAGAAACTTTGCACTGTGGTCGCAACGAGGAGCTGGACGCGAACAAGGGGGCGAGAGTCGTGAAGCGGGGGCAAACTGGAAGGGTGGAACAGAAGTGGTGCCGGACTTTGAATACGACCATTCTTTACGACCACCCCATGCAAAGATCTCCCGCACGCCGTTGGTATTTACCCAGCGACACCGACTCGCGGAACTGTTTCATGAATCGAAGCGAAACAGACGGAAAGAAGAAAAGAGAGAAAGGGGGAGAAGATGGACATCGGCAGTGGACACGAGAAAGAGAGAGGAGCAGAGGTCGCGCATAGAGGGGCCAGGAGAGTCGCGGAGAAGTCCAAGAGGGTGAAATAGGGTGGCATTGCTGGTTGATGTGGACGTGGTGAACGCGATGGTGGTGGTGGTGGTGTTGGTGGTGGTGGTGGTTGAGCCAAAATAGAGAACGCTCGGCGGAAGAAAGATGGTAAGAGGAGAGCCGGGGACAGAGGGACAACGGAGAAGTCAGAGAAGGAAAGACGAAATACCGGGGAGCACAGGCTCGAGGGAGACCGGTTCGAGTTGGCGTTTCTCGTTCGTCGACCGGCACCACCCCCTTTGCCCACCTAACGTCGCACAATACGCTCTACCTACCCTCGCCAGCGTCCATAGACTGGACACTGCATTGTCTCTGCTGAATGGGGTCTTGCAAGATTTATTTCGTATATTTCACTTGCCGTTTCAATAGCGCGATAGCGGCTCGCGCGCTCTCTGCCTCGAGTATCGCCTTCGAGCTTTACCACCCTTCTCTCTTCCCCCTCGTTCGTTATTAGCTTTCTCTTTATCGACCATCCCTCACCCGTTTCCGTCGGCTCGCCTCTAAGAAGCAACTTCCACCGACGTTTGACCGACCTAACGCTTTGTCGGCGTTCGAGTTCGATGCTGCGTGTCGACGAGTTCAGTTCTTTCGAATCTACGACCTTCTTTTCTATTATTTTGATTAGTATATCTGTGTCGATCTAGAACAAGGAATTTTTTATAAAGGAAGATTGGTACTTGAAAATTTAATACCTTGGCCTCCGATTTAGATTCGATGAATTACATTCGAATACACCGAAACAAATTTCTTCCACGTTTCTTTATCTACGTTAATAAAAATACGAGTTTGCATAAGCAACAGTCTGTTCATCGAAGAATGCAACAATTACGAATGCGCGATTTTCTTTCATAAGAAACGGTCTGCTTACACATTTATAGTACTTAAAAAGTTAATAGCAACCTACGTGCTATTGTGGAGTGTATTGTCGAGGGGTGTCGCTTTCTAGGCAGGCAAACGACTCTCCCGTTATATTTAGCTATGCCAGCGAGAGGGGCTCGTAGTTCAGCCTATCGTCTTTCCCCCTGTAGGATCTCTTTTTCCCATTTCGAGCCTCGTCCCCTTCTACAATATCTATACATACGTTCTCGCCGCTCGACTATCCGTATCAGATGCAATCTACTAATTAGCGAATGCTTATAAACAAGGAGAAAAAAACAGTAAGCTAAAAAGTTATGGTAAACAGAGTCACGAGACATGCAATCTGAAATTTGTGGGTCACGTTCGCGCGTGTAAAATTCAATCTGTTATCAAGGAGAAATTCTGATAAGCTTAACAGACCATAAAATTCAATGAATTTGTTAGGAGCGTTTTGCATAAAAATTTATTAAGAAAACGTTCTTGCCAGAAGCGCTTGGGCATTTAAGATAAGAGTTACACACACGTTGAGCGAATGGAAACTCGGAGAAATCACGTCCGTACAAGGTGCCGCAGAATTTCAGAAGAGAATGTCGACCAATCACGAGAAACGGTATCGAAAATAATGAGATGAGCGAGAAGCACGAGGATCAATTTCCATGAACGTTTTTATCACCCCCGTGGATCGGACGAGTTCGTACGGGGTAGAACAATAACAGCGTTATCGTGGTCACAAATTAAAAATAATTATTTTTTAAGGCTGATCCTTAATCAGGAAGGGGTAGATACACGCAGGGGCTGTTTTCTCCGAGAAAAGAGCGGCCATTATCCCTCCAATAAGATTCTTGTCAATGAAATATTAGCTCTTTTACAGATGTAAGAGGCTTCCTTTTATTGCGCATCAACTCTTTTTCCCAAAGCCCCCACTTTACCGAACCGCGTTTATTTTTCGCCAGATAATGGTTCTCGTAATCCTTGATTCAACCGCTACACGTGTCTCCTAACACTTTGGCGACGCGCTACTTTAAAATTATAATTTTGTCGTGCTTCAAATGAATTTTGTCAGGGCATTATTTAAAATATTTGAAAAATAATCGTTCAAACGATACCTGTTTGGCTAGATATTATTTTGAAATAATTATGTCTTGGTTTATTTTAATAATAAGTACGATTTTTCGCTGAATTATTTTACTTGACCATCGAAAGAAATAATTTATAATTTTATTCGACGTTTTCTATGATATTTCTCTATCCTTACTCCGATTCGATTATGTCAAATTCTTTATCAGTATCTCGCGTACACAGCCCGGTATCATACAATAAGCGAAACATACGAGTCAGTAGTTTCCTCTAGATAGAAATTTTAATGGAAATTTAAATCTCTAGCCCGGAGGTTTCAAAAACGGCCGTTTTTCAAAAGAATTAATAATTAAAAGTAACCCTCCATGATCCGATATGCTGTGGTTTTTTGTTTCCCCTTAGCGACCATTTCCGAGGCATTAGGTTCGTTATTTATGGACTTTCATTAAGATAAAGAAAAGTAAAGGGAAGGGTTGCCATCGCCGAGCGCCATGTAATTATTTTCACAAAGGTCTAGTTGTCTTGCCCGATTCTTTCGCGACGACTTTTCAACGGGGAACTAATGCAAATAAAAACGTCAAATAAAGTTCGATATCGATCTTCCCTGGCTACCATGGAAAAAGGGTTGGAAAACTTCTTCCCCTTTATACCATCCTCAACTTTTTATCTGTCGTTAGTTCGATCATTTCCAACTGTGCCAGATTGCTTTTCGTTTTGTCATAGAGACTTTTCGATTTTCATCTAATGGAACAATCTGTTTATTTCTTCATTTAATAGTTAAGAAATTATCCGTATGCATGTTGAACATTTTCGAACAATTTCACTTCTCTGCAAATATTTTCATATTCGTATAACATTCTCGTCTAACTTTTATTCGTACACTGTGCCACACACGAATCAATCCACTAACATTGAAACAACTGCAACATCAAATGATCTAAAGAAACACGAGGAGAAATTTTCACGAAGACACGAATTAATTGAGTTACTCGCTTGCCAATCTGTTTCAGCGTTATAGTTCTTAACACTGGAACACTAACAGCTCCTCTTCGCCGTATCTCTTTCTAAGCAGTTTTATATTTTAAAAAACAATCATCGAACAGTAAATTTACCTCTTGTTTTTACCTCGGGAATGTGCGAATAATTCCACTCGACAGCAAAAGTATAATTTTTGTCGACTCGTTCGTGGTCCACCTACGGTCAAATAAAATTTCATGCGCTGTATCTACACCGTAGGATATTTTCGCGCTAACTTTCCAAGCAACGTTTCATCACGTTTTACACAAGTGTTCGAACCCCTAGGAAGTTTTCATTTGTTCCAAGTTACGAATAGGTTCAGCGATTGTTCTGGCTGGGTCAGGACGTAGACGAAGGCGGTGAAATTGAATGCGACTCGTGAGAAAGGGTGTGGGAAAACGTTGAAGTGGAGGTGACGTGAAGGCTACCACGCTACCGGACCCGTCAACCGTATCTTCGGACGAACATTGGTCAGCACTAGGTGTACACTCGACACATAGACGCCTTTCCCTCTCGTACGGTCTATCTACCATCAGAGAGAGAAATGGCCGGGTGGGATATACGCGCGTCCATTGTCTCGTGAACTTTGAAACAACTTTCGGCAAAAGAGTTCTGCCATCGGAATGCACCGACCGTGACTGCTCTGTAATTGGAGGAGAACTTTGAAAAATCAGACCGTGGATTGATCGAGTGTTTCGCTAGAACGTTGCATAGTATTCTCTGTTTTAGATAAGAGGAAAGTAGTTTGTTCTCAGTCAGATTAACCGTGTAGATAATTTGATGGTAGAAGCGCAAAAGTTTTCATAGCCGAGTGACTGAATTCAAATTTCCTCCCCTTCTCTTTTCTTCTTTAAAAAAATTAGCGAATGCATTTGGCAAAATTAATGTTGATTTTTATTGATGATAGATGCATGACGTCTAAGCAGGTATTTTGTGCAAGATTTTCAGACGATATATAACAGTATGGTTTGCTCGATATTGTTTACTCTATCGATCTGATTTTTAGTTTTACTACATAGTTATAGATGCATCATAGAAAAACGTTACAGAAGCAAAGCCAAATTTCGTATCTTTCGCTTTCAATTTCAAGTAACTTACTAAAATTTTGTTTCCAATTTATGCTTCAAAAATATTTAATTAGTATTTTCCAAAAAGAGATTAAAATTAAATAGTTGCACATATTTCGGAATAAATGTGCGAGAAGCGCAAAGAAAAGGTATTGCTCCCAGTGCTTTGGTTCGATATAGGTGAACAAGATGGCAGCACTGCACAGCGTGCTCAGAATTCATTATCAACATATCGTGTTCACCTCAAATTCAACGTGTTCCAATTCACGTGATAGACGATTCGAAAATTTTTCAGATACAAATCTTGACTTTCTTTTTAGAAATTATTCGAATACGACGCAGATTGCTTAGAAAATTCTATAGGATCGTATTATTTTACGATTGCAATATTTCGTGTCATTATACGCATCTAATTACTGTTTTTTTCACCGAAGCTGCAAGACTTCCGTTTCACGATCAACACGCAGTCCTCATACACTTTCTGAATGAAAAAGGAAGAACACTTTCAACGTGCAATGAATATGTACGACTCCTATGAGATGCATCACGCATTCATGTTTGCTACTTGCGCATAGATGTCTAAAAATGTTATTTCATTCATTGCAATTTTGAATGCACGCGGTGGATGTCCCAATAAAACCAGCCTGTTTCAATCATCGTTGTTAAAATGTTCTTTCATTGCATTATGGATGCTGGAATCTCAATAACAAGTTACGTTTCCGTTTCGAAAGAGGTTCCTTAGCAAAATGAATTTTTTTACTGAATGAATTTTCCTTACGGAAACCGTGTATATTTAATAATAATGCCGACCATGGAATCGTATTCAATGAAAGGCTAAACATGCAATTAGATAATTTGTAAAGCTGACACGTAATACCACATAATAAGTTATTCGTATCTATATCTAATTTGAGTAATTAAAATCGTGATTCTGTAGTTTAAATTGGATACTTTGTTTCGTTTCCATAGAAACGTAATTTCTTTCGAATATTAACCCTTTGCACTCCGAATTTTATTTCAATTTCGTTACCAGCAGCTGCCAACGCTTTTAAGTGTTTCATTTAAAATTTGCTTTAACTAAAAAATAAGACAGTTTAAATAAATAAGTGAAGAAACAAATTCACTTAAATAACAATTTCATTCACACTATTGTTGTATTCTGTAATTTTTAAGTGTACGATACATCTTAAAACAATTTCCAGGATGCAGTTACAAAAAAAGGTGAGATTGAAAGAATTTCGAGTGGGACTCGACAAATGAGCTCCTGAGATAACTGATATCGAGTCACATTCGACATACGAGTGCAAAGGGTTAACATATCACATGTAACACGTATGTAAAGAACTGACTATGTTACAATTTACAATCTTTCTTTTGCTTTAAAAAAGAAAAATTACCAGAGGAAAGATTTTCTGTGCTGAAAATAATTCGCTACATCGATTATTTTAAATCTAAAAAATAAAGTAAAACTAAATTAGAGTGATAGTAGAAGATAGCGAGTGAAAGTAAGTTAAAAGTAGAAATTCTAAGCAATTTCACTATATTTATGAAAGTGATATGTGTTAATTCGTGAACTGATCATTTTCACTCGATCGGTCCTTGAGATGTTAATTATTCCGTGGCGAAAACAATCGAAAACGTTTGCAAATCGAAGCGTATCTGCACGGAACGGTTCCATAAACGGATACCGGAATCAGGCCGGTCAAGGAGTGCTGGTAAGTCATTTCGAAATAATAGTGGTAGGCGGGTGTTATGCGAGTTTAAGGTCTCGGCCGGTGCTTGCACGAGGGCGAAGGTGGCGAACGACAGTTTAGGGGTGTAAGACAGGCTGACCTCGGGTCATGACCCCCATTTATACTCTATTACCACTACATTAGTCTCCACTCCGGCGATTTATGATCCTTGTTCGAGTTCTAGGCTGACCGAAACTTTAAATCGATTGCAAAACACCAAACTTGAAACCTCGTTAGTTATAACATTACTTTTCTATATTTAACACAGACTGCAAAGAATAATTTTCTTACGGCATCGACTGAACGATGCGTCTTACAACTTCAGTGGAATAAGAGCGAAAATTAAGAAGACATCGACCAATTGATTAATAACATAAATGTCGCGAAGAAATATTTTTTTTGCAAAATATCGCGAAATATTTTCTACAAACTGTGCGAACAATAGTAGAAGAATTCTGTGGACCTCGTTGATAATTCGTAATAGGAGATCGATACTTTTGTATTTTACCCTGAAACGATCTACATCGCTACCCCGTAATTTTTAATTACCGTTATCTGAGAGGGTGGCGCGCCATCCTGAAATATTTCTCCCCGCTACTCATTCCGGAATCACACGCCGATGTAAATTACCACCAGCAAACCCGTGACTTTATCTTCTTTATCTACCAAGTATTTTAGCGGTTATTTTTTCCGGTTACCAACCGTCCCCGCGTTGCCACGATGCAGAAATGGAATTAGCTACTTTAAACGAGAAAATTTTTAATTATTCCTTATCGAAAAGCAATCTGACTATACCGTCCACTGGTTCCCTTCACCTTACAGGACACGTATCTTGCGGTACGGGAGGATGCTACAAGGTTAACACCAACTCTCATAATTTAGCGTTCCGTCGTGTTGCGTTCCGTGCTGTGCATGATCTCGTGATGCTGTTACGATCGGCACAGAGAAGTTACTAAATGTAATTACAAGCTCCTTCCTTGTATTTTTAAAGATTTCATTATCTTTAACGCTTGTTTAATAGTTAACGAAGTAATGCCAGGTTAGAGAAATCTTAAGTGAAACAGTAATTGACCGCCTAATTCTCCTTCGTATATTTTTGTTCAAGCCTAATCTAATAGCGATCAACTTCTTACATTTGGAAATTATTTAAAAATGATTTAAACTAATCTATTTAGAAATAATTTCAACTATTTAAACTTACAATATGAATGTTATTAGAAATTCAAAACATGTGACACCAGCCTACACAACGAAACAGAATTAATTCGCCTAATAAACGTATAAGCCACTTGACATTTTTAACGACAGATTCAACGAATGAAAATTTTCTGAATTAAAAATTATACGAATCGTTGCTTGATGTAATAATGAAATAGGAAGAGTAAAGTGCAAGGTTCGAAGAGCGTCTGAAAGGAAAGTGTCAAGTATCGAAATCAACGGTGACGAAGGAGACTCGTCGATTTTAATAATTCAGGACGTTTGATGGAACACGAAGAGACAAGGGAACTTATTAGTTGGCGAAAGCGATAAAAAGGAACTTATTACTTATCCAGCCCTTGCCGCTTGATCCGCGTTGCCGAGGAATATTCATCGGGGGTTGGCTGTGTACGGTGAAAAAGCGGCAAGATCGGGACATACAGAGCAAGGGAGGCTGTCAATTTCCGAATATTCATATTGAAAGGCGCTGATAGGTTGGCATCAAATATTCATCACTTTCCAAAAGCCCTTACTGAGTTATTCCGCCAAGTCGTTTACCTATTATCAAGTATGCCAGGAATCGATGCGCCAGAAAGAAATTCAATTCCCTTTCCCATCATCGTTGCCTCTCTTTATCCAATCCCTACGCTAGCAATTTCCTTATCTAGTCCAAACCGATAAAATACCGCTCTTTATTTTCTACCAAATACCACTGACGATATGGAAACCCTATTTATGTTGAATGACACGCGAATTCTAGCCTGGCGTGGGTGATCGTGACAGATGATTGCTATGGTATCTACATTAAGATAATTAATTATTGTAAAACGTTACGTTAAAATAAAGCTCACGAATTATCGAATGACGTACATTTTATCATCGGTGTAACCTAAATCGGTGCATTATAGCCTACAAACTAGCAATTTTCTTGCGTTATAATGTGAGTAAAACTTTGAATAAAAATGGAAAATTAAAAGTTGGCAATGAAGCCTAATAAAGTGGAATAAATCTTGCACCTAAATAATCTCAATCTCGATCGCTAAATATCACCCACGAAATATTCAGACGTAATAAGATCATACGTGCTGAGGTTTTACTGAATTTTCCAATTGTCTAAAGTAATAAAGCATGGCTAGAGCGATATTCCGTATATGTATAACAGACGTCATTGTGTTTCAGTCATAAAATCCTTCGAAAGAAATGCTTCTATTACACGTACACACTGTACACGTTACACGCGGCTCTACATACATCGCTGTTCAATTAACAAAGTCACGCACGCACAGTACGATATTAAAAGATAAGTTTAATTAAAATGAATTAAACACATCTCTCCTGAACGGAGAAGAATATTTCCGCCTCAAAAGATACAATTCAAACGCGCTCCACCGCCGTGCTTCCCCTTCTATTACATAATTAATTACGCCAGTGTAAACATGTTCTTACGTTTCAAGTGAAAAGTAACATGAACCAGCCCGAGCTTTCGAAATACAAATTGGGCCGAGGAACAGGAACACGCTTTTGAACATTGCAACTTTTCTTCCATGTATAATACTGAGGATCACGCTTTATACGAATTTTACAATTTAGCAGTCGGCACTCTGACGAATAAAAGCCAAAGCTCTCCATATTTAACAAAATATACAGTTCGAGTTATTAGCCTCCTAACTACAAAGGATGAGTAGGATTGTTGTGTAAGTCTTGTGCATTCAAACGTAATAACAGTAATCGATAAAATAGATAGAAACAACCAGTTTAATAAAAGAGTAAGTAGATTAAGGAAAATAGATTTTTCAGGAAATCGATTTGAGAATAGATAATTTTTCACAATCGCATCTTTTTTCAACTTACACGAAAACATTTTCTTAGATAAAACTTCTTTAGATTTTTTTCTTTTTTTTTTAAAGATAGTGTTGTATAGAAATAAAGATGCATTAGAATTTTAAGCAAATTTCTTTGAAAACGAATAGATTTATCTGATTAATAACTTGCGAAAGTCTAATGTTACAGTATCAACCATTTGGCAATAAATAATATTTATATGCATAAGTATATATATTATACTTAAAATCAAGCATCCATGTTTCTTTACGATCGAGTCGTTACGTCTTTATAGTTTTCAACATGAACGTGATAACAAAATGACCCAGATTGCGATAAATGACTTCAGGAAGCATTGCTTTACTTGTACGATGTAAGATGAAAGATAATAAAAAATCTTCCACGAAATCAATTTAAATATCCATGTACATGTTAAAGACATAAATATTAATATATACACGTTGCATGCAAGGAAACGCGCATATAATTAATTATATCATACAGGTAATATTTTATTTATTCAGAAGAAACAAAAATATATTTAACCATATACATATATATTATGACAAATATTAACAATTATCAAGTGTCTATTAAATGCAACTCGTTCGTTAAAAATTGATTCTACGAAATTATTTTAATTCGACCGTTCCAGATATTCGACAATGTACATACATTTTTATGCGATTCTACGTTTCGAATGTATCAAACGCATTAATCAGGAACCGGCGTTTAGAATGTCTCTTTAATTACTACCCTTTTAATTCATAATGGAGATTTCTCGCTAATTTATTATTTCCTTGTTCAGATAGTCTCTCATTTTTAACCGTAAAAATGTAAATAGGGCTTGTAATAATAATAATTCGCGGAATAATCGGTGTTGATAATTGAAATCCTACCTTTCGATGATCGTCGATAAACATTCTGCACACTCGAAACTGCCAATTAAGTCCTGCGGAACGAAAAATGCGATCGTTAGCTTCATAGGTCGGTAAACAAAACAGTGATAAAACACGACAAACTGCGATATAATTTACTTATTACACCAGAATGTTAATTATTCGAGTAAACTAGCGGAAAATTTAATCGAATAGATTTTGATAAGAAGTTAATTATTAATACCTCTCTATCTTATCTTTAACTTAGCTTTAATTACTTTATACAGATAATTTGTAAGAATAATTAGTTATAAAATACAGAATATTAATAATAAAATAGAGAGTAATTTAGTTGGAAATAATTATAGTTTAATAATACTTCAATAAAATTACAAATAATACAAATACAGGTTTCCTTGCCTGACATAATTACGAACAGTTGCGTTCTGAGATTCACGCGTCGAGAAATGCGTCGTTCTCGTCGAATGTCGATCGCGTTACTGAAAGTTACGTGTTTACATACGACAACTTTCGGTCGACCGAACGAATCGATCGACATCAATTTCCATTATTCTGTTTCGAATACTACGCATTCGTTGTTCAACGTCTTATCGTTCAACGTAGTTGGTGCAATATGTATGTATGTTAATGCATTTAATTTCCATTTGAACCCATCGAGGCTATCATAGATGAAAGTTCACCGCAGAAATGAATGAAATTAAAGAAATAGAGTTAAATGTTTTATTATTGTCCAATACTGTGTGAAGAATAAGAAAATTATTGTTAGAAGCAATAACATTTCCACGGTATTATTCGGTACAGAATCGTAATATTAAAACAGAATTTGCTCGGAATGAAATTTTGCCTAAGAAGGATAATATCCGTGGCTTCTGTGATTCTCGTTATCGTTCTTCGACACATTGATATCGCGTATACAGGGACAATGTTGAACAGGTTGTTTGAAGTTGGTCGACTTGGCGGACCAAAGGTAGCCTAATATAAATGCGGTTTTAATAATAAAACGCATCGGCCGAAACAGGGGATACAGGAAAAGGGAAATGTTACTTGGTTGGCAATCCATTGCCGTTTAGAAGTTTTAATAACATTACGATATATAGTATGCATATAACGCGGCTCCCTGGAGTAAGGAAGTAAAAAATCGACAAGAGGATGGAGGAGAGCTCATTCCGTTCCTAAGTCGTTCCACTTGTTCCTGTCCCTCTCATTTCCATCGTCACGGCTTTCCCGGTGCGATTCCACCGGTACTACGGTTCCAACGAGAAAAAGACGACCACTACGAAGAAGAAGAAAGTTTATAAAATATTTAAAAGTACGGAAACGTCTCCTATCGCCCGGGGCGATAAATTTCCACTTACATTTTATTTTCGTTTCGTTCGCAACGCTCGACAACGGAGAGTTACGCGGGCTGGTGACACGGTGGAACGGGGCCACGAGAAGAAAAGCGAGACGACCGAGACGCCGCACCGCGCCGCGCCGTAGGGAAAAACTCGAGACGGCCGAGCTTTTCTTTCCGCGAGATCTGTTAAGAGAGCAGGGGTGTGGCATTTAGGGACGCACTTCGTCCTCTCGATTTAATTATGAATGATCAGAATCACAGAAAAATTGCTAATGCTCCGTTTAAAATTTCATTCCTGCCTCGCGTGATGATTTCTTAGATTATCATGTAACCATCGTAATCGGATCGAACGGTATATCGTAAATAAGCTTCTACAAGAAACACATAAAGATGAACATGTACATTGCAAAACCTGGTCAATACCTTTGACTACGTTCGGACCCAGAGGAGATTTTTAAGTTCCAAGTCTTTGTAAATTAATTGGTGTTTAATTTGATAAATACATGATGGAATTGGTGCGATAGAAGTTTGTACTTTTTCCCTGCGTTTTCTATATATTTCTATATATAGTAAACAAAAAATATTCCTTTTTGAAAGGATCAACAACTGAATGAAGTATTCAGCTTGTGCATATAAAACGTATCGAAACTTTTAAATAACGATAAAACACTGACGCGGATTTTTCGAAACACCATGGACTAAAATAATTGAAAGATGTGAAATAAAATTTGCATGATCTCGAAGATCGAGTAATCATGATTTATGCTTCGATCCGAGGGATCTTGCACGTACCCCAAGCGACTTCGAGACATCCGTCTTCAGAAGGTCTCGATGGATTCGCATCGATTTCCATAGTGAGGTGAACAAGAACATTTTTCCCACACGAGACAAACTACGGTCTATATGTACATTTTCCGGTTGACGATGCGAGACCTATTTAACGGACGCGAGTCCGGTAATGGGATTCGAACTTGGTGCCCCGGGGAGCCATTCAGATCCGTTCGCTTCATCTTCTTTCACCGCGTTCCTCGATGTCCCCACGTGACAAAAAGTACGCAACAAATTTCGATGGTAATAATGGTAACGCATCACTCACTTGCCTTATGCAGAATTTAAGATCTGCTACCTCAAAAGTCATATAACATGTGGTCACTGGGTAAGTGAAAATTTGTATGTGGCTTCCTTAGAAAAATATTTGCTAGCCTGTATATTGTTAGCATGTATATTATCGTACATATATTGTAACATATACATACTATAATTTATATTATATATTATTATATATTAATTCCTCCTAATTAATATTGCAATACTTATTTTGTTTAAATCAGAATTTCATTCTTGACCAAAGAAGATGCTTTGTCTCTTCTCTATATATCACCCATCTTTCCTTTTATCGTATATTATTTATGCTTTGTTACATGTTTTATTTCCCATGAAGAAATGAAGTATCGCGGTAGAAAAACATATTAATTACAGAAGATGTACATGGAGGATTTGTCGAGAGAAAACCAACGCATTGTCCATGGCGGTTTTCAGGGACAAACTAATTCCAGATTCGTGGTTCTCTGAGACGCGCAAAACAATACGTGACGTTCAAACATGAGCGACAATCTCAAGTGGTTTTGGTCAGCAGTCGGTTTGCGGTTCATTTGTCAGGAATCTGTCTTTCCCGTATCAGCAGCCTCCTAAATTAGGTTCGAGGATTAAGAACTATGAATTCGAATTTAATTCCATTTAAATAAAAATTATGTTTTTCAGGACACTTTATTTTCATAAATTTCATTCATTGCCATTTTTATACTTGCGACGAAACTGACAATCAGTCACAGAAAATTAACAAAAATATAGGGACAGTTTCATTCTGTACACATTATGTATATTTATAGAAATATTAAGGTTACTTAGTTGTCAGCCAATTCTACTTAATATTGATTTTTGCATGGAGATTAATTTTGTTTTGCGATGTTAGAAACACGATGGGATAATAAAGGAGTACATGTGAATTTTAAAATATCTACATTTATAGATACGAAACAAAATTTCGTGGTAAGCGCACCCAGTGTCTAAATGTTTTAAAAATATATGTTTAATAGAAAATTATAATTAACGCAAATTTTTTAATAGAATATTACAATTAACATGGAATAGAATGATACGCGCGCTGATTTGGAAAATCGTTTACAAGATAGGGTAGAAGAGAAACTATAGAATAACGGTACCATAGCAGCTATAAGGGTACGCCCTTTACTCACAGAGTCTTGCTTTGGCGATAATTTAGCGGTCAGCGAAGATTTAACGGCAAATTAACTAATAATTACTGGAAACCTTGGCGCTGGACGTTACCTTAACTGGAATGCGATTGTATTCCTCGAGTTCGATAATGGGAATGCAAAAGCTGCGAGAGTGCTCGCCACCCCGCCTCCATTATCGAAATAGCAATTAGAATAAATCAAAAGTGCGCCAACTCATACAATCGAGCCACCAATTTCCAGAGAATTACCGGCCAGTATGTAACGCGACTTGTTCCTTCTACGACAAATTAATAGTAGTTTTACAAATGTTAAAAGTAATAAATTGTGATTTATCAGAATTTTGTTACTCTTATACGTAACAAAGTACTTTTAGTGACTAAATTATGCGTTATACCTTATCACAGACAACGAAAAGCAATGAGAAAATGTTTGATAAACGATAGCTCCAAAAGGTTCTCGGTTTAACATAATCGTTTAATTCCGTTTAATTTTAGTGTTTTGCCGCGTAGTAACGAATTGAGTAGATAACAAAGAAATATCAGAAAATTAATTTCTTTCCAACTACTACGTAAAAATGACACTTGTACGATATTTTTATTACTTCCTGAACAATGTATGGCAGAGAAAATCTGATTATCCAATGAACACTTTACATCCGCCGATTATAACGACATGAAAAACATGTTAAAAAACACACACACATACACGCAAGCTTTTATACATAAATAATCGACAATTCAATTTACAGCAAGAAAAGCGATCCTGAGGCCGCACATATTCTTGGCTTCTGGTAAAACTTTCATCGAATAAAAGCTGGCCACACAGGTCAACCGTTCCAACCGATATATCGTCAAGTTCATCGCTTGTTCAACGAGTCGTCACTTTAACATGGCGTGTCATAAGCAAATAGGAGAACATCGAAGCGCTCTCTGGAGACAGCCTGTTTCCCGAAATGCATTCTGAATACGATCTACACAGTGGCCGACCGCTATTTCCCGAAGTTGCTTCACCTATCGTGAGAACGACATCGTCACGTGGGAGGAAGCTACGTTCGCGTGACCCTTTCGTGTCATCGAGAGAAGTTGTCCACGTCGTACAGCACCCCATGGGCGACATACTCGAACCTAAACGAGTATTGGGTCAAGTTGAAGAAAATTCGCTTAGAAAGCAGACCACATACGAGCGAAGAGACAAGAGATCGAACAGGGAAAGCGATGAAGAAAAAAAAAGAAAGAAAAGAGGAAAAAAGAAGAGAAAGAGTGGAAGCGAGGTTAAGTGGGTGAGTGGAGAAAGTCAAGAGCATTGTTACCGGATGTCGCTGTCGCCGTTGGCCGAAGATCGTGGTAATTGGATAGAAGAGATCGAGCACCCCTTCGCAACACTAACGTCCCCCATGTGCTTCCGGAAGCGAGCGTGGATCTATAGACGTCTCGAGTCTCTTCTGGGTCGCGTTTCCCTCGGATATACTCTCTTCGAGATCCGACCGCTATAAAGCTATCAAAGAAAAACTCGAGTCATCTCGTTGCACGGAGCAAGCAGTCACGCGACTCGCTACTAGGATGGTTGCGCGCTATACTTGATTAATCTGCGTTTACGTTGCGTTAGCGTAATTATTGTTTGCTTGGTCGGGAATTAGAATTTAACGAATTTAATAAAAATGCGTAGCTTTTACGTACGCGATTATTAAAACGCCTATCAAATAATAATACCTATATTTCATGTTTCTTCCACTCCATCTTACCATTCTATGGTTCTATGATTCTACGTCTCTACAGAACTCTTTCACCAACGAAACTTTCAATTTTCCCCTTATCACTTTACGCATTAAATAATCGTCGTAGCCTAGTGAGGAAATTAACAACTAGGACACAATGAACGATGAAAACATGGGAAACTAGCGATTCGTGATCGTCCCTGCAAAGTTTTGGACTGACAGCCGGGGGATGAAGAGTCAACAGTGTCGTCCAACATCGGAAACCAGGTCGAACAGTGACAGCCACTGTACTTGAGCGGCCGGCCGCAAGAATTTATCCGGTCAAGAGGGACGGGAGTGGTTGGTTTATCAGTCTACCCCTTCCTGGATTCCAGTCGACTGGACGAACGTTAGAGGGGTTGGCTTAGTGCGGCACTGGACAGCACTTGATCTTAGAGTAGCAGCCACCGCCGGTCGGCTCAAACTACCTCCAACCTATTCCTCGACGTTGGCGGTTTTGCTGGTACCGAGAGGGTTAAAGGCTGTCGTGCCAACGAGTTGGGTAAACGACATTTAATAGAGGATGCTAATGTCACCCACCCTATGCCAAACTCTTCTCGTTCGATGCTCTTTTTCTTTTTTTACCTTTTACGTGGATCCGCTTATTGGCTATTTCTCTATCGAGTGTTCCATTTTTGTTTTCAGCCGTATCGCCATATGTTGAAAATTGTACCGTATTAAGGAACGTATCTCGCAGATATTGTAATTCGAATTTTTAGAACATCTGTTTATGAAGGACAATATTGATATCGGAGGAAATATTTTCCTAAAATGATATTAAAAAATATCGTTGAAAGAATGTGGATTCCAACGCGTCGAATAAGTCTGACTGTCGTGGCCTACCGGTGACTGTTAAACGCGTGGATATTATTTTAGACATTGCAATTTATCTTTGAATCATTTGTATCAAAATATAACCAACATCAGAGTGAAGTAGTTTTCAACTTTCCCTCTTGAGAAAATCCTCTTTTATTCCAACTTTTCAATTTCTGACAACTCATAGATGAAATCGCTAAAACGTAACATTAAGTGAATGAAATAAAATAAGAAACCTTCTATGTCTACCATCGCCATTGGCAATTTTCACCAGCCATAATAAATATCGCTACCTTGTTACCCTTTGTCATCGAGGATCCGCATAGAACACAGTCGCTGGTGAAAGGAATTTCAGAAAAAATAACAGTCCAGGTCCGAGGATTGAAGAACGCGCGCGAACCCGAGCAGCGAAACCTTTCAACGCCTGATTACATCGACCATGGAGTCAGCAGCGACATTGTGACCGCACTTAATTCATCCGAACTGCACAAAAGAAGTCTTTATGAACCGGTCGTGTCAGATATCAGGTCTCGGGAATCGTTGCTCAGGTGAACCACGAAGTCGAAAGTCTTTTTCTATATTGTACGCGGTGAATAATGAGACCACTCAGTCATTCCCTCCAATTTAAGTGTAACGAGCCACACCGATACATTCCTTTCTTATTCTTTTCCTTCGTCTGCAAGCCCGGTCGCGCACCACTTTTCCCGCCCTCCACCAGTTCCCGATGTAATCCTGCACAATCCAGACATTTTTCACCATTACTCGCGCGGCCGTGGCGATGGCGGCCAAATAATTAATTTCTCACGAAACTAACGAGCGTCGCTTTTCTTTTCGAGACACCACGTTTCTGAGCTATAGGTAGTTCAACACAGGGGGAGAAAAGAAATCGGTCCGCCATTTTTTGTTATTACTTGGAGGAGTTGGGGCGGCTTTAATCACCGCGTATCGATTCCATTAGCGTTGGTATGTTGGGAATGTAGCCATTTTTTAATATTATGTACGAACTTCTTACTTCATCGTGGATAGGTATATTTTCATGCATCTGAGAAAATAGTGCAAATGTGGGAAAATTCGTTGCTGCGCTATACGATCAATTTCCTAAATCAGGCGTTTAAATTGGTTTTTCCTTTTTGTAAATAAAAGTTGGCTTCAAACAATCACATTTGGTAGAATCAGTTTGAAAGTTGGAAGCGTTTTGAAAATTTTAAACATTGATAATAGTTCATAAATATAATCAACTTAAAATTATAGATTGATATTCATAGAATTATAGATAGATATAGAAAATTGTAATTATGTCTATAATTACAAACAATTAATATTTAAGTTCCACAAACATTCAAATACGTACCAAGAATAATTTAAAAAGCGAAAAATTATTGTAAAAAGCGACAGACTACTAATGGTAGGAAGAAATTTATAAAAGTAGGCTACTCTAAAACCCTCTCTGATAGTTAATATCCTTTGCACGAAAATTGAAAACTTAATCCAACAACTGAACGATTGCTGATACTGTAGACCGCTTCCCAATGTACTGCCACAAATTTCGCTCCACAGCGGTTATATCTTAGAACATAAATCGCCATGCTCTGTAATCCATTCATTTTCCTCGATGCAAAATTTATACCCGGCAAAACATCGAACGCTACGAGCGATTCTTGGCCGACGACACGGAAATAGTTCAGCTGGTGTAAGTTATTCGCCAAGAGACAAGATGAAAGGGGCTGGCAGAGAAGCCGAACGGTCACTTGGATTTGTGTAGTGCGAACACAAGACGGACTAGTAAATCCACCCTTCCATGGTCTCTCAGCGAATTCTAGCTCATAGATCGTCCCAACTATCACGAAACAGTTCACCCCAATCTGACCCCCACGCAGAACTACCCTTCGGTGCTTTGCCACCCTCATAAGGAAGTCAGAATCCAGTCGTGCGACCTTCAAGAAGCTTCGATTATGCGAATTATTCACTGATTCGGTAAAAGGTAGCCATCCTCGCGGCAAATCGCTGGAATTCGTCGTTCGCGAAACATGGCGAGATTTGAACAAAAGAGCAAAAAGTCGAAAAAGACTGGCGACGAAATAAATTTGGAGAATAATTTAACGAAACGCGGAATTTGAAGACTCCAAATGATCCCTTTCAGGAGAAGATTTTTCCTACCTATGAAACACGTTTCTTTTTATCGATTATTAATAATAGAAACAGCTGTTCTTTAAAATTTTTACGGGAAAGATAATACACTAAAATTTATAATTAATTTCACAAAAAGTATGTTCGTCATTTAGATAATCAACAACTTGTCAAAGAGAATTCTTGTGATTTTGAAAATTACGATTAACAATATTCGTAATATTACTCCGAAACAGGAGAAAATAAATCATAGTCATCAGATCCACGACACGAAGGGTATTCAACATTTGCAGAGAGACGATTCGAGCAGTTGCTACAAAACTAATTGCACGGCTGTTAAAATCACGGAACAAAAGGTACGCGGAGGGCGGTTTACATTGGAGAGCCAGGATTATTGACAGAGATGCGTTCAGGGGACGGTTCTGAGAGTCCGGTGTGCTTCATCTGAAGCGGCGAGTTCACCATAAGGCGAATTAAGCCGACCAGAGGAGCGGAGGGGTAAAAATAAGCTAGCCACGTACGAACAAAGTTACGGCTACGTTCTGGAATAAAAGTTGAAATCCGTCCCGTCTGTGTCACCGCCGCTCTGGAAGAGCTGTTTCTGAGACCCCCCGTAACTCCAGGAATCCTGATTCAAAGTGTGCTCTTCCAGCTCGTAAAAGCTGGCATAAAATCGTCATCTAGTAGCGCTGGCCTGTTGGTCGAAGTAAAAAGGCCGAGTGACATGTCCTTAAATGCGAGTTATGAATATGTTCGATGCGACTACAATACTTCAAGTTGAAAAATACGTAGCATAGGAGGAAAAGAAAGGAGAGGAAAAGGGAAGAGAGAGAGAGAGAGAGAGAGAAATGGTCGTGGAAAAAAGGGGGAAAACGAGCTGAAGGTCTTTCGCTTTGCGAATTAGCATAACTTCAAACGCGATACGAGCATAAAAGCGGCTGCTTCCGCTCGCGGAATTGCGAATGACTTTTCGCGAAAGCGTTCAGGAAAGAATTGAGCTTTATGGCCGGAATGCGAAAGAAAATGCGTCTGCTGAAATTAGCGACGTTTACGAATCTTCACTGCCTCGTGTATCGTTATTGCAACAAGCTACTTAAGTCGATGGTGTGGTAGAGTATGATGTATTCAAATATTTTTAAAACAGATAAACCTATTAAATATATTTATTATATTTATTAAGTATATTTATTATCTATATAAAGTGGTTTAGAAATATTTTTGATACACGAATAGCGAAATAGTATTTGTCAATAAGAAAAATGGACGAATATTTCAATATTTCGGTGCAATTGATTAAAAATCCGCTTCTACATTTTCATGTCTGGTCGATTGTTCGTTATCGACGCAGGTACAGAATGGAACAAAGTCGAGCCAATCGCCGAAAGAACCGATTTTTCACCGACGAAACGTTTCTTCCAGGCGATCCAGGTCGTTCCATGGGTTTCCGCCTTCGAGACGCTAATGGGTGCGTACGAATATTTCATTCCTCGCCACGAAAATACGCGCACAGAAAACGACGTCGTCTGTTGGGGGTGGCCGTGAAGGGGTGGCAAAGCAAGGGGATATTTAATGACGCGTGGCGATATTAAAATGGCATAAAAATGAGCTGTAATTTGTATCTGGCTTCGAAAGTTACCCCTCCCTTTACCGCAACTGACTTATACTCCCTTCACCGCGTTCTTACTACGTCGTATATTATTATTGTTATTAATCTTAAAGGTCACGAGTGCACTTAATACCCTAAGAAATAGTCGTATTCCTATTGTGGCGGGACTACCCTTCGTTGGAAAATTTTCTTAGGAAAGGTAGTCCGAGCTATTTTCACGAAATTCTAATCAAATGAAAACTTTAGGAATGCGAAATCTTCCGTGTACAATCTGCCCTCTCTTCGAACGTATCAGCGAGAAAGCTGAGAGCAAAATTTATTATATAATACGTATATCGTATAATCCTTGGAATTTATTTCCGCGCCTGTACCTGATTTTTATTATCTATTGATTCTTTTCTATTTAATATTATCCCAAAACAGAAGCGTCTAAGGAAAATTTAATAAGAAATTTTCGAAAAATAAATGCTAATGAGTATTTATTAAAACTCTATAAAATACCAGCTTTCGTTTAGATAAAACTTTGGACAGAAATTAAAATATCGATGGAATTTCTACGATTCGAAGAATCAAAGGAACAACAGTGAAAGATTTTTGACAATTTGCAAAACGTGGTCGCAAAAGTCGAGATTTTGGACAATATCGTCTACGATAAAGCCACATTAGGACCAGTCAAATGATAGTCTTTGCTTTATTTTCGTGCTTTCTTCAAATCCTTCCGCTCGAAATACGACACGAATAAAAATACCATTCGAATATTTGGCTCACATTTATAACGCGTGACAATAAAGTCTCCTACTGGTAGTAATCTTTATGGAGCGATACGAAAGGCATGTACATATTCTTCCCCTTCCCTTGGAAAGCCGTGGAACGCTTTTACGATATGCTAAGCGTCGCCCTTTCGAAGAAATTCGAACCTTTATCGCCCTTGCTGAACATTTTCTAGTCCCTTAGACATCGGATTAACGGTCTGTGCTAACAAATAAACTACTTATGCAGTGTCGTGGCTCCTTCTGCCTTTACTTTCGCTCCAAATTGAATCGTTTCAACGATAATTCACGCTGCTACACGATCAAGTATTCTCATGTAACTTGCAACGTGTTCACAATTTTTGCTACTATTGCTGCATCATGTTTTTTCAGAAATCTAAGAACAGCAACGTTGATTATTTTCTTGGAAATAAGTAGCTACAGAATGGAAGAAATTCGGGGATGGAAGAATCAAATAAAGTGAATAAAGTTTAGGAAATATTTTGGACCTATTAAGTTATACACAATTCTTTCATCTTAAGAATATGTCCAGCTACTGTTAAGAAAATATTTTTCAGTAAAAGACTGTTATTTCTATCTTTGTTATTGAATAAGTGATCACAGATCCCCCTTTTCTATTTCCAAATTTAAATGATACCGCGAAATAACATGTCTATTTTAATTTATAACATCTTGGTTGTACCATATTTACTTTCAGAATTACACATACTCCGAGAATTTCGCACAAAACATGATAAACGGTTAATATAGAGATATTAGATCTTTTTACCAGATTTTCTCAGAAAACGTTTGCTCGAATGCAACATTATGTATTATATAAAAGCTCGGTAGACTACATTATTAAACAGAGGAATATATTAAAAAATAATTTGTTTGCCATATTTTAAACAGACACAACTCATACGTAATTGAAAATCTTATTGAACAAAATAGTTTCGTCATCTTTAGAATCATCCTATCATGTTTATTCAATCTCAATTTACTCTTCCTTTCATCAATTCCTGTATCACTTGTTCTTTTTCAATATATCTTTTAAATTCAGTTCTCAAATATTGATAAAAGTATAACTATACTTCTGTTTAATTCTATTTACATCCATTATTTATGTAGAGAAGTTTTACAGTTTTTTCTGTTTTTATATTAAATATTTTATATTACTGTTTTATATTTATTTATGAAATCTTTCGTCGATAGCGTAAGATTTTAGGTCATCTCGCTTATGACACGTCTAAGCACCGTTTAGTATGAACCCTGCTTGTACCAGCGTGTACGTAGCTCAACTCGATAAACACTATAATCTATGTGACGATGTACTATATTCGATATTGTGCGCGCTTCAAGTAATGAAATAGCATAGGAAAGCGATAACAATGACGACGACGATGACGATGACGGTGTATCTCCACATTTCGAAGCATTTCCGACTATAAAAAAAGGCCTGAGATAATTCTAACACACAAAACCTCTATAATTGTTTACTATTTGAATACGCGAAAAAGTTATACGGTAGAGCTCTAAACAAAAAAAATATATCGAATAGCTTCATGCCTTTTTCTTATCTATTACTGTCCTAGAAACAAAATAATCGTATGTTCGTAAGAACGTAAATAACGTAAATTACGTAAATTACGCGAATGTTACAATTTTTGCAATTCTAATTTGCATATTTTCCACTGATATATTTTGTGATATCGAAGACAAGTTACTAATTCCGTACAACAAATACCACAGAATGTGTCTGGTTATAGCGGTTCTATACTACTCGACACTTTACGATAGCAATCTTAAAAGAACGCAAGAAAAATGACAATTCTGCTTCAATGATACACCACAAAATATTCTTCCTAGGTATTCCTTAACATAGCTTCTTCTTCACTCAAACCAATACGGTCTAACTCATACGAGAAGATCAAAATTTATCCATAATTATAAACTTACGTATGGCAGCAGAATATGCAAACACGATCGATGATAACAGATGCTTTTAAATAAGAAAATCAAAAAATATATCCGAACCTAGTTGCAACTACAATATATGCTACGTACCTGTTTCGAAGACTGTAGGTTGCGCAGGCTCGATATCAACGGAAGGCTCGTTCGTTATCCAAATCTCTCGGGCTTGTTTATGGCGCGGTGACGTTAGAAGAGCGAGAAGGAAAGGGCCGGCTCCCCAGACCCAGCGAATTGGCTTTCATTAATCCGCTAACCCTATCTAGCCTCGAACTCTGGGTGTCCGGGGTGAGTAGCGCGCGTTTCACGTACACACCGTAAATCGTGATACAGGCCGGCGGATCTAGAGCGGCGCAGATTCTGAACGTGGCGGTTCGGTCTGAACTTAAATATTTCAGAGCGGACTCGCATTAAAGCTACCCTCCTTACGCCGCCTATTAACCTCAACACCCATTCTCAACAGAAACCACTGCCATCTGTGGGCCAGCATCCGCCGAACCACGAATCAACTGACTTTCGACCGTCCATCACCTACGCTCTGCCTTTCTCCCTTTCTCCGCTTCGTGAACACACTTGCTACATGTAATTGCGCGACAGAAACGTGCACGTTACGTTTCCTAGACCAGCGAGTCAGCATAATGACGTCCCGTGATACGTAGCCGACAGTTGACATGCGTTTCACCCCTTTTCTGGTGAACGATCACCTTTCGTTAAACGGATTGTTGCTTGCTGTGGTTTCGTTGAAACTAAAAAGAGAGATCGAAACTGGGCATCTGTTGAGGAACGAACGGACCACGCGAATGGGAAGATTAACCTCTAAATACGTAATTCTTACCTTTTTGGTGATGTACCTATATTTTCAAATATAAAATACACGTAACGCTCAGCCTTTCAACCCTGCAAACCGAGAAAACTTTGGTACAAATATGGTATTACAAATTTCTTATATTAAATACCATGTTTAACGTAATTATTGCTATTTATTTTCTATGAGAAGTTGAACGTAGGCATTTTTGTATGTAATAGGAAAAATGGAAGAAGCTTTAAGGATGAAGAGATCATTTTGCTTTATTTTCCGCTTTATTGCACTGTCAAAGGGTTGGTAATAAGTTCGAATACATTTATGCTGATATATTTCGTTCCTTTTTTCATCTAATGTGTATGTCGGAATACCGTTGATATAGTCCTAGTGTATCGATGTCGATACATTTGTGAACAATCTGTTACTGGTCCGATGCTGTTAAATAGGCGACAGCCTTTTGCTATCATGTGTGAGAAGGCAGAGCGTCTTGCATGCAGGGACAGCGAATGCTGGAGAAATATCATCGAATAATGAATATTCATGTTGACGAGTTAGAGATGGAAGGGAGCGAAGCTTGTAGCTGTGTTACGAAGTTACTCCATGGAGGATCCCATTGGTTACTATATTTTATACGACGTACCCAGGCCGGTGTTATCCTTCAAGTATTGATTCACAGTCAAAAGTTCAACGTCTTTACATTATATTGCAGAAAGACCTGTCGCCAAACTACGGATGTTGTACCCAACGTAAGATACTTTCATTGAAATATAGTTGAAGTTTCTCCGATATTCTACGTACCATTGGAACATGCGCAGTAGGTTTTATACACGGATTCAATTACAGGCTGAATTTCGAATAACCTTTTCGGTGGCAAACTACTGCGAAAGTGTTCGGCCATATAATGTCGCTTGTACATCGGACCATTCCGCGAATTATTCATTATTGAACTACGCTGTTACGCCAGTGCCATTGTGCAATTGCGTAATATACCGGCATTATCACGTTGCAGCATACTAATTGTGTCGGGGAATATTTATCAGTTGGGAAGTCTGAAAGAGTGACTTGCCGAGTCTTAACAGAACAAATTTACTATATAAGTTAACTGTATAAATTACCCTGTATAGTGCACGAACGAATCAATACAGATTAAGTATCGATACATACGTCTGTACCAAACGAATCGTTCAAATCCTTCGACAATTCTACGTGATCAAAGACTACCGCAAAACATCGCGTTGTTTCTCTTACGAGGAAACGAGTCCATAAGTTCACCAATCTTCGTCCCCTCTAATTAATTTTAATTAATTTAACGACCAGCGAAACACAGACGAGGTTGCTTAGTGGGAAGCAAGGTTCGCCGTGGTTCGACAAACAAGGAAGCATCAGCCGCAAAAGCTACCACGAATCGCCAGAATCGTCCACGCTACCTTGTCTTCATTCGATCCGTGGACACAGGGAAAGCGGAGTGATTTCCCGGCTTTTTTTTACCCCTTGGGCAGCGCGTGTAACCCGAGGACTCGGCATTTTCACCGAGCTCAGGCAAAGGAGGCAAGGCAAAGGGTGGGTGCAAGGAGGACGAGGGGCGAGGCGCGCGGATGGCGCCATTATCCGGCGAGAATTTCAGAAAATATTCCAAGGCAAAAAGTATAGAGCGAGGCGTTTTAATTATCATTAACAAGGCCGGCGTATAACTCAGAATTACGCGTTTATACGTAATAATACGTACGTACCGGTGTAGGTACGCGGGCCGACGCGTAGTATATATACGTTCATATCCCGGACGGAAATGGTGCGAGGGCCACGTACGTGTAGGTACATACCTACGGACAGTCCGACGGTACGAACGGTCATAGAGGCAGACAGACAGACGGACAGACAGCAAGAGATCTGCAACGCGCTGACTCCAGTGCCAAATGAGATGCGCCGCGGAGGGTTGTGGAGGTGGTGCCGCGCACTGGGCCGAACGAGGCTTTCGGGGGTGGCTGGACGGCCTGCCGGGGCGAATTCCCACCTTACCAATCCTATTATTAACAATTAGCTCTAAACTACTCTTTGCATATAAAATCATCCCACACACCTCGTAACGCCGGAATGGAAATATACATACTGCATGGTCGTCCGTCGGCCATGCCATGGAAAATATGTCGCGGACGAACCCTCCACGAGACCAACACCGAGAATCGAGAGGTCGGTCGGTTCGGAGGTTGGGACAATTGCGTTACGCGTTTCTCGATATTCCAGGCAATCCACTGACGGCGGCAGTGTAGCTTCGATGCCTCGTGTCTATGATTCATCCCTCCTACGGCGAATGAAAAGTGTATCGGATGTTCTGAAATTTGTGCTATTTTGTGGTCTCGTGTATTAGGAGCTGTTTCATGTATGAATTCTGTTGATAGGTTAGGATTTGGAGCGTTGGAACACGGTGTAGTAGAGGTTCGAGTTCTCATGCGTTTCTATAGAGTTGGAAGATATAGTCAAGTCAGAAAGTATTTCTCTCGATTTAAAGAAAATGTGATTTTCTGCCATTCGAAGCGAATTTGTTAAGACAGAGACACCTATGTGTGTGTACAAATGAAATGAAACTGAAAGATTGATCGACAGCATCGTGCCTGTTATTATATATTCTAAAATACTTGAACAAACTTGGTAGAACATAGTACAGAATGATGACATGAAAAACCGCATTGATAATACGTCTAAAAAAAGTTTGAATTAACTTCTGTCTGCCTACAAGAAATATATCAAGCAAAGAAGATTCATCGGCAAATCATGCGCGTGACCGACATCCAGCTTTCATTCCAGCACGTCGGTTCACCGGGAATTTTAAACTAGACTCCGGCATTGCCGTTAAGCAGCGAACGTAAAAGGGCAATTCAGGGGGCCAAGGAACTCCGGTGCGAAGCCGCGAGGGGTTGAAGCCGGGACAAAAGTAACGCAATACCGGAATATGTCACGAATTAAGCGGGGAGAAACCGGGAGTACTCTCCGGCATCGTCGTCGTCGTCGTCGTCGTCGTCTTGGTAGTCGTCGCTTTTATTAGAATTATCTTTGTCACTTTCCCAAGTTTATATTTACTCCTCCTGCGAACCTCTTAAAGTCGTACCACCCCCATGGCATCCACCTTCCGTGCTTCCTTCAAACCCCCCGCCCGCTTTTCCCACCCCCTATCGCCCGAATTACCCCTCTCGGTCGAACAACCGAGCGAGAACGAAGCCAGCCACTCGCTTATTATCTTTACGACTGGGAAGATGGAATTAAACTGAGTGTGCACCCGAAATGTAATAATATTCATTACTATGCTAATGTCCGCACGGTTCGCGCCACCCCCGGCTTACGGCCTCCGAAAACCTGCCTCGTATTTTTGTTATCTGCCACCGAACAGGCCTAACTTTCTTCGTCATCTACGATCAGACCTGATAACTGACCACGATGGATTCATTTTAATCTTTGAGAATCGCTATTACGTTGTATCTCGGTATCAAGACGTTAAATGTTCGATATTTTGATATTAATGTGGTAATCTGTTGAAAAATATTGATTTTCCTTTTTATTTGCTAAAAATGTAATGTGTCTTAAAAGTCACGAATTTTTGAATATCTAGAAAAGTTTTTTCGTTCTTTTTTCTTTAAAAGAGGAATACACGTAGAGCGTATTTCATTAAGGACACTTAAACTTCAAAAATGTCAGCTAAATTGTAAAAGAAAAAAATCTGCATTGGTAAACAATTAAGCTTACCTTCCTTTAAATTGTTACTTTGCTTCTTATAAAATGAAGCTTGTTTTACTTACATTAAACTACTTCAAACCATTTAATATTCTTTGGTTTTCTCTATATTGCTTCATCGATACTGAAAGAATCGATACTTTCGCAATCTGATTCGATGATTAACTACTATTCGTAACGAGAGAATTTTATTTCAAGGCAACTTTCGAAACCTGATGTTCTGTTCTAGTGGACTTTCCGTGAGTTTTCAACTGGAATACCTAACAACGGTAAAATACACCACAGATATCACGACGTCCCAAACTACTACCCTCCTCCCCCCCCCCCTGCGTTACATCGAGTGTAGCATATCTGGCCTCGAAATTGCCTTGATATTTCGTTACAAAATCGCAACTTTTCAAATACTAGTAGCCGCGAATTTACTTGAAAGGAGTTAAATAACGCGTAACATAAAGCTAGGCGGTGTTAAAGAAACGTTTACTTTTATGTATAATAAGAGCCTTTAATTATATTTTAATTAGGTAACACAGTTAACAAGTGCCCGTGTTACCATATAATTACTCGTACTATTTAAATTAATTTTGTTAAGCATATGCCCGCAAAGTCTAACCAAACGCTTCGAAAGTAACAATACAATTTTTCCCAGCGTCTGCGGCGCGTGAAAAATTTCCAAAGCGAGATATTTCCTTAGAAACTGGCTTGCACGGTACGAGAATGGTTTCTTTTTAGTCGCGAGAACTTCAGAGTTGCATTTAATGATCGTAAATCATAAATATTTTGAACAAATGACAAAATCAAAGGGTTAACGAACGAAGGGGAACAATGATCGCGTTTCAAGATTTTTTCTTTGATAGAGCGCCTTTGTGATCAAACGTATACGTTTCGAATACGATAAAAAAAAACGCCAGGACTCTATTATTTCGGAAAGAGCAAAGGATTTTCTAAAGAATTCTGAAAGAATTTTTAAGCAAGGGAAAACGAAAGAAACGCGCGTGCGTTTACGCGTTTGAGAAAAGTATTGTTACCTTCTCGGTTTTGCTTCGACTCGCTGATGGCGATTATTGTGTCAGGGCAAAAAATAAATTCCTGGCAAGTTTCGGCGTTAATTAAGGAGGTCCCTGTTCGCGTTTTACAGCGGAACTTTATAACGTCGGATATTTCTCCGCGGGCGTCATGTACGGCGAAAGTAAAGCCGACGGAAGAAGTATTTAATCAAGCGATCACCTCTGCCGGGTCTAAATAAACCAACGCTGAACGATGGGGTCGGAGATTACAGCGTAAGAAGGGAGGTGATAAGACGACACGGTGGGGGTTGCTAGAGAAGGGTACCGTGAAGACAAGACGACTCTAAGAAGGGTTAAATTACTCCGCTCCTCGTTATAACTACAACACGCTTCAAACCCCTGCTCCGTCCCTTACGTTCGTCGTAAACTTCCATGCAATCGTGGACCATCTTCGGTGCAGCTATACTGGTCACTGACATCTCGAAGAAAAATTGTCGCACTTGCAACTTTTTATGCGTATTCCATAACGTTTCAAATCTTTCACGAGAAAATGCAATTCAACCAATCATGAAGATGCTCCCGTTGGAAATTAGATTTTGCTATTTTTTTTATTTTTTAACTAAGAGAAAGTCGCAAGTAATTTCTATCTGGAAATGTAAATCGCTGAATTTTAAGGAAGTCGTAGTGCAATGTAGTGTTTGAAAGTATATAGTTTGGAATCAATGCCGAACAGGTGGAAACCAGAAAGAATGTTCAAAAATTTTAAGCAACGAAACGAACGTAGAGGAATTACCGAAAAGGAATTTATTGTAAAAGCTGTTATTCTTTGATACGATGAATTATGTTCTTAATTTAAATTTGTTGAGTACAAATACGGGGAAGAAATAATTATAATTATAAATAAAAAAGATAAACATGTTACGAATGCACGTGATGAGTATTAATTATTTTAAGCAGCCACTAAAATATTGTTTCCATATTTTTTACAATTATTCTGGAACATCAGACAACGATCAGGGTACTCTTAATCCAACCCAAAGTAATCCGTCATACGCTAAACCCGTGCGATGATTCAAATTATGATATTGACCGTAAGTAAACTAATTTTAGCCGGGTTCGTGTGCTCTTCCACGCTAAATTTCCTCAACGTTAAGAAGCAATGCTGAGCAACATAAATTCGCAAATCCTATTAGCTACTCCTTTTCGAATAATAATTGTTCGCGTTCACATAAGTAGAATCAACCTCCGATTCAGTTAATCCGACACTCGCTAGAATCTCATTTCGATAAAAGCAATTCTATTGTATAACATCGACTATTTTCGTATTCGTCTCTAAAACCAAAACATTACTATTTCGCAAATATAGTATCTTCGCTAAAATGAAAAAATTGCCAGGGAAGAAAGTTTATCAGCTTGGCTGCTGAAACACAATGCCAAGAAATTCCTGTTTATATGGTTTCTGACCGAGGCGACGCGTTGTACAAATCACGTCCACTTTTGCAGTGAATCGCGGCAACTTCGATTTCATCGTACGATGGATAAACAGGGACACGAGGAAAGTGCGCCGGTACTCGTTTGTGCGCGTGCTGGAAGATGGTAACGCGCGAAGGGCGCGGTGAACTGGGGACTTTCTCGTGTACACCCGACTCCACCTTATTACAATTAGCTTCCTTATATATCTAATTAGCAAGATTCTTGGCGCGCAGGGTTTCAGTACGGAGTGAAAGACGGCAGTTGCCACCGGAGCTCTTCGCTCCTGTCTAATATAACTCCGCCTCGCTGCTACACTCGAGTCCCCAAGACATAATATGCTCCGTGCATGTATACATATGTATGTGTTTGCACATCCTACTTTGCTGCCGCGTGAAACCAACCAGGAGCAACGCATCGATACTCAAAAGGATCGAGCGAAACGTGATTCAATCTAGGGACGATACTTCAACCTTACGCGTGTTAAATTAACATAAAGAATTTTTCAGCGCGAGAATCTTTCGCTCTTGAGGAACAACGTACGCGATCTGAGATCCACAGCATAGAGAATATAGATCAAATGATAGATAATCGGATAGATTTCACACTTGGAAACAAACTGTAGAAAAATTGCATTTGGCTTTGTAAATAGAAATGACGATTTAACAGGTTCACTGATATCGACGCGTATAGCGTGTTGATTCGATTACTCGAGTAATGCTACTGATGAAACTTGCGTATTTTAGATTTTTGTATGTTTCGACGAAGTAACTTACAGATACAAATATAAGTAGCGAGTATTTTGAAATAATCGTCGTTAAATTAAACGAAGACAGTAAAGAGGAATACGACTTTAGAGATGGTTAATATTTGAATAACAGCGAATAATATCAGTGAACTGCCAATGCTTTTTATCCAAAGACATTTCTTCGTAACTCTGCAACATTATCACGTTTAATTTCCTTCAAAAATCAAGGATCTTTCCTTCTAACCCAGCCCATTTCTTTCCACTCGATAATCCAACCGATCAAAGCCGATTTAGACTGTAACAGTGGCGCAAAGATCCAAAGAGTGGAAACGTCAGGGTGAAAGAGATAATTTTCAAAGGTTCTCTTGACCGGTAACGTAGCTTGGAGCAAATTTGAATGAACGGCCGGCTACCGGTTGGCTTCAGCTTACTTAATTATCGTGCAAGAAAAGAATGGTTGGTGGAAATGTAAAATAAAGACCGCACCGTGTTTTTCAGCCCTTTTTCAACCCCTTTCGTCCCTCTATCCCGTAGCCTCGCCCCTCTTCTTTGGCCTCCTTTGCCATCCGACTCGTCAGTTTCAAAAGACAAGAAGGATCTCCTCGCTGGAGAAAGGAAAAGAACGAAAGGGAAGCAAGGGAGGGGACGATTTAGGGTGGATGAAACGGCGGCCGAGAGGTGGCGAAGAAAAGGGTTAACTTTCCACAATTAATAGTGACTAACATCCATTAAAAACTAATTCCTTTATTTATGATTCGCTTCTCGATCTTTCCTCGAGAGCCGGGCCTTTCTTAACGGCGGAGGGCCGCCACGCCCTTTATTTGCTCTTCCCCCAGAGCAACAACTTGTTACGGGACGACAGTTGCCGCTTTTTTTCCATCCCTCCCCCGCCGTGGCCCGGCCACGAATGACGGATTAAAATTGGAAAAGTTTTTGCTACCGGGCCATATTTTTCTGCGGCCTGGGCCCTCGTTAAAAGTAATTACGTGCCTGCAGTATCTTTGTCCGCGTGCCCTCTCCTACGCGATTCCAACCCCCCTCAGATTTGGAAGATAAAGTTCTTCGACCGCGCGAGAAATCTCTTCGACAACCTCTGTATCCATACTCGCTTAATGTAGAATAATCCTATGTATATCTGGCATGTTTCCATCGTTGTGTAATAATCGGCATGTAACTTTTAGTTTGTTTATTGTCTGCAGATTGGAATTGATATTTTGGATAACGAAGAATCTGTGAATTAATTCCTTTCAGTCGTCTTGTATGAGTTCTGATGTTCTATGTTATTTTTATTCGGCTGATTTTATCGGTTAGTCACAATATTAAGAGAGAATCTTGCGTAGAAAGGAAAGCATCGCATTATATGGAGAATATTTTATACTTAACTTTGCTCGTGAAAGGAAGATTATAATGTTAATTACCAACTTCTACTTTACTTGCGTATTAGGAATCGATAATGTTTATAAGAAACTTGTCTAGTCTCGATGTAATGACACACACAAATAAAGTGCTATGACATAGAGATAAGAAAATAAAACAAAACTCAAGAACCATAGATATGTGTACGTAACATCTGAGTCATATAATGTTACAGAAGGTTAAAGAAAAACTAATGTAATTCAATTTCATATATAGAAATGAATACTATATTCTCACAAAATTAACAAGAATACTGCGATTCATCGTACATGTTTCACTTGCCAAAATTTCGATAAATAACGCAAACTGCTATATATTACAATATATCAATCTCGATAGTGTTCGGAAAGCTATAATATCTACGTTTTCTGACCACGACCATGCATATCGAATGATTATACAACCGCGAACCAGCAAATTATTCAATTCCATGGCGTTTCCGTGTACGAAGTTGGAGCTCGTTCCTCGCAAAGCCCGACGAAACGAACACGAAGACGAAAGGAACAGCGACCAATTAAGCCGTGAAAAAACATCGCGGGTTTCTAATTTCGCGATACACGCAGCCGGCCCCTGCTGGAAAAACGTTTCTTCTGCCAGGAAAAGAATAATTATTCGCGTATCCGCGAGCACGCGAAAGACTTCTCTGCAGACCGAGTAGAACGAGGAGGATCGATGCGGACGAGGCCGAGAGACCGAACGCGTACGCATTGCCGGCGGGTCTGCACATTTTTAATTGTAGCTAAAATAATTACACTTTGAGGAGAACCGGCCGCTTTGACACCGCGGCCCGGCAAAGGCACCGACGGAATAAAAAGTCCGTGCGCGCACGTCTCGGCGCGGTCGTTGCTAGGAATATGTAATTTCCAGCTCGGAAAGGATACCGGGCACACCTAAATAATAATAAGTGTGTCTGCCCGCGTGTCCCTTTTCTACTTTCCTACGGACTCTCCTCTACGTAATTCTTCGTCGTTTCCGAAGTCGATCGAGAAATGGTTCCGCCTGAATGAGCACTTTTTCGTACTCTTTCTGCTATAGTTCGTGTTATTTGAAAATTTCGATGATTATATGAAGATAGAATATTTGTAGAAATTTGACAAATTTCCGTCGGTCTATTTAAATCGTAATGAAATGTGAAAAGTGTTGAGAGATGTCTTTGTGGCTGGAAGTATTTTCTGCAACAATGTTTTCGTTTAATTGTTGCAGCGATTTGAATTCACCTAAGTTGGTGCATTAATGTTTGAAGATGTCATTCATTCGATTGTTCGTGTTTCTCTCTCTGATTGTTGAGTGTACATCTACGTTTATCGATAAATTTGAAGAAACCCTCTGTCCTATTCTTATCATTTCTACAACTTTTATCTATGTAACTGTCTTAAGCTCTAAGAGGTGGAAATAACATGTGGACTTGTCAATTTATTTCATTTGTCAGTGGACTAATATTATGGACACAGAAATATTTCTACTCCTAGTAATATATAAGTTGTGCCAGTGAAATCGTCCAAAATATATATATTTTGTAATTTTGTTATTTCAGAAAACTGGTCGCGCGGGTCGGTTCTTCGACTTTAGGTTGACCAACTCTCTTCAGCTTCATTTATCATGTACATATGGAAGGCAACGATGAAACGAAAAACTTGTGTGACTGCGCCACGTAATCAGGCGCCTTTGAAAAAATATTTCGAGCTTGGACATTTCCAGAATCACGCTAAACAGATTCTCCATTCGCGTCCTGGATTAATTATGCGGAGACGGGGACTGTCCTTCTTTCCCTCTTCTTCCTTTATTTTCTCTATTTTTTATAGTATTTTATTTATTCCTCTTTTTCAGTTCAAATCCTGATGATCCACGAGGCGGTGCATTTCGAAAGCTGCATAACGCGATACACAATGTACAGGAAAATTTCCGTGGCACCCACTTAAAAGGCACCAGCTGGACTACTTGATATTTTCTCGGATATTTTCCGAGTGGACTCGTTAGCAGAAAGCTGCAAGCAAAAAGGAACAAGTCGTCTAGGAAACTCTTAACGTGCCTGTCGAAGATTCATTGTGGGAAAGCAAGTTTGAAACGCAACCTGCAGATATTCGAACGTACACAAACCGAGAAATACAGCTGCAAGTACTTTCAAACCATCAAATAATCACCTTCAATACTTGTAATAATTCCTCTGATACTTCTGTTTCTTCTTGTATTCCCTATCAACGCAACAAAAACTGAATTAAAGAGTTGAAACACTAAACGATTAACTATCAGAAACGAAGATTTCGAATAACAACAAAATATCTTGTCATAGTCTCGAATATCCACATGAATTATTCCAACGCTTTCGTCTCATTTCGTATAAGATTTACATATTTCCTCGCTATAAAGTCGTCTTTTTATTTATCGACTTCTGAAGTCGAATTCTGAAGTAAAATACTTAAACAACAATTTACTTGAACGATAGATACCGGCTCATTAAATATCCTAAGTCGATGATTATTAAATCCATCAGCCAATTAACAAATACAAGCTGTACTCTCGATCTTGCTTGGCGTTCATTCTCATGAAATTCCGTACGGTCGGTACGAAAGAAAAATTACATTAGCCCGGGTAACGGAAGGGTGGATGAAACTTTATTTTCCATCCTTCAAAATATCCGCGTACGCGGAAGCGGTCTCCGCTTTCGGTCACCCAGTAGACGAGAGAGACCGGGGCTTAATTAAGATATGTATTTATTTTAATTCCTCTCAGAGTGTGGAGATGGCCGACTGGGCTGAGCGTAGGATAACGCGATTTGCTTACAGCCGCCGGTCCGCATACATCTCGGCCTCGTACAGAAAGATTTTCAATTCAACCATAAGGAAGAAGACCGGGCCACAGGGCAAGTATAACATAATAAATATGGGGGGTGGTTGCGGTGGTTCAGCCGCGCGCGGCTCAGACTCAGGGGCTGAATCTTGCGTTTTGTTTCCAGGGCCACTCGCGTAGGTACTTTTTTCAAAGACTACCCACCACCACCACCAGGAGAAAAAGTGCTCTTCTCGAAATAAAATTAGGAAACTGTATCCTTCACCCCTTTGAGAAGACGCGTTTATTCTCCTTTTCGTTGTTTTTCCGTTCCATCTCGTTAACCCCTTTATTCCGTCGGAGTCGGGCGAACAGTCTGAAGGATTTCCCTTTTTCTTTCTCCGTCCTTTGTGCTTTTCGCCAAACCAACTGCACTTCTATGCTTCTTCTGTCAACGATCACCGCGCGCGCCCTGTGTTAACCCTGCACCCTTGCCTCGCCACGCTACGCGTTTACCTGTTTATGATTCTAACGAGTAGTTGCTCGCGATTCATTTGCATTACATCGAGTTATCCTGGTAATTAATCCCTCTTAATTAACTTTTTACTCGTGCTTGCTCGCGATGTTAAACTTCCAAACGATAAATAAATCAGCGCGAGCTACGCGAATAACTTACGTCCTCCTGTAACTTCGCTGTACTTTCTCTAATGAAACGATTTTCTTTTTTTAATTAAATCCGAGAATGTCTATCAGAGAAAAAGAGAAACTCTTCGAAGATGAAGAAGAGACTTTCAAACGCGTTTTCAGTTATTTTTATTAGTAACTTTACTATCGTAAACTCGTGCACTCTGACATCCTACAATTCCGAATAACCAGTTGTCCTAGGTTAGGTACCAATTATCCTTATACGTAGCGCCTGTATCCTGAAGACAATCATTGTTTATAATCGTGTTACTGTTTGAACATTTTATTAGCTAGTTAGTTATTGTATTAATTCCTTACTCTAATTCCTAACGTTTGCTCATGAACAACAAGAATTTTGTACGTCTTCTCCGCTATGAAAAGAATGAGAACTAAGACGCCAAAGTCTCTGCATTCTTAAATTAAATTAAGAAAATAAAGCTTAGTTAGAAAATAATACTCGACCAACTTCGCTCGAGCTAGCGATAATCGTACAAAACGTTCACGAATAAAGAAAAGTTTAGGTTACTTTGGTCGATGATCATCAGCTCATCGAAAGCTCGGAAGAATAAGAGTTTAGCATTCGTCGGTGTTTCTTAATCCTACGACACGAAGGACGATAATTGATACGAATGGCCGCGAGACGCAGCACAGGAAGCGCCGCCACCCTTTTGAACGTGTTCCCTGGCCTATAAATTAATAAAGTATTCTAAACTTTATTACGACTTTAATGAAAATAATTATTAAATATTATGCCCGGTAATGTCAACGCAGCCGGCGTCGGCAACGCCGTTAGAAACAGCAACACAGCGCGAGGGCTCATAGGAGACGCGAAGAAGAAAGGGGTGGCCCGCGGGCCACACCAGCCAGGGGGTGGTTCTGTCCGCGGAATTAAAATACGAGCTGGCCGTACGTTCTCATTCCCCGACAACCGTGACAACGAGACTGACGAAACGGCCTTATATACCTGCGTCGACGTTTCTGCCTCTTCTCTCTGTTGCTTCTCTCCCCTTTTTGTCGCGAAATCGTCGCCGCTAGTTTCAGGATCGTCAACGTAACGCGCTCGCGTTCTACAACCACACGCCGGTCCTGTGCTGGCAACGGGAGCAAAACGAAACAGAAAAAAACAAAAAATATTCCTGGTGATTCTTTTGTGTTAACAGGCCCTGTTGTTTGTCCAGGCAAAGTAGCCGCTGCAACGACCACCGTTGTTTCTGCCTGGTACTCGTCCACGTATATCGATACACATGTTCCGTGATTTTTCACCGGAACGAGGCGGCTAGAACTAAAATATGACCGTCCACGTAAGATCCAGAAAACACAAAAACCGGCATGACGAGCCTTCTTCCTTCCACTAACGAACGTTTCCCGCGAGAATTCTAAGCGAACGAGAAAATGTTTTAAAATCCTTCTTTCGTCCCGTTTGCTCAAAAAACTAATTAAACTTATTGTATTCGAAGTATATAAGCTTCCCGTTGTTAACACAATACTTGCAGCGGTTATTCCCGACAAGCACTGGAAATCCTCTTCAGTTCCTTTCGTTGCCGCGACGGATCCTTCCGGTGTCTCAAAGGAAATTTCAAACTGAGATGAAAAGGAAAGTTCCAAGTGTTAAATCTGACGGATGAATTAATTGTGAAATTATTGCGATATAAATGACTGTCAGAGGTTTTCGAATTAGTGGCAAATATGGGGTTCGAACAAATACAAACTTGATATGAACAAATTTAATATTTTGATTTTTATTATTAATTATTAATACATACAAGGAAGTTAATATCTGAAGGATTGCGTTTCTAGCGAACAATAAAATCTATACTACAACACTCTACCGAGATAAGTGGAAGAAACGATTACTTATAAAATTTTCCTACGAATTTGTAGAGTTGAAAAGCAAGTTTTCACAAATCAAAGATATATATCTCCCCTAGAATTCTCATAATATACCACGACTCGACTAAGTTCGCGCAAGATCTGCTGCAAACTGCCAACGATAATCAACATATGTAGCTACCGAAAAATTCGTCAATTCGAAGTGAGAAAAATGGAAAGGAACTTTCCTTTTACCCAAAGCCTATAGGGTGACATCGCGACGAAAAGACTAATAACGAAGCGCATTTACGCGCTGGCATTAGCCGAGAGTTAGCGGGAACGATCGTCGTAACCCGGGCAGCGATAGTACGACTGTCTTGCTTCGTGGTCCAAGTTCCCAATTGGTCGACGAGTCTCATCGAGCTACACGATGTCTCGGGTGAGCGCGTCGGTGCCGCGCGACGAGAAATATCCTCTGCAGTGATATCGCGGGGATAATTAAAAAATTAACTTTCTACTTAGCTGTTCGCGAGGGCACAGTTAACGGGAAGTTGAAGTGAAAATTCATGTTTTTGAGGCGCACAAAAGCTGCGGTTATTACTCGTTGGCACATGCCGCGCTGCGGCAAAAGCACAAAGCTGATGAGTCGGGGAAAAGGTCTCTAAATGCCTTGGTGCGCTCCTGCCGAGAATAAGGGTGGCGCGTTGGGGGCGAAGGGGGTGAGTGGATCGAGGGACGTGTGGGTAACGTCGGGGGTAGAGAAGTGGGAGCAAACAGGGTGCGGGAGGGATGGAGCAGGGTGGTTACAGAAGAACGTGTGTACGAGCTGTGCGGAGCACGTATGCGAGAGGAGCTCCGGTACCCCGGGTACCGGTAACTCGCATTCGTACTCGTTTCACGGCACACTCGTGCATTATTTCCACGCGTACATGCACAAGCCCGCGGTGCACTCGTTCACGGGACGAAACCAACCGCGGGAATGAAATTTTCTACGCCCCCGAGTACGCGTTATATATACACCCGGCAGAAACTACTACGTACGCGATAGCCGCCGACTACTAGTAGCAGGTATACTCCTCTTCAGCAGAGCCACGAGCCGGCTCGGGTGTAAATTATACCTCAACGGACGATGACGCCTTTCCGCATTCTACGTGTACCTGGTGCTCGAAACCTGCCAAGGACAGTTTCCGGATCTCTCGCGCTGGCTTCTCGATGCTACACGCTCGAGGAAATCGTTTGCTCGCGACAGAGTCGCGCTAATTCGCTGTCGATCGTTCAGTTGGCTTTCGTTCTATTTCTGGTTCGGGTTCGTGCGATAAACGGCCGTACGTTTCGATCGAACTGTAGGAAGATCGGTTCTTGGAAATTCGATATTTTCATCGAATTTTTTTAATCGGTTCGTACTCGACAGCCGTCGTGATTTATTCGTGTTACAGTCTTTTAGAAGACACTTGTAGAATGTAATTAGAGACAAAAATCAGAACTATAGGATCAACCTTGGAGTGTATGATTCGGTTTCAAGATAAGAAAGTTTATTTGCAGAAAATTGCACAAAGTGCGACAGCTACTTGATTAACCGATTACTTGAAAGTTTATGAGCCTTACATATATGTGTTATGTCCTATCCTAACAATCATAAATAGTTGGTTCAATTTGTCAGAATTTGTTAGGTTCAAATGTAGATGCTAATTTTAAGGTGATCCTCGAACTTCACGTTTCCTTTAATTTCAAAGTGGAAGGTTATTCGTAGAATGGCATACCATTCAGATGTATTAGTGGAACGGTAGGCGGGAATCTCAAGAGAAAAAGGGAAAGAAACGCGATGATCGCGTGAAAGCGGTTGGAGCATACTGGTAGAGGAAAGGTAAGAAAAATTCTCGAGTAAAAATAATGAAAATTGCTGAGCAGGCCGTTCACATAGCGCTTCGATGTGTAGAGAGACGCGCATCTCGGTCGAGACACCCCTCAATTTTAACTTCAGAAACGAGTCTTCGTTGCGGCATCGCGGCTCCGTCTTTGTTAGTTTTATCGTTGTTCTCGTAATGGGATCATTTGGATTCTAATACGACGTGGAGGCCGAGATACAATTGCCAATGTCATCTCAGCATCTCGTCGTTCTCAGCGTAGTGTATTTTCACGCCGTGTACATATTCGGCGATTCTTGCGGACTAAAAATGAGATGAACACGAATGGAATCGAAAGCACTTCTCTTAAGTTAAATCCGCTGAAACTCCAAGAATTTTCTGGCCGAAACCAGAATTTAGGCAAAATATGTCATACATTTATTACAGTCTTCTAAGTAAGCATTTCGAGCGAGATTATATCACACATCTTTCTTACTCTAACTCTTCAAATTTTCGAAATTTCTTTCCTATCTTCGTTTCTATTGCGACGATAATAGCAAGTCGATTAATCGAAAATATCGAGTTCATCCTCTTTATCTGGATCAACATCCAGCATAGAATTCCGAGATTCCAAGCGTCGACAAGAAATTACCCGACAACGAAAGCGTCGTGGGCTCTGCAAGAATCCTGAAGAAGCCACGGTGTGGGGCGCCGATTATAAATAAGAGACCGAAAGAGAAAGGTCGGACTGGCGCGAGGCTTGAAACCTGGCGAGTCTTAGCTCGCTGGTACAAAAAGGTAAATGGTAAAAATGGACGTCAAAGCCGATGTCTCCGTGGCGCGTGGTTTTTTTCAGTGCAACCGGCAAATAATGGTGTCTCAGAACGTCCGGTGAAGGAGCCCCGTCGTCACCCTCTTTCTAATGTCCCTTGCTGCTCGGTCGGAAAAAAGGCAAGCGAGGAAACGCGGCGCGCTGCCTTAAGCGGGCAAACATGCACCAGTGATGGTCCAAAGTGGTCGTAGGCGAAGCGAACATAGGCCATACGGCTTGATACGCGTTTTCACGAGTCGAGAGGTTGTGTCCCTCCTCCGCCACTCTGTCTCTGGCTGCCTCGAAAAAAAGGATAATACTGAATGGCTGGCATTAACATTTAACGTTCAGAGTTCAAACACGAAGAGCGCGGGGTCCAGGCTCGCACCGCGGTTACACAAGCCACGCGCTCGTTTTCGCGTTTCTCCAGGCGGCATTGAAAGCGGCCCGCGCGCGCGATACACGTCGCATTACCCCTAAATGCATTTTATGCTCCAGCTCGCGCGACTCGGGCTTCCTCGTTCGAGAAAGAATGAACCCCGGTTTGAAGAGGAGGCCGGGAGAGGGCCGAGGGGAACGCGCTCTGCGCTCGCGTTCTTCGGGCCCTATCTTTCAGGTGATTATGACATAAATCGTGAAAGAAGCCTCTAGCGGCTCCACGCTCCAGGAGGTCATACAAGGAGAGATTCAAGGTCTGTGTGGTCTCATAATTAAGCGCTAAACGCTGGTATGCGCCGTTGATCTGACTCTAAACGCTCCGAAATCCTTTTTTTTTTTCTTGCTTTCTTTCATTCTTTTCTTTCTTTCTTTTTTTATTCTTTTCTTCTCACCGCAACCGGCCAGAGGGCTCGGCTAAGTAGAAGTTGGGAAAGAAACGCTGGTTTTATTCTACCGCCAGGAATTTTCGAACGTGCTTCGTAGCGATGCTTGAATATGTCTGTGGATGCTGGTAGGTGGGGAATGTGGACTCGTGAATAGTCGTAAGACGATTCGTATTAAGACGTAACTTTGTAACGAGGCAAAACACGATTCGTTACTAGAAGATTTCTAAAGTAAAATTTACTCCTCGATAACGAACCTGAGATACGTATGAACGTAATTAATTGAAATATTTGAACTTAATAAAATTTAGGAATTTGTGTTACGGTATTATAAATTTACAGAAAATGTTTTTCATTAGAAATAATTTCTTCAACATATTGTATAATATTGTATTATCGGATCGCTGATTATCAAATAGTTAATAACATTCCAGTTGTTTTTAGTTCTTCAAGATTGCGGTTAAAACATGATTTAATTAGTTTGATTTTTCTTCTCAAGTTGTCGTTGAACGGGAAGAAGGAAACGAGGATCCACCATCCCATAGCGAGGCCTTACACTTCGAAGTTTTGTGGTTGCACGATACAGCGGCGTTAGTTCCCGTATAATAAGGTGTCGTCTTATCTAATGGGGTCGCCAACGTGGGCTTGGAAGAGTGTATCGCCGTGTATAATGGTAATTACGCGTTATTAACAAGCCTCGGGGGGTGTCGAGGGGTGGCGATGGTTGCCTCTTGTCTAATTAACTGAGTTTACCGCGACACCTGCCCCCATATCATGGCATCTTCCAGCGCTCAACCAGTGACTCAAGATTTACGCTAGTTGGGGAACACTCAACGTCGTCACCACTTTTGTAATAAACCAATCGACAGAATCTTGTTTATCTGGTTTAATTACGAAATCTTAGAAAAGTCTAATAAAGTCGAGATCAATGGTGTTCTACTACCATTTTCAATGTCGTTTCAAATAATATTTTCAATTCTTGAAAATAACGACGAAGATTTATTACGCTGCGTTATTTGAAAAAGCTCGAAGCGAAATTTAAGGAAAAACTAAAAGCAACGTATTTTCCTATTCTTACGAATACGCAGAAACTTATTACACCTTTTAACACCTATTAAACCTTTTAATATCAGATGGATATTCTACTTTGAATATTTTATTTATATTCGTACATCACATTACGTACATCGTACATAAAAATCCATAATCTATGTATTACAAAGAGAAAAAGAAACATTAAATTTGTCGTTTTATCGAGTTTTATACTTCCAATAGTAACGCACATAACAAGTATTTCAAGCATCCAACACGCGACTGCTCCTTGAATCGAACGCGGGAACTCCGGCTTCGTTACCAGGATGGTTCGAAGAATACCGATAAATCAGCCAATGTTACAATGCCTGAACGAGAAAAAGGAGAAACAGAGACACAGACATCAAAGTAAGGTTAGGAACGTCCCCGGGGTGCCAAGCCCCTCCACCAACCGAGTGCAGTGGAGGTTGATCCGCAACCAGGGTTGCGGGCCAACTCTCCCCGACTCATTAAGTACGATGCCCTTATCCTTCGAAAAAAAAGAGAGAGAGAGAGAGAAGGGAGGGGTGGACAGAAAGAAGGGGCCGATAGCTACGTATATGCAGATATGTATTTTAAAGCATCGATATCACCTACACTCCGACGCTTCGTTATGGGTAGGGTGTATATTGCGTTACTTTCGATTCACAATGGCTTCTCTACCACCCTATTTGATACTTGGGGGAAGGAGGAGCAATGAATCACCGAAACATTGCGTAGAATCGATACCAACGCCGACATCGTCTTCGATGTGACGACTATCATTCCGTGGACTCTTTGAAGAAAAATCTTTCCCGCAGCAAATATTAATATATCACTAAATTGAGAAATTTCTTAGCGATGAAACTGAATGACTCCGTTTAAGAAAGTTAAAGAAAGAGAATTAATAAAACGTGTCTATAAAAATATGATTTACTTACGTCGAATTACGCCTCGGAACTATTCAGCTCTTACCCAAAACGTCGTCGGCATCGTCAACAGATATTCACAGATATTCGCTCGTTTTCACCGAGTTTCATAGATTCCTCCCAATGAGAAACGAAGGTCGTAATGTTTATTAACGTATGTAAGAGTCATCATGGAAAACGGAAGGTATTCTGTTGCAGGTAGCATTCTACGACACGTTTGAATAAATAACGAAGCTTTGGTAAATCAGAAAAACCATAGCGCATCAAACCGCTGCAGGGAGTTGGTACTCTGTGGTTGTAATGCCAAACCGTGCTCTCAAACGTCTCTTTCAACTAAGAGAACAGAATTGCCGTCGCGTTTTGAGATGCCCAAAACTTCGCATCAAACATATTCAAATACGCAATAACGCATTATGATTTATTTACCGATACTTTATACGAGGTCGTGAGTGTGCGACGCCGTGCTTCATGGCTTGTATGAATATTAACGAGCACGCGGCACACACCTACCCCCACCCTCTAACTGTCTCTTTCTGTGTTTCTCCCTCTGTTAGAGCAACCCTCCTTGGACAAAGTGCGTGCGTGCATGCAAATATACATCGAGTTAAGTATATTGTAGCCCGTGGAAATCCAGCATCGTCTATCTTCTCGTTCTCCGTTCACCGGAAATCCAAAGACAGGATACAGCCTCCTCAACAGCAGCCAATATTCTAACTATCTCCATAATATACTTTCATGATATCCATAGCTTTCAACTTTTTCCTTTCCTGCACATTGGCGTACGCTGTGTACTAGAACGAACAGTTCTTATGTATAAACTCAGTACGGATGATATCGAAAAAATGAAAATTCACGTGGACGATGATCGACTGAGAATAGAAAATGAGATTTGACATGTCTTGTACTGTGTAGTAATCTGACTAGAAAAATTCGTACCGTATGTGTAAGATTGAAAGTGTTGAGGTTGACTGATAGAGGAACGAGTGGATAAATTTGTAATAGGAAAATATATTGAAACCAGTATAGGTATAAGTATAAGTATACTGCATACTGATCCAGATCGTCACTCTTACAGTGTTACAATACAATAGGAAGAAGATAGGGAGTACGTTCATATATTTATAGCAAAGGACATTACCGAAAAGTTAACCTTGGTGTGTATCTCTAGCTGAAGGCTACAAGAAACAGCAATAGAAATCTACTTATAGGTCTTTTGTTTCTAGATCTTGTAACCCAAAACAACATTTATATTCAAGGGCACAATAATATACACCTCTCCTTATTTTCAATTTTTTCACTAAATTCTATTCTTTTCGTAACAGCGGTCTCGAGGTCGCGGATATACAAAAGAAAAGGTGTAAAGTTTTTCTTGAAGTAATTACTTCAGCAGAAAGTTTTAAGATTGAACTTCTTAGGAATTCATTTTCTTATGAATTATCAATAACGGGAGCACGTATTTTCTGATTTTGTAAAGGAGACATACTGTGTTAAAATTTAAAATTCATTTTATGAAATACATTGATCAACTCGCTAAAATACAAAGTTTCGTACACGTAAACATCCAACATGGAAGGATTAAGAGTGCGATACGATCGGAAAGCAAAAGAATTCTGTGTGAATCGTTGAAAAGACAGGACAGTTAACCAGAGTTTTGCAAGTCGGTATTGTCATTTCGCTGTTGAATATAGGTTTTATCGCAACCCAGCGTTGCTACAACACGAAACACGGTATGCAGTACGAGTCGAACGAATCGCAGCGATCCTTATCCGAACAAAGGACTCTTCCTTTAGATAAGAAAGGGTTGATCAAGTCGGCGGACCATCGGAATTCTCCTCGACGCAACGGCACGTCGCTTTTCCGTGCAATTGCCTCCTAATTATCGCCGACAACTAATAACTCGCATTAATTTCGGGCGATTTAGTGGCGGCGGCGCGTGCGCATTACGAATCCCCCGATCCTGCATCCAGCCACCCCCGCGAGCATCGAAGTTTAAATTGAATTGGGTTGGCATGGCACGGTGCTAGTTCGCAAAACTATACCTCGACCTATAGATATACACGTAGCAGCACGTGTAGCTGTGCAGCGGGGAGGGGGGAGGGGGAGGGCACCAGGCGCCATCGTATCCGAAGACCATCGACTGGAGAATAGTACTCTCTGTTTATGGGACAAGTAACGCTATGGAGATACAGTTGAGCTGGCAACGAGCGTAGGAACGTGCAGCGGCGCCCGCCTAATGTCGACTACACCCTTCCAAACGCTTTCACCCCGACGCGCCCTCTTCTTCGACACCCACTTCTCAACCTGCTACGATTTCTACGCGTTGTCTACCGCTGCTTCTATTTGATTCTGTACGCATATTATGCTGCTTTCACACGGGTATTTGCGAACAGATCGTGCGCAGATCGCCAACAGCGTGCACTTTTCTATTGTACCAGCAGCAAGCTGTGAACGTGTGTCAGTAAAGAGCGTACGCTATTCGTTCAGAAGACGATACGTTAAATGGAAACGATATGTCATGGTCGTAAAATTAGCGGGAAACCGACGAGACATTTTTGAAGAGACGAACACCTCGAACTCGTTTCAGAGTGCACCGTGTCAATTCGAAACCGTTTTCTCCCTGTCTTTTAAGAAAATATATTAAATTAGCGAAAGATTAATTTTTACCAATATAATAATTACCACGTAGTCTTAATATAAAAGATTGTAAGTATCGTATCAACAATTGATAATATATTAATAATTGAGAATATCATATCTGTAATTTTAAGTATCATCTCTTTGAATATCCTCATATTTCCAGAATTCAGCTGAATACTGGATCCGTTGACTGAATCGTTTTACTGGGAAATAACAGTATGTGCAAATATCTTTCATAGTTACTATACATCTAATTGTTACACGATACCTTTGTTCCGATCAATGTGGACGCGGCATTAGGCTACCGCTCGCGAAGGATCCAAGTGGACCAAGAGGATTCCGTCGTTTCGGCGGTAGTGCCGAAAGAGAGAGTATCGAGAAAGGAAGAGGAAGTCAGGAAGAGACAAAGAGGGACCGGGAGTATCGAGCTGGCGAGAAGGTATCGGGGAATGCTTCTTGCACGTAGGGTTGTTGCTTATCGGGAATGTATAGTGTGTTGGTCAGGTCGTTAGCAAGTTGTCGAGATTAAATGCCTTCCAGCGTATTAGAAGCTGCACTAGCTTGATTAGCCCCCGACTCGCGACGGTGATTCTCGTGAGGGGGTGGCATCGATCTCCGTACCCAAAGATCCCCTCGGCGCAGAGGAGGACATCGTTGCCACCGAACATCCACCTCCGGCCCACGGCGCACTCGATATCGCTACGGAAGTGTATTATCTGTTCGCCGTTTAAGCGATAACCGATAGTTCGGTTGCTTGCTGGAATTTCAGACGTGCTAACTAGCGCTACTTATTCTTGGAAAATTCGCGCAAGACGTTTCACAATGTTGCAAACGTGTCGTGATACTTCAGATAGTAGTGGAATGTTTAAGGACGATTGGACAAATTTGAAAAATGATCAGGAAGTTATTAGGACCTTTAAGAATTGTTTACAAGCTCGCGGTGTATCAACCATTCACAAACCAGAATATAATGGTCTCACGAACACTGCTTTTTAAATTTACCTTAAAATTTATCATTACTTATCTTCTAAACGATGTAAATGAACGTTTGATAAACAAGACGTTCGATTACATAATAATACGAACTGGCTTTTTCTCCGACAGGGTCACATAAATGGATTTGTGCTTGCACATCAGAAATCTCGCAGAAATACACGGTGAATAATGAAATGTTACAAGTGTCAAGTATCACTTTGTAGATACATTTCTTAACAAAGACGTTCCGTTTGCCCTTTTGTAAATTACAATATTCCATCTATCGCTGTTCGCGGACGTTCTCAGCAAAAAAATGCAACAATACTTTAGTTTACGACTCGGATTACGCTGTTAAGGTAATACAAAAAAAAAAAAAAGATGGCACGGTTATTCCAGCGCAAACGTAACCCCTCTCGAGTCCGTTCTTTTCGCGCGAGATTTCTTCCATATCTTTCATGCAGGCTTGTTACTGCCTAAATGAGTAAACCAGCTAAAACCACGTCGATGCGGGCAAGAAGGCACCCTCCGGATCGTTGCTTAGCAACGTATACGAACCTTCGCACATGATATCAGTAGGACGAGAAAAGCTCCTCGTACGAATGGTTTGATCTTGCCAAACGGTCTGATTTCAACTCATACCGAACCAATAACATGCAGATTTCTTCGTTTGCCCGCAATTTCCATGATAAATATCCTTAGATAGACGTTTCCTTGGACGACGCGTAGCAAATACGATAAAGACAATTTGCGTTGACGGTGACGAAGGTAGAGAAATGATTCGACGATTAATTGTAGGATCCAAGGGGAAAATAGCGTGCAATGGATTCCCTTGGAAGCAGAGAACGATACTGGTAGATATGACCAAGTAGATCTGCACACTACTCTTAGCGAAATTTTAACATTTTTTTGCAAGACGTTAGAAGACAGACTAAAGCTGATGATTCGGGAAACAGGCGAGAAAGGAATATTTGCTCTTAACGATGAAATTCAACAGTCAAAGTACTTACGGAAGCTCTCGATATAAGATAGATAAAAAGTATTCGACTACTTGTAGATACCGTTTATGAATACGCTATGTGTAGCGTACGAGACAATTAAAAATTTCATCAACATCGTTATGAAACTCGATTACCAACGATTACTAACCCGAAAACTCGAGCAACGTTCGAAGATTGAGTTTTTATTCAAAATCAACGAAGCACGAAAAGCCAATACCACGAACGTATTCCCCAAAGTCGACGTTTATGGCGTTCAATGAGGAGACTCGCCTGTTCCGCGGAAAGTTTTCCCCTCCGACGGTTTGTGCATCGTTTCCGATGTTTTGTATTGAAAATTCGGGCGAAAGAATAAAGGCGATTTCACGATCTCTCGTCTAGAAAGGGACGAGGACACGTGTGCGGTTTCGTTTCGGTTGCGAGGGAGACGGAGGTGTAGTAAACAAGCGATATAGCCGAGCAAGATATCCAATATTGAGATTGCTGTCTTTTGGAATATGCTAATACGATAATACATACAAATGTGCCCATAAACTATAGAATTTTCATAAAGGACATGCAAATACCACGAGTATCGAAGTACGTTGCACGGCTCGACTGGGGTTACTGGCCCTTGAAAAAGATTGATACATCGTACGCAGAGCGATCAAACGTCCCATAGACCGATTCGCGGGCCATATAGGGAAAGAAGGAAAGCTAGGGCTCTGCCATTGTGGTCTGTGGCAATAAGGGGCTGCCGCAATTAGCTAAGAGTATCATAGGTAGTTGTAAAAATATAAATGCAAATGCAACGGCTAGGTTGCCTGCTAGGAACAATCATAACTTTTCCATAATGCTGCATCGGCGCCAAGAAAAAAAACGCTTGGCTCGGAAAAGAAGCAAACTCGAGGCCGGTTGCGTCTTTAATCGATTTTAATAAACCGATATTACCAATGAAATTTCGTTCTTCCTTCGATCGTTGCTCGAAACACAGTAGAAGATATTTGCTATAGACGATTTATATCGAGCGTTAGGAAGATTTCTAATAAATTCCACTAGCTAATGAAATCTATTAGGTTCAAATAGATTTCGAACGAATTATGTACTATATTATATTACCAGCAATTTGTGGAACAAATGACGCGTAATAATAATCGTTACAACACTGGAAGCGCGAAAATCGGGACGAAAAAATTCAGCTGGTACGAACCTGGAATATATCGATAGTCCCCAGAGGCGTTTGGACCTTATTAGAGGAACGAATGGTCTAGACGAGGATTCTGAAAAAACCACCGATTCCGATAAAGTATAAAGCGAAAAAAATCCTTCCGTAATAGAATTACTCGACCCGGGGCGGTCGTAAACGTATTCCCAAGGCCGATAGCCATTTTTCTCGGTCAAGGGGCGAATTGGCTAAACCGCACGCGTTTACCCGAAGACAGATAGTGGAAAACAACGGTACCCTCTACCGTCCGCTTCTTTGCGGCGTGTTCTGTTCGCTACTTGCATTTCCTGTTTTCTCTAGATTATATCATTCAACGCGACTTTATCAATTTCTTGCTTTAATTTCGTAATATTCGTTACACTCGCCACTGCATATAAATTACTATTATTGAAATAAATGACATCTTCAAGCAGTACGAACGAACTAACATATTTTAATACTTAACGGTCAACAATTGCTAAAACGAAGGTTAAAATGAGAATTAATAGCAAAGAGAATAAATATCCTTAGTCTTAGTAAATAAATTTATGCATGTTTCAATATTAATCACCCACACGAAACAGAAATTCAAAAGTAATAAGAAAATTATTTACGTGTACATTCAAGTTCGCCCTAAAACTTAGAAAGACAATGGAATGCAATACTTTCATCGACATCTCACACCGTGACAGCAAAATCCAACATTAAATGCCAAGAGAATAATTGAAAGAGAAATCGAATGTCTCCATGTTCTTCTTCTCTTAGAACAAAATTTTCTTTCCTCGAGAAAAGTCACACATCTTGTGATAAATTTCAATGATTCAATGGTATCTGTCAGTAAGAAGGCATCGTTGGTTAGGTTGCATCGGTGGGCAGGTAAGAGCGATATATTTTCGAAGATTGTTTTCTCTCGTCAGGTAGCCACATACGTCACGCGGAATCCCAGGAGAAAAGCTGGACGGGCAGCAGGAATATACCGGGTATAGATCACAACTCGCGAAGCGCCGACCAAGTCCCACGGCGGAACGTGGCGAATCAACTTCCGTCATTGCCCGCCATTCCAATCCTAATGCCTGGCATTTCTCTTCGGTCTCCGAACAACCCACGACTCTACACGCGCCGGGTGTGAGTAAAGTGCGAATAGATACGTCTATATACCTTATGGATATCTATACGTGTGTTGGATAAACGAGGACGATATAGTATCCTTCATCGAATTTATGAAATTCTTTAAAATTACAGCGTGTAATAAAATTTGGAACGTTTAGAACGCGATTCGGTGGTTGCGAATTTTTGAAAAATTCTATATTCGTGGCACGTATAGCGATAATTTCTGCAGAAAGATATTTAGAGATTATTGATGGGATTCGTGTAATAAAATTTGGCATCCGAGACAGATTCGCTCTTGCGGTGGTAGCAATTTTGAAGAAATTCTATATCGGATCGTAGGATATCTAAGAGACGTAGTAACTTAAAAACTGTCTGTAATCTTTGAACAAAGACTGCAGACACACAGAAAGGTATCGAATTTTATTGGAAAATCTCACAGATATCCTCATAATAATTGCCATTTTACTTATCAAGAAAATTAACTTATACATAATTGTAATAAATTAATCCTTCTGTAAACTGATAATTCAATATTCGCGCGTATTAAGTAAAGTAATCCGAACGATCGGTTGGCGCCAATGGAGGGCAACAATCAATGCCCGGGGGTGGCGCGTGAAGCTTCTGAAACGCGCGATGCAGCCACGTATATGAACTCGCGGCATATCCAGCTTTCGCGGCCATAAAGTTCGAGTTTACAACGCGAAATGGACTGGAAAGCAAAACGCGCAAAAAAGGAGAGTAACGAGGAGGCAGCATGGAAGCAGTGGCGAAAGGATGAGCGAGTCAGACGGTTTGCAGTTCCAAGGGATGGAAAAGGAGATCCGACGCGGAGTGAGCAATGAGACAAATATATAGGATCGTTGGCGTTAAAAGGAGAAAGAGTGAAATTAAGAGGGACAGAGAAAAACAGAACGTTCGAGAGTGAGAGACAGAGAAATTGGAGGGGTGAATGTGGGTGGAACGGAAAGCGTGGGCGGAGAGAGAGAAACAGGGATGGAAAATAGGAAGAGGAAGCAAGCGACATAGAGAATGAGACGGAGAGAGAGAGAGAGAATGAGAGAGAGGAGAAGTAGCAGCAGTCAGAGAAGTAATATCCAGCGCAACGTTCCGGCAGGATGAGCTTTAATTGGAATATGGATCCGCTCTCTGTCGTTTCCCGATACTCCGATAAATTATCCTACGTACCATTTGCCCCGGAAAGCGCCACTTCAATTCGTTGCCACCGTTCGAAGCGTAACACCTAGCTGAAAGAGATGATGCGCGCCATTCGAAGCGAATGAACATGATGAAGTGCAAAGCGTAGGTTTTAAAGCGACCCGATTAAGGTCAATTTGCCGTGATTCGATTTATGCCACGTTAAATTAAAACCAACGCTATTGAATTATGAACCCGTGTTTCGGAATCGTGCGCGAATTTCATTCCTAGTTATTTTCTTCGACGATATTTCTCGTACTGGAACAATCTAATTTCGTTAGTTTCCACGGTACGCATGACAGATTTTTATCATGGAGACTGTTGCGTGAAATTATTTGAAAACATATTATAGTGTGATATTAGGTTATTAAAATTCTTCAAGTCTCGTCAAGACTATTCGAATGACTTCAATTCGAGTATAATACATAGACACAAAGACGAGCAGAAGCGGAGATCTCGCAACTCGAAGCTTACCGCCGACCGGTAGTTATGGTGAAAAGATCAAACGAATGATAAATGCGATTGATTGGATCAGACTGGACTGTGGACATATCTAATTGCTGTCAAATATTAATTACAGACTGTCTAACGCGAGAGACGACCCAGACCTTTCGCTTCGCGGACCAAAATCGTAGCGTTTCTTCGTAAAGGTAACCAGTACCGATTGGAAAAGGCAAAGACTCGCATTGCTCTGTAGTTGATTTAGGATTCGCGTATAACCGCGATCGAGCAAGGCCGAGCGCCATACCGAATGGAATACTAATCAAAGATACACAAATTCCGTCGGCTAATACTTCAAATCCCCTTTAGCTGGGATCTTGAAATTAAATTATTGGATTAGATGCTGGCGACGCCAACCCTCCTGCCTTCTGTTCACGATAGAATATCCAGTCCCTAACGGAGTCTTGGAAAGCCGTTCGGCTTTACTTACCGAACACCCTTTGATCTTAACTTCTTGCCTTTAATCGTTCTGATTTGCGAACGGGGTCAATTCGTCTCCCCTTCGACGAAATTCTCTCAGCCAACCTCGAAAGTTTACTTTTCGTGTGGATCAGAGCCGTTAAATGCGTTAAGCCGATGATAAAGAAATTGCAAAAGAAAGTAGAGCCAACGATCGATACCTCAAGTACCTATGTTTAAAAAGTCTGATACTGAAAACCGTGTCAAACAACTGGCATCGATACGATGCATATTACTAACAAGCAAGATATAACAAATTTTAAACGAGATCAGAAAGTGAAAGTAAATATTACAGTACTCATGGAGAATAGTCTATCACGGGTGAAAAATTCTAATTATGGAAAGATGTTCTTAATACGGCCAACTATTTAACAAATACTTCAAGTAAGAATTCTCCAAACAAGAATACTTACTATTAGTTAATTCTCTTCAAAATAATGTCTGCAACTGTAACGTTCGATATCGTTATAGTACCATACATTAGCCTTTAAAGATTAATTTTACTATATGATAATTCGAAAGTTTCGAAGAAAACGAAATAATTGCAGGTTTCAGTATCTCGTGCAAAAGGAAGCAAAAGCGAACAGAACAGACTCTAGACGAGTAATATATATAGTTCGATAAAACAATAGGTCTGGAACAAGCAGTCTCTGTTTTTCTATGATGCCCGTATAACCGTTCTGGCCCATTCTCCTTGCTCGATTCTCTCTCGGCTGGACGATTTCGTCACGGAGGAAGGAAGACAGGGGTCGGAGGACGGGGTGAAAAGGCTATATTTTCATATCAATGATTTTATGACCGCGTCTCTTCTACCCTTGCCGAAGCGAGGCGGCGTTACGCCAGCCCCGTAGGAAATCTATATTTTATCGCGCGTAAAATTCTTGCTATTTATTCGCGTATAAGAATTTAAATGTTTTCAAAATGCGAGTTGGCCGGGCGTGGATCGTGTCCCGCCACCCTGATTCTCCGCTGTGCCCACTGTAATCCTTACATGATTTAGAATTCCGGGGGATCGTTGCTCGGGTACGCACCACCAGAGAAAACTACGGAGAGAGGAGAAGAGACAAAACGGTTCGCGTAGATTAAGTTCGATTCGCCGTGGCATATTCTTGGTGGGCCGCGGGGAAATATGATCGTGGTATTTTAAAATAACGACGCCATTAGCGCCAGTCCGGGAAGACGTAGCCGAGCGGCAGTCCTCGTTGCCCCCAGCCACTTTTTCCAGGGAACGAAACTTGCCTCTTTTCTGCGCTCTAACTGTCGATTTCTTTGTCCCAATTTTTCAAGATTGCGTCGGAATACGCATACATACGCGAAGTGTTTATTACTTGTACTTTAACTATATTTTCTTTCAATGTTTATCTACCAAGATGTCCCCAGCCAATTACGAAAAAGTAATGAAGCAAATCAGAACGTCTGTACATTTTCCAGCTGTATGGGATACGATCACTTCGATGTAACACTTTCACTGCGAATCCGATTTTTGTTGCCTACAGTACTCTACACTAATAAATCATTTTCATACAACCCCTGTCTCTATAATACACGACTCCAAACAAACGTTTGTTGACAAATGTTTTGAAATTCTTTTTACAATGTTCTGACCTTCGATTCACGTTCCGCATTCGTGTCAACACTGCGCACGTAATTTAAAAACACGCATCGACTCAGGGTTACGTACGTCGTGTATAAACAAACCTGTTAAGAACGTTGCCGCGTGTCACTTGAAAAAATTGCCAGCGTATACTCTGGCCGAATTCTCGCGTCTGCCAATCTACTGAGCGACGTAAATCTACAACTGCCAAACGTGTATCCTTTAGTTTCCATCGAACAAAGATTGAACGGTGAGGGAAGACCTATTCGAGGTTCGCGATTCACCAACGCCTGGGGTTCAGGAATTATATCGGTGAGTCGGGTTCCTTGTATAAATCATACATATTCAGGCGCCGACAACATTTCCTCGAGTAGCTACCAGTGATCCGTCTAATTTATAGTTTAACTTATCTAAATGCGCGCAGCGCCTGGGTTGAAGAGAGGTTGGGCTACCGCCTAGACGGTTTGCCTGATGTCGGTGTACTTCAACGAACCGTCGACGACACCAGCGTTCAACCCTTTGCCTGTTTAGCATTCCATCTTCGATTTGCTTTGCGGTTCCCACGGGGAAACCCGAACGGTGAATTTTTACACGGGAAAATCGAAGAGAAAAGGGGAGAAAAGGAAGAAAGAAACGGGAATGCCGCGTGAACGGGATTAGCGGCGATTCCGGAGTCGATAAATCATTACAGGCTCGCGGACGCACGACCAGAAGCGTAGAAGAGACGGAAGAATTCCGATAATCGGATGAACGTGACTGGAGCACTTGTTGAATCGACCGAGATATAAATTAAACGTTCGCATTGGCAAACAATTATTTCGTCGTCCACGATGTTTGCTCTTCTATTTGGGGCATCGCTTGATATATCTATTTCCGTGTATTTCTTTCCTTAGAAAGAAGTTTGTACGATATTTATTGGCCGTTGAATTAGAATTATTACCTATTTCCAAAGCTTTCATTTCTTTTTCTTTTGTTTTTTTTTTTATAAAATTGTCATACACGAAACAACCGTAATATAATAAGATATAATAAGATTTATGCCTATGCAAACTTAATGAGAGAATCTTAAAGAGATACGTATCATTCTTGAAGTAGAATATACTTTAGCCTGTTCAGATTACGAACTATAGTTTGAAATTGGTACGTTTCAAAGCTATTCCTTCAAAACAGTTTTGCTATATGTTCATTAGAACTAGAGGAAAAATTCTTAGGAAAAATTACACATTAGAATTATAGAATTCTTAGACTGTGGGGAATTGATCTCCGGCAAGGTTTTTAGCATAAATAAATATTCGCAAATCGTGATTGACAAAAAGATATTGAAAACAATAAAGTGGTAGGTTCCTTCGGTTTTGGCATTGATGATAGAAAGGCATCAAGGATAACGGTTAAAACCAGTGGCCTGTTTTACAAGGAACGGGGATGACGAATCGTTTCGTGGGGGATCGGAGAGAGCTTCATCCCTTGATATATCGACGCAAAGCGGTGAGCGATTCCCACGAAGGATACCGCGAGCCAATCTTTCGGAAACCAGCCCCAGCGTCCAAAGAAGCGTGATATTTATAGGGCGGATTTAAAGTATAAAGTTGCAAGCAGGGATAGAAAGACCTTCCTAGTCCGCTGTGTTCCTATTTTCTGGAAGATCGCGGTCCCGTTACGATTCTGAATTCCAATCGCGTGCTCTGCTTCGTGTCTCGAAATCCAACGTCCACGAGGGAGAAGAATACTGGTCCTACTCCAATACAAACGACGATACAGACACAAAGCGAAAGTAGTATATCCAAACAACTATTATGTTTTTCGAAATACTCTTGATAAACGAGCGTAGATATCGAGAGCGAAGACGATGAAATTAAAAAATCGTGATTAGTAAATTTTATTTCAAATTCTGCAGAATATTTTCCCTTTCACGATCAACGAAATATGAATCATACGGTAACACGTGAAGGTATTTGAATACTTCAGAAACGTATAGGAAATTTTTATGGATATATGATGTGTGTTATACAAAAGCTTATGAAATTTTACTAGCGCTGCAGTGAAACGCCGACTATCATGGTTACGTTGATAAAGTTTGCAACTAAATAGATTACAAGACATTTACTACGAACATATTTCGTGGAGTATGATTAGAAAAAATAAAACCATTGTAGCTTTTTTACCCATTAAAATATATCTCGTGCAAAATAAACAAGTGTCTGGGCACTTCAATTTATTATACACGTTTTTGCTCTTAAAAGTTGGGAATACTTTCACGAACCACTGTATGTTATTCGATACGATATTAATTTTACACAAACACGTCGTTTTTCCTTTCTCTCGACTTTCCCCTTTCCCTACGTACTTTCCGAATAACCCAATATCCCTCTTTCCGTAGTATTTATTTCCTTCCTTTTTTCAGTATTCCAGCCATCGAAATAGATTCGACTGCTCTCAATTCCTCCCCGAAGAACGTTTTTATCACGTTCTATCGAGAAATTTGTAAACAACTTTCGCCACTTGGAGGCATCGAATTTACTTTGGACGCGAGGCATCGCCCTTTATCGCCGCGAAACAAATGTGACAACTTTTCATTCGTTCCTTCCCCCGTATCTCGCTCCCCTCCGCAATAAACACTCATTTTATCACATATACATGCGTCTTGTTTCCTTTCGATTCACGAGACCGCCCACCCCCACGGTTTGCCACTTTTCGAATCGTCGTTCCTTTTACAGCCACGTCATCAACCGCGAGACGCCACAAGAGGGTGGAATTCCGTGTACAGGTAACGGTAGTATCGGCGGATCGCGGAAATGGAGAAGCTATAAGTAAAAGCAAAGTTCAAACAAATCGTACGTGACGAGGTTGTGGAATTGAGGCTGGTGCTAGGTGTTCTAAAACGCGATGTGACAGGATAGCGAGCGCTGTTTCAAACGAAGTATAGCGGCAGCCAATGCAATTTACCTTTACTTGCTGATTCTACGGAACCTTTTATGGGTAAACTTCTTCAATTGCTTTTGTCGTTATTTGGTCGCGAATGACAAGTAAGGATGTAGGGCAACGTGGTTCGCCGTGTACGAGAAAGAGCATTTTCGAGATCCTACATTCTATGTCTTCAGGTTAAGGAAAGTTGACGATTCTTTTGAACGCGAGCTTACATCCTACCATTTTAGCTTGGCTTTTTAATGAATTCACTTTGCCAGAACTTAGATAAGGTTTAGCTATATCGATATATATCTGTAACGTCTTCAAAGTTTATAGAGTAAATTATCAGTAAAAATGTAAGATTAACTAAACTGCAATCGTAACAAAGAGATACAGTAAAGAGACAGATGAAACGCATGTTGAATCGTTAAATAGAAATCAACTCCATTGTGCAGTAAGTTGAGACCTTGTGCGTTAAAACCGACCAGACAGAAGTTCCAACGTTTGAAATACGAAATTTCAACATAAATGTACTTAAATATAATACAACGCAGTCACCGAATAAAGAAACTGTACAAATTCCGTGAATTTTTCAATTGCAAAACTAAATTTGTATTTCAGATAATAGAAACGTTCAATATATTTCGCAAACGATACTTGCGAGATTAAAATTCCATCTGAGAAAACGATATTTTATACGCATCAATTTAGTAATCGAGGAAAATGAAGAGTCAAGTTCTGACATAATCGAGAGGGAACTTTCAAATCGAATACCTGAAGGTACGAGGCGCTCGTCGATACGCCAGGACAATTCCTACCGCAAAGCGTGAAAGGAAAGAGTAAGACAGCCGCGAGTGTAAAAGGGATAGAGGCTTCAAACGGGGTGAAAATCCCATTACAAACTATCCTCGGGTTCGGTCGGCGTCGTCTCCTTCTGCTGGATCCACGAACGTGAGATCTTTGCATGAATATGTAAATCCTTATTTTCGGATCGAGTGCACTCGAAACCGAAAACCGACCTGCAGAGAAATGTTCCGCGTCGCCGTCCGCTTTTGCCATGGAATTGATTTATTAGCTCGCTCGACTTATCCTCCTGAGAGGGCTGCCGCCTTCCATAGCAAAAAGATAGCGGGCAAAGGTGGCCGCACCACTCTTGATCGACTTTCCAGACACGAAGATTAGTCTTACTTGGCAAGATAGAAATTTTCATTGCTCCTAAATTTTACGATCCTGATTTTGCGACTGGGGAAAATTTATCGTTACGTGGTAAATATCTAATTTGATAATATTTCTAATTTTTTGCGGTTAATACTCCTGGTCTTTTTGTAATTGATGAGAATTGACTAATTTTTTTTGAAGTTGCTAGCTTTTGACTTTTAAAGGTAGTTCATAAAAAATATCGCCATGATTGTTTGTCCATCTATCGTTACACGTATTCAAAATAGAAAAGGATTAAACGATATACATTTTTACAAGGAGAAATTATTTCGAACTATACGCTGGCCTTGTTGACAGATTATATACGATAATCTGTTACATACAATTTTTATCGAATAAACAATCCTCTTTTTGTCCATTTAAACGAAGATAATGTTAGGTACTCACCTCTGCAATCGCTTGTTAAATATTTGCCGATCCAGCAAGATTATCCATTCAATAAATTCGCCTTTAAACTCTTTGCCAACGATGTCATCTTTATTGAATAGCCGACGTCGATAATGCAGCCGTCGAGCTTGGCAACCCCGTAAAGATATTAACGTTTCGTGAAAGGTCCGCTTGACGAAGTTATCTATAAATTGAAGAAATACGAATAACAATCATTTAATATCTCATAAAACTACTACAAGTCATTAAAATAATGAAATTCATTCCTAACGTGGTCAACGTTTGATTAAAACAAAACTATTCGCGAACGAGGAATATTCTTCTGATGGAAAATATGTAAAGGGACGGGCAGTCAGATTTTCTAAAATTCTAAAGGAAATAACATAATACTGCGCGCACGTTCGCATTAACAAAATATGTATAAAATTCCAATAGGTCCAATTAAAAATCACTTCTCGCTACCGATACGATTCCAATACGTAATTAAAGATCACTTAAACCTCGAAAAAGCATCCACGACGCAATGAAAAATCTGGAAAGGAGAAAAGTAATTTCCCGGCATTGCCATTAGTCAAACCTCGGACGCGTTTCGATTCTCCGCTATGGAAGTCGCCAAAAACGTTCAAAAAGGCAGAGTCAAGGATGCGGGAAGAAACGAACAGAACAAAAGACACGCGTAAGGCCGGACATCGATAGCAGAAATTTGATGGGGGTTGGTCGACGAAGGACGCCCGCGGGCGTCTCGTCCTCGAAAGTTTTAATACAGGAGCGAGGAGCGTGGGGATCTGGCAGACAACACGGCCGAGAAAGAACACAGGGAAAGGCGAGTAGAACGGAGAAAGAGAATATTTCGGATGATTGGTATTGTCGGAGCTGCGCGAGATGCAAAGAACCATGGGGTGGATTCGGCTGTATTCAAATGGGGTAGCCATTAGAGTTATGTTAGAATATATTGATTATTGGGGGGATCAAAGGGTAGGGGACGTCGGGATGACGCCAGTGCCGAGCAGCAGAGAGAAAGACGAAGGGTCGAAACAACTGATCCTCTTCTCTGCCTACCTCCCTTCTCCTCCGTCACACCCTCTCCCTCTTCCTCCAACCCTGCGAATTCTTGCACCCGTGTCCACCGACTCTGACCGAGTCTTCCACCTGACGTTCCGCGCATGGTAAGTAAAAAGGTTATTGTTTATGGTTATGGATAATTAGCCAGCCTATATGGGCAATTTACAGTTTTGAACTTTTGGAGTTAAAATATCGCAAGATAGAATCGGTAAATGAGGTAAATGTTGCAACAGAGGAGTGTTAGAACTTGAATAACTTGAATAACCAACCTTTGGTATGTCCTTTCGTAACAACAATGTTAAAAAGTAGATACAGAGAATGCGGGAAAATCGACTGGAAAAAATGCAAATAACATATTGCGTTAACGTGATATCGATTCTCGATAGGTTAGAAGAAAAGAAGAAGGAAAGGAGCGATAAAAGAAAATCGAACAAAAACCGTGATCGGATAGAGTAGCAAATTATAGCATAAAAGATGAAGAGACGCGACAATCGTGGACTGTCATAAAGGACAGATCCACGGACACGTAAGTTCACCGACACCTGGTGTAACAAGGCAGGAAATTACAAAGACAGAAATATAGTAAACGAGCAAATAATATGACCGGTCTAATTAGTTCAACGTAATAAATGGACACTGGAACCACGTTGTTATTTATGTAGGCGTTGTCATCCGCGACGTCGTAAACAGTCAGAGACCCGTTGGAAAATATTATTCGCGGATACATCCGCGGTTTCCCCCTGAGGAACAAAGGCATGAAAGAAAAACGCGCGGAAGGCGAAATAGAGTGGAGGCGTGGGTGGCGTGCATTACAAAGATACGCGAAAAGAGCGTTCGAGTAGGAGGCGATTCGGCACGACAGTGGAAAGTCGAGAAAATATTCGCGCGAACAAACGCGCCGGGAATTATCGAGCATTAGTCGATGGCTGCTTTTGCCGCGCTCGAGCATCATGGAACGGGTTAGGGGATAGGGTGGTATACGGCGAAGGGATAAAAGGGAGCAGAGAAGTACAATCGATGAAAGGGTTGGACGTCAAACCCCTTCGTGTCGCGATCTTCTCCACCCTCAGTCGGTCTGCTGCCACCGCCACCGTACCGCGCGACTCACCCCTAAAACCTCGTCCCTTCCACCTCTCCTCTAACCACCTTCCTCCTCCACCTCCTCCTCCTCCTCCTTCTCCACCTCCTGTTCCTCCTTCCTCATCCGCCACGACCACCACCACCGCCACCATCCGACCACCCAACCACCCACCTTACCCCCTTTTACCCTCATAGCTGTAACTCACCGCCACACGGTAGCGCCCTTGCCGCGTACACATTTACATAAATTATTGATCCCTAAAACACACCGCCGCCAATGCCATTGCCACTGCGGAGACCAAACCTTAAGGAGAACCACCGTGCCACTGTCTCCTATCACCAGGCTTTCGGTTCCTGACCGATCGTTATCTTTTTACTCCGATACACGAACAACCGTCGAACATTATGGATTCTTTGTGGTGATTATCAAATAATCATTATTCGTAAGATAACTATTATTGAAATTTGTACAATGAAATTTTTTGAGAAAAAATACCGATACCGAAAAAATAGCTCGAAGATTAAATTTTACTGTCGACATAAAACGTAGAGAAAATAATGATTGAATAGCGCGATCATACCACTAGCTACATATAACGGTAATTATTTATTTTCTATAAACATACGTAGAATATTAGGAAAATATCTTCGAAAATAGATGCGTCAGAATCTGAAATATCCAATAGAGCTCGATCTAAATGCATAATAGAGTCACATAGACCGTAATACGGTACGAAACTTATACGTGTACGAGTACCTAATTTAGACCTCAAAATAAAAAGAAAGAAAGAAAGAGAGAGAGAGAGAGAGAGAGAGATACGAATTAAATTAAAGTACCAATTTTATTCGAAACTACGATTTTTCTACCAAACGCCTGTTAACAGTAGGTCGCGCAAACGATTTCCCTCGCGCCTAATATTTTAATTATAATATTTTCTCCGGCGAGACAGGATGCATTCAGGACACTCGATGGAAGGGGATGAAGCGTGATGCGCAGCGAAAACGGTGCTGCTACGTCATTAAGCTACGCATTGTTCGCAGAGGGCTGATTGTCTTGGCCGCTCGTTTTAGCCGTAGCTAGAGAGACAATTGTTCAATATTCCCATTGATCTGTGAGACTCCCCAGAGGCTGCTTCGTCTACCGTCAAATATATATATATATTTATACCTATATATATTTATATATACATATAGATATATATAACGAAGTCTTTTGTCAATATCTCTCAATTTTAATGATATGAGGCGACAACTAAGCCCGTACCCTTTCCATCGCACACTCTCTCTTTCTCCCCCCACCCATTCTCCCCTCTCTTTCTCTTTCTCTTTCGACCTGTCCCTCTGAATGAATCGAGAGGAATGGAGAGGAAGAGCAAAAAACGGATAGATGGTTAACGTTCACGCGGCTTTATCTTCACCGGCATACCATTCTTCGTGAAGAGTAACACGCGTGCGACGGCGCGTTTCCGTCGAATCGGCCGACGCGGGACGATTAGTGCGAAAGAGCGTTGTTACCCTTTTCCCTTATCTTTTTTTCTCGTTTTTCTTCTTCTTTTTTTCGTGCAGAAAGGGAAAGAAGAAAATAAAAGTAGGAAAAAGGAAGAAAGGAAGGAGAACAGAGAAGAAAGAAAAAAGGAGGAGACACGACAAAAGGGCTGGAAACGAGATCACGAGCGGGTGAGAATCGCGCATAGTCACGGGATCGGGACAGCGACAATGCGTTATGGCGGACTGCGATTCTTCATAGCCGATGCGAGAATATTATCACAGACGAGCTACACACAGAATAGACTTATCATCCAATGCGTTCTTTTTTTTTCTTTTTCTTTTTTCTAGCGCGCCTCGCAGGCTTTAGACACCGCTTACCATTTTTCTATCGTTTTTAACATCAGAGATTTAACAGAGAATAAGATTGCGATGCGAGTTATGGTGGAAATGAAAATTAAATATATCTAATATATCGTGAAATATACTGTTATGGTATTTGTTCATCTCGTCACATTTTGTCAGCAAACTGTACAAGTACTTGCTTAAGAATATTTAGAAAGATTTCAGGTGTTTATTTAATATTTGTAGCAGTCATTAGTCATACGTGATCTATCTAGTTAGACAATGTGCCAATGATTCGAAATTTATAAGACGAAACGCAGAAAACCACATTATTCTGTCTCGCGTTCGGTAGACATTAAGCCATTCCTGTTTGATCCCTAGTAGGAATAGAACATCCATCCTTCCATTACTCCCCTCGTTTTCCTTTTTTTCTCCCTTCCTCATCTTCCACTCTTCCACTTCCACCCTTCCTACTTGTCTACCCTTTTCTGGCATTTCACCTTCGATATATAAAAATTTCACGCATTCATAGAAATACTTACAAGTATAGTCTCGCATAGCGAACAAATAGAAATTTCATTTTCGTCGACAAGCTACGCCATGTAGCTATCTAAGAATACTTCTAAAAAAACAAAATTCACGCATGGTACCTATCGAATTATACCTACCGCCAGCCAAAAATCATACGAACGAAAAAACTAAATAATGCGGTAGAAAAGAGAAACGAGACGCAAGAAGAAGCTCGAATTGGGAAATCTAGGGATCAGCTGACGTCTTGGCACTGCAAGTGCAATCTGTAGTCTCGAAATCGCGATTACGCGCACGGTCAAATACCGACACGAAACCGCACGGTCATAATTAACAGTCATAAATTATCAATCTGAACATCGGTTAGCGGTGCGGCCTGGCGCCTGTGCAACACACGATAGGACGAAGATAGAAACGTAGGCTGCAGCAGAAAGTGCGATAGAGAAGCGAAGAGAGTCAAAGAGAGAGATAGGGAAAGATGGGATGAGAGGAGGTGGATTAGAATGGTTGCGAGGGTGGCGGTAGCGGTGCCGTGCAGAAACGGGCAGGGTGAACGAAGGGTGATAGTCGAAGGGCGGCTACAGGATAGCCACCGGCCAAGTGATTGATATAGAGGTGCGGTCTGTACAGAGCCAACTGCTAGTGCTGACTCTGTGACGTGTGCACGAATCTGCGAGCACTGCGAGCCGTCACTGGCGACGCTCGTTGTTTCGCGACCCAAAGAAATAAATGTGCTCCGAACTCTCGTCTCGATTAGTCAACTTGCTTCGATTCAAAATTCAAATCCTTCGAGTAACACGAACTTGTTACATATTTGATTTGAGATAATCTTTCAAGATTTCGTGCTCGGTTTTCTCAGTCGTCAAATTGCTCGATGATTCGAAGCATCGTCTCAAGCTTCGATCGAAGATAAGCTTTTTTCTGTTATTCCCAGAAACTCGAAATACATCTTGCACAGCGTGAACTGCAAGCGAATTGATAAAAGTGCGTGTTCTGTTTCCTCCTTATCGAAGTGAATTACAGACATCGTTACCGATAATCCAGTAAGTTCAGTTCACTTTGAACAGTTAACTCGTAGAAACGCAAGCTCGGATTCAAGTTACTCGACTAGTCTGAACGAGGCTTAACCCTCGTTTCTTCGCTCAAATGACGAAATCTTTAAAGAATCTTCACCAAACGAATTTCCCCGCCGAGTTTCTCGAATTTTCTCTATTTAACTGGTTCTCCCGAGAAAAAAAGAGACACAAGGCTTTCGATACGAAGCAATTACCTGATTGCTTATCCTTCCATTTAAAGCGTTTTAATTTCTTCCACGCTCCACTCGAACAGAGGGATGTAATTTTCCCCGACGAATAATTTTTGCAAGGATCCCGTGTGCACGAAGAAGAGAGAAAGTAGCTGAGCCGATAGCCCCGGTATCTGCAGAGAAGCTCAGATTCTCTGACAGGAATACAGACGGATAAACGGAGATTCAGGGAGGTAGACCGACGGATGGACCAACCATCGGACGGACGGACGGACACAGCTCCAGAAATCCGAGCCATGGTTATACGCTTTAATTCCTTCGACGGCTTTAATTCTCATATTCGTATTCCACCTCCCCCAGATTCCCCCTGACCGCTGCCTCCAGTCTATCCACCCTCCTCTACCTTTTCCCCTTGGCCGTCTCTGCTCCAGCTTCAACCCTTTCGGCGCCTCTTGCCCGCTGCTTTAACGACACACGCATTTCCAGAGTCGCAACCTTTCGTTTCACCAGCCTCCGCGCCCGAAATTTTGCTAATATTATTATTGCTCTTGCTGACATGCCTTTTGCAACTTGTTCGTCACTCGATGATACTTTTCATCGTGAAGATATAATTGTTCGAAGTTTGCCTCTGTTCAGCGAACAATTTCTTAAAGCCAAGAAAAACGTGTTACTTTTCCTACACATTTTTTACTTTTCAGCGGAATTAAATTGCACGCTATTTAGAAGAATAATCTACACGTTTGTTTATTTTAAAAAATTAAATATTTATATAGCTTAGTGTTGGAGAAATCAGTGTTGCAAATGTAATATTAGTTGTCGGAGGAATAAACTTTCGAAAGAAAAATTCGGCGAATTTAAATAATATCCGAATAGTTGTGGCAGCGAGATAAGATTACCATGAATAATTAAAAGACTGAATTAATAGTTTAGAAACGGAGGAAGTTTATGGCGCGCGAAATTTATGGAGCGACGTGGTAAAATTGCTTCGATAGGCCGATGCAATTAACAAAATCGTAAATGGAATATGCATTAAGCGAATGAAATAAATTAATCGGTCCTGAAAAATATAAAGGGCCAGGAAAGAGATCTCGTAGAGCCAATGGAATTTATTCCGGAAATACGTCCTCAGCATGCAGAGGGATAAAGATATTCTGGTTTTTGCATGGATTAGTAATGGAAGCTCTCTCCCGGGATGGAAGCTCTTTCAGAAGGGAGTCGTTCGGCGTCGTGGTAAGGGATGGCCAGTGTTCCGTTTGCAAAGCCTTCTTCTCTCTTTTCGCTTCTATCTCGGGAATTATTGCGGTGCCTTCGATCAACCAACGAAGCCTAAGGCTCTGTCATTTCAACGATTCGTTTCATCTCTTCTAATCGAACGTCATTCCTCCCGATTGTTTCAAACGTCGAAAGAAACATACTACAAATTTTAATTTTACAACGTCAACGCCGTTCCTTATCTAAAAATCGAATTCACTCAAATAATATTTTGTATATTTATTATTTCGATATTTTGCTATTGCTTGTAGTAACGCTGATATTATTTGTAAATTTATAATGATATCTACAGTTCTTATCTTATTATCTCAATACTTTTCGTTCCTATTTCAACTATCTATTTCACTTCGATAAATAAAAGTTCCGAAATCGTTAGCCTAAAATAGCGACAAAGAAAATATTTCGATGAGAGATAAAATGAAGAAAGAAGGAAATGCGACGGACAATTATAAATTTCTAATGAACGAAGATTTCAAAGTGACGCACAATTTAATCAATTTACAACATCGACGTCTGCTCGTTGAAGGGAAATGGAAAGGGGAAGAAATTTCAAACGGAATGAAACACCAAAAACAGCACCAAAGGAAGAGTTTTTTATTTGCAGCCAAGTAAATCCCGGCTTCGAGGTATTCTGCCTCTGAAACTGGGTGTGGCCATGTGGAGAAGGGTTGATGTAAGCTTATACGCATGCAGAAAGAGATGCCCACAGGCAGAGGTACGGGAGACGTGAGGATGGCGTGGAAGAAGGGTCGAAAGGATAACGAATATGACGTCAATTTTAAGGCAGGCTGGGGGAGAAGCAATCACCGTCGGCTGGGATCGACCATCCCCCCCTCCGTTTTCCACCCTCCCCGCGATTCTCACACCACACACCCCCGCGGACTTTGAACTTTGACTTTATCAAACTACAGGAGCACCTTCAGCCAGGTGGAAACGCGTGTATTATGTTCCGCGAGGCAACATCCTTTGACGAGGCTCGATCTTGCTCCGCGCGGAATTCGACGGGGGAACGTCGAAAAAAAAAGAAGCAACGAACGGACAAGGTAAAAAAGAGAGAAGAAACGAAGAAAAAGGAAAGGGAAGAAGCGCGAAAAGAAGCGGAAAAGGAAAATCAGAGAGAGAAAGAGACACGAGTCGCGAATTCATCGCATCGACAGACAACGCTAATTAGCGGATACTAATTATCGGGGATAAAAAAGTTTCTCCCGTAGTATAAGTATTCCCAATTCCAAGTTCGTGTGGTGTTCAAAGCGCACAATCGGATGCCACCCCAACCGACAAATCGTGCAATTGGTTTTCAATGACGGGATTCGATGTTCAGGGCGTTAAAAAGGCCTCGTGTTACCCAAACACGGTTGAATATCGACGCGTGTGCGGGGCTCTGCTGCTTACGATTTAAAAAACCGCGCTGAAGAGGGGAAAACAGATGGCTCGGCAAGTTAGAGTGCCCTATTATGCCTCGATGCGATAACGAGGCAACGGGAGAACGCGTAACGACGTAATGACGGGGACGATGGAAAAGTTGACTTCCTTGTAACAATTACGTCATTAATAATGATCGTAATGCTAACGACTCATCTCGTCGGCAGCAGTACCCAGCACCCACCGTAGCACCCAGCACCCACCGTAGCACCCAGTTGCAGAGACCAGTGGTAGCAGCCAGCAGAAGCCAGCCGCGATAAAAGCTCGGAAGTACGTATAGGCGCCCGAAGCCACGGATATAGAAACGCTTAAGTGGTGCATTGGAATCCCCCAACCTCGTCGACTGCCTGCCACCACACCACACCACCATCGCATCCCCCCATCCCTTCTCAGCCATCAGTCCCATCGGGCGGCCGACGACAGCCTATTGTTTCAACGTATTAGTCATTCGACATATCGTAAAGTGTGCTGGCGAGGTACTCGCGGTTCTCCACCTCCTCCGAATCTACAGCCTCCACCTCCGACCAGCAACCATCAGCACCAATACACATTTTCAGGGATCACGGACTCGCTTACTTTAACCACACCGCGACGAGCTTGCAACGGTAACGCAGTTTGCCAAGCTCGCCGCGGTGCGTCGCCATCGGATGGATACCGAATATTTCGTAACTTGGATCTTGCAAGTTTTTAAATTCTGATGGGGTAGGAAGAGTATGTTTGAATTTAAAGAGAGGGGTGAAGGTTTTTGGGAGGTAAGAGAAAGTATTGTATTTATATGTGGACCGTATACAGATATTGTTTTAACGGTATTTTTCTTCCTCAGATATTTTCTGATCATTGTGACTGTCTTGTAGATTTCACATTTTTTTATTTAACGTTTACCGAAGCGTAATCGTTGCTTTATTCAAGTAGGAAAATGCTAACATTGAAAAGTATATGTGAGTATTAAGAATATCATTTATTATTATCGTTTATGTTGCCGTTACTAAATTTATTAATAATAAAATCTATCAACGAAACACTGTAGCTTTCAGCAGAATATCATCTAAAACTTAAAATACAAAACTATTACCAACTGAACAGAATCTTTGCAAAGTTACATTGTATCTGAACTTTGCTCAAATTAAAGATTTTGTCACTTGTACCAGATTTCCTTTGAGTCCTTCGTTTAATATAAGATTTCTATCTAAGCAAACTAAGATTTCGATCTCGGACATTAAATAGCCATAAGTGTTCAACTTTGGAAAGAAAGACAGGCAAAACAGATTAAATATAAAGAAATTTAAAACATAATCGTAGGAACAAAATGTGTAGCCGTTATTTAATACAACTAGCCCGCGTTGATTTCGTCTGCGATAAATTTTACTAAAAAATATATAATTTGAAAATTTGAAAAATTATGATTTTTACTACAAGCGTAATTTGTATGTAACTGAAAAATTAAACAGAAAAAATAGAATAGATACGTTTAAGCAAAGAATTCACGAGAAAGGAATAGATTTATGTTGTGAACTAAATTTTATGCCAGCCTGTTGTACAATGTACCTTATCTGATTGCGATACCAGGATTTATTAAAGGAAACCAGCTCCACCGTATAGGAAGTAATCTTTTGTTGTACGTCACTCCGTAACCTGTTATTTTTAATGCAAGTTTTTCTCATATCGGTCGGCGATTCCTGTACACTCGTTACACGTTCACTAAAAATATGAATGCAATTTGCAGTACAGATTATTCCGAAGCCTGAACCACGTGCATAAAACAAAGTGCAAAGTTCATGTCGATAACTGCTATATCGTGTCACGCCATTATGATACTTTCATAGTTGAACGTTTTTCGAAGCGGGATAATTATCCAATGAATATGAACTATCTGTGAAGCTGTTTCTGCGGTGCGGAACAAAATTTTACCTACAAAGATTTATTACATATTTTATCGACAATGTAAAATGATTTTAACTTTCCTATAACTTTAATTTACCTATCTAACGCGATCATGCTAGACTAATAGTGATGACTAAAAGCTACAAAAAAGTTCGTTAAGTTAAAACAAAATAGAACAAAATTAAAGATTCGAGAATTCAACATAATCGTTGCTTTCGCCTAATTAACTATTTCAACGTAATTTCTTTAAGAACATTTTCATTAGATTTCTAATCTTTTAAAATGAAACGACGAGAACACGGATATCTTACGGTTCGAAATCGATTTCTTCGAAAATAATAGTTGAAAGGGAATAAATTATATGCCAGCTGAAACAGTGAAAGCTAAATATCTTACGATTTAAAATCAACTTCTTCGAAGGCAACAGCTCAATCAAAACATTTCTCTCTATCAACTCAGGAAGCAATAGGTAAACAGAAGTGTTAGAACGGCACTTTTTCCGACATTTACAGGAAGGTTTCGTGTCTATTCGTGCAAATAGTCGATCGATCGACCGTGTAAATATTCGGCGAAAAATGTTGAGAATGCGAATCAGATAACCGGTGAACGCGATGGCGAAGATAGACACATCGATACGTGGAGGAGCTCTGGCACATAACCAGCATGTTTCCTTGGTTTGGTTTCTTAGACGATGGTTGTCGCGTTCCGGCCTTCATCGATCAGTTGATCGTGGTATATCGTGACCCGCCGATCGTACTTTAATCCAACGAAGCAATCGAGCACCGCATTGCGCCCCTTGTCGTGCAACTGCGACACTAGAAACAGTTGCACACGATTGCTCGCGGATTTCATACTGATATTGATTGGACAAGGCTCGGTGCATGCACGGCGACGTAATCGTATGATCTTCCTAACGACATAAGTACGCTCAGACTACAAATGGGCAGCGAAACTTTCCCCTATTACTGCAAACTAAACTAACTGATACTTTGCTTCGAATCGAAATCTTTAGTAAGTAAGTGAAGAAGATGAAAAATTGCATTTAGACCAAGTTTCGTATACTTTGAAGCACAGTGGGCTCTTTGTCATCTTTAATCACATTTTTCTATAGCAACAAATTTCTTTAGTTTGCCAAGAATAGGAAGTTAGAATTTTCAGTTTTGTTAAGTCACCCAATAAATTATCAAACGAGTCTTCATATATGTTTTCGTGGCTATAAACGAAGGTTAAATAAATTTACAACTTAATTTTCTGACACGTTGATAATAATCAAATTGACAAGATAATTCCTTTCGCAGGTGTCTACAAAAATCGACGGCCTTAATTTTACCCAGAATTACAATCTACTTTACCATTTGTCATTCGACGTAAATTACAAATTTCCCAATAAATGAATCCACTTGCATCCATATTTTGACATACGTACTCAGACACTTGGTCCTCGGGTTTATAACAAAAATATATAACAATGATGTGCAAATATCTGTAAATTTACTTTGTTAATGCGTGCAAGCTTGCCGTTAATATTATAACAGACTTTGCCTAATGAACAAACAAAACGAAAGATGATCCGATGTTTATCACTGGTGTAGCAATAACAACCGTAGCTCGAGGAATATTAACGCGAAGCGGAAAGGCGATCACGTACGCACGACCGGGGACTGTGGTCTCTGAAAAATGTAATAAAATACGAAAGGAGGAATCAGTTGTAAAGTAATTATTAATGTCGGGACATGCAATGGCGAGCTGCCGCCAGAAACTTTCGGCAACACGCGAATAAGCCATATTCCTTTCGCCGTACGTAGCTCAACTTTGACTCTGGGGAAAGGGTGTTCCATCCCCGGTTCGATCGTCGACTTTAATTTCTCATTGGCACCGTGTCCCTCTGCCGAATCTACCGAGCATTTTTCGAATCAGAGAACGTTTATCGTGTTTGTATTACGATTACAATCACTAGACTGAGATAGAACTATGCTTTTATGAAACGTTTATGAAACGTTTTATGAAAACGTACAAATCAACAAATTAAATAAAGTGACTAGAAGCTATGTTTATTATGGAGTTAGCAGAATATAAATATAAATTATTCAGTAAGAAACTTAGTAGCGGTATATGTTATGAATATTTTATTGCACAAATCAAATGATTAGAAGCAAACAAGTTCTATAGACTTGATACACAGACACGTTATTCGTATAAAAGTTCACTTTAGAACGATCGTTTAAAGATATTATACAGGCTTAAAGAGTAAATCAGAAATAGTTTTGAGCAGTGTGTTTCTTTCCTGACAATGAAATGTGTGATTACGTACCCACCAAGTTTAGTTGACAGTCTTTGTGTCAGTTTGAAAGAAGCTTTTTTATCTGATTCATAGTTCAGACATTAAGATATAACGTGAAGATGCGATAAGCGCTCGTTAACCCGCAAAAGAATTCTACAATCTTTGACAATCACACGCAATTTTGTTGTTGCATATTATCTTTTAAGAAGATCAGGAGGAATATAAAATCATTGCGAATCTTCTTATAACAAACTCCCATAATCGAATCACATTCTACCAAAGATGAACAAATGTATCGATCAAACGATAAGCAGAACGTATTTGACACTATAGAAAAGTGGGGACTAAAGTCGTTGGAAAGTAGAGGAGAACGAGTGGAGCATGGTGCGAAAACCAAAAGACTCGGTACGCTGCTAAAAGTGGGTGGTAGATTTATCCTCGGCGGTGATTTCCTCAGATTTTCCGCTCGTATTATTTGTTCGACATCAGGTCGACGGAAGAAAGAGGACGGGCGGGGAAGCTCCGACCGTTTCTTTACACTGTGAAGAATATCAATTGTTAGAAATACAAAGGGTAAGAGAACCAAGGGAGAGAAACTGGCAGATAGAGGGACAGAGACAGCTCGGGAAAAAGGGAAAGAGAAAGGAAGAGGACCGTCGCGCGTAGTTTGGGGTAAGGAAGAACCACCAACGTTCTATATAGAGAGTAACGTGGGGTAGCGAAAGGAGGGGTGCCGCCTGTGGCACACCGCCCCTGTACAAACTAAATTCTTAAGAGAATTTAACCGTTTGAATAGCTCGCAAATCCATTGCAAATGTTTACACGGGATTTGCACGACCTCCCCTCCCCTCCCCGCGTCTTTCACTCTTTCCGCTCGCACCCCCGAGCTACTTAATTCCTTGATTTTCCTGTTCCAAGACGTTTCGATACTCCCAATCGAACCTTTCCATAAGAGCCTATCAATATCAACAACATAGTCCGGCTGCTTTAACTGTTACAATAAAATAAGCTCCGCATTTTCACATATCTCTTGTTTGACCATTTTTTCCGAAAAGGTAGAATGTACACGAACAACAGACTAGTTCTTGAAGAATATCCAAGAGAGTAAGAATTATAGGAGGATTACTTGGCAGACGAAATCGATTTAATGCAGAGACGCATATCAAGGCAGCACGTGGAGGCTCCCCAAGGCGGTCGCGATGCAGAACTTTGCTAGGAAACTTCTATCAAGAACAGAGGCAAGACCGCAACGATCAGTAGTCCTTCCCGGTAGCAGTTCGTCTCCGGTTTACGGACGTATGTAAAGCACCGACCGAAACAGCCCCCAAACCTCCGCGACCGCTCCCTTACCTGCTCCTCAAGACAAACAGTGGCGGTGTCTTAACAAGTGGACCAAGCTGCGCCCAAGACAAAGGGTAATTGAGGGCAGGGATTAATACCCCTATACACCAGAAATCCAGCCTGCCCGTTCCTACGAGTTCCTCAGACTGTATCTCTCCTTGGAAGGAGGACACATTCACTTCTGGTCTCTCGTGCTCGCCCTCTTGTTTGTCTCTGTCTTTCTCTTTCCTCCGATCTGACCGTATCCAACAGCTTCCGCTTCTTCGACTTCCTTGCGCGCAACCCTCTTCCATCTCACCGGTGTATACTTGTTTCTTCCCACTGTCCTCTGTCTGGCAGTTCTCCTTCGGATCCGGTGTCTCGAAGGAGAGACAGAGCGTCAGTGCGAACCGAGGACCGGTCATCTTGCTAATTAAACAATCAAATACGGGCTGCTAGCCTAAGGTTTCCCATTTCCCTGCCCGGTTCTCATGAGTTTTTCCCTTGAATCGAGCTTGATCGAACGATCAACTTCACCGAAAGTTCGATTGCCTTAATTTCTATCGCGAAACCACGCAACCTCGATGGTATTTTAGTGAATAAATTTGGATTTAACTTTCGCGATGCTTTTGTAGGTTTATCTTTCTCTATAAAACCATGCTTCTCGAAATCATACGTGAAATCTGTTCTTCGGCTGATAAAAGTATATTATTGTCGCTAAAAGAAATATCAATAACGTTGAGAATTCGGGAAATAATAATCTCTCTCTGTTTGGACCGACCAACCTTCTGTCCTCGATATAATTTTTCATATCAAGAAGTTATTCATAATCGTAAGATATTAAAAATTTCACGATAAACGAAATGCCTCGTATACTTACTAAGTAAAAGATCTTTACCAGTGAAACCTCCAGTAAAGCTAAATCACGCGTGTAATATCTAAGGCAAACAAAAAGACATAGAGAACGTGCCTGTATCGAGAATCAGATCTTCGAATCCCCGAAATCTTACGCAATAACGTGCGTAGTAATCTTGCGTAGTACTTAGAAACAGCCCTTCCGGGACGAACAGAGAACGATAGAAGCAAAAGGAAATAGAAAGACAAAGAGGGGAGAGAGATGTAAGAAAGGGAGAAACAAATGACAAACCGAAAGGGAGAGAGCCTAGAGAGAAAGTGAAGACGAGAGACTTTACCCTCGCAGAATTATAATACAAAACGTCATAACTATCTTCCTAATCACAGTTTATTCTAACTGGTCCCTTCGTAACGAGGTGGCGTAGTCCTTTGTGCCGACTGCAAAGTACGCGGACAAGCGGATCGTAAAGTAGAACCACCCCACGGGACTCTGAGGATGTTCAACGTTCTTAGAGCATGAAACTCGAAAGGACGCATTTGGAAGGCGTACGAATATTACGATTACCCTCCTAAGCGCAGTTCATTATCATCGTTTGCATGGTACAGATAGAGTCGAGAAGTTCGTATCGCGCGATACCACTGTTCATTTAGTACAATAACGATAACGACGTTTCGAGGAATATCGTAAGTATTTAGTAATTATCCTTCGGGTATACAACGACGTTGCTGGAAGTTGCTGATACATCGGAACCTAGGCAATTTTGAAACGCTGTTAACCGTTCAGAAGTCCCGAATACAAATATGATTCTATCAAAGGAGCCTTAACGTGGCGAATTGGCGTCTATTCTCTTAATTAGTATTTACTCTTTAACATTATGTGTATTTCGAAAAGATTGGCAGAGCGACGAACCAATGGTATCTGAAGATCCAAGTCAAAGGTATTTGTGACGCTGCGAGAATCATGAATTTCATTTTTAAAGAAATGGAACAACGGTGACGACAAAAATATTAATTCGATTTATCCGCGAGATCTAGATGCAAAGGTATGCCAAAAATAATTTCAATGCTTTTAAAAAAAATTAGAATTAAATATTGCAGCATATATACGTTCAACGAAGCATCGAACGTGCAAACGACTTCGTCAAAGGGAAAGGACAAAGAAGCAAAGTATTTAGCGTGCTAATCACCTAGCAACGACACACTGTCGCCGATGTATTAATTATTGAACCGTTGACCAGTAACCAGGGACAGTTAGCCATAAAACATAGCTGAGGTATGAGGGGAAGAAAAGAAGTTGGATCTCACATACGCGTCACCTAGATACACGACACGAGATAATTGCCGTTATAAATTTTATATTTTATTGCCGATCGACCAGAAGCGATAGGGATTATTGCGTGCGTTCGATTGTAATGCATTATCTTTTGCCGCCTAATGGTTTTGCCGGTCTAGTTCGCGATCTGTGAATATTGTGTGTTTCGCGTTTTTCTTCTATCGCATGATCTCCTACGTGCAACAAGCGACAGCTAGGGTCTCGACGTGTATGCACGACCACCAGCACGATTATGTCAGAAGGAGCACTCTTCATACACGATGATTTTTCCTGATAAATCAAATACTTGCGTTAAAGTAGCGAATCGCGTAATTATTTATAAACGGTAGGCCGTTCGTAATCAATAGCCGTTATAAATTCATGCCGCTAATAAATTCTTTTGTTGGATCTGTAATCATCCCTTGTTATACGATCGTTGAAATGATAAAATTTATTTAAACGATGTACGTCTCCCGTATTATTTTAAAGATACGATATTGTACTTTTATAAATGCGCTAAATACAAACTACACGATCGGAAATGGAATAATTTCTTGAACAAGATTAACTTCCTAAATTGCGAGAATACTTTCTGGAACTAAAGTAATAACGTGATCAATACGTCGAACCTGACGAATACAACCAATTTTCGCCCCTTTGTTTTAAAGTAACGTACTGAAATATCGACTTTTAGAAATTATTTGCGTTCGTGAAGTTATCAGTATGTTTGATTGCGTATCGTAAATCATAATAGAAATGTTAAATTGGAAACCAGCGAGAAAACTTCAGCCAATAGAATACTTTATTCGAACCAAAAAAGGAAAAAAATACAACGCCTCGCTATAGTATTTCAGAATCGAAAGCACGTGGAAAAAACACCGAATCGACAGTTACTCTATATGTATCTAAAAATTGTTCATGATCTACCTTTCAAAAACAGAGCACCGAATAGAAAAAAATGTCATCTTATGTTTCCAACTTATTTTTACATTTAAGAAAGATCAATCGCCCCGTGAACGATTGTTCTATTTTTACAACTACCCTATCGCAGATATAAAATAAGACACAGGATGTACGCGTTATCAAACTTATTCGTTCGAACGGTACACGAGCGAAGTAACTGTTAACCTTACGATAATTTACGAAGTAGTTAGCCGCCCAACCTTTGACCTACGAGCGTCTTGCATGCAGCCACTGGGTGGTTGGTGGGAGGCTAAAAGGTAAGACTACCCACCGATGCAACTTGCACAGGGGGTTGAAACAGGCAGGGGTGTAAGGTCTTTTCGAGACCGTACTTATGTACATGTACCTGGCTGCGTACCTGGCAATGCCACTATCGATTATTAGTTGTTATCTTGGTGAAGTATTGCAACCCCAGCGACCAAGTAGCAACCAGCAACACGACGACGACGAATACCAACGGCTCGGTCAACGGGTGTGCACCGCCACCTCCCTTTCTGCCGTGGCACACAGGCCTCGGCCACTTGCATACATCACTCGACACCGAGATAAGACTCGGATGGATCGTTATACTGCCCGGTCTATGATTAATAATTACTCGCGAGACTTTATCAGATGCCAGACGACGGTAGAGTTACCTCGATAACGAGTAATCAAACCCCTACAAGTTGGACGGGCTTTACGTTCACCCAGAGAATTCTGTGGAGTACGCGTCAACTTCGTCTGGAAGACGTTACGGACGAATGATCAAACACTACAAAAATATTTTCAAGATTTTTAAACGTATGTGTATATTTACATATATTATGATAGTAAAATTCTCTGATTACATGATTCATAGATGTAAGATATGTAAGTGAGAAATGAAGGACATAAACCTAAATAAAAATACATATTTCTTGCAAATACTATAAGTGGAATTTTTTCTTTTCTTAATTTTATATTGGAATAGTGAAATTGCAAAAGATATCCACAGAAAAAAGATATAGAAAAAGAAAGATAGAAGAGACATAAAAGGGATATACAAAAAAATGTACAATGTAGCGGCGTCTTTAGAATCGTTAGTTACGGATCGCGAGCGTAATCACGGAAATCCTACTTAACTGTACCGAGACGGTCTTTCGTCCCGCGTGTCGTGTCGTGACACTTTCTCGCCCTTGTAAATGCAAATTTTATTAATAACGAGGAGGTTATATTTCAAATTGATCCGAGTTTCGCGCCAGCCCAGTAATCGTACACCTTGGGTCACGCACCCGTCGTCGCTGTTACATTTACCAAAAGGAAAAGAAATCCTTGCACGCGCAAGTAAAAAGGCGCAAAGTAACTAGATAAAAAGTGATATAGAGGAAAGTTTATTGAACTATCGTCCTAAATAAAATACTATCGAATTTGCACTCTATATTCTTTACAAAATAATTCGATGTTTTTCATCAAACCTCCAACTCAATTTTAAAATATCCACATTAATTCTTATTTCTTTGTCGATTCTTTAATATTTATTGAACAAATGACGAATTTCGTTTCGAAACAATGACAGTGACTTTCAGTTAACAAAGAGTTCAGAATTTTAGAAAAATATGTTATATGAGGAACGTAACTTCTACGTTACGAAACGTAAAAAGAATAGCATCTTCTATGCCATTTCTCAGGCGATATCGCATTCGTCATTATTTTGTTAGGTTACGTTATATATGACATTTCAAAATCGTTGCGGTTAGCAATTAAAAATTGCAGGAGATGGTGGAATCATTTGAACTTCAAATGGAGAACATAATTGATTAATGCAGAAACATCGGATTAATTTGTAGCTCTATTCAATTACGTAAATATTCAACGTTAAACGGAAAAGTGTAAATTGCATGTACACTTACATAACCACTATAGCGGAAGAGTAGAATAGCATTTTCTCTTTCCAGAGTCACAAGTTACCGTTCGTTTGTTCTGAGCGCATATCGCTCGATAAATCCACCGGTACGTATAATTTCTAAAACACATACGGTTGATAAAAGGCTAGTGCACAGAGTTAAAACGGAGGGGAATGCCGTGTTTCGTTCGGGAGCAAACATTAATCGCGATCTACCCTAACCCACGTCCGTGTTCAAGTCTAAAGACTCAACCAATCGGAGTGACCATTCGACCGGCAACGTCCAATCACCGCAGTGGACACTCGCGTAGCGGCGGTCACGTGGTATGCTCGATTTCCCTCCAACCACACCAACACGACGCGAACATTCCGTGCGCTATCATCAGCCGCGATCGGATATCAATAGAATTTGCATAAAAATCTATATACGCGTCCCTGGTAAGTCATATTGCACGCTCGAAACGATGAGACACCGTGTATTTTATGAAACAAACATACCGTCACACTGCCGTTATCCTGGACGTTAAGATACACGCGGGGAACTGTTGTTTGAATTTTGTGGAAATTTTAAGAATTAATCTTTTTCATAGTGTGACAAAAATTATTAAAAATTCAGAACGAATAATTTAGAAAATAATTCGATTTTTGACGTAAAAATTTCGTCTTTCCGCGATATTAGATATAGAAAATATATATTTTATGTTTTTCATAGTTAGTCATTCTTAATATTCATATTATGCAATATTTAAGACGTACAGTTGGCAGTACTGTTCTTGACAGCTTGTTCGAATGTTCCTCGCAGAAGTAGAGAAGAATGTAACTGAATATTGTAAGCGATTGATGTGAGTAACAAATTTTAATACAAATTTAATGTGTTTCGTTCAGTAGGAATTAATCTTGCTACAATTTTAGAAAATATTATAATTGAATCTTGTTTTTATTTTCTTAAAAATTTAATTCATTTTCATTATTTCGTTTTAATGTCATTATTGTCATTAATATAATGGACAATTGTCAGTACTATATTACAAACTTTCTATATTTCTTTCCAGACCAGGAAAGTGAAAATCATTAAAAAGGAACGGAATGCGCTACGGAGCCGCAATGAGGTTAAGTTGGAATATTTCGTTGCGTTCAACAATGACAACATATTGATGGAAGTTGTTCAATTGGTGAGTGCAACTATATACTAATAACTAAAATAACGATAAACAGTGGTTTATTTTCGATCATGACAAATGTGTGACCATTGAAACCCAAAGCATTCATTCAAGTGTCAAAATTGTATACTTAACCAAACATTATCTTCTAAAATTGATCGTTTTGTTTGTTTAGTATTTGTTCAATTACAAGTAGTTTGAAACCGAAATACCATTTAGACAGATATATAATGTAAAATTGGGAATCATTGAATACCAAAAACGTGAAGCGGGATCACAATGTTTCAAACTATTCCCTTCTCGCACGATGCATGTGTTTTATTCGAAGGCCCCACCTAAGCATCTTCCATTCCCTATCGTCGTCGACACGCGTGTCGACACACCCGGAATCGAGACTCGCATTCAATTTTAAAGGGCACCTCCAATGCGGAAGTGTGAGAGGGTGACATTCGTAATACTTGTAAACACACGTCGTATTTTCGCTGCTTTTACACGTAATATAGTGTAAGGAACGAGATATTAATTATTTTAACTAACAATGGGACTAGTTAATTATATGTACATTATTCAAAGTATGGGAAAATTGCTTAAAAAGTAAGGAAATAATTTATTATTTAGTGTTTCATAATATTTTGTTATTTAATACTTATGAATTAGGATAACATCTAAATGTTATTTTTTAATGTTAATAGAGCCGAATATACCAGCTTTCTAATTAATTTGCTGATTGTTTCTACGAAAAAAATACAATATCCAGGAGTTTCTGATTACTAAGCCCCTAAATGAAGAATAAGCATTATATGAAACATAGGTCTTTTGAAGCTCCATTAATATATTATAAAGTGCAAATGAAACGAATAATGAATTTCCCTTTAGTATAATATAGAGGAAATTTATACAATAATGAATTCAGATTTTTATTCAATTGCAAGTAATGGTAGATTGCATTTTTTATTTACTTGATCGTACCTCTTAATTATGATAAAACAATTACTATTGAATTTAATCATTTTCAATTTTCTATATCGTTTATTTTTCGACTCCCTACATCGAGAATGCTCTTTAAGTCATAATACCTATATTCTTCAATCATTTCTAGACTAAAAGGTGACTAGGCAAATCGAAGGTTTTACGCTCACTCGGTTGTCGCTAATGCTTGTGATAAACGAACGTTCGCGAGAAGCGCAGCTCTCTCGTATATGTATGCGTAATTAAGCCTGGCCCTGAAATTAAAAACCGAACTCGCGTCTACGTGCAGAGTGCAGAGATAGAGAGAAAGAGAGGTAAAGCATGATGGAAAGAGAGAGACAGAGAGAGAAAGAGAGAGCAAGGAAACGGAAGCTCAATCAAACGGGCGTAATAAAAAAAACGCGGACGCGGGCGCGCGCTTTCGATTCGTTACGCGGGAGCGGAACGAGTGCAAACACGAGACGGCACGCGGTCCATGAAAACGTAAAATCGTTCGGAACGAGTAGTCTGCAGCGATGCAGAAAAGAAAAAGATCCGAGAGAGAGGTTTGCCTCGGCCTTTTTCTCTTCCGGCTAGAAGCTTGGAGGGTTCGGTTTAAAGGCCGTTTTCGGCGAAAAACACTGGCCGCCTCGGTGCACGCGGCTGATTTCGATTGAATAATTTATGTTTCATTACGGCAGCCCGTGGCTTATAGACGCCTTGCAAACGCCGGCCGTTCCGTACAGGCACAGAAAGCCCTGAGCCAACACTGGACCGTCTGAATCAGACGGCCTTTCACATATTTCCTATAGGCATTCAGGCCAACGGTGAAAAGAATTTTGTATCGAGGTTATTGAAGGGACGCCGGCCGATACCGGCGCGATGCCTGCCGTCCTCTTCCTCTTCCACCAATATAAGAAGCCACTTTTTTACCCCCTGCGTTCAAGCTTACAACCCGACTGAATCATTCGATCCTCCCGATTCTTTCAATGAGCTGTTTCAGCGAATTGTTGTCTTGCCATATTGGTAAATTTTCTTTTATGCTTACAGGGATTAGTTCTGTCTATCATCTAATTATAAACCATTCGTCTCTGAAAGAACTCTAAACTTTTATTTCATTGCTGTAATCTAGAGAAAAATTCTAGTAGTTAGAACATTTCAAATTTGAACGAATAAATATACATCATTTAACAAAAGAATTGTATCGGATCAATTTTTATAACAGGGTGATTTAATAAATGAAATTATCAAGTAATCCGTAGGACACTGCACATATGTAGCAATGGCAAAAATACAGAGACATTTTTATTTCAGCATTTTATTAAGGATTAATCGCTTGCCAGAGAAATAAATGCATCAAAGGCACCTGACGTAAGAATCGAACGACAAAAAGATGAGTCGTAGGGAGGCAAAGAGAAACGGGAATAGCGGAATGAAAAACATTCAGGGAAAACTTGAAAATCGGCTGCTGTATTATTAAAGCTGTCCCCATCTACCTTGGTATAGAGCATTGCGTCACCTAAAATATCTACCGTGAATGCATGTCAATATTTTATAATACGACAAGACACATAAGGGATCACGCCCCCCCCCCAAGGCACTCGATATCTTCCCGTTTGCCAGATATTGTTCGAGGGTTGAAATTGATAGGGTGGCGCTGATATAATCTACGATACACGTGAACGCAACAACGGACCCCGTTTTTTTAATTTCGTCGTAATCAATAATTCAATCCGCACTCGATCCTACTGATCGATTCTTTCAAAAACCACGAATCGACCACTTCTTGACGACTAAAATAAAAGACATTGCAAATATTTGTAGATATTAGTACAAAAGCTGCAAACTTGTACCGGGAAATGTTTTGAAAATTTCTGAGAAAATAATCATATCTTATTCACATAGGTAATTAACTTTCCTCGTATGTCTACCAGTAGAGCTCAGATTAATCACATCTGCCTTAAATAGATAGTTCGATGTGTAGACTTTATGAAAAAATCGTAATGACAAAAGAAAATGGAATTTCCTGCTCGAGAATCAAGGCATCTTTGATTGTCGTCAACCCCCTTAAAGCAGCAACGAATAAGGCAGCAGTGATTTACCGAGTGAAATTTGAGTATCGCGAAGCACGCGAAATGCGTATCGTGAATCCAATATATTGTTCATGGGCTCCCTCTATTGGATGGCCATAACTCATCCGGGATTCAATAACAGGAGAAAACCATACGTAAATACGCATTCTCCTATGAGACACGAAAATTCATTGAAAGGTTTTTAGATAACTTATACGTCAACTACGTATTCGTGCACCTATCCGAATGTAAATGTGTAGAATGAGAAAAAGCAGCGTGTGTACGATATTATTCCTCAAAACGAAACCAAAGTGACACTCGGTCGCTATGCAAATCATACTTTTTAAGGAACGACGAATGGACGCGAAGTTGAAGAACGATGGTCACGCCAAACTGTAATTTCGTACGAGAACCAGCAAAATACCAGCGATTCTTTTGGCATTATCAAAGCTGAAACACGTTATGGTATCCTTTCGAACGATACTCATAAATCTTTAGTCTTCTATCGAACAGATCAGCGAAAGTTTACACACAACACTACGAAATTAAAGTAGGAAAACCTAAGATTCATTATAGATACTAATTTTAATTTTATTTTGCTTCCTTATATTTCATACGAAATAATCTTCGATTTAAAATTCAATCAGTTCCAGAATTTGCAAAGTCTACAAATACCGCTTTTAAAGTTTCTTCGTACAGAAACGATTTATTGCATAGATATGTTTGATAACGATTAACGGCACAACAAAATGTAATGAACAGTATCAGTGCATTAACTTCGAAAAAACATTTCGTACGTATTAACCCAATAATTATTTCTACAGAGATTAACTCGATGACTAGTGGCAAAGACAATTTCGTCTTCCCTTTAATTTTACGATTTTACCGAGACCTAAGAAATACCTAAAGGGAACCACATAAATAAGGTATTAATATTTTTGAAATATTGATAAATAAGAGAAAAATTACAAGAGAATATCTGAAAAGAACTAAATAAGAAAAGTAAGAACAAATATTTTCAAAAAAGACTCAGTCGTTCGCATGGCTTATTAACGCTCAACGCGGACGAAGACGTATTAAGGGTGCGCGAATGGAAAATAATGTAAGATCAGTTTGCAGCTACCCCTTTCTATCGGGGAGTCAGAGAGCCGTTTTGCATGGCGCTTCCAGTCGATAAGAAGACGGTCGGCTAGCGACCCCTTAACCTTCCATCGGCGATATCTACCGTACCGACTCAAGCACGATTCAGCCTTTCGTTTCATGGACGATGACGACGATGTTATGCAACTGCGATGATACACCGTAGCTGTGATAGCATCTCGTTGATGTTTGCACAGTAGAAGGGAGCGCTCCCTTCCCTCACCGCTAGGAATGTTAACGGGATATCTTCATGTCCCCGATGCATTGGTGGTTATCGTGTAAACTGCATTATAGATTAGCTACCAGCTACGGTAATAGTAATAGCAATCATTATGCAAATACCCGACGGCGCAATCTGCCGCCTCCCTAGACCTCCGCGAGGTTGGTTCGCCTTTTACGCTGGATCTTGCTTTCTCTTTGCTACTCGCGATATTTCAACTAAACGGAATGATGAGTATCTTCTTACAACTTGTTAGTGTTGGAGGGTATCAACGATGGACGATGTACAAGGGATAGACGACTGTAATAAGTAAGTTTCACTGGTAAAGGTAGGCTCGCGTATGTCGAGTAGGTATCACTACATAAAACTATAACAATTAGTTCAAGTGAAAACTAGAAAAGCTGGAAAAGGTTACATCAGTATTTTATATTTTTTATTATATACCGTGTGGATATTTATAGATCGTTTTTTTTCTTTTTTTTTTTTTTTTGATGAAATTCACGGTTGTTGAGTAACCATAAAATAGCGTAGAAAAACCGATTCAGATCATCCATCAAATCAGAAAATCAATTACCAGAATTCTTGGCAAGGAAGCTACGTTCTGGACGTTTCCTTGGAGGTTCCTCCTCCGAATAATGATTCCGGTGCGTGTCTTCCGGACGTCGTCAGTGACAGAATCCTTCGTCGGAAATAAATCGACAGGCAGTCACGAGCCATTCGTTTCCGTTGGCGAAAATGCATTTCTCCATTAATGTTTCATATTCCCCGTAAGATACGACCCCAGAGACACAATTCATTTATATGTCGTATTCATTTATATCGCTCGGTGTGCACGGATCGTGCCAATACTCGATCGACCCTCCCTGATCGTTTGTCATGCGAGCAGCGACTCCGTATACGTATAACCGTTCACCGTGCACGCCATTCTTGCATTCGTCATAAATTCACACGACATCGTGAGCTCGCGGTTAGTGTAATTACCGGTGAATGTAATTACTTTTAACGTGAAACGTGAAGGCTATTTGCAAAAAAAAAAATGTACAGTTCGAAACAAGTAAAAGCATGGTAATAGATATTAAGAGTTAGATCCAAGACCGACAAATAAGTTATTTTCGCGGTAATCGTTAAAAATTGTAGGACGAATGATATATTCGAGATAACCATCTAAGTAACTGTTTTAATGCTAATTCTCTTCGAGTTTCCATTAATTTACCAACTCTGAAATCTAACATTAGAGAGAATCTGTACCTTTAATATGCGTAATAGTAGCTGTGTATTTAGTTTTTAAAATTCTTTTCATATTCTGTGATCGAAAATTTATTCCATAATGATTCAGTCAAGATAAAGTCATTAATAATAAAACAGTTTTATTTAAGTTTCAATGCATTGGTTGTACCTATAAAAGTGTGAATTTGCATAAACATAGATAGTGTAGTTATAGTTGGCACGCAAAATAGAAGAATAGAAGGCATTAAGAATAGAATGACTAATACTAGGTTTCTTACAAATTGAACACAAAATTTCCACGGGGTACAGATATTTAAGCAACCGAAACGTAAAATATTTCCGAAACTCTTGTAACTTCGTGTTTGTACAATTTATAATATCGTCCTGACAGTTGAACGACATCGTGTGTCGGATTTTTACCGTGCTTGCAGAAGACAGTTCGCCGAAAGTCGACCATGTACAATGGCGGATAACGCCGGTATGGACGGTAGGTGATTCTTTAAGCGTGAAATAAATAACTCGGAGGGCTCGACCGAAAATGTGACGGGAACGTTCCTGACCCTCACCCGTAGCCACGTCACGTTAACGAGAAAAAAAGCAGGAGGGCACATTTTAACGTCAACAATTAAAAATATTGTACATATATTATCACGCTGGTCTCTTGGTCCCTAGCTTCATCTTTGCCCGACTTTTACAACCGTAAGTTTATTTCATTCAGAACTGTCAGGGATTCCATTCGCCACTGAAACTTGTTTATATTAATACGGTCATCGTGATAGAATTTATTTTACTGCTGTGACTGAGAATATACATACGTAGACATCATCTACGAATAACAGAGAAATGATGTAGAACGATAGGATCGAATACCACAGAGGAAGACACAAGTCAGATTTCTCTTTCTCACGTGAAAGCAATTCTATGATTCAATACCTTGAATATTACCACATAATTCAACCTATATTATCGAAACTATTTTTTTATTAAATTTAGTTATGGGTTCTCCTGACAAATATTTACAACAAAAATGTTGATTTCAAAAATATTAGTTACAATAATTTTGATATTAGATATGTCGTTAATTCTTTCACGAAACTTCATGAATTTGTCTCTTCGAAAAGGTATATATTTTTGAACATAATAGATTATTCCCCTACTTAATTATTCTTTTTTGTAACTTTTTTAAATAACATAAAAACTGGAAAATGAGTAAATTTGTACTTTTCATGTCTTTTTTCCACCTGTAATCTTCGTATAAGAACAGCATATAAACAGCAGACAGAGCAATAAATTGAGGAAATCGAATGTCTGTAAAGACGATGAAAGGAGATGAAAACCGAAGGAACCGATTGATAAATCGAACAGGCTACAGAGCAATCTTGCGCAAGAACGATGTAGTCCTGGCCAACGGACGGCTGCCAGACCCGTGCACCATTTATACAAGATGCCGGAGAATTGTAGAACGAAAAGGATTCGCCATCGGTGAAAGGCAAGGGAAGACGAATCGACGACACCACCGTACGAACCCACACTCGACGTCTTCCATACGTCAAAGCCACGCCAACTCATCTTCCCTGGCTTACAGAAATGTTCCAGTTCTCAGGCTGGATTAACACGTTGCTCAACAATTCAATTTTTCTCTTAATCAATCTTCGGATTATCTAATTCGGGCATATCACATCCTTGCAACAAAAGTGACACCACTCGAAAAATGTGTTTTCATCCTATTTCATGAACGTGGTTCTTTCCGCTAACAAGTTCGATCAACAGAATAAGGCGTCATTATATACGAAGACGGTTTTCTTTATGTTTTTTGAGCATTAATGTTATTTTAGCCGCTTTATTTTAACAAAACATAGCAAAATATTAAATATATTCTTTCAAAACAAAAGCTTAATTGTACTTGTTACTGAAAATATAATAATATTTAGCTTCTATCGATTTAGCTATTTCAATAATTGATCAGAAAGACACGACTGGATTTTGTAGCGTTAAAAAAATGAAACGGTTAAATTGTACGATAATGAGAAGATTTGAATTTTAGGGGGAGTATTATCAGGAGAATCAGTTGCGAACTTATAACGTTTCATGATTATGGCCACAAGAACATATGAATGTTTCACTGCCCCATAACCCTTTCAGCGATGATATACCTGCAAGAAAGTAATTAGCTGGAAGTTTGTTAGGTGTTAGCCATAATTGATTTGGTTGATTCCTATTGGCGATTCAGCGAAAGCACTCATGCTTAATGAAATGTCGGAGATAAGGACAAGAGAAATGTTCGAGCTGGTTATTGCCGTGGTTTATTCGTATTTAATGCGCGCTCGAAAATAGGACCTTCTTTTATTCGCTTCATTGACGTAAACGACTATTTTCTTGCATTTTTAAAGCTACAATATCAAATTTATTTTCTATATTAAAAGCTTCCAATCTTTAACAAATTTATAACGTAGAATGTCACCATGAAAACTTGAATGAATATTATTATGGAATAATATAATAATATAATGAATATTATATATAATATGGGGATGAATATTTCTAATAAGGCAGAAATTGAAACTATGTCATCCTATCAGCGGAATATCTAATTATATATTATAGAAATTTATTTCGTTTAATTCTATTTTATGTTTATATCATTTCCACTTGCAATTATTCATCGCAGTATACGATTGAATTGTACATATGTATATTCGAAATGTTGAAATTCTCTCATAAAGCTGACTTAACGCAATTTTTAAAACATGCATCTCAAAGAAAGCTTATTCTTATTATATCATGCCCAAAACGGATTATTCTTTCACTCTTACAATTCATTTCGATGACAAATAATTTCAGAGATAATCGTGTAAAAAGACTAGGAACGAAACACTCTGTATAATTAAATAGGATCGCTTCGTAATTAGGGTAAAATGGTTTCAGAACGCGCGTGCCTTTGTACCGAACGTAAAGAGAGCCTCTTCATGAATGTCGCACCATTATTGGATTGTATATTAAAGTTTGATTTTTCACGTAATATCGTCAAACGTGATGTAACTTGGCCAAATCGTGAAGGAAATTTTTAAAATTAAGCTGCGGATTTTTATGCAAACCCATATTTTTGTGAATAAAATTACAGTATCGAAATCTAAACGCAAATCTCTTATATCCTCTAGATACTATTAAAAGAATACTCTACCTTGAGTATTTTATATATATTTTTGTATATCACTTGCATATCTATACCTTTCGATTTCTCGTAAGTACATGAACATTACATTAAAATAAATCAAAAATCGAATATTTGTTAAGTAACATCAAGTAACTGAACTAATTTGGATGAGACCTTAGATTGGCCAGACATATTCATTGCGAATACATAAACCTGTATTTCGTAGAAATAGCTTTTTTAATTCGATTTATACGTATGACAGATTATTAGTTCTCCTTTCGTTGCGAATGGAAGTCATCCTTCTCGCGAAGCACTTCTTTGTAGAAAAAGCTTATGGATATTCCGTGGGGTTGAAAACGTACGTGTACATACGCATTATACGCGAATACGTCAGAATTTCGTGGAGATGAAACGAAGGGGTGGCTGTCAGACAGACATGCTGCAGTCAGATAGCGGAAGTGGTAGATGACAACTTCCGATGGACTGCATTGTATGTACGAGTCGCATGTAAAGTGTGGAGGAATCAAATGTGAATTCATTCTGACACGACGTTTCCTGAATTCCGCTTCTTTCGATCGGGATTCGCGTAATCGCCGAGAAACATTCGCCGCGAGATAGCTTTTTCGACGACGCTAACTTTCTTATAGAGGGAAGATGGAATGCGAAAAAAATGTCTGCTTGTCTCTGATAGAATACGGCATAAGAAAGAAAGTATGATGATTTCGGTCTTTACAGATAAGTAAATTGGACGATTCTCACTTCGATTACAAATACTCGTTTTAAAACAAATGGAGACCGTGAGACTTGGAGTTTAAACGGACATTATTCTAACACAAAGGAGGAAACAATCTGTTACGTTCGAAGATATGATCACTTTATAGAAATAAGTGGTATGCCTACAAAGTTTCATAAAAAAACAACAATTACTAATATTGTAATCATCAATATCTTTTGGAAATATTCAGGTAACTGGTAGAAACATATGTTTAGCCCCAAAGTCAAAGAAAGAGATTAAGGGAGTAATATAAAATTGACAACAACGAAAGATGTAACTTATCATATTTCCTACGATTTTTAAATTGTCTATATAAGTTTGTATCATCAATACCATCGCATTCTACAGTGTCTCTCAAGAATGTCTCTGAACAGACTGATTTTTCAATTGCAAACGTTGAGCCAGTTGCTCAGACGGTGTTATTAATACAGATTACATCTTTCCGTGGGCGACGAGCGAAATCATTTCAACCAGTCCTGATTGCCACCACATGCGGGTGCGTTTAAAGTCGTACTAATTAACACGGCAGCGATTCAAGATGTCGGTGCTGCATGGCGGAATGGGTTGAGACGGTGGAAGTCTTAAGGCGGCGTGTTCTCTCCGGGGAGCCAAGTGTTAGGAGAATTAACAGCAACCCCTGATCTTGGCCCTCTATGCTATCTCCCTAATAATAAACTGGTAATTCCCAATGCCCCTATAAGTTACTCCCTTTCAACGCCACAATAACCTACGAGTGTTAAGACGTATTGTCTACCGGGTGTTCGGTATTCGTTCTGCCACACGCACGAGTCCGACGATCATCGGTTGATGGATGAATCGAGAAACAACCATAGCTTTGATGTTAAAGCCAAAGGCTAAATTGATTGTTAGGCAGACAGCAACGTGGTTTCCACTGTTACTTCGAAATACGAAACTTGCTTGGGGGGGGGGGTGATATTTATGCAGTATACAATCAACCCTGTCATACAGTTCTCGAAAATATATCTTCGTGATAAAGAAAATAATCAAATGCTAATCGAGTAAAAATGATAAGTAAATAACAGATGAAACATTTTATTTTCTTGGAACTTTAAGATAACTTACTTCCGAGCTTCGTACGTTTCAATAATGTTTCAACAACTTAACTCGTATAAAAATGCAGACAAATAGTTCAGATAACAATAGTACATGATAATAATATACAACAAACATATAAAGAAAAATAATACGTAATATAATTCCAAAATATACCTAGAGCTGGGTAACGAAGAAAAGGGGTAGCTGGCGGTTAACGAACCAGAATTGTTGATTAATCGACGGTTTCTAATTTATCCGGCGAAGTAAGCAAATACTAGGGGCAAGACAGAATTTCCAGATTCCTCGGCCACGTTTACCACGATGGAATATTGATGATCACGCGTTTTGCATATGTACCCTCTTCCGGACATTTAGCGAAACTCCGTCGACCGGAAGGTAATTCGCAGTTCGAATGAATTCGTCATGATTTCGTGAGCAATGTTCACCCGTTACATCGTTACAGGATGTGCTCACCTTCATCATAGACATCCAACCGCGGCTTGCAAAGTGCCTTGCTTTCGAGACGGGTTTTCGAGGTGTAAAACGACAGAAAGAGAGAGAAAGAAAAGCTTGATAGTGAAACAGAGAAGGTGAAAACACGGGGTTGTGAACTCAAGAGAAAGATTCGACCTCTCGGCGGAACCGCTTAGATTTATGGGCATGAATTTCTATCCAGTAAGAGGCGCTCTTTATGAACGTGACATTTCCTCATACTGTTCTTAAACGAAATGTCTCGATACTGAGAACAAATATTTTAAAGTCAGGTTAATATTCACGTGTCATTGATAACACTATACATATACATATATGCAGTGGTTTCTCTCTTGTTGGTTTTTTAGTGAGTTGTTCAAAGATGGTATTTTGCTGCGTCCATTAAATCATTTTCGACCAAGAAATCATATTTTTTATGATTAGCAAGTTTCTTAAATTTGAGTGATTTCTCATTTCAACTGTTCGCAAAATTCTTTTCTCAGTTAAGAGTAAATTAAAAGTGACTTACAAGAAATTCGAAGTTTACAGTGGAATCGGAATGATTTTTATCTTTCTTTTTTATGTTCTCAAGGAGCGATTCATAGAATTTGCAATTGGTCGCTTATCATAGACCTGACATAAGTTTCTGATAAACCTAATCACATGGTTGAGGACAGACACTAAAAAGCAACGGGGAACGTCTTATTGCGCGCGAAGGACTTGTTCTGTTGTGTTTAGCCGTAGATATCTGCTTCGTAGATTAGGAACAGAGGGAATGGTAACAGTGACCGATAAATTTCATGGCGACTGTCTCTTACTTGTAATTAAACGCACAATTTAAACGGGCCGTTAATGTCAGCATGCCCAAACCAAAGTGTCTTCTCTTGGTAGGTATGCTTAGAAAGCTGGTTTAAGGCTAGGATCAATTGGATGGTGTTACGTAATAAATAGTGAACCAGCAAAACTAACAGTTGTAAAAATGCACGACTCCATGTTTTATCTTCTTCTGAACCTTCTATTTTGCTCGTAGCTAGGAGATAATGACTTTAGAATTGCACAGTTGCTTAGAGATACCTGACAACAAGTATCTAAATACATTGAGAAAACTGCAGTTACAATTATTCTCCTTCTACAGTTCCTAAAACGATTCATTTTTAATCATTCTAATCAGAAATAGATTTTAAATCCCTTAATGTTAGAAATGATTCTTAATGACGTTACTTGCAAATACTTCTCTTATATAAGAATATTCAAGTATATCATAACAATTTTTTAAATCGACAAGAATAGCATTCTACTCGATAAAGACTCGCATATATTGAAATAATCCATGCATGTCACGTGACAATTACAAGCGTTATCATCGATCCATCATATGAAAAAAAGGAACATGATTTCATTATGCATGCGTATAAACGAAACGCGTTCCTAATTACGGGATTGTGACGACCCATGCCACGTACCAGTCGAACATCTGCGATCCATCGTGACGGATAAATCACCTTGGGACCACCCTCCAATCGCATCTCGGCCATCGCCTTGCATATAGACAGTTACTAATGAGCCAACCCCATTTAATTAACCGTATATAGCTTCGACGCAACTGCCGGACTATTTCCTGGTTAGCACACCACGCATTGTAGTCCTCTTTCGACGCAGCCCTTCTTTCACTGTCGGTTCAGGGACTGATACATATTTCGTTAGCAGTAGGTCCTAAGTGAGCTACATCTGTTCGATATGCGTTTGAGATATGATTTTACATATTTTATCGAAGATAAACGAGACGTTTGATACAAACGAGACAGAAGTTTAAAAAATGTATATCATATTATACTAACTTGCAGGAGTGAAGATTAAGAAAATTGGATACTATTATTTTGATGTTTAGCTTTGAACGAGTTTAATATGTATAGACTGTCTTCGTATTTAATGTGTTACCGTACAGTTCCATTCCGTTTCTTTTCTTTCTTTTTTTTCTTCTTTTCATAATAACGCTTTCGATATCTCATATGATTCATTTGAAAACATACATAGTGATATGAAAATGTAAAACGTTATAAGTTGAGAAGTTATATTCTCCCGAACTGTTGTATAAAAACTACTATGCTATTGTATACGCTTCGCACTAAGTATACCAAAGAATTAGGTATATTTATTAATTTCATATTTTTTTATTGAATAAACGTAAAATTATCTCTTTCAATACCGATGTACTATATACGTATTACAAATCACATCGAAGTGAAAAATCGTCTTCCATTTTTATATCATTACAAACGAAGAATATTCAGAAATAATATTAAACAAAATATGCGAAAATCAGATTCAACTTTTGTTAAGCAGTTAAACATATCAATTATATGAGTTTGATAACGAAATATAATAAAATAAAAATAAAATAACTGTCATCTTCTTAAAAAACATCGTTACCATCGGCCTCCGTGGCGCAATCGGTTAGCGCGTTCGGCTGTTAACCGAAAGGTTGGTGGTTCGAGCCCACCCGGGGGCGGTTTCTTTTGTTTTTGGAATCTTTTACGCATACAATAATAAGCGTAAAATCAATATCTTTCATTCGTTTGCACCTGATTTTAACATTAACAATAACATTTTCAAGTAGAGTAATACTACTAACGTTATTTTATAATTGAGAGACTATAATTATTGTTTTACTAGGAAGATTATCATCAAATATTACATATTGGGTGCACGAAGTCGATGTTAATAGATTAAAGGTAAAATTCGGTTATGCGAATTTTATTATGGGATAAGACTATGATGAAATGAAATGAGATTATTATGAAGAAATTGTGTTTGAAATGTAGATGTTTCAATCTGAAACTAAACTGATTGTTTTTAAAAGTAGTCTTTCATGATTAATTATTTAATGATTATTAGCACAGAAGTATTGAAATAAATGGTATGTAATATTTGCTTCCAATTTATATTAATAGTATGTTATTTCAAATGGCACCAGTGGCCGATCGGGACAAAATTTGGTAGGCATCATTGGATAAAATTGTCGATCTAAAATGTATCTTAGTTTCGCGGTCATGCGTTCTGAAGATACAGGTCCCTACACACCCCTTATATATGTAATAAATCTTCGCTGCTATTAGATCTTGTTGGCGACAGTGTTTTCGTGATTTATTTAACACAACCAATATTGATGTCTGTTTTTAACCCCTTAGGTGCGATGCGCCACTATAGTGACTTTCGCGGATGTCATCTTATATTACAACGCGCCACTCTACTGATTCATTCACTCACCGTTTGAATTAAATGATGTATTTCATTTGTCTTGCTTTACACTATTTTCATTCTCGCAATGTTTTATAATAGTGTTAACAATATACAGGCAGAATATATAATCTTTGTTTTTGATATCAGTATCAATTTTTGATTGTCACTATCAGACATCAATTGTTACTTTCCGTTAAAATAAATATACCATTATTAGATGTTCTTTTTAACAGGCCGATCCGTGTCCTTCTAATTTTTTAGAACCTTCAACCTCAGAATGTCGCTTCAAAACAGAAGAAAGAAAGAGCAATTTGAAAAACACTATCGCGCTATGAGTAACGTGAGTCTATGTGTCGTTCCTTGCTTTAAAATATATCACACTCAATTGTATTATTAATTATTAAAGTAAATTATTCAAGTTAAAGTATATGCATTATATCTTCGAGAAAAATTATAATTTAATTATCAAAAACTTCGTTCCAATGTGCTTGCGTAAAGAACAGCATTATCCATTACACATTGCAGTGCTGTATCGTTTACGCGTAATTCGCGTCAAACTCTGTCGTACAGAGAAACAGCCCTGCACAAAATTCAACCGTACCTAAGAGGTTAAAAGGATCGTTTCTTTTCGTTCATTAAGTAGTTTTGAGTGTAATATATATGTAACGTATATTTGTACCTCAGCCATATTCATGCTAGCATTAAAGGATCTATTATACATACGTATATAGGTATTTGTATTCGAATGCATGATTTTTCGAAACTAGGATTTTATATTTCAGGTCTCCTATTTTAGTCTATGATATCCAGAAAATTTCATTTTGATTGGCCAAATTTTGTCTTGGTCGGTTTAAATAAAGAAAAAAAATATAAATCGTCTGTACAAATTTTGTATCGTTACAAATTTTTATGTATAAATTAGAAGTTATAAAAACCTTATTTCAGCGGCGCCGTGGCTTAGTTGGTTAAAGCGCCTGTCTAGTAAACAGGAGATCGAGGGTTCGAATCCCTCCGGGGCCTTCGCTCGCAGAAGCGAGTATTTTTTATTTTTCCCCGACATATAAAAATAAAATCGAAATGCTTGTATTGAAATAAATGAAATCGGATTTTTATATTTTTGTAAAACAATAATTTTTATACATACGATATGATATACATATTGACATATATATATATATATATACATTATTGACGTAAATGTATACATGTATACATACTTTAGAAATTTGCATATAAGAAAATACAATATATTACAAGTAAAATACAAACTCATCAGTCTTTTAATAAATTTTTATTAATATAAAATCAGCATAATGTTATCTGTATGAAAAATATTCTAAAGTCGAACATACATATATAAATAAAAAAATAGGCTATACTTTTATACTATTCGTATCATAACCTGATATTAAAGAATAAATAGCCTTAGTTTGTTATGTATTTTCTTTTATTTGAATTTATTAGAGAAAAACACAATAAAATCTAAAGACGAATAACCAAGTTTACGAGACAGTGTCGCCACGCATATGTGACTTTGCAAAGGTGGCTGCCTTGCGCGCCAAATATACCAGTGAAGGAACTTCGTTGTTGTCGTTTGGTGTAGTGCGCCGTGTTATAACCTCGTTTCTCACGAAAATGAATTCGTATACGGATCCGCTTCATTTGAACGAAGAACGTTTGTTTGTAGATTTGGTGGAGAGTTTGCCAAAGAATATTAAGGATACGAGGAATATCTTAGAAATTCGTGACAATATGCTGTACGTGTGGAATCCGAAGGAATTTTGTGTGATGGCATTAAACGTTGCGGCAGCGCGTGGAAAAAACTATGTTCCTTATCAAGTAAGTCAACAACATTTAATTCAAAGACAGATTGCATGATTTCTACAAAAATGAATTGAAATCAGTGATGAAATATACATTTACGTCTAATAGTTTGTTGTATACAGACCTAACTAACCTCCATAACGTTTCTTAAAATGTGCGCAAGCGCTTTGCTTTATTGTCTTTGTACGTTTAAACTTCTATAACATGTAGTAGCATCATATAATGGAAATAAAACGATAGTATACTTCGTTCTTTTAAATTATTCAAACTTTATCGTGAAAATTAAAAAAATTTTTTTCTTTGATACATGAAAATAGTACACTTTTTGTTATGAATGCTATATAAATTTTACTTATTGATATCTAGAAACTACTTTCTATACTGTAACCTGTTTTTATATAATCTGTATTAAAAGAATTCCGAAAAATTAAAAAATTTATAGTATATTAGTGTTAAAAGTGTACAATCAGTACAGTAAAAATTATACTGAAGCAGCAATTTGTATTTATTATGTTTTAATGCAGTAATATTATTATGTTTAAAAATTTTGTGCAGATTCATTTTAATACTTTTTCTTGTATAATGACTCATACAAATTTCGATTTTACGAATCTCATTCTTACACTTTTATTAATTGGTCACCCATTTGTTCAGTCATTAAATTTTCTTTGGATATCGATTATTATTAAGGATTATATATATGCAAAATTTTGTCGTCAAAAGAAATGTGGCAATCAACCCTCGTAATTGATATCCGTAAAACTTTACCATGTACAAATAGAATACAGCCTAAGTATAGAATGAAAACCCAGTCATCGATAAACGTGATAAACCTTCCTAACTCGCTTTTCACCAACCCATTTACGCTATGCTCTTATTCCAATTAAAAATCTCGATCGTTAAAAGTACATTCAACGGATAAGCTTAAATTCCCAAGCAATGAAAGAAATTACGAGAGTCGTGCGAAAAGGGCCGATCACTTTGGTCGGACTAATGGTTCCGTGAAAACGGGAGTGACATTTGGTCGTTGGTTAAGCAGAAGTTGCTCGATAACCTGGACCATTACCGCGGCACGATGCGTTCGCTTTACGACGATTACCGCGAAAGCGTTTTCTCCGGCGAACTTTTGATTCGGACCGATTAAGCTCTGGCTAAATTATGGTCCACGATACCAATATACACACTTGTAGGGGAGGGCGCGTGCGCCTCTCACTACAACCATGTCCCGCTGGTTAATCGGTGTACGTACATACGCGCGCTAGTGGAAAATGATTACGTGGTAAATGAAAGGGAAGCGGCATGGCGAACTCGCTACGGTGAGAATGGGCAGAACGTTTCGTTCTCGGCTGTGCTTTTATTTCATTTCAATGGCACCGTGGGATCAGCGGGTACATTAATGCCTGGGTGTCCTGGTGTATGCGCTCGCGCGCCATCGCGACCGACCAAGCGGACGCGCGAGAGACCAAAAGACCGGTGAGGGGATAATTTATAGGAAATGGGTTGTTCGACGCTCCGGAGTAATTTAATTAAAATAAATGTCCGTACCGCGGAGGAACGTTACCCACGAACCCGCGGTCCACAACTGCGAATAAAATGCAAATTCAGACCCTTCAACTGGGTTACGTATGGGTATTCGTAGGTAGGTAGATAAAGAGTACGCGCCGAGGGGGAATAGAGAAGTCTCGCCAAGGGTCAACCTCTTTCGTCCTCTTCCTTTTTCTATCTCTCTCATTCTCTTCGGGGACCGATCATCGCTCGCTCACCCGTTGATTTGATAAGGGAAAATCCTGAGGTGCCTCTATCCGCTTCTGCCGGTCCACCCCTTTTTCTATGGATATTTCTGTAGCTGTTCCTCCCTACTCGATCTCCAGAAAAAATTTAAAGGACTTGTTGGGTTGGTAGAATTTTATTGGGTAGATGGAAGTATGGGGAGTAGCAATTGTTCATAAAGCAATACGTTTTTGGCGTGCGCGATGATTTAAAAAACTGAGTTAAAATATATTCTTGTAATATAACATTTGTTTTATTTCTAAACGAGAGAGATATATTTCTGCCTACGAATCGACCAATTACAATTTTATTATTCGTCGCTTCACTTATTTAATTACATTCGTTTTAAATTCCCTCTATATATCTGTTATCAATACGTATCTTCTGGGATAAGATTAATCAATTATTACTAACCTACTGTACATCCCTTTGAAGTATACATAATACATTAATCTATATTTGTTTCACGTCTATCAATAGGTATAACGCCTTAGTAACACGCAACAAGCAATTAAAGCGACAACTGACGTATATTTCTCTAAATCATTAAATTTCACATTACATGCTTTTAAAATGTTTCACTAGATATCTACTTATCAACATCCACTTTCTACACAATACCCTTAAAACGCTCATTTCTAGAATATTTACGAAGAGTCTCGAGAAAACATTGGCAAACCCAAACAAAACGTGATCCAATTGCGAAGTAACGAACTAGTAACCTGTATCATACCTAATAACCTGCCCTCTTATTTTTCTCACCTTACACATAGTTAACATCGAGGGCAATGATTCTGAACGACCAAGACTCGTTTGATAATTTTTCTAAGACTCAATTGAATCGTCGCCGAGTTCCAAGGGCCACTTTATGGCCGGTACGTGCATGCGCGTTGGCCGACTGAAATATCGGTCGTAAATAATAAAAGTTAGCGAGGTTCCTCCCTGGCGCGCACGGCGGGACTTTAAACCGGAAGATAGGTGTCGCAGGATACGGACGAGGCAGTGTAGAAGGGGGTGGCGACGAGATGAGGAGGGCGAAAGAGGCAACGCGGGGTAGCATCAGGGTGTGGGGCGGAGACAAAGACGCGCTATTGTCAACCGCTCCGCCATCGGAACCACCATCCGCCGCGGGAAACTTTGAATCATTTTTATTGCATAGAGTTATCTTTGTTACCAGCGGAACGAACGTCTAAACGCGTCCTCTCTGTCCCTTTCTCTGCTCTTTCTCCCTTCGTCTTCCTTCCAACCGACCCCACCGACACCCACACCCTGGTCGTTCGTACAGGTTATTCCCTACCGTCGTTGGTCCTCGCCTTTCTGTTTCCCTCTACCTGCACCACCACCCTTTTTGTTCTTCTCGCTCGACGCGAGATAATACGAACGAGGAAGCGTTCACACCCCTTTGGCTGCCCAAATGGAATAAGTTCTTTAATTCGCGAATTTACCGCCGCTCTAACGAATTGCCCGTCCTTCTCGTCGAGATAACAAGCCTTCCTCCTTCTAGCCCCGTTCCCACCTACAAGTTTTAATTCTTTCCTGTACTCTAGGATCGTCAAGTCACGCGGTGATCTATGGAAAATAATCGAATTCGATCGTCACTGCCCGTAGCTTCTCACGTTCTTCTGACTTCTCGAAAGTTGAAGAATAACGCGAAAATTCTGATGTAGTAATATCTTTTTTGTCGTTACTGGAATTATCGATAAAGACCATCAATTTGTAATTTTTTATGAAAATTTGATAAATTCGCAAGACTGGATTTTTGCAAATATCTTTCATTTTGATCTCTTTAGAACAAGTTTTGTATCTCGATCATAGATAGTTCTAGTATGTTAAAGGAACAAAGAAGGTGTGAGATCCTTTCGATGTATGGTACGGTAGCAATTCACCTAGCTTACGTGAGCTTTTCTACATACTATCCAGTAGGAAGAGGTCATCTTATCTAAATTAAAAGTGGTTACTCTCTGAATGGCGTTCCAAGGTCGAAACGCACAACGGAAAATCCTGTCTCAGGCTGAAAGAATGGAATATCACGTAATAAGCAAAATCCTCTGGACGATAATTAAAAAGCAATTTTACGGTGACATTTGTACCTACAACGAGGTTTCTTGCCAGAGGTAAATACTCGGACACGCTGGTATACCGCGTGGCAATAAGAATACACGTGTAGGGGTGGTCGCGTAGCTACACGCGTGCTTCCAAACGTACAGAGTACGAAAAAAAAGCTAGGTGTCTAGCTTTAATCAGATTATTCTCCGTTTCTCAGTCGCTGGAAATATTTTCAAACTGTGTGTTGTAACGTTTATCTTACGCTTGGTGCTTCTTTACGTATGAAAGAAAATTACTATAAAATTTTCTTAAATGGATATAATAAGGAATTATTAATGCATTAAGGATCAAACACTGGCTTATACTACAGAAATAAATTAAAGAATATTAAATAGCGTTATTGAGAGACATATATCAAGATACGAAATGTGTATTAGAATAATATGTGAATACATACTGTACAGAGATTTATTATTATGTAAGTGAGACCCTAAAAGAATTTCAGAATTTAAACAAGAATAGTTTATAGAATCGTAGGATCTTGGTGAAAGAAGAAACAGCAACGAAAAGAAAATCAAGTATAAAACAGAATTGACTGAAAAAATAAAAAATTACAACTGAAATGTTTTTTTTTTATACAACCTTGGTTCTTAATGGATTAACTGAAAATTATAATAAGATGGATCTAGTAAGAAACGCGTTAGAAACGACTGTCAGATACATTAAACGAACCACTTGATTTTCTCCGACCATAAAGGCACCCCAAATGGTTTAACCCAATTTCCACCACGAATTTGTATCAGCATCACTCTATACTCATATACGTATGTATGTATATGCATACGACCATTAACTATATAGCTGCTGCCTAAAGTTGCGTTTCTTTTTCGACATCGCATCACAATCCCCAACGCTCGTTGAAGAAAGAAAGAAAACGACGCAGCAGCGAAAATGTATCAGCGTGGCATGGTGGTAGAACGAAATACGCATGGCAGAGAAGGGAAGGAGAGAAAAGAGGTATGAGGTGGTCCATGTCTACCACAAAAGCCATTGTCCGCCACTTACTGAATTCGTCGAGGCTCTCTCTCACCCTGGCGCCCCTGTCCACAGTGCACACAGGGCTCCACTCTACCAATGTAAAACACTTCCCGTGAATTTTATTGCTCCACGTACCTCCTCGTTCAGTAGCACGTACAAGACCACCTAACCTGTGCCTGTCAACTGACTGGTGGATCATCCTGCACCCCCGTCGTTTGCTTGTACGACCGTACACGGAATTCACCACCGTACAGGGTGTAAAACAAATATGTGTCGAAGCCCAGGCTTTGCGTTCCATCGAGACGTCTTCTCATCAAGCGTTGTAACTCTCGTCTGATCTTTCGAACAGAGGATCGTGTGTCCTTTTTACTCTCGAATAGAAAGTTGAATCTTTTACTTTTTGATTTTCTTGTGGCTGAGATTATGAAAACATAGCTCTCAAGCGTTGATATTTAAAATTATTACAATTAACGCTGAAACTTTTACGTAGACGTTTCGTATGTAAGTGGTTAATCAAAATAATACTTTTTTTTTACTGAAGGTATAGTTTTTTTTTTTTTCGAATTTTGGAACGTATAAAAACTTTGAATATAATCTTGTAAGTTTTACACCCTTTAAGCATGTCTATATGTAACTTTCAGCCAAGACACTGGCTTTATCTTTCCAAGAAGGCAGTATACATGCAAAACGGAGTACCGTTAAAATACTCCTTGTATCTTGGAAAGTAGCATGTATGCGCGAAACATACTTTGAATATTCTCCATTATCGATGTTATACGATGACAATGATTCCGTGCTAATAGTCATCTACGATATATTGTTTCCTTTTAACTGAAAATCATTATCCCATTTGGGTTAGATGAATTTTGTTTCATTTTCTTACTAGTCTCGTAATAGCAAGTAAATATGTTTTTAAGAAATTTTGGTTCGCATATTCTGTTGCGCGAAATGCGACCTTTAGACCTTCGTTTCTCATTTTTGGTTTTCACTGGATTCACAAATTTACTAAAAACTGTGCTGTGATAAATAGAGGCCTGACCTAAATCTTACGGGACGCGTGCGGGGTCGCTTGGAACGAACCAAGGGTGGAAACAAAGACAAAAAGGGAAATCAGCTTTTTAAAATACTGAAAATGGCAGAAAATGCGAGATAAGTGTATTAAAAATTTAGTTCACGATTCTTCTTTGAACAAAAAATAATGCTGTAGAGAGAACAGAAGGAAGTATAACACAAGGAATTAATTATTTTAAATTAATTCTACATTTATCTCTAAGAAGGTATAGTTTTTCGTACTCCGCGCATAAACTGGCTAATTTGTGCTCAAACCTAACTTTTTTCACTATCCTAGGATTTCAAAAGATTAAAATTAAGTTCCGGTACATATACAATCCAATATCATTAACTTCGTATAAATTCGTCAAATTATTTATCTTGTAATACTCCAATTTCGATATTGTTTACAATCTCGTTCTATTCCTACTAGCATTTATGAATATTAAAAACGAAAAGAAAGCTCCGTTTTAAGAATGTTCGATTGCCCTGAGTATCGAAGGATGGGATATTCCGGTGGTGGGTGAGAGTTGAAGCGAGCTGAAGTGGCTCAGGCGATCCGCAGGGGGTGGCTTTGTCAGCCTTAGAATACCTTGGCAGGCTAATGCATTTCCTTTACAGTTTTAATGGGCATTCATAACTAAGTTTAATAATGCCGGTAGGAGGCCAGCCGTCGCGGTTGCATATCTAATAATTCCACGGCTCCACCTCGCGCAGGAAGTGGCACACAGCACGGATTTTAGTGGTGGCTGCGCGAGTTCATCCCCCTACTACTCTTCTTTACCGAAGCTGAGCTCGAAGACGCGCACGTTCGACCTCTTTCTCTTTTTCCCCTTCTCACGCCCTCTTTTCTAGTCCCTCAAGTCCCGTTCCTCTTCGACTTCCTCCGGGCGGACACTTGGAGAGTTTTCACCCTGCATCGAACCGATTCATCTATTATTCGTTTTATAACGTTTCACGGTAGTTATCCGAAACTTGGCATTTATTTCTGACATACGACTGTAATATAGTTATCAAACCATCTTAAAATGCTTCTTCGAATGGATCTCCTTTTATAAAAAGATGTTATTTTACCAATTCATATTAATTCTCAGACCGATATCTTTGCTCGGATATTAAACTATATGCGTTAGGGAATAGACTCATCCGACTTTGTAAGCAGCGTTCAAATACGTAGAAACACTCTATATACCAGATAAAGGAGACATCGATGTTTGTTTCATACACAGGGAGCAATAATTTCAGCGACAGCGCACACAGAAGGCTGGTCTTAATGCCATTGTACTACCAGCTCGAACAATAAGACTGATCACGGCTAATTGCCATCCATTTAAATGGAAAACTTTGCGGCCATCCATGCGACTTAATCACCCACGGAATCGTGTACAAGCAGAATCTCCCGTTCCGTTGAAGATCCTTGGGCAGCAGTGTTGGCGGGTGAGAAGGGGTTCCGGCATAGCCATGGCATAATGGCGTTTTGGTTGTGGACCAAGATATAAATCCCAGCACCGTTATGTGGCACAGAGTACCATCTTAGTTTGGTCTTCGCCGCGTCGACGACGAGAAGCCAGCGGCGCCGTCTCTAATAAATAACCCCAAGACAATGGACACTGTCCAAAACACGGTAGATCTTACGCCTTTAACTTGGGTACCAAGTCTTAACCCTTGGCCGTTCCGAGCAAAGCGCCCGGTCCTGGTCCCCTACCACTTTTCTTCAGTCTCTTGCCACCTCTACGGAGACACAACCCTCTTCCTCCAGCGGTGGCAAAGAGCCGCGAGTCCCAACGTCGCGGTACCCGAGCTTCCTCGCCTCCTTCTCTTCTCTTCTCTTGCTGGAATTATAATGTTTGTTTCTAACAAATTACCATGATAATGCCGGGCGTCGCATGGCGAAACCGTGTCTTCGGTGGCACACTTAAATTACGCGAGTACGAACAACGCCGCCACCGGCGAGAACGCGACCGGAACATCAGCAATGCTGCCGAGACGACCAGAGATTCCTGCCGGGTAGTTGTAATGTTAATTAGCCATTTACCTAACCGTACACCCTGTACACAATCAGATCCCCTTACTCCAGGTATTTCCAAGTTTCGTATCTTTAAAATTGTCATTAGAAGGAATCCAGAGGATGAAAGATTTTGATAGTCCAAGGAGATTTTGGTAACTAATCTTGGTGGAGCGAGTCGTGATGATTTATATATTAGCTATTTTTGTAGATCGTGAGATTTATAGGCATAAATGGTAATAATTTTGTGACGTGATGATAAATATTGGATAATTCCGTAGTAAGCGGCAGGTATCGTTTCTTTCTACTTCTTCGCTAATTTTTGTAAATTTGCTAGTTTTCCAATTCGTTGCAAGTAACGAAACAGTGATAATATTGAAATTCGTTCCTTTTTTATTTTTTTTTTTATATTCAACCTCGCGTAAGTATCAAATATATTTGTCTGAATTCTCGATCTAGAAAATAAACGTTTAACTCTGAAACGTTAAAACGATAAGAATTAGTATACATTAGGACGCGGTGTTGAAAAAGCAAAATTTGTTAAAATAGTAATTTCATAGTCTTCCTTCACGACCGTTCGCACAATGTATCGTTACGAAAGGTGGTAGATTTCGTCCTAAAACGCGTTCCCATCATCGTATTCGCCGACACGTTGAGCTGGCGCGGCATCATAAAAATTACGTCGAAATCTACGAGCAACGACGTAATACTTTTCACATTTTCGAGCGGACAAGCCATTATATGGAGTGGCTGCGAGGCCACGAAGGCGATAAACTTTATTTTCCAAAATCGTCGGGACGCACGTCCGATGCGTACTCGCGGTCGCGCCCTCGTGTCGTTACGATCGCGATAACACGCGTCCGTAGAAACGTACGACGAGAGATGGCCGAGGATTCTGGGGAAAAAAACAAAAAATTGTCGGGCGCATATTTTTTGGTCGGTCGCGCGAGATGGGGGATGCGCCACCGCGACGCTTTCACCTCCGTTTTTCCTATAAAACCGTGTCGAAATATTCGCTCTCCCGCTACTACGACATAATGATCGGCACATAATTCACACATTCGACAAGAATATTCAACAACGCGGCGATTTAAATAGCTATTCTGGCCAAGTTTATTAATAAATTGAATGTTTGCTATAACGTTTCCGTCGTGTATATTGATAAGACAGCCAGATTGGTGATAGGGATTTTTTCGTATTGCTTCTATGCCAAAAGATTTTATTCCTGTTCCACTGGACGTGAAATTGGAAAGGTACAGGATAATATTTATGACATTGTTTGAACAATTAGTAGTTCGTAGTTTGTTTTCCATGCAATGCTTGTAGGAATTTGTAGACAGCATCGTGGACTTGTTTCATCTGTTAGAATTAGTTTAAGGGGAACAGAGGAAAAATGATACAGATTACGAAATTTTGAATTCGAGGTGAAGTTAATTTTTCAAATTGAAATGAAATACTTGTAGAGAAAATAGATATACTTTAGAGCTTTGGGGTTCGAACTTAAAAACTTATTTAGTACCTAAGTAACTGAAATACAATTTCATCGCTACATTTTATATCAAGCAACGTAACGGCTCGCTTTTCTACGTAAGATTGCATAGTCTTATAGTCGTAAAAGCTAGGTGAAATTTGAACAGCCCTGCAACTGCCGTAACTGCGACAAAGTCAAGCGGGTTGGCTACTATATCGAAGGCAGTGTTACGACGTTGCTTTTATTAGAAATCTGCTGCATTACACGAAACTTTTTCAATACCTGTTTTCATCGTTCTTACGCAAAGTTACGTATCAATTTAGATGGATTTAAAAAATTGTCTTCAATCTTTTTACGTCTGTAATAACGCGTTCAATCCACCCTGCAATTGTTCTTTCCCCACGCATTCCTAACCCTTTAAATCTATCATCAAAGAAACTTATGTTAACGCTGTTGTTGGTAATTTTTTATTTTCGAAATCGATACAGTCAAACAAATACCCTCAAATATTTTCTCATTGTCTAATATTAGATGAAACGTCAATACATACGAGACGATAATATCAAAAGGAATCACAATGCAATACAAACAAAAGAAATAATATTCAAAGAAATTCTTGAACGCAGAAACTTCATCCACGATAACCTGTAAATATCAAATCATTTGGAAATTCTTCGAAATCAAGAAAAAGGATAGATACATGGAGAACGAACAGTCTCTCTGAGAATCGGTTAAAGAATAAGGTTATAAAATTAGAGAAGACGAAGGGAAAAGGGGCGAAGAGGAGGGAGGTGGTGAACGAACGAGCGGGTGAGCAACGTCTGGCTTGGCCCTGGAGCAGTAAATCCAGAAACGGTGTTACGGGGCGGCCCGGAGATAATGCGCAATCATTTTGGAATGGAAATTAAAATCAGATGATGAATCCTAACGATGCCGTTTATTATTTTAATTTTCCGCGAAGACCGCGGCAACGCAGGCTACCAACCGCTTCTACAGACGTCGTCCGCAGCACTGGTAACTCGAGTTCGAGACACTAAATTACCTTCCTATTAGCCGTATAATTACAAGATGGCCCCGGTAATTTCCGTTTATTCCGACTTCGTCTCGCCGAACTGGGCTTTATATTACAAGCTATAAGCTTTACCTGCCACGTCGAGGAGGAACGCGAGGCCGAGTTTTCCCTTATCGCCGTCGTTAAGCGCGATTTTCATTCGTAACTTACCGTAGACGTCGATATTACGATCGAGACTTAACTATTTGAAGATAGCGTTCGGAAAATGTTGCCATAGTATTTCATCTTGTTTGACGTTTAATTGAGTTCTCTATAGACGACGGTATTATAATGTAAACAGACGTCTCTGTTAACGGGCTGAAGAAAGGGTTGCGTTTGTACAGTAACGCGCCAAGCACTTAGGACTATCTGGCAGATAGAAACGTTTTGTTTAAATGAATGAATTTGAGACTCTTCGGACCTCAAAGTTAGAAATTTCTTCTTTTCTTCGTACACCCGTATATTTTTCTATGTTGCATTAACGTTTATAATTGTTTTAAACAAACACAATCAACATTGACGTTGAAATAAATGCTCTAACTTCTCATAGTTTTCATGATTCTGTTAATAAAAAACCGAAAAGATTGCTAATTAAGGTAAGTTCGACTATAGGAAGTACAATTCTGAAAAATGTTCAGCGTCGTTTCACCCTTACGAGCTTCTGAACGTGCCAATAATCAGGGCTTTCGCTCTTTACATCGCAATAAATCGTTGATTTCGCGCCCCCTTTTTACACGCTGGCCCGACAATTTACACTCGCAGTGATACATAAATGCAAACTCGGTCGTTTTCGCTGTTTAACCTCCTTCGTTTTTCTCAGCACATGCCACCGTTTCTCATGGCTTGTTATAACGCAACTATAACATTTTACGACGCTCGTAACGCCGATACGATAACCCAGCATCGTGGCTGGCAGCCGCAGGCATCGGATTCTCAAAGACGTTCGATCGCATTTCGTATATTTTGAAGGTTGAAACGAAGCCCATTTAAGTTACGTGGTATTAAAATATTATAGAGGGTTAAATCGATTTTTTAGCACAGAGGGAAAGAAGATATTGTAGATAAATATAGACATATGTAATCTGTAGAATATAGGTAATCGAATAAAGGTAGTGAAGATTTGCGTAAAATTCATAATACGTAAAAATCTTGAAAATAAAATTCTTCAGTAACTCGTGATATGTCCGTACTTCGTACGTGCATTTAACATCACGCTAATTGTTAAAGATAAAATTAGAATAAGGAATACATTACATCTGTTTTATGAAAATTGTATGATTTTTAAGAAGAAAGGACCAAACACGCAGGAGAACGTAAGAAACGAATGTACCTAGCCCAAATAGATCTTGGAGCTATTTGATATTTAAGAAAAACTCGAGCAACTGATATAATCGTAGAAATTTTCCACGAGCGGCATTCGTCTAGAAACTGAAACAACCGCTTTGGTACAGCAGTAATACAGAGAAAGGAGGGATTGCTATTCTTATTATTTCTACAGACGTTATTTCATGCTAACAAAGAAAAGTGCTTGGCTAAGGCCAATATACCTACTTTGTTTCTAACGTCCGTTACGTAAATTCTGTGCTCGCTTTCACATACTTCCAAGATTACTTTTCTGTCCAGCGTAGAGCTAGGGGGTAGGTAATTAAAACCTCGAGTAGGTAAATAACCGACTGCCAGACCGCCAGCGGAGCTACCGAGAAACGTAATAAGTAGGCGAGTCCGTAACCTTAAAAAGGGAGATCCTTAAAAAACGTCGGCCACCCTCTCGCCCCCATCTCTTCCACCTCCTCGACCACCCCTTCTCGTCCCCACCCACCTCCAGATCTCCCATTTTTTGTGTTAATTTGAATTTCGTAATTAACCGGCTACGTATGAATTCTCGAGAGAATACATAAAGGTCCTTCCTTTAATTTCCGCGAGGATTCGTTATAATACCGCGCCCCCTTGCACGCTGGAACGTGGATTTTCTGACCTCGAAGGGGACGACCGGGATGCGTGGAAAGGAAAATGGCCTCGGAAGCTTATAACCGGAATATTGTATGTTTCCCGCAATGAACGACGATACCTTGGAAATGAGTTTCTCCTTTTGGTATTCGTTTTCCTTTCGTCCCGTTGCCAGTTCATTTTATTCTACGATTTTAGGAACTAATTAACCCTTTCTAATGCCATATTTTTGTAAATCTTGTTTAATTTATTACTGTACTATCACACCGGTACTAAGTGGTTTATTACAATTATTGGTTTCATCATATAATTATAAATATCTCTAATCATTGATTTCTTATATATTTTTATATATATTTTTTTTATATATCTTATTCGTATTCCTTTCGTTCTATCAATCGTATTGGACCTTTGTGGAATTAAAACGTCGTTGTGAAAAATAAGACGCGCTTCCGTCTAATGGGAAGGAACTTTTAAAAAGAATCGAAATCTCCGTCCTCGAAAGGTAATCGAGATGACGGTGATTGGGGTTGTCGGACGATCAAGGGAGCTTGTCGTAATTACCGAATATTTTTCTCGCCCTGTTCTCCCCTCAAGCTGATTGATATTTTGTATTCAAGAAGGAACCTTCGCCTTCTCTACCTTCTTACACGATTGTTACTGGCAAACGATGTTTTATCGGCCACTGAGAAGGAAATGGGAATTCAAGTCATCCGCCTCGCGTTTAAATAATTCTATTTACTTTCGAAATTTAATGGTCCAGTTCCCGATTATTGATTTGATTCATTAAATTAACCCTGCGATATTACGCTGTAGAACTATTTAACCCTATCATGAAACAAACTATAGTAAAATATAAATGTTCGAAAAATATGATATTTACCCATATAACATCAGTTTCGAACAAATTATACAGACCATTCCGTAAAAATAATTGAAGCAAAAATAATTGTAGGATGCAGTACTCTTGTCATTCTATGACAAAAATCCTATCTTCTGTATTACGGATTAATATATTTAAACGAATAGAAGAACTGGTTGCAAAAACACATTACAGCTGATCAACTATGAATTTGCCTATGCTATAGAATATCTAATAAAATGTAGCATCTGCAAGTATCTATAGAAATAAAAGGATTGAAGCTCTTCTCCTATTCTCCTCGTTCGCCACAATTTCTGCACAGTACTCGTCTATTATCATCTCTGTGCTGTGCATGTAACGATATAAAGTGCATTAATCTGGTAGTAGGCTCGATCAAGCCGACGAAATAGCGTTAGTCGCGTCGCGTTGCCTCGATAAAACACAAAAGAAAGAAACGAGAATGTCTCGAAAACGGAGGGTCCTTATAAACTCACGCCCCATTTCACTGAAGGTTCATCTTTAATTTCTTCGCGTTTTTTCTCCTACCTGCTCCGTGCCCGACACTCGACACTCCTTTAAATTCCACCCTAACCCACCCCCTCGACCCTCACCAAGCGTGAAGAAGGAACCAGCTCAACCCCGCGTTACTGTTCGCTCATTTCTCCGGTTGTCTTACGGCGATTAACCGGGCTCCTACTACCCCTCCCCCTGTGAGAAGAGTACGTCTCTCGACCTATCCTACCCCCCTCCCGCCCTCAATGAAACCTGGTTTCACCCTCGTCATGTACTTTTCCTCCTTGTCCACCCAGTCTCTTCACCTCGGCTCCACTCTTTTCCTCCTTGTTCGGCTTCTTCTCCGCCGGAGTCACATTCTTAATATCGTCTTTTTAAAATTTTTTAAGCGCCATTAGGGAAACTATATTGCCACTCGGCGCGGGAACGGCGCAACCCCGACGGGGTAGATCGGTGCTCTTCCGTCTGTTCGAGGTTAGGTCGAACGCACGCTCTCGCCCCGGCACCCGCTTAAATTACGCGAATAAATTTCCTTTATTTTTACTGGCCCCCGGCTCTCTGACCCGGACGTACGTGATCCGACGACAGCAGCGCTCGAATAAAGAATACTGTCGGTCGTACCTTGTTTAACGACTACGATTCTTGCGTCGGCTTATTGCCAGCGTAAGGATACAGTAACGATCGTCCTGCTTTGGGGTGTTTAAATACAGGATACATGGTTGATCGAAATCTGGGGACATTGTAAAATAATCGAAATAGCACATAGATCTGTATCTATTCGCGTAAAATGGATAACGTTGTATCGATTTAAAAAATAGCTAACGTACGAATTAAGTAATTAATTAAGTAATTAATTAATTAAGTAAATTAATTCTCCAGATGCTCCCATGCCAGTGATCTTTGTTTGAAATCTTTCGTAATTAACGAACAGTTAAGAGATCGCGCGTATCGATAACAAAATTTGTATGCTGCTTTGAAAATTACGAAGTTTGTAACGTAGGTACAGAAATGAGACGCAAGAACTTCTCATCATGATCGAGAATGGGAATTATAAGCAAAGCTATTTTGAAATCCACTTACCAAATATCAAAGACTTTTTAGTAATCCTTAATGTGACTTACTGTACGTACGTACATGAGAAGATTACGTTGAAGTGTTTCTTGAGGAAAGCTCGACGGCGGTTCGGTTTGGTTGGGAAAAAAGTTACCGGACGCCTGAAGCGTCTCAATTTAATTATCACTCTCTAAACGAAGTTACAGCCTTATTTATCGCGCGAAATGAAGGACCGAAGGGAGAGAATACTCGGTACTTAAAATGTACAAATCTGACTGTCAGCCTGCTGTCAGGGATGTTCCACCCTCGCACGGCTTTCCTGCTCGTCACAGACGCTCAAGCCCTGACATCTACAGCCTCCCTGAAAGTTACCAAGTGCAAATGTCGTCAGCCGGTCTTTAAACTCACCATGTGTACTTAAAAAGTCATTTGTACGTGTCGTTGAATTAGTTTAGATATTTCTTGAAAAATTTCGCCTAAAACGAATCCTGATTGTTGAACTGGTACACGCACGTGTTCACATAATATCTTCTCGATAAGATTGATGACTGCAGTTTTGCGTGAATTTTTATCAGTGACTGCAGTTGCTACCGCATTTCACATACTTTTTTTAAACATTCGATATTGCAGTAGTCGCATAAAATTGAACAAATGTATCCCTTGCCGTTGTTAAATTGAACGAAAATTGTGAATTTTCACGAGTAAGAGATAGAAATGATATATAAAGAATTTGCAATTTTCGAAACATAACTTTTTGTTTCGAACAGCGTCACAGAAAAATAGTGCTAAAATCATCGATTAGTTGATCAAAGTATCCTTGGAACATAAAGGGTTCGTTGTCGGAATAGAAAAAAACACGAAAACTCTTTCCGCTGAAATTAACAACATACTTTTCTCGTCTAATGAATTGAAGGAGTTCAAAATCGTTAAAAGTTGCAGAAAAAAAAGATTGAAGGCCAAACGATCATAGATTGACCAGGACGATTTAAACACCGTTGAATTTTTCAGGAGATTTGATCCCTGAGGCGAAAAGTAGAAAGTGCAGATCGTGTTGGCGCAGAAGGGGTGAACATATTTCATCGTAACACCACCCCAGCGTGCCATTTGTAGGTGCGCGAGAGGTCGTTGGAAATTCAATATCCGAACGAATCGGATATCGAAAAGAAACGAAAAGTCACGACGAGAAGATTGCAGTCGCTATTGTCCTTGACAGTGGAAATCAAATTAAGGAAGTGGCGGTACGAATGGAGGACGATTTAAGTATCGGGGATGAGGCGTGCTTCTGATTTAAGGGGAAATTGTACCAATCTCGGTTTCAATTTAAGCGAGAAAACAAAAATTGCATGCTCGTGATTGGACGATTCGAACTTGATTTAAGAAGATTGACATTAATTATTTTAATAACTGTATCAAATTCTTTTCTTTGAAAAAGAATTTTCACGATGCGAGTTTCATTCAGAAGTTAACAGCGTTTCCTTTAAAATGTTCTTCGTGTAGAAATGTAGAGAAATATTAATTTACAGAAACATGGAAACACTTCAACGGTCTCTTCGTTAAAAATCCTTAAATTTTCTTAATTATATCCTATTTACATATGCGGTATTCATAGTCAAAATATTCTATCGTAATCGTACAATTTTTCATTAAAATTTTTGTATTCAGACAAATACTCAGGTTTGGTAAAATTTTATTGAAATAACGAGTGTCCGAATGATCGAAAATTATAACACTGTTATCTATTATGAGCAACAAGCACTCGTTACGTGTTTGTACAAAACGAAAATGCATAATACTACGAAGAAGAAAAAGAAAAATTGATAGAAGTCTTCGCAACGACGACCTTTCGCAATTAGACTTTTTAATTTTTATTAGCAACACTCGCCGACCGCCTAAGCGTATGCATAATGCCATGAATATTTTCGTCGTAACTCTGCCAACTTGTCTCCTAAGGAATTAACCCTTAAATTAGCAGTTAGCTTCAGTCTCAGGCGCAAAGTCCCCGCGTCCTGGTAAATTAGAGCCTCTCTTAGGCTGCTTCTTCCTTTACCCATCTTTTTCCCTATTTCTCTTTCTCCCTTATCAAAGTCGAAACTTTGACCCGTCTTCGCCTCACAAAATCACTTCTCAACTATTCTACAGGTACGACAGTTTCCTAAAAACTAAAGGTTGATGAGAAAGAAGTTTCTTGATTATTGATCATTTCGAAATGACGAATTCCCTTAAATTACAAAGTTGCAACGAAATTATAACGTTCGGAGAAATAATGTTCTACATGCTGTACGTAACACACGAAGATTGTGAATATCCAAATTGCCAGAAAGATACGAGCCATTCAAAGGCCAAATTCTATCTCCTAGAAATTTCTCAACTGTTACAATCGGTGTGTACATCATGCGATTAATATTTAATTTTTTAGAAATCCAACAACTCACCACGTTATAGTTGGCCAATCTCGCTTCTGTATGCGAGTCGTGTATACATAAAATCGTACGATAGTCGTGAATACACGGAATCTAAATTGCTGATCGAATTCTTCGATAAAGAGTAGCAAATAACTGAGTCAGATAGGAGATTTCAATGCCGCTATGCTACGTATCGAAAGCCGATGCAAATGGTGGCCCGCGTTGCTTTGAGCTTTCGATATATTCCTCGTCTGGTAACAATTTTAATCATAGTGTAAGAGAGAATTACGTTTACATCAATTTATAAAAAAACATTCAGAAAACTACACGCAATGTGCGTACATTTCTTTAACTTATAACTTCCACTATTATTGACAATAAGTCGTTAAACGAAATTCGGAAATTAAAATGAGAAAATTATAATCAAAATGATATAACAAAAATAAATAGAGATATCTATATAATTATTTGTATTTATATCTCAATAAAAATTAACGTTAATTTTTCAAGAAACACCTACCTGTATACTTTGTGAATAATTCCAAAAACAAAATTTTGAAATTTGTCATTTTGATAGACTTTGCTAATTCTGCTGCTTAAGTTAACAAAATATATTGCTGCTTGCCTGAAAAGCTATAAAAATCGGCAAAGATCGTTTTTATATTTTCCCATAGCAGAAAAGAAATACTTCGGTATATTCCACGAAGTATGTAGCTTCCTCTCGATCTTTCGATTGGAACACTGCAAATATGGGAAGAAAGTAAGGCACGTTGAAGGAGCAGCCTAATACTCTGGCAGATATACGAGGCGCAGTCCGGCAGGCAGCTCGACCAGTGGAACTTATTAGACTTCGTGCTCTCAGCCGGAGCTTCCATACTCCAGAGGTTGCAGGGCTTATTTAAGCCGGCTTCCTAAGTGCGCATACTAAATATGATAATATTGCAACGGCAAAAAACGTCAGCGGTATTTAGCCCCCTAATTAGGAGATCGTGACTCGTTTGCGAACGTTTCATTTCGTTGGGTTTTCGCCTTTTTACGCGACGCATTTCTGACTTCCGGCCGCCCTCCTTGTAGACCGACTTGCTCGGTTCTTATTGCACGCTTTTGTTTCCGCTGCTTCTGACAATAAGTTGAGTAATAAATGGACGACGTGACACCAGCAACTTGCGAAATTACGGACAGTTTGCTTCGTTTCGCGGCATCGCCAACCCGCCCTCGTCTCTTACTAGGAAAGTAATTAAATGCCTGGCTAGTATTCCGAAAACGCGTCTGAAATTTCGGTGACAGTTGTGATCGTTACGCTTAAGTTAACTTACGATGCTTATATGAGCTTTCATCGAGCCAAAATCATCCATCTTTGCCTCTACCTAGCTATGTGATTGGGGTTGGGTTCCTAAAAACATTACATACTAACCGTCACAAATTTATTTATCGCAAGGTAACGAGATAAAAAGTTGGAAAGTTACAACGGTCAGTTATTTAAATGCCCAAACAGTTGGAAGGGATTTTTTTTTTTTTGTAGGAAGGGTTGTAAATTTCACATGCAATATGGTCAACAGAGGTAATTTAATTTAATTTAATAATTCATTTTATGTTTTTAGAATTATTGTAAGATAGATGTATGATCGAAAGTGTTAATTAGACTGTAGTCGAAGACGATGAAAATGAAAAGTGTACAAGTACTGTTGTTCCATTCCAAACCTCTGAACTGTAGATTTAGAGAATAATCTTTATGATACCATCATTTTCCTTTAATTTTCAATTTACAGAGTTAAGTATTTATTTAACTTAATATAGTTACCATCAACCATTGTATCTTTCATTTATTTTATCTACTCGTTCCATGTCTATCTAACATTGTCATATTCTTTCATCGTCTAACATTATTCTTAATCAGTGTACATATCGTCCGAAGTATGAACTTGTACCTAACATTTATTTCGCAATGCGATTGTTTCACGTAAGACAGCAATTATCCAAGCGATAACATACGTCAATGTGAGAACTGCATAAAATAAATCTCTTACGACCCCATCAAAAGCCAATTAGCCCGGCGAAAGCCGAAATTCCCCGCCGTTAACCGAGTTATCCGAGATCCGGTGGGCGCATCGTTTTGATAACGGTAAAACAGATCCAAGTCTCCACCTCCGGCTCCCATTCTAATCTCCTATGCAATGAATACCAAGAGCGCCGCATAACACCGATATATCGCGCCACGTCCAAATAGTAGAGAAAGAAAAGGCGACTATCCGCAATGCTGACCATCCCTGAGCCGGAGAGAGGCTCGGTTCCAAAGTTTGCTGCGCATGTATCCTTAATTCCTTAACGAATCCACGGCAGCCACTCGATGACTGGCCGATGCTGGCTGCGTAGGAGGATGACGTTGGTGGGTGGAGGGAGGATTTTGTCGGTTATAGCTGCTATGAGAAAATAGGAAAAGCTCCTCGCGGGGCGGCCGGACCGGCGCGATGGACTTTGTGGGTGGAACCAGTTCGAATCCAGGGATGCCTCGGTAGGTTCGCATGCCCAACCCCTCGTCCTTCCTCGTGGGGAGGTGTGCAGAACTAGCTTCCACCCTCCGCGGCGTAGTACGGGACCGAGAATGCCTCCACCACCAACGGTGTCCTCTCCGTTTCCCTTCGATCCTCGCCGCTACACTGAGCGGAGACGGAACTCGTTTCGAGCCGCTAGTCCACCGTTTTGTACAACTCGCTGAATCCACTTGCTCGACAACCAGACCACCGTGTACCTACCACACGTATTCCTTCCCTCTCTCTTTTCTTTCTTCTCTTCTCTCTGCTACACAGCTGCAGGGTATACATTCGTATGGCTCCCTTGCTGTTTGACCGATTTCTTCATACCTTTGTCCCTTGACTAAATGAGAGCTCGTGGTCCCCTTTTTCTGCTCCGAATTCGTTAGCGATTAGGATGCGTTGGAATGGTCTTAAATACGATGTTTTAGGAATAAAGTCGGATTAACCTAGTTACGATTATCGTCCCTTACAAAAGGATAATTGTCAAGCACATTATTTTGTTTAATTATTATTTTGCTTTTGGAAGAAACTATACAAATTTATTAATAATACTAATACTATTATCCAAATTTGTAAGCGTTAACAATTCTATTTAAACGATATCCGATCTTGCTAACGATAATTAACATATTTTCTTTATTACGAAGAATTTTATCAAAAGATTCAGGCATTCTGAATCAAACTAACGATTAACGAAAGAATATAGAAATGTAGGTTAAACTTGGAAAATCCAATCTGGAGAATAAAAATTCTTGGAGACTCTCGAAGAATTAAGACCTTAGAGCTGGATCAGAAATTCGACAATCCCAATATTATAATACAAGTACATTGCGACTAGCGTGAAAGAGCAGAGGGACGTTGTTTATTGGCTGCAAAGAAAATTCAAGCAAGCTCGTGACCCAAGTTGGACCAGTATGCAATCCAAAGGCGTGTACGACCCGCGCAAATATAACAACGGAACCTCCCTCGAATGCTTCAGAGATAACTGTTACAGGGATTATACAGGGGTTGGCGAGAGGACAGTGATACACGTTCGCATTGGTCGGTTTCCAAAACGACTCGCTGCGAAGTAAGCGAATAAATGCACGAGTCTGTAAGATCCTAGTCACGTGAATACGATCTTCGTTGTCATGCATGATCGTGTAAGTGCATTTTTGCGCGGGATGAAAGGCTGAAGAACGGCGGAGGACATCGACGAACGATCCCCTTACTTTCATCCCCTAGTTACGTCTCTTTCTTCTCGTGAGCCATTCTACTCGCTCACCTACAACGCAAAGAGCGTCAAGAGGGGTGTATAGACAGAGACAGCCGGACAAAGGGAAGAAAAGATAGAGATAGGCAATAAGGGGATGAGCGGGAAGGGGAGGGTAGGGTGGAAGCCGCCCCGAGTCGACACAGCCGTAATGATTTTGTTTTAAGGGCGTGTTTAATTATGAATCCGCATCCGGTTGAGGCTCCACCCCCCTTTGCACGGCACCACCGGCTCTGCAAGAGACTCGTAGAGGTGGGAGCGTGCAGAGAACCAGGGGGTGGAGGTAGAGCTGCTTTCGCGGCAGCTAGGTGGCCCTCTTTCGGCCTTAATTGCAGCGTATATTATCCATGCGGTATTTCTAATTACTTATTTTTGCTCGACCGGCCACTCGCTCGGATGACTCTAATATCTTTGGCAGCCAGGCTGCACACATTTAATTGGTGCGTAACGAGCCGGCAGCTCCGACCTCTCTCTCTCTCTCTCTCTCTCTCTCTCTCTCTCTCTCTCTTTCTTTCTCTCTCTTTATCTTTCTCTTTTCGCTCTCCACGTGGCGTATTCGACTACGCGAAACCACAATGCCGTATAGGATTCTATTTTGAGAATTTTGATGCGTAAGGAGCGGCAGTGATTTCGCGTCAAGGCGCGACATCGGTATTATCCGAGGAAAACGAAAGGCTGGGTTGAACGACGAGTCGAGGGTTTTTGAGAATTTTGGAATTTCCAGCGATCGTAATTTCATTATAATCATCGTTAAGTGTGTCATTTTAGTAATTTTTAACAGACCTGCGAATCGTACGAACTTCGTTCCTTATAAATTTGTGCAGTATAATTTTCGAAGATTGTATTAATGTTTTATCTCTATTTTTTCCGATATCTTTATTCAAATATCGATAGACAAGGTAATATAATAATTGCAATCGAAGAATTCGTGCCTCGTCCTAACAGCTTAAGTGGAAGTTACTTACGTCATTGAATTGTGGGATGATTATAGCATAACCATTACCACTGTTATTTTATTCTCACTGTGTACTTATGTACGTACATCACGCGACAACGTGAGCCACGACCAGACTGATACTCGCTTTCGTGGCTGGCTCCGCAGAAAGATTCTCTCGCGTCGAAAATCACGCTCTCTCTTCTTTCGAGCCGAAGAAGCCACTGAATGCGGCTGCTGCACACCGGCGTAATTCCGGTTGGCTTCACCCTCTCCTTCTCGACGCACGAGGCACACAAGGAAGAGGGTACCGGCTCGTTGATCTCACCGACGCCGCGGAAGACGAAGAAACGCGAGAAGCCGCGCGGATAGTATGCGACGCTACGTCGCGATGATCTCAACCCGCGGACGGTGAATGAAATGCCCCGTTGTGAAACACACGGAGGCCAACGTTTGCGGCTGCTTTTGACGAGGTTAACCGACACAGCCTCGCTCGGATTAATTTCAACCATGGCGAACGTTCGTAACAGCCGCCAGAGCAATAAACCTTTCGCGCATCGCTCAACCTCGTCTATAGCGTGCGGTAACCGAGACCAGCGTCTCGTGCTCGCGCTTCTTTTTCTCTCGTCCGGCCAGCTCTTTTCAGATGCCGTTGTCTCCTGTCACAGGGAACCATTCCTTGGAAACGACGCTCGTTTACACGGTGCCGCTTTCAGCATCTCGTCGACGTTTAGCTTGCGCTAATTTGCCTCACAGATTAAGCCCTTTCGCCCTGGTAAGGGTAACTACAATCACCCATCATTGAATGCTTGGTGGGAAGAAGAGAGAGGTGTTTATTGATATTTTTCGGTGAAGCTTTAGATCTTGGTTAACTATCGTTCATATGGATTAGGTTTGCTGTAATTAAGATAAACATAATAAGTACAAGACGTATAAATAAAATATAATAAGACATTAAATGACAATAGGCAATGTAGTTATCCTATACATCTTGTAGAAGTTCTCGTAAACTTTAGCGACTGATAAATTGTATGATTAACCTATATCATTTTCCTGATATAATGGAATGGCCATCAGGAGTTTTTCTTTCTCTTCATAATAAATAATACGTAGAAATGTGTATTGCCGACGTACTAGTTGAAGGTAGTCAGCATCTTCGGTTATCATGGATTCTTGTAGATTCTATGCCTCTTATCTTAACAGGCTTCTCTCAAACTTCCCTGGAATCTTTTTCCCCATTTAATGACGCATTTTCCTGTTTTACTTCATCTTGTATCCGAGTAATTCTTCAAGAAATCAAATTCGTACCTCTGCTGGATATTACGACATAATTGAAACGTAACGCAAAAAGAACCTAGCTGATACGATCAACAAATTTCAAACGTCTTGTTTAGGAAATTACGCGAGCATTTTCAATAAACAGCCCAATGGACCATCAGGATCTACAAAAATCAGAAAATCAGTATCGCGAAGTAACAGATAGCGGCGCTCCTTTTTCCCCGTGAGCCAGGAGCAGATTGTACCGGTCTTTCATTGTCCACTTCTCCCTCCGATGCAATCAGCTCCGCCGTTGCCAGTAATTCTCACAAGTAAAGCATAGTAACGTGGCCACATACTCGAGGCTTTCGAGCAGCACCCTCTCGCGGCTACGTTCATTCCGCACCGTCCCGTGCGGACTGGTCATCCTGGCGGAGGACGACACAATTAAAATAGCTATGCTTACCAGGGCCACGAGAAGAGAAGAGGAAGAGTGGAATCGTGGTATGGTTGGGGCCATAGAGGGAGATGGTGAGACGGAGGGAATAAGAGGAAGCGGATAGCAGCGCAGGAAGAAAGAGGAAGAGGGTAGCACCCCGGGGGTACCCGTGGTACCCGTGCACACCCGAGAGGGTGCTGGTAAGTTCTTTCCGCTCGGCTGCAAGCAGAAAGGGAATTATTTTAATTGCGGACAGCCTCGGTCGACCAACCCCCAACCCTCGTCTGGTCGCCGCTCTTTCTTCGGCCCATGTATGTGACTCTCCACGATCTCCCTCTGTTTCTCTCTCTCTCTCTCTCTCTCTCTCTCTTGTTCGTTCCACAGAGCAAATTCCACCCCCTGCTTCCTCGAAAGTTCTCCGACCACTCGCATTTACGTACGGGCTTAAGCTTACGCACGCTTGCCTAGGTGGCAGGATCTGCCTGCACGAGCGTGCCGCGTGAAAACACCGGATCCCTTCCTTTGTTCACGAATCAAACCTCTGCAAACGAATCGACGATCGTGTGCTGGCGACGATCATTTCCACTCCTCTTACCTCTGTTTGACGATTGGTTCAACTTTCCACCCGCAAGATTCACGCCTCCACGTGGAACACGATTTTTAGATAATCTAAATTTAAAAATCCGAAGCTACCTCGAATTTCATATACTTAGATTTCGTTAGGGAAATATTCCCATTGCAATTGTTAATACAGTCTTACTCGTTTGAAATCTAATTCAAAGGTAAAAAATTTGATTCGAGTCTCTTCTCTTTTTTTGAAAATACTAGACCTAATTCAAGCTTCCTATCTTATTTAAGATGTTGATTTAAATTTAAATTAAACCTAATTCAATTTTTGTTTGCTTTGATGGAACCTAACCAAACGCGGCTAAACTTAATACAAGTACGATAATTGAAATGATTTCAAAGCTTCCACAAAGCGAGCCGAAAATTCTCTAGTACGTTAGGGGTGGAAACCGGGTAATTTACACCGTACGATACCCCGAGTACTCTTAAATTCGTTCCACTTGTTCTCCCTTTACGGCGACATTGGACTAGGTCTTATAATTCACCGAAGGACACAGTCAGGATATGGTACCCGCTTCAATCGCAAATAACACAGCTTTCCTGTCCCTCTTGGCACCCTTCTTCTATACCACTTTCTCGCTCCCTTGAAAGCAATGTCCTTCAGAAACTAACGAAAGTACCACCGTGTTGACCCTACTAGTTGCACGATACCGCAGGCGATTAATGTCAGACAGGATAAGCGGCCTCCATGGTGTTTTAACTGTATAGCAACTGTTTGAGATCGATTCGGTAGTATCGTGTTCGTAAATTCCACTTGTTGAAACAATAGGAATCGTTACAGATAAAGGATTGAAAAGAAAGTGAGCAGATATTTCAAAATGAAATAGCTTCTATGCGGAGGCTATAGTAATTAATTTATTAACTGACAAGTTATAGTCTCCTTATTATATTATCGTCTCTTTTTATATTTAAATCCAAGATTCAGGAAGGAAAACTGCTATAGTTCTTCTTCTTACTCTAAACTACAAAAAAGTACATCCTTACAAAACACCTGATAGATGTTAGAACGTAACTTCCACGCTTCGAAGCGATGCATTGCAAATTGTAAGGAAGTGTCACGATACCCAGATGAGTCTCGCTACGTAGAAGTCATTTCTAAACTTAATTTAAGCTTAACTAGAATCTATCGTCAGTGAAAATTCGATCGGTTAGTATATTCTAAATATATCTCAATGTATCAGCAGCAAGCAGCTGTTCGAAAATTCCTGGCCCATCTAAAATCAGAATATCGTATCCAATCCTACCTTCACCTCGCACCACGTAACAACCGCTGGTGAAGAAGGTAAAACGACTGACATTACCGCGAAGATTCGATGTCCCCTGAGTCGAGCTGGACTAAAGGCAGTTGCAAGCATCGCTGAAGTCGAACAAGATTTCTAGGGTGCAGCGTGCGATTAACAGGAAAGAGAATAAGATGAAAAAGGAGAGTCGGTTGAACGAGGGTTGAACCGCGTCGGTGGCCGAGAGTGCAGCGGTGAAAGAATCTAACCGGAAGTACGTGGCGTAGGGAGCATGCAGGCTTGGGGTACGGGTTGCAGTTTTCAAGCGTCCGCTTCCGGCCAGGGTTGAAAAGGACGCGGTTGGCTTCATTGTTAAACGGCGAAGCCGACGTCGTTGCTAGTTACCGTCGGGTAGCACCGCTGCCGGCGATGACGCAATTACCCGCCGCGGGAAAATAATTAATAACAATTAATCTCTCGTGTATGGCAGCGGCTGCTGCCTCTGCTGATGGTAGTAGACGATGCCTGGGTGATGGTGGTTGGATGGTGGTGGTGGTAGGAACGCGGAGGAGGCGCTATACTGCCCGCCCAGTAATTATGCTCGGATTATAAAGGTCGAGAGCCACCGCGAGTACTGAAGGGCTGTTCACTCGAACTGTTCACTTGGCATTTACACTTGCGGAACACCCTGAATCGCTCGAGGCCCCTTCCGCATTTCTACCCTCCCCCTTTTTTCATCGGGACCGCCATCCCTCTGCTGCCCGCACTCCTACACTTGTTTCCTACCAGCACCCACGACTGTTAGCTGTTAGCCCACCTTTTACGCCACGGAAACAATGAGGCTGCCCCTTTTCTGTTCTCGGCCCTTTCCCATCGAGGGCCTTCCGGTCTTCGGCAGCCAACTTTTTGAGGATCGACCCACGGGCTTCGTGCACCTCACTCGCTCCCTTCATTGTGCATGGAACCTACGGTGTATCGCTGCTGTCAAGACGTAGCTAGCTTCGGTGTTTCGTTAAGGTCAGGAGCTAAGGTACAAGAAGGAAGAGGACGTGGCAAATTTCTGGTTAAACAGTTAGAGGGGATGAGGATGTTGTGAGCGTTTGTTAGATTGCATTCCAGTGGAAATTTAGAATACTTTCCAAAGTTTTGAGATTCATCGTCTCTTACGAAACGACATTTATCAAACTTAGCCATTGGCTAGATGAAGCTTCGTATTCGTATAAAAATTAAATCGATAATTACAATATTTTTCATGTGATTACACTTACCTTCTTCATATACCTGCCACAAAATTGAAATAACTATCGTAATAAAAAGAAAAATGGGAAAAAATTAAAAAGTCATTAAGAGAAATATAATCAGTTTCAACTTTACTGTTTACGATAAAGAAAAATTTCAATTACACATTGACAAAAGTATAATTACCTTGGCATTTATGTTGGCGATATATAGTTATAACCGGATTGCGTTACAAGAGACAAGCAAAGAGTGTCGTCACCCAAAATTCTGTCTCACGATGTTCCTACACAGCTCGTGAATTTAAAAATCAGCGTAACAGGCTACAACATTACGTATGCTAAAAACAACACACGTACACACGCGTAACATTATACATGCATTATAACGTTAACGCGGCAAGTCACGAGTGGCTAACGTATCGAGTTGATCGTAAACAACATCAACATTCGTGGTTGCATTAATTCTTGGCAAATATGCAGCCTTCGTGTCTCACCCTATCTCACCCTCCTTCGCTTTCTGTCTCTCCCTCTCTCTTTCTCTTTCTCTCTCGTTCGCTCTAGATATTGTCGTAACCTCTGTATAGCCAGAACATACGCTGGATCCGGTGCTCCGGACATTTGCGGCTCGTAATGATTATTATACCCGTGTAACTCATGTCCGACGCCTTCATCCTCATTCGCATTCTCGGATATTGCCTGGGAGTGCGCCCTATATAAACGTTAGTTCCAAGCGAGAACAAAATTTCTCTGACCAAACGTGCTTTCATAATCGAACTGACGCAAAGTTACGAGTTTTAGAAATGAAAACTTATTCGGTATATCATGCTTTCTTAAAGAAACTACGTGACCGTTTTACCATTTTTATGTAAAAGCAGCCTAATTAAGGAGTAATTTATTTATCCCATTTTTCTATAGAAAAATTACGTTCTTCGAATATTTTGATAACATCCTTCGAAATGATACATTATTAAAAGACGAGCAGACTTGTTACTCGACTTAGTATTTTGTTATTCCTTGGATGCATGGTAAAGCTTTTAGCAAACAGGATAAGCGAAGTGAAAGTTCTTGGTAGAAGTGAAAATTAGAAGCGGAGCTTCACAATGGAAGTAAAAAGCAAAAGTGGAGATGTAAGATGGACAAATCTGAGATTAAAATCGTTCGATAGTCCCAAAAACAAAAAAATTACTGTATCACTCGTCGTTATTTTCCATTATATTTTCGATAGCAATTACGTTGTATTCTACTAAAGAAAAAAAAATCGTATTTTATTTTTTCGGAATTCGCATCGCCTACAATTTCAACTCCTCAATTTTCCAACATATTTCTGAGATTTGTAACATAAATGTTCGAATTCTCACGCGCTAGGTAATCAACCCCGATAATTCATCGATAAGTCAGCATTAGAATTGGGCGTCGATAATGGAGCATCTTTTGGAAGCCGGTTTGGGAGCCAAATGGCTGACTTATTTATCCAGATAAATAATAGGAAATAAAAACGACCGGTGCCTCGGGCAAGATGAACCGTAGAGTCGGAGCCTCGGTAACAAATGTTTGGCACTCGATCTAAATTGAGTTAGCTACGTATGGAAGAGCATCCCCCTCGTCGCGCTACCAACCCCTCGCTTCCTTCCTAGACCCTTGGCCGGCTATTCCTCTCGAAAAAGCAGGATATCGCTTGCGAGAGATTCGAGCCAGGACAACGGCCATATTGCTGGCTTTCTTTTTTCCACTTCCACAGGACAGGGGGTCGGATAGATTTTTCTTAGCGGACTTAATCTAAGCCTGGAGTATAAAGCGACGATTGGGGAGGCTCGCTTGCTCGAATTTTTTATTTAGGATACCTACGTTGACGTGTTTCGTGAGATTGCCTGGCACCACTCTCCTAACGATCTTTGCAGAGTCTTATTTTAATTCCACGCCGAATCCTAAAGGATCGTATGATAGACAGATAGAATATAATAATTTCATTGTTATTGATTTATATTAATCGAATATTCTGTGATAGTGATAAAATGTTGAACTTAAATTGCTTTCTTTGGACCAGATTTTATCAAATTTTTTTTTTTATCAAAGGAGATGATAATCGAATGTTTGTTGTTTCATGTTTTTATAGTAACTTTGAAGTTTCTATGCCTAATCGATGGATTATTGGACTTGATTGCCTAGCACGTGGAAGTTCGCATGGTTTTGCGGGAAATTCGAGAAATGTACAAGGTGAACCACTAAGAGCAGAAGCAGTCCAAGAGAAGGAGCAGTTTCCTTAGAGGATCGAAGCTTGCAGAAAACAGAATACACACGTCTACACAGAGGCTCGGGGTCTTTGATAAGAAACTGCATTGTGATTCCAGTCGCTTGCCGGCTGCTAACGATCCTCGACTAGCACCGAGTGAAGAGACCCTTTACTCTCTCTCTTTCCCCCGTGCTGTGCCATTGGCGGTCTCTTTCTGCGGAACCCTCGTTCTCATTTCTCTCGACTTCTTAGCCAATACCCCACAATTAGCTTATCCTGTTAAACTCCGACCTCTCTTGCCTCGTTGAATTCGTTAAAATTAACCTTTCTGGCAGACACCAGGTTCGACGTAAACCGCAACGACGTTCCAGCCTGGCTCTTATTTCGTCTCTCGTCGCCGGGAAAGAGTGCTAACGACGAGACCCGCTAAGTGAAAAGGGTTATCCTCCGAAAGTTCCGTCAGTTGACATCGTTTTTCTTTTTTCTTTCTTTCTTCTCGTCGCCTTAAATTGCTACCGAGATGGACAACTACATCTTTGATCAAAGAACTTATCATCAGTTTGCTACGATCGTTCTAATTCTGCACTGGTTGGTGGGCTCACATTATAACAGGGTCACGTTTACAGGGTAGAATAAGATTCTTCGTTCAATTTTAAGATGATTTTGAGGTGTTCTCTTCTTCTACCGCGGGACAAAATATATAAATATAATTTATATGTCGGAGATGAAAGGAAAGCCGAAGCCTTTCCTTGGAAATTTTGGGAACATCCTCTAGTACCTTAGCCTAGATTTTATTATAGTTGTAATTGCTTAAGATTTGTAATAAGCGAGATTGGGTTCGAGGTGACAATCGGTCGCTGAACGTAGCCACGGTCACAGGATGGATGTTTTATCTAACGGAGGTCTGGAGTGATTGTATGTGTTTTCCGAGAAATGTGGTTGTGGCGGCATGCGGCCTCGAGAGCGGGCCTAGCCACGTGTGATGTTGCCTCGGAGGTGCCGATGCAATGGGACATACATTGTATTAGTAATCAAAACTCCAGGCAGAAACTGCCTAGCAACGGCGTTTGGAACTTTCTCGATGCTTCCAACGAGTGTGTCTAGCAACGGCGTTTGGAACCTTCTCGATGCTTCCAAACGGGTATAGAAAACAAAATGCAATCGTACAGGGAGAAAAATCTCCACGAGGCTGGCATTCTTGCGATTGCCTTGGAGAGTGATACATCGAGCATTTTCGACGATCGCATTTGCGTCTAAGTTAGTTTCGCTTAGTAAGGAGTTATCCCGGTGACCGTGGATTCGTTTGAACTTAAACATTGCTAATAGTATTATTTAATTTAATTATTCGTAGATCGTATTATTCATTAGGCTTAGTGTTTGTTAGACTTATTATTAGTTGTACTTATTATTTGTTAAGCTTAGTGATAGACCTGTATATACGTGTAAATAAAATCTCGGCTTTGTGAAACGATGGCTAGTCCACATGAAGAGTCGTCGCGCGCCCAAAATTCGAATCGTGATCCGACATATATATCATTTATTTATTTATTAAATTCATATATTGTATATTAAATGTAGCATATCATAATAAATAACGTTCGCGTGAAATCTACGTAATTCTGCGTCGTTAAATTTAACATATATTTGACTCGAATTAAATGCTAAGATATTCCGAAAATTCTCAAAGAACTACTCGATATTAGAGAGACAAAAACTAAATCCCTTAAGAAGAAGAGTTCTACGAAGAAAGTTCAATGAGATATAGAAACGGCGAAGAAAGAATGTCGGGCTGGCGAGTCATTTTTCTTAGGCGAATCCGGCAGTCGATAATTCAAAGCAAGAAGCCCGAGAGACGTATCAATTCGTGTATACACGTACACACACATGGATATCCACACTTTGCACGGTGATCCAGCGGCGATGGCTCGTCCAAATCCCTATAGACTTTCGCAGCGAACGCTTGCCTTCTCCATGTAGGAACCCATTATCAAAATGGGCTCATTTCTTTCTCGGCCCTGTCTCCACCCTCTTATTGGAATTTCTTTCCTGTCTTCAGTTATTCCCGTTCGCTCCTCCGTCCTTGTTCTTGCGAATCTCTGAAGAATTAGGTTGATCAATCGTCCTATTAATAATGGAGAGAAAGGAGAAACCTTCTCGGCGATTGCGGCCAATAATAGATGCAATGAATTCAGGTTTTTTCGCCGAGGTAGACTGTATGAATGAACATGACTCTTTGATGGAACGATTAACTTTGGCAATATAAGAAACGTTTTGATACGGAGATCTCGGGAAATGAAATGAGAAAAATGTATCGCGTTAGTAGATATTAATGTGATATTTAACGATTGATTCTGCAAGGAATTTCAAAGTATCGATAACTGAATTTTGACAGAAGTTTGATAGAATGTGTCTTAATGGAGAGATCATAGAAAATGGAACATGAAGATTGTATCACAGATATTGATAAGCTTCATTTATTAAATAGCAAGCTTGTTAAATTTTATAAATTTGGTGTACCGACTAAAGCGAAAGATATTTTTCATCCTTTATCCTTTTTATAAAAATATATTTGCTCTACACAATAATGAAACGATCGAACACGAAATAACCATTTATTAAAGTAAAAATCTCTCTTTTTATTCATATCACGTTAAAACGTGAGTAAATCATTTTAGATCTTCTCCTTGATCAGTACGTCGTACATATACACCTACTGGATTTTCCGTGTTTCTCGAATCCGGTGATGTCTGCAAGCATCCTCCCTGTCCAGTTAACTTCTTCTTTGTAACGTACCAAAAAATCGACTACAGTTTACACCTTCTATCTCTTATATCTTTTCATGTTGAAACAGGCACAACAAAATGATAAGGCCTCGCATTTAAGTCAGTATCATTGGAATACGATGTCCGAAAGATTCGAATTGTATTGAAAAATGATCTGATGCATAATGGGAATCGAAAGATCGCGATAAAAAGGAAACCGCCGACTACGGGGGAAGAAAATTGTTTGACGCAGCGTGGTAATTCAGTTTGTGGAATAATGGATCATTGCCCCAGCCGTAAGGCGCTGGTCAGTCCCTCATAAAGCATTCCAGCATCGTTCCGACAATCCCACAGGAATCCACCCCCGTTGCCTTCCGTCCTGCTTGGCCCCTCTGTCGACAAAAGACCCGGCTCGGGATCGACGGACTCGAATGCTCCATTTCACCAGTATCCTTTTTCTCCGTAGCAATTTCCTCTATCTTGACCACTCGAAAATAATACGATTAAACCGCTCGCGCATAAAATTGCATTTCGCGTAGATAGCCGAGCACACGAGGTTAAAAGTGCGTACACCATGTGGAATTTTGTGGTAGGTTTGCCCCGAAAGCTAGAGCGAGAAACGTAGCATCAGTGATTAAACCGGCTGAAACTGTAGAAGAAACGAAGATGACGAGAACGAAATTGCTCGGAAACGAATTTAATATGTTAGGTTGTTTGGAACGTTTGTGCTGTTATTGTATGTCGTTATGCAAATCACTATTGTATTAGATTCTGTATGTTTCCTATTATTTGTTGTGCATTTTTGCAAAGTATTGTTTCTAAATAGAAAGACGAAAATTTAGGAATAGAAACAGCGTCGTTTCTTCATAAATAAGGATCTTTATATTCGAATAACACAATAGCCGAGCAATATTGCATCTCGGCTAAAAATATCGACATTCAGCAAGAATTTATCTTATCGCCTGTTTATCATTTATTCACAATGATAAGCAATCTTCGCAAGAGCTGAGCTGAATATTCTAAAAGTGCATAGAAACTTGATTTATTAACGAGAATTTAAAAAAGTAATTCCTAAAAAAATACGAATTTGTCGAGAAATAAACCGATGAATTGAGAAATTAAATCGTCCGATAAATGGCAAAAAAAAAAAACAAGTATATAAGATGCATCTAAGAAATTAATAGTAAGATACAAGTCATACATATATTATTTAATAAAATATTAATTTCATGTATTCAATAGTTAACATAGCTAACCTTACAAAATTTTAAAACTTACTTCGAATCAACCTAATACGTCTCCTACATTGAATAGAAGATAAAAATATAATTAGACCAAAAAAGTTAATCTTCCATTTAACGTAAACTCAAACGTAAGACAGAATGGGGGAAGCAAGGTTCTGCTTTCAAAAAGGAGCTCCCCTTTAAAGCAATTGGCGGTGTCTTAACAGAAGATGAAGCAAAGGTAGCCCGATTACGGGACATTCGAAGAGATATAGCCACTCGCTGGCCACTACACGACCGATCGAGGGTCGTTTCTACCCCCCGAACTCCTGAATAGCCTTCGAACCGTAACCCTCGTGGCCCCAACCCCATCATTCCGGATGCAACAGGTGATCCTTTCTCGATATCGGCCCCATATGCCGTGTTGCATCGCCTCCTCGATAGCTCTCACCAACGACCAATTCGCACTCCCTGTATTCCCGTTGATTCTCGTTTTCTTCTTTTTTTTCCCCTCCTTTTCTCCCCGTTCACAGAGAAAGGGTCGGTTTGTGCTTTCAATTTAGTTTCTCGTCGGTGCGTTAAAAAAGAATACACCATGTTCAAATCCTCGGTAACTGTATTAATTGAACCGCTGTCGCAATTTATCAGTCTACAAGTAGGGTTAGATTAATTTTACAAGCTTTTTTTTATCTTCTCGATATTTGACGTCGCGATTAATTTTATCAGGAGTTCAATGGCAGGTATTAGTCCTATTATTGGGATAGGCAACGTATCATCTCTATTTATGTTCTTTTCAATCTTTTACCAGTTTTACGTCCACGAATGTCGTGTATTTATATGTAGTATTTTGATAAAAATTTGTTGTGATTCTCAAGTTCCAATGTTTCCTTCGTCCCTTTTTTCTTTTTCCTTTTTTTGTTTTGTAATGTTTTAATTACGCGATAGGCTAAGAATAACGCCAGAAAATGACGATCTTCGTACCGTTGCTTCAGTCCTTTCTCGATCTTGGCGATAAAACCAGACCGGTTTCGATCGCCACAGCCATCGGTCTACGTCAAAAGCACCAACCCTTTGTAGACACCCCTAAGCTCAAGAGACAAGATCGAGGAGGCGTTTGAATTAAAGATGGAAACGATAAAGCAACGAGAGGAAGAAGAACAATTCGAAACAGACTTAAATTTTTTGAATTCTTTGAATTCTAGAATCGATAATTCTCGAATAAACCTGGAATTATAAGGACGGAAATTGTATTAAAATTTAATTTTTCAATTGATCAGATACCACGGTTAATTTCGCTCGAATTTTCCTTTATACGGGAATTCACTGTGATTTAAGATAAAGTATCGAAAGTTTCGTTCCGATCGATAAATTATAAATCTTCGACAGAAGCGATTAGAAGACGAAAGAAGAAAGGAAAACCGCGTTGGGAGTGATTTATGCTCGGCAAGTCGAGGGTCGTTTTCCGAAGTCTGTTTCCGATACGAAGAGTCATTAATATTTTAATACGGCTGCCATTCGGCCACGGAGCAGGAAAAGAGGACCGAGATATCCTTGCAAAATCGAGATCTCAATAATTACGTCAGTCGCAGACGCGCCCTGCTTTTGATTCATAGCACAACAGGATCCTGGAACCGGCATAGGGGGGCCAAGAAACCGTCTTTGGATAATCGGAATTCAATTAAACCATTAGCATCCGCGTTTCTCCGACAAGAAGAGAGCAAAGTGGATAAGGGCAGAGGAATTTAATGCGATGGAAGATCGAGCTGCTAAAGAAACCAGTTAAATGGTAGCATCAAAATTCCTTTTCTTTTCATCAAACAACGTCTTTGATCTTCCGCGTAATTCACAAGCATATTTTTCATTACTGGGATAATACAATACGATTTAACGGTGGACATTTTTTCATAGCTCGTTATAAGTACACTGCGTGGCATAATCAACAGATCGCTCATCTGGACAATTTTATTCGCATAAACCAAGCAAATAGAAGCAAATAGATTTCACATGAATCATAAAAGAAGTGCATAGATTAAGCAATGGATATAAAAATCTCAGTGACATAGAACGCGATCTTCTAATTCTTTTAAACAGTATCATTCGCTCATTTAAAAGTAAAATTGCCTGTACGCATCAGACCTATGAAAGTTGTAATATGAAGACGTATGAAACGTTCAAACAGAGGTTCCTATCGACAAAAGACACGCATTACAATACATTGTAGAATCATGTTTCTAAACGATATATCTTTGTACCTTAATCTAATGATCCTGCAGATCATCCTACATCATCGTTAAGGTGCGTAATTCTCTCGGAAAGCGAAAAACCGAAAATTCAATCCAATGCATGGATCAATCTCTTCTCGTTATTACGCATCATTGATCGTCATTTCCGTCCAGGATCAACCCATAACAGCTCTATTCCTTCGATTCATCAAAGGACACCCGTGATATCGTGGAATGCCGCAAAATGGAGGAACGTAAAGGTCTAAGCTGGCTGACACACCGGCTGGGAAACATTTTTCCGCAGCCCCACGTGTTTATACGTTTTCGTACGGTTAGGGGAGAAAGGTTTCGGCAAGCATCGATATACGTGGCACGAAATTGCAGGGAGAAAGCGAGAGCAGCCAAAGCGGCACGGACGATCGAAAGTGATACACAGAAAGACAAAGAATGTCGAAGAGGGAAGAAAGAGAAAGACATCGTACAGGGGTGTATCCTTTTGCCAGCCACCATTCATCATTCTTGATGTCGGATCCGATTCTCATATTGTTCCTCCATACGTGGATAGATAGATTTCTGTCGTCTTTGACGAACATGAAACGCATTCATGCATTCAATACACGTTCTTTCGGCTGATGTAATAAATTGGCAGGACGCAAATCGAAGATGCTTTTTTGCTGTCACTCGAGCGGGTGATGTGAAAGTAGCTTACCGATTTCCTGCGGATCTTCTTATCTTTTTTACTTGGGATTATAGCGTTCGATGAAAGGAAATTCTTCTTGTCGTTAAAACTTACAGAAGAAGGAGGTACATTTTATGAATGAAATCAGATTTGCCACGTGAGAATTAATAAATATTAGGATAAATTACAAGTGTTTGGTTAATTCGTGATATATAGGTGGTATTAATTTTCGTCAGTTAGATGAATCTTGTCCTTATTCCATCATTATTATTATTTTTTTTTTTTGTTTTTTAATAAATCGACAAAATAAGATACTGCTCAGTTTCTTCTTATATAGAAACACGAAATTGAAAAATTTTAATAATCGAATAATTTTTAGTTGTAGTTCTAATAATATTTCAATGATTTATATTTGATATATGACATTTAACATCAAGATACACGCGATTAAAAATTAGAGTTCATTTATCCGAAACGATCTGACCATAACTATTTTACTGTAACGAAAAGACGACGTTCGAATCTTCCAATTTTATATTTCCAATACTTCAGCCGGTTACGATTAATTTTAGAAGGAAGGGAAAATCGTTTTTATGCATTATACCGCGACGCTTATTCCGGTGAAAATAGTGAGGCAGACCGATTTGAATTTCACGAGGCTACGAACGGCTTCGAAATTGAGATATTGAAGGGAGGGTCTACGATTTAAATTACACAGCCTATCTGTACATAATTTATATCCTTGTTTTCTTGGCGCGTCCCGCGGAAAATCCGCGCCTCGCTGGCTACAGCGTCCCAATTTAAATTATCCTGAATAATTCTCGCAATATCCGATCTTTATGGCTCGGAAAATGCGGCCGTCTTTCCGTAGCCTATAACGACATGATTTCCGCCACGACATAATGGTTTTCTTGGTTTAGCGCCCCGGTCTTCTCCGAATCGCAGATCGCCATCGAAATTGAGCTTCTCGGAGCTCGAGTATTTATGTACAGAATTTAAATTAAAAGAAAAAAAAATAAAGATTATTCTATTGCGCGTAGCTGTAACAATTGTAAAGAATAAAATCGTTTTTCACCATTTCATTCGTAATTTTAGAATGAAATTACATCTTATCGATAATGAACAAACGTCGTTCACGAACTTACCAAACAATCGTGTAATTCCAAAATTGATAAAATCGTCAAATCGAGAGCATCGATAGTCCCGTAAACGAAAACGATCTGGATGATCGTAAATCGATGCACGTTTAGACGTCGTCGAAGAAGAAGCCAGGAATATCGACAAGAAAGGAATGGTGGGATAAACCACAGGGGAATAGTTTGCACAGTCCCGATGGTGCAACCGAACCAGAGATTCGAGTCTGAAGTTGGGATGTGTCTTTGATTAACGACCGCGACACTAGATATATATATAGAGAGAAAGTACGTACCGATCAAAGCCCTCAGACGCACTCGCTAGCACCCCGCTAACAATAAGAAATATCACGTTGGGTAATTTATTATCAATAGCAAAAAACGTGAGCGGCGCATCCGCCGGGACGAAGGGCGCCACTGTCTTCAACCAAACGGTTTCACCGGCCACAGTATTACGAATGGCTCCTATTTATTAAGTATATGACGATCGTCTGCTCCTCATCCAGCTCTATCCGCGACTGATTCCCTCCACGAGTCGATAAACTGATCATACTTTGAAAATTAGCTGGATCTGAACAGAATTCTTCTTTTCGTAGCAATAACATCCCCTTCAAATTGTATCAAACCTCTACTACACACTATTAACGATATAACTTGTTTTTCGATCTGGGATATAGAAACCGAATAAATGGAATCGAAAACCAGATGTCTTCGTCTGCTCACAGAATCTATATTTTAATAAATAATAGATCTTAAAGAAAGAATACTTTCTTCCAATGTGATAATTCTCTCTTCAAACGATGTCAAACTATTACCGAATTCAATAATTTCTTATTTCTTCACGATTTACGTCTCGTAAGAAAAGAAACTGTTCGTAAGAATAGAAAAAGTAGTAGTCTCTCTCTCTCTCTCTTTCTTTAGACATTATCGATCAAAACAATATTTATGTACAGTATCCAAATCCAGTAGCATATATGTATACCTGCCATTTAAATACATACACATTGGCTGACGCTATTTTGCCATCCGATAAGGTTCCATCCGTCAACGGAATATTACATTTCCCGGTAAACCAATGATATATCAGCATTCCGCCGGCACAACGAGCCTCGGGGAAAGACATCCTCTCTCCGGTCCAACGGGTGACGTGCCTTCAACCTTGTTCTGGAATCCCAAAGAAAACGAGCCGGGCACGAGATTACATATCGCGGAGAATTTATATTTTAAATCGAGTCACATTAGGAGGCAACGTTCAGACGTTCTCTCTGCCAGCCGGAAGAGAATGCGCGCGAGCTTGCTTTCCTCGCGTCCCATCAAATGTATGTAATAACGTAATAAATAGCCACTTTACGCGGTAGCCACCGTTGGGACATTCTTGTCGAGGGCGCATTATGCTTAATGTTTGACGTCGCCTCCCTTTAACGCCCGTGTCACACATCTCCGTAACACACGCGCGCCTTCTCTCCAACCATTTCCTCCTCCTTCTCTTCTCTTTTCCGCGTAATCCTTTTGTATTTGGATTTCGGATTCCAAGGACGCGGAGGATGGATACGTTGGACGATTCGTTTAATCGCCTTCCTCTGAATGGAACCGTGATTTTCATGCGAGTTTCGCCTTGTTTCAAGAATAAAGGCCACTGTGATTGATGGTACCTTGTTCTGGCAGGAAGATTCTGCTAGTTTTCAATGTCAACGCTGTAGCGTTTGGAAATTCCTCCTTTCTTCTAGCCGTAAGTGAGACTATCTTTTCACTGACGTAGACTCGATCGAGGAACGATTATTTTTACTATTAAGGGCTTTGTCTGCCTTCGATGGTGCCAAACACGATGTTCTAAAAATGATCGAAGTCGCTTTAGAAGTTTTAGAATCACTCAACTCCGTGCGATCTTGGATTCTTCAATAGGAAAAGTAAGATGCTTGAACTTCCTCCATATATCTTCAGTTACGATACGACTAGATCCAAATCGAAGACTATAGAAAAAAATGATAATTATGTAAACCATCGAGAAGCTACATTAATCAGCTTCGTAAATTAAAAAGTATAGAAAAGCGACGATATTCCGAACACTGCTTTCTGTATTTACCTCAGAATTTACTCAGAAGTTGATTTGATCAGTTTACCCTGTAAGAGGATTATATTACTTTAGAAATTAGATGCATGGTGTTACCAGCATCTTCAATACTGCGAATATTATTACCAAGTTCTAATACTCAAGCAAAAGCGAATAGCACCTCCGATCAGTTAATTTAGTGATTCATCCGAACTACAGTTACAGTTTAAGCACCGCGTTGAACAGAGGCAGACAACGCGGGATAACTGCGTTAACTTGGCCCAACTAATTGACTAGCCCGGAGTTTTCCTATGTAAATGTTTGCAAAACTTGTTCTCAAGCAGCTTATACCGGTGACAACTTTTAATCAGTTCCGGTAACGAATTCCACTGTGCTGGCAGCCGCGGTAAAACTCTTATAACCGAGGCAAAAGGGAAAAACGAAAGAGAAGAATAGGAAAATAAAAAGTGGAAGAGAGAGCGAAAGCAAAGTTGCGGAACGTGGAATATATCGAGGCAAAGAGAGATATACGAAGCACGTTTAAGGATGAAAGTTTAGCCAGTTTGGAGAAAGCTGTCGTAAATGTTTCATAAGAAGGACAAAGAAATGGACAAAAGCACAGTTATCTCGCATTATAGCGAGAAAAACTTGAGGAATTAAAGGTTATATATCGATAAATCGGCTGCGAAACAAGCTGGATAAACGCTCGTGAAACATTCATTGAGAAGTATTCTTCGTTCATCAAACTTGCGGTCTTCGTCCAACCTTTGAAACCTTTAAAAATACAACAATGTTACGTACAATTTTCTCGATTATAGTAATATTGGCAATTTATCGAAGCATATCGATTACCTCGAAATAATTTATATTTAAGAATTATATTTAAGTAAGAATTGTTTCACGGATCTTGAAATGTAATTTCCACGATAGCGATTTATACGCTTCTAATGTTGAGAATTAAAAAGAAAGGACGTCAAGCATTTTTAAAAATTGGCGATAAAAGGAGAAACTGACGTCCTTCGTCGATTGCGGGTTCTTTTAAGTGGTCGATCATTTTCGAGGAACGAGCTCGTCTGGACAAACGAAAATCGTCGAAGGACAAAAGGGGAGAGGCAATTTGAAGGAGCGCCGCAGACGCAAATGCGTGGAAAGCTCTCCGATCGGCAAGCAACAACGAGCACGAGTATTTTTCGGTCACAAAAGCTTGCACGGTCCGCTTATAAAAGCTCGAACTGTAGTGGGGTGACAAGTACAATGTCTCGTCGTCGGGCAACCTCGCCGAATTTTTACTCCGACCATCAGAACTCACCCTTTTTTTTTTCTTTTTTTTGCATCGTCTGCCTGAGCCACCCCCTTCACCCCTTTCGGCTACAGACTGCGTCGCCTCCATTCAATTTGCCAGGTTATTTTTCACCGTAGGCTGTACTTAACGGGCCGTGCGTTTACGTGGACCACGATTTTTCAGCGGTGCAACACGCATCACATGCATTCAGTCTGGACACTCGTCCGACGAGAAGGATATCATCAGTTGGAACGATCCTCTGACGTAAAATGGAAGAATCACCGAGCGATACTTACCGCTAAAACTCGAGCTCCGTGTATCGAATAGAGCTCGATGCTACTACAGTTCGTTTATTCTAATATGACTTTAGGAGATAGTTGTTAACAATGTAACAGCAACAATTGATTATCAAGTAGTTGATGTAGGTTCGTCAGAGTCGAATTATCCTTTATCTTATCTATTTATGCAATGTATTAATTATTATATATATGTGTAATATTTTCCTTTACACTATTTATTATTATTGATCATTATCCTTTTTAGGGGTCATAGTATTATTTGTTATTTCACTCTACTCGCTCTTATGATTTTTCATTATCAAAACACAAATCACTTCGACCTATCGTACTGACCTAATTTCTCTTCCTACGACTTCGATTTGTTTCTTGAGACGAAAACTTGGTCCACGCGAAAGACTTTTATAACTATTCAATGAGACTACAATGGAACTTGGTCTGTTTGAAGGGAGTTTCAATTAATTCCTGATTAAACGAGCTGCCAATCGAATCCATTTATTTTAATATGAATTTCTATCATATATTTGAACGAAAGTCACAGGTAACGATGAGAATCAGCGTACATCTACCATATGAACTCCAATTACATTAATTATTCGTTATAATAGACGCGTATAGGATAATTAGTTGCACAAACTATAAACTCTACCATAGTAGTTTCTATAAGTAGTCTATTTCCTTCTCGTCATGCTTCTTACAGCCAGAAAATTTGACCCTGTCACAAGGAGTAGCGAAATGAAGGCGCGACGGTGCGCTAAGAAAACGCGTGCGCGTGTGCGCTGGTAAATGCACGTGCGCGCGGAACTCGCGAAATATTTTACAATTACTGCGAAATCCATTAAGGTAAACCGAAACAACGTCGCGTACGAAAGGCTCTCCAAGGCTACACGGTCTACGTGTGAACGCACAGTACCAGAAATTCAGGATGCACCGGGAACTTCTTGCCAAGTTATACGGTCTCCTCTTCGTCCTTGTAGTAAAGCAAATCCCGCCTCGGAGGTGGTCGCCGAAACACGCCCCGGGTAACCTCTCTTATTTATTTATTTATTTCGAGACACCATGGATGCACCTATAAACCTCATTTTGCGATTCATTGCTGCGTTTCTGCAAACGAAACTGCAACCACCTTATATCTTTCTTCATTATTATTATTATTTCATTCGCATTATTTTATCTGTATTATTATTATTATTATTATTATTACTACTACTATATCATTCTGCCGTCATTGAGCTACCTTTTTGATTATCGAGAACAATCAATGTTTGCTAATATCGACGCGATGATTTAATTACTCTGGATTTCATATAAGTTATGCAATTATACAGACTCGCTCACTTCTTCATCGTCAAGACTGGTATTGCCAAGAGAAAATTCAGGGAAGCAATGATAATACATCGGTCAGTAACACTCTCTTCAAAACTGATATTAATATTATAACGCGACTATTGTGTTGGCTATCGAAGAAAGATAAGCGTTCTTCTCTGTTCTGTTTTAAAGTAATCGCAGACTACTTGCTTGTTGACGATTGTTCTGAACGTGCAACAAGGTATACCAAAGAGTAAAATCAGGAAAAAGAAACTCTAATGTTCCCAGTTATTCGTATCTGCTTCTTTATTTTAACTATTTCGGTGGAGCGAAGAATCAAGCTGCATGTGCGGTATTATTAGCACATCCAATTACGAACATGACGTAGCAATAAAAATCCATTTCACTCGGCAAAAGCACATAGTTCGTACAGCTTTCAGCCAAAATCGTAATCATGATCTTCCCGAGGCCATCGGTAACACGCTCCGCGTAAAATCAGCGTGTTAACGATCGCGATTCAAGAGATTTTCCTACGATAGTATCCAAAATGAAACTTAGCCTGATAATAATATCTAGCACTGGCGCAACGCCGGGAGAAAGTCTCGAAAGGAGGGTTGGGGACAGGCTAAGATACGACATTCGTGCTGTGGTTTTAACTCCCTGTTATGAGATTGCCAGATTCAAGGGAACTCTATCTGTTCGTACGTGTGCTCGTTGGATGGTCGTGAGAATGCACGCGTACTTGTGCCTACCTGAGCATGTATTACAAGGAAACATGGGCCTGAAACACGCACCCTTCGAAATCACACGGAGTCGCGCCCTGGAAACTAACTGCAGGAAATACCAAGGGTCGTCTGACATCCGAAAGATACAGAGATAAACTCGTTGTGTGGCCTACGAGGTACGGGAACGTGTGTGTCTGTAACCACGTCTCCGCGCTTCCTCCGTGTATTCGCGGATGAATGGTACGTTAGCTAGATAGCGTACACTCGGCTTAAACACCCGAGCATCCAACGAGGAAAACTTTTGCTTCGACCAATGTTTCGATGCTCCCCCCAAAAACCAACAATTTTTCGGCTAACCAACGCGTCTTTGTGTTCGACACTTAGGAGTTGGCGTTATCTAGCTACGCGAAACGCGTTAGTAGCACGATCCGTGGTGATTTAACTCTTTATTCGGAGTTTTCAGCAGATATAAGGAAATAAGTTGCACTTGATTATACGTTTTTTATTGTAGCGCGAAAAATAGGAGACGTTGGTTACTCGTGGTCATTTTAAGCCTAGAGTTTCGTAGAAGTTACGTCTCCGCTAGCTAATTCGATCGAAGGTAGTAGATTCCTTTCTCAGCTGGATCATATGGGATTGAATAGATAAATGTCTATTTAGTATGAAAATACATGACGTTTTTAATGTATCATTACGAATATCTTCATACTGCGTTGAACAGAAAATTTGGAAGAAAATATTGCTAAGGAGATTTAGAGATAGAGAGTTACAGGGGATCGAGAGAGATATTGTCAGACACAGACAGGATAATTCTACTTACTGTATGCAAACGTTTGAAACTAAGCAAATGTTACTGAATAAAAACAAAAACACATTCATATTGAAAAATCTACTAGTTCTAAAATAGGTAAAAATATCTACTTACTTTGGCCAAATGTATATCTCGAAGAAATTGCATGTGGTTCAAGTTTTCTTTAAAGAGACATTTCACATCCACCAAGTTGATGCGATATCGAATGGAAAAGAACGCAGAGGAGGCGAGGAGGGATTCAAGAGAATCTGCGGGAATAAAAGGGAAATGTATGGAAGGAAAGATCTAATTTGTTCCTGTCGGGTCTGTTTTCGGTTTGGGAGGTGGTTACGGGAGTGGGAGGAGATGGTCGACGAGGCGAAATTAATATTCATAAGCGTCCAAAAAGGTCTCCAGGGCGGGGTCAACTTACATGTATCTTTCGCTACTGACCCTGGCTACCGAGGCGATAACGGTCAGGAATTAAAATACTACTCAGGCCAGGTTTTAACCCTTCTTCGTTGTTCGAGATACGCGTGCGGATACACCATGGTGCAGGTCCCCGCGACTGTCTGATTTCGTTTCTTGAAACTTGCCCGGCTACCCGTCTCGCTATGATCCTCGACGCTTTCCATTCTTGTTCCTCGAAATGTAAATCCAGACTAAATGCGCCACCAGGGAGAACAATCGTGGCCGTTGCAAATTGGTTCCGAGAACCGTGAGTTTCAACTTTTCGGCGCTGGCGAAGGCTACAGGATCTCGTAGTTCACCGCAAACCGTGGTTTAGTCTCACAGTTAGACTTTACGGATCGTTTTTGTTACACGTAGTAACGTTGCGTCGGAAGAAGTCAGCGTTCTTAGGATAAAGCTAAGACGTCCTTAAAATGATAAATGGTTTAAAATCAAGATTAAGTTGCTTTCTTATAATACAACGATGAAATTCTTCGGATAGTCGAACGAGTCAAATTATTATTCAAAGACAAATCGATTAGTTCAACGAAATAATGAACATACGAAGTGTTATGCTGTAGCGAAACAGCTTAGTAATCAATGAACTTACACTATTTGTAACTGGAAACAATCCGGAAGCCATCGTGAACTGGAAGGCAAAAATTATGCATTGACGAGTAAGTAGATTCTTTGCTATTAGAATTCATAAAGAATAACAAAGATATTTACTGGCAATAATCCAACAGCGTTCAATTTTACTTGGAAGGAAAGAAAATTTATCAATGACCAGCTCCAAGTAGATTGATAGATGTGGATCGCAGTAACATTCAAGAATGACCTTCGACCAACAGGAAAAATAATCCTCTCGATATGTAACGCATCTAGCTGAGCATCTAGGAGAGTACGACAGCAAATATCATTAATCGACTGAGTCATTAAAGCGACATGGCATAGGCAGACCAACGAGGACGTCTCGAAGACACAAGCGAAGGTGGATGAGCTGGCACTTCCTGACGGTATACAATTAGTCGTCGAGTATTAATCCTGCTCGGTAGCCGTTACCCGACAGGATATTATGGTCCCGCAGGCAGTAACAATGAGGATTATATGAGGGAAAACGCTTCGATAGCGTTTCTAATACAAGCTGTAGCCAAGGTGGTGGTAGTTACACACAGGGCGAGGCCTCGTTCTCGTAAACGTTCGCCCACGAACTGACTTAACTTGCCTGGCAATAATAAAATGATATAGGAGGCGAAATATGCATTTAAATTATCGCCCCGCGATAATAATTTGCATACCGCCGCGGCACCTCTCTCTACACCACTTCGATGCCGCCGGTTCGCTTAGTTTAGCCCCGTTTAATTTAAATAATACTTCTCAGCGCGGGGGAGCACAGCTCTGCCAAGATATACATAAAATCGCCATAACATTGTAAATTATAACTGATACGGCTTATATCGCGAGAAGGGAGAGGGAAAGGGAAAGAGATAGGCGAAAGACTCTTCTTCTCCTTCGCCTCCTTTCTCTCGTCCTTCTAAGTTACTACCATACCTTCTTCGTTTCCGAGTGACGTCCTGCCGCGTCCAGAACGCTTCCCAACGATTATGACACCTGTGATGATTTTAATTGATTGAATTACCACGCTTCAAGTTCCGCTAATCCCGCAATTACGTCTGTAAACTTTAAGCCACCTACTTGACACGTCAACGTATTTGTTCAGCCTCGTTCACGTTCTCTAGATATGTGCGTTGTGTTTTATTAAAAACGAATACGATCAATGATTGAATAAGTTTTATTTCAGACACGCGAAAACAGCTGTAAAATTTGCATGTTGAAAACACTCTTCTGTATCATACCCAATGTCTCGATAATTATTATATTCAGAAGAATGGTTTAAATGTGCTTTGTTTTTCAATTTATCTTTTTCTCTTAATTTTTCTTAATTTATCGATATTGAACTCACTGAAAATAATCCTTCAAACGTAAATTCCTGATTTCGCGAAAAAATATGAATAACCCTTTCGCATTAAATAGTTGTCTTAAAAAGTACACAGTATAGAGATATCTAAACACACAGATATTTAATTATAGTTATGAGAACTGTATGCGTATTATTTCCTATTATCTGTTTCCTGCGTTGTAAAAAAGGCTGAATACTTTGGTGAGAAAACTTGCTTGAGTCTTGGCGATAAAATATGGCCAGTGCGCAATAAGTTTGCCGTAATGATTCTAATAAGCTAACGAAGGGAATTCCGAATTTAAACGCGGCCATAATTCTAACGGTAATGACGTAATAAAATTCCATATATCTGGTATCAATAAAGGGAGCATATTTGTCATTTCTAGCCGCGGTTGCACACGGCAGGCCGTTTATCCACCGACGAAATCATCCGAATAGCTATTCCGAATGCTAATAACAATCGTAAGTCATCTTTGCGCGGACAGAAAGCGTTTCTCGTTTCACGTCGATTACTTTCGCCAGCCAGGAGAACTCGAGAGACGCGGTACGAAAAGAAAATTAATAATCGCCACCATCGGTTCGAAGAAACTCGAATTCTATGGTAATCAAATGAAATTCTGCCCACCATCTATGGAACGTAATATGAACGTGATCTCATGGCTCTTCTCTACTGGACGGAATACCGTCGCTTATTTTATCTATCGTGAATGAGAGAAAAATATGCGACCATGGGGTGCTATCTTATTTCAAACAAGTCATTTCAGTCATTATTCATCGCAGGTTGATAAATAAATCGTTTTATCTTTGGGAACTTTTGTGAGATAATCGATAGAATTTTACAATGATTAGTTGTGTCATAAACATTTTTGATACTTTGTTATATTTTCTTACGATATTAATTTTATTAACGCAAACGACATAATTCTTTTTATATTGTGAAAATCATTAGTCGAAAATTGCGACTCTGATCGAGCTCATCCTAGTTATTCCAAAAGAATGATCCAGAGTTTCTTTCAACCTTTGTACTATGATAAATAACGTGAACGAATGATATTCGACAAAATAGCATTTTTGCAACTTCTAAAACTCTCGACTCGTACAAATGTAGTCGAAAAATGAAACCCGAAAGTAATAGACGAATCTATGCAACAAGGCGTGCTATGGAACAAATAATAGACCACACTATGCAACATGATTTACTTTGTCCAAACACGCACGAGCTTTGTACATTTCTACAATCCAAACTATGAATAAATAATAAGTAAATACAAAATGCACAAGGTGTATCGGTTTCGAACAGGTGAAACTGTAATACGAAAGTCCGATAGAGATATGTATTTTATCACGAGAAAGAGCATGAGAAAGTGCAAGCTCGTTGATGGAGCCAGAGCTGGTGGTGGCGGTCCATCGTCGTGCCAGCCGGACCGCGCAATTCCGCAAAGTATGCAGATCTAAGAATTCAAATGGCCGCCCTATAGCGGCCGTAAAATAGCGGACAATCGCGCTCGTAAACCACTATATTAAAATTCTATATCATCCCCCCATAGCTGGACCACCACCGATGATATCATTCCTCTGTGCTGCTGCTCTGCGTCCTTTCGTTCCTCTCCGGTATCCGAGCTGATGTCCGTCCGGCATAACCTTCCCACCTACCGATCTTTACATTGTACGGAGTTTGCGAGCATTCGTTCACGTTTATGCTTATACTGCGCTCATGCGTGCGTACATTGGCGCCTCGTGGCTGCTCTGGATACTTTCACCCAGGCATAAACCACGTATCCACGTATGAAGATACATACGTAGATATGTAGAGTACAGTGGCCACAAAAAGTATTTGCACAGCACTGCATTTATTGTTGCATTTATATGCTAGTTGTTAATTAGATCCAACTGTGGTAAATTCGTATCATTTGGTAGTTTCACTCGTCGAAACGCTTGTACCGCTTACGTTGAACAATTATTGAAACGAATTAATAATTACGAAAGGTTCTGAATTTCTGTTTCGATCTTCCCTTTTTTTTTTCTCTTTTTCCTTTTCCTTTTTTTAGCAGTTTTTACACACTTGATACGTTCATTCTCCGCGAATGGAAGGCTTGACTCGGAGATGTTTTATCACCTTCTTGTCTACTGACTTTTATATTCCTTTTATATCGTGACCATTCGTCGGACGTGGACATTCTCCTTTATGTATCTATCTCTAGCTAGAAACATCGACGCCAGGATTCTTGATCGTTGGACAAAAGTAGCCACACACCTCCTCTGACAGAAGTTACGTTAGAAACGTACAAATACAGGAATATTTGGTATTCAAAGTGAAACTTTTGATGCGAGCGAGCAGTTCTGCTAACATTTAAACCGCGACAAGCGTAAAGACATATTGTTGTAGCGTAACAAGAAACCGTCGGATTTTGGTGGAATGAAAAAGAGGGATATGGCAATCCCGCGTAGCCATAACGCGAGCCAGTCGGCCGAGCAAAGATGGCAAACGAGGACCTTAGCCGAATAATGCAAAACAAACCTCATTTGAGATATAGTCTGGCATTTGTCCATATTAAGGTGTGCTACAAGGGTGCCGCGGCGTTTTCGTTTCAACCGTATGTATGCGTGAGCGTACGCTTTGAAATTATATAGCGAGAGCATCAGTCGTCGTTAGTCAGCTCATGCCGCATTCCGTTGTTAACTATGTGTATCTTGAGCACCCGTTACGTACCCATTTATCAGTGAGTTCCTTCATACGCGTTATTTTCCACGTTAAGATGCACAGCTTCACAGGCGATATTTCACCCCGCTCTGACATATCGTCTCTGAATTCGTCGCTTTGTCGCTTTCCAGAAATCGAAAAAATTTCCCTATGCGAATATTTTCTATATTTGCGGAAGACATTGCTACGATATTTTTCATTTACGCGCGCAAACTTTTTCAAATAAAATTTGACTTATTCGCACGCGTAAAGAAAAGATATAGTGGTACAATGTTTGCGGAGTTAAAAAATTTATTTTCTTGCAAATGAAATCTTAATTTTTCGGTTGTATGAATCTGTATTACGGAAAACGTAATTCACCGTCCAGAAACTGAGAAAGATAATCTATCGTCCGTGGAACAGTTGCGATTAAACGGAGAATATCGTTATGTATTCGACCGAGTAAGGAAATTCCGACTCGTCATTGTCTCGCAGCCAGACTTTCATCGTAAGCGACACACGCAACTTTATATTAAGCCTAAGTTCTAAACTAATAAGACAACAACCACGGTAGGACGATCAGGGAGAACCGGAAGGGGTAGAGCAGCGCGAGAAGGGTTCAAGTTTAGCTGCGAGGCTACGAAGCGGGTCACCGATTACGACGTTGATCGTTTATGAGAGAGAACCAAATTGGATAAGTTCAAGCAGCTTCTTCCCTCTGACTACTTAGACCATTACTCTCCAAGAATTTCAATTAGGCATGATTTTCGAATTTACAAATCCTCCAGGCATTTTGAACGAGCTACAAGACCTTGTTACGAGACTGCAAGATACGTTAACCCTTTGCGCACTTCTGTACCGAACTATTCGCAGGCAAAAGTTTCGTTTCGAAACGATGAGAACAATACGAGAAACGATTTTTCACGTTACGTATACAAAAGGTTAAATCTCAGAGATCGTAAGTATTTTGCAAATAAATTCTCGTACGTAGCAGTGACTTGGTAATAAAACAAAGAGGATCGTAGAAACGAGTTTTCAATGTTACAGCTCGGCTGATTATTCGATACAATGCAAAATTTAAATTGGAGAGCCCTAACAAACATATTATTATCACGAAAAAACGTATTCTTTTAAGACAATAAATTTCCTTTAGCCACGCTGGAAATTATTTATGACCCAGTATTTCACCGATTCTGAAACTGACTTACCGGATTGCTAGTTGGCTAATCCTCGACAAAGTAGAATAAGACAATCCACTCGAGGCGACAGTAGACGTTGCAGGAGGACAGCAAGCAACACCCGGTATACGCGTCGTTTTCACAGAGAAAGAGGTGGAGGGAGGCCCGTTAGGTGGTCGACGTCGGGCGTAAATTTGCATTGAACGAAATGAGGCGCTATGGGGCATTCCAGTCCGAAGTTAATAGCTTCCCAACGATTAACTGTATCCCTCCACCCAGCGTGTCTACCCGGCCTGTTCCTCTCTTTCCCCATGGCCGTTCATTCGACGCGTCGTGCCTGTTCATTCTGTCCCTTTTCTTCGAACCTTCCCTCCCACCCTTTTCATCCTCTCCCTTCTCTTTCTCCGCGTTCATCCTTCTTCCCCTCGCATCGCCCTCGTCACATCGTACTTACCTATATCGTCCCTTCTAATAATATATGTTCCAAAGGTTGCGAAATAACTGACTTCGAGCCGAGTCAGCCTATCTAATCGATGATCCCTTGTTTCTCCATATTAAAATCGTGACGTCACATTTTTTCCTCTCCCTTCCTCTCATTTGATCGTAGAATTTCTTTGATCGAACTTCGATCAGAGGATTTTTATAGAGGCGTATAAATAGAACGTTTGACATTACAAGATGTTCAAGAATCGCGTGCAGTTAGTAGGTGCGAAAGGCGGTGCCTATCGCGGCCACAGCCAATAGTTTCCAGGCACGGAAAGGCGCCACGGGGGTTATAGGGCATAATTTAGTGGACAGTTTGATATACAAACAATCTTTAATGAAATTCTTGGTGTTCATTAATAACGCATTACAGCCTCGTGCGACACTGGCGCCGGTGTCGGCATCGGTACCCGGGTACCCTCACCCCTTTTACTCCTCATACTCCGTTTTCCTAGCCACCCTCCTCTCCTCCATCGTGATGTCCTCCTCCGACACCCTTTATCCACCCTACTTTCTACCGATCTTTCCTCTCTTTTTGCTCCGAAGCTTGACACGTTTCGTCTCTATGCAACGAATTTCACTTGTTTCTAAGCGAATGAATTGAGTTCAGCCTGCGGTTGATAGCCGCAAATTTAGGGAAATTGTCCGATATCTGTTATTAAATATTATAACGTAGATGATGCTCCATATATTAAGCTCATATTACAGTCCCTAATTAATGGATTTCCAACTTGAAGATAAAGAGGTTTTCAAACGACAAGAGAGTTCCACCATCTCTCACAATTGCGCTGATTTTGTCGTTAGCATAGAAAAACCAATTTTATCGTCGTTATATTTTATTACACACAGTTGTAACAATCATAAAGATACGTGATTTTGTAATTGAATTACATGCTGTCAAACGTAAACAAATATCAGGATTCAGTTTCCAACACTGGTATATTTCAAACATATTCCTTTAAACACAATTTACGTACACTCCGTGTACATTTGACCACAGTCTATTGATCATCTGTATTTTAAGGATTACCACTTCGTACAAGCCTCGTGTATCTCGTATCGGTCGATCGCAAACGAGAACGATACAGCGGGTTAAGTAAGAAACGCGGGAATCCAAACAAAATGACACGCGATTAATTTCTCGCCACCGATGGGACAGTGACGAAGGCTAATAGGATTTCCGGTGCAACGGTGAAACAGCAGTTCGTTTCGGGGTGGACGATACCGCTGGCTACGGTTAATGAATCGACGTAATCAGGGGGATGGGCGTTCGGGGGTAGGTCGAGCGACGAATGACAATCGAGTTTTGTATTAATGTCCGACTATGCCGCACCCATGGTCCCTACGCGCCGCATACGACACTCACCATCAGCCTGATCGTTCGTTTAATCAACCGAGCCGCTAACACGATTAACTTATTGCGTATTCCCGTCATTCCGCGTACGTGAGCCACGAATCAACGATACACAAACGCGATACCCCATTATACCGTCGTTCTATTCTATCCGGTTCTCTCTATCTGGCTACCCGGTTTTGTTTCTTCGTCTCAGTTTACCCACCTGTCGCGTTGCGTTACGTGTACCCGTCATTTCAGCGAATCATCGGGCGGATTCCCTGTACGATTTGATCCAGCTGATTTTACTATTTTCTAATTAAACGCTATGAACACTCTCGCTTTTGTCTTGGGTCATCGATATTATAACGGTGATCTTGTCGCTTTTTAATTGAGAAGCTCGAAGGGAAAAGCATGCTTTGGCTTTTTGCATCGTTAATTAGCTCGTACAATTTAGCTTCCATTGGACCACGGTAGCAGTATGATGTATATTTTACTGATCAGAATCGTGTTAAAAATCCTTAACGTTGGAAAGAAACAGATATAATAGAAGCAAATAACAAAAGATCATTTTAAAAGACTTATTAACCCTTTGGATTGTGATTTAAGTATCTTATTAATCCTTTGACTGCTGGGTAAAATAGCCGAATGTAATTAAATGCAAATGTCGAATAATTTTAATTTCTCTTAATAATTATTCCTTATATAATATATTTAAATGCAGCGAAGGTATAAGCCAACATCGTATCACGAACAATAATATTTTGTTCCTTTTTTAAACCTTCTCCATCTATACGTTTAGCATAACAAACGACACATTGTATTTGTAAATTCCTTTTTCTCTGACTCGCTAGTAATATTTCTATGAAATGTCTTTCCATTAAACGCGAAATGCAACAAAGTAAGAGTGCATTTGCTTGCAGACATTTGATATGTTTTTTCTTTGCTTTACAATATATCATTGTATTTGAATCATTCTTCATAAAATAGACTGTTTATTTTAAACATCTTAGCTTGCTCGTACGTTATACCTTTCACGTTTCTTGTACATATTATATATGGATCAAACACTAGAAGAGTTAACAAGTTTATCCTTCGATGAACTTTTTTTCGTGCATTAATATTGTCCGAGAGTAAATTGAAGAACGCAAAGTCTACGAGGAATGAAAAGTTTTCTCCATATTCGAAAAAGAATAAACCTTCCACTACAAAAAACTTTTTTTCATTTCAATCCATAACATTTCCTCGGATAATTTCTGTGCTTTTCTACCGCATAAATTATTACGACAAACTATATAAATCCTATTTCAGTTACTAAAATTGTAAAGCTTTCGTATTCTTATAAAAAAAGTCTATAGCTTGTAACCTGTCCATTCGGTGATATCGATAATTAATTAATCACAGTACAAGAGGATCAATATTTCAGTATTTCACAAAAACCTGAACACTCTGGTATTGCCAAAAACTACCTGTACGTCGTTTACAATTTTTATCTTTCATCAATCGCGTCGCAAAATTTTTCAACGACTCGTTTCGGCGAGGTTTCCCGTTCGCAATCTCTTTTCGCGCCAGCAATTCGCATTAATCTTGAAACTTAACAAGCACGGAATCCATTCAACGGCAAGAAGAAGACCGAAAAGAAGAGGAAGGAAAACAAAGGATCGTGAATAAGTGTGTACGTCGGATTTTAAGAAACCGTGACAAGACTTAAGACGTCCGGCTGACTGACATTTAACAGAAACGTGAAACACCGGAGTTAATGCTGCCAGAGTTGGTAACAAGTGCGAGAGGGAGAAAGAGAGACGCTGAAGAGGATGTTGCAAAGAAAGGAGGGAGAAAGAGGGTCAGGGAATGGATGTGTTCACATTATACCCTCTGTTCTTTTAATTTCTTCAAAGGACTCCTCTCCCGCGACACCTTCCTCCTTGCTTGGCAGCCTCAGCTCCCGAATTAATAAGGCGTCGACGATGTGACGTCTTTTTTCTTTTCACCCCTGGATGGGACAGCAGACAGCTACCAAAGTGAATGAGAACTCTCGCTGAGAGGATAACGGAGGGAGAGAGCACTCTCTTACTGGTACTTAACAGCGCGATGAGATGAGCTGCCGTTAATAAATGTGTTTCTAACTGCAAGAAAGCGAGAGGGGGGCTGCCTCTCTCTTTCTCTCTTCCTCGTTCCCTCTTCTCTAGTTTTCTTTCCTGCTTTCTCGCGTTGCGTGCCACCAAGGTCCCCAGAGAATAAGTCTTAATGAGAAGGAAACTTTTAAACGCACTAGACTCTGCCTTTTCTTCGTTGATGCTACGGTGCGCTTAGCTTCGCACTTTTACTCCCCCGCAAATCAAACACGATGGCAGGGAGAACTTCACCGAGGCCATTCTCATTGAGGAACGATTTTATTACTCGGCATGTTTCGTAGCAAAATGAACAAACAGTATACTGGTTGTCGTAAATGTAGAAGAAATTTGTTAGTCAATTATGTAGAGTATTGCGATGGATCGGTTTGTAAGAATAATTCTATGCAGCTGACATCTGCTAAAAGTAGATACGATTATACAAATTCTATATTCTGATGAAAATATCTCCTTGGAAATCTCGAAATGAATTAAATAATTAGGTACTTAATTTTACATCGTAAAGAAAATATTTGTAAAACAGTCTTCGTTTGTCTGTAAATATCGTATCTTTAAAAGCTTAACAAGCATATAAAATACAAATCACGTATCAAAGATCGGTATAAGAAAAAGGAAAATCGTAAAAACATTCGTTTCGCTATTTAGTCGTTTAGCTTTTAACGACACAATTTTTTTTTAAACGTCACCCTAACCAGCCTCTGTTCGTTCTCATGGTTGCTGTCGTAGGCATTGAAAGAACGATGGAAGAAGTACATTCGATACCATTGGTCCTCGTTCATCGTCTTGGCAAAAACTACCCTCGGGTAAAAAAATAATTGCCCCTTGATACACGCCGATACCCCATCTGCGGGGCTGCCAGCCTGTAATGATGTTCGCGTTCGCGAACTTACTTCGAAATTAAATATCGAGGCGAAAGAGGGTGGCGAAGGGTGGCGCGGCAAGGGGATGTTAAAGAGAAATCCCGACAGTGAGGGTGGTGGCAGGGGTGAAGGAGGCTTGTCGTACACCTGCCCTTTTCCCGGACCATCGTGATAAAAATCAAACTGGAAAACAAACGAGGAGCAGGATCGTATTATAAAGTTTATTAATCGATAGACGATGCGCGGAGAGGGTGGAACTGGAATTTCAGGGGTCGCCGGAAATATCTCGTTACGGATGAAAATTAAAATTGTAATACCGACGAAGGTACGAACGATCAAACTTTTATCTAATTCTACTTAACGTTTATTGGTCTTGTGCATTTTGTTTTTATTTGTTCTCTTTTTCTCGATGGTAGCGAGTAGCAGTGGTTTGTCTGAAAGGGATGAGACAATAATTATTCCTCATAAGAATACAACTTTTTATTGAATCGAAGATACAAATGATTAAACTTTTATTCATCGTTTCTATTCGTCGTTTATTAACCTTTCGAATTCTTTCGTTTCTATTTAGTTTGATCTTTCATTTTTATTTTTTTTTATTAATTGTTATTTTTCGTATGATTCCAGAAACTTAGACCTACCGATATTCCGATCTTCGAAATAAAGAATCTATTAATTAACGAGACTGGCACGCAACTGGCATTGTGGGGCAATCTAGGCTTAGTTCTCATGGAGCTTCCCAAACGTTGGGGCAAGGATGCCATGTTTCAAGGTGGAAAAGAAGAAATACTCTGCATGTAAGTAACAATCAAACCTAAATCGTCGACAAATGTTCTTAAAACCCCATAAAACTCATTTTGACGCAATAATTCGTCTATTAAATTCGCGTATATCATGTACTTATGTATATGTATAGTGCACATAGAGGTTTCGTCGAAATAGAAATAGCGGTAAACAAAAAACGTATCCGTTCATTCAGAGTTGTAGGAAAATCCGTGCAGCAAATACGCGAAATCAATCTCCGAGAATGGAGAGAGAAGTTTACAGACGAAGAAATCCGGCTCCTAAAAACCGAGATAAGGTAGACCGCGAATAATAAATCGCACTATCTGGCTTCCTGCACCTCCGTGGCTCCTGTGGGCGTCCTAATATCCTGTAATTAAGAGGGTGTTACGATGACGCCCGAACCCCTTTGGCCTCCCTCTTATGGAATTAAGGTGGCTTTACTCGGTTAGTTTTCAAAAGTTCCAGCCTCGGAAAGCACCGCTGAATACTAACCGCCTCATCAACGACACATGCCACCAAGACTACTGCCTCGTGTAACATTACCCTCCGCGCCCGCCTCTGTCACTTCTCCGCATCTTCGCGTACTCCTGTCTAATCTTTCGGGTGATTAGAACCTCGCGCAATTAGCCACAAGCTTCAAGATTATGCCTCAACCATCTCCTACCTTTCTTTTTCTAATACCACTCGCTCAATCGAATTTTTATTTTTGCCAATGTCGTCATAAGTGCTCTGCTACATATAAAACTACCTTGCTCGTTATGACGTTCAAAGAAAAGAGTTTACATGTGTATATATACATATATATATGTGTGTGTGTATATGTATATATGTAAGAACAGGAATTTTTAACGATTGTTCATTGCAAGTGAGATTCGAGAAGAGAGTTTCGAATTTGGGTATGAAGGAAGAAAACATGGTCGTCTAATTAAAATGTAGAATAGTTGTGAATGTCTACATGCGTTCGGGATGTCTGCGTAATTTATCTGGAATTAACGAAAGAGATGGCAAAATAGAAGAAGATCTTCTCCATATCACTGAGAATAAGAGAGATATCAAAGACGGTTGGAGTTATTACATTACCTTGTATATTATTCTTTAACATTATGACCGATTACCTTTCTCATATGTTGTGAAACAAGCGCAGAAGGAAGCACATCGGCTAACTCCAACAATTAAAAAATGGAAACATCGCAAACATTTTGTTGTTTAAGATTTACCTTAGAATTTACTATCGTTTCTAGCGATTTTACTGCGATAAGTAGCGATCATATATCGCTTGGCTTCCAAGAAGCTGAAATATCACTTGGCAGCATCTAGAAGAGCGGGCCAGCAACGAGACAAGCGTAAGATATCGCAAGGGGACGAACGGAAGGAAAATTCAAATTAATTTGAATTACGATGGACGACGATGCTACTTAATTCAACGTGGTAAAAGGGTAGCCGTTCGCTCCAAGTTGTCTTTTGCATTATAATTTCATAATAAGTCCAGCCTGGAATAAATGCATTACCTTCCTGCCGACTTCCCGCTAATTCATAATTCCCAAGTTTTTCCGGAAACGAACGAAAACGTTTAGCCCCATGAACCGCGTGGGCCAACCTGAACAAACTGGTCAAATTAAGAGCGGCAGTTTATGCTAAAGTTTTTTCGTTATTTCACTTAAGCGATTCTACCTTGGTACCGCGACACAGAGCCGCCGTAGCGCCGAGGATCGAGGGAATTTATAAGAACGCACGCGTAACCCCCTCCGGTTAAATGTATGGCGGAAAAGAGCCGCGGAACAGTTTGTAAGAGAGTCGCGGCCATTAGAACGAATCTCAGGGATTTAATGTCTCCTTCCTTCCAGTCGGCTTAAACACAGCTAAATGGAGTTTATGCATTATTGCCCGTGAAACTTCCACCACCGCGGACAGATATTTGCTCTCTCCCAAAGAACTAAAAGTTTAGACGTCGCGTCGTTACTGCGTTTCATCCCGTTGGACGAATCGTGATGACGATGAGATCGTATCTAAAGTAGGATTCTAACTTCTGATCTTCAGCTCCATCGAAGATGTATTCTTTATCGTTCAATTATCGATAAATTAACACGGTGTAATTATATATTTTACATATTTTCGCGAAATACGAAGCGATATTCGAGTAAATGTAGCTTTCATTCGTAAGTCACTAGACAATTTGCAAAAATTTCAAACAGTCGTTGTACTTCGTAATTTTTAATTTTGAAAACACAGTACAATCTTAGTTTCTCTTATAAGAATATTCTCTTATACTTTGTAATGTACTAAATATCAAATTGATTTCGTAGTTTTTACGTTAATTCGCCTGTATTCTAAATATACCAAAATCATGGCAATTATAAGTTTCGCTGAAAAAATATTTGCATATCGATTCATGAAGAATGAAATGTGTTCAACTATAGTTTTTTATTCAAACTACCATGTCATATTTACTTGTTAATTTTCAAATCGTGTAACGCGTGTTTAATGTAATTCAAGCAGTTTCTGTAGAAATGCTACGAAAATATAATAGTTTCGATACAGTGTGCTCGGTGTCCTCATCGGCCGGTAGATCCCAAGCTTCGAAGCGTGGAAAACCGAGCGACCGTGCTTTGGATTAAGCAAATGACGGCAATAATAGTGATTATTCGGATTATGATATCAGAGCGCGAAGTGGGTTCGCTTGGACTTACCAGCAGCCACTAACTGCTACGCCACCAAATCCCGACTTCAAGACACCGGATTAAAACTATTACCACCTCGCGTTGCCTCCACTCTTCTTCGACCTCCACCATCCAAAACCTATTCTCTTTTCTCTTTCTCTCTTCTTCGCTAGAGACTTTCTCCACCTACCTTTGGTAACTTGGCTATTTCAAATGCCAACGAGAGTCTCAGATTTTATTGGCCTCCGCTATTTCACCTACTAATTGCTAATGAATTTCTTACAATTCATAATTAACGAAACGAACAATGTCTGTATTTCGCTAATTATTAACAAGTTAAATCTCCTGTTGATACGTACTCAGATGAATAAAAAGCCCTTGCAACGGCAACAATTCCCTCTAAGTTTATCGAAGGTATAATCTGAAGTTTAGAAATCTTTGTTTATGCCACATCGAGACTCGATTTATCGCAAACACTTTTGTTAAACGCAATATATCCTTTTCAAGACTCATAGATAAAAAGTTCTATAGATACGATTTAACACCTTGAAGAAGCAATAACATCAACTAAATTTCGAACAATGGACAATTATATACTGGCGTTGATCACCACTCTTGAAATTATACCGGAACATCAACCTTTGCTTAAATGAAAAATTTGAAAGCACGACAGGTCGCCTATGTAATTTTCACCGTAACAGTTTGCCTTCGTTAAGGGCGATAATCGTTAGAAGAAGAAGGTTGCAATTTTCGCGTGTATATAAGTTGGATCGGAGTAAGAGTAAGTCGCTGCGCAGAATCGCGAATCGCGGTATTAATTCGACAAACGGACTACGAAACCAGCGCGTTATTTCGTGCACTACCGGAAGATCGTCGCCTGTTGGTTGGCTCTCGCGGCTAATTATTGTTTTAAGGATTACCGTTATGTGTTTATTATGCGGTCTGGTAGGACCTCGCCTACCTTAATATTCGGTAGATTTCAGCTTCGGCCTCTGTACGCGGCGCACCACCAGAGAGATCTCTGCACCCCGTTTCCTGTCTCTTTCCCTCGCTCCGTACGTCGCGAACCGGCCTACGTTTATGAATAATTTTCACCTCTCGCGCTACCCGCCCCACCCCAACCGCTCAACCACTCCACCTCCGACAAACGTTCCTCCGAATCGTCCCTCGAGTATTCACCTCGTAAACCCCTAATGCTGTGTCCCCGTTCGAGAGTTGATTCCAGTTTCTCTGATCCTCGCTACTCCTTGGGACGTTCTCCTGACAAAAGAAAAAAATGCCGGTACGAATCTTGCTGGAATTTGAGAGAATACGTAATTGTAATCTACACTTTTTCAATAGGAAAATATTTAACGAATCACGGGAATTAAAGATACATTTTCTCTTAATTATCTTCGTGTACTTTATAAAAGTGTACATTTTAAAGTTTCCTCGAGAGTCTAAGATTAGCGCAATGTTAAGGCAAACGTTATATTTAATATATCGAATATAGAATATAAAAGGTAAGGAAAATACAATCGGAGAAAGTATTCAAATATTTACGCATATCTCACTGAGAAATTTAGTTTAACTTATACGTTTTACAAAGATCTGCGGAGACTCGTAGAAGAGTAGAAATTCGCTACCATGTTTCGCTTTTCTATCGAGCCTTTCGCGTGGAAAGCATCGTAAATGTTCATAATTTTTCTTCTAAACACACTTTGCGGCTCTCAAAACACTTTACACACTGCAAACTCCACAAGAGCAACGCCAAGCATTTCAAATTAATCTTCAAGTGTCTTCCAAAACGAGAACCGGTGGATCCGGCACGCGCGTACCGTACGTGCTACGGAATATTTCAGTGGTACGCACGAGTCCGGTGGACTCACCCCTTTGGTTCGGGAAGGGCTGTTGCAGGCCGGCCTCGTATCTGTCCCGGCGCCGGTCGCGGCCACCGGCGAAAGGGGATAGGATGCGTTTATTTAAAAAATGATTTAACCTAATGGTTTTACATATGTAATCCCGATATAAAGCCGAGGCTAATCTCGGAGAACCACACGCGGTCCATTCGTACATTCGGTCGACGGGTAATCCAACGTGCTCTCGCCCATCCAGCCGCGTGTCTCCACACACCACTTCCGCATCGCCACCCTCCTGACCTGACCTGTGTTCAAACCGCCCTCTCCACCCCGTTTACTCGTTTCTTTTTTTTTTTCGCCCAACTTTTTTTCGATGAGCAAGCACTAACGAAAATCACCAGGTTTTCCAACGCACAGACCGATGTATTTTCGAGGGGTGGTAAGAGGGGCGGTGTTTGCAAAGGCCGAGCATAGGGTGCGTCGTACTCGACCGCGCGTCGGGGATGATTTAGATGGTCCCCGATGATATCCGCGCCTTTTGAAAAATGTCACCACGCCGCTGTGCCGAGGAGAAAAATATAGAAGCCGCGCGTGACCGTACCCCACCCCCTACACCAGCCACGGTATGTGTGCCGCGCTTTATCAGCCCCCGCGGCGCGAAACTTTATTGCCGGCCGAACGATATTTCTCGTCGAATCAGCGGTTAACAAAAGAGGTGAAATACAAGTGGCGATGAGTGAAATTAGAGGATCGCTTCGTTGTAATTGCGATCGTGGTAATCCGGCGCGAACAGGAAGTTTTGGATCTCGTTGTTCGGCTATGTTTCGCTAATCGTGCCAATTGCTTCGATAACGTGAGGTGTTAGAAAAGATTGAATGGAAGTTTCCTGAATCTTTTCTTTTTCTTTCGACCTGATAAATAATAATGATTATTATTATTTATTTATGTCCTATAAGAGGAGAAGTATGTATCTCTCGTATCCGATACCAGAAACGCAGCAGAAATCTTGAGACTAAAGGGACGATTAGTATTTTCTAAATCCGAATTCTTCGACAGTTTATTACACTGTCAGAGAGTCGATTAAAACAACTTTCCTATTAGTAATCGTCTTTAAGGTAAAAATCTCATCTCCACAGTCTCTTCTCCATATAGAACCATAGACCACGCATATTCGAAAACTGCCCCAAGAGAGGCAATCTAATTCCAATGTTCTTTCGCTATGAACACGACAAAACGTGGCCAGCCATACGAGGCCCGCCTGTCTTCAAGATCACAAGCACGAACAATGCGGGTCTCGAATAGCTTTCCAGCTCCTTTCCCGGCACCATTTCTCGCCGAGGTTCGTCGGCGCGCATGGGAGACACCATTCTACGCGTATACAAACGCGCAGCAGTTTAGCGCGGTGAAAACAGCAAAAAGGTACCATAGACTCTCTACGTCTACGTAGAAAAAACACGCACTTAGGTAATCGCGGTACGCCTGCGGGGGCAGCTGCGACGGTTCTTCTAATCAAAGAATTCCCAGCCGGAACGCCGGTGGAAAATTTAAATACGCGAGACGCATTCTGTGGTCGTCTGCGTCGTCATTGTCCTGGACGTCGTCGTTGTCGTCGTTGTCGTCGTAACGAAATAAAACCCCACGGTAAAAGAGAGACATCTGTCGGTTCTTTTAATTACCGTGGTACGTGTGGCCCCAGCTAGAGGCTACCGCACCATGGACCTTACATTTTCCTTCCTTTTCTCTTCATCCCTTATCCCGCGCCCGCCCCTCTCTAGCTTTCTCTCGCTCTCTCTCTCTCGCTCTCTCCCTTCTTCGTCGACGAGCTTTTGTTGCTCCCTTTCCATCACCCTCGCGTCCTTCGTTCATACTCTATCAGATCTGGCTCGTTTGCATGATTCCGCTGCGTGGTCCGAGAATTGAAAATTCGCCTAGAAAGTCTTTCCTCCTGATAGACGACATTAGCATCGTTAGGAGCACGGCGAACAACTCGGTGTTGGAATTCTGTTGATTTAAGAAGTTTAGCATTGATAGATACGATATTTATTTTCAAGTGGTAGTTCGAGCAGATTCGGTCAAATTAATCAGTACGTGATTACGTTAGAAGATCTAATGAAACAGATTGTAGGTGATTTACGGGTTCAATGGAACGGAATCTGTAATTCTGCTGGAATAAAATATGCTACGATTACTGTCGCAATAACATTTTAGAAAATATTGTAAATAATGCAATCTATGAAAGCTTCCTATGGTAAATGCTCCAAATACTACTTCTACGAGTCAGTGTATACGAACAGCGTCGATCATAAAGATTAAATTATATTCAATTATCCGCCAACAATCATAATCTCGTTCGCCTGTAAGAAGAAGAAATTGAAATCCGTTACGTGTGTATTCTTCAATCTGATCCACACGTGGTCGATAAATCTGTCCAAATCCAAATACAGAAACAAATACAGGCCACAGAAACAATCAGCGATTTTCTGAAAACGTGTAAAAGATAAAAAGCCGACATTCTTCTTATCTCTTCGTTCTCTAGCTACAGTCTCCCCCACTTTTCTCAACCTACAACCCATTTCTCCTCTCTCACGTACTTCTATCCAGAGCCTCAGGGTAGACAATCCAAGGAGTTTTTAGGTTTAAGAGTCGCTGGATTTACGATTCAAGTATGACTGGTTGGGATGGAGCGGCGGCACGTCGCGGCCGGAGGATCGAGAAACAAGGCACGCAGGACGAGGCTACAAAGTAGCGGCAAGGAACGCCGTTGGAAACCGATGGCCGCGATGAAAGCGCGACGCAACCTCGAGGATTAACGGGCTTAGTTGCCGACGCAGGTGTCGTCGGGAAGGAGAACGCAAGCGAGAGCCGGATGAATTACGACAGGAGCGTCAGCCAGCCCAGCAGAACGTTGCTCGTTATATTTTGCGTAACATCCCGATTTTATGGGCCACCCTCACACCATCGTTCGCGCGTCTTCCTTCACCGTGGCCCATCCACGCGACTCGCAACAGAGACGCCAAATATCCTTCTCGCGGATCTGGCTACTCTTCGGCCGAGCGCAGTAAAACGTCGATAGATTTACATCGCATCTTTGTTAACAAACAACGCGTCGTTCTTACTTCTCTGTATGCATATTCAAATTATTTAAATTTCATTTCATTACTTGTATTGATAAAAATGATCGTTCGAGATTCGAAATTAGATTCGTTCGCCCGAGTATCGCAGCAAACACTTTACTCGAGATATTCTTGCACATTGCGTTCGTTCTTTCGCGCATTTACATTTTTCGTAAATACACAAGCAGTCGCGGTTTCATTTCCTTTTTACCAACAGACAAAAATTCTGATTGTAGAGGGTTAATTTAATTTAACACATTGATCGCCATAGGAAATTGGTGATAGATCGGAACGATTCAACAGATAGTACGCTGTAATATCTGATTTTTGTAAGACATTTCGTGAAAATTACTACGCTCTTTTTTGACGAATTCTCATTATAATCGGTGTAAAAAAAAATTCCCAATGATCGTAGCGACAGTGAACGTTTACTCTTACGCCATACATCGTTCTTATGGCAAATTATAGAAAATGATCTGATTAAGAATGCAGTCGGACGAAAGTCCAAATGAAACGCGATCAAAGTTTTAGCCGAGCAGGATATCAATTCGACCATAGGACCCGGCTAACCAAAAGAGAAATCCGGTCGCGCGTATGAGCATTAATGGCTTTATAATCTAATGAATTTTTAGGTTAAGCGGCGAAAAGGCCAGCGGGAGATCCGGATAGGTTTTTTCCCCGGGATTTATTGCCGAGAAGGAAAAGATGAAAGCGAGAGAGTTCACTTATCTCTCGTTCGCCGTTACCTTCAGACCGATGCATCCCACATATGAAATAGATTTTGATTTTATTCCTGAAAAAAACGAGGATTTAAAGGATATCTGATAAATAACTGATATTTTGAAAATATTATTAATATCGGAGGAAATATTTAATTCCAGTTTTAAATCAGAAGGAGAAAGGAATGTTATACTACCGAGAAATTATTTTTTTTTCACCTTTTTCACATCTTTTTAAATTACCAAAGCATGGATTTTTTAATATGTACTTTTTCATTGAATAATCAACATTTTCGTTCATGATATCGAAATCAAATTAAAAACTCGATCGCATCGGCAAAGTCTAACACCATCCTAAATGCTCCGATGATCTTGTTTAATCTGCTAAAATATTTTTTCTCTTGTAATTGCTCGATCTTAGAGGACGCGAAAAAAGTCAGAAGCTTCAAGCTCTCGAAGTGGTTGAGATATCTTTGGTAGAAGAAGCTGCGGAAAGGTGCGTGTTAATCGTGCTCGAAAGTTTTTGCGTAATACTCGAATGATAGAGCGAAGTGTTCATTACAGAAGTGGTAAGATAGCAACGATAAATTAAGTGGAATATTATGTCTTACAATGGTACTTACATAGCGTGGCGATTAAGTATTTTTCCCCGCCATCTTCAAATTAACAAAACAAAATTAATAAGTAAAAATTTACTTCCATATTATGTAAACATTGCATGTTTGATTTAAAAAAAAATCTGGCATTTACATAGATAAATGAGCGTGTAATTTTAATAAATTTGTACAGGTCGATTTCAAACTCTCAGGTCTCCAGTTTTTGACAGAATTTTCTTGGGAAATTTTCTTAGAAAAGGAGAAGGCGATCCCAAATTTCAAGCGTATACATATGTAGTAGGTACTTAATCGACATCAATGTTCGAGAAGAAAGCAGAGCACTTAATTCCGCTCGGTGGTCCCGTAACGACGTAATATCGTTCAGTTACTTGGAGTATTTTTATTACGTTCCCGCGGCGGCATGGTACATAAGGGAGGAGGGTGGCTAGGGCACAGACGACAACGGTAGTCGAGGGGGCGGTTTGCTGGGCTTAGGAAGCTATGCTCACGATATAACGAGAGCCATTATGATAAGCGGATGCATAGATTAGACATAACTCGTTAACCCGGCTGTATGCGACGTCTACGATGAAAGACGAGGTATCGATAATCAAGGATGCTTCTATTTAACAGGAAATCAAGCAGCCTGTGTCTTACAAACTGTTCAAACGGGTGTAAAAATTCTTATCGACTTTCGAAAAATCTACAATTGTTTGTTTGTGATTTATTATTATAGAATTGAATTATTACCATACGTAGGTTAGTGTCTTTATGAAACTTTCAACGAGGAAGATGTTATGGAGATAAATGACAAAGCCTTTGATTATAGTCGGAGAAATTAAAACGTGGACACGTAAAATTTTGTCTGCAACCAAATTTCGTTCTCTACTTTCGATTTAATGTTTCATGTAAAAATACTTCCTTTCTTGGTTGCACCACTGTAGCTCTACAGCAACCACCTTATATGATAATTCTTCGCTAAAATATTCTTTTTTATTTAACGAAAAAAAATAACTCTCAACCGCTCGGCACATCTATTCGCTCTATTCTCAGAATGCATATTCGAAAAGTCTATTTTATTTGGATTCGTAATAGAAAGTTAGGAGCTCGTCGACAGTAGTATTTTTATCAGACAAATTTGAAGACAATTGAACGCAGCCAGGCGGGAGAAAAGCGAGGAAGTGAACAAACAAGCTTGGTAAATTATCGGGGGAATACGAGTAGGAGGGTTAAGCGGGGTCGGTGAAAAGCCACGACGAAAGCTTGCAGGTAACTTAAGCGCACAACTGAAGGGAAATACGACGGAAAAGTTTCTAGAACAAAATGATACGACACTGCGTAAGATCCGCTTTGAAGTCAGGTCCGCGCCATTCTTTGTACAAATTGGAAGGAAAGCGCGGCGTAAAAAGCTCCGCTCCGCCCGGAGGTTAATACGTTTATGTAGGAAAAATTATTTTTAATTTTTTCTAGAACCGCCTCTGACGAGAGAGAAGTGTACAAGCACACGGGCGCAAGGGTGTGGCAGAATGCGCGGCACCGCCGTGTAAGAATTTCTTAATTAGATTCGAGCAGCTGCCCTCCGCGCTTCTCTTTCTTTTCTTCCGGCCAAGAAATTCCCCCGTAGCTCCGCGATAGTTGACACAGCGGCATACTAGTCGACGCGTGCTTCGCGTCCAAATATTCGAGCATTATTACACATTTTTCTCCTTTGAGATAATAGACTCTGTCAGATTTGTAATTGAGACTCTAATGAAACCACATACCTAAGAATATGATTTCGCAGATTTCACGCTCGAACCGGCTACCACGCCGCTGCGCTTGAATTAACAGCGCTGTAAGAGCTTGCGACGAACCGATTGCCCCGTGCGATCGAATTTCAAATCGATATATCGTAAAATAAATTATAAATACCTGGTTGCAGGACTCGCTCTCCTTACATAGGACATGATAATTGATCCTGATCCCGATAAAAATCAGATAACATTATGGAAACTACGAAAGCATTAACAGTTGGTCGAAAGAATCGGAGATAAATCGAATAATTTAAAGTCTAAATCTGTCGCTTAGCATTAGTACCGAGAATGTTAAACCTATTCTTGTCTCCACCCATTCATTTAAGAATCGTTAGCGCTCTCTTCTGAATCGAGAAAGATCAACTGGGGAACGGAGAAGCACGATGAAATTTTGGCATTTAGAAACACGTAAACCGGTTAGCAGTAGTTGGTGGGGATAGAGAACACGTATGGTCCAGCGCGACCGTGGTAGGGATAGCCATAAATTTTGATAATACCAAAATTGTGACAGAACGAAGAAAAATCCCCGCGAGGCTGCGGTGCAAAGTGCGAATAAATCGTTGCGTGTGCCTTTGTCAACGAAACATGAAAGGTTGGGCGTGCAAAGGGGTAAGAGAGAGAGGTGGCCGACCCAAAGAGAAAAACCGAGCGAGAACGACGTGACGCGAACGGAAAGGGTAGGGAGAACAGACCGAGGCGCTGGGGTTGACCACGTCGTCTGGTTTTCGACCGACTCTCTGTCTGTCTCTCCCTTTCTCTCTCTCTGTCTCTATGCGTGCGTGCGTACATTTTTATCAATTATTAAGAACTGTGGCGTGCTTTTGCAACCGGGAGCGTTGGTGATGGTAAAGTTGCTTTCGTCCTTGTCGCTGGTGTATCCACTGTAACCAGTCGACGATACCCTATGCCCATCGATTTTTTGTTTCTTTTTCCAACGCTCTTCCTCCTCCTCCTGCTTTTCCTCGTCTCACTGTCCCTTTCTTTCCTCCTGCCCTTTTTCTCTCTTCCCTCCGCTTTTCTCTCGTTCTCCATTTGCGTCAAACCCCTTTCTCTCGCTTTTTCTGCGTGATTCTCTCTTTTTCTTGCCCACCCCCTCTGCACGCTCCTTGCCTGCCTCTGGCCAACGCTGTGCCGTGGACATTAATAACGGCCACGGCTAACCACCGTCAACCCCTTTTGCCAGCGTTACCGTGTCCAGCCACGGAAAGTGCGAGAGTAATAATAAAATATACGAAATGTAGGCGACCATCGTCGCCGCTCGTCCCCGGCTCGTCCCCGGCTCGTCCCCGTGAAAAACAAACACCGCGACACGCTTTGCTGTATTCCTTTCGTTATGCCGCCTGGGGTACGACGATCGTGAAAGATTAGGGTAATTTGCGTTAAATAACGACACGTCGGGATAACTAAGCAAAAGGCCGACGGGGTGGGACGAACCTCGCTTTCGACACTTTTCTCGGTGTTCGAATTAGAGATTTTCCTCCCGAGGATTACGTTTAATTGTCAAGGTGTCGCTGGTCCTGACAACAACCACATAAATTGCGAAGAACGCATTTTTCCAGAAATGAAAAGAATTCAATGTTATTCAATTATACTCGCAATGAAATAATAAGAGACACGTTTGTCCATATTATTAGTGTTACTATAGGAAACGAAATCATATTTGACACATTTTAGTTACTTCTAAGCTGTATTAATCAGCGATGTTGTTAAATGTTAAATTACTGTTATATTACTGTACCTAAAACATCATGAAATTGCTATTGTAGATGGTTTATTTTTGATCGTGAGACTGTACAAGTAGAACAGGTAAGACAATGGCCAGACAGGCAGCAGATCTAAAATGCACCGTTCATCGAACATTCGATACCTTTTATTTATTTATTTATATTAGAAAAAGGCATCAATAAATACAGAAATTATAGCATTTTCATCGAAAAAGAAAACATCTTTTTTACGTATAAAATAAATATTATATTTGCGTAAGCAATACGTTGAAAATAGCAAAGTGCGCCTCTTCTATGCAGGTCAAATATCTGCTATTTCTTTAAACGTCTTAAATATTTTATTCCAACGATCGAAGGTATTCTAGTGAAAGAAATTGTCCACTTGGGAAAAACACTGGAAATTCATAACTTTGAAATATTTTGCGTCTCTTGCATAAAAACAATTAACCATATCGTAACCTTATGGTTCGTGCAAAAAATTACACGTGGACAATAACGAACCTTTTAATTACTGTTGATGAACACATGGATATACGTGTATCGTACTTAACTTATATCTGGCAGACGACCGTGCACAGCGTCAACGACGTTACTGGGAGATGCTCCCGAAAATTCATAAACTTTTCTGCATTGGACAGAACATTTTCCCATGTATTTAAATTTTAACGAGGACACGCCTAAAGACGGATGGACAAAGTGTATAAAGACGAGACCAGTTAGAGGAAAAAGAATTTTTCGTGCGCGACTTTTAAAAACTTTTCTCACGGAACTCGCGGAATTTTTTTAGAACTTTGAGCTTAGTAATATTGAATTATGAATGCGAGCTTAGCAAGTCATGTTCAATTTATCATTATGTAAGACATATTTTATATAACAACAATCTTTTAATAATAAATATATAATGTTTTCCTACCTTTTAGAGTATACAATGAAACGATAAGCATTCGGAAGGCAAGATGGCATCCAGGATCTACGAATGACTCTCATTTGCTAGTTCTAACATCTGAAAATACATTTCGGTAATTAAGAATTATTCTTATACAATAACTCTGATAGAATTCCATTAATCTTCTAAGTCTGCTAAACATTATTATATACTTGGATTAGACTAACGTTTCTTGTACGTAGAAATTTAATTTATTCTTTCCGTCTAATTTTAGTCTTTCGTTCAAAATTTCTGAAATTTCTCGTTCGTTTAATCGTTAATCGAACAAGAAGTTTTGTACGGTTGGCTTAAAATATGCCAGAAAATATCTTAAAACTGATAATAAGTATAATTTCATCTTCTGCCAGTTTATACGAATGCGAAGTGGGTAATAAACCAAAGTACCTAAAATCCTGGAAAGTTGGTCGTGTACCATTTGGTTCGCCATCGAGGATACCAGACTTCACATCTTTGGGTGACATAGCGGTGGACTTTGATTTCGCAACGCCTACTCTACGCAGGCCAGAACTGTTTATTGGCAAAGACATCAACAAGGTATAATTCTAGAACTAAGAAATGTTATAAAATAGTACTATACAAAGAAATTTTATCGAGTATTATATTTCAGGATAATGTGGTTGATTGGAATCAAATTGAATGGCCGATTCTGGTTCTACGTGGAAATGGAGAAGTGCTTATTGTTCGTGGAGATATTTTGCACGATGTGTACGTGATTATGTGTTCCTTTCGTCCCTGAAATTTCTATCGGTATTCGTATTAACTGATCGAACTTTTTACATCGCGTTATCATCTTATTTTTTTATATGGGTTTAGTCCTTTTTGGTTTTATCATATCATAACATTGTATAAAAATTATAAGAATTTTCTCCTCAATGTAATAATTCTTTCACGTGTGCTTATTAATTTGATTAAGTCATGAAAATCCAGTGGTATCGGGATCACTCTCTATGTATCCTCCAGCCGACGATAATTATGGAATAGACTCGTGTTCCATCATGTGTCTACAAACTACACCGCCGATAGTGGTCGTCGCTATGTCTACTGGGAAGATTTATCATGCAATTTTGTTGAAAGAAGAAACGATCAACGACGATGATAACGATAGAACGGTGAGTGTTCTTTTTAAGTTGTTCCTTGCAATTTGTTTTTTACACTTACGTAGTGTTTTGTAATTCGTAATCCAATGAATCGTCTGTATTTCGAAATTTGCAGATTCATCGAATCATACATAATCATTTTTTAGGAGAAGATATTTCTTATAAAAATTTGAAATTAATTAATTCTCTGTATTTAATCAACATTTGTGGCTTTCAGACTTGGTCACAGTGTAGTTCGACTTACAATTTTCACACACCAGAGGATGCATTATACGTTTATGAATGCGTGGAAATAGATCTAGGTCTGTTTTTCGCAGATAACGATGAAAAATATAATTGTCCGATACATCTTCACGCTGACAAGCATAACAAGTCGAGGTAAGTTTTTATAGTTATCTATTCCTTTTATAGTTATTCCGTATCCATAAGCGTAATAAATATGAAATTTCTTTATAGGTATTTCTGTTCTCACAATGCTGGAATCCACATGATCACTCTGCCGATGGTTTCTCAGTTAGATGAATACATAAACGCTTCGAAAGGCAAGAAAGATTAATTTTTCGGTTAATTTACATTTTTGATTCTGTTTATTTTATCGAGCTGCAAGAAAAAACCGGTGTACATTTATTGAAATTTACTCGGTGTGGTCCGAATACTGTTTTTGAAAGTAAATTCTTTCAGAAAACGAAGATACATGTTTACCATCGTTATCGAATCAACCCAGTTTGCAGTACTTAATCTGTAGAAGAACCAAGCACACAGAACAAAACGAAGCTACACCAATTCTTGGATTTGGACTACTGCAGGAGCCATGCGTTTTAGTAGCTTTGTTACATACCGGTGATGTCGTCACCCGTTCTGTTATCGATCTTTACTACTTTCCAGAAATCGAGCTTCCAGAGCTTACAATTGACAAAAAAAAAAAAGTGAGCAATCTATTTTTTTCTTCAGTTACTTAATGACCATCTTATATATTTATATCACACAAACTAAACAAAACATTCTGCTATTTTCATGTAGAATTTAATACATAATCTGATATAAATTATAGGTAAACAAGGAGACGTTCGACATGTACATAAAAAGGTTGCTAAAACGTGAAACATCACAACCCCTTATCAAAATTGGTTCGAAATCTGTCACTCCGCGGGAATGTTTACAGGTATTAAATAATATAAATAAATAAATGATTGATTTCAATGAAAATAAAAAAAAAATGATTTCCGTAACTAGCTTTTATATCACGCCACGGATGTCTTTCGTAAAGAATATTTTGTCAAACATGATACAGTGAGGAAAGAAATCGGGAAGAAAATGCGTGCGTTGAAAGTAATAAAAACCCAGTTATTAAAAGAATTAGATACTTTGCTAGAAACAAAGAAAAAATTGCATCAGACTGCTGAACAGTTGGCTGAAAAGTATGAAGATATTAAGGATGAGCAAGAAAAATTAGCGCAAAGGTAAGTCACGTAATTAGTCTGAACTCTAAATCATAAATCTTGTTAGTATTTTCGATCTTTAACAAAAGATGTTAACAAAACATTACACTGTTATGGTTACTATACCAATAATATGTTACAGTAATTTACTATGAAAGCTTATGGGTTTACAGAGCAAAAGAAGTATTACGACTAGTGAATTACAAGGAACCGTCTATGACTCCTATTGAAAGAGCAGAAGCAGAGGAATTAAGGAAAATGGAAATAAAGATAGAAGAAATGAAAATCAAATTGCTAGAACTGAAAACAAAATCGGAACAAACTGGGCCTATAGAGAATAATGAAAACATTGGAAAGAAAAGAAAAATTGTTTTTAGAGGTGATCAAGAAAACGCCATCAAAAACAACTTGGGACAAATGTGTGTACTGTTATCGTGTAATAAAAATATATTAATTAGATACACAGTTTCTTCCGTTAAGATAATCCGTTTCTTTTATTTCACAGGGCAAAAGATATAAAAGACTTAATTACAGAAGTCAAAAAGTTGGAGGAAGAAGTGAGTATTTGAATTGAATGATAAAGTGTATTACTATCGTTATTTGCAAAAATTGTAAATTACTTTACCTCAAAATATAGGATTTTCGTATAATAAAAAATGATTTTATTTGCAAAATAATTTATTACACTACCTATACATTTGTCCTATATCAACCACATTATTGGCATAAAGAATACTTCCAATAACTTCTCGCTTTGAATTTCTCTTTTAAGTATTAATATAGAAGATACATATATTAGATGCAATATAAATGATATCAACTTTAAATGACGACATATTAAATATTATCGTATTACTTCAATTTCAAGTACATTTATCAAGAAATTAAATTATTAGTGTAATTAACAAATTAGTTGTCAAATAAAATTAAATAAATTAGCAATGTTTCTTTCAATAATGTTATCATTACACTTGTGAAAACATTCGATTTGTTTCTAAAACGATCGCAATTTTTCTTAACAAAGAAAAATCCTACCAATTTATCTGCATGTTATTTCTGTAATCATATTCCTTCGACCACAAAGCATTGTTCAAGGCACAAAAATATAATGAGAAACATCATTAGAATCTTCCATAACTTTTGACTGTAGCAATTTAATCTCAAGTCTCAACTTTTCTTTTTCCATTTCTTGTTTTCGTATCTCGTTTGAATAACAATTGATCTGTAACTTTAACTTGTCCTTTTTAAGTTTTAACATTTCAGTTTCGTGATATAGTTTCCCTTTCTCTGCACGAAGTACTGCCAGTTGCTCCTGAAGTAACTGATGACTGGCTTCGTCCGATAATATTACTTCCGATGTATCGACATCTGCTTTTATAGTCGTTGTCGATTTTGAACCATTTATTTCGCTCTCAGGCCCACTATCAGGCTCTGCCTCGGCATTTGTAGCCTCTTTCATGATCCAAATCCTAGAGTCTGTAGATTCATTAAAAGTATTTGGTGACGATTTTGCAGTTTGGTGTGACTGAGGTGTAAGAGATCTAGTTTGTTGTTTAGGTGAGGTAGATGTTCCTTTTATTTTTTCCATGTCAGTAGTAGGCTGGATGGTTTCAATATCTAAAACTGACACATCATGATAACATAATATCACACGTTCTTTTCTCCAAAAATAAAAACATGATTACAATTATAATTACAATTAATTATAATTACCTCTGGTACTGGGAGACTGACTACCATCTACATTATGTGACAAATGATTGTTACAATAGGTATTAAATTCTCTCTCATCTACGAAAACAGAACCATCAGCGTTCACGATAGACTCAACAATTACAGATGGATCTTCATCTTGCATCACTAACTCTCCTACAATTTCACCATTTGCTGCTATAATATCCCCGTCATTATTTGTTCTTAATAGTTCACCTTCTGTTGTATCAATTTCATCAACTACTTCTTCTTGAGTTAATTGACCACTGTAGGAATCATCACCATCATTTCCTTCGATTACTTCCAATTCTGTTGGTAATCCCTGAAAAATAATTTATTTAATAAATATACTAATGAATTTTGTATCATGAAATTTAGCTGTCTCACATCCTGTCCCCAAGGAGATTCTTGTTCCTTTTTTATCCTTTTTATCGTTTGTGCAATTTCATCTTCAGATTCAGAATACACTTTCCCATCATTGTTTCTCCCTTGCATCTTCTCTATATCGTGAATTTTTTTAAACAGTTGATATGCTCTCTCAGGTGTTATATTCCTCTTTTGTTTATTAGCAGCTGCTATATTAAATAAATCTTTGGAGCGAAGTATCTTGTTTGTTCGTAATCGTACATATTCTTTTAATCTTTTGCGATCAATGTGTAACTGCATGAGATCTTGTACTTCCTGCTTAATTTCACCGCATAATTTCCTTTCTTGTGGAAGATTCTTAAACAGTTCCTAATTAAAGGAAGATAGAATCAAATACACTATTACAAAACTTAACTTAGTATCATTTTATTACTATTATTTACCTCTGAGATTTCATGATTATGTTCATTATTGACACTAGTTACCTCTAGCTTTGTACCATCTTTTGATGCTCTTAACATAATATGAGCAGGACAATTTGTTCTTATCGATCTAAATAAAACAATATTTATAAAATATATTTGAAGATATGAATGTGTTTTCTTATATCCATTTAGTAGGACAAAATAATTATTATAGGAATCTAATTTGAATAGTATATAATTTTATAAACTAACTGAGACTGTCTTCTACCAGCTCCACGTGGTAAAAACTTCTGACCGCCATAAATACATGCATATTTGACAGAATAATATTTTAAACGCTCGCTTATTGGACGAGCAGTTTTCATATGAGCTCCACTAACTGTTCTGCTATCTCTTCTCCAGTAGTGGACCAGACTACGCTTTGAGAACTTCTCCAGTTTATGTTCTAATTCTTCGTAGCTATCAAACATTTCTCCCAAATGAAAAGATACATCCTCATCTTCCACAGTATTTATATCCATCATAAAAGTGACAGTTAACAGTCTATTTTATAAATAAGTATGTATTACTTACTAATCAAAGAATAGGTATACAGTACATTGGAAGGTTATTTGTATTCATTAGTATTCATTTTCGTGTCATTTTACAGGAAATAAATGTTGCAAAAAAGCGAACGTTCTAAAAATCTAAATCGAATCTTGTATAGTCGTTAAAGACCATGTATTATATGTTAAAAATAAAATGAAGGTTAGAATATGTTGGGACAAATGAAATAACATCATTGAAATTATTGTTTGCATTATTGTTTAATTCGACTTCTACTAACGAAAAAAATCTCTCGATAGCAATACATTTGAAGCAAGCACATTGTTTCTCTTATTCGAAACTTTGAGGTTAGATTTCAATTTGATTGGCGTGGTAGAAGCCAGGACGACGAAACCGTGAATACAGCCAAATAGAATTACTCAAGAGCCGGACAAAGACGGGCGGGATTTTTTGTCTTCTACTAATTTTCAATCTTTACAGTGCGACTTACGTCCTGTCATATTTTTTTAGCATTTTTTTCTATAATATCTGTATAATGTTCTATAATATCCAATTGTCACAAAAACCTGTACCTTGATTTTGCGCCATTTCTAATACAGAACAAGTGACTGAACTACAGCGCAACTGTTGTAATTTACTGCACATTCAGATATTTTTTTAGATTTAGAGTAATTTGATCCCCGTCATAAAATAATCTGCCAATATTTCTCACAAGCATAAATTCATTGATTATCCTCGATATCAAATAAACAAAACTTATATAAACTGTTATAAAACATAATAACCTATCATTTAGTATTACAACAAAGTGATAAGTCAACGATATATTCAAAATAATATTTATTGATATTAATATACAGATTTTTCAAAAGAATTCTAAGATATCTTCGGGTGGCTTACAAATTTCTAGTTTACATGAAACTTTATCTTTTGCTATTTTTATACATAAATTTTTATGTATTTTCAAAATAGAATTATAAACCAAAGAATATAATTATTAATGCAGCCAGTCATTATCATCTTCTGTATCTATGGGGGGAATGGGTGGTGGTTCATTTTGTAATATAGAAGACACCTGTAGAAAACATGATTTAAAATACATCTGGAATTAAAATGAATATGAATAAAAATAATTATATAATTATTTTCTTAAAACCTGTCTGAAGTCAGAAATTTTTGGTTCTGTATTGCTAATTTTTGAAGCATCAGTTTCTGTATTATTAGTAGGTAATTCTAATTCAACATCATTAGTTTCATCAGTATTATACAAAACTTGTAATGTAACATTCTAGAATTATATTTTCATTAAAGATTATAAGAAATGGTATATAAGTATATATGAATTAACTTGTTCATATACTTACTTTTATTGTAGTTGCTATTATTGCTCTTATATAACTTATAGAGTAGTATTCATCTACAAATTTATCTGATAAAATGTGGTAAATTCTATTCATTATATATTTGATTTCCTTGTTTTTATTATTATTCTAAGAAACACAATCATAAATATTAAAATATATAAAAAATGTATAGCATAAGAACAGTAGATGAAAAGCCTTACTTCATTTACTTCTTTAGAACTTGCAACTTGCTCTGTGGAGCTGCATTCTTCAGAAAGCTTAAGCATTTTGTTTTCTAATACCACTGTTTCTTCCTTATATCTTTTATTAAGTTCCTTCGCTTCTTCTAAATCTTTCTTCATGTTACTGAATGCAGTATTTGCATCTTCTAAAGATATTTCTAATTCTTTAATAGTTTTGTGCAAGTTCTCATTAATTTGTACTAAAGATTGTTTCTGAGTTTCAAGATCTTTTACTTGTTCTGCATAAAAAATTGAACTATTATATAACCAATATACCGTTATATGACTAATAAGAGTATTCATTTTACCTTTTGATTCATTTAATTCTTTTTCCAATATGCTTATTCTCTCTCTCATTTCATTTAATTGAGTGAAATTATCAGTAGCTATATTATCTATATTCTTGTATGGTTGATTAACCTTTTCTTCAGACGTACTCATGGCTAACAACATTTTCAGAATATTATCCAAAGCCGTTTTATCTTTTATAGGAGATGTAGCATTTTGAAGTTCAAGAACATGAAACTATATATGACACATAATAGTATTTTAATAAATAAATATAAGTTTTTCAGCATATATGTACCTTGTCAAGCACTTTTTGCACATTATCAGCTATCTTAGACATTCCCATTCTGAGTTCTGCATTTGTCATTCGAGTTTCAGACAATAACATATTTAACCCTGGATCTATTATTGTTGGTACTGTTGAAGTTACTGTCTGTGACTGTAATGAATATACCTGACCATCCATGGTAATAAAGTTTGGCTACAATAAATCCATATGTTAATAATACAAGATGATTATTAAGTATAAATATATTTTTCAACACATTTAAATTTATATACTTGTATTTGCGTGGGTGACCATTGAGGAGTAATCACAGATGGATTAACAAAAGATTTGCAAGGAGTATTTGTTGTTGATACATCATTTTTTAGTTTTAATGCCTTATGTGAATTTTTTAATATTTCATCTTCAGATTCTGCTGGAGATTGTTTTTTCTGTAATTCTTCTTGAAATGATTCGACCTAAGATTACGAAATTATAAAATTAAATCAAAATATAAATTAAATTTTGCTGCAAATATATTATTTAAAATTATATTAAACATTTACTTACCTTCTTTTGACGAATCGGTTTATATGGTATGTCATCCTACAAATATGTTATTCATTATTGACTTCAAGATTCAATTACATGTATATATAACTAGACTAAAAGCACTTGAGTATACTTCAGTATCTTCAGAGTCAGTAGTAGTAGATGGGAGTTTTGGTAATATAGATTGTCCCATTTTCGCCATTCGTGATATAATAGAAGCTTTACCACTTGGAATTTTATGCAAATGGGCAGTTTCCCCAGATGTTTGTATATCTGCTACTTGTACTTCTATTAAGATATCTTTCTCCTTGGGAAATCCTGGTCCTAGACTAATCTATAAAACAATCATGTTTAAAATACATGTGTATTTACAATATACTGTTGCTTATTAAAACCTCATGTAAAACCTGTTTATTAGAAGGCACAAATAATATTCTTTTTAATCCTTTAACGCTCCCTAAAAGTGTTCTTTCCCAATTATCATCGATAGATATTTCTACTGTCATTGTTTGAAATGTTGTGGGAATGTCTTTAAGAGGCTGTGTTATTTCCGTTACAATAAAATATTTGATGGATATATTGTCTCCTTCTTTTACTGTTACATCTTTATTAACTGGTGATAAATCTTGATAAAGCACATTTTCTATCCTCCCATTTTTTGAAAAATATCTTGCTAAACCTACTTCTCTTGCAAATTCTATGCAAATATCATTATTTTCAAATAAAATTGACCAGTTCTCCTTATTGCTATCATAATAACTTGAATAATTGTTTGGTTGTATTACATATAAAAAATCTGGTGTTAATGTAACAACTGATACATGTTCTTGTTTGCTTTTATATAATACAATTTGATATATTCTTGTTGCAAGATTTCCTGTAAGAGCCATACCAAGCTTGCCAATTGAAATATAAGCCCCATTTTGCCTATAAGTAACATTAATTATTACATATCCAAAACAAACAATTAAAATAAGAAAATATACTCAAACTCACAATTTGAAAGCATGTACTGCTTTAGCTATTATGACTTCTGTTTTGTTCGAAATTGTTTGAGTCAAAGTACGGGATGTATTTAATTTTTTAGAAATTTGTTTTGTCGAAGAGCAACTATCTAATGTCTTAGCTTGTAATCCAAAAATAGCAGCCAAATTTGATCTAAAGTAAAAAATACACATTTATTCTAAGCATGTCCTTGCAATTGCTAATTAATTGAATTAAAATTAAAGAAACCACCAGAAAAGAATAATGTTAAATTCTGTAGTGGTTATAAATTCTATAACCTTCGTATAAATATAAATTATATTTCGTACGAGTCATACCCAATTACATTTTTTTAATGTTATATATTAATACAATTAGTAGTTTATGAAGAAAGTAAACATACCCCGCTGCTGGCATAAAATCAGATTCATCATTGTCTCGTAAAATTTTATCGAGATTCGGTACCTGAACATTTCCTACATTCATGACTATAAATTAAATTTCTTAAATAAGAGTTTTTTCTGTGCACTAAAAGAACAACGAAAAATATAAACTTAAACTACCTATAAACAGTAAATGACACTTTGTTACGTACAAATTACATGACTAATAAAATCAACGACAGGTGGCGTAATACTTTCTATTCATAAAAGTTAAAAAGTTACAGCTTCAATTCTATAAGTAATGTAAAATTTTTCAACAGTTCATTTAGAAACAGATACAGATACTAATTACGTTAAAATCTGACTAATATGAAATATTAAAATATACATAATAATGAACAAAATTACAATTATAAAAATTTATATCCATTACACTCTAGATACAATATTATAAAAAATATAAATTTATTGTATATATTCTATATTTTTTCTAAGATAGAAATAAATGTCGACTGTCTATATATGGACTATAATAATATAATTTATTAAGAAAAATTGATATATACATTTTGTTACATATATATCTATACATGTAGCATTCTATATACATATATGGTACTACATTCATAAAATTATTTTAGTTCAAAAGTATAATGCACTCCTTTTCCTGGATATTGTTTTGCTGTCTGAAAGGGCATATTCATATATTAATCATTAAGCATAAAATTACAATATCTTATTTTTGAATGAAGATATAATCTTACTCTAGGTTGACTGCATTTAATTGAAAAGTAATCGATCATAAAGTAAATTAGTACGAAGCCAACATAAATAGCAGCACCCTTCAGGTCACTGATGGGTTGGCGAACACCATAGCTACACCGATCTCCTTGCAGCAAATCGAAACGCTTAGGTAACTACAAATGAAATAGCAGGATTAATTTATTATTATTATTTATTATCATTTATTATTTAGCATCAAATTACAATTATAGTTTAATACTATCAAATACCTACAGTTTCTCCATAATTTATTCTTGGTCCAGGATGATCCCAAGGATAATAAGGATCTTTAGCTTCTGCGCTTATCAGCGGTATGTTTGGATAATCTACAAGACTATCTTTATCTGGAGCATAAGCTTTATATTCATCAATATGCATATTATACTTTTCTGCAGCAGCAATCCATTCCTCTTCCGTTTTTGGATAGGGGCCTGGTAAATATTTCTTTTCATAAGGGTCTGTAATACATAAAAAAAATATAATTAATGAAATTTTTACATCCCAAACAATCGTCTTGTATAAGTTCCTATATAAGATTTTAACCTATCAAAAATACGAAAAGAACCTTTAATTACTCTACACAAATATAAATGTTTTGCTTACGTAATCTTTCCAATACAGCCCTGTGGTCACTCAATTTAATAAGCTTTTCATACTTTCTAATAAAGCTAATAAGTGGTGTATTTTTCAGTACTTTTGACAAATTTCTACCCTGTAGTAGCGCAGCCATTTTCAATGACTCGTATGCGTGGACATAGGATGATGCATGGAAGACCAATATTATATACTAATATCAGCTGATATGTATTGAATACATGTATGGAAGCGTACATTTTTATTTAATATTTATTATTATAGATATATCTATATTTTTTTTAAATCTGCATTTATTCTAATAAAATATGAAATCAAGGGCGTTTTAAAGTACACTAGTTTGAATTTCCCTAAACATAAAAATCTAATTGTTAATGTTTCACAGAATATAAAAGCAATGTGATTATTGAGAGACTTTTTAAGATAATTATGAAAAGATAACATATTGATGTCCTGCAGTCTATCGTTTCATTTTATTCAACGTTTTTAAATACAGTACTGCCTTGCTAACTAGCCGCGTATCAATACCACATCTATTTAATATGGGAGACCCTATAACGGAAAGCAATAAGTAAATAAATTTGATAGTCCACATAAAAACAATTAAATGCTGCCTCGAAATTAGCACAATAAAAAAAGTATATGTAACGCTGAAATTTCAATCTATGAAAGCACCTCCAAAAAATGAGGAGGGAATTAGCGATGGTTAAGAAAGCTGAAGCTGTCAATTAAAATTTTTGATTTCAACAAATTATGTTAAATTTATTAAAAGAAGAGAAATAATTCAACTCGTGGCAAATATACAAATACATTTGTCAATTATATAGCAAATATAAGTTTATAGTAATTTTAAAAATTTAAAATACATAGAGGTAGAAAGTACTTTTGAATAGACCGTCACGATTTCCAATGTACTAATGGATATAAATTATGATATGGATCGACATTATGCGGACAGGTGAGGTATAATAACCACAAGAAAATGGCCGATAGTATGTGTTCATTGGTTGTATCGATTGTGGTTAAAGTTAGTGCAAAGTGTAATTAATTTAGTCATTGTAAAGGGTTGAACATATAATTGAAGTGAAATTTGTTTTTATAACAAAGCATATTTCGTAATGGTATGTACAAATACGAATATTCTCAATGTACATAAAGGTTTTATAGTAAGATAGAATTTCCAAGTTTAATTAAAAGATGAGTTGTATATTTTTATGATAATTATATTTTTATATTTGGATTTACTATGATATCAGCACAAACAAAATATGTATTACTAATACTTTGTTATATTTATATTAATGTAAACCTACAACTAAGAGAAGAAATTTTAATTGACTATATTCTATATTAGGTTAGGTGATAAGGATATATATACACATATATTAGATATATAAAGAAATTATGGAAAATTTTTACATGTATTAAACTAGTCCTTGAAACTTCATTAAAAATATCATAGACTAAGAATTAAGTCTAAGTACGCATGAAAAAATGTGTAGTATTGTAAATACTCATGTTTCAGTAAAGGTTTCCATATTTTGCATTTTCAAAGAAAATTATTCTAATTTTTATTAAAATTTTCAAACTCTCTTGTGTCAATCTTTTTCGATGAATGTTTTGTAAAATTTGTATAATACATATTGTACTTAAAAATGTGCAGAACACATGAAGTAAGCAAAATGTACATTGTTAATAATACACAAAGAAAACATTCTACAATTGAAAAATGATATAAATTTTTATTTAGGTCATATTTTATTATGAATTGCTTTATACAAATATGCAGTTGCATAAATATCTGCAGCCTATTTATTACGTATTTCAATTCTGAGATATAAATCACTTTTTCTCTGAATATTTTTGTTCCTTATATATTATTTTATACACCCAATTCTTACATTATAGTCTATATATTGAAGGTCAGATATAACTAATAGGAACTACTCTTGTTATAATTATGATGAAAAGTACTTATTAGTTTCTTTATTTTGCTCTTTGATCAGCTTCGTGAATAAGTTTGACCAATTTATCGGCAATCTTCTCATTGCATGCTCCAATTGCACGTGGTTGCATGATGTTAATCTTTTCACCTGTAACATGTATTGTTATTTTTATACTATATATGTCTTAAATGTAAGTCAATACTAAATTTTATGTGTAGAATGAAATTTTAGAAAACTTTATATAACAAGTTTTTAATTGTCAATTGTCGGTCATTCTAATTTTTTAAATATACTTATAGTATATTTGTTTACATATATCATATTACATATCATATTACATATTACAATTATGAAAAAGTACTGAGAAAAGGTATGTGTATAAACAGTTATTTACCTGTTTCACGATCAACAACGACACCACCTGCTTCGGAAATAATTAACGATGCCGCAGCAATATCCCACGTGGAAATACCTGGCCCCTCGATATAATAAGCCTCGACAGTTCCCATTGCGACATAACACAGTGTCAATGCCGCCACACCAAGTGTGCGAATGCTATAAAAAGAAATACCTAAATTTAGATAAAAAGTGACTGCATATGTAGAAATGCAAATACAGCAATAGGAACTAGCAATTTACTATTGTTTGACAAACTTCGGTATAAGACATCGTAACTTGACTAGAACATGCATAAGCATGTAATGTACGTAAAATAAAAGTAAAATTGAAGTAGTCTGATTTTCTACCTGAATTCGGATTAATGAAATGAATAATTTATATAAGGAATAATTTATATGTAAAATTTTTTCTAACAAAGACTTTATGTAAGTCGACTATGTCTTTATGATAGAGTTTTGAAAAGTACACTCCTGGTATCCAGGGTTCATTCGGCATGAAAATAACAAATATAAAGATATGAAATACACAGATACAATTTATTAAGTAATTTCGAATTAAAAAAAAAATGATAGGATATTTGAGTACCTTACCCTTGAGCTTCTAGAGCGATTGTTCTTATTCTTTCGATAGTCTTTTCCCTCATGTGATGCACTTTTATGAAACCACTTTCCATGCAAACCAAAGCTTTCGACAAATCTGTCAACACATCGAACATTTGTAATATCGAAGAATAAGGATTTAAAAACACATACAGAATAATATTTATTTTTTCTATACGGAATTCACCGTTTTATTCGGTCGAAAAATGATTCCTTTTGATATGTAAAGACACATTAAAGCAGCAAATCTTTTGCGACAATTTATTAACAATATGTCTATTAACTTAGACTTCGTAAATCAAAATTGTAATTTACCTTGAACATTAGAGACCTTTATAGGTTTGTTGTTTAAAAATGCGCCGCGACCCTTCCTCGCTGTGAATAGTTGTTCAAGAACAGGGTTGTAAACGATGCCAATCACCATTTCTTTATTAATCGCCAAACCGATTACGACACAAGTGAGAGGGAGACCATGAATAAAGTTGGTAGTACCATCGATTGGATCAATGATCCACGTCGGATCATCCGTCAACTCTGGAAGATCTTTTCCAGTCGATTCTTCACCGATAAATCTGTCACCAAATTTTTCATACATTTTTCTCCCCCAAAAATTTTTATAAAGTTTATAAGTGAATTTTAAATAAATTTATTTACCTGTGGCCTGGAAACTTCGATTTTAGTTGACCAATGACCACCTCCTCTATCTTTCGATCGTATTCTGTTACCAAGTCCCAATTATCTTGCTTCTCATCAACATTTTTTGCACCATTGATAGCTGCCTTGAGTATCTTTAATAGAAAATTGTAAAAATTAATAATTTGAAATATTGTTGAACCTTTTTTTTTAGAATTTTATTACAGCGAAAAATATCGTAAGCAAAAATTAAATGGTTTCAAGGAAAGCATAATTTCGTACAATACGTAGACATAATATTAATGAGTATATATAATATACTTGTACTAATTTATGTAATTTAATTATGATCGCTAATGACTATTAGTCGATGCCATAATAAATAAATAGATAATAACAATAATAATAATTTCGTAGAATTAGTTTGTGTGAAGTCGCACGAAAAAACATAGTTTCCGATAACTTTATTGATAATACCTCACAATATTTTCTTATTAAAATATTTCCTAGATCAATAATATTTTGTTTTTACGTGTCATCTTTTATTATAAGCTTAACATTAACTGATATAAACATTTTACGTATTTCTAATAACCGATAATTTCTAGAGATATTTAAGTTCAAATTATTTATTTCACTAACTTAAAATTTTTCTTTTCTCTTGCAAAAGTTTCGCTAATCATTGAAAAAACACTTCTGATTAGGACATTTGAAAAGATCTATACAACAAGAAATGAATGTGCGTCACTTCGATTCATCGTATTTCCCCAACTCTATAAATAATGAATTCTACTTTTCCTATTGCTTATTTTTCCATGTATCAAGTAGTTAAGATCGTATTTCCGGCATACCGTATATTATTACTATCGTTTTTAATAACGATTAATTTTAGCATTTCAAATAGTTAGAAAACAATAATTTTTGATGTAACATAAGTGCAAAGATATAATTCGTTAAAATTTTTATATCAATTAGCTTGGAAACGAAATGTTTGATGAAGTAATCGTCTAATAGTCTAATTGATGCAGTTAATGTAATATACGCCCACGAATCTCGTTACCATTAAACCATTCATATTACGTAAAAGTTTGATAGGAATCGATAATCACAACATCTTTTAATTCCTTAAATGATGCCTATTCATCATGTTTGAATTAAACATTAGCGTATTATTTGAATGTTTCATACTTCTTTACACTTTGTTTTATTTTATTCAAATAATAAAACTAATCTATTCTTGTTCAATTCTTGTTCAATTCTTAATCAATTTCTTTCGACCTCGATAACTTTTTATGTGAAGTATTTTAACGATTAGTAATTTAACAAGAATGACTTTTTCCATAATTAGAGAAACAATATTGGGGCTATGCAAAAAACTCTTAAATTTTCTAATTCTTTAAATTTCTGATAAATGAAGAAACAAATAAACTACTGAAATTTATTCCTAAATTAATATTACTTTTATATTTATCAATTCTAATCGCGTCATAGATAATCCACAAGAATTTGAATTAAAGTATTTCATTTTAAGTGAGAAATACCGTCAATGTCATTTATTAGAATTTTAGAATATAGAATGCAAATAAAAATCAGTAACATAATCTAAAACTAATTCAACTTATTGTAGTGACCATCCACAACTCAGCGACGCCAAACGAAAATTAAAATTCAACCAATGATCCGTGTCTTATCATCGCATGCCACCCAGTAGTAGAAAGGTGAATGCCTATACACCCTTTATTTCTTACGGACATTATACATATATGTATGCGTGCTTACTTGTGCGGCATCATGAGTCAACTTGATTGCGAACTCGTAGTACACATCTTCCGCGTAGCGTGCCATCTCTTCAGATTTTCCCAGTGAACAGCGAACACGAGATCCTTGACGTGAAAACGTATCAACAGGTACTGCGTTAGGTGCAACAGCACCGCGTACTTTTTATTCGTACCGACTTAGAACGTGTCATAAAAAAAACCGATTCAAGGATGACTCGATCTGTCGTTTAGTTCTTCCCCGTGTTGCAACTGTATGATTTCGGAGTTATGTTTTTCCACATTTTGGACGTAAATAGACATTCCTTCAAATTGTGTTACGAGATAGTAACGTTTACACTGCGATTTTGTGCTTTAATCATGTGATTAATTTAGTAAATAACTGTCTGCATAAAAATTCGTTACGGCTCCAACTTAGAGTGGCTTTTACGATTCATTCGAGATAAAATCTCAAAATAGGATTTTAATGACAATATTCAGAGACTGACTTTTACTGTTAATAATCTTTCCATTTTCCTTCTTTATCTTTCTTAATACATCATAATTGCCTACATTATTTAAATATCGTGTTTGTAATTTCAATGACCAGCTTTCTTCAAACATGTACCGATTAATTATTTGGCGATGTATATAGTATTCGCGTAGTATTTGCAAATTCGTTGGAAACATACGTATAAGAAATAAATATAGAATTTTCTAAAGAAAATAATTTAATTTTACAATATTTCCTGAATATTATTACGTAATAATTCGAGCGGATTTTTAAATTTTCCGTGTAAGAAGTGATTCACTTTATTCTGTAATTTCTGTGCATTATTGCAATGATTTGCACCGGGTCTCATTACTTATGGAAATATCGTATTCCCAGATACCGTTTCGTACACTGAGATTATTGTGGGAGAGCAAAGATTATTATCAAATGTAGTTAGCGATTTGCCAGATGGTTTTACTGCAACAACACAACGAACGCATAAAAGTATATTGTAAAAGACTGTGCCAAGGTAAATTACCGAGACTCGATCACCCTTTCACACTATGCTGATCAAATTTACTAAACGTGTATGTAAAGTACGCTCCTCGAATTTTTACGTCCCGAACTTGTTTTTGTGTCAAGAAATAAAAAAAAAACTTTTAATACTTTAAAAAATCTTCAATATAATTTCACTAATTTAGTAATCCTTGCACATTGTCAAACTTAACAAATTTTTTAACAGAGAAATGATACATGGGATATAATAAAATTAAATATATTATCGTTTAATTGTTTCATAGCTTATTACACACTATCTTGATTTAAATGTGAAGTTTCAGCCATTGATAATGTTCGATTTTTAATACGAATGTAACATCTGTTATGTGCGAATGTACGCTCAATACCTGGAAGTATGTCACCTGTTACATCCTTGAGATTTTCAGATCATTTTATTGTTTAATATCCTATTTTTTCTTTTCAACTAGTATTTTTTACCAGATACAATCTATTTCTTTTCTAAATTATATATAAAGCATAACCATATCTTTAGACGATTTCCAATGAAAACACGATCCTTCATTGTTGTTCGTTGCACAAGATTCACACATTTTTATTCAGTTTTTGCTTGTGATATTTATTCGACCATGAATTTTTCCAGCCATAATTTGAAATGTCTATGAATCACTATACTTCCTTGACCAACCTTCGGCTACTCTTTTCCGTATCTGTAGCTATCTGGCAAGTAATGTTCCATTCCAAACAGGATACGTATGCAGAGACTTCACTTGGTCTACAATTGTTCCGTATCTTTTCACAGATCTTATTAACACATTAACATATTAACATATTTCCAATTATAGTTTAATAATTATTTAATTTTCTGATATCTATATCTCATGGAATTTTTATTTGACGAGAATGGAACTTTGAGTGAACATTTGGAAAATAAAAAGAGTAAATGTTTAATGTGTATCTTTTGGTTAGTAATTTCATAAACATATATCAAATTTCCATAATATTTTTATTAGATAATATTTGAACATTTTGCTCACCAACATTACTTTTGTAGTTTGAATAAATCATTTGTATGGTACTTACTCATAGGTCGATCAAATTCTTAACAATCATTATCTAGGTTCTCTTATGAATCATTCGAATTTTTTAGATTACATTCCTTTATTTTATTTTTTATGATCAATTAAAGTATACTCGGTTGTTTAGAATTTTCACAGCTCTTGTTTGCGACTCTTGTAAGCTCCATGAATCATGTTATTTACCTTTGTCTCTCAATACTCCCTATTAACCAAATTAATATTATTTAATTAAGATAATATAGATAAATAATATCATAAATGTCTTATTCGTAGAATCTTACAAATAAATCTTGACATTCTTCTTTTAAGCAGTGCATTGCTTTCACGTTATTTTACTTTTGAAAATTATCCTGTTCTTTCAATTAGAAGAAGAGGTATCAATGGTTAAATAAAATTATTAAGAATATAATAATACTTTTATTCAGTACATAATAATTAGAATATATAATAATCGAGCTGATTCTCCATTTAGAATTTGATCACGTCCTAGTCAATCTCTTCCTCATTATTTTCAGATCAGTATCAGTGATCAGTTGCTTTATTTCCATTGCTAGTGTTTCATTTGCTGCAGCAATTGTTTTTGGTTTCATCACATTATATTCCTCGTCTGCAAGAAGTTTAGTTCTGTTATTTATGCAATCGAATTTCAAATTATTCAATGATAAAGATAAAAAGATATTTAAATATTTGCATATTCGCCGATTCATATCAAATTATGTATATTAAACTAAATATAATAAATATGATCAGTGTATATTACTTTTAGAAATATTAAATATTTAATATTAATTTAGAAATATAAAATATAAAATTAAGGATTAAAATATTAAAATATCAAAGCGTAGAGTGTTCCTCGGAATATTGTAACATTTGGATCCGAAACGCAGTTACTGTAATCCAAGAAATGAATACAAAGAAAATATTAAAGTATCGTAGTATAACATGAAGCAGTCGTTCTTTTAAATTTAAAAAAAAAAAGGTTCTTCCTTTCTCTTACCCATTTTATTAACGCACCTTTAGTGTCAATTACCGTGCCACCTGCTTCACAAATAATCAGCACTCCCGCTGCTACGTCCCAAGGTTGAAGATGATCCATTTGAAAGCAGTCTATCGCGCCTTTTGCTACGTATGCTAGAGCCATCGCAGCTGATCCCAAAAATCTAATTCTAGACATCCAGTTACGTAAAATAATTTTACCATTACTTCTATTCCTCTTTATTTCATTCTTTATCAGTCACTCTTCAATTCTCTTTCAATTTTCTAATTATACTTCTTAATTCAAATGAACACTCACCCTTGTGAAGCATTAAGAAGAGCTTCGAATCTTCCCCATCTGATATCTCGGTTTTTTGAAGGAATGCGAAGCGAGAATAACTCGAGCTCTATCAAAGACTTTCTTAGTTCTGTAAAAGATAACCGGCATAAAAGTTAGATTAATCGTTACAATTCTCGAACGAAATTATTCTTTCTATCTTTATACTCCACGAATAATGACTATCGCCACTTAAGTTGATAATGAAGCTATTTCTCATACAAACTGGAAATTTTTCTATTATTAAAAAATTGAAAACTATCTTGAATTGTTTTTATAGATCTTTTATAGATATGGAAACGACTTCTTTTTCAAGCGTTTAAAGTACCATTACCAGTATTGCGTGAAGTTTTAATAGGTTTGTCGTTTAGAAATGCGCCGTGTCCTTTAATCGCGGTATACAGTTCTGAAGTGATTGGATTATAAATAATTCCTACTACGATTTTCTTGCAAACTGCTAGGGCGACGGAAATACAGGTGTTCGGATTTGCATTTATATAATTTATAGTTCCATCTATGGGATCTATGAGCCACGTAGGTTTGTCTGTTAACACTGGCGCATTTTTAACGCTAGCCGTAGTCTCTTCTCCAATGAATCTGTTTCAAAAAATATTTCTATCGTAAAAAAAAATATTTTTAAATAAATATTAATATTTTGTTTCAGCAATCCGGTTATATGCGACCATATTTAATTCGCGTGATTCTAATTAAATTAATATCTGTTTAATTGATTAGCGTTGGTTACTCACTCATGATCTGGAAATTTTTCTTTCAGACTTTTGATCAATATATCTTCAATTTTTTTATCATAATCTGTAACAAGGTCCCATTCATGAGCTTTACTTTCTACAATTTTCTCTCCTTCAAAACCGCATTTAAATACCTAAAGAAAAAGCGGAATACAGATAAAAATTATCTGATAGGTGTTGGCTCAATGATAAGTAAAGACAAATCATTCCTTTAACTATAATAGCTACTTAATTTTTTTGTACTCAAGTTGGTCGATGTTATGTTGGATAATTGATTTAATAATTCTTCGAGAAATTTATTTTATTGCTCTTTAAAATATTGATTGGTTAAATTTTGCAAATTCTTAAAGCATCAATTTTAATCATTTTTATTCGAATGTTTCGTCAAAAAGATATGAAACTTGAGAGGAATTCCGAATTTTTGAACGAACGCAAATCTTGTACATATTCCTTTTTAACTCTTTCAAAATAAATTAACATTGGATATGTAGTTACATTTACTAAGTGCATGAATTAATTCGACCTCTTTTTGAACAGAATTGAAGTTTCATTTATGAATTATGTAACGTGAATTCGAACAAAGTATTTCCATTGTTTAACTAATTATGAAATTGTGTAAATGCAGAGAGAATTTTTCAAAATTTCCTCAGGGTGGGAAAATGACGAATATAAACGAGTAATTTCTAAAAATGCGATAAAAATCGGTATTGTTAGAAAAGGTATAACTCAGTTGTCTCTTAAAATTATCTTAAAACGTATTATCTCATTAGTAAGTTTTTGAAAATTTCTCTTTTCAATGAGAAATAATATATCCAATGTTAGTAATAATATCTACCGCTGCGCTAATATCGATAGAATTTCACCAGAAAAGGAGAATAATTATCACTCACTTCGCCTGCTTTCAAGATTAACTCTTTGGCAAACTCAAAGTAATTCCTGATGTCCAGCTCGCTCGACATGATCGCCGATCCTGATGCTTTCGACAGAACGACTGATCGATTGAACGCGCGAACCGCGTGTCGGGATCCTCTTATCTTTAACATCAGAGATACAGAATCGTGTAAACGGCATAAGTACTTGAATCTAAACATTCGAAGAGAATTCGCTATCTGAGATACCACATTGTAGTTTTGATTCAACTTGAAAAGTATTGATTTGAAGTTTGTAATGCGATCAGTTAAATCTGTTTTCGAAGCTGAGTTCGTTTAATTACAGTATAAATGTCTGTAATCGAAAGTTAAAAATGTTTCCTCACATTCATATGGCATAACTTTTTTTTTTTAGGATATTCGTTTTTGTTTCTATATGATTAATTTTGCTTTGAGATATAATAACAATATAGTTACAAGTGATAACATATCGCTTATAAACAGTCTACTGCTAATTTTAAAAATCATCGACTATTGCGATTAACATCAATAACATACAGGCTGTTAACTGTTTAGTGTTGCAATCTGACATTTCGCGTGAAATATTTTTGATATTTTATAACTGTAACGCTGGATTGACATATTAAAATCGTAGGTGAATAAATATAATAATTTAATGTATAAAATAATTTTTCGTCAAATTGTATCACTAGATATCAGACCCCAGCTTTAATCTCGATGTTCTTGCATTCTTGAATTACAAGTTCAAGTAATACAGAAAATAATTACTTTCTTTAAAATCAGACTGGTATTGATCAAATTGGTCCCACTGGATCTGGAGGTTCACCTGGTGTCATACAAGAAAATATGAATTCTTTGCAAAAGGCTATTGAGACCATGGAAGAGAAAGGACTTCAAGAAGATCCACGTTATTCTCAGTTACTTGCTTTAAGGGCTCGTCAAAGCAACATGGGAGAGAAACAAGTTTTCACTACACAACAATTACAACAATTGCGGTATGTTATATGAAATATATTAATTAATCGATTATATATGTCGGAGTCAGGTTGGCACTTTGGGGCGTTCTATGAACCTTTACTTACTTTACCGTCGCGGATGTGGTTAGTGTTTATCAGTGCGAATGTGGGCACTACAAGAGGCTATGAGTAACGGCAATATGATGTCCGAGATGATGGTGATAACGAATCCAAGTTCGATAACGAATCCACGGTCCACGGGATGACCAGTATCAGCGTGACTTACTCGGCAATTCGCTCAACGACTCACTAACTAAAAACTCCCTGAATCCAGATGAACCTACCCTTATATACTCCTGTCCCCGCTTCTCAGGTCAATCCTTGTTTTTAAGGAGAGTCATAAAATCATTCCGTACCTCTGTCAGGTACGCGGCCCTTCCGTGACCGTGGCTACGTCTGGTGACCCGTTATGTCACCTTAAACCTGAACCCATCGTCGTAACGCCAGGTTGGAACATTAAGAGTTGTTTTCCTTATTTTTATGGCTTAAACATTAAAATCTTGACTATGGTAATGGAAGGTTTTTCCCAGCATTCCCGACGGAAAGTCCCGCTGTCCTTCCCTCTCCGACATATACGTATAATTAATTGTATCAATTATTTATTAAGATTAAGTCTTTATACATAATTATTTACAGGATACAAATAATGGCATACCGATCATTAGCAAGAAATCAACCATTATCGCAGCAACTTGCACTTGCCGTTCAAGGTAAATTAGATAGAAATAATATTATTAGTTTTACGTTCTAGCTAACTATTCTAGTATTTGCATTGTTTTGTTTTGTATTATTTTATGTATGAAAGTAATACATTTTTCTGCATGTCCGGGACGCGTACAGTCTTAACTTCAGTTAGATCAGTCGATGCACCCACTTAATGGTTTAATTTATAACTTCATTATATTCTTTCCAACAAGAGTAGATATTCATATCGTGAAAATAGAAAGATAGAGTAGGATAATCTATAATGAGAGTTTGATGTAGAATTAATGTAAATAGGTGGAGCATCTCCCTCTTTAGGTGTGGGACAACGTACCCCTGTGGATCCATCTCAAGGACCTGTTTCTACAGCTCCACAAATCTCTGGTTCGAACTTAATTGGTCCAGCAATTTTTCCAAAAGCAAGTTGTCAGACACCACAACTTCCTCCTCAACCATATGTTAAAGCTAACAAAGTGACAACTGTTGCAAAACCAGTTGGTTTAGACCCGTTACTGATTTTACAAGAACGTGAAAACAGTGTTGCAACGCGCATAGCGTTACGAATGGAACAATTGAACAGTTTGCCAACTAACATGCCAGAAGATCTTCGTATCCAAGTTCAAATAGAACTACGGATGCTTAGAGTATTAAATTTTCAAAGACAATTACGATCAGAGATTTTAGCGTGCACTCGAAAGGATACTACTTTAGAAAGTGCAGTGAATGTAAAGGCTTATAAACGTACGAAAAGACAAGGTCTTCGAGAAGCTAGAGCTACCGAAAAACTCGAAAAACAACAAAAATTGGAAGCTGAACGTAAACGCAGACAGAAACATCAGGTAATTAAATTTCTAACTTTTCAAAATGCTATTAAATAGAAAATAATATATAATCTTTATTGTTATTTTACCAGGAATTTATTAATTCTGTACTTCAACATGGTAAAGATTTCAAGGAATTTTATCGAAATAATGTGGCCAAATTGGCCAGACTTAACAAAGCTGTTCTCAATTATCATGCAAATGCTGAAAGAGAGCAGAAGAAAGAACAAGAGCGTATCGAGAAAGAACGTATGAGACGTCTAATGGCAGAAGACGAAGAAGGTTACAGAAAACTGATTGATCAAAAGAAAGACAAACGATTAGCATTTCTGTTATCACAGACAGATGAATATATCGGTAATCTTACTGAGATGGTAAAGCAACATAAGATAGAACAAAAGAAAAAGCAGGTGGAAGCACGGAAGCTTAAGAAGGTACACATATTCTTTACTGCTTTCATTAATCTTTATTAATCAGTTTAATAAATACTGTGTTATCACTTATATAGAAAAAGAAGAAGCAACAAGATGGTGAAGAAGCTGATGATGGAGATGAAGATACTCGTGTTGGAGTGATTGAAATAGCTACTGGCTGCACATTGACTGGCGAAGAAGCTCCACTAATGAGTCAACTTTCAACATTTTTAGAATCCCATCCAGGTTGGGAACCAATTGAATCAGAAAGTGAAGAAGATGGAGATGATGAAGAAGAAGGAAACGAAGGTGAAGAAAAAGGTGAAAAGTCTACTGGCGATTTAGACGAAGAAAAAGTTAAAAAAACGATACAGAAAGCCAAAGTAGAAGATGATGAATACAAAACCGAAGAACAAACATATTATAGTATTGCACACACCGTTCATGAGATAGTAACAGAGCAAGCATCTATCATGGTCAATGGAAAATTGAAAGAATATCAAATAAAGGTTTGATATTAATATGTTTTCAAGCATTCAAAACTGTTTTTACAACATATATCCTAAACTTTCCATCAATTTTAGGGCTTGGAATGGCTAGTTTCATTATTTAACAATAATCTGAACGGTATACTTGCGGATGAAATGGGTCTCGGTAAAACTATTCAAACAATAGCTTTAGTGACTTATCTTATGGAGAAAAAAAAAGTGAATGGCCCATTCCTTATAATTGTTCCTTTATCGTACGTATTACTTTTGTTAAATATCCTAAAATATAAGAAATATAAAAAATAAAAGAAAATTATATTTTTAGTATGTTATTCTAACATTTAATACTTTCTTTTAGAACGTTATCAAATTGGGTGCTTGAATTTGAGAAATGGGCCCCCAGCGTCGTAGTTGTATCATATAAAGGTTCACCAGCTAACAGAAGAGCTATTCAGTCTCAAATGAGAGCTACTAAATTCAACGTTTTACTTACTACATACGAATACGTTATTAAAGACAAAGCGGTCTTAGCAAAATTGCAGTGGAAGTACATGATTATAGATGAAGGACATCGAATGAAAAACCACCATTGTAAGCTAACTCAAGTGCTAAATACTCATTATCTGGCTCCTCATCGACTCTTACTGACAGGAACGCCATTGCAAAATAAATTGCCTGAATTATGGGCATTATTAAATTTCTTACTTCCTTCAATCTTCAAATCTTGCAGTACTTTTGAACAATGGTTCAATGCTCCATTTGCAACCACTGGCGAAAAAGTCGAACTAAATGAAGAAGAAACTATTCTTATTATACGTCGATTACATAAAGTATTACGTCCTTTCTTATTGAGACGTTTAAAAAAAGAAGTTGAGTCACAGTTACCCGACAAAGTAGAATATATTATAAAGTGTGAAATGTCTGGACTGCAAAAGGTTCTCTATAAACACATGCAAAGCAAAGGAGTATTGTTAACTGATGGCTCAGAAAAAGGAAAACAGGGTAAAGGAGGTGCTAAAGCTCTGATGAATACTATTGTGCAGTTAAGAAAATTATGCAATCATCCATTCATGTTTCAAGCTATTGAAGAAAAATACTGCGAGCATGTAGGTACACAAGGATCTGGTATCGTTACTGGTCCCGATTTGTACCGTGCATCTGGAAAATTTGAATTGTTAGATCGTATTCTTCCGAAATTGAAAGTAACAAATCACAGGGTACTATTATTCTGCCAAATGACACAGTTAATGACAATTATGGAAGATTATTTAAATTGGAGAGGATTTAAATATTTACGATTAGATGGTGCTACAAAAGCTGAGGATAGAGGAGGTTTACTAAAAAAATTCAATGATCCTGGTTCTGAATACTTCTTATTTTTGTTATCAACTCGTGCCGGTGGTCTTGGATTAAATTTGCAAGCTGCGGATACCGTTATTATTTTTGATTCTGATTGGAATCCACACCAGGATTTACAAGCACAGGATAGAGCACATAGAATTGGTCAAAAAAATGAAGTACGTGTAATCAGATTGATGACGGTTAATTCGGTTGAAGAAAGAATATTAGCTGCAGCTAAATATAAGTTAAATATGGATGAAAAGATTATACAAGCAGGAATGTTCGATCAGAAGTCCACTGGTTCTGAACGACAACAATTTTTACAAAGCATTTTGCATCAAGATGATGCTGAAGATGAAGAAGAAAATGAAGTACCAGACGATGAAACGGTTAATCAGATGATCGCACGAACAGAAGGTGAATTTGAAATATTCCAAAAATTAGATTTAGAACGAAGAAGGGAAGAAGCAAAGCTAGGTCTAAATAGAAAATCTCGATTATTAGAAGAAGCTGAGTTGCCCGATTGGTTAGTAAAAGATGATGATGAAGTTGAAAAGTGGGCGTCTGAAGAAGAAGAAGATAAATTCCTTGGGCGTGGCTCGAGACAACGAAAAGAAGTTGATTATACTGACAGTTTGACTGAAAGAGAATGGCTAAAAGCAATCGACGAAGATGTTGCTGAATATGAGGAAGAGGAGGAAGACGATAAAAAAAAGAAGAATACGCGGAGGCGAAAGAAAAAGGGCGAGGAAGACAACGAGCTTATGCAAAAGAAACGAAAAAGGATTTTAATTGATCCAAAAATAAAACGAACTTTGAAGAAGTTGCTTATGGCAGTCATTAATTACGCTGATAGCACAGGTAGAATTCTCAGCGAACCGTTTATGAAATTACCATCTAAAAGAGAATTACCGGATTATTATGAAATTATTAAAAAGCCATTAACTATCAATAAATTACTTCAAAAGATTGAAGACGGAAAGGTAAATATATATTATTTCTTATATATTCTCTATTTTGTAATTATTGTAATTATATCTATTCAATTCTATATTCTATATTCAATATCTTCATCAATTCTATATTCAATTATAAAGTTTATTCTATACTTATTATTACAGTACACTGACTTTGACGAGCTTGAAAAAGATTTTATGCAGCTTTGCAAAAACGCACAAATTTATAATGAGGAAGCTTCTCTCATATACGAAGATTCCATTGTTCTACAATCTGTTTTCATGGATGCACGTCAACGAATTGAAGAGGAAAGCAATATTTCTGACATAAATGATAAAGGTACTTCTTATTATCGCACTTTAATAACAAAAAATGAAACAATAAGACTAAAATGATTGTATGTGCATGCAATTTTTATAAGATCAAGGTGAAGAAGGATCAGATGCAGATTCTAGTGTTAGAAGAAAAATTAAATTGAAAGAAAAGAAGATTGAAGGTAGAGGAAGTCGGAGAAGAAAAGTCATTAAAAGATATATATCAGACGATGATGACAATTGAAGATTATACATGTACAGTAAAATTTAGTGTTAAGTATTAATACCAATGTACCTCTCGAACTTGATTATTTTTTTATATTGAAACATAAATTGCTATCTTTAATACTTACAGGATTATCCACTTAATTCGGACCCTACGTTCGCGAGAACATATGAGAATGGCAATGTATGAGCTGTTGTTAGAAGTATAATTAGGCGAGAACACAGCGCCTTCAAACACAATTTTAAACAAAACATTGTAATTACATTTTAGGTAAGCATAATCCAAGATATGAGTTATTAAAAGTGAAAAATTAAGTTATATGTGGCAACAGAATCAGGTGCGTTTGCTTGCTTCGAAGCTTCAGGAGCACGCAGGGACATGAAATAGTCGGGCGAAAACGCGAGGCTCGCTTTCTCACCGATCGTTTTCTCCTTATTGTGACCTCAAATTTATAGTCCATCGGCGATTATCAAACTGGTCTGTGTCCTCGCCTAATTATACTTCTAACAACAGCTCATAGATGGCGAACGACATTTGATTGCAATAATGGATAACTCTGAATATATATATATATAGTAATATATATATATATCTTATATATATAAAAACTGAGTTGTGGGTAGATTGTAATATTTCATTGTGTTCTATGAATGGAAGAGTTATGTATGTTGTGGTAAAACATTTAATTTTGTATTACGTTATGTAAGTGTAAATAAAGATATTGAAAAACTAGAAAAAAAAGAAAAAATGGTTCATACACGTAATTCGTAAAGTGTTCATACCGTTTGACTTCTACGAAGTTCATCCTATCAAACCCCTTACGATGAGTGAATGTAATTAAAATAAACAAAATTTCGAAACTGTATATTAAAAAATGTATTGTTCTATACATTATTCAATTCTGCCAAAGTCGCAAAACTTTATCTTTTCCACCAGATGCAACACGCGACCCGTCTGGAGACCAATCCACTGCATAAATTTCATCTGCATGACCAGGTAAATCTTGGCAAAGTTTTTTTGTTTTTAAACTCCATACTAGGATAAAAATGTAAAACAATTTTAATAACAAATTTAGGTCCAAATTAACATATTAGATATAATTTTCTTACGTTTTAAGGTAGAATCTGCGCTACTGCTGACAAGTAAACGGGAATCTGCACTCCATGAGATTGAGTATACAGCTTGCACATGACCTCTTAATGAAGTTATATACTTCCCTGTATTTGATTCCCATAATTTTATAGACTTATCAAATGAAGCAGATGCAATTATGCGACCATCTGGCGAGAATTTCACATCATTAATTAACTGTTGGTGTCCTGTCATTCTTGCTAAAATGAATAATAAAAAAATAAATATTTTTACTTTATGATACTCATTGTACTTATGTAATAATGAATAATACCAATAAATTTCTTTTCCTTTTCTGGTCTCCATAGAAATAATGTAAAATCATCAGAACCAGAAACAAGTAGTTCTTCCCCTACAGATTCGTAACGCTTCTTTGCATATTCTAGGCGATCTTCATTTGTTTCTTTATCTTTTCCAAGATGAAAAGAACCAGTTCTAAGTACATAATCCACATTCAATGCTAAAGTGTTCACCCAATGTGCATGACCTTCTAAAGTCCTACACAAGATTCCCTAAATATATTCAATCAATTTTAATGAAACATTTAATAATTTTACAATGTTCAAAGTATTTTTACAAAACTTACATCTTTAGCTCGCCATACTTTGATAGTCCTATCTTGTGAACCAGAATAAATAAGGCCACTACCACCCCACTTAACACATGTCACACTTTTTGTGTGACCAGATAAAGTACGAATAGTTTGTGAGCGTACTGTGTCCCATATCCTCAGGTCACAATCTTTTGAACCACTAACTAAATACTGGCATTCAGGATTTTTATGATATGGTTCCCAACATAAAGAGGTGATCCACATTTTGTGTCCTAACATTGCTTTTCCTACAAATTTATAAGAGTAAAATGTAAATCATATTACTAATTTATGTTCATTAAAAGTAAACTTCTAATACTACTTGCCTATCTGTGTCCCTGTTTTTGGATTCCATAATAAAATTGTACCATTTTTACATGCAGATGCAAGCTTAGTTCCACATGGAGACCATGATATACATAATACCCAATGTTTATGACCTTCACATGTATATTGTGGAGTTTGCGTATATATATCCCAAAATCTTACTGTTGTATCTCCAGAACCACTAGCTAAATATGTTCCAGCTGGTGAGAAAGCGACTGATATTACAGCCTCTTTATGACCTGAATATAATAAATGCCTTTACTTTATATAATATAAAGTTCTATCATTTTATATAATAAAATATATACCTTCCAATGACCCAGTACACCGTGTAACTGCTCTAACTTTAAAAATTGCTTGTGGCTGATATATAATATCAATTACATCCTCACTAATGCTAAAATTTTCTTTGATACTGTTTTCTAAACTATCTGTGATCTCAATGTTATTTACATAAAAAGCAAAAGGTATTGATTCTTCAGTTTGTAGAAGTGCATTACAAATTTCTTGTAATTTATCAACAGTAATATTTATGGGTAAATCTAGTAAACCTCCCGGTAATATGTCACCCTTATCTGATTTCAAACGTGATAAAATCCGTTTAACATTTTTTATTTCTGCTGAAAAATTTTCATTGTGTTGCTTGGTCTTATCTTCTTCTTCAAGTTTTCTTTTACTCATGTTGAATAAATTATGAGATATCTTTCAGGACAAGCAATCTAAAAATTTGTATAAAACACATGCTTATGTCTTTTTTAAAAATATTTATTGCAAATGATAAATTAAATAACTTACATAAATTGTCACATTTAATTTTCATTACATAAATCAAAAATATTTTAATCACCTTATATACTAGTAAGAAATATGTTTCAAGACAACAAGAATATCAAAAATTTCTTTCAAAATAACTAATTATTTATGTGTAAAAATAATTGTTCACGTGGTTAAAATAACTCAAACTAAACCTATAAACTGTGATTTAATACATATAACTACTATAACCTATTCATGTTTGTAAGAGTTGATTAATCAAATTTTTAAAAATGTTGATTCAATTCCTGGATTTGGTGAAAAAGTAATTAATTCTGTAAGATATCATTGAACTCTTTTCTCAAATATGTTTTTCGAAATATAATATTGAATTGCTGACCACGTTTAGGGAACAAATCTGACCACTGCTCAATTATGGGAGAATTATCACCAGAAATTCTGTTACGAAAGAACTTATACAAAAAATAGGTGAGAATAGTAAGGGCCAGATAGCAAGATAGAATTTCGGTCAATTAATAAGGCTATAGTTAAATTGTTATAATTATCATTTATATATTCATGTCATTTTATACATATTTATATAATTTTTCAGTTTTTATTAATAGTATTAAGGATTTTCCTTTCTTTTATAGAAAAATACGATTCATAATATAATATAAAATAATATATAATATAATATAAAAATGTTTATGATATAAAAATCAAATAAAAATATTAATAACTAAATCAAATTCGTTATTAAAAGCGAAATTAATAATTTAAAAAAATATATATAATAAATTAGAATTATATTTGAAAAATTATTCATAGTAATATTAAAGCTGCTTTTTCAACTATCTGTAAATGGAATTTTAAAAAAGGATAGAGTTATGCTTCTTACTTAACTATTGCTCATGGATGTAAAAACACGTTGACAACTCTAATGATAAGATGGCGAGCTAGTATGTTGATGGTTATTTTAAGATTATTTTTAACCTGAGTGTAGGAAGACTTTTAATTTAATAAAATAATAATTTATTCATGTTATTCGACCTTTTCATTAATGTGCCATGAACCCATTTGATTCAACGATCGAATCTATCCCAGAGATTTCTAAGATTTTTGATGAAGACTGCAATTGTACTGCTATTGATAAAACTATCGGGGAATTTTGCGGCGAAACTGAAACTTTAAGAATTATCAATGAGTTTCAAAAATTATACGAAACTCGTATTGAAAATGTTGATCGAGAGTTCGAAAATGAATTTGATCAAGTTTGTGTAAGTTCTTTTATAATATATAAAGTTAATTTAATTTATTTGCATAAGTGCAAATGTAAAACATTAAAAATATTTATTCCTTTTTGCAAGAAAATTGACAATAATAAATTAAGAAAACAGTGGAAATGAATGTATATTTCTCTATATTTTCAATTATTAATGTGAAACTTCTACTTTTATTGTTATTTAATATTTCATAGATGAAATTAGAAATATCAAAAGAATGGATAAAAAATTTAAAAGAGCAAAATATTATGCTAGTACAAGTAGTAGAGGATTTAGAGCAAGCTGCTTGTAATAGAGTTAAATTATTGGAACAAAAATTAAAACATTCATCAGTGTTAGTTTCTGGGAACATGTCAAAGTCAATGAATACAGAAATGGTATGGTGTTTGAAATTTTTCTTTAAGATTACTATGGTATGATATATATATATATAATGCAAATTTATATAGCAAATAATAATTATTATAGACTATACATACACTTTCAAATCGTGTAAGTATCTTAGAAAAAGATGAAAAATATATGCAACAAAAAATAGAATTTCTTCAAAGTGATATCAGAGGATTATTAGAACTAATACGACGTGCAGTGCAAGAAAATCATTGGAATTTAGATGATATAAAATTCTTTGAAATTCAACCTAGTGATATACCTGTCCCCACTAAGTAAGTTCCTATTAAGTTTCATGAACCTGGCAGTATATACATGAACTTCTAAAATGGAAATCCACATAAAATAAGAATCCACATGGTAGGGATCTGTTGGATCTCCAAGTGTGTGCTGCCAGGCTAATTAAATATTCTAAACAAATTAAGTAATATAATTTCTTTCATACTTTTGCAGCTGTACCTGTGATCAGGTAAATATAAATGTAGATGCTGATAAGAGATTGAAACTTAGAATACAAATTAGTCATGATTTCATGAATAAATCAGATTATCCATTAGATGGAAGTATATGCATGATACATCCTACCCATTCGACAACACTTTAATTAAGTTTTTACTTTTTGCTATATATATATAGATATATAATTGGTATATGTTGTTTATTTTATATTTTAATCTCCTACACTCTTTTTGATAAATTCTTTGTCAAATATGCTATAATTATGCTATAATTTTTATGTAAAATAAATGGTGGGTATGTAATATAATTATGTACAAATTGTTGTTCTTCTTATATTTAAATTTACTGTAATATGTATGAGAAATGAAAGTTTGAAATTAACTTTATGATTTTAAAATTAGGGAGATATAAGTCATAAAAAGATGCAGTCCTTAAAATTGCAAATCAAACATCTTCAAGAAAATGAAAAAAGAATGATTGTGTAAGTGAAAATGAAAAATGAATTTAAATAACGAATATTTTTTAATATATTTGTTATTAACACTAAATTCCATGTTTTTTAGATATCAAAAAGAGTTAGAGGATAAATTAATAGATCTTAATGCAAAATTGCAAACAAAAGAAGATACTGTTAAAGCATGTGTTTCTCAATTTCAAAATCTTAGTGACAATCTTAGAAAACATGTTAAATTTACTGAGCAAATTGCATGTAGCTCATTTATAGTAAATGATCAAGAACCTGTTGATGTAAGTTAATATTATCTTAAGTAAGTTAATACTTTTGAATCACAACTTTAAGTATATATGAATGTATACGTCTATGTAATTATATTTTTGATAAAGTGAAGTAATTGAAAATTACATAGATTAAATAATGAATAACAAGGCAATCATGTTGAAATATGAAATATTTTCAAATGTATGAGATTCGCTAGAGTAATATAGTGATAAATTATCTTTAAAACTTTTGTTGCTATCCAGATTATGTTAGTGGCTGATATTGTGGAAAAACTATTCATTGAAAAAGATCTAGAAACAAAAAACTTGCAGGAACGCTTACGTGACGCGGAATCTAATTTGATAATAGTAACTCGTAATAGCGATATAAGTTTAAATAATTTAAAAATTCAGTTGAATGAAAAGTACAAGACAATTCAAGAAATAGAGCAGCAAATGGTTAATCTACAAAAAGTTTGTGCTATTTGCTCGAATGTATATTTTATTATCCAATGATAATTTATTTATAATTCTATTTGTATCAACTGTTAGGAATCAATAGAGAAGCAAATTGTCTTAACAGCAGAAGTGACAGAAAGAAACGAAGTAGTAACGTCTCTGCAAAAACAAGTAGCTATGTTACAAGAGCAATGTCGTTCTACAAACATGCAAATTCATTTTAAAGAAGGCATTATTAAAGAAATGCGAAGAAAATTAAGACGAGCTAAGGTATAAACAGTAATTTGTGGATTTGTAAATGGATAACAATGATGTTTTTTATTTTCAGTTTCTATATTCTAACTTCTTTCCTTATACTTGTAATCGTTATGACAAAGTTACTATTGACAATCAAGAAATGGAATCTTTTTATAAATTATGTGAGAAAATTATGATACCAAAAATGATGTATACATCTGCTGAGCACAATAATGATTCGTTTTTGCAAACTTACATTAACAATATTTTAAATCATAATAAATTAACAAAAGATGTATCTATAATGAAAACAAAACACAATAATTTAAAAACAAAAATAATAAATTGTCATAAGAATACTAAATATAATAAAATTGATATGCATAAGAGTTTTCATGATATTGATAAAAAGATCTTGAAATATAGCAAAAAGCTACCATCTGTTAATACACACAAACAATTATTAAACAACAAAGATACTTCTATTTTCGAAAAATCTGAAAATTAATGTACGTTTTTCAGTAGATATAATAATTGAAATGTTAAATCATTATTTTAACATTTAGTTTATAAGTTATTAATAATATATTATATATTATATGTAAAGCTGGTCCCTTTTATATTATATTTCAATATGATTGCCTTTTATTTCTAACATTTACATCAAAATAATTAATATTTCATTTGCATTTAACATATTTTTTGCTTATACTTTTCTTCACACTCTTTTTGTAGGATGTTAAGAGGTCAAAGAATCCTACAAATCAACAGGTAATATATATATATAAATATTGAAAGTTTAGTGTTTATATTTATTGTATATAATATTGTCAAATACTGTTTTAAATGGATTTTAATTTTTAGAATCAAATTTTATTATATTTGAGTAAAGTAAAATCATTCATGGAACAAGAAAAGGAAGACCTCTTTAATTTAAAGATAGAATTGGAAAAAACTGTAGAAAACTTATGCAGCAGAAAAGATAAAGTTGGTAACATACAAATGCACATTTTTATGTCAACAAGATATTGAATAGAATATGTCATTTTCTAATTAAGTAATATAAAAAGAAGAATTTATTGTTATCTTTTTGAATATTTTTTTAGAGGATATGTTTAACTTCATTTTTAATAAGCTATCTCTGGATAAAGATCTTATGAATAAACATTTTTCAGTTGTCTGTAATATCGCGAAGAAATCGTAAGAAGAATAATTCAATTTAATAAGGAATTCCAGTATTTTTAAAAACAGAAAGCTTAATTGATTCCGATAGTATTTGCACATAATATATATTTTCAATTGTAATAAAATGTAGAGCAATAAAAATTTTATATTATTTAGCACATATTTTTAATTGAAAAATGTTTATTGTTATTAACATTGCTTTAAAATAGTTATACTAATAAACAATACTTGTAAATTTCTTATGAAAATAATTATTTACAAAAGAACTGTTTGATATTTCTAATTGAACAGGAATACGAAACGATTGATAGTGAAAATAATGTGGATAATATAAGGTATAAATTAGCTAAAAATATTGAATATGTGGACAAAATACATTTAAAAAAGGAGGAATCAATTGAAATAATTAATTCTTTAGTATGTATAATCTTTTAAATCATTCATATAGTGAAAAAATAATTTTGTATATTTAAATATTATATTATACTATTTATTATATTCTATATTATGCTTTAGCTCCAAATGGAAAATAATCATCTTTTTCATGTAGAAGATCTTAATTGCTTAGTAAGTATTATGTTAAATAATATTTAAATTGTATCAATAAATGTTTTATGATAAATTGTAATGTAAGTTATTAACATGAGGAACAAAAATTAATGTATTTTAGCCAAGCACGGACATTAACCGACGGAAATTAATGGACATATTCAGAGCATGTATTGTTGAAGCACAACTTACTATGGAAGATATGAAAGATGAAATAAATATAATTGTTTCTTCATTTAAATGTAGACATCAAAAGGTGAACTATATTATTTTGTGTTAATTACATATTACTAGCATGATTTTGTATTAATGACAAGATCTTTACAGTATGTTGATTTGAATAAAGAAGTTATGAATGTACAAAATCAGTTAATAAAAAGTCGGGGGATAATAGCAGAAGTAATTAATGAATTACAATTACAAGTAAGAATCGTTAAATTTAATTATATTTAATGTTATCACCTTGCAATTAATAAACTTTTTCTCTTCATTATAGGGAGAAGAAAGAATAAGACACAATGATAGAATTACTTCAAGAAAGAATAAATTAAAAGACATAAAAAATGAAATAAATCTGTCCCAATCCCAATTGTCAATTTATATAAATGAAATGCAGACCAATGTACAGAACAAATTTAATTTCTCTACTTAAGTTTAATATCTGGCTAACTAAATTAATTATTCTATTCAAATTTTAGGAAAATATATCTAGTTATGCAGAAAATGTATCCAACTACGACCTATTATGTTCAGTAATCGAAGAAATAGAACAAACATCATCTAGTCTGCAAATATTTCAAGTTCAAGTAAAGTTTTGAAATTCTTTATTGCATAAAATAGTGTTAAAATATTAATAATAAATGAATAATATTTAAATTATTTAAGGGATGTTGCATAGTAAAAGAGTTTGAAAAAATGAAGAACCAATTTTGTGAAGTAGATTCATCTACAAGGAAATTACAAGAAAAAATAGATGAAGCAGTTGTGTATTTACTACTATAAATATTTCTTAACTATTTCTTAATTTCAATTTTACTTAATTGAGCTTTATTCTTTGCAGTTGACAGAACATGACATAGTAGAATTGACACTTTCACAAAAAGAACAAAAATTACAGAAGTTAGAAGAAGAAGTTGATGTGATTCATTTAAAAGTAAAAAACGTGTTGGAATCATTTTTTTCTCCAAAAGAACATGTATGTATTTATCATTTTTATATTACATTACTATTTATATTATAATTAAGGTAAAATTTCACTTAATTTTGTTCCATTTATGTAATAGGTATCTGATTATAATATTATGGAGGCTCAATTATATACACAAGTAATATTTTATGTCATTTAATCATTTCATGTTATTTATTCCCAAATCTCTCTGTGATCACTCTAATATAAAAATATTATATTATTTTAGATTTTAAATGAGATACTGCAAACTAAACAAGCTGTATATAAATTAAGGAAAGAATATGATGAATTAAAATATAAGTTGTCACAAGTGAGGAACTTATAAATTATTTTAATTATATCATATTATAAGTAAATTTACTTATTTGTAATAAATATTTTACAGTCATCACTCCACCCTGAATGTGATAAGAAAACATGTTCATGGAAATGTAGAGTAACTGACTTACAAGATCAAGTTAAAATACTACAACATGAGGTATGTAATATTTAATTATCTTCTGTAATACAGTATGATAACAGTGACGTACTGATTGTTGTTTTAATAAATTGTGGTATATTTTTATACCTATTAACAAATTTGACTTCTGCAGGCAAAGTGCAATGAAGAAGCAAACAATTTTTTAAGAAATAACATTCAATCAATAGAAGAGGAACTGCATATAACACAAACAAAAGCAGATAATTATAGACGATCTCATTCCATAGATAATATGAAATTAAAGAAAAAGATTATAGAATTAGAAAATACCGTAAATATATATAGACAATTATTTAATATAGAGTATTACAATATTATTAGATACAATTATTTTGTATGTATTTGAATTTTAGCTTAAATTTCAAAAAGAAATTGAATGTACTCTTCAGCGGCAATTGAATGATAGCGAAATTGAATTAAAAAGATCTAAAGAATTATTAAATTCTTCTGTAAGTTGATTTCTTGCAAAAGTCTGATTATTATATTTATATCTTTCTTATTTACATCATTAAAAAAATTTTTTTAATTCTTTTTTACATTTTATAAAAGCACAATGAACATAGCATGGAAGAAACTTTGTTACGGTATGGCTGTTATCAGTTCAGATATGACACAATGGTAAGTGTTATTAATTATTCATACAAAATAAGTCATTAAAGTAAGAGTAATAGGTAGATTTATATTTGTAGACTGCACCTCAGTTATTTAAAAAACTGCAAAACACCATAAAATCAACAAAAACTGGCCTTCAAGAACTTAAAGCAGAATTCAAAAAATTGGTTTGATTAAATTTCATTATTTTCATTATCTCCTGTGTAAAAGTTACACATTATAATATACATACAAATTTTTATTATTGTTTATTTTGGAATAATATATTTTTTAGATTTGTGAAGACTCATCTAATAGCTGTTCTTCTGCAAAGACATTAATGAATTTACTAGAAAAATTACAGAAGTATGAAAATGAATTAGATAATTGTACCCAAGAAATTGAAGAACTCAAGAATACATTGTATTCTAAAGATAAGCTTGTAATAATTATTTCACTTTTTCATTTGGACAAAATTATTAACAGCATCTAAATACTATTATATTTACAGATAGAAAATATGGATGAAATTATTAAAATCCAAAAGGATTCCATTGTAATGACACAAGCTGAATTAAAAGAACTTCACAAAAAATTTCAAGAAAAGGTATGTTAATATTCAAAAACATCTTAAAAAAGAATCATTTGTAATATTTAATAAGAATGGCTGTAGAGTAACTGTATGTATAACATACATAAATTATAGGAAGAGTTATAATGTTTATAATTATCAAAAATTAACATTTAGATTAGAATTTAATACCAAAAGTATATTGAAATTATCTATTTAATTCTTAAGTTATATCACTTAAGTTTTTTGTTTGGATAAATTTAAGTAACTTTATACATCACTTATACTAAATTTATGATGCAAAATTGATATACACATACAATTATTTTATTGAAAATGTGATAATTAGAAAGAAACTATCAAGATTTATTATTAAAGGTATGTTAACTATAAGTATCCAAATTTTAATACAGTATGTAATAAACACATTTCTAGATTGATAATCAAGATCAAATAATTTCTCAATATGAAAAGGAAAAGAAAGAATTATTAGAACAGGTCTGTATTAATTTTATATTATTAATAATTATTATAGAAGAAATTTCTATTTTTATTTATTGGTTTTACTCTAGTTTATATAAAAACTTCCTCTGTCAGTTGATATAAAAATATATTCGTTTTTAGAACGAGCTTCAAGTTCAAACTATTGGTCATTTACAAAATGCTGTAGTGGAAGCTAAAAAATGTATAGATCAAATGGGACATAGAACAGTGAGTGATATGAATGAACAATGGCCTACAATTTCATCTGCAGTATACAGTCAAAGAAACGTGCATGATGTTTAAACGTTAACTTGTAATGAAACGTGTAGTGAAACATGTGCAAGTAACATATAGCTTATTTGTAAAAACAGACATTCAACATACTTTTGTTAGAAAATAAGATAGCAATTTACAGCATAATTTAAAAAATTTTGACAGATTATAATAATTATAAAATTATTGAAATCAGTTCCATATTTTAGATATAGAACATATCTAAAGATATAGAACATATCTTTAAATTTAAAACAATCGTATATTATTGAAAATATTTAAATTTCTACAATTTCATAATATTTGAATAATATTTAAATTCAAAAATTTAAATTAAGCAATACCTCAAAATTGCATATATTACATATATATTACATATTACTTGTGCAATATATTTATTAATGCCCAACACTTCATTTTTGTAAATATTGTTGATGATTGTTAAAAATATTTAATAGAAGTCTATATCTTATTGTTTTAAAATAAAAATATATGTATTTCTGTATACAAAAATTATGCTCATTAATAATAACAATATATTACTTATTATTAAAGTTTATCACTGTTTATTGTTACAATAAATAACTGAATAAATAACTTGCATGTATTTTGTTTCATATTTTGACCATACCAATAATTTTAGATAACTAACACTATATAATTTTCTTGTTTAGTTTCAAATATAGTGTTGTAGAAGTTAATTGTGTGACTTGATAATGAATTGTGATACTTAAAAGCAACATTTGTGTTTGGTGGTGTTGTTAATATGAACTTATTACACATTTTGAAGTATTATTTGTAGGAAAACAATCGAACAGTTTGTAATTTACAGTTTGAAGAAAAAATTGAAGCTATTCGTTTACTCACAGTGTATGCAGAAGAAACTCAAAGTCAATATAATGAATGTTTTGCAGAGGTATAGTAGACTCTTTTATCTATAATTAATTTTATTAATCTATTAAGAATATAATTTATTGTTTGCGAAATTAAATACCATTTATAGTAATATATTCCTTTCATATAGGCAGCTAAACAAGATAAATTGTTAGAGCTACAACGAGACGCAATACACAATCTTCAACAAAAAATTAGTAGTATGGAATACGATAACAGCACAGCTATTACTTTCATCCATATCACATATTATTCAATTTTAAAAACAATACAGGTAGAGGAATTTAAAATATTGCTGTAGATAATAACTCAAAATTGTTGTACATACTTTTTCTGATAATAAAAAGATGATATATTTCTTACTATCAGAGTTTTATTGCATTTTGTATTTGTGTATAGTTATTAAACTAAATATAAGTTACTGTTAGTTTTTACAATATTTATTTTAATATTAAGATATTAAAAGAGAGTTAATTTTAATAATTGTATCTATTAATAAATATAAATTTTTTAGGAACAACTGGAAACTCGAGTAAATGAAATTGAAGCTTTAAAAAATGAGGTACAACAAGCTTTATTTCATAAACATATATTCTTGTGAACTATGTCCAAAATATGTTAATATCATTTCAGAGAGATACTTTAATACAATCAAAATGTTACTTGGAAAGTAAATATTTGAACACAAAAATGTTATGGCAAGAAGCAGAAGGAAAATTGCTGGAATTAAGGTAATATCTTAATATAGAATTTTGTTAATGTAGAAGTATAATATATATTTTAAGAAATACTGTACTGTTAATTGATTTAGGAAAGAAACGTTGAAGATTGAACATAAAACAAAGATTACTGAAGATAAAGGATGTCAATATAAAATAGAAGTTAAAGACAAAAACTGCACTACTCGAGATATATTTGATTGGAGTGACTTAACATATAATAATACGGAACAATGTAAAAATTTATCACATGAACATGACTTGCAATCAGAAATTGGAATTTTAATTGGAGAAAACGAAGATATGAAAAGACAATTACAAAAATGTAAATTGGATTTTGACATCATTGACAAAGAACTGAAAACAGAAAAAGAAAGTGGTACTTATGTTCAACAAATTTCATTTGAATTACAAAAATTAAGAGATACAGAGTGTTGTCTACAATATGAAAATGAACAACTTAAATGTGATTTAAAAAAGCAAACTATCGAAATAGAGGACTTGTTAGAAAAGTTACAGTTATCTCAGGAAAATAACACAAAATTTGAGAAATTGTTAAAGAAATTAGAGGATAGGCAGATACAGGTATATTTCACAATAAGAAAAACAGTTCTAATAATTATAATGTGAAATTCTAGTTAAGTAAAAAATCATACTGATATTTTATTCCATTATGTGCAGATTAATGATTTATGCAGTCAGATTGTGAATAATGAAATTGTTATAAAAAAACAAACAGAAATCATTGAAGAACTTGAAAAAAAGTTAGATATAAAAAATAAACAAATTAATGCATATTTATCTGAATTAAATGAAGCAGAAGAAGAGATGTCAACTTTACATGAAAGGATACAATCTTTGAAAACAATGTTAAAGGAAAAATCAGATGATATGGCTAAATTGCAGGCAGATTATGAAGTGATGAAAGTATGTACTAATATTTGATATTTGACTTTACTACTTTAGAATACTCAAAAATTGATTGACTACTCAAAAATGTCTTATTTCAGAATGAGAATTCTATATTGAAGATGGAGAATAGCAATTTTGAGGATAAAACAAAAGAAGATATTTGCCAATTAAAAGCTATAGTATACAGTATATTTTATCATATATTAATTTTAAGATTGTAAATAATGTCAATATTATTTCTTTTCAGTTGAAAGATCTTCAAATGCAATTATGCTTCACTGAAGATAATTATTGCAGAGTCACTAAAGATTTTAATAGAACACAAGAACAATTAATCAAGATAACAAAACGAGAAGCTGATTTACAAGAATGTTTAACAAATATGGTGCTTATTATCTTTAAATATTTTATCTAACTGAAAATTCTTTTAACTTTCTGTTTAACCATTTTAGGAAATGGATTATTGCCTAAAACTATCAACTATAGAGAAAGAGAAAACTATACTTGGAGACTGCTTGGATAAACTTAAAGATGAATTAGAAGAAATTCAAAGAAACTATTCATCAAAAAATAGTGAACATTGCAAACTGCAAGATATTTGTAAGTCTTATGCGGAACAATTACATATTTTACAACAACAGGTAATAAATTAATCCAATATTTTTATCTCTAAAGGATTATATATATCTTACATCACATAATATTAATTTTAAGTATTTATTATATTTTTAGATTGAGGGAGAAAAAGAGAAAATTAAGCAAATGGAAGAATCAAATCATTGTATAGTGCAGCAGTTACAGGAATACAAGGAACAAAATTGTAATCTTATTAAGGAAAAATCGATAATAGAACAAAATAATTGTGAAATCATTTCAGAGGTAAACAAATATTTAATTGCTTGTAACATACAAGTTCAATAAAAATAATTTAAAATGAATTCTTTTTTAGTTGCAAGAGACACACAAATCCTTGTTAGATTTAAAAAAAGAGTGTCAGCTAAAAAATAAATCATTGGCATGCATATCAGCAGAATTAACAGAAACGGCAATGAGTAGATCGGAACTTTGTAATCAGTCGCAATATGTCGTTTCTTGTATACGTGTTTGGATGGAAGAACAACGAGAATATGTAAACAAACTTAGTACGAAATTGAAATCCCAACAACAGGAATTAGTACAACTTGAATTTGAAAAGAGGTCAGTGTTTTTAGAATTTCCAAGATTAGTATTATAAGATTTATAAGTTTAAAGTCTCTCAAAAATAATCGACAAAACAATTTACAGAGTATTAGTAGATGAAACAAGAAGATTAAAACACATGAATCATGCACTAATACAAAGACTAAAGCGGATACATAGACATGGTGGGAGGAATGTTAGAAATGTTTGTGCAGGATGTCAAATATTACCAAAAAATATTGATATACATCTTCCTACAAGCTCCAAATCACAGAAGGTAATTTCACTCATAAAACTTTCTTGTTTTATTTTTTTAATTAATACAAACTGATCTAACTATATACTGTTTAGAGTATTAGAAAGTTAAAACTATTAAAGATAATATGATATTTTTAAAATCAAATAGTTGTCTTATAATTCATGGTATAATTGGAAGACAATACTTAATGAAACAATGACATACAAATAAAACAATATGATAAGAATATATTTTATAGAAACTTCAATTTGTGAAAGTTAAAATTATTTATATTCAGATTTGTTCTTTACATCATATTGTTCTTTATAATTGTGTATCTTTCTGGAATGAATCTATAGATCTATGGTCAATTATTTTGAATTATTTTTAATTAATCATATTGGTAAATTCTTCATTCAAATTCTGTTCCATTTATGTTCCATTATATTCACCCAACAGGTGAAATCAGGGTAATTTGTTATTTATATTTAATTGATTGTAGTCTAAACAATCGTTAGACGGTTTATATTACAGTATATGTATTAAATTTAAGATTCTTACTAAAATACTTCCTTGAAACATAATGTAAAATCTGATATATTTATTGCTTTATTTACCATGAATTATAAGTCTTTTTATGAATCTTAATTGACTTAAATTTAAATACTTTCTTTCATTTAGAAACTAAATCTTACAAGGACAGCACAGCGCATGTCAGTGTGTAGTAATGGTTCGTGGTTCCCTAAAATGAAATATTTAGTAAACGAGTTACGAAAAAATAATGTAGAATGTAGTGAAAACTGTTTTAACAGGATGAATACAGATCTAGGGGCAGAAGAAAACCACGATTGCGGTTACCAATCATCTACCAGTAAATGAACATATATAGAAAGTTATGACTACTAAAAATGAACTAATCATACTTCTTAACGGACATATAAACAAATTGTTAATTCATCAGACTTTTTTATATTATTTACTATGTAATAGAAGTTCTTCATATTTATATGCGTGAGTCAATTTAAAAATATAAACTTACAGCTAGTAAATAATTCACTTGTCAATGTGTACTTTCTTTATTAATTTTTCATAATTAAATCTTCTGGAGTACGTAATTTTAGAGTAAAATGATACTTTGTATGACACAGAATATGCAGCAAAACAAGATTTTTTATGTATGCTTTGTGAAATAATTTAAGTAAAAACTTGCACTCGTTTATAGTAAATACTTCCAGACTGTTTGGAGGATACTAAAAATTACATATTACAGACTTTTACAAACTTTTGCTCATCTCTAAAGATCTATCATTATATGCTATATATATAATCTGATAGAGAAATATACAAACCAAAACAACATGTAGTAAAATGCTTTTATAAAAAAACTGGTGGACTTTTTGAGCTGTCCACCATGGATAAGAAAGAAAAAATAAATGTGTTAAATACACGATCCCCAAACATGCAGAAATACCTTTTTCAGTGAATAATTTTAGCCTAAAATACAAGTTCATAAATATTCATTTAGATATGGATTAAGATTAACTTTTTAAAGTTGTATTATATATCAATTACAAATTTTAAAGAGAAAACATTTTTTATAAATTCAACATACTCAAATACCTAGTAAGCTTGAAGAATTCCCATAATATATTTATAAAAACAGTATTACTTTTCCCTGTAGTCTCATTTAACAATTTATTTTCTGCAAAAGAAAACTGATATTATTTTGTTTTACACATATAATTGCTATTTATCAAAGTAACATTTATATTTATTTACCAAAAAAAGAACATATCAGATGCTTGTTTTCTTGATGCTTTTTAAGATAAATTATATCCTCTTCTGTAAAATATTTCCAAATACATAAACTTGGCTGCGGTGAATCAACATATTTACTATGAAGAGGATTTTTTGAATAAACCCACGGTCCGCACAAATCGTCATAATCTACATTTGATTCGATTTGAATGTCCGACTGGATTCTCTGTAAAGTTACTTGAATTTTCGGTATTATACGTTCTGACAAAGTTGACCACTTAACATTTATAATTGATTTCGACTGGTCTTTTTGACCGTTGGTTTCTGTACGATCTTCTGTTATGAATTGATATGACATTATCAAATATTATTTCTACCGCAGAACAAGGTATGTATATTTAAAAATCAGATACATATAATAGTTAAATTATGAACATTTAAATTGATAGAGAAAATCAGACTTGATAAATCGAATACAAACTAACTAACGGTTTGTGTTGATCGTGTTTTCTTTCACTATATATATACTAATATTAACATATCCTAAGCATAAAATATTATATACATTATATAGAATAATACATATAAATGTTAATAAGCCTACAATTTCATGTATTATCTTTTAATATTGTTAAAATAATTTATGTAAATCAATGCAAACGCCATTAAGAATCATATACATTTTCAACCACAGAATATCAACAACATAGAAATTTAATAGAGAATAATTTTTAAAATCGTAATTATATTTACTACGATGCGTTAGTGTGATTATAAAATGTCAATATATGTGCTTATTAAGTGTATGTATATACGATATATATATGTATCGTATCGGGAATATATATATATATCGTGTGAGGGTTTATATACACAATATATATATATTGCACTATTTAAAGCTACAAACATAAAATAAAATATTACATTTTTCGCTCTTTTAATTGTATAAAGGCGATTATAAAATGCATAAATTATTTTGCTTAAAGATACAATATTTTGATAAAAATTTTAATAATTTTTATATGTAATTAATACAAAATTTACAGCATATTTACTTTACATTTCAAAAGACAAAATAAATAAAAACTTAAATTTCTTCAAATATCAATATACACTTTCGAAATGTACAAAAAATTAACATATCTGTCAAACACTGCATAATAATGAACAAAGTGTATATTCGTGTAAATATAAATATTTCTTCATTTTGTTTAAAGCTAAAAAATTTGATAATGATTTTTACATAAATACCAGATTTTGTTTTGATTATCTAACATCCCAGTTTTAGAATTGAAATTCGTTTTTCTTTTTTTTGTTTTTTACATGATGGTACTTGATAATGTTTATTTAGACGAAATTTTGAAAATGATTTAAATTCAATAAAATGTGTATTGCTATTGGTAGTTAAAGTTTTATAATTTACAATGTGGATTATTTATTGAACTAATTCCTGCTTAACATGTAAAATTAAACATGAAGTATGAAAAACTATTATATAATATGAAATTTTAGAAAAACAGATAGCTTTTAACATGATAAAAACGCTAACCTAATTAGATGAAGCAATTGCCTTTCAATTTACTATGATTTTATACAAAATTCGCTCTATTCTATCGTAATTGCAGACTCATTTATGTGATATTAATTAATTTTGGATGAAATGAAATGGTGAATTTGACGAAATCCTTAGTAATATTCACAAGTTTATTTTTTCTTGCGTAATCATTTATAATTTATCATGAATTATTGAATAAAATTAATATACAATACATTTCGGAGCAAGATTTTGTTATACATGTTTACAAACTAAGAAAGTAAATACATAGGTAATCATAGCAGCAGGAATGGCGTACTATCTTACAAGACGTTTTGCGTGCCAAAATTTCATCATACATTGTATGTTTTAAAGGTATATTATTGTTACTAATATTAGTGTTATTATTATTATTATTATTTATCAATGTTACCATTAATATTATCATTATTACTTATTACCATTAACATTACTTATTACATAAATCATATTTATTATATATGATTTATATCGTAATCGTATTTATATATATATATATATATATATGTATATATATGTAAGTGTATATATATATATATATATATTTATTTATTTATTTATTTTTTATATTTATAACGAACACCGCCCATTACTACTAGAATTACAAATGGGAGCTTAATCTGTCTCTGTCTCTCTTTTCTTCTTTCTTTTTTTGACAGTTCTGATACTCAAAATAGATGATATATCGTTGAATGCAATGTGATACACGCATTTTTTTCATTGATCACTCGGGAAAAATGTTCGTCCTGCACAGTTCACCTCCCATTCCAATATAGTGGTTTTTCTGATTGTTTTATATTCCACTCAATTATATATTCATTGCAGACACACTCATGGTGTATTTATATTTGTTGATTATGGTACAAATCTGTAAGCAAAAAGTAGAGTGTGTCTCCTACAGTAATTGATTAGATATATTAACAAAAATGCGTACTATATTTTTTTAATTATTATGTTACTTTTTACAGAAAAAAATACATTATACTCTATTTGAGAAACATTATGAATAAATTCTATTAAAGTTTAATGACAATGTCAGTTTTAATTCAGTTTCAAATATGATTATAAAAGAATATTATAGATATAAAATGTGTTAGTTATTGTATCCTAGTTAAATTGATAAATAATTGGTTATATACTACTACAATTGTCACTGCCAAAATATACTAATAAACATTATAAACTACAGAATACTTGGAACAAAAATAAAACAACATGTAAAACATGAAAAAATATTTATACAAATAATACTTTAATTATACATAACACAATACTACTTTCTTAAATTTCCTCTGAACTAACATATGTATAGAATAAACAAAAAATAAAATAGATTTTGTCCTTTAATCACTACTTTCTTTTTAACTTACTTAATCACAGCTATATTATAAAGATATAATTATGATGAAGGAATGAAAAAATTGAAGAAATTGGCTAAGCAATGATTTATATTGTTACATTAGAAGTAATAATGATAATGTTTTGATAAAAATGAAAAGAAACAGTTTTTACAGGATTTTTGTATTATATTATATACTACTTAAATAAAGGTTATTTTTGAAGTACTTACAGTTGTATTGATTAAATTAATAAACTCAAGTTTTAAATAAGAAATTAACACTTTCTTTAATATCATTTTATGATTTACAGTAGCAAATCTTAATAAAATTGTAAATATATTACAAGGATATTTTTACTCTCTTGTATCTAACATTTAACGGTATAATTAATATTATAAATGTATGTTATTCGTGTTTTAATCAAATAAGTATAAAAACTAAATGAAATAAGAATAGTATGTAACATTTTTAAGCATACAATATATAACGTTACTTTGTAATAGAATCTTGTAGAATTTAACATATGACGTATAAAAAAAAGAGAAATTTTCTAATTCTGATGTAGAATTTTAATTATGCATTATTTCCAATCAAGTGCAAATATATATATCCATGTTTTGCAACACGACAGATGATAAAATACAACAACAGGCTCATTAAAAGTATACAAATAAAAACGGGAAAAAATGCGAATTGGACTGCGCATTATTCACTGCAATAGTTGATCTACGAAGCTACGTAATATACAACGATATATTATGCAGAAATATACTTATATAAATATAATTTTTGTTCTAAAAGTATAGTGCATATTAAATGCCAAAATATTTATTTATAAATATTTATCTTAAAATTGTGCTAAAACAAATTTATAACAGACAAGAATCTTACTGCAATTGTGAGGTTTAAAAAAATCATCAGTTTTTATAGTTTCTAATATCATAAATGATTTTTTAACTATTAATAACTTATTTTCTGATGAAAATATAGAATTTATGAAATCTACTCATATTGTCTGTTATGTCTTAAAAATTCAGCAGACTTATATACAAAAACAAACTTTTTAGTGTAAAATGTCAATTTTGTCCTCTATAATGATGATTACTTTAGATATTCAATGATTTAATATGAAAAAATATTATTATTATTAATATAATCCAAATTTTGATGTTTGCGTCTTTTTTACTTGTTTAATAAATATTAAAAATGAAAGAAGTCAAAAGTACATGCAATAAAAATATTAAACATAACAAGAAATATGCTACAGCAATATCTACTCATGTCTCACAATACTAATACAAAATTTTGCATACAGTGCCCCATAAAATGTTTAAATTTTAACCTAATTAATATCAAAACATTTATATCATTGCAAGATAATCATTAGTGTCTATTCATTATATATCTTAGTATTATAAAAATATGTGGACATAGTATACTACAATATTATATCAAATGCTGGACTCATATCTGATGCACATATTAATTGTTTTGTGATTCTTTCAAGGATATTATATCTTTCACCATTGTTTATCACGAAGGTGTCAAATTGTAACTAATATAAAAGTGTATACCAATATATATTTGACACGTACAGATTTGGATAATCACTTGCAACAATTGCCAGTTGCTGCCTTTTGTCCTTCTGTCTCAACTAATCGGCGACCTTGACCACTTGTACTTGCATTTCCTGATTGTTCATTCTTTGGAAGTTTCTTAGCTGTAATATAATAACACAAAACTTTATTTAACAAAAAGAAAAATACAAATAGAAATAGAATATTATTAGAGATATATATTATACAAAGGAGATTAGTAAAATATTCTGAAATATAAAAAAAAGCTTTTTATAAACATACAACAATAAATATTTTATATGATTATAAAGTAAGTACACTCTGTGTTATTATACTGTATGTAATTTAATAAGCGGTATTATTTCAAATCCAGATGTTCTCTATGTAGGTTAGATAAATATAATAAAATTGTTCGTGTGCATAACAATACAATCTTACCAATTGCCAAAAATATATCATTAACATTCATTGCTGTTTTGGCTGAAGTTTCCATGAAAAGAAGGCCATTTTCATCTGCATAAGTTTGAGCTTCATCAAATTCTACAACTCTTTTATTTGAAAGATCAGCTTTATTTCCAGCTAGTGCTATAACTATACTTGGACTGGCTTGTCGTTGCAGTTCCTTCACCCACGTTTGAGCACGTACAAATGTGTCCTGTAGTTTTTTAAAGATACATGTAAAGATTAAAAAATAATATTCATAACAATTATCAAAAAAATAACGATTAAAGTCTTATTACTATTTTTATTAACACAAAACCCAGAACATAACTATTTTTTTGCCATTCACCTGAATAAATATTTGCATTAAATATTGCACATAATTTTCAGTATACTTAAAATGTATATTGAATTTGATAGATCTTTACTCACTTGGTTTGTTATATCATATACAACAATGGCTGCCTGTGCACCACGATAATACATTGGTGCAAGACTATGATAACGTTCCTGCCCTGCTGTATCCCAAATCTCGAACTTTACAGTTGTATCATCCAGGCATACAGTTTGTGTTAAAAATGCAGCTAAAACCAATAAAATACTATTTAGTTAGATACATATTGTATTAATTATAATTCATGTTATTTTCATGTGACCGATGCTGTAATTAACACTTATAGTGATATTGAAATCCATACCTCCAATAGTACTTTCTTGGTACTCATGGAACTGTCCTTTCACAAACCTCAAGACAAGACTTGATTTTCCCACAGCAGATTCTCCAAGTAACACCAGCTTAAACTGACATATCTTCCCTTGTGTTGAACCATTTGGCCTCTGGGCTGTACCCCGATTAGCCATGATCACCTATGTTTAAAAAATTTGTAAATATTTAGAACATATTACTCTTTTAGTGTAAAAATTATAAATTTTTTGCTGCTGTAAAGTTTATAGTGAATTAACATTTATAATAAGACACATTTAATACATTAGAAATAACAAAAAATTGGATGCGTTAATTTAAAAACATCTATAACACTAAACTTATGTTTCATTATTTTTAATATTCCTTCTTATAGCTTTTGTAAACAAACAGTAACATAAACTTTCTGTAAAATACTTAAATTTATTCAAAGCCTTGCTATTATCTCTAAAAATATTAAAAGCATAATTCTATATTTACAAAAATCTAACTATTTATTTCAGCATAAGACCAATTATTTTATATTTATTCAGTTATTATAAATGATAAAATTTTCTTTATAAATGAACAATAAATTGTTAAAATAACTCCTAAATTGGCATTTAAACTATAATATTATTTTAATTATAAAATATAACATAGAATTATATAAATAACAATTACTGGAATTCTGAAATAATTGTCAATTTTTTACTTGTACCTAAACCTGTAAATCAGCAGATAAAAGTCTATTTATACTGAAAGTTCATATGTAATAGATAAGGCTTTCAGTTACATACTAAGTAATCAACATTTAACTAAATGTTTTAGCTTGAACAATATAAACTGATAAATATACATAATAAATTATGATGTTTTTCTATAAACTCTAAAAGATTTTAATATAATGTTTAATACAATACTGAAAGTTATACAAGATGACTTTTTAATATGAGTATTATTAAATAAGAAAAATTAGTAATTCAAATTTAGATCTTCAGAAAAACATATTTTAAAGAATATTATAGCATATTAGCATATTGATTAAAAGTAATATATTAAAATAAATTTTTGAATCAAGCGTCGCAAATATCAAATAATAGATTTCTTCACAATAGTATAAACATTATACCTTTCCAACCTTGCAGCTTGATATAGTTTCTATTATTTCTACATAAAACAATATAAAATAATTCGAAAGAAATTTTTTTATAATACTGTACAAATAACTAATATTATAAAGTACAAAATTTGACCACATGTAAATAACCTCTCAAAAATTGTATTACATTCAGTTTGCAATAAAATTAAATACAACAAAATATTATATCTACAACTAAATGAGAGAGAAGAATTAATATGGATTATAAGGATGAGGCTCCGTTAAAACGCATTACATAAAAACTGATCAAAGAACGGACGCAAAAATTGGAATAACAAAAAAGATGTATCCTTGGGTATTTAAGCGTATAAAGTACAAATAAACAAATAATCAAGAACCAAGATACGAATTACATCGTGAATGTCTGCAAAAATATGGAACTTGAGCAAATTAGAAGACAGGAGAAAAGAATTGGATATTGACTTGCATAAATGCGTATGATAAAATTTGATTGTCTACTCTATTGCGATTATTTTCTGACACTTACAAGTGAAAAAAACACAGTAGGTATAAACTAACGAAAAATAATAACGTATGCGGTTTAACCCATTAAAGCAGGGGATTCTGTTAATTACATTATCCAATTAGTTTGCGAGGAGAGTCTTGTTGAATTGAACGAGTCCGTTATTGGTTTGCGATAATGTTACAATTGATAAAACCAGACAGACTCTAAATGATAAACGCGTAGCCTGTTCTAACAAGGAATATACGAGTGAGAATTGGTAACACGATGACTAAACGCAGCAACTTCACGGCAATCACGGAATTCGCGTTACTCGCGGCGACGAAAAGGAAACAGGTCCGCATCGCGCGAGCCCGTCCGGGTACGGCTGACAAGAAAAAAACATTCCTAAGAGAGAGAACATACCAAATGAAAAAAACATACACGCACATATATACAGAGCTTACGCGTACTTAGAAACAAAATGAAGCTACGTCAAACCTTGCATACGTACGAACTCACCCCAAACTTATCTACGTAACCAACAGCTCATAACCTTCAGCGAAATAGTATTATCGAAAAATCACAAGAAACCGTTAAAGCGATGCATAGGGACTGCGAAAGAAAGAAAGAAACCGATAAGGACAGACAGAATTCTGTGTACGCGCGCGCAAATTCTCTTTCTCTCTTCCTTATATACACATACATGCATACGTAGGTGTTCTTACATACGTTCTTTCTTTCTTCCACTTATTAATGCTCTATCTTCTTTCCTCTCATTTGCTTATTTGCTTAATCTGCGTTTCGTTCGTTCGCTTACTGATACGCTATCCCCACCCCCTTTCCCGCTATCTCTTTCTCATTCATTTACAGTGGAAGACAAAAGTATTCGTTTAGTAAGAATGCGAAAATAAAAAGTATTGTATTTGTTACAGTATTAATTATATTAATATGCATATGATTGTAGATTATACAGATGTTTGTAGTAATAAACAGAAAATACAAACTTTGTAACTTATAGAATGTTAATATTTGGAACAAAAGTATTTGCACTTTATAATTGATTATTATCAATATTACAATTGATATATTTTATTAATAACAGACTATAATTTACTTGGTATGTAATACATTAAATTTTTAAGAAACCCTACTGATATTTTACTTTATTAGAATCTTTGTGAAATATTCTATTATACCGACATATAAGAATCAATGAGATTTAAGCATGGTGATTGCTATGGTGACTTCCAGTCCTGGTCCTATTGAAATTAAGATGTATTTTCAATTCCAACATTATTTGACCCATTTGGGTAATAAATATTAGTTCTCTAATTCCTAATGGAACAATACCCCGCCCTTATCACTATACTTTTTCCCTCATACTTCATAGTTGATCGTACGTATCTTAAATCTATTTCAGTATCTGTTAATCATCATACCTTCTCTCATTCGTCTGATTGAAATTTCTGGGAAATCAAAATACGATGCTTTTCAAACATCTACACTTAAATATTTTAAAAGAAAGCCTGCAGACAAATGCCAACAAAGTTCAGCAGGATTAAGACCCATAGTAACAACCAGACTTAAATGTATGATGGGAACTAGAAAAACAGATAAGAAAATATCATATTAAATTAAAACAATATTTTAAAAAGATGAAATATTAATAACTCTACAAAGTATTAATTATAATATATAATAATAAACACTGATAGCGTATAGATATTTTGTCCCAAACATTAGCATTATGCAAATTTATAATTTTTATAAGTTACTATTGAGTATTTTAGTTGACCTTTGTTTTTTATATTTGTTACTACTAACATTGTTGTATAATGTATCATATGTATGTCAATCAACAATGCAGAAATACAGTACTTTTTTATTTTCACATTCCTATCGTACGAATACTTTTGTCCCTCACTGTATTCATTTACAATGTCTTTCTTTCACTCACTCTCACTCTATCTTTCTCTCTTGAACTCGTTCATTCATGTTAATTCTTTCTCTTTCCCTCGAGATAGCAAGGGAGGGAGGACAAGAGAAGCAAATAAAGGGTGTAAGCGATGCGCCACGATAGTTACAGTTCTGACTACTTGTCACCGCCCGTGAAACGTCAGCAAGATCTGAAATAATCGAGAGGAGCTAAAGCATATCCTATGAATTAAGAGAAAACGACAGAGAAAAAAGAATTCACAATCTAAAAGAAACCACATGTCCTAGGGTACACACGTAAAATCTTGTCGATGTTCGTGCAATAGAATACACATTAAAAAGACGAATAACGTAGACACGGTATTAAGCATATTCTTTGCGTCTGTGATAGATATCACAATATCCCATAAACTAAACTGTTTCGTTATGGGTTATATAAAAAAGAAAAAGTGAACATTAGAAAAAAATTAGAAAAAAATGTTTGAGGTAGCAAGGAAAGGGACACCTGGCAACTGAATGAAAACTGAAATTTTCTATGGTTAACCTGCTAGCGTGAGGAAGCTCGCCGTCGAATAAGAATGCGGCACTAGCTCTTTAGACGGTCGATGAGCGCACAACACCGCGCGACGATGATTAATGTCAATTCACTGCCGCGCGTCAGATACGATCACTTGTCTTGAGTAAATCGGCCCACTAACCGAGCATAGATCGTGCAATCTATATAGAATGTGTACATTTATGACAGCTCCGGTTGGTACACACACACACACATACACACACGCACACAGAGGGCAGATTACACGGCTCTATGAAGCTTGTTGATTTTTTTCACATTCCTCCTTATACGTTCGGAGAATTAAGATCTTTCGCCACTTTTCGGAAAAACAATAACTGTTCCAAATGGCACTTTTCTCGACAAGATGGATGGTACCGATGTCTCTGTAACCTAACGGAATGAAGATTAAAATCAAAGTTGATCGCACTGTAAAGAATCAAGGTCCAAATCACGCACACGGTACACACAGTGCTGCAACACTTTCATTTACAACGTCAAATCCGAAAGTCACGATCACACGCAATAGTTTACCACCGATCAATCAATGAGTCAGTCAATTTACCCAGATATTCTACGTGAAATTATGAAGAAACGTCGAACAGATTTTAATCTGAGAGGATCCTTCAAGAGTAAGTACCTTTCTTCAATGTCGTTTTCTTTTTCCTCGAATCGGTAATGGCGCATTTCAATGAACACGGCCGGAGAACGGCGCCACTGCTGACCAATAAGATTACAGTTTCATTTTATAGTGTTCTTTATATATACAGAATTAGGTAAGAAAAATATCAATTTTCAATTTTAATAATATCGTAATTTATGTTCTCCTTAGAACTTTTAGTTCTATTGCTATACACTTTTTAAAATATATGTTTATATACTCTAATTTCTAATATATTTTACTACAATTTATAACGTTGCAAATGTTTTCAAATATAAGTAGGGATCTTTGTTATTAATAAATTTTATATTTCTTTATATACATATAAGATATAACGTCAGGTATTAAATATAAATTATAACAATATAAAGTAAAATATCAGAATTTCATAACATTTCAAATTCACGCTTGGAATATTAAAGAGATTTGCAACTAATTCGTATAGTAGGTGTATCAAGGCGGATACTTAGCAATTTTCTTCTCCCATCCTTATTTTAAATTATTTTAGAATTTTTATTTTATACTTGATCCACTATAATGTGTAAAATATTCAATTATGCAATTACTAAATCCATAAAATTGAAAGAAGAAACCTGTTACTAAAGATCCAATACAAAAAACAAAATTATATATGTACGTATGTTTATTATTCTCTTTCGGATTAAAAAGGTTATATAATTCAGTCGTCAGAGAATGGAGTAAAATATTGTATGTAAAATGTACTAATATACATTGTAACATAATATTTTATCATTAAATTTATTTCATAAATCTCTGTACTTGATTTTAGTAATTTTTAATAATTGCCATTATTTTTCTTATAATTATTTCTTCAATATAAGTTTATATAAATTACTATTAACATAAATATTTATCTCGAAATCACTATAGCAAATATTGTTAATTATTTTGGGCATTAGTAAAAAAATATAAACTTATTTCACCATTTTTAAATTACAAAATGAAAAATGAATTACAATAATTATTAAATATGTAACAAACTTGTTTTAATTATATTTAATATCCAGTATCAAATAATTTTTACACATGAAATATAAAAAAAATGAAAATTTTACATAAAACCATAGTAGCCGTCCTGAAAGTAAAAATGGCAACAATGCAAGAACCCGGCTTCCATATATCTAACCACAGCCGACTCTAGAGTTAGCTCTGTTTCTCTAAATAAAAATAGGTTTCCTGGTGCGGTGTTGCCACGTTTTTCAGCAGTTCTAGTACTTACTAGAGTCGGCAGTGATAAAACTATTAGCTGCACTGATTGACTTTAATTCAATTGGTTAATTTCAAACGTAATATTTAGAAATGGCCGCCAAATACCCGTTTTCTGCAAAACGATATTTATTATTTCCAACTTTATAAGTGTGTCTATGTATGTTAAAAGAACGCGTGTGCTTTACATTTTTGGAATGTACAAATAAGAATCATTTATTGTACATGCCCACATGTATACATAATTATATTTCGTAAGAGATTTTATTAAAAAAACTATACTATTCAATCGTAGTATTTGTAGTTTACATATAAAAATTTATTAGATTTATTAACTTTAATGTTATTAAAATTAAAAACTAGAAGGTTTACTAATATTCGAAATTTTATAATTACTTATGATATCTCAGACACAATGGACAAATACCAACACATAAGAACATTCATATCAGCGGTTTTAGAATATACTAAACATCCAAGTGAAACAACCGCTTCAATTTTACAACGAAATCTTGGGGTAATTATATATTATTTTATTGTTTTTAATACATTGAAAATGAATAGCGATTATAATCTTACATAATACTTATGAATTACTTATATGAATACTTGATATGATTTTGCAAAAGCTAAAACAATCTTTAATAAATATTTTAGTATTCTGTTCAATATATAAAATATCCTTTATAATAAAAATTTATGTTTAAAAGGTAATAAGTACATCATTGGATTTAAGCATTTTTGACCCTGGAACTAACATAGCAGCAGAGTTCTATGTTAGTTTGCATGAGCTGATGAATTCTTTAGCTTCCAGAACTACTTTGATTTGGAGTGCTGTGGATGTTTTACAAAATGCTTGTCGCAATGCTGCTGCAAGACAAGCTCTCATCCATACATTTAAATTTGCACCTATACTGGCAAGATTATTGGAAGTATGTATATTTGTGTATTTTAAAGATCACAAAAATATAGCATTAGAACATGATTTAAAAAATATAGAGATATATTTATTTTTATTACATTTAAGGTTCATATTTTGTTTCCTATAATAAAATTTTTGAATTTAACAACTGGAAATATAAAGAAAGTAATAATTTAATGCTTCTGTATAATAACTTCATAGGCAAATTTAACAAGCGAAAAGAGAATACGAGTATTAAAACTACTACAAGAATTGACATATGGAATAAAAATTTATTGGCAAGAAGCTCATTTACCATATCTGGTATCAGTATTAACACAATGGGTGACACAATCTAGGGAAGAAAACATTATTGCACTTTCCTTAGGTGTACTAGTAAATCTCTGTTACAAAAATCTTCCAGCTGTATATATATTAATAAGAACGATTGATACAAAAGCATTCATACGGACCTTATTAAAAATACAACATTATAGTGTTAATACCAAAGTACAATGCTGTAAGCTTTTGATTATATTAGAACATACAAATACAAATATTTCGGAAAAATCTATTTGGGATTTTGCTGATGTCACATTCAGCAGTTTTATTACAGCAATGAAACAAAAGGATGTTCTGTTACTGAGACACATCATAGATTTCTTTGACTATGTTGGACAAAATGAATATTCCCATGCTGTGTTGTTAACATATCCACAGTTAGTTACTTTATAATTTTCAATGTAATTTTGATATTTGATATAAAAATTACCTCATTTTTGTTTTAATTAGTTATGGCAGAGGCGTGGAAAATATATTGGCCACATTAGAAGATAATGCAGATCCAGAATGTGTTGCTCTCATGATGGAATTTTTGTCATTTCTAGTAAAATTAAAATTATCTGCTTTGGTATCTTTATATCCTTTATGTGTAAAAACTGCAATGACTTGGGTTCCTGTAGAACAGGTATGTCTTTGTTATATTTAAATACGAATAATGGGTAACAGATTATAATAATCTTTTCTAAATTAGGTGTGCTCCAGAGCATTAACTTTAATAAGAGTTACAGTAATTGATGCACGGCGTACTAAATCGTCATCTGAAGTGTTAGCAGAATTAGATGCTTCAGTTTTAATGCTCATAATAAATTCAGAAAATGATGAAATTCAAGGAAAATGTGAATTAACATTAGAAACAGAAACGAAATTAGCAGAATTAATGCAATTATTTCAAGAAATGGTTAAAACATCTACACTCAGAACAAAAGTGATGCAATCCTTGAATGAACAAATGATACGAAAATTATTAAGTCCAATGTTAGATTCTGAAACATGTGCAGCTGATAATTGGCCAGGGAATTTTATTCAAGTATTGTATTCTTGTTCCTTAAAAAATATAACTCTTGTTTTTTTATAGACATTTTTGATAATGATACTTTCTATTTTAGAATCCTACTACAAATTTATGTATTCATGCATTAGCTTTGACTGCTGATTTAGCTGCTGATAATTCGCAATGGTTAACTTTATATTCTGAGTTACTTAGAAAGAAACAAATTCAAATGACAATGGCAAATGCATTGTTCACTGGTGATACAGACATTAAACAAAAGGTTCTACAATTGACATCCACCATGGGATTTCCTCAAGAATGGTAGGTTTCATCTTAATGTTCTTTAGTTGTTTAACAAAGTACAAAGATTTTAACAGATATTGTTATTCAAATAAAACATTACTGTATTTTCACTACTAAAATTGAATACTTTGGCAACAAGTTATTTTAATTTTTATTGATGACAACTCTAGACAAATTCACTATCAGATGCAAATTGTATCCCATGTTTTTGTGTGACAAGTGTTTCCGCGGTGGCGCTTTGTATGAAGCAACTGGAGCCTTTGATATTGGTACAAAGTACTCATGGTATGGTAACAAATATTGGAAGTAAAATGTCCGTAAATGCAAGTAGTGAAATGGTCCCACTGTTTTCTTTCGTGCAAGAAGAACGGCTTGATGCATTTTTAGCAAAATTGGAAAGAACTTATGAGTCAAATCAAATCAATGATATTACCACATCAGCAGTAATGGAATTGTATGAATACAAGGTATATGCTTCTTTTTAAATACATCTTAACATAAGCACAAAATGCTTATTATATTTACTATATCTTATATTCGTATTATAAAAGTTAGCAGCTATGAGACATGCAGAACGGGCTATGCAATCTAGTTTAGAAGCAGCAAACAATCATGGAACCAGTTTGCAACATAGGCTGGCACAAGTAGTAGCAGAATCAAGCCGTTTACATCAAATGTTGTTTGACACACAGCAATGCTTAGAAGAAGTAAAGTCTACATTGACTGTAAAGCTTGCTGAAGCAGAAGAACAGAATAAAAAAGTAGTAGCTATTAAAACACAGGTTAGTACTTTTTATAGTGAATCTATCAAATAAGAGTTTAAATCAAAACTAAAATATAGAAGTCATATTTATAGGAAATTGAAGGTTTAGAAAAGATAGTAACAGAAAAGACTGCTAACATTGATCATCTAAATATAGTACTCGTGCAACATAAGCATGAATTAGAAAGTACTTTAAATAGAATTGAAACATTAACTAAAAAAATAAAAGAGTTAGAAATTGAATGTGTGACTGCAGATGCAAAAACCATGGAAATGACTAATAAAAATCACGAACTTAGTAAACTGCTTCTTAAAAGGCAGGATCAGTTAAATAAAAAGGATCAGGTACGTTTACATAGACTCTACTGTTATAATAGAATTGTTAATGTATGTATATATGATATTAAATAGGTAATAGAATTAAAAATTGCGGAGATTCAGTCTAATCAAAAAGATATATCTGCACTCAAGCAAGAAACTCAACAATTATCAGAATTAGTACATACGTATGAAAAGAGCATTGCTGAAAAAGAGGAAATAATTAAGAAGATGAAAGCAGAATTGATGGATTTAAGTCGGATGCGTGACATGATTTTTGAACTTACTGCCAAAAAAAAGGAAGACCTAAACACAAGCTAATATTATATTTTTGTTGCAAAATTTATTTTCAAATTATCAAAACAATTTGATAGGAATTTTTAAAGAAATATTTCTTATTGATACCATTTTCTTATATTTTTAATATAAGTAATAGAAAAATAAATTTCGTTAATTTCTAAAACATTTATCGAACATCTCAAAATATCGTGTTCTATTTTTGTCGTATTTATAGACATTAAATACGCCTTATTTTAGGAAAGGAAGTTTACTGGCAAATTTTATCTGCTTTCTGACGTTCGGATCTTTCAAACAAAAAGTAGCATATGGTTGAAAGGCTGTTCCCCGTTTTTCTTTGTGGTCTATACTGTGATGTAAAATGATAGTTTTCCAAATTTAGCGATTATATAGTTTGTTAGCAGTAAAAGTTGAAGAAAATAGAAAAAGTGGGGGAAGTGTGATTGTATATGTAGTTGTTCTTTGAACAAAATTATCTGCACTGTTTACCACGATAATACTTCATCTATTTATTACTACAATTTTACCGGTACAAGATACATTTTTATTTTTATCATTCGCAACATAATTAATGCTTTTGGTATTAAAAAAATAGAGATTACTTATTTTATACATGTAATATTTTATTGAAACAAAATATATAGCTCGAAAATAGTTGAAAATGCAAAAGAAAGTGTTTCGAAAATATGCAATCGGAAAAGATCTTACCGCATTTACTTTCATTTCGTTTAAGAAAAAAGTTCATCGAACTATTGGAAAACCAGTGTCACTTGCATTGGCATATTATAAGTAATTAAAAACTTCTCAATAATACATAGATGTGTATTGTTTTAAAATATTATTGTATATAAATAATTTATATAATATTTTTTCGACAATAGAAGGAAATAGCATTCTTAAAAAGGATTCGGTAAGAATTCAATGAAAGATTAATTAATTTTATTTATTTTGATGTTTATTTTAATGTCGGAGCTACATAGAATAATATATAATGAGTAATTAGCATTAATTCTAATTTAACATGTGCTAGTTCTACTTACATATACATGTATATTTTTATATATTATCCCTCAATAACAATATATTATACCCAATTTATATTCACCATTTTTCTGTATTTTGTATTGATAAAGCATTTATTGTATTATATCTATTTTAAAATCAATGATTTGGAGACATAAAAATTTATTCCTATACAACTGAAATACTGATATTATTTTCAATATTTTAAATTGAACATGGATAAGAATATAAGCTATACTTGTAGAATGAATAATATTCTTGCAAAAACAAATTTATATAAGTAGAAAGATTAAATATTATAATATTATAGAGTAATAATAATGATTAAAGAGATATAGATTACAGTTTATCTTAAACAATTGAAAATAAAATAAGAGGGGGGGGGGGGAGAGATTCTGTTACTTCACAATTTAAATCGTAATATCATTCTGTCGCTAAAAAGTGAAATTTTTAATTCAATTGTTTCTATGTGTATGTGTGCGTGTGTGTACCTTATCAGTTCGTTAAAACACATTAATGTACTAGTTAGAAAATCTAGTTTCATTAGCTTTGATAACAGAAGCGATAATTAGGTCTAAAGTAACATTAATGCTTTAAAAAAATTACTTATCTAAATTCGCTTACTTATTTGCAATGTACTATTCTTTATTACTTTTCTAACTATTGCGAAATTTGTTTGAATAATTTAAAAATTGAAATTTATTAAATTATATCATTCAATGAAATAAAATGTAAGAGGCATATTAAGATAATTATAGATGCATAAACTAATCAAAGATATCTGCATTGGATTAAACACAAACACAACTTATATATATTATATTCAATATGTTTAGTACAATTATAACGAGACATCAATAACAAGCTTCTTAAAGATATATACGGGCAAGAATGTATAATCTACTTCGAGTCAACAAAACAAATAGACCATTTTTTAATGGCATCGTGATGACTGTGAAATTATCATAATATCTATTTTTGCACTTTCTTGTTTCTAGACACATTATAGTTTATGTACTAAATGTAGATTCAAGAATTGAAAACTAGGAATGACACGGATACAATACACACTTATGTCTTCGATATAAGAGAAATATTCATTAATTGCTTAATGTGAGTGTGGGAGTATAATGTGTTCGAAAACTATATTATAATATTTCGGTGGATATTATTTATCTGTGAAATTTCAATGAGAAATTTTCCTGATACATAGTTATCAACCTTGAAATAAATGCTATCATAGACGGAACTTACGCAAAATAACTTATAACCACAGTTTTGTTACTCGATAGTATCGATACCATTTACGGGAGGTTTTGAAGACATCGACATGTGGTTGTTGTGGTTTTGTTGATGACTCTTTGCATGTGTTACTTTGGAAACACATGGACGACCAGCTAGAAAAGTTGCGAACTGCTCCTGTAAAAGTAGCATCAGTTGCTTGATACTATTTTTTGTATTGATACTAGTTGATGACATAGGTACATCATAATTAATAAAAATCTATAATAAATGTGGTTCGTGGTTAAACATTATTAGAGTGAACATTATTTGAATTCTACATACCAATAAATGATTTGTAGATGAATTGAGCCTTTGTATAGCCAAATTAATGGCCGAAATTTGTTCTTTTGCTGCACCCCTTTTACCGATAATTGGCATCATCTTCAGAACAAAAAGAGGCCGAATAAACATAGATAAACGAAGGAACCGTAGTAATGAATATTTCAAGAATTGAATGATGTACAAATTTATTGACAATTACTCTGAAAGTAGCATCCGCAACTACGAGCAATTGATGCGACACTCCAATGAGAAGTCTACCAAGATTGCGCGGGGTTCTAGCTGCTAACGTTGTTGTCCCATTCACTAGATGAACAATACGACGCGCAGATTCACGCGTTAAAAGAACCAATAACTGTTCTAGAGTAGCTGGTCGAGCTTGGTTTTCTGGTTCAGGCAAACTTAATGTTCCCCAAAGTTCTTTCGCCTTTTTAAACGCTAGTTTTGGGTCCGTTGCTAACTGTAACATATCAACTTCATCGTTCGCATAACAGAGCAAGTATATAATTGGAAAGTGATCAATGATGCAAAGTATAGTTTCTTTATTCAGTAAATGATATTAATAGATAATACAAATAAATAATACTTACTCAAGGCTTCCTTCTCCTTTCTTTTTACTTTTGCTAATTTTTATTTATTATTTGTATTGTTTATTACGTATATCAGCTGAAAGAAGTGTTACTTACCAATTCTACAATATATAAAAGTATATGAATGCATTCCGTTCCTTGTTCCTTAAGCGCTCGAGCTTCCGCTAATGTGCGACGCGTTAGCCGTTTTTGTAATTTCCTAGATAACCTGGCACCGTGTTTGATAGTTCGTGTGGTCTTACTCACAGGTTCAGATGGAGAGGAATCTAAAAAATAATTTTCGTTGACAACGATTTAACTTAATCGATTATTTGTTTGCTCGATACGGTACTTGACGTATCAGTTAACACTGAAACGCTAGAACCGATGATTAAAGATGGAGACCAAAGAAATAAAGATGAAAAATACACGAAAAGGTATATAATGCGAGGGAAAATCACTAATTTAATTATTTGAACACTACGTGTCACGATTAGTTCGAATAATCAATATTTAATATATATTTAGAAGTTTAATTTGATATCAATTGAACATGATTTCATTTGTTATACATACAGTGATAAACAAAAAGTATTTGCACATACCTTTATTCTCCAAATGAAGTGTGTCTTTACCAGATTTTATACACTTCATTTTCATAGTACAAAATTTTTGTAATCATATGAAATTACTGTTAAGTGATATAAAATTTAATATACTTAGATTTAATTAGTTAATACGTAAATACTATAATAAATACAATGAAGTATGAATACTTTTTGTATCCACTGTATATAGAAAGTGTAAAAGATTACTTTCTTAAGTTGCTATTAGAATATTTAAAATATGGTCTAAATTACTATCGGCAATTTAAAACGAATTTACCATGGTCTACTGTATCGGTAGAATCAGCAGGCAAGTAACGATCAACATATTTATCTGCGACAGTTAGAGCCCCATCTAATCTATCTACCGCTGCGTTCGCGGCTTGGCTTCCTATCAGTTTCACGCTTCCGGCACGCATTAGAACAGGCCTCACGATTTTGTTGCTCACATATTCTCGTGCATTGCAGTATATCTTTGTAATATAAAATACACATTGATTTCATTCTTTAGAATAATGAAATGTTAAATAACTAACATTTAACTTTAACTGTACTTACAAGATGCGGAGGAAGATGCACGGCTGGTACTCTCTGTTCAACGATATCGATACCTTTACAGAGCAATTGATCGATCGTCATAATAGGCCCATTTAATACGGAAATCGCAGGTTTCGCTGACGCTGTTGCAATTGCAAGTGATTGTTCGGCAGTATATAAACTCCAGCTCATCAATGAATTTGAACGCTGAAATTAACAATATCATGTTTGTCCCTTGATTTTGATTTTTTTTCGTGAGGATATGACGATTACTAAGCTAGATAAATGGAAGATTAAGTAGAATAAGATTAATGTTTAAAGATGTGGTTGACATTTAAATTAATACGAATATAAAGAACATAAACTTATTAACAAATTGCTTTATTGCTGCATACACGTGCATTTATCTTAATCAGCCGTTTAAAATTTCTAACTAAAAAGTCATTGAGAAATATTTAAATTCTTGCATTAAAGCAATATTTTCATTTTTAGTTTATATACTTTCATACTTCTCTATTTTAAAGATAGCAGTTTGCTCACGCTATTTTACTTCTGGATACAATGTACATATATAAAAGTTTTGCTGATCATTGCAAACATACGGCACTTTCACGACAAACGAAACTAGCAAGTGAAGGATGAGAGAAAGTGGAGCGATTCGTGAAACTGTCAGATTATTAAAACAGTTTTGCTTACCTTTAGTCTATCGTAGACGTTACCAGCGATATGTATACTGTTTTCTACAATAGGCAGGTTGGAGATTCTAACAACTGATTCGAAACGCGGCAAATCGGAGTGCCGTTTGTTTTCGGAATATCGAGTTTTCGGGATTGTTCGCGCCATTTGAGATAGTTGCTGTAATTAAGTCAAAATTATTATTTTCATTTCTAGTACAAAAAATACTAATACTCATATGTATACACAAGTACCAATTTCGAGCTTTCTGTTACTTATGTATGTTTTTGTATATTATGTTTTAATTATATTTTATATCATATTACACCTTTCTATTCCGAATGATAGTTTTCATCTTAAAAATTTATTCCTTTTCTATATTTTTCATAAATCTCTAGCAACGTAAATAATCTATACATACAATGTAGAACTAACAACGACATGGTAACATTTCATTTTTAGTACTTACTTTTAACAATATTCTTAACGTCAGTCGTCTTACAATAAAAGGAAACGAATGTTGTTGGTACTGTTTATAATAAATGTGTGATAACTTTTGATAGATACACATACAAGTGCAAACAAGAGTATAAAACGATTGTATGCATATACGTATAGTAAAGGAAGTTAATGATTAGAAAGGTCTGATCAGTTACATTACGTCGTCGAATAATATTCCTACAGCTTTGCAAAATTTTTAAATACACGATATATACAGTGCTGTATACTAATCGAGAGAAACCAGTTGTAGCAATTGATAAGAAAGGTCACATTATAATGTACCTCGTGGTTAATGTCGAGGCTGTACTTTCTCTTCAAGTATGTCAATAACTTAGATTTATTTATAGAGATCTGTTACCTACATCTTTAAGTCATATACTTAAATAATAAATACAAATATAAATAATATAAGTTGTCTTACTTCCGAAACTAAGAACGCCAATTTTATGTCGACAGAACGGTGTACACAAGTTTGTTTCAAACTTACTATAAAACCATAAAATTATACTATAGGTTCACGTTAAACACCGGTCGATACCCTTATTCTTATCGCGCTTATCGAAACTATAACGCAAACTTTGTCGATTAATTCGAACTAATCCTAATTCGAACAATATCTCGTATTTATATATATGATATATATGATGTATATACATGAGAGAGAGAGTGAGAGAAGGGGGGAGAGAGGGAGAGAGAGAGAGACAGAGAGAGAGAGAGAAGTAGTAGTAGTAGAAGAAAGCGCCATCAGATTCAATATGTATATAAGCACGGAAGAAACGAATTTGAGGAATAATCGAAAGTAATTGGAATAAATATTTTCGAAGCTATTACAAAATATATTATAACGTTGTTAGAAAATATTCTTATAATAACAAGTTCAATAAACCTCAATATATACCTAAAATATTGCCGTATCTAATATAGTTGTATAGAGAATATATAGAGAATACAGATATCGAATTTCACAATCTGAATCTATTTCACAATAAGGATAGGAATTAGTTATCCAATTTCTTATATAACGTAACAAAGTTAATACGCATATAAAATTTTGCTTCATTAAACATAGATTCTATTAATCTTTAAAATAGAACTTTACCAGAGAGACAGAGATTAATGAATTTTACGGTAAACGCCAGATATAGTGACCGAATCACACGAGGATGATCGAATTGCATTTAAATCTATATTAAAGTTTGAAAATCCATGAAAATTGGACTTAACCAATGACTAATCGATCGATAGTAGTTGCACAGATAATTGATCCTTACCTTAGGCTGCGAAAAGGCAAATGGGCCGATAGTAAGGCGAAGACTTGATCACGATGAAATTATATAACGGAACTTAGCAGGGTGTAAAAACAGATGGAATGACAGAGTCAGTGTTTCGCGAAAGAACACGCCACTGACTGCACGTCGGAGTCTGCGAAATGGTATCTCATCGGTTTGACCTATGACACGCCGATTATACAGCCACGGCGACCATCATGCCTCATGAATCTATTTTTTTCTCAGCTCTTGCTTTACACTTATAATCTAATAATACACAATAAAAGTTCTGTATAAAGATCATAGAGAAATGAAGGTTAATCCTGATTCGTCCGCTCATTCACATTTAATTTTTTGCTTAAACACGAGGGGTAATGCATGTTACACTATTCAAGGTTAGGTTTACTATAAAGCGTATTTTTTTATATACATAATTATATGTGTAATTGGAGTAAAAATTGAGTTAATTAATATTTATAGTTTGCAGCGAATTTTAGTATCGGGCGATTTTAAGGGAATCTGATTTCTATATCTGTCACGATTATTAATTTTCACAGGTAAATATTTCAATGAAATACAATGTTTCGTAATTTAGAAATTTAATAAATCGATGATAGAAATTTCTAATGGAAAATAATAATATAGATGGAAATTTCAAACTGAATATTTTCAGAATTCATTGAAAAAGTTTAAGTTTCTTACTGTACAAAAATATTCAGCAACTGTTTATAAAAAGATATCTAACAATTTTTTAATTCAGAAAATGTTAGATGTTGCAATGGTTCAATTCATTAATGTTGAACAGTCAATTTCACGGAGATACGAATTGTCTCAGTAATTAGAAAGAAAAGAAAAGATACATAATTCTAAAACGAAAGTTACTATTATAGAACACAATAAGATGAATATCATCCTAAATAATTGGATGAGCATTTTTAAAAATCATCATCATCGTAACCATTTGTCATTTGTTACAAGTAATGGTAAATAAATATTTTAATCTGAAGTTATAAATGTACAACGGTGGCAGTACGTATTTAGAAATTAAATTATTTGGGAATTAATGTAATTCTCAAATACTTGTAACATTTAAATTATTTCAATTATTTCAATGTAAAACATATATAACGTGTTACGCATGCAGAAAATTATACATTTAAAAATACGTAACGCCAGACATAAGCGATACGATAAAGAAGAAAGTAGTTGCGACATGGTAGTAGTCGAAGGGCAGTGAATCTACTTATAGTAATAGCTATAGAAAATTTATAGTGGAAAAGGAGACTACGTGGAAAACTTTAAATTATCGCCAGCAGACGTTCTTAATTGCTATACAAAGTCCATCGCATCAAACGACTATTTGCGTGTATGGGATGGTATAGTAATCAGTTGAATATGTGTGAATAAAAATACATCTTATTTTTTATTTGACACGTATTTTGAAGGAAGACATCACGTATCATATTTTTCCTATATTTAATATTATATTAAAATTCAGTTTAGATAATGAGAATTCAAATTTGTATTTCTGAATTTCAGTAAAAAGTTAAGTAATATCAATGTAAAGTAATGAGACGATTTAGAATTTATCTTTCATTGTACAACGTATCATTATACAATTATGCTATTTAGTAGAATTTAATTCTTCCTAAGTCCATTTGACAGACTGTTATGTCTTTGTAACAGAAACAAAGATTAATTCGTGATATTAAGGTGTAGAAAAATCATATTTCTGATAACCTTTGTACTACAGGATATCTATTGGAAACTATTTAGTCAATGATCAAGTTCAGGAAAAGCTATTTGAGTTATTTGAATTGGATAGTCATTTTAAGAGTGGGATGGATTTTTTGAGGATTAAGAAATAAAACACCTTTCTATATTAAAGACGGGAAATTCTAGGCGAATTTTATCTTATTGTTTTGAAAGAAATATTGATTTTTGAAATGTGTCGCTGGAAAACAAATTATCTATTTTTAGAAAGTCAAAGGTTTAAAGGTTGATTGGATTATTTATTAAGAGTTGGTTTATTTATTATTTACCAAAGAGATATGGTATCTATCGTTTAAAAAAAGGATTTCAACAAAATCCATTTAAACCGAAACAAGACTAGCTAAAACACCCCAAAGAAAAAGTTTATTTGTATAACTGTTATAATATTAATGTATGTTAAATAAGTTTGAATACAATGTTTCTCAATTTATAAACCTAGTATGTAGAAAATTAGACACAACCACACTGTAATTAAGTGTGTTCTTAGTTCATCAATCCCAATTTAATGACATAGATAACAAGTAATAAGGAGAGAAATGAATTATTGAGCCCACTAATGCAATAATTGCATCACATGGTAAATGGTTATTATGTACACGCACGATTACACGTGTACATCATTCTTTTCTATATCGCTAATTTATTTTATATGGTTTAGAAGATTTAAATTTAAATATTCTCAGTTCAATAAAATGGAACTCAATATCCATATTATAGGAATAGTGTAATAGCACAAGTCCATTTTGTACAAATAATCTTCTTCTTAATATATACAATTAGTAGAATCATCACTTAAAATTAAGTTGAACATGGTTATTAGATATATAAGCATGATTGTTATTAGAATTAGAAAATTGTTTCATTTCTTCTGGATTATTCTTCTGGTTATTGTAACATTATATAAGAATGATTAAAATCATGTTTTAAAATTATTAAAGATATCCAAATGAAATGAGAATTTTTAAAGAATTTTTCAAACTTTGTAATAGCCCATTGTATATGTTTTACATATACATGTAATATTACATGTATGTATATGCATACTGAAAATAATACAATAAGAATCCGATCAAGTGTAGCATATGCAGCGAAGTGCAATAAAATAAACGATATCTATATTTAGTTGAAATTATCGCGGCTCCTCGTGTGATTTAATAATTGTTTTAGAGGATAGTCGCTGAGTATATTATCAACAATTAATTTTTTTATTTATCACTATTACAAGATTATTATTATTATTGTCATAAAATGATTTCTCACTGTTCGTTTCTTTTATTAGTTTCTTAACGCGAAGCAAATGATAAGTGGAGCGCGGTTCTAATTTATGTTCAATACAAACATTCTGCAATTGATCTTATTAGTTTTAACTGTGATGTATATCAAGATTTATTTTTGGTTTCTATGCAAACATTATCATACAATACATATAGTAACTTATTGAAAAAATCTACAGTAAATAATAATTCTTTAGGAAGTGCGGTTTCTCTACGAGCGTAATTAGCCATACGACTCAGCATAATGGGAATTTTATAATAGTCATGGTCATGACTAACTTTTAGATGATACGTAAATGACGATGCAAAAAATTCCTGGAATACGGAAAACATTATGCCGTAGGGATTATTCAATGCTCGAAGAAGGTAGCGAAGATAAAAATATTTAAAGAATACAATCGTGTTGAAGTTGGTATATTATATTTGTCAGTTATTGTAAGATATTAGTAATATAATATGGTATAATAAAATATGAGATTTAATTGTTAGTTTCCGGCAGATTCAATGATATTTTGATTACTTAGACTTAGATACTTTATCAGCCGCATCATTGACTAAATACAAAATAGACCTGTGTTTAAAATTTTGTGTCCCACATTCTGAAACACAACCTCGAAAAGAATCAGAGCGTTTCTTATGGAGCGTTCAAATGATCAATATTATTGTCAATATTTAGGGTTTTCAACATTGTATTGACAATGCATCTATATTTGTCGTCGGTGGTTGAGAATTTTGGATATTGACAGTAATATTGACATTAATGTTCATCATCTGAACGTTCCTTTATGCTTTTTGTGATTTGCTACGAATATAGGAATTATATTCAATTTAAGCATCGAAAGCGATAAAAATGAACTTGATATCTACGGAACATCGCGATCTGTACTACCGAGCGTTAAGGGATTTATCCATAAATGTCTGTGGTTTATCACAGAGGTTACTGGTCTGTGGCTTTATCTGTAATTTAGTTAATGATAAAAAAGATCACGAATAACCATATGTAAGTATGTAGGAATATGAAGCATTATCTATTGATGGTAACAAATTTCTTACTTGCTTACGAACTAAAAATTGAAACCTGTTGATTTTATTTTAAAATAATAACTAACTTAATTAAAAATATTATCGTAAATGTAATATCTTTTAATACGTGTAGTCGAAGCTTCGAACAGAAAATCAAGAAAACGAAAGGCAAGATTTATTGATCCCGTTATGGGAGAAGAAAGAATTAACAGAATTGTAGCAACACAAGAGGAGAAAGAAAAAGTAACAGATTAAGTTAAACTTTCATTTGTAAGAGAGAAAATGGATGAACTAGCTAAACAAGGTCAACTTTTTTAAGGAAGAAGAAAGGCTCTGATAAAAATTAAGTTAAAATTAGACTTTGATTGACTTTCTTTCTTCTACAAATGTCGATTAAATGTTTTACAGAGTTAAAAACTTTATAAGTTAACTTAAAAACATTATATGTTTTTATATCTGTAACACATATTCTTACCTAGATTTCAAATTGTCTCCTATTTCATTTCAACTATTTATCACGTTTCATTTTTAATGTTATGACACACAATATTGACGCATTATAATGCGAATTTCATATTAAAGTAGAACGATCAGATAATAAAGCACACGAATAGCAAAATGTTCGAGTAGTAAAATGTTTAGATAACAAGTGTTGTAATCGAGTATCTATTATTATTCTAATATTTGTATTAAACTGTATTCAACATTTAACGACAAAAATAGTTCGGGTTTTATACAACTCTACCACTATGATACATAATCTCTGCATTCAAATTCGAATGTTATATCATATATTGTTTTTGTTCAACTTAATCCTAGTTTTTATTAAATAGAGTATATTTTATAACTTGACCTGTTATTTTGTGCTAAAAATGTCTAGAAATACTATCTATAGAAAAATAAATGAATATATCACGAAACATTAAAAGTAAAATAATTTTAAAACGGCAACAAGAGAAGCTTTCCAATTATTCGAAAATTATTTGACAAATTTTTATTTGTGTGTTTAATTATCATCTATAAACGTCTTTAATTTTTCTTAGTTCAAAATATTTTCCAATGTCCCGTATTAATCCGCGCATGCAATTATTTTTATCACAAGTGGTTGAAGAAAAAGGCAAAAATCCCATAATGGGTACATTTTTTCCCAAGTGGAGTTATGTCCAAGATTTCTGAACTTTTATCTCTTTTCAAATGAAATCGCATATTTGTTTCTAACTGGGTGTACAATGCACTTTGAAATAGTTTCATTGACCCTAGTCAAGCCCTAGTTCTGAGGTCATTTAGGGTTAAACAAAATTTACCTTCGTTGAATAGACAAAAGATGTTCTTCGTAGTTGTGAATGTCATGTGGCCGTGGCACGAACTTACGCAAATGTTGTTGGTTATAGACAGCTGTGTTTACAAATACGAGATGTCCATTGTTAGGCTCTTAGGCCGCAATTACTTCACACTCAAAACACAGTAAATTGTATTTGAAATTATTTTTCCAATAGCGAATAGAGTTTCAGAGATTAAAGTGAGACGACGCGACGTGTATGTGCATTGTAAATAGTACTTGCCGCATCTAATCGGACACAAAAGGCTGTATCTACCTGAACAATAATATACTTATTCCCGTGTTGTCGGTAATTAATTACGTTAAATTAATTTTTTCTTTCTATATAGTATAATAAAATACAGTGTTTCCATTTTCGAAAAGTTGTCTACGCATTTCTTATAAATACGCCTATTATCTTTTATTTCAAATTATCGTGTATCCATATATAATATTATTCCCTAATATTAAATAGATCTAAATAAATAAAATAATTTGTAAATCACTAACATTTCTATATAAATGGAATGTTTATAATGAAAACGTTTTGTATATATGATACACTTTACGTCTATAATATATAATCACCGACTAATATCTAATCGTATGAATCTCTTTCCAAAATCAGCACACGACAATAATATTATTCTCTCATTCACTACACAATATTAACATATATCTATAATGTTATTATTATTGATTCTTTTTATACACAAAAGTGCATAGTGATATCAAGTGGATGGATATCTAGAGGTGTATTAAACGGGGTTAGGTGCGGTCACTGAATGTGATGTCCATAGTTCCGGGTATCTTTATCAAAGAATACCAACGAGATAGTTTTTTTTGGTAACCAGTCTGGTCTTTGCATATGCGTAAGTAAATATTAGCGGAGGATGATGAGGGTCTCCGACCATTTCCTCCCTTCTTTTTCCTGTCTCTTTTCACGTGGCCATTCTCACGTTGACCACCCTCGACATAGCAATCCGTTCATTCATTTCAGCTTCCGTCGCGACGTCATTCTGAAACCCTGTCTTTACCTGTGCTCTGGTCTCAGAACCCCCATCAAAAACCTTTCTCTGATGTTACCTTCATTAAAACACATATCCAAGACAAGTCCCTCCTTACCTCAGGGGTAAAATTTTTCAATGCTCTTTTTCGTCTCATAACCGAATCCCATCGGGCGTCATATATATTGCGATTATAAGCAAAACTATTTCACACAGATATGTATATTTATTATACACATTCAATTAAAAATAATTAAAAATAATAATCAGTGAATTGTTATTTTAATTAGATGCATTGTCAAAGACATTCGTTTTAAACACTTAAAAAGCATTAAAATCAATCGTTATTCATCAATTGTCACTCTAGACGATCTTCGTACATCAGACATCTTTTCTAAGATTTAAGAAAATGGGTTTAAGCGATGGTAGATTGAAATATATTTTAGAAACTAAGAATTATTTGCTACGTATTTTGAAGAGATTGATGAAAAATGATACCATTATTAATAAATGTTCTAGGGAATGTTAAAGAACGACTTCAAGTTAGTTAAACTAATTTTATTGGCCGTACTGTTACATCTTGTTCGATATATATTTTAGTTTAACGTCATCGGTAAATATATATAATGACAACATTTGTATGATGAATGCAAACATTGCAATAAAGTGTCGGTATTCTTGTTGTATATTCTGTAATGTTTCAACTTTCGTTTGTACGTTAGACGCTTCTGACTTCAATGATACGAAACATGTCATGAGAAATGAACTGCTACTGCAGTCATATAAAAGGAAATATAAGATACAAGAGAAGAATTTCCTGGACGTAATATGAAATTTTACAATTGTTTATCAAATAAATTCATATTATTCCCATTCGGTGGAAATGGACAGTATCCATATTTATGCGAAGTAATATATGCTACTAAATAATTTACATATAATATATTTAATATAAATGTTAAACAAAACTAGTTCAATATCTTTACTTTTGAATCCAGGAAATCATCCATACACACCGAAGGTAAATTTTAATATGTTATTTTAATTTATTGCAATAAATATAAGAAGGATATATAATACAACTTATTGTATTATGCCCTGCATGTTACTTTGTAATTCGTAAACAGTATGAAAAATCTTATATCTGATATACGAAAATTTTATTTTTAATTTCCATGAAAAAAATTTACGAATGTAAACTGCGAATTTTTCATTATATTAATCCTCCGCTAATTTTATACATTTTCTGTCAAGAGGCAAGTCAAGTTCGAAAAACAAGAAACCAATGAGAGTTAAGATTTCAATTATTCAATCTGCAGAAACCTAACAGAATCTACCACTCAATGATCCAACAACCTAGCAATTAATATACTATTATGTCTATCAATTACATAACAGCCTCCTATATGTCAAAGCATATATATGAATGGCAGTCCAATTAAACATATTTTTGACCCAGTTTAAAAGACAAGTCCTCAGGAACGCGTGTACCAAAGGGGCGAATCAACTGATCCCTGTGTTGTTCGTGACGCTATGTTGCTTCGCTCGTGCTCCTGTGGCACGGTGTTAATTTTGGACTGTGCTCGATCACACATCCTCGTCAAAGGAGAAGATTGGGATCAGCGATAGAGCTTTGCATGCGCCGACCTACTGCCGTTGCACAGTTTGCAGCGTGTCGTGTATCTCCAAAAGCTGTTCGTTAATCGACGTGATCACGCCGCGCCGCCGTGCCGCGATGTAAACTCGTACAATTAGTTGAACTTCGAGATAAGCCACAGCGCGAATTCATGCAAACCCCTTCTTTTTATTTTTCGAGTCAAATCTCGAACAATTCCTCAAATCTTACGTCTCTGCCAACTTGCCTCGAACGCGTAAAGGACATTTTCATCGCACGTCTCGTTATTCTGTCTCGTTGTGAATTTCCCATTTTAATTTCACGCGCACGTGTGCATAGTGCTTCATGAAGAAATTTGAACACTTACTTGAAGAATTTTTTGTGGATGTGTATGTGCGTGTTATATGTATAAAGTATCTGGAAATTTTACTAATATTGAAGAAAGACATAATTATCATAGTTATTTGTAAAGTTAGGACAAACTTATGTAATTAATATTATTAATGCTAAGAATAGTTTCAATAATACATTGAGAATTATTAAATCATTGACTGTTCAAATAGTTCATAGCTATTATACTACTGAAATTATTGATTTATTTGTAGGTATATGTTACATTTTAAGTAGCCTACTGTGCTTGATTGTAATTAAAGCTTAGTGTTGCAATCAGTATATTAGTATATGTACATATACTCACTTTGTAATATATTGCTCACAATACTTATTAATAATATATCATGTTTAATAGGAGTATAATACCTACGAGTTTATACGATTCAATTCACTAATTGCGAAAATATATATTTCTACTTATTTAAAAATAGATATTTATAATCCCAGGAAACAACGATCATAGAAAAACTGAACACGTTTGATAAATATGTACTTGCGATGAGTTTTTATACCAGCTTTAATGTAGCCAATAATAATAGATAGAAAAGCTTTTCCTGTTTACCCTAATAATGGTTACTTTGTTAACTCGAAAGAAGATAAAAATACGTAGGAAGCAATAGCTAAACGCGAAAATAGTATAAGCTGAAACAAAATGGTCACTTGGGTATAAAATTTATGACGATGTAAGAATGAAAGAATGCTACGGAACTCGTTCTGCAAGTGTGTTTGTTTTAGAATTTCTCCTCTTTTTGACTTTCCTTCCTACAAATTTTCATCTTATGTCTGACAATGCCCATTGTGTTACCTCGTGGTAACAGTAAGTAACGGATGTGCAAAGCGAAATATCATGTTTTATCTCGTCCCGAATTTTTAATATAATTGACCGAATCTTTGTTTCCATATCAAACAAAAAATTAAAAATATTCAAGTAATAATGTGTAAACCAAGGTCTTTTAGTAGATTCAATTAACTGCAACTAATTCTACGTAACAATATAAACGATAATTCTTAACATATCCACAATACATCATTTATAAACATTGTAATACTTCAGGAATTATTAGCGATTTTACAGTAGTTGATATTTTAATTTGAAAGTTTTCGTGATTTTATGTAAATGTATTTTTACAGGAATAATATCAAGTACTATTTGTATCAATATATTTGTACCATAATTTGGATATTTAGTATACTTGAGTTTAATATCAGCTTTTAATAATCGTTAATGTTTCGCTCACCTCTTTACTGCAGCGATATTAAATAAATTTTCAAAGAATAAAGTGTACGTAACCTAAATGCGTATACCAATTGCAAATAAAATATCTTGAAAATAATCGAATCAACAAAGAATGAGGAAATATCGCGTGTGCATAAAAACAAGATAGCTATTGAAGATCAAAATCAAGATTTAAATTCAAGATAAAAGACATTTGCATCAATTCTTCAAATTTCGCAATTTTCTTTACAAGAAATTCAAATTCCCTCGAAATTCCTTGACACAGGTGAATTAATCGCTACACAGATGCTTCTTCTATTAACTTTACTATTCTCGAAGAAGTTATTACGACTATGACGAATAAATCGATAATAATTTTCGTTAATTAAATTTACCACACTTTTCGAAAATGCAAAATTCAGATAACCATAGAAAGGGAACTTACAGAGGATGCGATGACAGAAAGAAGACGGAAACAAGCACAAGACAAGGAATGGAAAGGGGGTCAGAATGGAAGAATAAAAGAAGGAATGCGAGATATTAGCGTAATATTATAGTAGAAAGCAGTAGAAATGCATAACATCTTTCGAATGTAGAAGATCACCGAGTAGTTAATATATCAGTCTAGTGGCGCGTCCACGTGTCGTCATCAGAATCGAGTGGCTCATTGTTAATTCACACACCTAAACGTCACCTAGGTTCCTCGGCGATTATGAAGAAAACTAGGTGAATTGATAACAACGGTACGGAGGAACGATTCATCCCTGTACGCGAACGTCGAAGGGCGCCGGACACTGGTGCGCAAGCGTCTCCTGGAACGAGGTTGACGACGCTGCACGGAATCGCGACGCTGACGGCGCTCACTTGAATTCTCGCCGCGTGTCCGTTGGCCGACTCGCCGTCAAGTCCCATTCGGAGCAGAGTTTGAAACGCGACGGAGCCGGAAGTAGCGCGCTTCCGCCACCAATCCTTCCGTCGTACGAGATCGACATGTCTTTTTAGATAACAGAGATATATCCCTTCAGATCGTTATACTCGATTCCGTCGTTCTTCTCTGTCATCGAGCTTCACGAGGTTAATTAGTTATTTCTATAATCGAGCTTTAATAGCTTCGATACACTTGGTCGAGTTATGTGGTGCGCGGGTGACGAGAAAAGACAGTGGAAATCGTCCGTAATTAGTAAAAGCCTTAGAAGAATATGTTGTATAGAGTCTCCAAGAACGATGTATGTATTTTATCAATCCGTACGATCTGAGTCTCCGGTAATGCTATTTTACTGCTAGAAGGGATCTTGAAACGTCGATACACGAGTGATGAGGTAGGAAGAAAAATCGGGGATATGGTCAGAGTACTTTGACAATAAAGAGAATACTCTATCAGAGGTGAAATAATTTTAGGATTTCATTATTCCTGGCAAATTCTTCAGATTCTGAACCGTTCTAATACTACAACTCTCGAATTATTCCAACACGGTTAGTGAATTCTGAAAATTCGAAAAAGTGATGGAACCTTTCATTACCAGATTATTTATTAACTGGGGAATCAGTAGTCGATTCTGGTGATATTTGCGCCTTTTCGTTATCGCTGACAAGTCGAGTCAATTTTTATGAATGAAAAACATTCTGTTGGGTTTCCTTCCTTGGGTTTCTTGCGGTGATATCATTCGTGAATTGTTAAACTGTAACGTGACAATTCTGTACCGATCCAGAACTTCGAAATACCGGAAGATGAAACTAAGAACTCAGACAGGCATGACAAAGTGGAACACCGAGAATTGAAGTTTTGGGGATTTATGTGGCCTACTTCGGCGTAGTCCTTCTCTCCAAGGATACACAAGGTATGTTACCTATTACTTGTTGCCTTTACGTACTTTATTTATTCCTGTATTATAATTTTGTATCTCATATCTTGAATTTTCATTATTTTGCATTCGAACGTTGTATTATATCGCCTGAGCTTCAAACATTTCAAATCCGTCTTAAATTATAGCGAAACAATGTAATCTGTACCTAATAAGACATGACTTAATGAAGAAATTAATTAATGGAGAAATTAATAGAAATTTTTATTGGAACAGTGAATTAACAATACTCGAATAATTAATTAATATTCGAACAATTTAATTTGAATATTATTGAAAGGCCACTTTTCACTAAAGCATTATCAATCCTTTGTCAGTTATAAAAGTCGAACTAGAATTATACAACTTTATCAGTGATAAAAATATCATTTCAATTTTATTATATTTCATTCGTAATTGGAGAAATAAAAATTCTGTATTATCGAAATTTATTTGCAGTTGAAAATATTGTCGGATAACTACTCTTCAGTGACAATATCTTGTGATATTTATGAAATTCCATTTGTTTAATTTATTTACGAGGCATTAAAAGCTCCTTTACATGCCTGCAAATTTGATATTCGATTCAATTTAACATATTGTTTTAAGCTTTCGCGATTTTCACGGTAATCTCCTTTCCCCCTTGAAACAACGAATATATGGTAGAACGTACGTCGTTTTGCTTTACTATTTGTGCGTGCGTGAAGTTGTCGATCGATTATTGAAAAAATTATACATTCCAACGATCACGCTTTGTTTAATAAAAATGTAAATTCATTGCCCGTCTCACTGAGAAAGGGGAAATGGTTACATGGAAAATCTTCCACGCGGAACAAAATGAAAATATTGGAGTTTATTCAAATTCGAAAATGACCGATTGGTACCCTGCGACTTTCATGCTAGATAAAAACTCCAATTTTCAATGGTGCCAACTGTAATGTGGATGGACTCAGAACCATTTATTCCACTCAACCAAGCGATATTCAAACTATGATTGACACAGTTAGAATAGATAAAAGGAATGCCGTGACAAAAAAGAGTGTCATTTTGGTTTGGCTTTGATGTTTATATCGATATCATGGTTTATTTTAGAAGATGAGTATTATATAGAAATCTATAATTGAACACAATCTGATACCAAGATATAATTCGTTTATACACTTTAGAAATATTTTCATATATCATACGTTTGGAATTATTATTTCAAAAGAGATAATTTCATATTTATTAAGTAGATTGATTATTCGAAAGAATATATTTTTTTTATTATTTAATTTGTACTTTACAATTTGTCCAGCTGGAAATTCCGTAAATTTTCCTAGCTTTATTGCTAAATAACATGTGGATGGCTACCCCCAGCGGGATACCATCTTTGAGTTTGTCTATTTTATTTCTTTAGCGAGGCCAGTGAGGTGTTTTCTCTTTAGTCTTCTTTTTACGAGGGTTTTGCTCGCTTCAGCAGCCAGCTGGTTTGGATTCGAAAGAATATGAATTACAAATCTAATATTAAATAAGGGACCATCTTCGAAGAAAAATTATTGGTTTAAAATTTCTAGAACGTGACAAGAAATTATTTATTTAATTAAAGAAAAAATGTATGCATGGTTAGAAGGATTTGTATATCGATTCAAATTTCTATACCAGAATATAATAATATGATATAATATGTTGTATATAATAATATAATACAATATGTATAATACAAAATTATATGTATTTCTCAAATACTTCTATATTGTTATAAGGATTTCTATCGGATGTATAAGACAAATTGTATATATGTAGATAATATAAAAATATTTATCTTTATTAATAAACAGTATTTTATACTCTTACAGAGACCTTATAGTAACATTTTTAGAAGGGTTCTTTATAAATACGCAAGACATACTAGAATGCGGAAATGATAATCTATGTATAACGGTATTAATCAAAGTGAATATTTAACTTTAGTTTTCAAAGCAAACTTGATTACGTAAAAAGTATGTAATTGATATATTGAAAGCTAGTAATATTATAGGTTTTCACTTTCCAATTAGCACTTCTAAGAGATATTAAAATAAAATTACAAAAAACGAAATTTCATTTTCTATTAAGTTCAGTATTTTAGCATGATCGGAGGATTAGTTGATAGTGAACGCAAAAGGATTCTAGTTCGTGCGTTCTATGTTGAACTTCTAAAGGATAATCGATAAATATCGATTAGTTAATTCTTTGTGAATAGAGAAAGGTGTATTTGTATTATCCTGTCATGGTCACTCAGTTCAAAGAGTGATATAGGCCGAAATACTCATTATTCTAACTAACGCTGTTAAAAATTAATATTGCACGAATAGCTGTAGAGAATAAAATTTTGTAAAGTGTAATGAAGCAACGTTGAATATAGAAACCTATGAAACTTCTTCCCTTTAAGCGTATTATTACAATATACGATAAAATTAGGTTTCAAGGACGTTAATGCAAATTTCCTACTATGTTCAAAATATTCATCTGTATTATTAAAAATATTCATTCGTTGTTTCTGCAGAAAATTTTCATACACATATGTATTCTAATATCTTTGCATAATTAATTTGTAATCCAGATTAATTGATTGTAATATATATATAATATAATAAAATATAGTATATATAATATATATATAATAACTTCTTTAAAAATTTGTGGTTCTCATGTAACGTAGAGTGATTACACTAGTTTAAAAAATAAATGAAAGAGAAGAGTATGTCGAGAGTAGATTAGTCACAGTGATGCTTTGTAGTAACTAATACGTTTGATGAATTACTGAGTAAATAATCGATAGCAATTGCGATAGCGATTTAATTACATGCTAGTGATACGACATTTTCATAAAATTATCAACAACTAAACAGTGCTGATGTGAAAAAAGACATTAATGTACTACTATGTTGTTTAAATTGTCGACTCTACATATTTCAACTTCGCTTTCTTACTCGGTAATAAATTAACTTAACAGTAATAAAAAAACTTAAGTAACAAATGAAATTGGAAAAATTATATTAAATTTTATTTTTGGTAATTAAAATGCAAATTCATATTTATATGTTGAATATAGATCATCTTCCGATATGTAAACAAAAGTTGTTTAAACAGAGCATGTTAATTCAGCAAACAAAAATTCCTCTTAAACGATTTCCATGTTCAAAACTAGTTAATTAGTACAACTATTGAAAGGAAAAAATTCAAATTAGATTATTGTATGGAAAAACGTGAATTAATGAATGAATTAGAAAGTCTGTTCTCGTATATACTTTTACTCGAAACGTTTATATCAAATTCTGTAATAAAATATCTTTCGATAAACTGGAGTGTTATAATCTGAATTTTATCGACAGATTCAGTGAAATCTACTTAACGCACACGGAAATCGTTAAAAAAAATTCTGGATAAATAGTTACAGCCGCTGTAATATATCACGAAGAACGACGAATCACATTTTACGAAAGAGCTGATAAAGTGCACGCTACGAGCACACGCCACCCTTCTTGAATTTGTGTTTAACTTAATACGGAAAACCCGTCACGAACATCTTGAGTAATAAGAAATAAGAGCGAATTTCACTCTTAGAATATTTTCGACGTAATGTTTCTACATGTTTTGCTGAGACTTTATGAGTATGGTCAGTTTGAAATAATTACTTACCCTCGCACGCAACGATTAAGGGAACACGTAAAAGTTTTATAATTCCAGAAATTAATTAGGATATTAGTTATGAAATATATATTAATTAATTAAAAAATTTAATATCAACTTTAAGACAGTATTATATAATATCGTCTAAAAATAATATAGTGATTTTTATTTTATATATCTACTTACAATGATGGAACAGGAAACTATGACTATCTAACTGGAACTATTTCTAAATATGTTAATGTATTACAACTAAAGCAACTAAATCGGTACAACTAATCAACTTCTAAATGACAACTCACAACTCACAATTTACCTTAATCAACGACAGCAAACCAACACTTTCTCCACCAAAGCATCCCTTTATAATAATTTTCGTACTTTCACTACACACACGTGTTTCACAGTTGTCCATAACTAAAGATGGTCACCTATGCCTTTCCAGGTATCCACTTTTCTTTGTTTGCTATTTTTATTAACATTTTTGAGATAAAAATAGCTATATGACAAATATTATTGTCTCTGAATTATTTATATATTCAACTCGCATTTAAATTTATTTATTTAATTGATATTAGTTTATGTAAATTATTCTGACCTAACAAGCAGAGTTTTGCAACTCGAAATAGATTACGAACATCAAATAAACGGAATATAGTAAACACGATAAGTCACGTTTTCTTTCTCTGAATTTTATTCCGATTGAATATTGAAGTGCACGGTCAAGCATTGAATCGATAAATCAAATGTTGAATTTATTTAACCTACAAGGACTGGTTTTTCACGAAAGTATTCTTATATTTAACAATTCTCAACATTCATCCGCTGACATTATCCTTGCGTAAATTTGATTTTTTCTCGCTTAAGTGATCAATAAATTTTAATAAATCTCAATCACAATGGGATAGTTTATTGAAAACTATTAATTTCAAACGGGGGTTCGTAATTTTAGCGTACAGAAGGAAACGATGTGACGTCAATGACAACTTTTATAAACTGAAAGGTGTCGTACTAGGTACGTCATAGCTAGCAAAAATGCTAAACATAAACATACATACAATTATAATTAACTGCGAATATCTATGGCAGTTCATATTTTTGTGAGCCAGAAATGGAGAAAATATGACTGAAATATTATATAAATGTTTGCATATCGTGTGCATTCTGTATGAAGAAATGATAATGATTTTCTAATTTTGATGCTTGACGGCTAGAAAGCAATCTATCCTATACCCTATCTAAATCTAACGATACAAAGTTTTTAGAGACTGCTACTAAATCTACGAAGTTTTGTAACAAGTGTTATGACATAGTTTTATGACAATCAATATTTTTGAAGCGTTCAAGGTAATATCAAAAACATACATATACTTGATATTAAAATCATATAAAAAGAAACAAATTGGTATTATGTATGCAGTTGATTTGAAATTTATCATGCAAATAAAATATGAAAAATATAATTTATTATGTTTTCATAAATGCATAAACATGCGCAGTCCAATTTTCACCTCAACATGGATTAATTTACCATCTTGTATGCGAATACCACGTGACGATGTAATATTACGAACACCTAGTACCAACAACTACCAGTAACAGTATTACTTTCAATAGTGATATAGCTGCAGTCCTATTACACAAACGAGATAGATATTCAGCGTTCCATAAAGGAATAAACTGAATGCTATATCATCGGTCACAGAAACGTGCACGTTGAAACTACTCGGGGATAGCAATTACACTCTGTGTCATTATTAAAGCGTAATTCTACAAAATTGCTGTTTCTTAACCGTGACGAGTTTAATTGCATTTATACGAACTCCCTATTGGACCGATTTCTAGACAGAGGACGTAATAATCGGCTACGATTAAAATGGAAGATAATAGCGCGAAGATTTCGTTTCGTCTTTTAGCTAAACGAAGAGTGAGAATAGTTCTTGTCACGTGCCACGTGTCACGGATGTCACGAATATAAGTAAAGTCATGAAAAGATCAGAAATTCCACTGGACTGTGATGGTCGTTTGCGTAGAATACTGAAATAAGAAGCATTCTGCAAAAATGTTTTCTAATTGTAATGCTAAGTCAATGATTTAGGTATTCTTGGGTTAAATGTTGTTTATGGTGTTAAAAGGAACATTATAAAATAAATGTATAAAATGTTGAGATTCTTTTATGCGCAAGTAATAATCCAAATGTAATCTTTCAGATGAAGTAATATATAAATCGTATGAAAATTACTAAAATTAATAAATTCTTTATATGTATACATTTATCATTCATTTATTCGGAAATATATTTTATACCGCGAATGTAACGTTTTAATACTAAAAGAAGATTAAGTATCGAATAATGCAGTTCATCTTAAATTTATAGCGTTGTTCCTGCGTAGAAATAAATGATGAATTTGTCTAGGACATGTTCGAATTTATATAAGAGATTTTATAGCATAAAGTACGATAAATTTTTTTACAGATCCTAATATTATTAATTCTATCCCTGACTGTAATTTATTACGATCAATTTATTCATACAAGGTCGTGCTTTATCATTAGATAATATCAACAGACTCAAAGAATAGGAAATCATCTCTGCATCGATGTTTGGGTTTAATTCGCAACTAGTTTATTTATCGTGATAATAATGCAAATGGCTCTCAAAAATAGTATTAGCAGGTTCTATTGGATGCGTGCGATCTATTCTCATTATACTTATCTGTCTATAATAATCGAACGAATTTCATTATATTTAAATAAAGGATTCAAATCGATTCCTCGAGGAGAAATAAATCGAATGTACGCAGTCGCACAGCGCAGCTATTGCAATCGTTGCGTAGAAATTTGTATTTATTCACGCTATTCGAGACGCGAAGAATAGGAACGTTAGGTATAAACGTGGTTCGTTCTCGAGATATTATTGGGTTGTACACCGTTATCGCGATTATCCGTTTTCATTGTTACATACAATATATGTTAAAACATATATCGACGTTGTAAAAGTCGTCTGACTGCTATAGTGACGAGAATATGCATTTCTAAATCGCGATGTAACAAATATCAATGTAATATTATTTGTATAGCTAAGACACTTTTAATAATATGCATAGTTTTACTTTGGTTTAGTTAGTAATCACATGTTTGATTAAAAATAATTACGTCTAATATGAATATAAGCATGTAACGAATAACTTATTATTAATGGAAGACATGAAAATGTTAAGAAAAATGGTTATATCACGATTTTTTGCAGAATATGTTATTGTAGACTATAACAATATTATATCGTTATTCATGTTCGATAAAAGCAATAGGTTTATAAATATCAGAACTATTGGACAAATCCTACCAAATGAAATATCATCGTATTTGGAATATTATATTTCTTGAACATCTTTTATTTTTATCTCTTTTTAAGAGACAAAATTTATAACACGCGTGTGCTAGACATATATCGAATATATGATACTAGACATGAATATTTATTTTAAGATTAATTCTTCTGCTACAAATTATACGTATTACAATGTCCTATTATCGTGTTTAACGAACCAGAAAAAAAATGAATTTCATTTTCAAGATAGAGCATAGAAAGATACAGAAACATGTATGACCATAACAGAAGAAGTAATAGACCCTATGGCACAAATGTACAATAATGGACCACCTAAATCCCTAAGTGATGTTTAAAGCCGCTTAAGAGAAGAATGAGAAGCGTTTATGACAATCTCGCTTATTTGATACGCAGTGGAGATCGATAGCAATATGTTGAGCATCGTGTCATTCAAAGGAGCATTTCGTTCGTATAGGTACTTGCCACTTCTATAAAAAGATATTTCGTTACTTTCATGTCCTTTACAATAACTTTTCATACCCTGTGTATCTATAGTCATATGAATAACCCTATTCCTGCTAAATTATCCCAATATAAATTGAATTTAATATATTCCAATAAATAATTATAATATTAAAATACCTTTATATGTATAAGAGATGTTTGAATGATTTTCAATTATAAAATGTACTTTGTTTTATAAATATTTCTATGTTTATTAATGGAACTACCATTTCGCTGGAATATTTTTGTCATTGAGATGCAATGTCTCTAATACTATTCCCGGAAAATATCTTTCTCCGAATTTTATACAGTTTTGAGGATTTTACCCGCTATTACAAATTTAGGTACCTAACGATGAATAGCATGTTCATTAGCAGTAACCTCTTCAAAAACTATATTAATATTACGTGCGGCGTTGGCCGCAGGATGGCTAAGTTTAACGTTAGAACTAACGATCTGTAATATACTAGAATAAGTGTGCTACACATAGATGATTATAATTAAAGCGGAAGGATGAAAATAGATAGACATATAATTCTGCTTGGAAGACAACTCTTGTTTTTTTTCGATAGAAGCTAATTCCGCCAAAATTACCTTCCGTCAAAATCGCTTGTTTTTAAATACCGCAAAAATAAAAGATCTGAAATTCGTCATTTTGACGTTCTGATAGTTTTAGCGTTAAATTTACAAGAAGAAATGGCACGAGTTTCAGGCACATTTATTGTAACTTTTCAAAGAAAATTCTACAAAATTCTCAACGCTATTTCAAACGAAAGTTACACGAAACAAAAGAATATAGATCAACGTTCAATTTTATGCAATCTATACTGCAGAAAAGGAACTTAAAGAGTATTCAAACGAACATTTCATATGATGTTACAGCCGAATATTTATCTCGACTTTTAACTTTCAATTCCTGAAATTACTTGAAACTGAAGATTATTACAAAGCAAAGTTGATGATAGTCACGAATATGACAATAATTTTTGATGTAATACTTTCAAAAGTAATCAATCACTGTAAAATTTGTCCAGACTGAGCACAATTTTCGGTTATTTTCGATCATTTCATGCGTGAATGATAGTGAAGCAAAATAATTACTAGTACACGCGTATGTGATTGATCGAGACCTAAGACGTTAATCGTGCATGTCAAGCAATATTTGTCCGATTTTTGATCAGATGCACCGACGAAAGAAAGAAGGAAGAAAAACGAAACGATCGATTCAGATTAATCGCTGGGAATCTCATTAAAGTCGACAGGAAGGGAAGAAGCGTCAAACTAGGTTTATCGGCAGTTTTTTCTGCTCTTGGGAAAATATATTTGTATAGTTATATATCGATCTAATTCCAAGCTGCAGCGACTTTCATCTCCGCTGTCGAGGGATATTCAATCAGCTGACTGGAAGCGGCAACTTCCTTTGCTCCAACTAAATAGTGAACACTTTTCACTACTTGTGCAAAGCCAAATTATCTTCTATTTAAACAGTGTCTGAAAATTTTACTCTAAAGAGACGATAAGAAAATATTTTCTAACGCGTCTTATATATTGTCGGTTAATAGAAGATCTCCAGTAATTAAGTTGCTTCTGGTATTATAGCGGAAATTTAAAATTCGTCGTAGGATTGATTAAGCGAGATATCAAAGCCTAAAGATCCAAAATTAGTCGATATTATCAAATTAATTGAATTATTTTATTCTTTTATTGTCCTTCAAGTTGAAGAGACAATTCGATATTCGTAAATGAAATAAATATGAATTTTAAGCTATTAATTTACTGCCTCATAATTGATCGAGTGGCTGATTACATATTTGTAAATGCAGGGAATATAAAATTTTGTGAAGTGTTATTACTAAAAGGATATACGTATACAAGATACTCTGTAACTGTAATTGGTGATGCAACTCAAAAGGGGATGACTCTACATAAGAAAATAAATGGAAAATATAAAATAAAGCTTCTTCATACGAAGCTTTGCAAAAAGAAATTCATTTTAAATACTTAATCTGGTAACTATATCCTACTTACAATATTTCGCGTCGGAAACAATTTTTGTTTATGTTTTGACCAATATTGATAAAAATTTGATTCGTCAATGTCCCATTTCACTTTCAATACTGAGCAATCATTAATGCCTTATTATATTTTAATCGTTTTAATAATCGGAGTCAATTCATTAGAAAACCATCAAACAAAAGTTAAATTTTCAGGAAAACCATGCTATTATCTAATTGATTTTCACTTTATCACGTCGACCAAACAATTTGAGGAGAAAAGAACGAGCAAATTGATCCGAGAGTAAAATAGCTCAGAAAGATATTAATTTATGCAATATATCTTATTGCCATTTAACTGGAAGGTATATTTCGTTTAATTTATGCGTATGCATAATTCATGTCGTCGAAGATCGGAGCAAACGACTAAACTACTTTTAATCGAAAATCCATTTTTCACTGTGAATCTATATCTTCCGAGTTACATTGGAGTACTGTTAATTGGTAATCGATGTGTCGTCATCAAGCAACGCGCATGTAGTAGCGTCAGTATTCAAAAAACAAAAAGTGAAAAACAAAAAAAAAAAAAAAATAAAGAAGAGTGAATCGTAACTGTGTGGAGACAAGAACTACCGGTTGCAAATTGTTTGAAATTCGTAGACGGAAAGACAAAAACGGGCAGGAACAATCAGGAGGAAAAAACCGGAGGAATTGTTCGTGGATTTTCAAGCTGGTCCAAAGCTCTGCTTAGCTGTTCGTATCATTTGAAAAAGCAATAAATTCGAAACGAATTATCCACAATGCTATCGGAACGCGATCGTTGCCTGATTCGTTGGTTCAATTGTTCAGAATGATTCGTCACGTACGTATAGGATTCGACGTTCGCATGCTGTATGCTCTGCTTGTCCATGGGATAGACTTCGTGCGTAACTTCCCAGATATTCTGAATAACATTTTAATCCGTTGATCAATATTCTGTGGGAAAATTTAACGCGTCAACAATATTGGTTATACATGTACTATTAATTTTCTATAAAATTGAAGATATAAGCTGCACAAAATACTTGTAAACACGAGATAATCATTTTTAATTTTTGTTACTTTCACTTTTATTCTACTTAATATCGATGTGAATATTTAAAAAAAAATGATTTCTATTCGTTATTAAGTTATTACATACATAGTATAAGTCAATATTTTCCGGATAATAATTAAAGGCAATTAAATAACATTCATTTTATACGAATATGAAGCGTGAAATCAACTGAATATAATAAGATGGATGAATGGTTAATTATTTCAAAATAGCAGGTAGTACTAATACAGAGAACGGAAAATAGAATTCGATTTTGAATGCACTTCTTGTGTGAGTCTAAACTAGGCCGCAGTGCAGTAGAAGCTTCTCGCAGTATTACCACTGCTTTTGGAGAAAATGAGTATACTTCGTGAATGAACAATTCGACGTTGCTTCGGAAAATGTCATGTTAACGATAAAGATCTGTAAAATGAACTCCATAGTAGTTGTCCTAAAAGTGTGATTATAAAAACAGTGTCATATACAAATTAAAATTGTAATTGAATATGCCAAAATATGGCTAAATTAAATCTTCATTCCAAAAAAATTATTATTAATATTTTGTAATTCATAACAGGTTTTATACAGTATTTTTTCTGAAAATTAAAAAAGCAGTGAACACAAAGAAATATGGTATAGAATCGCAAGAAACCAAAAATATTCGAAATAATACTGTGAGCCATTTTAATAGTTGTATATATTATAAATGTAAATATTTTAAATAAAATATGCAATAATCTCCTATAGATTTCTTTAGCTTAATATCCTCAGGGAGGAAGAAGAGTTGTTCCTGACTGATTTTAATTTGACTTGCTCGACCACTGGTTCGCGGTTTATGACTTTATATCATTAAGCTACATATTCCCCGAAATTTCCGACTTGTCAGGCTCTTCTCACTTTCCGTAGCCGAGGTCTTCTCCCCGTTCCATTTTCATTATCTCTCGTCCGTTTCACATCGGCTGCACACAGAGGCACGACATGTACCACGAAAACTCGTTTGACCCTGCGCCCAAACACCGCAGCTACGATCTGCAAGGATGAGAAGAAAAAATATTTGTATCGTTCACTCGCATCCGGACGAACGTGACGTGTGCACAGATAAGACGTGCGGTTAGATTCTGGTCTACGATATTTCTGCTGTTTGACTAGTGCAAAATGAAGCATGGAATATTGAGGGTTGAGAGATGAGGGAACGAGGGATAAGAAAATATATGCTCCTTTAAAAGTCGAATGTTACCGAAAAAAACCTTTAAGGAAATAACGCGATATGATAGAATTCTAGTCACAATAGAATTACCCGATCTGATACAGACAAACGCGCTGCGATATATCTGCGATCTTTATACATCAAAAAAAAAAAAAAAAAAAAAAAAAAAAAAAAAAAAAAAAAAAAAGACATGAATATTAAGAGCGAAAGTAAAGCGTAATAAAATTAAATTGGATTGTTAATTGAGAATTTTTATATGAAAAATCTGTAAAAATCAAATATTTTATGAGAAAAGCAAGTTTTAATACATTTAATAGTGTCATCGCATATATATTCTTGTACATTTACTTTTATTTGTTTTCATCACAAGCAACCAATATTGTAATCTGAAAATAGGCAGTATTACTATAATAATCCAATGTACATACCAGAGCTAATTTATGTGTATATAGTCAAGTTAGAGCGAAAACAGGAAAGCAAAAATTTTGTTAAAATGCGATGTATTCGAAGGAGATCGCACTGAATAAAAGTGGCCGAAGTAATTTATGTTATTTTTCTATGTATTATAATTTCGTGTTCAAGTATAATTCAGAATGTTATGCTGTGCAATACGTTTTTTTTTTTAATGAATGGCAGCAAATTACGAAGGTCAAGTGAATCAAATACACAATCGTTGCGTGTTGCATGAAATTCGGTTTATTCTATTGCGAAAAGAAAACAATTGCATGATGTAGGGCTGTTTGTAAAAACTCTTTTTTCTTAATATATTCTAGTATACTAATTCTTTGTTTATTAACGTAACTTACGTATCTGTGTTTTGTACAATATTTTCTGAAGTATATTCTAATATTTTCTATCACTGTAACATTTTTTCATATGCAGGAATTAAAGTAATTCACAGTTTACGTACAAACGTTGGAATCTTTCTAAAAATTGTTACCTTAATTTACTCTTTCTTCTTGCAATATGGGATCCAAATTTTATGCCTTTGGTAAATTGTTAAGTCGAACAACCTTCAATTCTCAAACATCTCTTTCGACATAAATGAATATCAATTTAAACGAAGATCAATAACAAAGGAATCTCAACAACATTCGTAAATGAATTCACTTCAATTGGGTGTCCTTATCTGGTTTATATACTAGCTCTTGGAGACAAGCCGTCGGTGAAAGAGGTATTTCTCTGTAGTATTTGACAAGATTCCAATTAGCATGACCTATTACAGTACTATTCATAATCGTTCCATCATTTTGTCATCAAGCACATTATATTTTACTATGTGATATTAAGATACGATTTGTAATATGTAAATATGTAAATATGTAAGAAACACGTGTTTTCAGTAGTATAGATAAAGAATAAATCAAACCATTTAAACTTTGAAATAATGCTTTATCTTTATTTGCTATCCTTCGCAAATTGTATGTACCTTCTATTCATATCTGCAGTTACAGATATTCTTTATCTGTATTTTAATATCAAAGGATCGAAAATCTTTACTCTCTCGCAAATCATTATTATTAAACTGAAAATCTAAGTCCCATACTCGGGTGAAATTATTTAAATTTGAAAATGTAATAGATTACTACAAGAACGAATTATGTTCTTTTCAGAATGCTGAGGAGATGATTGGGTATTAAGGTGAAGGTGTCAGTGGTTCTGGAAGTTACTGCCACCGTAATTTTTGCCTAGTGAAATGGAGATAAATGGAACAGACAGCAGCCTAAACGGCACTGAAGCTAATCGCACTACTTCTCCAGTCTTCATTATCAGCACGCGTTATATGACACAATGGTGAGTATATTTATACCTTTACAGCATATACATATAATTCTTAACTGGTGATGTATTAGAAATACGTAAAGTTGTTAGTAAGATTCTGTAATATTTCCATGAAAATATATAAATCTAACCTTATAATTTTTAACGTAATCCAAGTCTATTAAGACATTTATGGTCATGTATTACTTGAGAGCGAAATCAATGAGAGAGAATTAATCCATTAATAGTTGAATAGAATTTCGAATTAATCGCGATCAATTGGAAAGTCGACCTCATCGTGGCTTCAAAATCTTTCCTCCTAAGATATCAGACAAAATAGAAAAGAGATAGGAGCAAACTTTAGGAAACCGATACATCAAACACTGAACTTAGATACTTAACTTGTCAATGTGCACGAAAGTTTTTCAGTTAATAAAGAAATGACAATACGTATAAGATTAAAAACATAGGACGTGGAAAAGATATTCCATGCATCAATGTTTGTTTGAAAATACAATTATACGTAGAATGACTAACATTTAAATACATTTACTTAATATTAATATTGAAAACATTTAATAGTTTTTGTTATTTCAAAGATGAAACTAACAAAAATCAGATGGAATTCTAAAAAGCTGCTCTTTTAAACCGCAGATTTCTTTTCAAACGTTATATTGTAATTACTTACAGAATTCTGTACATACACAAAGTGAAAAGATGTTATTTATAATATGTTATAGAAGGGATTAACTATGAAAAGTTGAAGAACATTTTTAACTTTCTAGTGAAGATTTAAATACCGTTTACCTGCAAAAATTTCAGAAAAAGTTAAAAAATAAATTATGAACAAACTCCAGTGTATTTTGTTTTTGATTTGTGCAAATATTACGATCTTTTTTTATTTCCATTGGTAAGTATTAAAACATGGACTATCGTGAAAATCAACACGCTCAGGTGACAATCACATACATAATTCATAATACTCAAACAATGTCGATCATCACAAATAAATTGTAACAAATTTTCATCTTGAAACCTAGAAAAAACTGAGGAAACCCTCTCTTCTCATTTAAAATTTCGCTTCAATCTGTAAGATAATATACACAATGATTCGTAAGTTTTCTAGAAATATGATAAAAATTTCAAGACAAGTATGTATGGTTTTCAAAATTTTGACAATATCCTAAGTCTTAAATCCTTTGACAGTATTATAAATCAAAGAGATTTCCTTAACATAAAATAGCTATCTACATTTTCGTTTCTCGCGATAACAACAATAATATTCTAGGCATGAAGAGAACATTTACTAATATTATAATCAGCTGCAAAGTGAAACTTCTTGTATCAAGTACTACCGATGTGTATTTATGGAATAATCACCTTCGGTGAATTACTTCGCTCACTAGTAAGTATTCAGGCTGTGCTTGGTACACGCGAAATTTTCGAACTGTTTCGCTTAAGGATATGAAGTTACGAAGCAATTTAGCAAGAGGTACGGGGCATTTATAAATCCGCTCTGTAATGGGTAGGAAAGAAATGTTGACCTACATTTTCCTTAACATTAAGCCATACGATTATAATACTTCACCAAACACTTTGTCGATTAAAAAATGGATCTGGATGCTCTATTTATCAGTACATATATGTATCAATTTTATTAAATTCAGTTTGATAATAATAAATATATCACGAATTACTTCCTTCTTCAAATAATAACTTGTAACTTTTCTAGAAATATGATAAAAATAAAAAAATTCAAGATAAGTCCGTATGGTTTGCAAGTTGATCTAATAATTCAATGTTGTTTGTATTTTTAATATATCAATCGTTTAAAATCTTCAACTTCTTTAATCATTTTTTCTTCTTCTCACAACACTCACACTCTTTCTGATTATCGAAACAAAGGACACGAGATTGAGACATAAAAATTCAAAGATCTCATTTAAAATTAATTACAAACTTTAAACTCTTAATTCTCCAAGAAAATATTGAAATGCAGAATATCGTGACCTCTCTAAGCTAATACACAACTTTAATTATTAACCAGACTTTTACTTTTACTGTGAAATACGTTTTTCCGCCGTTGTGTTACAGACAGAATGATTGACAGAATGATGACGGAATACAATTGCATGTAACAGTTTTATATTCACACGATTTTGCATTCTACGTTCGCCTGGTTCGAACGGATGGTTTTTCGAATTTCAAGTGGCCGCGTTGGTCGTAATCTATCGGTCGTTGTTTCCACAAATGCTCATTATTGAAGAGTAATGGCATCATGTGGTTTCTCTCGTGCAGCCGATATTGGTTGTCTGCGGGCATGCTTAGGAAACACCAAGGTTGGAGGAAATGAACTTTCACGGCGGACCAAAAGGAAGACAAAAATTTCTTGAGGGACTTGTTCCTTTTCGAGACACCATTGTTCTTCTGGTTGTGTTTAATGAGTACTGCTGTGTATGCGGTAAATGGGTATTCGTTTGTGTCTTGTAGCTGTTAAAAGACGTCTAGAACTGGAGATGCATCGTTTTTGATATGAAAGTAATATATCTCGGAAAATGCGTACCTCTCCTAATAGCATTATGCATTTCGAAATAAGAACGAATGAAATATACATTTTTATTGTCAATTAATTTAATTTTATAGCCTTTGCTCTTGTAAATGTTAATGACTATTTGACAATTTAATTCGCGGAAATTTTAATGATTATGAAATAACTGTTATCTGAATCTATCATAAAATAATTGTTCGAATAAAACAATTAGTCATAAAATTGCTTATATTTTTTTTAGTAAAAATCATAGTTATGCGAGAACAGAAAAATTTGTTGGCAGATAATTGCCCAAGATAAAGTGATATTTTAGAAACAAAATTTAGATTGAATGTGCGTATGAGTTATTCAAATGTATCAATTTTTAACTATAACATACATTGTTGAGTAATTTCGACTACGTTTTTGAAAGATAGCCCATATGCAATTAAAACTACGATACTTGACATTAAATATCAGTAATAGCGTTATAACGGCATTATATTATTTTTCGCAAATAAAAGATACGATTGATACTTTAAAAAATCTCTTCGCCGTAATTGATTTTGTTTCAACTTTCAATTACCTGTCTTAATAAATGTAAAATTTCGCTTCAATCTCATTTATTACTACTAAAAACATTATGTAATGATTGTGTACCTCTAACTCTATCACCTTACCATAGAATAATTAGGTTACAGGCAATTTATTTAAAACTGAACCTACTCTCTACCATTTTTTTACGACATGAAACAATATTCCTCGATTAAATTGACCAAAAGAATAAATATCATAAAGCATGTAAATATAATTATTGTGAAAGCGTCGTTTCAAAAACTAAATATGCATCAAACTGAATAATTACATTCATGTTACGAATATTATTAAGCTAAGCTTATTATTATCGATAGGCATCAGGTTGTGCGAAGTAAAATATAAAATAATAACTCTTCTTTCTTCTGTATTTTTAACAAATTTATAATGATACTATAGAACAAGCTTGAATATCAAAATTTTCGTATAAATATTAACACATACAGGGTGAGCAAGTTTAAAATTTTGCACCAGAGATTCGCTTTGTCAGTTGGCTGTGGTCTGATACGACACATATACGGGTGAATTGCAAACAGATACCTACAACGAACGTTCGTTTCAAAGGACGGCCTCTGCGTTTTCCGATAATGCAAGCGGTGTACCTGTGAAAGGCAATTACTATCGAGAACAATTTCTTTTAAAGGGGATGCCTGGCCAGAATATTTTCTCCTCGTTTTTTCCTCTTTTCTAATAAATAATCGATACTAAGCAAGGAATAGAAATAGTATAGCTTTCAAAGTTACACGTGTAAAACTATTTTCTTCTTTTATTAATCTATATAACGTATATAATTATAGCGAAGGAATTTCAAATTTATATGGTTACATATAATATATTTACTATATGTTGCCACGTTTGAACGAATGAATACTATTTTTAATCAGCCTTTTATTCCCTTGACCGAGATAGCTTAAACATATCGGAACTTTTCTGCAGCGAATATTTCAAATGAAAGATTGTATTTCAGTTAATATGAGCGACTAAGCGAAATTGTATCCGACGAACTTCAGGGAAATTGTATCGCAGCGCTTGTATTGCTGCTACAACTTATTGTACGTGTACAATACGGTTATAATGTTTTCGTTTACTTTTTGCACGTAATCAAGGGGAAAAATACGTTGGGCAGTAAAAGTGTTTCGTACCGAATGAAATTCTCCTTCTTCCTTTCTTATTCTATAGTCTGTTGAATTACAATGTTTCAGATTGGGGAAACTTTCTAACGGAATGCAGATTTAATTTTTGATTTTTCAGGGACGCTATATTTTTCTTTAAACACCGTAAAAGTTGTTAATATGTATATTTTGCTGGAACGTTCCAAGTGATTTGGAATTATGTAGTACTGTACAAAATTTTTCATCGATTGCAACAGAACAATAGATTGAATGAGATTTTCATGCGATATCATTCAAGCACAACAGTAACAATTAATGCGTAGTCTCCGTGGGAATTCCCTAAATGCGGATTATTATTACATAATACCATAATACCGCACGCTTAATATTTCCAATACAAAGCGAAGATCCAACTATTGTAATATTACAATATTGCACCATATCGACAGCTTTAATAAAATTAGATTTATAATACGTAATTTTTCTTTCTTCTGGCGACACTCCTTTTAATTTCTCTTCAAGATATCTATTTCTATTCAATACGTTTAACGTAAACTCGAGCGAGGCTCAAATTTCTTAATAAACCTATCTTTATTTGTAATTAATTAACTGCAAAAATAACTAATTTAATTGTTACAATATTAAAGGCCCGTATGAGAATTTTCGTGGAACTGTTATGTAATTGTTAAATCATCATCCGTTGTTTGAACATGCCCGCACGTACCAGCGAAATATTTATCTAAAGCTATCGATTTAAAAAACATATACTGAACATATATAAAAAAAAAAATATGAACTATCAATTACGAATCGAGTATTACACACGATAGATTATAAATAAGTTTTAGTTAAAATATAAAATATCGCAGTACAGAAACTGTTCTCGCGTTATATGAATTAAAAAGAAAGATCTATAGAATTATATGTTATAGTCGTTATAGTAATTCACGATTTGCGTACTTGAAGTACTATTTAATTTTCAGTAGCAAATGAGATTTGAGCAATCAGCGGTTTTAATAAATCCTTTCTCATTCGCAACTGATTTTATCTGGATTATTTCTTGAAATTATCTATTATATGCGGCAAGATCAATGAAACACGTATTCCATTCCAATTAATCTTGTAATCCAACCTGCTAAATTTCATTCTTATTAAAGTGTATAGAAAAAAATAGAATTTCCTATAATCACATGCACTAAAATATAAAATGATAACTCGTCCTTTTCATACGTCTACTACATTCTTAAGTTTTCTTATTGTATTCTTAATTCGGGTACGATAAAAATGTCTTTACAATTTCGTTATATTCATTGAAAAACATTTTATAGAATAAGGAGATCAGAAAATAACAAAGTTCCTAGTTCGAAGAACGCCATTATTAACTTATCTGATTGACCATATCAAATATGCGAATTCACGCTTGTATACGGCTATTTCTCGACTCTTTTAGTCTATAATTTCGATCTGCTTGTATTTCAAGCATCAACTGCTTTTGAATACTGTGTTATTAGCAACAAATCAACTGTTTGCATGATCCTTAAAGGTATATGACTTAATCTCAATATACGAATGTTTTACGAGCGTTTGAGGCATGCTGTGGTTAACGGAACGAGACTTATCGGCTACTCTTATTGAAAATTAATTTGTAATATCACTAAAATTATTTGAGAAAGAAAGATAAGATGACTAAAAATCAGGCGTCAATTTAGATAGTATTTTAAGAAATATTACCGGTTATTCAAGACAAAGAACAGGAAAATTAGCGTTTCAAATGAAAGTAATGTTGTAGCATTGTAAGCAGAATTGTTTGTCACTTGACTTAAATAGAAATAGTAAAGAGAATGAACAAACAGGTAGCTCGTGACTTAAGAGATACAGAGAAACCTTAGCCACCTTGTTTCTTCAGAGAAACAGACAGGATCTACTTTTGAAACGTATCCTTACTTGCGACGAAAAGTCGACCTTGGTTCAATGATTCGATAAAGAACATGCAAATCACATGCCAAATTCGCCGGTTCATCTACAAAAGATGCCTACTCCTTTTCTACAGAACTTACTGATTACCTCTTCTTACGACTTAGGATTATTATTAGAGCGTACTCATATTATAAACGATTATATAAAATATGTGTGGAGATAGTAAGAATAAAATAATTTGTTATTGTAGAACAAGTGAAAACATTAATCCTTATGAACGATAGCGAAAGATTCCTGGGAATAAAGTACAAAATTTTATTATATTGTCTTTGTGTAATATCTAGATAATTATTTGAAGAATTATAAAAGCAACATTCGAAAAATCTTTTAGTTCTAGAACAGAACATTTTTATCAATCTGAAATAATAAAACTAGTTAATCACTGGCGAAAGGAATATGGAATATCATATGGAAACTATCTTAGTTACATATACATATTGCTTTGAAGAAATTATCCGTATATGTGTGTGTTATAAAAGTTTTGTTCCAGGAAACGACATTTCATACGCAAGAACCCCGTCTAATTAAAAGCATCACATATCAGTATCACAATACGCATGTAGAAATCACACTTCTTTTAATTCGCAATATTTATATAAACTAATTATATGCTTGTTAAACAAAATTTATCAGACCGCACCAGTTTGTAATATTAACATTCGTGGAATATTCTTTATGCCACTTTACACTCTCTATTGATTCAGACAAACAATCTTTCTCAAACGTGCTCTATACATCACTAAAATTATGTATTGCTCTGTTGCCATAATTTGGAAACGAAACAGTGTCTGCTACAAACTTGACTTCGAGTTTTGTTTTCCAACTTCGATAAAGGTATAATTCAATATTACAAACGAGCAAGAATTCAGAGCTAGCTTTGATGAGAAAGAAATGTTTCAAGAACGAGTAGAGCAATGGGAAAAGTAGGCGTGACAGTGAGCTGGCATCGAACAAAACTAATCTGGGGCAAATTGCACCCTTGACCTAGCCACGTTAATTCGCGTATCCCGTAGAGCTGAGGTTATATGAACGAACTGGTGAGTTTCGGTTGATGGGGCCAGTTGTTGAGTGCGTGGGTACATGCTTGTGCTGGCGTAGTAATTTCGTAAAAAGAAGAATCCATGTCGTGCAACAGAAACGAAACACGCGAGCTACGCTCAACTCCTGATCGACCGATCGGACACGCGATACTGTCGAAAAATTTCAAATATTTGCGTGAGTCTATCGATAAAATGGTCAAATAAATGTGTATCTAGCGTATTTGATAAGAATTTACGATATTGATTTATGTCATATCAAGAGTTACAGAAATTAATTTTTCGAAACATTTTCTTTAGATTATTGGTGACTATTCGCAAGAATAAGCATTTAATTTTATGCTACTTTTTATTTTATTATAGAATTATACACAAATAAAATGTATCGAATGTATAAAATGCTTCCAATATTGGAATATCCTCATTATTATAGTAGGATAATAGGTATTCTAATATTAACGTCCGGTAACGTACTGAATTGTAATTCAATTGATTGTTGAATTGTAATTAAACGTAAATCCTATACATTAATATATGTAGTCACAACGTAAGAAACTGAAATGTATAATTAATTAAAAATTGATTTCCATATACGATTGGAATATTAATTGGAAAAACAGTGTAAATAGAATACACATGGAATCGAGTATTCCTCTTCGGATTTGTTGATTAAAACAATGTTCGTTTGTTAATGCCGATACGGTTTCATAAAAAGAATTTAAATTAAGTTTTATTATAAAAAGATTAAAATATTAATTTTAATAATGACGTCAGTGACAGTAGTTATTAAATAGTAATTTTGCATATTTGATAATTCATAAAATCATAATGTTAAGTTCTTAATATTTTTATATGTAAACGCAATGAACACTTTTCTTAAAGAATTTAAAGATACAATTACGTATTAAGAAAATTAATACCCTAGTTTTTAGAAAGTAGAAAAGGGTAATAAAAATAAAAGTACGATTTCTAAGTAACTATGCCTCAAGTAATTTGATACTACAAAGATTTGAGGGACCCTTGTTCAAGTCCAGGTCAAATACAGGGTAATGATAATGTCCTCGCCTTTTGGTATTGAAATCCTTTTTCAATAAAACTCTAAACTAATAGGGTAGACCAAGTCTTTTCATTCTTATCATATACAAAAGGCGCTCTTGAATACGGGTATTCGAACATTACCATCTTTTACAGATAACATTATTTGGTAGCGCTGCGTCATTTCTTTCACGACTTATTGAAATACGATAAAACCAAATACGTGTCCTTTGATGTGTATCATTTTCTGCTATCGTGAAAATGGGCTTCGGAACTTCCTTCTGAGTTTTATCTTTAGTATTTACAATATGAATATGCATATGTGCGCGTGCTACATTGACAGGAATTTTTTGTAACGAAAGTTTTACAAATCTTAGATAATCTATATATAGAACTAAATCGCGGATAATATTTAATTGAAAAAAGTACTGAGATTTATCTAAATTTAACGTATTACTATCGATAAAATATTAGAACTATATAAAGTTACTATCTTGAAAATATTTTATTCAATAAATTTATTATTGGATATACAAAATTTACTTATATTTATATTTATATAAATATAAGTAAATATAATTTTTTATATTAAGAATAACTAGTTTCTTTTGAAATAAAACTGTAAAAAAATTTGTTGTTACATAAAAAGGTTTACTTTGCCAATCGTAGAAAATATTTGTTGAATGTACATATATTTATTAATAGTCGTACAATATTTGTTTCTTTCTCACAGATAGAAGAACTTTTATCTATCATATATAAACATAATATAAACACAGTTTATACATCCATATACTATATTTACTACACTGTACAGTACATATTCTTATGCTTGAAGGCCGTGTTTCGGCACGCTCGTTTTCTAGAACGTATTTAGCGAAACATCTTTTTTATCGCTCTACGAGAGCTCCATTATGCTAGATCGTCAGATTTTCGTGCCCATTTCCCACCTCTTACATACTAATTCTCTCTTCAAACATTTTTTTTATAAGTCGGCTATCAGCAGTTTTTTCTATCTTTATCGACTATTTCATTATTCAGAAATATTTCAGTCTTTAATGATCTGACGAAATAACTTGACCTACATTTGAATTTGGATTATAAAAATAAATAATTAATACGTTATACGGTGTGAGAACTATACTGACAACACTAAACACGCAAAAAATTTTGTTGCGTATCAATAATCGAACAAAATCGATGAATTTCACTTTCCTCCACAAAACTCGAAAAAAAAAAGAATGAAAACTATCAGAATTAAGATTTTCAAACATACATGTTTTATTAAAGACATACAAGGTTGAAATATATAATATGTTAAACCTCAATGCGTTTATTTATCGTTCATAGAATCGTCGTTCTAGTCGTCACGAACTTGGAAAAATCTTTGCAATTCCAATGATCTGCATATCATCTGCATGCGACTAGCGACATGTAAGGTATAATATGATTTTCCTATTACTGAATGTGTGTTTCTCATGAAACTCGTTTCACCTTCCTTTGCGTAATTAAACTTCGTATGACACAATACAAGAGAACTTTCAGCGTACGTACAAGCCACTGCAAAGTTATAAAAATTTGAATAATGGTTTATAAAATCTAACAAACTAAATATAGTAGCAGAAAGGAAGCAATCAATTTCTCAACTCCAAAAATTAAAATTTTAAACCTGATCTACCCTTTTGTTTCGTATTTTTCGTTGATCTCGTGCATTGAAGTACGCTGACCTATAAAAAGGATTATAAGGTTTAAATTATATTGGATATTTACATTTCGGTAATAAAATAAATATTTTAATCAAGAATAAATAATGTTTTATAAATCTGAGTTCAGAATTTTAAAATTTAAATGCATGTAGCATTTAGACGATAGTTTTTCATCAGGGGTTAAATTCATTAAAGTGTGATTATTCTGTTATTTGAGGATCGATTATCCAAATACGGCGTAATCTTTGTCCAATTTTATGAAATTATAATGAAATTTGATCTATATAACATTATACGAATTTCTGTCATCAACATCATTGTTCTTATACATTTTGGCAATATATTTTTTAATTGAATAGATAAAATCGATAAGATTTAACTCATTTTCCTTATTATAGTATTGCAATACTATAGGTTGCGAAATTAACATTGGAATTATAATTTTCAAAAATATATTCCAAATTATTCAGCTCTCAATTATTTCTATCAATCAATAACTCCATTTCTTCGATCTGTTATATTTTGATTTTAAATCCACTAACACTTCAGCTTTCTTATTTCCTAACCACTCATGCATGACATAGTTTTACGCCTAAAACGGTCTTGAAGTTTTCATTGTTGATGTTTCAAATCAAGTCAGAGTCCCTGCAACAATTCTTTTTAGAGTACCAGCGGTTGGCATTTAAAAGAATTCTGCAATATTGCAGTAACGACACGTTTAAACAATAAATGTTCCGCGAGACCGTCAACTGACAAGCCTGGCTCATTTCTCAATTGAGTGTCGAGAAGAACGAAGGGATGGAGGTTAAAAAAATGGAGCTGATGAAGCGGCGTAAACAGAACCATCAGCTATTTGACTCGCGAGCCTGTTCAAAAATTGAAACGCGGCCTGTAGTGTTTGAATGAATTGTGCTCGGCTGTCCAACGAGAGGAATCTGCCATTGTTCAGGTTGCATTTGCTCATGTGAATTCTGTTTTACGTTCGGCAACAATGCATATACTCAGGATCAAACATACAGCAGAATCATTTAGTTTACACGATATCAAAGCCACTGTGCGTTATTACGGCGTGTTAATCAGTTGCAACCACGGTTATACCATGGATGCGAAAGGGCGGAAGTGGATACAACGGGGGTTGTTTATTATATTTTAATTACTTCTACACGGTTGGATCGCATACTGTTTTCATTCTTTTTAATCTGACGTTAAAACGCGTTCACCGATTTGCGATGTTCGATTCAATATGGTTTAAGCGACTGAAATAATGCGTCGGAAAAGTAAAACGGGAACGTGGACGTTCTTCAAACAGTGATAGCGTTATGCTTTTGTTCTTTTACATGTGAGCAATGTTCTATACGGCATAGCGTACGGCTTCGCGTTGTTCATTTCAGGCACCGAATTATTACAAAAATATGAAATAATTGAAGAGTTAATATAATATACGTAATTTATATATTAATTTTATTGACGCTAAAATTGGCTATAATTTTGTATGTAGTAGATATATTTTTTATATTTTTGAAATGGTCAGTGAGCAACGAATTTTATTTCGGATCGAACATAATTTGTGACGCTATGGATAATTAATAAAAGGTAATAGGATAATTAATAAAAAATTGTGGGTAATAACTCTGTCTTGTATATAATAAAGTATGTACAGTAGTTTTACGTGAGTATGAAACTAATGAAAATTAAGGATTTCTTAATTAAATATTTTCCACTCTTAAACAGAATATCCTCAAGCATGTGGAAAATACGCACATTGGAGAATATGAATTTATCTATCTGATGATTTCAGTAGAATTTTAGTTGAGTACTTCATCAAAAAAGAGAATTCGATCAATTATACGAATAAGAGCAATAAACGTATATTTTCCCGTACAAAGGAATTAAAAAGTGATAAGCAAATACACATATACGTCAGCAATGAACTTTTTCCTATTTAGGTTTGAATTATATTCATCGTTAAACTGTATACTTTTTTATTAAATTGAGAATGAAGAGATAAACATGTCTTCTGAAAGAATAAAACAATATTGAAATACAATTTCAGTTGTATATTCATTACAAAACGTTTTTCATCAATATCGGAAATGAAAAAAGAATGAAATTTCAAAATAAAGGTTGTTTGTATTGCTAAATTTTTAAAAACTATTTTTATAAAAATTCCATTTCAATAAATATTCGATATCATTTTAAAAATGCGTAGTTATAAGGTTTCAATATAAAGTAATATCTATATTTTATTTATATTCTACGCAGTTAAAACATATTTATGTTACATAAAATATGAAACTTGTACACACCCGTTTAATATAAAATATTATTTTTATATGAATAGTATTACATAGAAGAAAGAGTCAGAATAATTCCATTGCATTGTATGGATGTATATGTACGTCGCACATGCATATGACGAAGATAAAGCGAAGAAAAATAAGCACAGCACTGGAAACTGTGGTAGGCACATTGTGATGACATGGAGGATATTGATTTTCGAATTTTCATTGCGCCGTACAGAGAATAAAGGCAAAAATGCATTTTCTATGTTGAACCGAAGCGTATTGCTTTCAAATTGCGTACTCCAGTTGAGGTTCTCAGCACATGTGTTCGTATATATGTACGTATGCGCATACATTGTAAATATTTAATTTAACCACGATACGGGAAAAGCTCTATACATCAATTTTCTTACGTTGAACACGAAATATGATTTATGAAAAAGCAAAAACTTATTCATATATACCTCTTTGCTCGACATAATACAGCAATTAAGATTGAAGTAAATCTTTATCTTTAATTATGTACTCTAAATATTTTAAATATTTAGTACATTTAGTACAATATCAACAAAGGAGATTATTTACACGAATCTGCACTTGAAAGCCAAATTAATTCTAGTCCTCCTTTTTCGTTAATTAAGTTATACATATATATTATAAATGGTAATAAGTTAATAAGTAAGTAAATCATCTTGCCGTCTTAGCAGAATGTACTAACAGAATAATGGAGATTCGCGTTACCATCAAGTTGGAAGATATTTAGTGAAATTAACTACTTTAAGTAGAATGCTCCCTTAGAGTCAGACATATGCACATTCTATATCAACCATTTAGTAATTTTATTCAACTTCATTCTGTTTAATATTTTGTATTCAACCTGAAACAGTTAATTTTTCTGTGCTCACTGAAAACTGTTTATTATTATTTTATTTAAAACAAAATAAAACATACATACGTAACGTAAAAACCTTTACCTTCACTCAAATTGACCTAAGTTCTCTGTAACAAGAAACAAAATAATTTTCGATATATATTGAAATTGTATTTATATACAAATACATGTAGTTCCTGTATGCTATTAACTTAATGAAGATGGATAAGATTAATTAAAATTAAAAAGATTTTTTATCTATATTAGGACATGAAGCAAAGTGTGAACGACCATGTACACATACCGAAAGATTATCTTGTACGTTACATAATTAATTATGGAATGTATGTTTTTGTATTTGCTTTAATCTATCAAAAGCAACGAGAGCCAATGAAAGGAATGATCGTCCATAACGAAAGTAAGTTAATTAATTAATCTAAAAGAATATGAAAATTGAAGATAAAGATTGTTATTCCAACATAAAGTATAGACTATGCATACTTTGAATCTTCTTTTCAGAGAAATTGACGAAATTCAATGACAGTGATGAGGTCAAGAAGCTGCTGAGCTTGGCAAGTTTCACAGTGCACACAATATGCATATACCTACGTATAATATATTCAGGTCCGAATAGAAAATCAAATGTTCGAAGAGTTTGCAAACTCTCTAGAACTCGTCACTAAGAATTTTGAAGAAAATACATTTCAGTGGATTCAAATACGTAGCAGGTTACCAGGGTTTATAGGAAACTATGAAAGGATAAAGATGATCCTCAGAATGATGTCTCGAGATAATAGAAGTGATAGGGGGAAAGTAAAAGAGAGAAATGACATGGTGCTAAACCTTAGACCGAGGAAAATAAAATTCTGCCGTGATTAGATTAAATGATATGGTTGTCTGATTTGAGACTAATTATGAATGTAGGATATTTGCACATTATAGAAATACGTTCTATAAATGTTACAACATACTCACAATCAAGTAATTTAAAAATTTCGTCAAAATAACTTCCGTAAAGTAAAAATACACGTAATTCACCGATGATAAGGGAAAATATGACAATTTTGATTTTTATCGGCGAATGACACATTTAACGTTTAAAATTATTGCTTTCATTTGAAATGATCAGTCATATGAGATTGGGAATATCGCTTTCTACTTTTCCCTTTGATTCTCTCTTGATGTTGTGTCATCTCTTTCCGTGTGGTAGAAAATATAGAAAATACACAAATATCGTACACCAATTAAGTAATTACGAAAAGACCTATTTTGGAAGAATTTATCTTCTCTATAAAATATTATAAAATCTTTATTCCATAATATTGAGTATAAAAGTATATAATATTTAATTCTTTCTCTATTGTCACAATTCCCATATTTTCCGAAGTGGCCAGGAAATAAATATATTCTAACAAAAATTAATATATAAAATCATTCTTCTTTAAATATAATAACAGTGTAATAAATAATTGATCATAGATATTGTAACTGAAATTTTATTCTCTGATTAAACCTAGATGTTTGCCAAAATATTTCTTACCGCGCGCTATTGACTTTTATAGTAAATCATTTCGGCTCACAAAGGACTGCATTCAGTCTGTCAGCAATATCATTTGTCTCCTCAACTACAGGTTGAGTGTGACATTAGCATAATAGGTATAATAGATAGCATAGGTATAATAGGTATAATTTTAGGCAACGAATAACATCCCTTATCCTATTTATATTAGATCTCTTCTACGCAAAATCTTTAATTATGTTGTGTACAACAATAAGTACAGACAGATACACAACATTCATGATATACGTATTCCATTAAGAGAACTAACATATTGGGAAGATCAATCATGTCGACTAGTTGGAATCTATGCCTAGAGAAGACTATTCCTAGATCGTTTTCTTCTGATTTTATCCCGATCAAGTTCCAGAAATGCGTGCCTCTTCATGTCGTGTCAACGATGATAAATCAACTTGAATTTCGGTCCTATAGCTGTCAGGGGGATACAATCAAGACATGAAAGCGAATCAATCTTTTCAGGTAAAGCGCTAGATAACTGACGATATTGCCTCGAATGCTTTTTATCGACTATATCTTCACGACCTAAATCATACAATATTGTCTGTAACTACTTTAGTACGTACTTGTTTCAGTGAAATTGCATATTTATCGATTTCATAGAAAATTCAAATTAACGTATTGCGAGTCTAGCTTTTCACTTCAACGTTAAAAGGTTCTAATTTATCGTTGTTTTCCAAGAAACCATTATAAAACACTTTATTTACTTCATGTTAATGTCTGTTTTGAACTTTTTGTTGTACAAAGTTAAACATCTGTTGTCTAATACATCAAGAGTATCATTAGTTCCTGATATTTTGTGAATTTGTCTGCTTTTATCGCAAGCCAGGAAGTTTTTGAAATAATTAAAGCACCTCGGAGATAAGTGTGAAATTACTCTAAATAGATTTGTTTCAAATTGCTCACATAGATAATGAGTGTCTAATTTTACTGGTGAACATTCTGTTGCAAGGACACATTCTGTTACAAAAACTTCATTGCAAGTTTAGGTTTTAATTATCATATTGTTTGTAATATCGAGTAAATAGGAAACAATTTCCTATAATATATATCGAATGTTTAATTGAATATGTATATTGAATCATTAAAGCATGAATTTACAATATGCGAAAGAAAATTATGAATTGGACATTCTAATGAAAGTCCGTAATTTGTGTTATCATATAATGAGTTGAATCAAGGTACGTATTTATATTTTGAAAGCTCTTCAATATTTATATGGGAGTATATATTGTTAAAATGTAAAATTTCTGTTTCTCAGAACGACATAACGACATAAAACGAAATAGAGGGCAACAATGGCTAGATTTACAATAAAAACGTGAAACTCTCTGAGGCTCGGGATTCATTTTTTTTGTCCCTTTTTTGTTTCTTCTCTTTTTTTTTTGTTCTGCATTCTCTATCATTCGTATTGCCCACTTAGCTTCTGTTTATTTTCTGTGAGTTGGAAATCCGAGTGCTTAACGGTATGTAACATTAGCTATCTTCTTTTGTAAAAAATATCCGTACAGAAAACTAGATACCTTTCACATTTTCCTTTCTGTTCCTCCTTGTAATCACATGTAATATAATACTGACCGTTAGATGATCGAGAAATAATTGTCGAGTAAATTGAAATTAAAAGTAGCAGAAATAGTAGTAGTAGCAGTAGATACGAAATTGGAATAAAAAATTGAAACTGATGTAAGATGATTAATGATGAAATATTCAGAACGATGTTTACCAATACACACACTTTTGTAAACCATAAGTGGACGAATGCTCGGAAATAATTAACAATTGCCATTGATAGTAACATCACACAATAAAGCTTTAAAAATCAATCATTAATGATTATTGGCCAATAAAACTGAAATTAGTCTTTTATAATAATTCAGCTTTATGTTCATTTCGATCTGGCAGAATCTCAACATTTCTAGGTATATCCGACGGAACTGTCAAATGGCGATGACACGTTGATGTAAAATGAATAAAGACACCACACCGTCGTCGCGTAATTACTGGAAATTGATACGCATACTCATATGTATGACGTATAGGGGAGCAATGATGTATATACATAGATCATTTCAGCTAAGCGATGACAACATAATGTTCCCTATCAGCAATGTCTATACACGTCACTTAATTATGAGCCAGTCTTTGTCTTTTCATGAAACAGAGATGGAGGCAGACGAATAGTGAGTGAAAGAGAGAGAGAGAGAGAGAGAGAGAGAGAGAGTGTGTGAGAGAGAGTGAGAGAGAGAGAGAGAGAGAGAGAGAGAGGTTAGGGTGGAGAGATGGCATTAAGCGTAACTTGATTGCTATATATCAAGAGATTCCAGAAACTACTGATTAGTATACGATTAGAAACAAAATAAGCGAATAGGTAGTGGATGTAGGTATCAACAAAGTTCTAGGTATCAAACTAGTATTCGCACTATATACTATATCTATATCACTATATCACTATAATACATAGATTATTTAGTAAATAATCGAAATTAATACTTGCATCTTTGTATAAATAAGCCGTATTTATTGACACTTTGTTAATAGCTATTTCTACTGTCCAGCCACTTATTTTTGTCCCCGACTGTATATGTTCAGCTCATAAAATTATATAAAACCAGAGTCATGAAAAATCTATGTATTTCTCGTTTTTGCAATTTCCTGTGCGTAATATGTACACTAATTAAACGAACGTGTAACCAATTTTCACGCTGAACTGTGATCCGTATGTCTAGAATCAGAAATACGTTACTGAATTAAGTATTATCAACTATTAAATCACCAGGAAATTGGATTTCCTTGCTGGCATAAGAATCAGTTGATGTGACGTTAATTATATTTGTATAAAATAGTTGTTTAGAATTGAGTTTACAACTAAATGAACACCGACGCTCAAAGCTTTAGGATTAAAAGAAAGAAAAAGAGATACTTGGATTTTTTGATGGAAAAAATATGATCGTATATGTTTAAAATTTTATATTAATTAAATTAGATACGATCCAGAGAATGAAATAAATCAATTGATGTTTAATTCAATAGCGATTGAAGATAAATTATGAAGAACACAATCAGTTTGAGAGTCGAGTTTTGGATTATGACTTCTGCTTTAAGGGGAGGATATAGCAATACAGCTTTTGTTCTAGGATAAAACTTCAAATCCACAGATTGGTCCATAAAAAACGTTAAAAACTATTCGCTGGCTTGTTCCTGAGAGACTTCTAAATTTATGGCACATTTATTCATTACCGAATTAAGCCATCGAGGAAAAGCGAGAATCATAAGGCGATAAATATTCATTTCTATTATATTACGACGATATCTTCTACTTACGATGAATAGACGCTAATTTCTTTCAATCAAAAATTTATTAATGTACGAGAAGAAGAATTAGTAATATATAATTCGAAATGCTTTATTATTTCTTCTTCATACTATATATTATAATATTTATGCATTACATTATAACAATTTTCATAATGAAATTAATGAAAGCTTCAATGTAAAATGATATCTATATAATCTACAGTTTTATAATTTAAGATAAATAATAATCAAATAAGATTTCCTTTCTGCAGATAATAAGATAAGATTTTTAAAGAAATTATATATTACAAGATGCTATCGCGAACGAATACCAGGAAAATTGTATTTATATAAATTTATTACGAAATAAACGACAAAAATGCGTCTTCATTGCATTTACTCGTTCAGAATTTAGGAATTTTAGTCATGGTGAGTGTTATACGCTTTAGGATCGACTAGATAAATAAAGGACACTATTACCAGAGTAATAGACTAGTGATAAGAACTTTAATACCCTAGTATTAAGAGTCGTGAAAGCTTGTAAAGGGTGGATAACAGGCAAAACAGGAGATTGAAGTACATGCAAAGTACGTAGACAATAAGAAATGTTATGTTTTTAAATGTACCAAGGGTATTTAAGTTCAGCCTTGGGCCAATTTTTAACGCGTAAGGATAATTTAAAGTCACGCACATAGTTATCTCATTACTCAGTGTGCTGATCAATTGAAACGGAATTAACTTCAACTTACACACACAAACAAGATTTATACATTTTAACTCAATCCTTATGATAGAAGGAAAGGGTCAGTAAAGAAAAGAGCTCACAAAAGTTGAAGAACTCACAAAAGTAACTAATTTTTTACTCCTAATATTATAGTGGAAATTTATTTGCAAATAAGAAGTATTGTAGTGTATCACAACACATACGTACAAAATTTTTAACTATCGTTACTCTGGAAATTCTAAAATCGTTTTGTTTTTTCTTGTCAATTAGCCTAGTCTCACAATTTATATATCGTTAATTGTTCTTTATTTTCATGTAATAAATATGATTTAAGTCCTAGCAATATCATAGAACTACTTTTATGTAACTGCCTTGATATGTAACCTTAATAATCAATCGAGTGACAACAGCACAAAAAATATAATTTATCTCCACAACGAACCGCCAAATTCTAATTTGTGTAAGATATATAGTTTCATTCCACAACAAATACAAACTCGAACTCCATAAAATTTATGATATATTGAAATTTATTAGGAAATAAAAAGTAATTCATAAAATAATATAATGAACAATTATCTATTTACTCATCGTTAACAACTCACGAAAAATCTTCCAAGCTCTCAATCAAAAAAAAATCTAACAAAATACACATTCTTCTTCATACACATTTAATAATCTTTAAAAACAAAGAAGTGCTAAAAATTTTAGTTCTCTCGATCGCAGAAATCCATTTTACAATATAATATACACATTTATACATATAATATATGTATAATATACACAGATATATACATATATGTATATATACATATTCTACATTCAATTCATTGAATTGAACTACGCCACAGTTTGTATTTCTTGTAAAAGGAAAGGAGAGTTCTATACATGATGAAGTCAGAAATTAATCGTACGCTAGAGAAGATAGAAGAGATACCTCTATCTTGAAACATCATTGAACAGTGATCATGTGACACGGATAACTCGACATAGGTTGGCTACTGATGATAACATTGGCGGGTATTTCCTCCCGACTTTCCGCCGAGGGTCTCGTCTCGGTTGTTGGATGATTTCAGTGTCACGCCGTGGGCGATCGTATGCCAGCATAGTTATTAAACGCGTTCGTTCAATTCCCCCGAGCGATCAAGCTTCCCCTCCGTGGAGTTTGCTACATCACTTCCATCAGCATGCCATCGTAACACTGATATTTATGGAACACGCCTGCCCTCCGTCCAAGTGTAAATCCGATTTGATCTCTACCTATATTAAGCTTCCAACAAGCCCTTGAATCGGTATAGAAGAAAATCGGCCTACAATATGGATCGTCAACACCTCTGTTTTTGACAACACGTCTTCTAGAAATTCTCCATGGTACTATGGTTTTGCATTAGTCACGGTGTATCGACGTTTTGATCGATTCTTTCGTGAATTCAGAATGGCTAGAGCAAACGATGGAAGCTTACTTTGAATGAAATTTACAGCTTCTACGTTGGTGAACAAATCACTGATAGCGATCGTGTAATGAATAAAACTAATTGGCGGTTTTTTATAATTAACACAATGGAATTCTCTTGTACATTACCGAAGCAATAGTTTGGATACTTTAAAATTGACGAACGAATTTAAAATTAGCAAATTTGAACGAAGTGTATTTATTAAAATTATTGGATGTGGATACGAAGGAATTGATTGTTATTAGATGTACGGTTAAAATAATGAAAATATACAAAAGCAAGTTACTGCGATGTTTCATATAATTTATACGAATTTGAAGAGTCAAGGTTTTAATTAAATTTATTTCCAGCTTGTGTTTTTCATTACAACGGGACAAAACATGAGAAGTAGATGCAATAATTAAAAACATGAGAAATGCAAATTTATATTATAAATTACTGTTTCATATCAAGGTTTGTAGCCGGGATCGCGGTGATACCTTAAAATTTGTAATATAACGAAACTGTTTGTTGCTTAGTGGCAACAGTAGAAAGTTTCTTACTAAACCCAGAAGAACCTGGAAAGAAGTTGCCGAATTCTTGACAAGTGATAAACGCAGCCTTAGCGCCAATCCTTCTAACCGCAGCTACGTCCAATCTCGGCAAAATTTCTGCCAACTTCGACTTTCATCTCTAGACTTCTGCACGCCGAATTTCATTTGCACAGAGAATGGAACTAAAATCAACACAAAACAAGGGCAAAGTCGAAAGGAAATTAAACGGAAGATGTAGCTTCGTAAATTGCTAAAAACTTGACTCACTATTCATTCTTAATATACACATTTCTTGCTAATGGATATTAAATTTAAAGTATTCTACAAACACTTGAAGAGGATTATTTTCGCTATTTAATTATTTTTGAGATAAACTGGCGAAAAGTAATATAGAAAAGATCGTAATTGTTCGTAATTGTAAAATATTATTAAATTTTTTTATATTATTCCGAAATAAATGTACATACATATAACAATACGTGTATTTCTGAAGATATTTTCGTGAAATGTCTATTTGTATTTTATTTCAATGTGTAATATTCTATATAATTTTTTTTCTGTGTAACATTAAACATTAATGGAAAGTGAAATTTTTCTACGTTTTACTTCAATTTTAGCAATATTTCTGCGAATTACATGAGGTTGAAATAAGAAATTACCAATTCAAGGCACGAATATACATGGTATATATGTATATGTAGAACATATTCCCCTACATATTGTAGTTTCTACTCATCCTCACTCGCTCTCATTTTCTTTTATTTTTGCCGTTGGCAAGCTACGACCAAGCCGGTAAAATTCAACTGATGATGAAAATGGTAGAGTTTTCAAATACAAACAGCAACAGTCTCTAAGAGCATATTTTGTCAGTAAATAATTCGATATAAATCCCCGAGCTAAGAATCTCCGGAAATGTGTACATACCCGTTAAATGATCAGATTTCTAAATCAAACTCAAAGACTGGAGAAGAGATTTAAATCCTTTGATTATGACATTTTAATCCTCTTAAGTCACAGTGTAGATCTTTTAAAGGTAAAAGATCTAATACTTCTCGCCCTGAGGATTTTTATGATGTAATCAACCAGTAAATCTAGCTCAATTTCATGGTGTATTGATACTTTTTAAAATGTAGGATTTCGTTTTGAAGAGATAAAGATAAATAAAGATAAATTGGTTTATATCGTAGTTTCCTTACTTTATTTTTTATTTATAAAAACAATACGAAGAATGATTTTCCACATTATCAGTATCACTGTAATAGCGCCAATAAATTACCAAAATTAGAAGAAGACGGTAGGATTGAAACAACATATTTATGACTATAAAATATAAAAAAAAATTGAGCTTCGATTAAACTTATCCATGAACGAAATGTTTCGTGTACTGATTTTATCCATCAGGGGTTGCATGAGATATCTCCTAATTCGAAGTTGTTTATTTGACGCTTTGGAGTGTCCTAATATTAATTCTCAGTACTATATGTAGTCCTTGTTTAATGAAGTGTACTAAAATCGATTACGGGACAATATACATACGTATACAGAGGCCTAATACTATTTTACATCATAATAGATATCCATGTAGACGTTGATGTAGAGAGATGTAGATAGTTACAAAGGTACATTATATTGATCAAAATTTACATAGCTATAGGTTTATACATACAATTAGGAAATTATGTATGTAATATTTTATACATCCTATTGACATTACGATATTTCATTTTATTGTAATATTCGTTTAAGTAAAAATGAAAGTATTGTTTAAATAGAAAAATCGTCGTCTGATTCATAGAACAGATATTTTACCCCGGAGGAAATATTTACTATTAAGGAGAGAAATCAGGCGAAAAACGATCAACCTGTTTAAGATCGTGCCGCTTTCCTGTACAAATGCCTACCACTTAACAAAACGTTCTGTAATAAATAAGAAGAACGAGCAATGTAAAGAAACAAAATATCCTTGTTACTGTTGCAATCTAGTACCATTATGTTCTAAAATATTTGATGGAAAAGCAGAATGAAATGAAAAATGTATTATATTTATCTTATTAATCATACACAGTCGCGTAGATTCAACATCAAAGAAACTTTAAATGAAATGTTAAAAATATTTCCTCTCATAAGAGAATAATTCGATATTCTATAACAAAATCTAATTTCCTGTAGCGTACTCCTCCCTTCATATTATCAGTACAATAATTATAATACATCTATAACATCAGTATAATTGATGTAAAGACAAAAACCAATTAAAAAATATATCTTCATAGAAAGATAAATTATTTATAAAGTGAAAGGAAGGTATCGAGTATGAATTTCCTGAAAAGGATAAAAGAATGAAACCAAAAAGGAGACGTACATACCAATATTGCATTCGATAATATAATATCGTCGATAGTAAAATTCCTTAACGCAAATATCTATCCATTGACTAAAATGAGAAAACGTGATTTGATTCATGCACGACATAAGTTTCTACGCCTACCGATCCGAACTTCCCGGAAAGACTTTTTTGCGATAACGGCCTATTTCTCTGAAGGGGTGTATCGCGGAATTTAAGGAAACGATGTCACGGAAAGCTGTGTACCACCGAAGAAGAAACAGCGGAGCTGATATCACCCCTGCAGCTATGGGTTATGTATTTCGTGCATGGCGAGACAGGGAACAAGCACCTTTTCAAAGACTGCATCCAGTTGCGAAAGAAGAAAATAAAAATAAGGTTTCCCTTGAGGGGGTCGTGAGGAAGTATTGTGAAATGGGGATGGTGTGATGTAACAATTCGTCATGGTTTTCCCAAGTCCTTTGGTAAATCACTGCCATCTCGCTGAACAGGTACACTGTTCTGTCACACTACCCAGATATATTGAATCATAATATTATGCGTCATAATATAATGGAGCTGATTATTCAATAGATAAGTAAATCCTTACTTGTTAATAAATATACATATACGAAAAAGTTTTAAGTCCTTTTAAGTTAAAAAATAATAAATAATTCACACTTTAATGGAACATACATGTGATACTTTTTGCAGATTTGAATTTAAGATTTAGCGAATTGTATCTTTGCCTAAATAGAAAAAATATAGTTAAGAGAGGATCAATTTTTATCGAGCGTTATCTTATATCTTGTGCGAGATATTACTAGATTTTTTATGACTTAACAGCACGATGCACACCTCGATTTTCCGACAACAATCGATTTTCCATAACCACTTGAGGAGACCGTAAATTGAACCTTCGACATTGAGAACGTCTCGAATCCTATAAATCTCATAAATTTTTAGCTTACATCATTTCATTCCTGTAGATGTGAAAATGCAAGTAACCTCGATCTTTTATTGAAAAAAAAGTTTTTTGAGAATTCTTCATATTTTAGTCTTTTGTTGGCTAAGTAAAAGGTTAAAAAATCCTAACAATTATTAGTTATATTGTAACAATATAAAATTAATTTTATATTTAACTGTGTCTATAAAAGTAGAAATTTTAAAAACGTCGAACGTATGTAATATTTCTGATTAACAATTCGGAACGTTTAAGCTACAATTATTGTACTGTTCGTATCCTTTATTGCCTCCTAATATATGGAGGATATAAAAATTTTAAAACATTTTTTATAACAATGGCGAGCCATCTGCTAACATTCTGGGATTCGTTCGTATTCATCAACTCCTACAGTTTAAGCTCGGTTTCATGCAAATAATACTCGTGTAGGCCGTCATCTCTTCTAGTAATCCTAGTTTGTTCTAGTTTTTCAGTACCACTGGTGAGTAGCAACAATTAACATTGAAGATACTGAAGAATATAGATATTGCAAAATCATTTTCAAATCATCTTTAAAGACTTATGTAGAAATGAAGAAGTAATCTAATTAAAACGATGGAAAATATTTTAGTATCGTAATAGTGATTATAATTTTTAGAGATTATAATTTTAATTTTGATACGAGTATATTAAAAACAAAATGTGTTAAATCATAAAAATATAATCTCAATTAATTTCTGACTTTTTCACATATATCCCATTGTTTCTTCTACCATTAGTTTTTCGGATTATTACTTCCTCCTCTTAAATTAGATGCGTTTAATACGAAATTATTCATTGTCATCCGATTTTCAATTAATTAAGCGTCGATCACCACGATTCATTTTACAATTAAGATCGAGTAATGTGAGAATCATTCTCGAATCAAATCAAAACAATGAACGAAGAGCTTAATTAGTCACCAACTATTTCAGAATTAAAATCACAAGTAATCACGGTATTATCAATTTCTAATCAGTTCCTTTTCGAGATGCTTTATATACTATGTATAGATTTTAACTCAGTGGTATGCACAAGAGATCCTCCTACACGCCTTTGTTCTCGTTCATGGTTTGTTGGTCGAGACAGAAGAATAGACCACATTGACTAATATCCATATGTTACTCATATGTACACATGATGTATCATGAGCCATATAATTCCCATATTATGGTAATAAGAAACAAATTAGGAATGTATGTTCAATTTTTAAAGTTTATTTAGTTGAATAACGTGTGATCGTGACTGGAGGGATATTAAAATCTGTCAAACCGTGCGAAAGTGTTTTACGTATTCTCAGAGTGGAACCAACAAATTCCAATAATGTCGATCCATTCCTGAAATAACTCATTTTATAACAAGTTATACTTTATCAAAAGAATTGAAGAGAAAATGTCCAAATTTTTAGCGAATAGAAGATTACGATAGAGGATCGTGACATAAAGAACAGCGGTCAAACCATGCGAAAGTGTTCCACGAGCTCTCAGGGGGGAATCAGCAAATTCTGACAATGTCGCATCATTTTGATGGCTGTAAGGCGTGTCATCCATTGCGACTCGATACAATGCCGATGGCAACGGTTGTTTTGGTTCATTGCGGGACGAATCGAAACTGCGAGTAGCATTCACATAATGTTGGAACGATGCCTGTCTGCTTCGGTACTTGTTGCAGTTGCTCTCGACGTTTGAAATTCCTCTGGCTGCCCTCCCTTTCCCGCAATTTTTTTTCCTCCTCGTTCGTTTCAACTCTTTCCCGCTCACCCCATCTTCGTATTGGTTCGCCTTGCTCGCTCATCCTTTCCTCTCTGTCTATCCGTATGATCATGCCATTCCACGGCGATGATCCTCTGCTTAACAGGGCTTACGTAGCAGCTACCCTTCACCGTCCTCTTGGCACACATATATACAAGGGTGAATCTAACATACCGGCAAAGCAGCGTCGATTACTGTCCATGTATTTGGGCCGCCTGTTTACATAAATAAAACTTTCGATGAACTTCATTCACCTTCAGTCATTTTTCTCTTCTCCTTTTTTTTCTTTTTTTCTTTTTAATTCAATTAAATGGAAATGTATGCGAATTATATTTTGCAGAGTTCTCGAAGAGGAAAAGGTCAAGGAACAGGTATGAAGAAGCGAGGTACTTGAAGTGAATGAAATTTAACTAGAACTCTCTTTTAAATATGGTGGATCGCGTTATAAGTTCTTGAAATTTCGATAGGTTGTGCATTCATTCCATACGAGATGCTTCGCTTTAAAGGGATGAAAAGCTGCTTTCTATAAGTGAATCGAATGGCAGATAACTGAAATGAAAGTTATCTGGTTTGCGGAATAAGGTTTTATGATATGAAAGTGAAAATTTGAGACTTGTTTATGTCGTGAAAGGAAATGAGTTTGATAATAGAATTATTGTTTAAGAATAATTAGAGTTTTCTAAGTGTTCGTTTTAGAGAGTATAAAATAAACAAAAAATGAATATACAATGAGGAGTGGGGAGATGTTCCTCGAAACAAATGTATGCAACGAAGTTCAAAAATAAACAGAAGATGTTATAAAGTATATAGAGATGTTAAAATATAATAGCGTATCTATATACATAGGTATATTGTACATTTAAGTTACTATAAGAAGTATCATTCTTACAAAAGCTAAAAAATCTCGATATAAGTATTTATTTTAACATTTAATTGAATACTTTAATTATTACTGTAAAGTTTAGTTAAATGGAATAATGGAAAATTATTATTTCTAAAAAGTTATAATTGTGTTAATTTCGTAAACTCATTCTCATGTCCAAAAGCAACTACTATATAGATCATTCCACAATTTCGTGAATATCATTAAACTAAACCTTTGCAAATTAAATAATATTTGACAGAATACGTGGAATTCACGAACGAATGGAATGATTCAGGTTAAAGCACTTTTGACAAAAACGAATCAAGTTAATTAAAATATTTTAACGAAAGGCATCAGCGTGCTTATAACCGAGAACATTCAGTGTGCACACGCTTCTTTAATCAAAAAAAGATTTTTCATATGCTCAAAGTCATTTCTCACATCCTACTCTCTATTTAGCTTCTCAAGCTTCCTCTCGTTGAATTCTCCTTTCATCCAAAGGTATTCAAGAGGAACTGAATATCCGCCACCTGAGTATCGTTCATTCGGTAAAGAGACTCTTGCGTAAATCCCTCAACGCAGAAATGTATACTCTGTCATTCAGTTGAACTATTGAACTGTCCTCGAAGAAAATACCTATAGTCAGTTTAAAAAGTATTTACACAACGAATAATTTCAGAAGAAATTTCGTACAACTTATAATTCGTACATATTGCTATGAATGTTTAAGATGATGAAAATATATAAAAAACTCAAATGTTTTGCACATTACGGAAACGTTTAAGAGAATTCCATAATTGATAGAAATAACCACGAAGAAGTGCTTTTTGACAAGTCTCCTCTTTAAATGTGCGATGTAGCCAAAAGACAGTTGACTCTGTCTCTGAAAGTCCTTAAGACTGCAGTACGTATACTCGTTGTACGAAGTAAGTTGACATCTCGCGAAACACGCGTTTTCTTGCGCAAGAGTAATGAAGTAATTAAAAGAGAGGTAGAAAATGATAAATTGAATCGTTAATAGATCACAATATAAAATGCAACAAATACTTAACTTATCCAAATCACAAAATACTGGAATAAATAATTTCAGAAACGGAAACATTCGCCAAATTCATTTAAACACTCACCATTCGTCATTCTTATTCGCCAAAAAGAAATTCAATATTGACAAGTATCAAGTGCAAAATTATTGAAAAATTCAGTGCCAATATAAATTTGAATATTTCAACCACTATTTTAGGAATCACTTACGAAAAAATAGCTATTATGACAAAATAACACGTAGAAGAAGTATCATAAATTAATGAAATGAGAAGGAAAGGGAAGAATTTGCAACAAAATAGAAAAGAATGTACATGAAGCAGTAGAATAGTGTCATTTTTACGAGAGTAAATTTATCATCTTTAGCTCGAATGGACACCGTACAGGGGTAGAAGAAGCAAGAGTACAAGCTTTTTAATGTATAGTCTACGATAAAGTATAATGGTGCTTTTATACGTGTTCAGTCATTGTATGAATGTTGCTGGGCATTAGATGTTATGTGCGAGATAATGGACTACCATATACGTATCTGTAAATATTTTCACATGCGTTTTCTTGTTAGTCCCGAAAGAATGGGAATTTTAAAATATAATTTTGTTTTGCTCCAAGGGAATAACACCGAGTACACTATACCCCGAGTCACTTACTACATTCTTAATATATGGGGATACTGTATAATACAGTCATCCTAAATCAAATTTACTAAACAGTTGTGGTATTATTTACAATAGAAGCAGAAATAGTAAGACATAATATATCACTCAAAAAATTTTTTTTAAATGATGGACGATAGAATTTATAAGAAAAATATAATTATTATCACAAATAATAGTGGCTTTTTACTATTCTAATATCCCACATGAAGTTTTTCTAAAATCTCTTACTCACAACGAAGCTCTTGGGAAACCTATTTATCTTTACCTACCTTTATGGAGCACATTTGCGTTTTCGTTACAGACGCTTTCGGAAACCAAGACTACTGCAGACTTTAACTAAGTGTACTTGAAAATTTTTTCTCAGACCTACAATCTAGGTCACCTGTGCAATTTCACGACATCTTAATTACGAATCGCTCGTAATTAATAAAGAATAAGAAAACAATTATCTAATGCAACAAGAGTTTAACGGATAGTTTCCTTTTAAGCAATTAATTTGATGATTGTTTACTACCAATGAACTAGCTAACTACTAGGTAATGAGCATTGTATCGCGAAATTTTTCTATTGTGATTGTTGGATGATTTTTCGAATAGTTACCAAGCGTTGCGAAGAATATCGAAATAAAGTGGATTGAAAAGTTGCGAGTGCTCCCTGACAAGGGTGTCTCTGGCTGTTCGACTCACGGTTGAATGACCTTGATGAGCGGGCATTACAACTCATTAGACAAAACGGATACTTTACCCTTGTTTCGATGCACGAGTTGCGGCAACCCATCGAGCACCCTTTCCTCTTCTAAAGTATCCTGCAAGCGCCCTCTTACCCCGAGCCACCCTCCTCGACATTCGGCTCTTACCAATACTCCCGTGCTCCCTCTTCGAACTCGTTTAAATACTCTCTCTTGTCTTTACAGTTACAGTATCTTTAATCTTCGTTATTTTAAATCGTGAACTAATTTTCTTGATTAACTTTCATTGTATCATTAAAAAAAAAAAAAGAAACATATATTCACTAGAAAGCTTATATTTTAAGTTAACGACAAATAGGAAGTATTAGATTGATGAATAAATTTCTGTTATCAGATTCTGCTTATGTGTATACCTAAAATTTTATTCTGGAATTTTGCCAAATTGTTGTATTTTAACTATCGAAATATAAAATATATAAAAAGGTAGTGTAATATTATTAGATAAATTGGATAACTTATATTTTGGGGGAGTATTAATCACAGCAAAATTTTTTAGCAGAAAAAGCGTTCAATATCCTGAATCAGACTGTTCTGTTACTCTTTTTTACTAATACACTTTCCCATTTGATCTCTTGTCTCTAAATATTCTTCCCTCATGGGGATATCTTTGAATATCTAGTATTAAAATATTAATATTAGTATTTAATCTTACGAGTTATGTTTATAATATGAATTTTGAGACATGTTTGTGGTGAAATAACAATTAATGTGGCACGGGTATTGGGTATTGATCTAACATGTTTAGGCCCTGATACATGTACTGTACTGATACGAAGATTTGTTCTTTGTCGGTATGATGTTCGCTCGAAGTTATAGTTAATTACAGGTAGTTGGCTCCTCTTTACGAATCATTTCACTTGCCAGAGCCATAAAAAAGAAATGCCGCCATAACGAGGACAAGTATTTACGAATCATTTCACGGTGGTGCAACTTGAAGAGAAAGCCTGCTATAACGAGGACAAGTATTTACCCTCGAGAACATTGAAACAATGGATCTCATCTCTCTCATCTTTTATTCGCGTGGCTTCATTGTCTGTGTTCGCAGAAACTTGTTCTAATAATCTTAGAACGATCTTATTGATTTGCAAATCTGATTCGAAACCGAAGACGTTCGAGTTAATTGTATTCGTGTAAACCCTTCGATTAACTTCTGGCTGGAAGAAAGCGTAAAATTTGAAGCCTTGCTTCTATCAATAATTTTACAATTCCAAAAATTTAATTAATCATTAAATTAGTTATTATACTGAATGTAACGAAGTAGACCGTTGAAAAGATCTGGTACGAATTGGGATTGTTGATTCGCAAAATACGATAAGCCATTTTTCAGATAAAATAAACTATTTAATTGTCTGAAATTTCAAAAAAACTATTTTAACTATTCAGGGGAAGAACGATAATGAAGGACTATTATCAGGATCGTTTCTGGCAAAAATTAGAGCAGTAAAAAGAATTCTTTGAAACGTGTTTGCTTGAGTATATTACTCTTAATCTATGGTTTTCTTATTTTAAAAATATTATAGTCACTAGACCGTTTCACTGAATATGCATTCTTAAAAGGAACTTCCATGTAAAATTATATTTTATCTGTTTAAAAAGAATTCTAATTATAGTAGAACAAAAGTTTAGTATTCATAAAATTGATGTAGAATTTATTAAAATTTAATAGATGTAGGAATAAGAAAATTTCACGTAAAATTTCTTCATACCTGTTTTTTAAGCAACGCATCCTTTTCAGTTTTACAAAAAATTACCCGCTTCTATGAAGTGCGAGTTTATAGCTCATATACCTCATTACCATTTTCATGAAATTTAAATACCGCATTATACTCATATTTACAATCACATGAAGTTAAAATATTTTGGTATTTTAGTATTTCTTTCATGGAAGTTTCTCCTCCTATACATTGCTGCACTTCTTCTTAAAAAACGTAATTAAAATAAAAAGTTGTATATGATAGAAGGTTTTTTTTATCGAAAAGTGTGCAGTACATCCCAGGAACTACAGGATGCAAAACGATAATATGAAATATAAAAATAGCAATTAGCTGAATATTTACAAACTTATAAAACATCTTTTTTAACTACATCAATGTTAGTAACAATAATAGAAATAATTATGGTATTACAAATACACTACCAGCTATAAAAATTAATACATCAACTGTGATATTCAGTATAAACGCTTTTAACTGCACTTATATTCTAATTGCCTTATTACAAACTTCTTATAGTATCAAGTCTTATTTTATAATATGAAGTACTAAGCAAAGTAGGAATTTTCTAGTCTCCCAGTAAATGCAAAATAATTGATATTTACTGCAGGCAGTGTGTATATAAGCCATTTACAGTGGATTCTAAATTACAAGTATATCACTTAATCCACATTTTAATTTTAATTTTGGATGGTTTTAATTTTATTAAAAAAACCTATATAAAACTGTATGAAAAAGCAGTGAATATTTTGTAAGCTAAACTCATGAATGAACGACGTTAATCAGATCTTTCATAAACGTGAAGCTAGAAAATGCAAGAGACAGAGGTATGTTTAACCCGGAACAGTTACAATCGACTGGCTAAATTATTTAAAAACGAGTCACCCTCTTTAAGGCGCAGCCCATCGTTTCTTGCCTAGCGGCGACAGGGACCTGCGAGAGAGGAATGGATGTGGTTCCATTCATGCTTATTTCAAGCTCATTGTGTGCCCGGTGTATTCAGCCTTTGACTTGCTTCTCGTGTTGCCACTGCAGCAATGTTTCATAGAGAGCAAGAGGCATGTGCATGTCACTAGCTAAAATCAGGAAATATCGCTGTCACATTTTCTTCGATGCTAACGAACATTACTAAAGAAGTAACGCCCTTATGATTCGATGATACCTCCTAATGCCTTTTGTAGCAAATCGTGACACACTACGATTTTGCCAATACATTACTGAATCACCAACTTATATCTAGAACAGATATTGTTAATATTCTGTTTGAAAATGAACACAGAATAATAGTTTTGGAATAATAATTTTCTTCAAGATAAGGAAGTATACTTTGAGATGATCGATATTGTATATGTTATTAACGACGGCTGTCAACGCTAGAATTTACCAGATCGATCAAAATTGATCAAATAATCTTAACTATTTCTCGTAAAAATTTCATAAACTCGCGACTATACATTTTTAAGTTTGAATGATCTTTTTGTCAAATATGGGGATGAAAGTTTGTCCTGTCTCTTGCGCCGTGTATTTCTTTTCTATACTTTTCAGTTTGATTTCTTTGGTACAAGTTCCATACTGCTGTCGATAGTTCTAATATTAATTATATTTTTTAACGTTTTTACTGTGTGATTGATAAATCAGGCAAAGGGAGTCTGTTTTATATCTATGCTTGCAATGGAAATTCAAATAACATATTTTAAAGGTTTATATTAGTTGTGTATATGCTGAAAATTTCATCAAAATCGATTGATGCAGAAACGACAGGCGTCGAAGGATGAAGATCATAAAAAGGTCTTTACATCTATTCACAGTTTTCACGATTTTCACCATTTATCACCGTTTGTCGCCCATAGCAGTACGTCTATATGTAACTGGCGCAAATTCTCAAAATGTGTTGTTTAAATTGTCATTATAGACCTAGATAAAAAAAGCTTGTAGAAAATTTTTACTTTTACTTTTTTCTTCGCGATTTCGATCAATTTCAATTTTTCCTAAATTTTTTTTACACGTCATCTAGCAAACTAATTTTTCTAACTTCTCAAAAAAAAAAGATAAAGAAAATAAAAAAATTTGAAGACGTTTGATTCAATTTTAAAAAGGTTATTCCATTTTAAAGATTGTCCGATTATTAATAGAAGTAATTGTGTATCAGAATTTGAAAAGGTTCAGTACAGTATAAATGATGAAATCTTAGTATATAGCGCATTTTATATAATAATTGTCTTTGTATGATGTCATCATTGTTATATTCTGATTAACAAAAACTATAGAGATAAGTAAAGTATATACTATCTATGTAAAGAATTAAGGAAACGAAGTCAGCTTATCTTCAAACGACGCGATATGAAGTCAAACTAATTCAGAGTATAAAGTTTCATATAACGTCTCCAGAAGACTCCAAGAATCAACAAGAGGAAATTGAAGCAATTAAATAACTTCCACTAATGCGTATGTTCCAACATATATAGTCTATCATACTAAAATTTTCAGCAAGTTCTAAAATAACTATGCGCATCCAATGTCTAAATAATTTCTGCCTCAACTTACTCTGATCTACCCCAAAATTAAATTCTTCAAGCTAAAATATTACTTTGTTGTGTAACAGTGAATAAGTTCAAATCAAATAACAATAAATGTAATTTCTGAAATAGAAAATAGCAATTAGTTTAACTTTGCGTTTTTAAAAATAAAAATTTCTGATGAAAATATCCTTAACGTGTTTTTCTTCAGTATTTTGTCTAAGTACGAATACTCTAATATTTGTAATACAATTTTTAGGAAACGGGAGAGGCAACGGGAACGTCTTTGTCGCATGTACAATCAGATTTTGACGGAATGCTCGCAGCTAAATGGAAGTTGGCCTGACCCGGATGATCCGCGCTGGAGCAGCGGGGAATATGTAGAACTTCTGTCAGACTGGTTTCCGTCAAATATTACCAACGGAACGATAACAGGAAATGCAACAACCTTATCAACTGGTAACACACAATTAAATTTTTCTCGATGCCATTACTTATACTTAGTGAGCCACATTTACTCGAAATTGCTTTTTATCATTAAAACGTCGTCATGAATAATTTTAACAAACAATTCTAATGATATATATATCTAATTATTTAATTAATATATTATAGTATATTAGAGTGTATTATATATCTACTATTCGTTATAACATATTACACACTAACTACTATTAGCATATTACTTAAATAGGTTAGTTATAAGTCATGAAATTTTTTAACTCGAAAACAATAATATTCTCTACTATGTTTGGTGCTTACACTTTATATATATACATGTTATTTCAAAATCAACTTTGGTAAAAAATTAATTAATGATGGTTCCAACTTAATGAATAAAATAGTGACAAGATTAAAACATAACAGCATGCAGGGACCCAATATTAATACTTCTTTTTATTTATAATTGAACAGAAATGAGAAGCGCTTTTTTACTGAAAAGACATTCTATATATTAAACAGCGGAACCTTTTGCGCCTGTTCTACCGCCCTTCGAACTTTGGCAGACGATACTGATTGCTTTCTCCCTCGCATTATGCATACTGTTAACTGTCGGCGGTAACATTCTCGTCCTTCTGGCATTTATCGTAGATAGGACCATCAGACAACCGAGCAACTACTTCATTGCCTCATTAGCAGCTACTGATATGCTTATTGGTAAGTTTTCCTGTTTTTATATTTTTTTATCGTACAACTATGGGTAAATTATTCTTATTTTTGTAAATGATATTGCCTTGAAAAGATAACAAAATATAATTACACTTTATTTATTAGAAGCGTTGGTCATATTGACACAAATATTCTGGACTTATATATGTAGAGTAAAGGAAAATTGTGTATGAAACATTAGATAGTTAAATTATTACTAAATTAAAATTATTAGTATATAGAAATATTATGCATTACAATACAATTACAACTTGTATTTTATTACATTTCATTACACGTTATACTTCAGTGAAATTACGTAGTGGGTTATTTTTTTCCATTTTCCTCTATTTCCTCCTTGCTATTTTAGAAATAACACTTTAAAATATTTGTATTTCGCCTTAGGATTTCAGTACATACCAAGCTTGCAATCATAGAATTTTGTTAGAATAATTTACATGCAGTGTGATACCTTCTATGTTGAATTGATCTAATCGTGACACAATTGTTAAACAGGCACCGTCTCCATGCCATTCTACACGGTCTACGTTCTGATGGGATATTGGAATCTTGGGCCCTTGCTTTGCGATTTATGGCTGTCCGTAGATTACACGGTATGCCTGGTATCCCAGTACACAGTATTACTGATTACGATTGATCGATTTTGTTCAGTGAAAATAGCGGCACGATATCGCAGCTGGCGCACGAAAAACCGCGTAATCTGGATGGTCACCATTACTTGGATTATCCCAGCCTTGCTCTTCTTTATCAGTATTTTCGGTTGGGAACATTTTATCGGCTATAGAGACTTAGATCCTGGCCAGTGCACTGTTCAATTTCTCAAAGATCCAGTTTTTAACACTGCTCTTATCATTGGCTATTATTGGACGACACTCGTGGTTCTATTTATTCTTTACGGTGGTATATACAAGACAGCTTATGACATGCAGAAGAAGAGCGAGGCAAAACAGCGAAAGATGCAATCCATGGTTGCTCTAAGTGCCGGTGCAATGTCTGGCATGGCAGGTCGTGCAGCAGGAATAGGAATATCGAAGACACAGAGCACTCTTTTGAGCCAGGATAAGCCAAAATTGAGTGCATCGGTTGAAGAAGGAACAGGTGGAGATGGTTCAGGACAGAAATCTTCCTCAAAGACTTCTGGAACTGGTGCAACCGATTCGACTGAAAAGCAAGTGTATGGAAGCACCGTCCCCACAGAGACAGAAAAATCAGAAAGATCTAGTAGTCCAGCGTTTGATTCCGACGAAGAGAGCACTATGGGCCCGGCTCAACAGCTCAGTAGCATCAGAAAACGATCCTCTCTAGCTGGACTGGTTGCTCAATCTGGCGCTCTTCCAGTCTTCTCGACTAATGGCCACTTAAATGGAATCGTACCCGCGAAGATTGACATGAATATGCAGTCGAAAAAGTTTCTCTCGGTGAACTCGACGTGCGACATAGGTACAACGACACAGAAAGCTCAGACATTGCCAAAGATCCAAGAATTGAGTCTCTTAGATACAGACAACGTGCTAGATCCTGACAAATCGAGTAGTCAGACGTTGACACCTGAACAGTCTCACTGGAATGGTGATGGTCCCAATCAACAGCAACCCTTGACCTCCGCTGAGACATCACCACCCACTCATCCTACTCGGTCTATTAGCAGCAGCCAACAAAATATTATACCACCGCCTACGCAATTTCAAAGTAGTCCACAAGTCTCTGACAGTCCTTCTACTTCGTTATCTGACAGACCTAAGTCACTCGTTGTGTCTTCTCATGGCACTGGTACTTACGACATTTTGACTGGCTTGGATGGCGGAGACTTGAGATACATGGACGAGAGTTCGGTAATTTTACCAAGTCCTTCTTACGAAAGTCCATCGTCTTCTTTGTCGTACAGCTTAGCGAATCCTCTATCGAGTGCACCGTCATCTCCAATTTTAGGAAACGTGTCTGCAGCGCCGAATACGAGTTTGTTACAAGCTGCTCTAATCAGAGCTACGGCGCAACAAGTCAACAACCAACAATCGGGTCAGAATAAACAAAGTCAGCCTCAACCGGTGATGTCTAATGCATCCAGTCAGACGCATCCTCCTCGTGTATTCATCACTCAGAAATCAAACGCTGCTTCTCAGACCTCACCAACCGTTAGCAAAGTGCATACAGAGGTTACAGTAAAGGCGAAGGACACGAAGCAACAGCCTGTGACGACCATTGTCAGCACATCTACAGTGGAAAATTTTAACAGCGCGATGAATCAGTTTTCGGATCCGGATACGAAGGTCAATCCTCCTCAGAATTCATCCTCTAGCGGTAGCATGGTTCCAACGATCTCTGGCACAACAGGAAACGAACAGGATCCAAAGAAACAATCGAAGAAAAAAGATTGTAGAAGCAACGAGGAAGGTGGGTCCAGGAAAGATTTCGTGAAGACAATTGGCAAACGTTTGAAGACCAAGACGCAAAGAAGGGATCCTTTATTAGGACGACAGAAGTCTCGAACAGAGAATAGAGCCAGAAAAGCGTTTAGGACGATATCTTTTATTCTGGGCGCGTTTGTCGCCTGTTGGACACCGTACCACATTTTGGCGCTAGTGGAGGGCTTCTGTTCGAACAAACCGTGCACGAACGAACATCTATTCATGTTCTCATACTTCCTGTGTTACACTAACAGTCCTATTAACCCATTTTGTTACGCCTTGGCTAACCAGCAGTTTAAGAAGACTTTCACGAGAATATTGAAGGGTGACCTGCACATGACGTAAAAGAAAGGATAAAGATGGAAGGAGACGAGGAGGAGATAGAAGATGTAGCTTGGAGGTGAATATTACGAAGAAGAAGGCCTTCCATGATTAAATACCGAATTATATTTACACGCCATGATTATGGTTAAATTGGAGAATAACGTAGTAAACAGTTTAAATACAGACGAGTCGTGTATCGTGTGCTTCATGTATATAGTGATAGAGGATGCGTTGGTGTAGTTTTAGATCGCAGTCAAGGATGTACATAATGTATATGTATGAATATTTGTTAAATTCTTGTGCAGAAACATGCGTAAGCAACATGTAGAAAAATAACGTATTTAGATAGCTTTAGGTAACTGTGCGTATTACAATAATAATCGCTACGATAAGTGCTTCAATATATATATATATATAGATTATAAATCACCGATTAAGTATTCTTTAAAAAGGAAATAAAGATATGTAAATCTCCTAGTTTAACGAACGATCGAATCGTTCGATAAAAGGACAAGAAGTAAGATTATAGAAAGACATCGATTTAAAAAAAGAAAAATATCACTGCATCACGATGAATGTTCTCGAGTCAAAGACGAAAAGCTTTAATTATTCATTTTTGCGGCCAATTGTATGTGGTGTTATTGTTGTACGAGCCTCTCGTGCGAATATTATGGTTTCATATCTTCAACGATAGAGAAATATTTTTTACGAGCAACGAACCAGATGGAAATAGCTCGTTTCGAAGAAGTACCAAACAATCAAGGATTTTATTATCTATGTACACACTGCCTTAGGGTGGCCTACTGTTACGCGGGCCTTCTTTCTCCGAATTCAGTTACATTTGGTGCTGTCCTCGCGAACGAGCGTCCACGGATTTCTAATCGATAACGTTTCCTTTTATTATTAATATTACGTAAAACGCATTGACTTCATCGGATGAAGTTTTCAGAAACTCATCGATGACATTGACATTACCTTCATTTTAGATTTTATAGATCGAAGAGGATTCCCTATTATGCAAAAGGGAATTTTGCTTTTCTTTAGAAATTAGATATTTTGTTGTACTTCTTTGTAGGTATTTTAGTTGAAGATTTCAAATGGTAGAAGGATGTTACACTTTTCAAGTAACAGAATGATCACCGAAGATTTAATCGTTAAAATCGCTTGAAACTTTGAAAAAATTACTTTAATAATATTTCTATAAGAAAAGATAAGATCATTACACCTTAATTTTTTTAATTAAATTACATTTCATCAAAATGAACAAAGCGGAGACTTTTGAGCGGTAATGTACATTTCACAAATAAATCTAAAAATGATTATGTCAATGTCATTTATTCATTCGTAAAACACTAATCGTAATAAGCGACGCAGTTTGTATAAATCAACGTAACCATCACAGCATATACTTATATAAACGTTACGAGGAATATTTCACTTATTCATAATAGGTGCATACATTTTACATTTTATTAATCTTCTTCTATCCTCAAATGTTAATTATTTATTTTTTTCGTCATTGAGATGCTCTACTTGTGTAAATTTTAGAAAAAAATTCGGAATTTTATAAAACGTTTCGTTACTGTTTTGACTGAGTATGCTTTCTATTTAAAAAAAAGGCATATTAATGAAACTTGAGAAACAGGTGAAATTGGTCTCGCGAGACTAATCCATTAACGATGTACAACTTTGATACTGTTAATCGAGCTTTCTGATACAATCACTAATTAAATAAAGACAAAAACATTAAATCCAAATTCCTTTCCAGATATCATGCTTTAAGAGGAATATATTTTTAAATAACGTCTACATAGTACGACATAAATCTTACATAAAGTTATCACGGTTATCACCGGATGGAATTATTTCCTTATATAAAAGAGGAAAAGAAAATTCAAACGTTAACAACGTAAAAAAGAACGTCAGATTGATATTTTTCGCTGTTCTTCGTAAAATGTACGTTGTGAAACTTACTTTTATAATAGCTTTTATGCAATATTGTATTAAGCAAATGAAAAACAGGCAATATTTATATTTCCCATGATTTAATCATTTTCAAGCGTTTGTACCTTTTTTACGAAAGTGTAAGCATGCAATTATCTTGCACGGTAATTTACGTAAACTACAATTTGCTCGTAAAAGTATAATTTTCGTGTTTCATGAACGTTAAACGTGATCGAAACAAGAATACAAACGTGAGTCACTTTATATTTTAAATGATTGTACGGCGGCTAATGTAATTATTGTAACCTTTGTTAGAAATGGTACGAACTCGATTTCGTGTAAACGCGAAATGAAAACACGCGATTTTCTAACTACATATATCACATTCTGATAAATAATAAGAAAAATAGGAAGAACATGCAATTATCAAAATTTCCTATTACATATTTAGTTCTGTATCTTTTTAACTCATATTTATTGCATTTTATAATACTAATTTGTTCTTAACTACATTAATATCTTTTACATTTCTCGAAATTCACTGCCAATAGCAACGGTCGTTCTATTTCTTTTTCATATCTGCAATTATTTATTTCATCTAGTTAGGGCTGTGATACCTGATGAATCTGTTATTTTTCATCCTAATCTCTTTGGAATTCTGTTATATAACAAAATACATGTCTGGAGGAATCTATGTTTGGGAAAAAGAAGAGAAGGCATGGAGTAAGTTACTAAAATGTCCAGTCGAATACTATACACAGTACACATGTACGTACAATATATATGATATTAACAATAAGCCAGAAAACGTGTTATATCATCTTCCTTTCTTTGAAGTACATCAGTATATTATATTAAAAATATCTAAATAGAAGTTTCTAGATGGCAAAAGAAGATGAGAGTGAATAGGATATGCTTGTTAAAATGTCAATTTTTTCAGAAACTCAAAATACATGGTTAGTGTATAACACGAATAACACAATAGATCGAAAATCGATCTTCTAAAATGAGAACGTGTAATACCGTGCAAAAGTGTTAGATGTTCATGGTGAAAATAAAATGTATATTCATAAGTTTATTAAACAAAATGTATTCATACGTTTACATAAACAAATATATTTTATGTTATCGTAATCTAGATACATTATTTTGTAATTAAGGACACTTGACAGAGCTGATTGAGAATAATTTCAGAACAAATGGTTCATTGCATTTCTTTGTCGGCCTGCTAAATTGATTAATGTGTTCATAATCTCATTCATATTATGCTAATATGTTCTTGAACATATGAGATGTAAGATCGAAATTTTACATCTTTTCAATAATTATTCTCATAATGTACAGGCCTCAAACATTTTATTATTAACTTCTTAGAACATCAGAATTATCAAGCTGCAGTCGTTTAACTTGGAACAACTTGACTGATTGAACGTGCAATGAAAGCACACAGTTTTCTGTTTTATTACTTTTTGTCGTAATCGTTTGGAATGAGCAAGCCATTCAGGCAGAATAACATAGAATTTCCATTGAGTATATTAAAAACGTTTCACTAGGACATTGTCAACTAACGAAGCACAATGACAGAAGATACTTGACTCAAATAATTAATGATTCTAAACTAGAACGAAGACAGGTGTCACTCAAATTTCATATTTCTATGTTCAAATTGTCAGTATGTAAAAGAGGAACGAGAACATGTAAATCATTTAAGACTTTTGCACAGAATGACTATTACCAGAAAGTTCGATGTTTGTGTACATGCAGAATAATTAACATACTCGCTTCCACACAGCTGGCGTTCCAGCAATGATGTTCTTCTCAATATTCTAACAATTTCTGTGTCAAGTTACACGCAAAATAAAAGAGGTAAACAAATAATGATTGCTTGCGAGCTACATAAGCGTAGCGTGAATGCATAAAGGTAGCATAATCAATAGAACATAAAGATACATAGAGAGTAAGCGTAATAGCGTTAGAGAAGATTAAAGTTAATGTTTGAACGAATAAGAAGAAAATAAGCATGAGAAGCCTAGATGATAAGTAGACGATCGTCGTGGAGAAAGTAAATATCTTGCGCTCTGCAATTTCTTTCTGTGTGCCGAAGCTTTCATCGCCGTAGTATTCTTCATTAACGCCTACCAATGAAGCAGAGTCATTAAGAACGAGAAAAAAAAAGGAGGAGACGATAATGAGCTATAAGACGTTAGGTACAAGCCGTGGAAAGGAAAAAAAGTCTCCACGTTTCGTCTCAATTAACAGAGATCGAAAATCAATTAAAACGTTCGTTTCTGGGTATAAGTGCTCGTCGTGTTTCTAACCATTAGAAATGGTTCGTGGTGTCTCCTGATGAATTTCACTCTTCCTACCTCAAAACAATATACGCAAACACAAATATGAGAGTCATGCTGCGGATCGGTTTTTGATTCGCTATGAAATATATGTACTGATATTTTATAAGATATTTGTTGCTTTGCGTCATTAGGTTTTATATACGATTGATTTTGCGCCGAAGAAGTTTCTGTAACGTTAAAATTTGTATGTTATATAAAATTTTTTGACACGATATACATATATATATAATTACTTTCTTTTAATAAATTGATGAAATCTTGTTGCTTCTATCATTCACTATTGAAGTTACGAATTAATCAATTGATCACTTAGCTCTTCAATAGTATTTTTAAGTAAATTTAAGTAATTTAAGTTGTTGTTTCCGTGACTGATAGTTTATTGACTTGCAACCATTGACTGACATATATTGTGAAAATTACCTATTTATAATAAATTACCTAAGATAATTTATTACTTATTCTGTTAAAACTAGTACAAACAGTTATACTCAACTCTTATAAATGAGATTTTTAGTGTACATAGATCTTATACATTTTTGTTTTAGAATTATTTATAGAAACCATAAATTTATCAAAAACGTACAAAAAAAGTTAATGAGGTATTGCTTGATAAGCACTTTATATCAATATATATATATGATAAAAAGAAATTGATGAAATATTACATTCTTTTAATCCAAAATTGATTGATAACAAACACGTAAATGCTTCTTACTATTACTTCGTTAAAAAATTACTTTATTTATGATACTCATTTTTTAGGACAGAAAGATATTTAAATTCGCTCTTGAAAATTAAATTCATTTCTCCTCGATTTTTAGTAAAAATAGAAAACTGATCTGCTACAAGACAGAAGGAAATATAATGTGCTTTCATGGACATCCTTGTCTATCATGGGATCAATGAAAAAACATTTCGTTGTAATTAAATTCTAGACAATACTATGCGTGCACTCGCTCGACAATCTGAACTTCAACAACCCTTAAGAGCTAACAATAACATCCAAAATATATTAAATTTTGATTATCTTCGTTAAAATTGTTCTCTCTTTGATTGTGAATATGATAACAATTTTTTAAGTAAAGAAAAAGCATATCTACAAAATATATAATTGCATTAAAAGCTTAGAACAATTAGCTTTTAAGGGTTAATTAAGGAAAAATATAGAGCAAATAATCTAATTTTATCACAAATACAATATCGCAAGCTATATGTACAATACGTACAATAAGATTAAAATTGAAAATATTAAAAACTTCTTGTACTTCGTCAATCACTGTAATGTCAACCGCATAAGTTAAGATATATTTGCATTTGACATCTTTGATCTTAATCTATTGCTTCTAAGCAAAAATTTATAATAATTTTAATATTTAACGTTAAATGTTCCTCTATAAAAAATTATATTATGTTCTAACAAAATATGATATTTATCGTTTCTTGTATAAATTAAGTTGACAAATTCGTATAACGTACAATTTAATATACTATACAATTCATTTTGAAAAGTATTGCAAAAAATATCTGTCAAATGTGAATGTATCTTGAAAGCGTTAAAAAACAGACTTTTCCAAAACCTCGCTGTTTTATTAATACACGGAAAGCAAGTCCAATAAACAAAATAATTGTTATTACAATCGTCATTAAATATGAATAGAAGTGCTTAAATGTCACGTGTCTGAAAGTAGTTCTATAGAGGAAAAAAGAGTTGTGTAATCGCCGTAGAGAAACTGTTCTTATTAGCGACAGTCAACAGTGTAATAAAGTGTGTGAATATATGTTGTATAATGAAATAGGACGCAAAACGAAAACGGACGCATCTATATCAAATCTGTACTAGCGCAGTAAAATTGTTAACATCGCACAGCTGCGCTTTCAAACGCTGTAATGTATATGACGCATGTTTATATGCTGGATTCTTAACAAAAGTTACATTCTACTTATTTTAAAGAAGAAACTTTGCCAGAGTGGCATTTATGGCGTTTATGTACACGGTGCAATAAAAATTATGATACATGATATATTAAATGAAAAATAAAGAAAGTTATGGAATAAATTTGGAAGAGGGACGTGTAATAGCTTGTGCTTTAGATAAAAGGATAACTTTAGTTTTGAAAGAAAGAATAATTCTCTTTCAGGACAATCTTTGAAAGAAAATTCCTGGATGTACGAAAAATCTTACAATGAAATATGAAAGAAGACATAAAATGTCTTATATCATTTTATAATCTTATTACGAAAAGAATTATTCCACAGCTTCGATTTATCTTCAGATGCACCCTGTACATACGTGGTTTAATACTTCTTAAGATACACAACTGATTACTGGTATAGTGGAGAAAAACTCGACATTGGCAGCTCAATCATAACCATATAAATAACGTAGTTACATGAGTACAGTGACATAGTTATAATTAGATAGCAATTATTTCTTTTTAATTATTTATAATGCATTGTGCACGCAGCTGTACCGATGTACAATATCAATTATGATGGATGATAATGTACCTAGTTATTAAAACTAAATAAAAGATATATATATATATATAACATATGCAGAAGCAGCTACAATAAAGTGAATAATGTGATATGATTGTAAAAATCTATTGTGCATAGCATTAATAACCTTCAGCACCGTTAATCATTCATAATATTTTAGCAGCTCTAATGTTTAAAAAAAATGAAGATTCGTTTTAAATGATGACTACATTCGAGTAATAAAAGGTAATTTATTTAAGCAATAATAAATACAATATCCATGAATTTTTCATTTATGAACAACGAAGACAATGTTATTTCAATAACACGTTTCTCCTTGTTTATTTAATATCTTAGTAGAATGGTAATTTTATTAAATAGATATACTTTTCGTATGTTATGTATGATAAGGAGAATTCACTAAATAATACAAACTAAAAAAGACACGTATTTATCATTAAATCGGCATGTAAATAGCTACGATAATAAAAATATGTTAAATATGTTTAATGAGATCCCTTATTTTCATTACATAATTTCGTTTTGAATATAAAGTACATATACCAGTAAATATGTCTTCAATTTTCTCTATTAAATAAATGAATAGTAAATTCATTATTAGCATTCAATTGGAATAGATTTGCAAATTCATTATATCAAATTGGAATAATATTAATATCAAACCACAGAGAAGATACGTTAAATCATAGCCCTTTCTTCTGCAGTTCGTTTGCTATTTCACTCACATACTCATGATATATCCACGACTTTTAGATTTTTTTTCGGCGAAGATATCGATATTCCACTTAAAGTAGGTTTCAGTGCGGAAATTAAAGATCCAAAGTGCTAAAGAAAAGTAATCTGATGCTTTCATTGTAATAAAAAGTCTGGCCATTTCTTTTCGTATTACGGGTCTCTACTTCGGAAACTAGGTGACGAGGAGAACATGAATTACATACAAAATAGAAATGGCAGATTTTCGCCATCGAAGAAAGATGCTCTCTCTTTATTATGAATTTTAAAACATAATGAAAGGGGAAAAAAATATATAACATTTTTTTTGAGACAAAAATTATTTTGAAATGGATGAAATGAATATTAAGATAAAATGATAGAATGAATTATATCCAACTCATAAAATGCACTAATCATATTGCAACAGTCTGTGTTGTATGGTTACTATTTTATACGTATGATTGCATTTTGTATACTTTTATTATGCATGTTATTGTATATATATGAAAATGATTTGTGTATATAAATAACAAATTAGTTGGACTTGCATTTCATTTTTTAATCAATTTACGGGAATGTCACTTTAAAAACATATATAAAAGAGTAAAATTTAAACATTTATTTTGTCTGTCTAAAACAATTCCTATTTTACTTAAATTTTTGTTTCAATATTAACTACTGCTAATGTAGTAATGTTATTTTACGTCCAATTGATAAAGTATAGAATGGTATGAAAACCAAACACCCAACCGGTAAAGTAGAGAATCGCATGGAAACTGAACACGCGAGGTACAGGTGTCACAAACAAGTCTGTAATTATAATAATTTTAGCCATATTATCATATCCAGATGTCGCTAGAACGTGCAGATGATTTCGCCATCTAGCAAACGCTTGCAGCAACTACATGCATGTAATATATGAGTTGGGCTGTACTATTTGGCTCCGGTGTTTGACCGTTTTTGGTTATAGGGCTGGAGCGCGTGTGTCAATCGTTTGTTTGCACATAGTTTTTATAATAAATAGTTTAAAATGTCAGAAATCTCGATGACAGAAGCGCCGCATCTGCAAAAAATAGATTTAACTACTTTAAATCTTCAACAACTCACAGTATTGAAGCAACAATTGGACCAAGAACTCGGTGTTTTCCAAGATTCGTTGCAAACGTTAAAAATTGCTCAAAGTAAATTTCAAGAATCAGGATCATGCCTCGAGAAGATTTCTCCGTCCATGGAGGGTATAGTTACATTAGTATTCTATCCCGTAAATTCTAGTGTAAAGAATCTTTTTGATATTTAGTACTTTAAGGTTAGAAAATGTGAGAATGCTTAACTTGCTTCATTTTAGTAATATCATTGAATTTATTTTAGGTAATGAAATTCTTGTACCACTAACTGGATCCATGTATGTGGTTGGAAAACTGGTAGATACTAATAATGTTCTAATTGATATTGGAACTGGTTATTATGCTCAGAAGAAGGTGCCAGATGCAAAGGACTACTTCGATAGGAGAGTAGCTTATGTTACCGAGCAAATGGAAAAAATTCAGCAACTGGGTCTTGAGAAAAGTAAAATTAGAGACGCGACAGTGGATGTAATAGAAATGAAACTTCAAAATCAAATGCCGAAGGAAGATTGAGAACGCTTATAAAACATCAACTTTTTTAAATTATGCGTTTTTACCTAATCTGTTCTGTACTTTTATTGGTAATGTGATTAAATTACATTGTTCTGTACTTTTGTTAAGCTATGATAATAATTACTTGACATTTTAAAAGAACATTAAATTTTATAGTGATAAGATATTTTAGCTATCATTTTGTGATATTCACATTCTGTAAATGTGTGTTATTTATTAATTTGTTGGCACTACTTTTTATTTTATGCTTATATACTTCTTTCTAATAAATAGTAAACAAATTTTACCACTATTGCAATAAAAGTAACAATTCTATATTTGAAAGTATAAACTATTGCATTGCAAGATGATTTGATCAAGACGAGTAGGTGAGGAATTTGAGTAAAAAAAAGACGAAAGTAACGAAGGTGAATTATTTATTTGTTTTTCACTTAAGTAAAACTTCATTCACAAATAATAACAGCTTTTACCTAGAAACTTGTGATGATACAGTGTGGCAGTTATGTTTTACGGAATGTTTTACGGAAGAGGTATCAAAATCATTGTCAGAGGATAGAAAACACGATATAATAGTACTGAAACAAGTTCTCGAACACTTTGGCGCGACACATCGTCGATCTAATACATAATATTATGACATGTTATTCAGGTTATAAATTCGTCTCGTTGCAACGAGACAGCGCAGGTCGTAATTACATGTAGATAATTAGCTAAATTTTTATCCTATTTACACGAATAACATACGGTCGATATTTATGTTAACGAAAAATTTTTGTCGATCTTCCCTCGTCGCACTTAATTTCAAAATTTTACAAACAATTTGCCCTCTCATTTCGATACAGTCATATACGTATAGGGTGATTAACGGGTTCATCGTTGTTATCTAAAACTGCACAGCAACAGCGTAACTGCGGCATTCAAGAACCATTCTTTAAATTGTGTTGCTGCACCTCCTGAAACAAATAAAACAATACATACGAATCTATGAAAAAATATATATAGAACATACAAGAAGATATAACTAGACACTAATATTCATAGATCTAGTTGTTGAATAGTCAATCTTCAATGATACGAAGAAATTGTTGTTTTGCAATTAATAGTCTTTAAATTAAACGATATATAAAAATACTACATTTACGTTTGTGCCGTTGTACTTTCATTTCTATTGTATCATATAGATGAAAAAATTTTAAACATAGATAAAAGAAATAAAGTAATGCAAATAAAATAGGTAAAATATACTTGCGATATTATAAAGCTATTATTAAAAAAGTTAAAGAAAAGAAAAAGAAAGTTATATCTCTCGAATAATACGATTAATTGATTCAGTGCTATTTAAGATCCTGATATTCGAGATTTAAGATTTATAGTAATAGATAGGTACTACACATAAGACATACTTTTCTAGTTAATTTCTTGTAGTATATATTTTGGTATCGTAATACTTTTACTACCATTTATGGTAGCATCAATAAGATTAATTTAAACAGTTGAGAGGAACTCTTCTGATATTATCATAATTTTACATTTCATGCTAATTTCAATGAAACTTTGACGTTACGCTGTGATTGATGTATAATTTCAGTTATTATTAGCATGATTATAGTTTGATTAGCATATTACACGATTGAGTTGAGATTAGCATATTCAGTTGATTATTACTTTGACCTGATCAATATGTTATCAAGTTACTTTTTTACGGTATATACTAATGCTCCATTATTTGTTCTCCGTTTATATACAAGATACTATGTAGAATTTTATTAGTACAGTAATTGATATACAATAGACTTCCATATAATTTGGATTTGTTTATGTGAAGATTTACCATAAATCTTTAGAAGAAAGAAATCTTTGCTGAAGGCGACCTTTGAAGATGTTAACTCCATCATTAATCGGGGATCTGACAATGAATTACTTGAATAGGATATTGAAAAAGGAATTCATCTAAATATATATTTATTCTTTTATCTAGGTTTCTATCGTTAGAATTAGTCGTTATGAATACACATGCAGAAATAACAAACATTTTAATTTTGAGAAGAACATAGTTCATATAATAATTAAAACGGGAAATTATGTAGCCGTTATTTTCTTTCTCTAACGTAAAACATTGATAAATGATGAATATTTATATTTCTCAAAAATGCATATTTATTTTGGGTACGTTGAAAAATACATTAAACGAATATAAAAGGAATTATTAAATATAAATCACTTGAGAAAAATCTCTCCTTTATATTTTGTAATTGATAAAATAATTAATTCATAAAAAGATTCGTTGCCGTTAATCGGAAACCACGTAAGGTCACAAAGCTTTGTAATAAATCCAGAATGCATTATGATACTTTTGATTACGTAATTGATACTTAGGAAAATCCTTTCATAAAGATGAGCCTGATATCATAGGGATTTTAAACAGTACTAATTGCAAAACAAATGGAAAAAATAAGTACCATCGGCGAACAATTATAAATAGATCTGTAAGATATACCGATGTAAGAAGATTCCCGAGTTCCTAGTACAGATGCCAAACGTGGCCGTTCCTCGATCAAAAAAACACCAGCTTGTTTTTTATACAAATGAAAGACATTAGCGTTGCAAACAATATGTAATCTTCCGTTGTTAAAGCTATCCGGTATAATCTCGAAATCCAATCCTGCGATACACATTATTTGCTGATTGTCACTGAGCTTGTCCGTTACGTTCATTATGAAACTGGAATTCACCTGAAATAAAAAATTTCGTTTACAAAACATGAAATTAGGTGATAATACATGACTAATGAGATTTAGCAATTATTTTATTTGCTAATCATTCTGAAACTAGTAAAGATGAAAACAATTAGGTAGGCACGAATACTTTTCGCACGTTGTCTTTTGTGTTACTAGGAGTATAATTTTTTAACGTCACTGGATAATGAAAGTTATAAAAAGATAGCATTATATGAGATATTTTTAATTTTGTTTTAGATTTTAAGTTTCAACGCTATTTGGTTAGATATAAGATATTTAATTAGAGATCATGTTTCAATTACTATTTTTCGTTTACACGAACAAAGGACGATAATATTTTTAGTTTAAAATGTTATTAAATATTTTATGATGGTAATAAATTAATAGTCCGTTAAACGTCCGTTCATGAATAAAATATACGTGTTATTGCCATAAAAAGGACGAAAGGAAAGGAGAATGAACAGGATAAGGACAATACTACATACAGTAAGTACTTCCTGCTTCTCAATAACACTGTAATACTTCTCTCTAGGGAACCATAAATAATTTGTGGTGTATTCAACTACAATTATAATGTTTATCAGATTGTTAGGAAATCCATAAACCGTTTCAGATTGCTAGTTTGCACCGAAATGAGACCTAGGGTTAAATGAAGTTGCTTGTAGTTGAGGATAGCCGAACCAAGTATAATTTCCTGAACAACTTTGTACTACGCTTATAACGGTATCGTGTCGTTGCATTCGCGAATCGATCATTTTCTCAACACGTTTCTTACTGTTGTTTTAATGTTTCGCTTTTTACCTTAATATTACAAGTGGTTATATCAGATTTAATCGATCTTCGTTACATACATAAATTGAAAAAAAAAGAAAAAGTAATTTACCAAACTTGACAATTTATATTTATTGAAATATTTTGGAGATATTAAAATCTATATTTATAAAATGAAATTTTTTCATTATCTGTAAAATTAAGAATTTGCTTCTTCTATTTTAGTGACTTTCAGATTGTTCAATTATCTATTTATATATGTATACTAATAAAACATAAAATATTAACAGCGACATTACAGTCAAAAGTGAAATATTAAATTCCAATTAAAAGTTCAAGCTTCTTTTTTGTTTCTCAATAATCATTGACGTATGGCGAATTTATGAGAACAGCAAATACCTGTACAGGATCATATGATTGCAGGCCGGTATATTAAATTAAAGACATGTGCAACATGCCTACATCGATACCCGTGTGCCTATACGCAGGAGGAATACGTAAAGCGTGTACAAAATTCAAGAAGTTGCTTAAAAATGATTTATTATTCTTTTTCGACGTTCATTTGCATTTGTAGCGTTCCGAGAACATTTTAAAAGAAAATATTGGAATATAAGTGTATATTGTAGCACATTATTTATGGAAATTATACCCCATATAGGAATAATCAGCACGCAATTCCTTTAATTTTGGAGCTTCTATTATTAGGATAATGTAAAAATTACTTCAGAGATCATTTGCAATAATTTTACACTTCAATATTTTTCCCCTTAACAAATAGTCGTTTACTTTAATTTCCTTAGATTTATTAATTTATTATTTTATTAATACACTTGGGTTTATTAATTTTTAATAATATTAATTTTTAAAAGTAACATTTAATATTATTTAATATTATTGGATATTGAATAGGGATTGAATTATAAATCTGTTTGTTGTTTCAAAGCGAAGCTTTTTTTTATTGAACACTAGGTTTGATTGAAAGCAGATCAATAAAATTCATTGAAGAGAATGAAATATAGCAGACAAGAGCAGTAACATATTGATTCGAGTTACAACGACAACTTATCGGAAGCGCCAAACATCTCTTGGAAGTTTTTACATCTATCAACCTACCGGTACCCCATTGACAGTCCACGTGACATTTGCCGGAGGGTTTCCCGAAGGAACAGTGCAGTTTGCACGCACAGTATCTCCTACTGCATACCGCACCTTCTCGACTCTTACTTGAGGTTCGCCATTCGGGAGGTCTGAAATCCATTGAACTTCTTAATAACGGAACAAGATTTCGACTTACCAGGTGATAATTAATTTCACATTGGTTGATTTTTAATTTTATTTTAACATTAGTCGATTACTGGATTTCTTTATACGTTTTATATCAATATTATTATTGTATTTATTAATTATTATATTTTGGTACATAAAGTCATTTAAATATTAACGTGTACAACTGTATAATAATGTATAATTTATGTACTACATAATGTATAATTATTTCACTCAAAGAGATTTTTTTGTATAAAGATGGAAGATTTTGTATTAGAATAATTTATAATAATTCTTTACTTTGAGATGGAAGGACTAATATATTACAAAGAGTAGGTTACGAAGGAGAAGAGAAGATCAGTTTTATTAATGACATTATACTTATAGCTCCAGTACGAGCATAGAAGATATATGCAACAAAAGATCAAATCTTCGTGAATTGCAAAGAATTATATTTTGTTCGTTGCAACGAATTTAATTGAAAATAAAAGAAACTGAATTAATTGTTGTTTCATGTAATTCTCTTAAAACATTGAATCATCGATCGAAATTTTCATTAAAATGTCGTATTTCGAATTATCACAACTCTTTTAATTGTCTTACTAACTTGACGATATCCATTATTAATTATATATTATCCGACCATCATCCGATGCCACGTCGTTCAATTTGATTTATTGTCATTCATATATTTCAAGAGCATATACAGGTACTGGCGACGCGCCATTGTTGGATGAGGTGGACGCTACTTTTTCACCTTGTGGTATCCTGCGGTAAGATATTCCGTATACATAACACGTCATGTACATCTCGAGGGATCATTATGCTGTCCACAGAAGGCAGTCAATTTCCTTGTAGCGGTAGCTGTCAAAGAATTGTCTCACTTCTGAGCTTGAATGACTTCCGCCTGGTAGCTAATCCTCTGTGTCCCGCGATCCTCTCTGTATCACTCTCAAGGACACGATCGCTGAAGATTACCATTTTGAACTTGTTTGGTAATGTTGTGAATGCGAGACGATCATCCCGTCTCGTGAGAATGGAGAAAAGGAAGAAAAGCAAGAGACTGTCTGAGGGATACAAGGCAAGATTCGAAGGCTCGATTCAGTATCGAGCTTTTACGAGCGATCCGTGATCGGAAAGGAGAGGCAATCACCTCGTCTCTTCAAAGAAGAATCGCTACCGTGATTGTGGCGTCGTTAAGTCGACGTTCAACGAGAATACGAGACGGTGGGAACGAGACCCCGATATTCTATCCTTTACCTGCTTGTCTCCACTTCATTTTGTTTTTTCATTCCTTTTTCTATGTTTCGTTGCTCTACCCTTTCGAATCATGTATTAATTTGTCGTTATCGCTATGATCACTCTGTTCATCGCGTAGAGCGTAGTCAACGGCCATAATGAAAAGTGCCATGATGCGAATTGAAGACGCACAGTGTGAATCGATGAAAAAATAATGGGTCACGAAACGGTTGCCGACTTATTACTGATATTCGAGTATTCATTCAATGTATTCATTGAAAGTTAATAGTGCATATTAAAAGGTCAATCCGGAGGAACTAGGTGAGACGATATTGAATGGAAGTAGGGTTATGTTTATCAGGAGTGAGCTGTTAATTAACAGTAACTCGGTTAAGAGAACCGTGAAAGATAAATGATGAAATGAAAGAAGCCTGTTCGGTGAATTTAATGAGACCCACTGTGGTCTCTCTTCTCTTGTTCGTGTGTTTTGTTTTGTTGAGTTTGACGTCGTCGTTTATTTCAATAATCCTACGGTTAGTTTAATTCTGCGTGGATGGAAAATTTTATATTTGTAAAATGTGTTATAAAACAAAAATTGATAAACAAGAAAAGGGGTCTACTTCATAGATTAATTTTGTTAATTGTATGTGCGATCGAAATAATAATAATAATAATAGATTAATTTATTTAGTTAATTCTAAGATAAAATAGCCATGAAGATAAAAACTAATAGACGAGTACAAAACGTTTAATGATCTAACCCGTAGGAAACAATGATTTATATATATAATTCATATCCTAAGGAGAATTTCATCTTGCAGGTTTTTTTAGGAATATTAAGTCAGCGCTAATGTTACAGTGTTATGCAATTTCTTAATATTTCAATGAACAAATTATCCCCTTTGACTGTATTTGCTTATATCATGCAGCTATATATGTAGATATCGGAGGTTGTTAATGTCTTTTCGTGGTTCTAGTGTGAATAGATCTTTGCTTACGAAATGACTTGATGATTACGAGTTTGCATACTAACGAAGAATAGAAATATTGCATATTGTAGTTTGCATGCACTTCTTCTCTTTCAGCCAAAAGAAGCGATGTATGCTAATTTCAAATTAACTTACATATGTTACGAGCAAAACATCATATTTAAACAACTTGCGTTTCGTACTTAGACAAATTGCGTTTTATATCAGCAAAAATCTGAGCTATTTAATTCTTCTAAACTGTAGACGTATATGTCAAATTTAATTAGCATCTAACGCAAGTAGATGCAATAACTATTTGTTATAATATTAGTTTCTATGTGTCGGCCGTTCTTCGTATGAATCGAAAATAAAATTGCGGTACTTACTAGCCACATGCATGTAAGCAAGGTCTACCAAAGTAGTGAATGATGGAGAATCGCCAGAAACCTCGCAGAGATATTTTCCAGTGTAGTTTGGCTGCAGGTCCCTTAAAACTACGCGATGATCATCACTTTTATTTAGCTGCAAAGTACCAGTAAAAATCTATTAATCATACCTGAAACAGGATATCAATTAGCTGCAATTGAAGTTAAAGAACGAACACAAAAATATAGTTAAATAAACGAAGAAAAAAAGAAATATAATGAAAATCTTCAAAACAAAACGTATTTTCTATATCTTGAAAATTTAGTGATGGGATGGTAGTCGGCATCAATATCAATCGTGATGGTTAGTTTCATATTTGTTACAAATGTCGATAAAATATTCCTGTAAATATGTTTTCATCATGATGCAACAACAAATTTCAGAGATTTTCCACGTATTCGATGCATTTCGATGAAACATAAATCTTGAAACGTTGTGTGCATCTATCTGTAATACAGAATAATTGTTTTATGTCGGCATAACTTATTCGAATAAAATTCGATATCGATAGTTGTACGATAAGATAAGCGCATATTTTTCTGCGAACGTCATCGTAATCGAATTTGGAACGATGTAATTAAATTAAAATTGAGAAATCGCTCCAATATGAAGCCGGCCGGTTCATGCTACTGTGACTCGATACAGTTCGAGTAAATTCAGCGGCGATGATTACAGGAAGGTCTGAACTGCGAACGGAGCGCGTACCATTTATTGCAAATCGATCGCATTTACTCGTTCCCTTTGACATCCTCGCACATTCGCCCGTTTCTAACAAACAATACCTCACAACATCGATTAATTACATGTTGCCAGTGGCAGCATATAAATCACACAATCAATTTTCGTCGAGTGGTGTGAACACTCTCATGATCTAAGTTGCCAATCGACCGTACATATTCATTGAACGAACACAATAACTTAACATATTTCTTCATACTTGAACGATAATCTGGATGCGCGATAAGGTCGAGCTATGGAATTTTTTAATTTTGCAAAAATGCAAGGAATATCGATATTCAATTTCTTGTAGTGTCTCGATACTTCGTGGCATTTTAATAGATAATTAAACACGCGGATAAACTTTTAAAAAATGTAATTTTAGTTTATTGTAGCATCGCTTTAGTTTATTAGTAGTTTATTGCTTTTCGGTGATAATTTTTATTGCGTTTTTTTTTATACTTTCATGTTATGTAATATTTTAACGTGGTATATCGCTAAATAGATTTTTATGTATGAATACATGTAATATGCAAAAATACATAAAATATGTATAAGAAATATGCACACGCGTTATAACATCTAGCAGGTAAAAATATTCGTAATTATATATTATATTTTAAATATACAGAAAACGTAACACAATATATAATACATTAACTTAGAATTATATTTCTTCGTGACTGAGATATAGTCAGGTGGATCGATTACCAACGCTAAGAAGAGGATAATTTCTTCCTTCTGTTTGAATTAATAATAACAATAAACGATATAAACGATAATATTTACAATTAAGGCACTTGAAAGTAAAATCTTGTCTCTGGCTTAATCACAGAACCTTGAGTCTCAAAAGAGCAATTTTTAATATTCCTACAAATGTAGAAACTTTGCTGTTTCCTAATATCTTAATATCACTAATGTGACTTTGATGTACTATTTCAATTCTTGCAGACGTGTGAAAAAAGCAAAGAAGTAATCTCGTGGAAATAGCACGCCAGATTTCGCTCGGAGGTTAAGTATGGCTCGCTCGTTCGTAAGAACCTTATAGCGTTCCGATTTCTCAGCATACGCACGAATCGGGTGTATAATTTTCATTCTCTGAAAATATAACATCGCGGTGTATTGTTCATGCATTCGAAGAATTATGTGGAGAAGAAGAAAAACGGATTGCACGGAGAGAATTACGGATGAAACGTATCGCTGGGAAATAAGTAGGGATCGATCGACTATATTCGATCGGAGTGCAGTCACGCATCGGTTCGGTTGGTTCATTGTACATACCATTTCACACCATGTCTCTCTCTAACCTCCATCGATTCGACAATTCGCTGCCGGCCACCACGCATAAATTCATCCTGGCTGACTGACAATTTTAATAATGTTACTGTTTGTGAAATACGAAGTGCCAGTGTCTGTTAACCCCATGTACACCCTATTCCCTTCGTTCTATTTGCTACTGTGTGTGCAATTGTACCTACAGTTGCACCTATGATTCCCTTAGGGAATACATTGCGACAAAAATGATGCAAACTATGTAATGGCCAATGAATTTACATGATGATTACGTGTTGAGTCGGTGTGAGTAGCTTATGGAGAAAGCATTTCGAATGAAAGAATAATTTTCTAGCTGAGAAATTGATTTTAGTTGCGATACAAACAAATAAATGATCGAACGGAATTATGTCTTCATCAGTCTTTCGTCTTTACTCGCATTTAAGTATGCAGCTACAGTATGTAATTTCAAGTTGCCTTGCGTTGAAGTATTTATCTTGTGATGAACAATGTTGCTGATTTAGTTATCGTGTATAGATATCCTGTTTATGTGTAAGATGTATACATTTTTTGTATGTTCTTATAAATAATAACCTTTATTCTATTTTTATTAATTTTATCTTTGATTCATATATTTAGATTTACGCTTTTTACAGGCTGTCAATCGGAAGGAAACGATATAAGGTATTACTATAATGATATTACGTGACGTTGAGCTGTTACGAATGAATGCTATTACCTTGTTACTCTATGTTTTATTGCGTGGTTATTATTGACTGATCGATGTGTTATATTAGGATCCGGTGTTTACTCGAAAGTAAAAGTTATAGACGATGTACTTGGGAACGCTGGATACAGTAGAAATTTTTTTAGGAAAAAGACGGAAGTATCTGGAAGAAAATGTTGCCTGCTAAACAGGTTCCAGCGTTTAGTTTTCTATAAGATATTCTGAAGACGTTAGGTACGCTAACATGCCATAAACGAGTTCTAGAAATTTTCTTTTCCTTGTAACTTTAATATGAAACTAATAATATAATTTGTTAATTAAATTTTATACATATGCATCAGTTCTCAAGTTATAAATACTAAGTATAATGCTAAATAAATTCGATTTTAATTTTATTTTAGCAAGATTTTTCAAAAATATGATTTTTACCTAAAGCCGACTGTAGAAGTTTACTATGCTGAAGCAATTTTTAACCGGACTAGGCCATAAAAGTCGGTATTACTAACTTATTTTCTCTCTTACAGATCAAAGGTGGCTAGAATCTTTTGGCGCATCGTGTAAGATTACAGCGCTATTCAGTAGTAGACTTAGAACGAGGCTAAAAAGAAAAATATTCATTGCGATCACGATATCCATTGACCGAGAAAAAGAAAATTGCAAGGGAGAAGCTAACGCTACATCTAGCCTACTAATAAATTTTTATTACTTTTATTAGTGCTTTTAAACACTTTTTTTCCCTCACTTTAAGTACATATTATCACATATGTTATATACTATGGATAAGAAACTTGTATAAATATAGCGAACAGAGTTCACGATACATAAGTACACACGTTATAAACATTAGTTTGAGAAGATTATTACGGTTGTCGAATGAAATTATTTCATTATTAACACTTTATACAACGTTTGAATATATTTTATGAGATTTGCAAATTATTCATTATTGCAATATTCATGATTTGTCTACCAATCACATTTCGATAAAGCAAGAATATACCTACGTAAATTGAACTACTTAATTATTATTAAATCATAATTATTAAAGTTTATAAAACATTATCAATTTGAGAATTGAGATCCTCCTGAAGTTTATAGATCAAGTTATATATATTGTTTTTTCTTAAGGGAGATCCAGGTAAATATTAAAACACAATATTACGTAACATTACATCACAGCTTATTCGTTTTATCCATTAGAAAGTAATTGATAATTGATAATTCTCGTATAAGATTATTTGTAGATCTAAATCTATCAAAAGAATATAAGGATATAAAACACTTTTATTTATAATAATCTTTCCTTTCACAAATATTTAATTCGACGAATACAAGTGAGGTTAAATCCAGTATTACACCAGTTTCCACCTAAAAACAGGGTGAGCATACATCAGCTCCAGAATTAATCTTGTCGAAAACAAAGTTTCCCGGCGAACATGTATCCGTATAAAAAAGAGGTCGTATCGAAATTTTTGTTGCTCCATATATTACTCCCCGTGAAGTGGTAGGTGTGCGTTACGATTTATCGATTCAAGGGGTTGTCCGTACTTTCCGCCGGTAAAATCTAATTGGAAAAGCATTGCGTGCATGAAAACGCTCCAGTGGTTAGTCGGTCGATCGTCCACGTTGGTTCGTGTACATGGAATTCGTGACGTCGCGTAAAGCCCTTAACAGATTTTTAACTTGCATCGAAGCGTTGATTTTGTGGCGTCCACTCGTTTCTTTTCTCTGATACGCGTTCCGCACTGCACGCGAACACCGTGTGCTTTGTTTCGTATTGTATCACTCCTATATAGCTCCTAAATAGTTCTGAAATAGCTTTATGGGATCAAAGAAAGTTGTACTTTTTATGGAAGAAAGATACTTTCGATACGGATTTCGTGACTTAGTCGGACGATAGGATAGAAGATAATTTTTCAGTGATTTGTGAAGATAGCTCATTGTATAATTTTGAAGAAAAATGTTTCGTTTTGAAACTATGTTAACTCTTTCAGACTATCATGGGGCGAAAGTTCATTGTAATGTATGAAGATTACAGGGAGAGAACGTAATGAGGTACTTTTTCTATTTTTTACAGAGAAAGTAATTTTGCGATTCGTTATGCTGTCCATTCATCTCATTATCAAATTTGGGTTTCTTTATTCTCTTCAAAATTAAAAGATATGGATAGATAATTAAATTTTACGTAATAAATAAATCGAATTAAAGTAGTACAATAGTTTTAAGCGTAGAATTGCTTTGTTGCTTCGATGTATTTAAGAAGGGTCGATAAGAGAATTCAGAGGATTGTTTCAAGATTTCGTTAAATTAATTAAACTGTCTAAAAGAACATGGTTTACACCCGGAAGCTTCGAGCAGTTCCAACTAATCAGGATTTCTTCCAGATCAGCCAGTCGTAGCAACGGTACATTCTGCTTGGTCACCAGTATTTGTGCACGCTTTTAGCAAATTAGAATGTGACTGACGAAATTTTAACGTTCTATCGATTGTCTGTGTACTAGAATGGAATATATGTTTTTGCATTTTCTTAAAAATACCGATCCTTCATTGATTTCCTTTTTTCTTTGAATTTTCAATGCTTAATATATAATAATGATTGATAATAATATTTTTTATGTTCTATCTTTATTTCTTAAAGTACTTGGAAGATAATAAACTAATTTAAATACTTATCTATTAATTCAGATAGATGGCAATACAAGAAAGATATACATATTTCGTATCTTCTCTGTTCCCTGTTCAAATGTTTAATTCCTGACAATTTCATCCATTAGAAAGCTCGCAGCAGTATAGAAAGTACAGAGCAATATATCTGTTTCGAAAGCTTCTCTAATCAATGTTTCGAGTATTACCCTCACATAAATCGTTGCCACCCTCACTATTCACGGTACAGCACCGTAGACATAAAAAAATTAGTCAATACGATTTAGCAGTTAAAAAATAATTCTTGAAAGTCAAAAGCTAACGTTAAAACAAGAATTATTATTATTTATATTAGTTTCACAGAATTCAAAATTATACTTAAATTATGTTTTACGTAATATATAGCAAATGTATTTTTTTCAATGACACCAAAATATTGAAGATATTTGTTCTGAAAAATTTTGACATGAAATTTATAAATTATTCTTTAATTATGTATGATATTTTAAAGATAGTTAAACATTGATAACGAAGATACTGCTGTGAAGAACATTTTAAATTAAAAACTATGGGTAACAAAATGTCAATTGGCCTGACATAATTGGGAAGTTCATTAACAAAGCTAGGAAATGAAAATTTCGTAGATGTTCATGCCATGAAAAATACAGCGAATACAGGGTGTACATTTAATTACTTAAAAGATATGGTATATGTGCTCGTATATAGGTATGTAGTTTGTCAGGTACAACTATATAATAAAGTAGGACATGAATGGTACTAACAAACTTTCACGCTTAGCGAAACTTGGGGAAATATAATCCGAGAGACTCACTTCCGTTTCCTCGGTTCTCGACGATTGCACGTCAGGTGCGAATGTAAAACGTGATTCGCACAGGGTCGCCTTCCAACTTTTAATAAGTAAGAAATTCTGGGAGTGTTCCTAGCTCGAAATAACTCGACGACAATTCTCTGAGTAGCGTCCAGCAGATTACTGTTGCGAAATCTCAAAAACCGCCTTATTTAACCAACTTTAATTAGTGAAACAACCGATTATAAGCCATCGTTTAGATATTTTTCAAATCTTAACATAAAAACATTGAAATATTATGAACTTATTAAAACAGAAATAGAATAATTTATTTAAGTAATGTAAATCAAATAATCGAAGGGAAAAGATCATCTTTGACATTGTGCAATTTTATAAAAATAAAATATTTGTGAATGATACTGAATATTATATGAATAGATCGTAAGACATGAATACTTACAATGACCTTATTACCCAATTCTCCAAAAGTACTTGTCGGTGGCAACTCTTTAGGAACGTATCGAAAAAATTCAGAACCTTTGTAGTACCATTTCATTACGTATAAAGTATCTGATTCTAAATCGTATCCGCAACTCATATTGACAGTCGTGCCAGCTGCTACAGCCAATGGAATATCGATAGATATATTCTTAAGTCCGCGTACACCTGAAAATAAAATAAAACGATATGATTGTTCCACTAGCATTTATATACATATAGTAATATATGATACAGTACGAAATTTGTTTCTGTATATTTTGATGCAAGAATTATATAATACAAAAATTTCTTATGAAGATGATTTGTATGTAAAATGTTACGTTTTATGAAATTGTCTATAAAATAATATTTTAATCAGATTTAGGAATTTTGCTTAATTTAATTCAGATTGACATAATTGTGTTTGTCTATTATTAGTCGTTTTAATATATTTGAATTCTCTTTCTATGTAGTTGCTATCTTTTTTCTACATCTTTCTATCTCTTCGCCCCATTTACTCTTTAGGATACATTCTCAAATTTTTTGTGAATTAAAAGATCTAAATTTTAGCATTAAATTAACCACGTCGTAAATGTTATTATTTAGTAAAAAATCGAATGTTTACTTTTTTAAACAAGTTTGTCAGATAAAGGAAAAGCTCTCCTATAGAAATTGTAAACCTTCCTTTAAGGTATACAAAGTTAAGCGACAAGCATTTATCCTATAATAACTTAAACAGACAAGTACTTACGAAACTTTCTACGTAAGCTTAGCAACGTCAGCGTCGACGTTATTCGCCCATGGGATTACATTCCCAAGAAAAGAATTGCGTGAAAAGGGTAGGAAAAAGTTTCGACATTGACATCGATTTTTAAATATTACTCTAGGGAACTATGCGGTCTTACTCGTTTTTCAGATGGTAATAATACGCGTTTTCAACTTTTGTCGCCTAATATTTCCATATACGTAGAAGCATCTAAAACTTTCTATTGTGTTAAATTCTAATTACGGATAAGGCTTACTCTCGTGAAAGTTCCACACTTTATCTTTAACTGTGTGAATTAAAATTTACATTTACCTGAAATGATAGTTTTCATGGGAAATATGAAACCATATTCGTTGTTATAGTATCATGATATTTACGAGAAATAATATGCTGTAAATATAAATGAGAGAAATAATTATGCCCCTGCGTTTGTTTTTTCCTTTAAAGGAAACAATGTTTAATAGTTAAAATTGTATTTATGTGCTGTTGATATTTAAGATTATGTATTTTAATTCTTCTTGATTTCTAGTAAACTGTTTTTACATTTTAAATTACGGCTTCAGAACATCAATTATTTTAGCATTTACAATTATATTCTTATGCATTCTGAAAGTAATAGACTAGAATTCCTGGATATTTTAAACGTAAGTATTAATTAAGCATAATTTTAACCTTTTCATTCTCAAAATGATTACAAACATTTGTCTGTAATTTTTCCACCTAATACGATCATACGACAGATAAATGATCCCCATAAATATTTTATAATTAGGAACATATAAGGAAATAAAATAAAACCATATCCATAATTATAATATATAATTGATTCTCAATAAAAGCCACGTTCTTTTTTATAATTCTAAATATCTAACCTTCTTCTATTCTAAATTCTAAATATCTACACCATCGCAACAAAAGGGTTGATATATCGACTGTCGTATGAAGTTCGATTTTATTCCAATCGAAATATTTTTTCTTAATTTCCTTGTATTTATTGTGGTTTGAAAATTGGATAATTTAAATAATTTTCAATCTAGAATTCAATTTTTCCATTATAACGAGAATAACTACTGATAAATAATTTTCTCGCTTCTTGCTTCTCCGAATTCAATTGAAACTTGTATGTACGTATTTCCAGAATAACAAGATCGCTGCGGTAGAGATCCAAACGGTACATCTTATATTTATGATTAGACCTATAACAGAATGAATATGTGATGCAACCGCCTACGGTAATGTTTGTCTATTCACGATAAGAGGATGTGCCATATTCCGAGCTCACAGTTATCGCCAACGGTTTGAAAACTTTGTCCGTTTCGTCGGTGTTTCGGCTTAAGGGAGGAAAAAAATCTGTCGCAAGTTAAACGTCTAGCTCGTGGATTTGCGAGATCAGCACGCGATGAACGTGAGTGGCATTTGCGATGCCAGACTAACGTTCTAGCTTCGTCATTAATTAACCGTTTTTCATGGAAACGCGAAACTTGTTAATTATTCATGATACAACGTATACAGAGCCAGGATACTGCACGTGTAACGTAATTAGTTCCTAATTGATCTAATAAATAATTATAAAGGTACCACATTAAGAAGCATGATACACGTTTCTTATCCTTCTATATTCCTTTCCCAATCTTACTGTGTTTATTATAGTAAATTTATTATAATAATATATTGCAGTAGCATATTATATAAATTACGTTCTTAATAGGTACAAATGTTTCGTTTTACGAGAACGAATATTCTCACCTGTTGTGAATAGATACCATTTAGACTTACGGAATTATAGAATATCGTTCTCATACATTGTCTAAAAATTCAGCGGTATCAGAATTATTTATAATAAAAAAGGGAATATTTAATCTAATGTTTATGACTTCACCTCGTTTGGATAACAATCTACCAACGTTCAAATAATCGACCGTTTATTCGAATCCATGTTCTATCATAGTTATCATAAAGCTTGGTGCGTTGGCAAAGGCTAATTAGATTAATGTAATGGTTACACAGGTCTCGGAATTGTGCATACATAGATGATGATCGTGTAGAATCAGTTGTTTGACTGAAGACACAGCGGGAGACGCACACATTCATCCGGCAGATTGTTTCAGTGAGATTTAAATACCCGCTGGTCGCTAATCACCTCGCTAATCCTTAATTACTGCCCTAGCCCGATTGTTATTCGCATCACGGGTTCGTGGAACACGCACCTTCCATTTTTGGAAGATGAAACCTTCCCATAAATAACAGTACCCCGAGACAATGGCGTTGCATAAACTCGCTACCTATATATCAACTCTCTTGCCCTTAAATTATCGCTGGAATAATAGGGCAAGCGTAGCTAGATCCCAAAATCGTTTTCCTTCACGACCACTTTGCCGCGTTCTTCGTCAAATTGCGCAGCCAAACGTTAAACACAGACCATTCGGGATTAGGTACACTACATTCTGTTATTTAGATTTCGAAACCCTCCTAAAGAGTTACAGTTTATATAATTGAAGTAGGTTTCAAAGACGACAGATTTTGTATGCGATTACAACCATTTTTTTTGTTAGGAAGTGAACGCATCGAAAAATAGACCCATGATATATATTGCTAATTTATAATTTATCTTTAGAACTGGTCATCTGCAATTTATCATTTTTATAAGTATTATCATTCGCTAAATTTTTATTGTCTCATAATATGTAGACCATAATATGTAGACCCCAAGATGTAGACGATACCTTACAAATCGATTTAATCGGGATATATTACATTATTCTGTAGTTCGTTTGTAAAATGAAAGTGATAGAATAATCAATTTATAAAGGTAATTTAAATTCTAGAAAATCGCGAAAATATTATGCAAATCTGTTTGGAAGTTCAATACAAGTTATTCAACTGTAGTTAGGTTAATTTATTTCCATTTTAAAATTGATATTTTACAAGACACCCACGATACACATCTTTGTAGTATATTATTATATAAAATTTTAAGTAAAGAAAATACTTCATTTATACTATTTTCGATAATGGCTAAATGTTATTAGCCGAACATACATTTAAACACTGTACTTATTTAAGAAAATAGTTTTTAAACGAGCAATTTTTCAGTAGATGAAATTACATTCCCAAGCAACAAAAAAAGTAATTTCCACACACCTCGCTGTGGGAATTGTTTCAGTTCACAAAAGAGGGTGTGTCAATGCTATAATTAGATCGGTGCTATAATTAGCGAACGAAATCAGATTGCGTAAAGGAAATCAGATGCGGAAAGGAAATCAGATGCGTAAAGGAAATCATATTATACCTACGGATTTCTTATGTTAAAATTTAATTTGCGCTCTTAATTGGTATACAGTTAGCTGCGGCAATTTCTACAATCATACAGGGATTTATGTAGTGTCTTTATTAACCACAAGACACAGTTGTCACACATTACGATAAATTACTTTTAAATGCTCGCTTATCTCCGAATGAAGATTTTGCAAACATTTTTAAGTATACGGCGATGCCCGTTGAATTTTAATTAGGCCTTAATTACTTATATATTTCAACGGCCATATGGCGTTAGCCCCTCTAAAAAGTCTTCAAAGCATTATGCATATCCTTGGCAAGATCCCTTACGGCCGCAAAGACGGAAAAGCCAAAGGCGTAAAGAGCTTGTACTTTGAAATGAGATTCCTTTCTTCCTTCAGAACTCAACTAAATGAAACCCCATTCCTGATACACCGTCGGTTGTGGACCCTTTTATTGTTTTGTATAAAACCAGGAAAAACGAGTGGAAGAGAGTCTCGGGAAATATTTGTTACAAAGAAAATATCGTACCCGGAGCGGTCTATACCATAATCTGCTTCAGCATCAAAAGAGCACTGGAGTTACAGATGATAGTATGTATATTTATTGCTTTCATGTTATCAGGCATCTTGGTCTCGTATCCTTTCTATTTCAAAAGAATAATAGTGCTAATTAACTGAAAGTTATAACGATCGGCAAATAAACAAATAATATATGGTTACATTTATGAGAAGATGAGGAATATTTCGCCTAAAAATTATTCGTTTTATTTTTTCAACGAGCGAAAGATACTTGTAATGTTTCAACAAATATTTTCGAGTAAAATTAAGATAAGAAATCGCATACGTTAACAATGATCCTTTCATATTTCTTTCCCATCCTCCTAGATGTAAAAAGAAATGTTTTAACAATAATATATTTTATAGAAAAGATTCAATATGATCCAAGAAACGTAACAGAGTTCAATATGTAATAAAAGATAAGTTTTAAAATGTTGAGACGCATTTAAATACTTTCGTAATACACAAGAAGCGAGTTTAATAACGCTTAATAACGTCGAAACCCCTCTGATATGAATCCATGGAAAACTAGACATTAATTCTGACGATTGGTATCGATTCGGTGAAGAAAGTGGCTAGAAGGCGGCACGAGGCCGATCTTTTAATCCAACAGATGGAAGTGTTACGATCGACTTAGTATTGCTACGTATCCGGAACGGTGCCTTGGCCGTATTTAATTTCCAATGGAAATCGAGAATCTACCAGTCGAAGCGGGCTGGCTCAGTTAATATTGTAAGATTCAGAAGCGCTCGTTGAATCTTTAAAGTTTCGAACCCGTAGCGGGAGAGACGGCCAGCAATCGGAAGCAGAAAAAGGATTTCGCCGAGTCCAAAGCGATACGAACCCTCGAAATGGTCTTGAACTTTTATACGATGCTCGTAAAAAGTTTTATAATAAAATGTACACCGGAACAGACTATCGAGGATAAGTACCTGACGTCGTCTAGTCGCATATGAGTATTTTCAAACCGCGTCTATTTCCCGGATCATTTCGTGGTTTAACGTAGCACGTATCTTTGATGTATATCACGTACACCGAATAGCTTTTTTACGTTCGTTTTATACTAAAGCTTTCAAATTTATTGTATTTAATTGCTTTTAATCTTTCATCTCTATTTATTTCTTATGTTAGAGGAAACTCGGATACTTTTGTAAATATATAATAATAGCGTGAGCTTGTACCGCTGAAGTATTGAATATTTTATATTTGGAATAAATTTTGAAGCTACTTCAATCTCTAATTTATGATGCAAGCTTCATACTTAAATATGTTCAATAAAAGTGTAACGTAAAAGAGAAATGAAATATCTTAAATTTGATAAATGCTTTTTAGATGTCAAAATATGGGCAATTGAAATAACTTGATTTAATCTTCAATGTACAATATTATATACAATTATTTGATTGGTATCTGCATGTATAGAAAGGTGCCAATCTATAAACTTTATTATTAGAAGAAATAATGAAATGGAGAAAATAAAAACAAAGTCCATTCCATGCGATTATGTGCTTATATCCCTGATTATGAAGTACTTTAATATATTTTCGGTTTAACCGGATATTTGATTCTTTCTGCTGCTTTTATAGCAGGCGTACAAAAATGTTTTAAAAACCAATTTAATGCTGATTTTAAGCAAATTTAGTGTACGTCCATTAAACGTGAATACCCAACGGTGCAGTGCGGTGCACGCTCGAAATACTTTCGAGAGATTTTACATGTTATTAATATTCTTAACCTCTAAAATTACTAATAATTTCATCAATTCTCTCTCTATATATAATTCTGCTTTGTAATATTTAAATAGTTCTTATCTAAATACATGGATGAATTCAGAATGTTATCGTAAAAATATTTGAAACGATGTTTTAAAATACTGAAAAGTTAATTTGAATATCAAGATATTGAATAAAGAAATTTATAATTTATAAGATAAATATCACTTTTATTTTCATGAATATTTTATTTCACTTAATAAACTAGTAGCTTTAACTCAGACAAATATTTATAAAATTTACTTCTCAAGTTACAATATATTTTACGTACTATACACCTTCCTTAATTAATATTCTTTTAGTTTGCATTTGTATATCTATTACAATTTTTCATAACAATAATTAGTAAATTATTTTACATATATTCTTTATTGTATATAAAAATCTTAAAAAATTAAATAAACGTTTTGTCAATGAATACAAAATAAAATGTTTCGTAATAAGTACTTTAAAGTTGAAGTAGTTTAATATTCGTAACATAGTGATGTCTTCTTACGCAGACATTATGTACGCTAATTGTAGAGATTTATTTTCACATTATGGATACGTGCTTGCAGGCAGTAATTTAATCTGTATCGCGCTATTGTTCTTCTATCTCCAAGGAGGAAGTTTACTGTTTCAAAGTACAAGCTGTGTTAACTGTTTGCGGGAATATTTTTCTCTAAATAACACGCGAGGTCGCTTTATGTTACACAATAATTTCTGACTAATGTAAAATACAAGCTACAATTAACGCCATTTAATAAATTTTATATAAATACATGAAAGAAAAGTAAATAATATATGCGTAAATTTAATAAATTCAGGAATTTGATATTTTTTCTTATTATTTTGAGTATTTTATCGATAAAAATTCCGAGAATCAAAATGGGTCAAATCGTCAATCCAATCCAATTTATCATTCAGTCGAGAATAAACAAACTACTGGAAAAAGAAATACGTATTTCTGCATAGTCCGAATTGGTTCATCGTGGCAAAGTTTTGCTACAAGAAAGTCGGCGAAGTAAGTAACTCCTTTGATAACCTTTCTTTTCTTTCCTTTTATCTCTTTCTTCCATTCTCTTCTGATATGAACCCATCCTACTGAAACTGTTCCTATTGAAAACAAATGTAAGAAATCTCAATACAAATATACAGAATTTTCCATTTGTCATGACTAACAATTTTCCTATTTTTGTTGCTATATTTAATTTCCGCTACATTATATAGATAATTAGAATTGTTTAGAATTACAGAAGTTCTTTTAAGGAATATAGTCGATAACTACTTAATTTTTAGATTGCTACAACAACAGCTATATACAGAGTTGTAAGTAATAGTTTAAGTAGAATTATGGTTTGAAACAAACATATTACAGAAATCTTGGAAAATATATTAAGGATGAAGTTTAAATGAACTGAAACACACTGAGACATATATACAGTTCGATACAGGAAGTTAAATAACTTAAACTTCATAAATAGCACTTTAACGTAGGAATTAAACCAATCTCTCCTTTAGAAACACTGTTATTTAATCTATCCGTATTTAAAACAAACATATTATCTTAGAATTACAGGTTACTATAGACTAGGCATAAAACCGAAACTAAATACAAAGCTAAAAAGAACTAAGATAAAACACATTGAGATATATACGCATACAGTTGTATAAAAGAAATTAAACAATTCTAACACTATAGATTGCAAGTAACGATATAAAATAGAATGCTGGTTTGATTATTAAATCACTCCTTGTTTCAGAAACAATTTTCTATCAACCGATCCATGTTTGGAACAAGCGTACTATGGATACGAAATATGCCACAATAGAGTTCCCAATTCCTCGTTGTCTTCTCTCGTATCAACCTCCCGCGTACCCATCCAGCTACCCTCAGTTGAAACCCTATTCTGAGCGAGCTTAACTTCGGAAGTATGTGTTGCGTGTTTGTATACGGTTGTGATTTACTCGCTTCCAGGGCTATGTATCTTCCTATGACTGGCTCCTGTGAAAACGTGGAGAGTGGCAATGCCAAGAAGAAAGCAGAGGGCGAAATTTGTCCGTTTTCTGTTGATGGTGTGCGGCAGTATAAATTCGTCTATGTATCAGTGGTGGTCTGTTGGATTGCTTTCGAAGCTTCCAGTAACGCGTTTGCCTTGCAGCATCGTAATCCTTGGAGAAGTTCATGCTGGTCACATAGTGCTGATACGGTTCCAGTTTCAAACTGGTGAAATTCTGAAAATCAGGATTTTCAGCGCTTTGCGGTTTAATTGAACCACATTTACTCTATTTTCACATTAACTCTTTGCCGGCCTTCATTTATAATTTAATCTAATCTATTGGAAGTTAGGTTGCACAAATCATTTTTGGTGCTTTTCTATATGTCTTTATTATATTTTATTATATATATTATGCGTATAAAAATTTAATGCATAACTCACGTTATTGGTGTGTTTTCATGTTGCTTTATACTATGTACAATATGTGTATAAAGAAATTGAATATATTTTTAAATTATGTATTCATTTGAATAATTCTATATACCATTCATATTCAAAGTCTACTCATTACGAAGTTTGGAACTATTTGATAATTCATTAGTGTTAAAGAACGAAAAATTTGTGGATTACATTTATGTAAATTTAAATTTCATAATTTTCTTATTAAGTATAGATCCATACAATTTTAAAGTCAAATTTAATCTATAATGCATTCATATTTTATATTCCGCTTTATTCTCGTTCATTTTTATTGGAAATACATTAAATTCTCACGTGTTTAAATTTATAGTATTCAGTAGTTAAAAACACAATGTTTTCTCTAATTCCATAAGACGAGGTATTAAATTGTGAATAAAAATTATAACAGATGTTATATAGGTATATATACGAAGAATATTAATGGTAATCGATAAGTATACCTTAACTAACAATAAGTTTACTTACTTATTGTAAAAGTACTTATTAAGTAAGTTAACTAACAATTAACTTACAACAAATACTTTTTCATTTTGTACATTAATTGCGTATAATTATATTACCAATTACGTATTCCTCTTCGCTTTGGTTTTACATGCAATCAAACTAGCACAATATTTTACAAAATATTTTACAAAAGCACACAGAATCGGGTTTCATTTTATATGGATTTTCAATTTTAATTTACTCAATGCTTTGTAAATATTCATCCTATTTGTTTATATCATTTGTACACAAAATGTCTTTCAATATGAAATTTCAAACAAATTTCTAATCGAGGCAAATGTAAATTACCACTTACAATTATAATAATTTTCCATATGCGTGTAAAATAACGCTCACACTTCCAGCGAAGTTTTCATTATCAATTTATTTACATTCTATTTAATTAGTAATAATAGCTATTTAATTACATTCAATTATCTTATTGTATAACGATATTTTCTATTATTTTGATTCCGCAATTGTTATTATGTATGAACTTTTGCTTTTTATTGTATTTTTTATTTAATATAATTTTGCTTTGTAGATTTCATATTATGTGAAAATGAAATAAATTCTCTCTGTTAATTATTTGTAAGGTTTTTTGGAAAAATTGGTTGACAGACAAACCTCCCGCCTGCGATTGAATCATCAACATAATGCAAACACGTCTTTAGTAGTGACGATTGGCACGTATACGAGATTCTAAGAGAAACCTGGATGGTTTAAAGCCATGAAAGTCTGGTTCAACAACCACGAAGGTGAGAAGAGTCGTAGAAAACATGAGAATATGAGTTCATTGTTGACTACGAAGGCTTGTAGACGTGTAAGGGGATTACACTTTATCCCCTCCACCCTATTGGTATAATATACAGCTATTGTTGCTGGGCTCGCTTCCTCGTAACTTCGTGTATATATCAACGAAGATACGCATATTTCTTTTTATTGCATTTTTGCACTCTCGAAACAAATAAAAATGTTACGTCGCACCTTTCCGGCATCTTAGGATTATTTCACAAACGACTTTATGATATTTTATCTTGGCTTGATAAACAGCGTGCGTGAGAGGATGTGTAAAATTTCACGGAAGACAAGAATTGCGTCAATTAGAATTGTTATTATGTTGTAAATGTTTACTAACCGTTTTCTGACAAGGAACAACGATAAAATGTAAAGTTACGGAGGGAAAGTGCAAGAAGATGCATTTATGTGCAAACGTAATGCCGACAAATAAGGACATTCAGAATTAGCATTTAAAGTTTTGTTCATTACGTGCAATTAGATTCATTTTGTAGAGTGTAATTGTTGGCTAAGTTGATAGCGATTTATTTTTTATTAGATGAAAGGATTACGCTTGTTCGCTGGAAACTTGGTTCCATTCCAACAGCAGATTGCTAGTTTTTGCCATTTGGAAGCATATCTAATTAATAGAGTTTCTTGCGAAATTTCTTTTCAAAGTGATCCGCTACACACTATCTTACAGATATCTACAAATTTTATTTTTATTCTGTTAGATGTAAATGCATTTTTTTAGTATTTCTTATTTAAACATTGGACGTCCTCTTTTTATAATTATACATAACTAATAATTGTAAGAAAATAAATTTGGAATCAGTACGTGTACCACGCAATCTACGAATTGTAAAAAAAATGTCAGCTTTTAAACTTTTGCTACCTTACAAATTTCCTTCGTCAAAAATTTACCTAAATGGAGAATATTATTACTAATACCCGTAATATTCAGATTAGAAGCAACATTATCAAGAGATACATTACAAGTAAAATTAAAAAAGCAATTCTAAAAGTTTGGTCCGTAGTGCATACTTGAAACAGTACAATAAAAACATCCATAATTCGACGTAACCCAGCATCAGGATTTATTTTATAACGCGAACAGAGTAGCACAATTCTTTTCATCCGGCGAGTTATTGCGTAATGACGGAATAAACTAAAACAGTAGGCATTATCTGGAAACAGGGCGCAGGATATATTGGATCGTTCGGTCATCGTAAAACTGATTATCGATAGCGGATGCGGAAATGGAAGCTCTATCTGTACCACCTGTCGTTCATACGTTACGTTGAAACGAATGCTTCCTTCCGTCAAGATGACACGTGTAAATGCCCTCGATGCGCCGTCATTCGATGCGACAGAATAACACGCGTCTGTCACAAGATAAGCCGACGGAATCTAATGTTTCCTCCTAGAAACGTACGCGGTACAGGACGAAACAAAGGCGTTGCGGGTAATCATCGACAACTACAGCTCGTTCGCTACACCAGCTACTTACGCGTTCTTCCCGGTTTTTTTTCCGTTACGTGAAATTATTTTAACCTATCATTCTCGCGGAAGCGTGTAATGTTTATAGTGCAGGGATGTACGCGTGCAGTTTGATGGCGATTTCGGTTCTTCGAAATCGAATCGCGCTATTTCGGGATATTATTTTGTTTTGCATATTGACTAGGAAAGCAATAAGATTAATTTACAGCGAATTTCATATATTAGTAATTGATAATAAAATTACAAAAATTAGAAACACATTATTCATTTGAAACTTAAGTAGAAATTGTCATTTTATTTCACATACCGTTTAGGGGAGTAGCAAGCAGTTTAGAATAAATTTTATGCGTTAATGGTTCACAATAGGATCGCAATATAAATTAAAAACACATTATCTGATTGAAAATTATGTATAAAGTACGTAAAGTTTGAGATTACCTGTGTTGATGCTCACGCGTCGCAGTCGCAGTAGAATGGAGCGTTCTACTTCAGACACTCGGGAACAACATCAGTAGAATTATAAATAAACAGACATAATGAATAGTCATAATTGAAATGATTTTCTGTATTCATGTTAATATTATGGTAATCAGTGTTGCGTTAAATTGTTGAAATCAACAATAAGTTACGACTATATGTATTTATTATTTTGTGCTGTAAAAAAAGCTAGTAAGAAACAAGTATTACATTAGAAATCAGAAAGATGAAACAACTAATCTAATTAAATATTGCGAACTATTCAATCACAACTATTTATCCCAATTTTGCAATAATTTGGTTTCAACAATTAAGACATACTGATTCATAAAATTGTTTAATTACTTATAAGCATTTTGTTCGTGTCAGTTGTTGAGAATAATCGGAGAAATCAATTTACTTCTCCTCAATGCGTTACAAGAATCTGTTTAATTAAAATTTCTCCGACTCATCCATCGATATCTACTTCCTAAGTTTGCATTATTGAATTCGTTATTTCTGCTTCGTCAAATTTTTACCCGTTAAGAGACGGATGAAAATTCGATGAAATGAAGATATATGAGATAAGTGCTTTAAAATACGCATTACACGGAGTCTTTCTTTTTGTTGTGTAAGTTGGAATCTAGGAACGGAGAAGCAGCAGAAAATTTACGAGAACCGTACGTGTCGGCGCGAAGCGATGTATGTATGCTTCTTTCGATCATCACTGAGACATAATGATTTTGTTCCACGTTCCATCAGGAGTCGTCCAGGTTTTTCTACGGTGCTTGATATCTCGCGAACCGATACGCAACGCAGTTCCGCATTCGAGAATGCCTCTTCCTGTTGTTACGTCTCTTTGCACCTTTTATTTATCGTTTCATGCAGTTCAACCGCTTACGGTTCTGCTCGAGACTTTCCGGGACTGGTGTAATGAGTCGGCCAGACATCATCGCCCCCGCATTCTTTCGCATTCCGGTACCCACGCTTGCTTCGTGTAACTCGTGTCTGCATCGAAAGTGCAGTTCATTGTGAATCGCGACCTTATGCGATTTTTAGCTTTATCCAAATGCTTTTCTTTTTCTCTGTTTATTCAGATCATACATTTTTATTTTCATCAACAAACTTTTAACTCTGATAGCATTAAAACTATTAATGATATGACTATTCTGACTATATATATATATATAAAGAAAGAAATATGTTATATATATTATCTCTTTCGATAAAAACTAGAATATATTTTGTATTTAATGTTTCATTTGTGTAAGTAATTGGAAATTTGGGATAAACAATGTAATGCTTTAATACTACATAATAATTTCATATTATATTTGAAATATTAGATATGTTACACGATATATGTTACATGATTGTAATATGATATGTATTATATGATATGGTATGATCTGATATATACCATATGTTACAGTTATACATTGATATTCTATATTACAACGTATTTTGTATCAATTAGAAAGTACGAAAGTTGATAAAAATATTAATAAAAATTACGCTTTCCTGTCAGTACATTATAAAAATGCTAATACTTGCTCCCAGAAATTGATTATAAAAGTTAATTATTGATATAAAATTCATCAAGTAAAGTATATAAAGATTCCAGTAAGTTTCTTTTCTAAAGACGCTAGTAATATTTAATTGAATTTATATATACTGTAAATTTGATATATATTACTAAATTTAAGTAAAATGTAATTGAAATTAATTTATAGAATTAAAATAGTAATCAGTACCAACGCGGGGAAAAATGTCTTGTGCGTAGGAAATAGATTGCAAGATGAAGAGCAACACGCGGTACAAACTACGAGATGCAATGCAAACACGATACGACGCGAATCTGCAAAAGCAATTTGAATTTGCCGAGAGAGAATTTAAATTGCTTTCGAACAGTCTGAATTACAAGGTAGCTTCAAATTGTCTTCTAGCAATTCACATCCGGTTTGCATGATAGAATTCATTTCTAGTACATACAATATTAAAGTGAGAAATTTGACGATGTCGCGTCGTATCGTTGCGAATAATTCGAACGTATCGTTGCAAACTATGTCATAAAACTTCAGAATGTGTTCTCTTTTTTCTAAGAATAAAATAGACATACGCTAATAATGTATAAAATATAAAAAAATGATAATTTTTTATATTGTTGTGCACTAGTTTTCGAATTTCCCATAGTTAGTGATAATAATTAGTAATATTTTGTAGTATTTCATATAACTTAAAAAACTGTTTCAACTAATAATAGAATATTCAGAAGAAACAATTTCCATCCTGTTAAATGGATTGGTGTTATTATCTAAAAGTACGATCTAACATCACCTCTTTTCATCACGCTATTTCTATTATATTTCAATTCGATCAAAATTTGATTTTGTTAAACTTTGATTAAATGCGAATTTTATATTCGATGAAATTTTATCACGAAAAAAGAATATGTATTATATTTATTTTATATTCTAGAATAGGTTATATAACATAACGTAACACGTATTGGTTTTTGTACATAAATGTGTTACGCAGAATTACAATGTATAATATCTTATTCGTCCCTAGGTCTGATAAATTGACGATGATACACGCTATGTTTGAGTTTATACAGACTATTTATACATACATGTGTTATTTAAATGGAGATTCATATATTGCTTAGTTATTAAATTTTCATTAGTCACGTGATGTTTCGAATTATAATGTTTGGTCTGAATGATAATATAATTTGAGAATAAGATGATGAAAAGCTGAGAGGAGGAAGTGAGAGAGTATGCTTCAGGGTGAAACCCGTCAGTCCTTCAACCTTGTTGTGACAACTAGGTCTATAAACTCTGAACGCTTACATAGTTGGTGATTTGCAAAGGAAAGTGTTGGCAGCCACGAAACAGGTGTCTCGTGTAGCAAACTTTCCCTGCAGATATGCATTTAATCCATTCTATCTAATAATAAAGCAATGTCTGCGCTAATCGCAACTAGCATTACGTGCGTGAATAAGTGTACATAAAATAAATATTTATTAAAATCGTTGAAAATAATTTTAGTTTTATTATGTTGCCTATATTCTCATATCTTGGTAAAAAATTTATCAATCTGCAGTTATTAACTATTTATCAATCTATAGTTATTATGTCGTATAAAGTTGTACTTTTCTCTGTGATTAATGTACCCTTGAAGGTAGACGAAAATTACGATAAATATTATCATCATAATTCTGAAGCTTCATTTGGTAACAGCAAGGGAACGGATATAAAGAAAGTAGCAGCTAGTTGATTAGATTTATTACACGCAGTAATGAAAGGACATTGGTACGTGAAGTGATGAAGACGGCAAGTCTATTAGGAAGTCAGGAGTCGTTAAGCTAGGTTTAACATACGTGTAACTAATGAGTCTGGTTTTATTTCGCAATAAATAAAACCCTAGTTACCCGTGAGATCCTCAATTTACTTGTTAAATAATGATAAATGACACTGACACCTCAAATAGATCTTGGAAATAAATTAAAAATATAGTATACTGTTTTACTAAAATGTGTTAACAGTCTGTATAGCAAAGAACATGATCTTGAAAATATCCTAATAATGGAGCAATGCATATAATTTAGTGTGCAATATTGTGTATAAATATACTATAAACAAATAAATCTAAACGATAGAAAACTTTTGAAATTAGAAATAAATTGAAAGTCTGTTATCGACGTCGGAACCATAAGTTCAATTAAAACGCGCGATATTCGATTTTGTCATGCGGGACTACTATGTCATAATATAGAAAAACGAAGCAAAATGCAATAAAATCCACGATAAAATTCCGATGGTTTTGTCGCCAATTTTCATTGACTATTCTTGCAAAATCATTTAATCGTGACGAACTCGTTAAAAATTAAATTACGATATCTACTCGCTCGAATCTTTTAAAAATTTGCAATTCTTAAAAGATTATTAATCGAGGCTCCTCTGATCAGAATTCGAATAACAGATTTAATTAAATTCCGTGCCAGTGGGTTTTGATTTTCTGTTATCGTGCTCGCGGATGTGTTCAAACTCTGCACCACTTTCCAGTTCGGTTATCAATACAAAATGGTAAAAATGAATGTTCACGGTATAATTCCGCGAAAGTTTATTCTTTGTTATATTTTACATACGTTGTTGCATAAAATACTTTGTTATTTAATATTGTATAGCTTGACAGAAAATTAATATCTGTAGAATATGTATCTACAGATATTTATCTACAGATATGTATCTACAGATATCTACAGATATAGTGTATTTATAAGATAAATATCAGGACGTGTAGATTGTCCAAAGTTATTCACCAAAGGTTTAACACAGTTTCTGCCTCTCATTTGTAAAACAATTCCAACTTTGCTTCTTACACATCCTTTTGAACTTTGAACCTTTTTATCTTCGTATGCCTTAATCCTTATCCTTCAATTTTCTGTCGTCTGTATTTCAACTTTTTTGTACTTTGACTCTGATTGTCCAACTTACTTTTGATTCTTATTCTTGAACGTCGTGTCTTTGATTTTTTGAGTTTTTAATATCTAAGCTTCCGTTCTCTAGCTACATATATAAAGAAATTTTTAAGTTCGTCGCTTAAGATTAAATAAGCTTTTCTATCATGACTTCTTAACATAATTATCTAATTACGATAACATATTGATTCGCATAATTTCTAATTGTACATTATATTATATCAAATTACATCTTTTTATGAAAATTCAAAATTACATCCAAGTAAACGCTACAAAAAGAACATCTAACGAAACTCGCTAAAACACCGAATAAACTCGTCTAAAACATTCGACATAGAATATAAAAGGTTAGAATATAAAAAGGAAAACTGTGTTTCCAGTTTTTGGAAATTAATTGAAACGCGATATTCGATTTCATTGCACGCCATATGTCCAAATCCGCAAGTGATTGTGTGGTGAGAGGTGGAGAAAAAAAGGAAAGAACAACAATACATCGTGCTCCCTGACTGAGAAATTTTCTCTACGTGTGGCCAACGAATAACGTTTAATTGCCACGCGCGAAATTGGGACAACGCTGGTTGTCAGCTACGTCTCGTAACGCGATTGCTTTCGTTTCTCATTGCTCTTTACTTTATCCCACTCGTCTGGCCGCCGAGTTTTTTAATTAAACGTGGCTTTTCTGATGTTAGTGCAAAGGTAATTTCATGTGATGATATAGGAAATTCCGTGACCAACCATAGGAAGCAATTCTTCGATTGATTCCGCGTCACTTATTTCCTTCGTCCCAAATAACATGAGTTAACAAAGCCATAATAATTTCAAGTACACATTCTCTATATGCAGATCGATATTCTATGTTATTTAAATCTACATTCATTAATTACTTCCTAATATTATAATATTAATTATTATTAAAAATTACAAATATAATGTAGTTAATTTATGAAGCTATAATTTTGTTCATTTGTTTTTAATGTTAATTGTGAAGATGTCAAAAGTATAGTTATATATATATATATAATTAGACTGTAAATATTTATTGTTCATAATATGTGCGTTCTGTGCACTTTGCAACGTGAAATTTTCCATATATGTATAAAAGTCCACAGTCCATAAACACTATTAATATAGCGGCTACCAACTGCGGAAGAATCGTACGCCATTTTAGTTAACTGAAGATTTACGATCTTGAAAAGGAAAAAAACAATGCAATTCCATAACGACGGTACAAATACTAGGTATAACACGACAGCTGGCCATCAAACGCGTCAGGTGATGTTAGAAAAATTTATATTTTTGCAACGTTACAGTTTAAGAGCATTCTTTATCGTAATTCGTTTGTTTTAGTGCAGAACGATTTAGTGACAGCTAAGTACTTACATGAAAGAGAGTTAACGAAGTTCGTGGCGTGGTTAGATAAAGACTCAGCGTGGTAAAGAACCGAGGACAGTGGAAAATCGCAGCGTTTATTTAGAGCTTAGAAGAGGAAGACAAGAGTAAGAAAAGAAAGTATTTAGAAGGAAAAATTTAATAGAAAAGGATCTAGTTCCAAGTCTAAAGGATACACGTATGTTACCAAGGATGTACGATGTGGAAAAGAGTGTCTTAACAGTGGAGAGACAAAAAGAACAGGAAACTGGAAATATTTAGAGAAAACTGGCAAGTGAAAGCCATAGAAAAAGCAGAACGAAATACTTCTAAGAAAAATACAAGATAGGAATGTGGTGATAATATTACAGTGTAATGTAGTTGTCACGAGTTTATATTTAGTTAGTTGATTAAATTTAAGTTACTTTTGATTATAAAATAGGTGTAGATTAGATAGATTATAAGAAACCGTATTAGTGATGTACGAGATGTTAAAACAAAAAGATTAAACAATTCAAGAGTCAAATCTAATATTGATTTTATCATCCATACTTTCGACGTAAATGGTAATTTTGTACCTCCTTTCACCATTGAGCCGCATATAAATGATTTGTGATACTATCGATTAAGTTATTTACTTTTATGTTAATTCGATTGTTTTAATTTAATTTGTATTCTGTATTTTATTTGTTAAAGACTATTAATGGTATTTGTCCTGTAAAATAGTTAAGAGTTTAATATAATAACAAAAATTGTAGCAACTACTTAACGAATATTTCAACGATTGCATGGTTTCTTTTGAATAGGAGTTTGACAATATTCGGATTAAATTCGAAGTAGATGAAAGTTCTGCAACGGTATGAAATTTTCTTCAGGTTCTGACACTTTGGTTCCCGCACCGTTACAACTAATTTCTAATTTACTTCTCAGAAACTTCAGTTTTATGACACGTAATTAAACCACGAGGAATGGGAGAAATAAACTTCTAGAAACTTCGAGAAATAGAGCCTAGCCATCCAGTTAGGATTTACATTACTCTGCTGAATCTATGTCAGTAACAATCTAAAAACCCAGAACTCTCTATCATTTTACCAACATTACGCGTTTAATTAATAATTTTCTTTGTAAGTTTCTCCAAACAGTTTTTCATTTCCCCTGAGAAACTTGTTTAAGTTGCGTCATTTCTGAAATACACGTGCGATAGGTAGGTTCGTAATTTACCAATTTTCTGAAGAAAGAAACAGTCGAATTAAATGTATAATATATTACTTCATATTTGTTATCAATAGTTTAGCAACTTGTACGTCAACCATGAAGGCTTAACATACTCTGCAGAGTGCAAGCTTCTATTAGAAAATACTCGGTGTAGAAAGATGCATTAGTGAGCTAAACAATGAATAAGGGAATAATAAAGTCAAGCATTGTTCAACATCGGCCAGATATTCGTAGGGAGTATATAATTCTTGTATAGTTTATCGCGCGCTCCTCTTCGTGGCACGCGTTGTTTCACAGTTGTACCTGATTACCTGTTGTTGACGTGCGTGGTATAATGAAGTGTAAACAGCTAGAAAGAAAAATGAGCTCTTTTACTGCAGCGAAGTACTTTATTACCAGGCGCGACGAGCCGGCAGGTGTAGTCGTGCATTCATTGCATCTATGCGCATCCGGCAAATAGTAGAAAATTACATGCAGCCCGTGGTGCACTCCAGCATATCTCTCGGCGTGTTCGTTAGCGTTTCAACGTTTAAGCTAAAATACAATCAATCCAAATTCTCGCGTTCCATTTCTGAACGATGTCGTCATTTTACGCGGCGACTGAGTAAAGTATTAATGAGATGCAAAGACACAGACATGTAGCGTTCTTTAATAAGAGTTGATAATTGAAACTTTTCGGAATTACAACAAAGCGCTGTAATCATAGTTAGAGCACATGATGTTATTCTGGAGATAAACGTAGTTCCTCGTAATTTAAGAACCGTTATATAATAGTGGGTGATTCATTTATTTGCGTGTTTGGTTAGTTTTTTGTTAGAAGTAGTTAAATTTGCATGGGTGTGATGATTGAACGATGGCGTATTGATGTAGTCGTTAGGGTACTGTGATTAAAAAACAAGAACAGAATGATTTTTAAATACGAAGGATAATGACAGCTAAATAAATTCGTATATGGTTATGGTGTTAAGGAGAAAATGAACAAGTATTTAGAATGCATTGAATCGATCACTCAAATATTTACTGATATATTCGAATAGTTTAGCAACTTTTAAATTGTAATAACTTTTAAAGCAATAATTTCAAGTTTCAAGATATAACTATCTTAATAATACTAATTTGTAATTTGAATTCAATAGGATTCAATAATACGAATTGACTAAAAGGAAATTAGTGATGAATGTAGTCCTTAATGTGTCAATCACAAAACAGATATCGTTTTGCAGTAGAATATATAGATGGGCATTCAATCACGATTTACGATTCCGGGTTAAAATGGGTATCCCCGCAGACATTTAGCTAAACTTTCGTCGTTATTACCGAGGATTCTTCCAACTTTGAATAGTTCCATCGAGATATTTAAAATTCGATTCTTCTGAAAAATGGGAACATTTGCGGGCACAGAGTTCATTCTTTATCGCCGTTTGAATGTATTTTACAAGTGTACCATCCGGAATTTAGTTATACGACTTATTATGTATGTCTACGGCGCTAGATTCAAGAACTTTTAGAATATCAACATTACCCATCCTTATCTTACAGTTCCTATGCCAAAGTTTATGATATTAACGATATCGAAAGATCTTTAAGCTTGCACAATTGAAATTTTGTCCACTAGAGAAAGATTGTCGTCTGTTATAGTTCCTTAGTTCAATTTGAAAACTAAGGTTTAATAATTTCTATGAATAAATTAATTCAATAAACTTTTTTTTAGAGTTATTAGTCGAAGTATCTTATTATTGTCACTATTTAATTGAAAAGGATGTTTAGTAAAATAATGGGAATATAAAGTATACGATACAGACCATATCCGAAAGAATAGAATTGTCATTTGAGCAAGAGAAACATAAATGTGAAACAAAAATTATTCGAATGTATAACACCTTAGTAATTAGTAAACTTTATTGTATACTTATAATATATATTATAACCGGTACGTTTGATTTTATTACTACACAAATAATGTAGAAAATTTTAGATGGTCCTAATGCACTGAGCAAGGACTGCATTGGATCGTAATACATGTTCTCAATCGTGTCAAAACAATAACTCGTTTTATACGCTTTTTGTAATGATGTTATTACATTTATGGAACTCTTAAACATTATTTCACCTTATTGTTCGTTCTTTAACGAGTTAAATTATTTCGAGTAAAAAGTTTCGTCTAATCGTACACTATCTGGAAAACGTTGCAAAAGTAAACGAACAAAGATTATCGTAGACACAAGCTAATATATGGCGATGACTTCGGAAATGTTTTTACTTTCTCTTGAAACCCTACCGCTGGAAAATGGGAACGTCTGGGGCGATGTGATTTCGAACTGGATTGGAAATTCATTCAGATGGTGCTCCTTGAAGTTACAGAAATTCGTTTCCTTTCGAATAGTCGAGGAAACTTTCGAAGGGAGGCATTGCAAGTTTAAACGATGTATAGCATAGGCTATGGTTCATTATATTAGCGGAGGAACTCCATTCAATTTTTCAAAGACATTGAAAAGAAGGAGCACGGTGAACATTCGCATTTCTCCGCGAAAACGACGTGTTTCCCCTGAATACCAAGACGCTGAGCGTATCTTTATGGGTCGATTACTGGGATAACAAAGAAATGTTTGGAGATGTCGTGACATTTGTATTAAGTAGAATCTCGCTTCTGCTGCGCGATAGCGAATAATTTCTCGTAGAAGTGGCTTTGTAAATTGCAAATAACAGAAAGCAAGTTACTATAACTCACCTAACGAAATATTAACCCGTAATATTTTTCCGCGTTTAGTCTTCATTTTAGATGCATTTCCATAAAATTCTTGCTTTTCACAAGTTCTCGGGGATAGCGGAGATAATACGCAAAAATATTTTAAACATTTCGTAATATTCTGTTTGTTAAATTAGTTCTTACCGCGAATAATAAAGCTCCATTTCCACGAAGAAAATAAATAACCAATGGATTATAGAATAATCTTTAATATTTCCTTCATTTCAGTTAATTGACGATTATAATTAATGGTACATTATGTGACAAATTTTTAACAGTAGCATATTAAGATGTACGAAATAAAAGAAAGAAGATTACGAATATTATATTTTTATTATTTTAGTTTTGCGTAATTAGTATTTATGTGAAAAGGTAATTACAACAAAAAGATGGAAGTCCTTATAACAGAAACATGAAAGTCGTTGTTCTAATAAAATAACAATATAAAAATATTTGAATGTTTTATTAAAATATTAAAATATAATATACTTTGAATTAATTAAAATATCTTAATATAAAAACCTATGGATATTTCATTAAAATATATATTTGAATACATGAACGAAAAATGTAATTAATTCTAACAATGTACACGAAAAAAGATTAATGGAAACAATATTATGAGAAATATTTCTCATTTTGTTACTATTCGGGTTTTCTGTTCTGAAAAATTTAATAATCGAGCATTTGATAAAGTAATTTCAAATCGATCTAACAAACCACTCAGATGGAAATAACGGGTCCACCAATGCTCTAGAGGCGATGTTATGAAGTAGGAAATGTTACTGGGAAAGTTTGTTTCAAGTCAGTTTCATTGAAACATAACGTAAAATAGTAGAGGCTTGAAGGAGTAGTTAATTGATTTTATCAAGCTTCCAAAGCTTTTGCGCTAGCTGACGTGCGAAACGGAAACGTTTATAAGCAATTAAATGAGTTCGTGAGATTGCAAGGCTTTAAATTAATTAATAAAACAAAACAAAAAAAAAAAAAATTGCGAACCTGAAATTGTGTTTGACAAACACAGAACATTCTAACTTTAGATTATTTTCTCCAATAGGCGATATGTGATTTAAATACATACACATATATATATGTACATTCTTGAATTCTTAACATGTAGTATAATAATAATTAGTAAACTAGAAAAATAAAATTAGCCTTATTATTATCCTCATAACTTTACAATCATTAAAATGGGAACATGTATATCGATAAAAATATATTTAATATTTAATGTATAATAAGTCGTAGGTATACTTAATCCTGTAGATGGACATATTATCCAGTTCTCAATGTATAATTGACATTGATAAATGATACTTTATATCAGATTTCATGTTGCGTTTATTTATATCTGGGAAAACTCAATATATCGATTGTCGGTATTTCATAATCAACGTCAAGGCTGTTCTCCATTACACGATGAATGTATTATTTATGATTATAATATACATTCATATGATAATGTCGGCTTTTACAGTAAATGGTACTAATCATTAAATGCATTACAAATTTTTCTAGGATATTTGCTAAGATGATAAAGAACTCTATTCTCCTTTTCTTTTCTTTTCACATTTGTTCGAAGCATTCTTTTCCATTCTGCATAGTTGAACAGTTATAACGAGGAATTTTTCTTTTCGAGAGAAACTTCAAGAAGCTGCATAATGTTAAAATAAACGTGAAATAGATACACAGGCTTACGAAAATATTCGAGCGCTTGTAGATGGCTATATACTAATTTTTTGTTAAATATACATATGTTCACAATAAATATTTTATAATTTCTATATACATTGGTTCCAAATTTGACCAATATAATCATGACAGTTGTTTCACGATACAATGTACATCAAGTACTTATGTACCATACATTTTTCTTCATTAGAATAGAAAAGATATTTTTAATATATATATTCATAAAATTATTCACTGTAATACGTACACAATCACACATCAGTCGGTTATCAAAGATAAACATTTTCAATCGTAAGGATTATCCGATAAGATCATTAATCGCGACAATCTGCAACGATACGTGGTACATTATAACGAATCGGATCTCTTCGAATTTCGAGACCCAGTTTACGCAGATTATCCCGAAGGAATAGTCGATCCACACTCGGAGTTGAGCCCAAAATCGCTTGAAACGGAAACGAGGATTTACGTGAGTACACTTGATCGAATTTGCCCAGCATCTTCGGCTGCGCTTCCCCGAAACGTTATTTAACAGGTATCGCTTCCCTGAAACTCAGCCCACACCTCGATGCTTGCTTTCTCCCCAGTCATCCCCAGGATCAGGCCAAGCGACTTTTAGAGAACCAGCCAGAGTATCGATCCCTCTCCTCTGCTTCTCCTTGAGAAGTTTGACACCGTAAACCGGTTTAGCGAAAAATGGCTTAACTTCAGAGTAGATCAGTCCCATAACCTTTCCTCCAGGATCATTATACTATCTTAGGAAGAATTGATTGTGATTTACCGTGACCGGGGATTGCGCGTTCTTTGATCCCGTAATTGAGTCACCATCCGTGTCTGTTGTTCGGAAGAAAGAATGTCCGGTATGGTATTTCAAGCCGGAGAACTACTCGGTTCTAGAGGATTGGTGACGCTTAATAGCAGTAGCTTTTCAACGATGCTCTTGTTCTCGTTTGGTGGGATTCGAATGCACCCGGTAAAACGATAACATTGTAGAATCGATAGTATCGAATATACACTTTCGTTCATAAGTATTGGGATACAACTATTAGAGAATTATTAAGCCGCGTATATTCGTTACTATCGAATATAGATGTTTCTGTTCATAAGTATTAAAACATTTATAATAAAAAAAAAAAAAAAAGAAACGAGATGTACTTGACAAATCATTAGAGAATGATTAAATTGCGTATATTCATTTGATAGCACACTTTTCGTATTTCTCGTATTTCCCTCGTTCTTTGCTCGATTTTTATGTGAAACACGATTTTCAAAGATTGAAGATAATTTCGATATTACTCTCGATTCTTAAAATACTTTTATAGAAATTTTATTCCGAATAACTGTCACGAGAGAATTTGTGTTTCGGTTACGATTCCTATATATCGGATTTTATATTGCTGTTAGATTACATTTTCGAATGGATTTTTATACCGGGTTCAATAAACGAAATCCTATGTTCCGCTGAAACCTGTTCATTTATATATTTTGTATTGCTTTTTATTGTACAGTTCCTTTAAATATGTACAATCACGCCAATAAATTTCGCCAAATAGTACATAAAAATTTTATAAACGAAGCACATGAAACAATCGTGAAATTTTTAAATATTAGGTATCTAACCAGAGGATAGTCAAAAGCGTACCTTTAAATAATACATTTTGATTTAAATCGATATTTCGACTGATTCTGAAGATGTAGCACTATAAAGTGCAATACGACTCTAAAACTATAGAACTATAAATGACAATCTGCAGCTGTTTAACCTACACTTTTTCCAGGAAATGCGTATGTTTAGTAGTAGTAATGGTAAGAAAAATGCAGACACTGTCACTGACCAACGCGCTGTTAAATCTGTGAGTGTATGAGAGAGATAGCCATAAAGAGTTATTAAAAAATTCAGTTCTTTTCAAGCGACGCTATCTCAGCAACAGAAGGTTGTACCGAAATGAAACAGAAAGAATTTTGCAGAGGAAGGTTTGTTCTCTTCGAAAATTCTAACTAGATTTGAAGATGTTTATTGGTTTTGTAACAATAACTGTATAAACTTTTAGTACTTTTAGTAGGTGTCACACATGTCTTTAAGATTTATTGGAATAAATATATATATATATTTTTTAACAATACCGTTTATAATAGTATTGTTAACAGTTCTTATATTAACGATGATGTATTTAAATTTTCAAAATTAACTTTATGAAATTATTCAAAGCTATATCTTACAAAAATATTGTTTACGCAAGAGTTTCGTGTGTGAACTGTCTTTATATATTAAAATTATCTTCTGGGTTAAATTTGCCAATAAAGGCAATAACGCTCATAAAATAGAATCAAGTATCGTTTTTCTTATTTTTACGTGAAAATACACGTTTTAGAAAACGTTAGTTTAAGATTTTCTCAAAGCGATAGACCGAAAAATACGTTTCCGAAGTAGCGTCAGTTTCGTGGCAATGGTACGGTACGAACGACTGACAGAAAATCTACAATGTTTTTCAAGTTTCCTATCAAAGTTTGAACGAAGCATTCCGCTTTCGAAAACGGAGCGCAGTTTCTCTAGTCCTATCGAAAAGATAAATCGACCTTGCACCAGTGTAACAGGAAATGTTACGTTTCCTTGACATTTGATGGATACGAATGGCTGTAATTTCAATCTTGAACGCCGCTGCCATGGATGGTTATCCTGAAATTGTTCCATGAAATAAGAAATCTAGACACGATGAAATGTGATTCAGCATTCAACAATCTATTACGATCGATTCATGATTTTATATAATTGGAATGACTGTAAGGAATCGCATCCAATTTATAACGAAAAATTTAATATTCAATATATTAATCATTATATTAATTATTAATTCTCTTGTTTTTAAATGTACTCTATATATATATACTTTGTAGAATTAGTTATGCAAAAATAATTAATTATTCCCAATTTGAGCTGTAGATTCCTTTCCTTATAATATTCTATATTTAACGTTGTACAATCTGGAATTTGTAGGATGGACAGGTATTCAATGAATATCCAATTCATAAATTTTAGAGACGAAACTAATTTTGCAATTACCGGCTGCCTAATAAATGAAACATAACTACAATGAAAGTATTAATTGAAATCGATAGTGTCATAGCATAAACGAGGTCTCTATTAATATTTATTTCATTTTAATATATATATATATATATATAATTATAGATAAATTATCAATTATAAATTAAATAATTTCAGTACATTTATATTTATAGTTTCTATTATAAATTTTAGTTATAATGTAGATTGATGATGATATAAAACATAAACGTTGGTTCCTGAAATTTCGAGTTTGTGATTTTTCATTAGAAGATTAACCAACAGGAAAATGCCGTCGAGAATGTTTCAAGAAATATTACTGTATATTATTCACGACATACAACAAGGGAAATAGCAGACAAAAAACTTTTTTTGAACAAAAGTAAGCCATTCTAGAATTATTCTTGCAGAGAAGAATTATTTTAAAAAGAAAAAGTAAGCTTGATTCAAATAGGAATTGTAAAAAGCAATGGATAAATGGATTCCGTATATTGTGAATATAGCCAGATGGCTATCCTAGATAGCTATCGCAAAGAAATATGTAAAAAGAATCCATTCTCAAAACGTATCTTTGTTTTTGATGAAAAGTTAGATTTTGCAGCAGTATTTATTAACGTACTATAAGAATATTGTTGCTGCTATTATGTAATAATTTCATAATATTGCTATGATAAATAATATGCTACGCCTAATAATAATATTATAATATTTCCTAATATTAATATACGGTATTGAATAATACTAGCGTTTATTAATCGTAGTGTCTAGTTACAGCACTCTTGTTATCTGAATCTACTTATCTGAAGTTAATCTTCTATTGTTATAAAGGAAAAATCTATACGTAATGAGAAAAACCAGTGAATTTCTATTATGGCGATGCTTGTTTTTCGATAGAACGTTTTCGATATGAACAGAGTTCTACCGTATAATAATAACTGAAAACCGTTTCACGCGCTTCAACAATGGTTCAATACAGGTGAACATGCAAAGTACATGCTGAAACCACCTAGTGATTGTTTAATGGTCATGTGCAGAATCTATCCGTTCCCGTTTACTAACCTGAGGCTACAATTACAGAAGAAACGTATTGTAGGCAAATGTACGGAATGTGTACGGAATTAATAAAGAAAAATAACCGTTAGTAAATAACGAGAAATGAATATTTTCACTACAACGTAAGATCTTATGTTTAAAAAGAAATGACCATATATAAGATGTTCAAATATTAGGATACGAATTTTTGTCATATCGTCATATTCCTCTGATTTTTATGAATGACCAATTTTTATTTTTTCAATTGATATATAAATCTGGTATTGTAAGATTAAGTAATTATCGAGAGAATTGTATCAAAGCGCAGAGAAATAATTTTGGTTAATCATCATACAATGATTGTAGATAGTACAATCCGAAACATCATGTTATCCAAAATAAGTACGAAAACATTATTTATTATTTACATGTCATATTTACAAAACTAACATACACGCGAAATTATTTTCTTTTTTAGTAATAGAAACGAATAATTTTCATAAAATTTTCTGTACTTAAACGTGTATATTTTTATATTAAAGCAATTAGATTTTTTGACATTTCCATAAATCGTATAAATCATCGCATTTGTTATTTACACTCTTTCCTTTGCATTCCACGTGAGTAAGTACGTAATTACGTGAAAATACTCGACCTCTAGAAAATTAATTACTACGTTCCCGCCTAATGGAATTCTAAATAATTTTGATTGATGAATGGTTCTGTGATGATGAATTTTCCTCTCGAATCAGGAACCGTGTCAATCCTTCAAGATGTTACGTAGGAGGTTAGAATCGTGCGGACGAAATTCCGAATATCGATTTGTAATTTGGCACACTGGTCTCAGTGACACGTGGATATTTCATCGATATCTCAGAGCTGGATATTAGCTCTGATTATGGCCAATTGTTCTTACCGTGAATGTATATTGGTTTATCCCTTCTTCATGTTTGCGTTCGTTCATGCTGAATTTGTCGAAATTACGAGTCGTGAAAGTTCACCAGGCCTTTATTAAAACTACCGGGAATAGACGTTTGTATTCGTCTACGCCAAACTATTGTTATACTCTTTCTCGGCCCGGCAAATCGATAATCGTTCGCTCCATTGACTTCATTCGATGAGCACGTATGAAAAAGATAGGAAAAGGACGTTTACTCGTAATAAATATCGTGGATCCCAAATTTATCATCTCGCTCAATTGACTTTTACGAGCCAAGAAATGCTTCAACCTATCACGATTAATCTCGCGATTAATTAAGTACAAAAGATTCCTATAAATACAACGAATTAGAAACTAAATTATTGACGATAAGAGCTCTTGTCTCGTAATTACACGTATCTATATTGTCTCCGATTTAATGGTAAATCTGTAATATATTGACTTGCTATGTTCGCGGCTGCATTTCTAAATTATTGACAATGGCTGTTCTCTTTTAAAAGTATTTACTTTAAAATAAGAATAAGAAAGAAATTCTTAAATACATTATTTATTTGTTAAGATTTTCATTTAAATATTTCCATAATATTGATATTTTCCCTTTGGAAGATTTCATTAATTAATCTTTAATTAGTATTTTTGTTGCGATGTATTTTATTAAGGAATGCAAAACGAAAGTTCAATTTGATTAGTTTTAAACCTCGTTTAAGATTGAAAATAGAATTAAAATGGTAGACAGAATGAAAGCAACGTGCGGATAAAATTGTTTAATAAAATCAAAAGATGAAGTTTCCTGTTGAATAATTTTAAATATTGACTTTGAGAACTTTAAGTACACTGTTTCCACTGAAATGGATTAAATATAAAGAGTCTTTTAGTGTGAAATGTTTTAGTTTTAGCAATATCCGCTCAATCTTCTGAGAATATTCAGCTTTAAAAGCACGTAAATGTAAGGCTGCGTCAAGAAGGAAGATTCATAAAGGATGTAAATTATAAAAGCGAGGAATTCGGTAAACTTATATACTTATATAACTTTGAAGAAATATAAATTAGTTTCTAACTGAATAATACACTCGAAGAAGATATTTTATACATGAAGTAAAGGGAAAGAATAAAATAAAATTTCATTGTATTTAATCTTTAAACTTATCTAATATACAGGGTGGTTGGTAACTGGTGGTACAAGCGGAAAGGGGGTGATTCTACGCAAAAAAATAAGTCGGAAATATGGAATAAAAATTTTCCGTTTGAGGCTTTGCCTTCGAGAAAATCGACTTTGAATTTTCGCTCGGTACGCGCGCGGTACGTTATAACGAATCTCACTGTAGATCGTTGTCTCGATGGAAATAGTTAAAAAAAAAAAAAAATTTTTATTCTATATTTCCGACTTCTTTTTTCGCGTAGAATCACCCCCTTTCCGCTTGTACCACCAGTTACCAACCACCCTGTATATGATTTTAAGAATATAGCAGAGTTATTATCTTGAAACATTTACTTTTGGTTAAATTACTGACAAGCATTAAACTTTTTTAAAAAAGAAATCAATTTACGAAAAGAGTTTTTCATATATCTACTTTATGTTCCTAAATATATTAATTCTATTAACTATTTACAATTTATATCTTGTCTTTCATTCAATCTCTCAATCTCTCATTTATATCTTATTTATTATACGTACATTTTTCTAACACATTCGTTTAAAATCACTTTTGTTTTTTTCGACGATATAACATGCCATAAGAAAAATTATCTTTCTCTATGGAGTAAATCATCGATCCCGCACGTCTGTTGTGGATATTGAAATATTTGTTAGCATTGCGGTTTCCTTCGTGTTTTCCATACTCTGTAGTCTTCCTCAAGGAGACCTAACTTTATGCGACAGTGAATCTCGCGATTCGATGCAGTACCGCGTAATTTACATTCTATAAAGTGTGAAATCCAATTTTACGAACCACGTCGTATGCGCTAGTCGCCTCCTTTGGTCGATATATCCGGCGAAAAATATATTTTCTAGAAGACTTTAAAGATGTAACGCGGTAGAAGCCGTAATTTCGGTTACTGCCGAGACGTCGCGACGCCAGCTCAATATCGAGTATACCTTAAAGATCATTACGTATCCGACGGCCATCGCGCCGGTGGTCAGGTATATTACCAGGCACGGAATTCGACGTATCGATTTGCAATTTAGCAAATTGATAACTGCACCAGATGGATAGCCCATTGACTCGATACAATAGAACCAATATCGATGTTAGCGAGAATGCATCACGATTTTGCCTGGTGAGGACGAATAGGAATTTCAAATTTTATCGCAGAACTTGAATTTTCCTGTCGCCGATTTTCCCTTCGAACTGTGCAAAATTGCTAGTTTTCTCGTTGAAATGTAACCTCGTCTTTTATCATTTTATCATTTAGATACGAAGCATGTTTTCTAAAAAAACCGATGAAACGTCACAATAATATTACAATTTTTAAAATTGTATTATTTTGTCTTTGCCATTTAAAAACCTTATTTAGTATTGTATATCGAGAAACAAACTTTATTTTTAATAGTATCAAGTGCATATATGTGTATACTGTTGTGTAATAACAGGAGGAACAATCGGATTATTTTCTCGTTCATTGTGTATTGTCACTGCTACTGAGATATTGAAACACACACACACACACACACAAAAAAAACTGTCGAATATATGTAAATTACGAGTGCAACAAGCTTGAATCCGGAAGCTCGAGTGGACAACTCTTCAATATTCCGATAACGAGTGATTTGAGCATTTGTATCACAGATAACTGAACATTTACAGTTCTCATTTACAATATACTAAATAGCTGGAGTACTCTTTTATCAGAGATTTAAATTGCGAATTGTTGAAATACTTGGAAAATAAAGTGAAAGATTTTTTACGTAGGAATTTGTATACTTAACAATAGAACACAAAGTTTTAATATTTTATATATTTAGAACTTTTAGATATCAATAAAATATTAATTATTAGCAATGCGCACTCTTTTAATATCCAAATCATGTATTGTAAATTACAATAAATGATGTTATAAATATATATTACAAATAATATTTGACAAGACCAATAAATATAGATATACTTAATATATACTTATATGTATAATTCAGAATAGACGTTACCAACATGTTAAAAAATTTCTAATTGAAAAGTTACTAATGCAAGTACAACTTATTCTATTATTAAACATTTATTATTATATATATTTTACTATTAAATCTTCAAATCTCTTTACCAAACTAAATTTGTTAAAAGTTATATGCGCTATGATGTATTTATAAAATAGTATACATATTTACAATTCCATTGTTCAATTAATTTTAAACAAGTAACTTTCATGCACATTGGTAAGTAGAAAGAAAGCGGTGATAGGTTGGAGATTCAGGAAAACCAGACAGCAGGAAGAACTTCTGAAGAATGGTCGTTTCCTTTTGGCCTTTTTCTTCTTCCTCGAAGACAAACAGCTTCAGTTTGTGTACGACAGCTACTGTATTCGTATTCCGTATCCTTCCACGCATAACACTTCCCTGTGTCTTTTCTGCATGAGGATTATCTCACGAGACGTTCTTTCATACAATTAAATAAGTTATGGCTTATTCGTCACATACGAGGCATTCCAATTTATTGTAGTTTTTGAAATTTTAACGCGACGACGTATTTATGGACGTATAGAAGTATATATGGAAGTAATTGATTATAGATTTCTGTTATTCTAATAAACTCGCTCTATTGTTTGCTTATTCTTCAGCGTAGAAACATTATTCTCGGTGGATTCATTTATATTCCCATTCTCATGTGAAATAAAACACAGAACTGTATAGACATTTGTGAAGAATGTTATTTTCATTTTACACTGCAAACAATTCTGCAGTAATGAACACTTTATATTAGTTAAAAATATTTTTTTGTTTCCACTACACATAACAATATTCTGTGGTCTATATATTTTCACTGTTATGATTCCTATGCTGTCTACTTTTTATCATCATGAAGATAAAATTTTCAACTTTAATCTTGGCTATTGATTAAACTTTTATGATTTTTATCGTTGCACATTTAAAAAACCATATTTTCGTCACTTTATGATTAATTCTTAATTGTGCCAGAATTACCTAACCGTGAATTTCTATAATTTATCGAATAAAGCATTCATGATTAAATTGCGGATTTTTGTGCATTTATGAAAAGCTTGAAAATGTAGGAATGCACAAAATGCACGTAATATGTAGAAGCACATAAAATATTCAAAGTACTTTTTATAATATTTGCTAGGTAAAATATTTTTCAACTAAATATCCATTTCTTTAATTACATTCATAAAAATATAATTTTGCATAAATATCCGCAGTTTATTCATGATACTGACATAAGATTCCCATTATATTCCTTCCATTTCTACTCCAGCAGTCATCTCACGCATTTATGTACCACTTATACACTCCAAAACAGGAAAACAATTATCTTTGCGAGAAAATAAAACACTCTACACAGTCGTTCGTAGCATCAGTTAGGCCAAAGGCCAGAATGTCAGAGCAAGTACGCTGTAACTTTAACGCGAAGCATGATTCAAATATGTGGCCTATAAATTCATTCGCGTTTTCCCTTTTCCGCATTCCCTCCGGTTTGATCTATACACCAAACTGTTCTTTTAAATCTTCCCTTCTGGCCCGTTCCTCGCCCATTCATCTCTTCCTCATACGCCGTGATTTCTTTATCCTTCGCGAGTAGTTTACTGCAAATTGAAATGGATTATTCAGACAGCCGGTTTTCATTTCGTACTCTATATTTCTCGAACCCTATTCCTTTCTTTTTCTCTCTCCCTCTTCTGACAGCTTACAAAGTAAAGAGCGATATCGTTGTTTGGAAAAAGGATTTCAGATGGAAGTAATGGTAATCCCGAAGATTCCCTTTCAAATGTGGCTAAAGTTCAGCAAGAATCAGCAACGGCTTATCGGGGTTATGACACACCGGAACCCTGTTACCAACTCTATCTCTCCCCTTCGCAACTTTTCTTTATCATGTGAATGTGAAATCACTCCCTATCCTGTATACATGTACCTGCTTTTCTATGCAGTAACCGTGCTATAGATTTCTAGAGATGTCTTCGCTAACTCTAACTATATATATTTATTTATAAAATTTATTTACAAAGAAGGATGAAGTAAAAAATGGCCAATTTTCGCGTAGCTCAGCCACCAAAAATATTTGCAGAACGTTATTCTATGGGTTCCAAAGAATTATGTAAGCACAATTTTCTATTGTGATTGGTGAGTTGATGTGTTTGGAAAGTTGTAAAAAAGGTAATTAAAGTATGAAGTGAACAGAGCGAAAAATTGGTGATCGTCAACTTCGAGTCATCATAACTTTGTAACAAATGAACCTAGAATGACGTCCTATAAATATTTGTGGTATCTGAGTCTACACAAAAATTGGCCGTTTTCTACCTTCTTGCTTTATATTTTGTCAGAAGACAATTAAGAATTATGCACCAGTTTTAATCTACCATAAGAGTAATATTTAAAATAAATTCGATTTTGCATATTAATGGAATAAATATGTTAAAAATTTGTTACGCGGGTACGATATATGTAATTAAAATTAAAATGCTGTCCCACAGAATCTACTTAATTAAAGCGTTCTATCTACTACTTTTTTAATTTTCCAAGATGAAGTGCTGCGTGCCTCCGAATCACTAATTATCATTCTATAGATTTCTCACTCGCACTTTTTCCATCACACGCAATTTAAGTGCCTCAAGAAAGCTATGAAGGTCGTATTATGCCACAGCCGAATAGCATTATCTCAACTAGACAATCTTTATAAATATGACGTTGCTAAACAGTACGATAATTCTTTAGCCCTTTGATCATCACTCGAAGTTTGTCTTCACTACAAATAATTATCTTATAGCACTAAGAAAATGCGAAAATCAAACCCGTACGAAGAACGGTACTTTTAACTCTCTCTCTCTTTTCGCAATTACTTTAATCACTTCTACTTTTAACTTTAGATGTGGAAAATTATTAGAGTTTTGTCTTAATTCCTTTATTCTAGAGAGATGCTTTGACAACTCTCTCGTAGCAACACAATTGAATTTACGATGTAAAAACAACATCGTAGCCCGCTCTTAACGATTCGTTTGCGCCGCTCGAGGATCCACTTTGATGCGACGAATCGCTTGTCTCAGTTCCAGAAGTAGCACCGTGAGTCATTTTATCAAAAGTTTAATACAAACGGTAACTTTCTTCGTTATTCTCTTCCTTCCGTCAACATTATTCTCGTATAATGAGGGCCGAGGAGTATAATTTTACGGCGAACACACTCTTATCGCTTACATTCCATTCGTGATGAATTGAAACGAAGACAAACATTGCCACAATTTATGGCAAGTGCCGCGTAATTCGTTCTATGAGTGATGGGATTATTTTATTGTAACGTATGATCGAAATGTGAAATAGGAAACGATCATTGTGCAACATATGCAACAATATATTACTCGTTATTGTAATTTGATACTGTTATGCATTGATGCATACTGGCTTACGAAAGTATTCGAACATACCATACTATTAGTCACATACCCATATTATACCCACTATACCATAGAAAATTTTCATGTCCATATTGCATGTGTTATACGAAAGATTTTGATATTTCACTAACACTGTATAGTGTGATACGATTATCATAACTATATTGGTCAAATGTGAAACCGATCTGAAAATCAATTTACATTTGATAATAATTACTATACTGTAGATTGGTATCTTAGAAAGGAGTCTTTTTTATTGCATTGTTTGTAAAAATGTGGGCTGTTTGTTTAATTAAATCATCGATTAACATATTTTTTATTGCTTAACATTTAGTTTTATATTATTATACAAGTTATTGTATATGACTACTGATATATGAAAAATCAATTTTTTTCTCTGCACAAATTATATTGTGAACAGAAAGCATAGATTACTTCGAATAAGTTTTGGAGACCATAAGACAATACCATTCCCAGCTTCATAGAACAAGTAGCTTCTCCTTCAAATTTAAGCCAAGACATTGCGTTTTCTTTGAAAGAATGAGAATGCTGCTTCCATTGACAGAATCAGAAATAGCAAATCGTTTGAAAGCAATAAATCAGACTGTTGATGGCAAAATGTCGAACCGCAGTATCGATTCGCGCATTGCTACGAATTACAGGCACAGGTGCACATTCTTCGCAGAAAGCTTGAGATACACGCTATTAAGCAAGTTATGTAATTAGGTTAATAGGATTTGCCAGAATTACTAGTAAGATTAGTCTTTATATAGACGGAAAGCCTCCGAATGTTACTTCTGTGCTTCAGTGAGCTACTTGTTTTCTCAGGCAGAAGTCCAAATTCATTTCAATCTAAGGGAATAGGAAACGACTATAGCGATTTCTCTAACAGAGTTATATGTACTTTACACTTACGGTAAAGAATACGAGTGCTTGGTAATTAATGTCACAATAATATTTCATTAATGTTTGATAAATGTAGTAAGCTCGTCTGACTATGACTGGTATCATTTCAATGTAATACTTTGAATTAAATAAAGGAATAAATTTTAAGAATTGCCACGCAATATATTCTGACGTTTCAAAGGGAAATGTGGAATATCACTATAACAAGATCAGATTTTTTAATTTTCATTTATTAATGTTGTTTTAAGATGAAAGATCGTCAACGAGTGTAAATAACAGATTTTAAAATAAACATTTTTTATAGTTAGAATAACTTTCGTTTAATTTACTCACGATCAACATAATTCGCAATTATAATTATAGTTTCCATATCTCTGCAATAAAAGCGCAACGATCCTGATACATAAACATATTTATCAAATGAAATTCATAACTACGATTTCTTAACCTTCTGTTCATTAACATCGAAATTATTTTAAAAATGAAATTCTATATGTATATAGCTTAGGAATAACATCGTTATTGTGGTACACCGGTTCATAAATATAAGTCCCTAATTATTATTTAACGACCTCTGTTTGATAGTTGACCAAGATATTAGAGGCTGGCTACGAAAGTTATTAATAATGGCTCGATGGGCACGCTAGTGGAATTTAATTACGAATAACTTATTCGAAGTTCGTGTTCTTCTATCGGTTCTTTCCTTTTTCGTTTTCCTTCGTTATAGGTATTTTTCCATTGATACTTTTTTTTTGGTGATTCGTTCGTGCAGATCTCGCGTTACACATTCATGCATATCTTAATAATACAACTGTGCCTGTACTCACGGTCGTGCAATAACCAACGACTTTACATCGGAAGACTGGCTCATGCTTGGAACTCGGATCTCCGGTAGTAAAATACGCGGCTTAATTGCTTAATTTCTCACAAGTAAGCCCTCGCTCAGCGTCAAAGAACAAAGGCGAGCACCCGTTACTTTGGCCTTCTTACTTTTACGCGCTATCAACGTTGCTCGTCGCGTGACACTTTAATTATGCTGTCGTGTAAATCCAACTAAAACTAACTTCCACGCTGAAAATTCGATTCGATTGGTAATTAACGTGCACCATGCTAGGGCATTTCCTATACTTGTAGCTTATTCTATTGGATTGCTTGTTTCTGAGTTTGTTTGTCTAAGATATTAAATTCTTTTCAAAACTGGTTTCTTAATTTTAAAGGAAACAGTGACATAAAAGTAGCATTCAAAAGGTAAATCCATTTTATACAACGGTCTCTCGGCAATCACAAAGCCGATACTAAACGATTGAAATTGAGATATTTATGAAATTACTTTTAATTTTATAAAATGTATTTTATTGAGCGCGATTGTTAGAGTGTAGATGTTTGTGTCTTTAAAACGTATCGAAGTATGAAAATAGAATATGCGACATATGAAAATTTAATAAGCGAATGAGAATAAGTACATGTATTGAAAATATGATATTACTTGGTTATTGTGATTATAATGTGAATTACAATAAATTATAAACATTTTTCTATACTGGCAGTGATTGATTGATGATCTTCATGAAATAAAATTAATTTATAGTTCGACATATGTTCGTAGTGGCACATGACATGTGAGAGGAGCATATTTAAATTTACTTCATTATTCAACTTCCGTTATTATTGATCACCTCACGTAACATTGTTTTAAAATTGAATATTTTCTTCGAAATAATGTTTCATTTGTACAAAATTCTCTTTCTAATATTTCCATTTACTTATCATTAGTAAATAATAATTACTTGGTAATGTGTGTATATAGCCGTATGCACTTTATAAATTTGTTCGATGGTCGAGTATATAATATTAGACTTTACAAAATATAAATATCACGTCTGTATATGAACTATGCAATACAATTTTGTAGTCTTCAAAAAGTTGTGCGACATATGCAAAATAATCGATATATGGTTAGAAACTTTTAGAAAATATCTTATTATCAATTTTCAATAAAAATATACAGAAGTAATAATAACCGATGCAATGTCAATGAGTAAAACATTCTTTTTCGTGTTGTTAGCAAATTACATAATAAAATTAAACATTCGATTTTCACATTAGTTCATAATTTAATTAAGTTTGACAAATAAGCGAAATCATAGTTTGTATTACTAAACATAAAACAAAGCCTTAGATTACATATTGTTGTTGAATACAATTCTTTATGTTATCCAAATTGCACGAAACATGTACATATTTCATTGAAGTAATAATTCAATAGGGAAATGAGTGGATATGTTTGGTCACATAATGAAATACAAATGATAGTGCTTTGGATACAGTTAGCCATAGACAGTATACGAAGAACCCATTTCCCAAGTCTAGATACTTTCCAATCTTTGTTAAGTGTCTACGTATAGTATTACCATAATGCAGATGGAATTCAGTCTTTCTGCTATTTCTGAGATTAAATTGCTTCTACTTCGATTGGAATTCGTAATGTCTTATCGTGAAATTCTATTGCTCCATCTAATCACTTTCTGTCAATTCAAACACTTTTTGCGATCGTGTTGACATTTCCTTCAGTTTACACAATACTATGCGATCTTAATTTATAAGGAACGCGGTATTATAAATGGATCCTATGTCGCAGCATTATAAATAGTACTATAAATGAATACTGATTCAATTCGGTTCGTTCTATGTTATAGAAATGTCAATTATAAAACTTTCATGTTTACTTAAAAGTAAAGGACAATCGGAGATATACTGGAAATTTTGAATGCATCGAATAGACACACACAGCTTTTTCTGCAGCAGAATTTTCTGATTAACATTAGTGCAGCAAACACAAAGAGTTTATATTATACGATGAAAAAAAATATCATGGAGTTTGGAATGGAAAAATTAGCTTTGTACTTTCTGACTGATTTTGATGCAATAATTAATAAAAAATTTCGTTTTTATAATTCGCATTGCACTCATGCTATGAAAGATTTTGTCATATATATCATGATTTTGAGAATAGTTTCGCTGATAGTAATAGCAATGATAAAATGACATTTAAGCTACTGCAAATATGTCATATATGCAAAGTATCTGCAGGGGGCAATTAACAACATTATATTATCTCTCAAATGTTATTCCATTTACGGCATTGAATGTTACCAAACTTCGTCTCTATTCCATGTTCATTATGTCAATCAAAATGAATTGTTCGCAATAGCAAATGAAACACGTCACTTTACTTATAATTATAATATTTTGAATAAATTTATTTCAATTACTTTATCATTGTATAAATCTAATGTAAATGCTGTATCCCTTTACAAAATTTTGTTTCTGATATTATAAAAAATCTGTATTTAAATATTCTTTGCATAAATAAAACACTGACACCAGTTAATACATAAACATAATATTTAAATACTTAAATATTCGATGCATTCACTGTTAAATAAAACATGACACTTTTTCCTATCTTCTTTTATTTTTTAACGCCATGCTTTTATGCTAGGATTATTCATCGTTATATCTTATTATCGAATCATATTTCAATTAACTTCAATTTATTCTTCACGAAATCCGTCACTCTTTCTGATCAAGGATGGGGTATTAATAGAGTTCGACGATTTATGGTATTAGTTTATAAACAATTTACGATCTAGGATTTATAGGCCCTTCACGTTTTTATGCCGTTTTGGAGAGTTCAACTTCCCGCTCGTTCACGTTGTTTTAGTTTATTTCCTTTCGCGATAGTTCTATCAGAACATATGCGTGAATTTCTCTCTCTCCTCTCTCTCTCTCTTCGTGATCCGCCGATTGCACACGAAATAAAAATAAAGTGCAGTTTGTTTTTTCTATGTTGTTACTGATTGATTGACGTGTAACTTTTTTTTTTATCCTTCTGCGTGTACTCTCTTACCAAAAAGCTAATTGCATTTCCCTTTAAAGTAAAAGGACTAGTCTTTCAACTTCAATGATAAGACATTTTTTGATGTCTCATTGTTAATACATTAAAGTCAATTTGTTATCAAGTTGCGTTAATTCTGTCGTTTGAGGCAAATGGCATTTCTATTTAAGCAGAAAATTAATTGAATTTTTTTCAGCACGACTTTTTATAATTACGTATCCCATTCGTGAGGATTCTGTTAATGAAAATTTGTTTTGTATGTTTAATTTTTCTCTTCTAGCACATCTTGATTGTCCTTATCGCGAAACATAGACACTATCGATGGTTAACGGATATTAAAGTCTACACTGCACAGAAGTTAACGCTTCAGTTTTCCAATTACGCTTCAATTTTCCAGTTATACAATGTTGGTATATGTTGTGAAATAGGATAGCCTTCTAGATACACATTGTTGCAGAATGGGTTTGCACAGAAAATGATTCAGACAATATAGAGTATGTTAATTTTGGAATAATGTCTTGCATCCGTGATCCTTTTCATTCCTCTTTCTTTCTATCCTTCGGTTTATTTTCGGTGAAAATGGATTTTTAGATAAATAAATAGTAATCTTCCAATTTTACATTAAACTTTTCTTTGTATTGATAATTTTTACTAAAGTATGAGTCTTCCGAACTTATAGTATAAATTTAAATTTATTATACTTATATAAATTTCTCTTATATTTGTAGATTTCTTTTTTCTTACAAACATTGTATTGGATTTTGTTTCCTTCTGAATGAACAGTACAAAACTGCGTATACATAAGCACACTGCACATGCAAACACGTTATATTTTAAAATTATTTTATACCGTGTTTTCGTTTCACAATAATAAATTAACTTGATGCACGCATAATGCCTACTCTGTATACACTCAATTAAACTGAATAATTGCACTAAAATTGATTAATTGTGTCATTATATGTTTACGAGATCTCTAAGTTATTCTGTAAATTAAATAAATACGTATAAATTGGGCTAGAGAATAATAAGTGAAAAGAAAGAAAAAGCTCAATAAAATTCACAAATTAATGGAATAATTTATATATTAATTAAGTTATGATTTTGATATTATAATGGTGCGTCAAACACCTTAAAATTTAAACAAATGCCTGGAACTTAGTACGTTTTTCACCGGCATAACGATTAACAAGCGTCTGTACTTCTCGACGGGGAAACATAATTGTTCCAATATATAGTGTAGAAGGCAGCTATTAGTCTGATATATATCTGCATGTATTAAAGTACATGAAGTAATTGATGTGACTTCTGGTGTATAGCATTCACTTTGATACTGTATATAATTCATTGAATGAAATAGTCCTCGGAAGATGTATTAACTTCGTTCGATATACTTATTGTTACGTCGTCATTGACGCAACACCGGGTATGAAGTTTTGATTATGCCACGGTAAAGCTCCACATTATTTTATTAAAGTCATTTTCAGCGACACTGAATTTGTTACGAAATAGATTTCCTGTTAGCAGTGATTTGACACAGTTTATTATAATATAGTGAAACAATAACTTTCTCTGTTGAATCTAATCTCATTCTTCTTCTTCTTTATATCACAATCTTTATCTATTTTCATGTTTGCAATATATTGATTATACATAAAAAGTCAGATGATCGAATTATATTAATATAATTGTATTGACTGTATATTTATTGAATTTTTCATGAAATAGAATTTTTATCGTTCATAGCTTTCATTCTAAGAAATTTCAGATTTTAAGAATTTTATATTTCGTACAGAATTTATCTTACAAGGAGATAGCAAGAACTGCGAAATCTGGAATGACTTGGCTGCATGTATATTCGATGCTTCAGGTTGATAGTAAAACAACCCCAAAAGGATTGAGTGTATGGTCCTTTGTTCTCGAAGAATTAATCGAGAAATTATGTTCTCGGTGTAGCAACTTCTTATGTTTTAAACGTTCTTATTACAAAAAATTGTAAATAAATTAAAAATTGTAAAAATATGAAGGAGCACTATAATAAATAAAAATAATGAAAAATTTATCAAAAAAATTGTAAAAATTTAATATTAAGAAGGAACATGACATTAGTATTAAAAGAATTTGTAAAGTATAAGATTAAAAAAAAAGAAGCAAGCAAAGAAAACAAAGGGTCGTGCCGTCAAATCCTTTTGTTTTGCCATCAACCTAAGGCATTTAATTTCGCAGTTCTTGCTATTTCCTTATTAGAAGAATCACTGAATCACTGAATGTAAATCACTGAATTTATCGTCAGATGACGTATTTAATACACAAATACGAATATGTGCATTCGACGTAGAAGAAGTCTAATGTTGAAAAATGAATTTTCTTAACATTCATAATGTAATTCCTATACGACTGATTTACTGTATTTTGAAAATTAGCTTAAGTGTTACACATGATAGAACGAGGCTATACGAGATTTCCTACATGTTTTCTGTAGCTCATAACTATATTTTGTATTTTCTATCGATATTAATTGCTATTACATCCAACGATCTCCAACAGGAATAAACAAGACAAAACACTACTAACAAGTTAATAACTTCATTGGTAGACGAAGTACGAACTTCTACAATGGCGTGATTTCCCCTTTCTCTCGAAGATAAATTGGTTACGCGTCAATAAAAATTTTTAATTGAGTCTAGACACGATCGTAAATTGATTCCGGCCTAATAAAGAGATATGCTTGCACGCCTCTGGGGTTTCTCGGGGGAAAAGGTAATTTTATCTACACGGCCCATTCACGTTCGTTACCGAATTGTATTAATTGAACACAGAAAGTTCGTTGAAATAAATTCAAAATAATCAGAAGGCTTTCATTTCTCGTGCAACAGTAGCGAGAGATCGTAAACATCGCCAAAAAGGAAATTATGTAAGTTTCCAGAGAATCATTTCTTTTACGTTATTTAGTAGTTCACGGTTACGTTTCACTTCAGAGAAACAGCTCTCTTAGTTTGACTAATGTTTTCTACCTGAAAGAACCAGTTCTTTCAGACAGCTTTACGTTCGCAATTTAAGTTTCTTATTTCTAAATGCCCCGATATCGTCCGGTTTTTCGCTACATTTTCACTTTAATTTCTCGTTACGTTTGCCTGTATTTAAACTTTACACTTTAATCCTGTAGATGTGTATTGATTTGGCCATAATTTCCGATATTATTCGAGTGTTGTATTTTAACAACATTGTGATTCTATCTTAGAGTAAGTTAATCAGAGATATTCTTGAATTTTATTGAAAGAGTGTAGAAAAATATAGTCTGACATTAAAATGGAATGTCATTTTTTAAATTTACTTTTCATTTATTAAATAAATCTCTTCTAAAATTTATAAAACTTTACCTATAATTTCAAATTACAATTTGTTATAGCGATTAATACCATAGTGGATATAAAGAATAATTAAAAACAAAAAATAAAAAGAAAGCTAGTTGCTTTGTACTGATATTCACGTAACTCGTTTCGATTTCCCTTGTATTGAAAATTTCTCTGTCGAGTTTCATATTTTCTAAATTTCATTCATTTATTTAATCCCAAGATAGAAGCTTTCATACCAAAATCTGCCTACGCTGAATGTATGCGTGATTCACTTCAATTTTCCTTATGATGACATTTTTTGTCAAGCTTTGTTTTCTAAAATTTCAGCCAATTATTACCAGATCCTAATACGGAAGCTTTTGTACGAGAATCTGTTCACGTAGGATGCGAACGTAACTCGTTTCGATCTTCCTTGTGTTGAAAGTTTCTACCGGGTTCTGGTTTTTGAAATTCCAGTCAATTATTACTTGATCCTAATACGGAAGCTTTCATACGGGAATCTGTTCACGTAGAATGCCAACGTAATTCGCTCCGATCTTTCTTGCGATGAAATTTTCTGTTGGGCTCTATTTTTAAAAATTTCAGTCAATTATTATTTAATTATAAGACCGAAGAGTTCGTACAGGAATCTGTCCACGTAGGAAGCACACGTAGCCTGTTTCGATCTTCCTTGTGATGAAATTTTCTGTCGGGATTTGTTTTTTGAAATTTCAGCCAATTATTGCTTGATACAGGAGCTTTCATAGGAAAATCTGTTCACGTAGGATGCGAAAGTAACTCGATTTTCTTTCTGACGAAAATTTTGTGGCGGGTAATATCGGTGAAAAACCTTTCTTAATCCTATTCCATGGCGGTTCTGTCCGACATAAAAGGAGGAAACTGTAATGTTCCATCGAAGCGGGCGCAGAAACCCATTCTCCGCAATCGGTGAGCAAATGTCCCTTCGGTAGATTACGATTACTATCGACATCTAATAAAGACGGCCTCGAATTCCGTAAATGCACTAGATTTTCTTCAGAATCGAATACTTCCGATGATATATGTTTGCACCCAACATTTCTTTCGTTGCCTCGATACTTTATCTCAACGAAGTTACGTGGTGTAAGTCAAAACACGGCTCCCGTGTACAATTCCCGGCAGCGATTTCTCAACTCTCGAAAACCGAGTTTCAAATACTTTTACGAAGACGAATGAGTTGGCGTGTCGTTTCGAAAAAGCCCCGTCGCTTTCAGCTGTAGAAAAGCGCGCCAACGAAAACTGATTGAACCTTTAAAAATTACAGACCCCTATGAGATACGTCGCTCCATACGGGTATATCATACCGAAAGCTATATGAATATTCGTTCTCCCCTTATTTATTATGCGATAACGATTTTTTTTAAATCAAAATGATTCGATCATTATTAATTTTATTAATTATTAAATTTATTAATTTCGTCTGATATGATATGAAATTCGCGAATCTATTACGCTAACAACTGGATAGAACATCGTCGTTCTCTTCATTTTGTCTATTATCTCATCAAGACTTTTTTAACGATGTTTAAATTTATTTAATTTGATTTGAAATAAAATCAAGAAATTATAATATGTTACGTCGTGTGATTTGTCGTATGATGTTGTAGTAATTTGTATATTTCAAGAAATTATATAAGTAAATTGCACCAAAAACTACGTGAGATGTTACGTTCTCTTTTTTTTCATTATTTACTTAATTTTTTTAACACGATTTGAAGTAGAGCAAAGAAGTTATGTATTACCAAGGATTTGTACATCTAAACGATTAAGTATCTTTAATTGATTTGAAATGATAGAGAAAAGTTATGTATTAATAAGAATTCGTATATTTTAAGAAATTGCACTGTTTCTGTTTTTATTTTTGAACGCTTGAAAATATTAATTCTGTCGTTTGTTTTCTTTACGTACTTGTAAAAACTGCAATGATATTAAAAAAAAATCAATATGGAAAAAATATGAAAGAACATGTACAGATCCGGTGATACGCGATGAATTGCAATGGAATGCGAAATGCGTTGATTATTCGCAGCAATATCAAACTTGACGTAATTGATCACTTTCAAGTCTTTTATATTTAAAGTTTCAAACGTAACTTTGTTTCGGCCCGATTTTTTACTCGGTTATACGAAGGATATTCGATTTCTAGATCACAACTGGCAAATAAATTTTCTGGAGATTGAATCAGCAACATTGGCGGATGAGGTCAGCGGCAAACGTAAAAGAACCATTCATTTCCCGCTCTGATCTTTTAATAATCAGATAGCTAACACGAACTTACGTATTTATTATCCATTGAAATTTAAATATTCGTAATTAATAATCAAATTAAATTAAATATTTTACATTCTAGGATATTTAATTTAAAAAATTGCAATTGCTTTCGTTTAATTGTTCTTTCACTTTTTAAAGATTATTTAAAAAGGTAGTGTAAAAGAGGTCCAAAATTGTTGCGTCTCAAGTAGTAAATCCTCCTTTTAAATTATCATTGATATGGTACCAGCGCGCTTCCTTAAAATGAAACAAGGGATGAAAAATATCGCAATGGATCACTGCGTATCTCATTCGCACGGTGATTTCTTACCGATCACAAAAACGGCGAGGACGACAAAAAGGGACGCGAAAAGGGGAGGTCGCGCTTCTCGATATCTTGTGGCACTTCTCATCGTGTTTCCGTGTTTCCAATTTGTTTTTTCTTTTTGTTATATTATACACTCATACGCTCACGGTTCACTGCTCCGTGTTCATATTAGCACATCCTCTATCTACTCGTTGTCACACTTATTCCAAATATCCATTCACCAGACACTTCACCAAAATGACAAAATCCCTTGTGTTCGTTCGTTCATTCGTTTCGAAACATCCACTGGTAACAGAGAGAAACTTTCTGATTTTTAAATTAAACACCAAGCGAGCGAGTCTTCTAATTAAAAAAAAAGAAAACGAACGAAACAAAAGCGAAGGGTTGACTCGGTGAGACGAGAGTTCGATTCGTCGATCTCTGGTCGGCGATGGCGCGCTGCGCGTCTCGGGACGGCGTAACGCGAAGAGCTCTTCCGGTCGACGTACAAGCGGCTACTGAGGCTCCCGCCGCAAGCACGGAAAGCTTCCAGTGCGTCGACTCGGTCATGCAACCCGAAAGCTCGTTTCTCTCTCCTTCGTCCCCTCCTCGGCCTCTATTCGTTTCACCCCCTCGGCCATTTTAGCGTCGTCGTCGCGATCAGCCGCGCCAGTGCAGGCTGCGCGCGCGAGAGAGCTTTCACGTCCTAAAGCTGGATAGAAACCCCAGGGAAGGGGTGATTGATTGGCGATGAAACTTCGCGACTGATTGAATCTTTTTTACGTTTCAATATCGATATCCCTGAGTGGGATGCATGCCACATACCGGAAGTGGGTACCGGGTTGCGCCGGGAGCACTATGTACTGTAGGGATGTTAAGTTTCTCGAGAATGGGGGTGAAATACCAAAGGTAACGATAAATGGTTACAACGAATGCGTCTTCTTAAGAATTTAACGATTTGAAAATTAAGACTCACAAAATCAAATACTCACAATGATATGTGCCTACTCCCTATGTTAGATATCATGACATAAAAATTTATTGATTATACATAATAAAGTAAGATTTTGGTTATGCATATTCATCGATTATAGCAATTTAAACATTCGTATTATTATATCCTTCACGATATTTTATATTAGCTACTCTATTGTATTCTTTTTTTATAATATATTTTATATGTTGTTATCTAATTATGTAGCGCTAGTTCATTTTAAATTTTCAACGGGGAGAGAATTAACCAAAGAATTGTGATTGTCACCACGTAGTCATTAATTCATTATTTTTGTCCAAGTATTGTAAATAGTAGTTTTCATACATTTTTTCTTATTGTATTTTGTGCGTTACGTTATTCGAATACAAACTTCAATTTGATTAATCCCTTTCTTAGTAATCTAGTACACATTTCATTGTTTTGGCGTATTAGTCAGGACACGCATTGATTATGACCATAGTCCTATTCGTATTGTAATTCTTGAGATTTGGATAGACTGACAGCGACGCATCATACATGGACACTTTGATCTATTGCTTCCGTTTATTTGTCAAGCGTATAGTAATCCTTGGAACGTGAAAATGAATGGGTCACGTGCAATGGAGATGTGAAGTTTCACGTCTCTTTTTTTTTCAATTAGTACTGGAATGTAGGTTTTAATGTTCTTATTTTTTGGGTATATAACAGGGGTTTGTTTTAATTAATATTTAAGAAGGAACTATCACAATTGCGTTAGATAAAATTTGATTTTACGCAAATATAATTTAAAATACATTTGTCACGTTATATATCTCTTATCTTTGTGAAATGAATTCTTCTTCAGTTTTCTTTTTTGACAAGCTTCGACAACTTATAATCATATTGATTTTAACGTAATTTCTCGATGATCTTGTTAGTAAAATCGAAGTTAGCTATTCAGAGCGAAATTACTAGGATAGATAGAAAATAGGAAAATATTGTACACATTTTGCATTAAACGATCTTCAATCCTATAAGATAAAGTTAAACTTGGAGCTACAATTAAACTTTATCTTAAATTTAATTATCGTTTGTCACGTCTGGAGCATAATTCGTGTGGGAACACGCAATGTTCGGACTTCCTTGCAGAACCGTTATGTGAATCTCACACGTCGTTGTATGTTTTATTTAAGTGATAACGTATGTAGGAAAATTCGATAATTAATTTTCTACCAAACAAATGAAGTATACTTTGCGACAGATGTTTATTAGAATTACCAAATTTATCAAAATGTTATATTTTTAACTTGATAATTATTTAAAACGTGCGAGAAAAATATGTAAGATATAATAATATCTTGTGAAATATATAAAATCTTCAAATCTATCAACAGTATCAAAATGTTATATTAGGTGCACAAAATGCTCTTCATCAACTTCTGAACATTTATGCTCTCTCGTTTGAATGGATTGTTGTGCTGAATGAAATCAACATTCGTACATAAATTACGCCACAAATGTTGCTCATCAAGACGTTTCAAGATTATTTACGAGTACATTATCATATTTTTCTTCGATCTTCGCGTTACTACATAAAGTCAAAGGTCATAAATTAAAAATCATAGAATTGCACTTAAAACAAACAGGTATCTGGAAAAATCAAAGTTAACTCTATCTATATATAGAAATATTTTGTCTACTACAAATGACGTACCACTCATAACCACGAAAGTTTCAACAAATACTTTTTCGATATCGAAAAACTTAAAATGTGGCAAGACGTTATGAAATTTCATAAAATTTATTATTGTTATGTTCGTTATATATGTTTCGAGATATCGATTCTGGATATGTATTGTACGTATACTGTGAGTCCCTGGCTGTCTTTTTAAAGTAAGATGTTGATAGAATTTCTATCAAACTTGAAACTCTGAAACACGCTCGTACTTTTCCATCTCACCTCATTATTGTGCTGGATATAAACCGAGCAATCCGATTTAACCATGGCAGAAGACAAAACAAATTACGCGCTTACAGAGAAAGTTTACTAATATTATCTGCTTCGCTGATGCAGGATTTTTTTTTGCAGAACATCAATCGGTTTCTTCAGAAAATTTATGGCGTGATTATTATAAGTAGATGTTGCACAAGATCACCCTGCGGCCCCTAAACGTCTTTCAAGGAGGTAGATACGAATCGCCAGTAGAAGGTTCTTATTAACAAGCTGATCTACCTTCACTCGCACGAGTTTCACAAAAGAATATCTCGCAGCGCAGTTCGGTGAATTTTAAATCTCCTACCACCGACTTAACATTTGTATTTTGGATTTATATTGATACACAGTGGCTACTTCTTTTAATTTCGTCTGAATTACTGCTCTTCATTTAACGAGAAATTTTTCTACCGATATTGCTCATCTTTATTCAACAATCCTAACAATTCAACGATCCTACAAGTCATTTGAAATCACATTGATCGACTCTATATGTTGAAAATTTAATTCTAAAAATAATTTTTATAAATCGGGAACCTTAGAAATGAATATTCTATATATTCTATATACATAATATATGTTCAAAATATTGTACAATATAGACTGATATTATTTTACTTTCGATACTTGTCAACATTTTCGTAGTGTATTTGTATAATATTTTATTGAAACTAATATTATGCGTCAGTGATTTTTAAAAGGAGAGAGATACGGGAATTTTTGTTAGCTCACATGATGCCAGAAAAGTGAAAACGTGTGCTCGATGGCGCGTTAAGAACAGCGACGTGAATTGCGTTTATAATGTCAACGTGACTTCTTCTCTATTTTCTCAACCAAGAATTTCCACGTGTTTTTTCCACAGCATCTTTAATTTGCTTGTTTAACGTTGAATACAATTCCAGATCTCGATCTGGAACAGCAAAAATTCTTTTTCATTTTTCAACGTAACCTAATTATAAATAATTGAGATTCAGAAAAAACGAGAAATTATTATCATAAAATCTATTTTCAATTGTGACATGTATCACTAATATTTCCTCATTTTCAAAAATATCGTGGATATAGGTCAAACAATTTGTCTAAAAATTTTAATCCAATAAATGTGAATATTAAAAACTGGTCATAAATATCAATTCATTGCTAACTTTCCATTTTATTTCAAGAATAGATATTTTTGTGTAATTTACAAATAAATAGGTTGGTTGGTGCTCTTTAAGAAACATATAATTAGTGAACACAATTATTATGTTCATTAAGCTCAGATGAATAACGCAAGATGACATCTGAACGGCCTTCAACTGCAATGCATATATTGTAGCATATCACATCTAATTAATCCGTGTTTGCCGATCAACATCGACAGATCACTGATTATAGATAACATGGTATTCAACTAAAGTGCATATGAAAATGAGAACGACATTTAACGATTCCTCTAGTTGTTATAGATTAATGTATGCGATCAGTAGAAATTCTTCTAAAAAAATTGTAAAATATAATTGAATTTTAAATTAGAGACATTATGTCACTTATTACCACGTAAAATTATTTATTTCCTTGAAATTAATATACCAATGTACAATATTGTTAGATTGGTACAATTTTTAAATAAAATGCTAAACATTTATAGATTTATCAAAACAATTAAGATACTATTCATTTAACTCTACGATTTGATTATAGTTCAGTGTAGAAATATCCTAAAGATTAATTTATAATATGTAAACATTATTATAAAATAAAACAAAATAAAAAACCACAGATAGGAGAAATAAACCTCAATAAAAAGAAAAGAATAATTATGATTTGTTAAATTCTTGTATCTATATTATTTCCAAGAGATTAATTACGATTAAAACATTATTTTGTTCGTAAAGTTAATAACAAATACATGCAAACATAAGAGAGTAAATAGTATATTCATCAGATTCTATAGACGCAGTGAGGGAACTATCATCAACTCGTAAGAATTCAATCCTTCAAAATTAGATTTGGGAAAAACTATCGTGATCATCGTGATAATCGTTCTCCACTTATCCGACTGGTTTGGCATAGATGACTTAAGCTGATCTAAAAGAAATCTGGCAATCACGACCATATCATTTAAGAAGAAACAACTGTATATCACAAACAGTTAAGTTAATTAAGACCGGATGGATGAGTCGTGTTCGAGTAAGTGACCTGGATTCAAGACAGGGTATTAGTCGAATCGAAGTATGATTGACGTTTACACGGCAATAGCATTTCATATGTAGCTATCTACATTTTATATTTTAAGTAGTATCATTGATCTTGTGTAAGATTTCCATAAGCTTATGTTCCAAGAAGTTATCAATTAGTATAATATTTACTTATATCACATAATTACGAAGAGCTTTTAAAAGGGTCCACAAGACAAAGTAGCGAATTGAGTAAATTTTGAGGAAGCTTCAGTTCTAGTTTTTTAAATTTGATCATGTTTAAAATGATAATTATAGTTTTATGATAAGGTTTCTGAAGAGTTTTGTTCTCCTAGATTAAATGAAAACTGATGTTTTAAAAAAATCAAGAAAACTTCATAATATTTTAACTATTTGACTAAAAGATATCCCCACCACCTATAAATTTATTGTAGACCCATGGGCTCTGTTCGGGGAAAGCTTCTCGATTATTAATAGCATATATTTTAGAAATAGTACAAGTAATAAAACATATTATTTTATTATTAAGACTGTGTCTTTCGAAGTTCTTGTGGGGGATATCTCAATTCTCATTACGACTATCATCTCGTTCTTTCTATTTGGCGCGTGAATAATTCTCTAGGAAGTGAGAATTACACTGCTAAGAAGTTACTTCGTTCCATTGTTTCAACTTCTTATTTAATCTAACGTTTTAAAATCATTTTGAAATCTCGTAGACATTGAATATTATTCAAACTAATGTTTGAAACAAAGTCTTCAATTAAATTCTGACAAACATTGTTATTATTTCATAACTTCTCTGTGAACTATATGCTTCATAGTTACATAGGGTTATGCAACCCTTATTTCACGTGTTATTGATTTATCTGTACATATGTATACTTGGTTTATTCCTATATAATATTTCTCGCGTTAACCTAAATTTGATTAATTTTTTATCCATACTTTAGATTCACTAGAATTGTATTATAGGTCAGATCTGCTAAATATTATAAATTTATCTCCTTCTTAAAATTATGGCTATTAACAGGTTATATATTCTGAAATAATAACAGTTTTGGTTTCATTGTTAAATTACTATAAAATGTCCATCTGTGCTAATAAAATACATTGAACTTAATATATTAATACAAAAATTTAAAATCCTTCTGTGTGTATTAAATACGCGAATGCGAACGATCATTGGTTAACTTATGAAATATTTCTGATATAAATTTCAACTAAAATTTATTCCGTTCAATTCTTCTATTTGACAATATTACTCGTATTTACGCGAGTTTTACTTTAAAAGTAAATGGATGATCCTGAAATAAAATTCGGTTATACTTGATTACATAAACTAAATTTTAGGACGACCATGTTGGTCATGTTAATTGCATGTTGAAACATTTCTTAAGGACGACTTCAACAAGAAAAGAAAGAAGGTAATTTTCTTTTGATAAAAATGTCAATATCGCGACACTGTTGATTTTAAGCTCGGGTTATTTTTGAAAGACGGAGTTATTTGGGTTTTGTTATTTCAATTATACTAACTTATGTAAATCTTATATAAACGAGACCTTCGCGTATTTCAAATGCATTACACATTTTTACCATCAAATGATCACTTAAAACCAATTGGATTTAGTTTTTATTATCTCTCCGTAAATTATTATTAGATATAGTTTAGTGATAAATTTTCATAACTGAAGATGACAAAAGATTATTTCAGAATCTAGTGTCTCCAGTTGACAAATTTTGCAAACAAACAGGCTTATATTTCAAGAAGCTCAAATAATTAATGTCACCATGGAAACAAAATATGCTCGTTGAGCACAACACGATCTGTCGCCCACTAAAATATACTGCTTCGTTAACTTGTCTAGCAGACGTGCATAAAAAATATGAATTTCATTATTAACTAGTATTTTATATGTAGAAAAAGCACTTTAAAATCAAACCGATAGCAAACCTAACAATGTGTGTGGCGCTTTATGCAATACTCAATTAAAAATGTGGTTAAGATTTGTTTGTACAAATCGTATCTTTTAAATAAAATAAATTATGTTAATTTATAAGATTAGGTACATTACACACACACACATATATATATATATTACAGTGATTAAATGTAATTTCATTCTCCATTTATTTCAATTATTTTGTCTGAACAGGAATGTATGGAGAGCTAGTTTAAAATGCAAATTTTATTTAGTAAGCCTATATTCATCTTACACAAATTAGGTTCAAGTGCGTTAAAAAAAGTTGTGATTGAAAAATCGAAACGTATAATGGAGTTCTAAGTGCAATAAATGGGTGTGTCATAGGATACTTCACCTTTTTATTTTTTAAAACTAATAATAAATTCACAAGCTCTGAAAGCATGAAATGCAACTTTTATCGTGCACTTTCCAACGATATTTCGCGTCGTATTAAACATGCTTCAAATAAATAACTGAACTGTTCTACATACGGACACATTTGATAATGTTATGTCGCCAGTACTCAAAATACTGATCATTTAATTCGTAATATTTCAACGATAATTAAAAAATTTCCATAAAAATGTGTAAAACTCTTGTATTTTATAAAGCCATACTCGTAACATGGATTACAAACCCGGCTTAGTAAGAGCAGATTATATAATACGAGTACGTGAATTTGTAATAAAATTTAATTTAAATTCTAACTTCACTTCACTTCTACTCAGATCGAAGATAGTTAAATATACATTATATTATATTTCAATATTACAATATGTTAAGTTCGGAACACACAGAAGAACTACGTGAGATCTTTGTCGGCAAAGCTCATAGCACGTTCGTGTCAACGTCAAGGAATTAACAGAAACGGACACGATATCTTACGATATTTTGCAAGCTTCACTCTCTTTTTCATTCTTCAAAAATAATTATGAGCAGCGAAAGTCTATCACAATGAATTGCTGTGAATCGTTGATGCTGAAATGGATAATTCTTTTCCAGGAGCTATCGAACGTACCTTTTCCATCAAAAATATTTTTAATTTGTATGATAATATTCGCTTTAATATCATTGTTCGTTATGTTGCCTGTTATTTCAACTAATTTTTCATAAAACGATCCAGTAATATTATTTATAATTTGACAATTAAATTTTAAATAATTTAATGAACACAACAATGAATATACGTCATTAGCAGCGAATATTTTAATTGACCATATATTGTCCAATTTAATAAATCTATAATAAGCTATTTATTTTTCTTCAATTTAACAAATATATAGAACACTATTTAGTTTCTACCAATCTAATAAACAATTTCCTAAACCAAATATTTCCAAATAAAGACCTAAATATTCGAACAAACTGAAATATTCAGTGACGACGTATTTACAGTTTATGCAGAGAGATTCCTGCTAAATCCAGTAGGAAGGAATCTTTCGCAAGAACACCCAAAGAGACACGTTCAGTCAAAATATCGAAGCAAAGGAGTTTGTATTTCCGTGTGATGGAACGCGAAAGCATTTCGGATCTCACAGAAGCTGATTCTATATCAGTGGACAAACATCGTGCTTAAACTTGCTCACGAGTCTCTTACCTGGCCCTGACGACCGACGTTCCGTCGGATTTTCCGATAATGTTCGTAACCCCTCTGCCTCGAGACGAGACGAGGCTACTTGGATCTCACGAAGCTACGCCAAAGTGTGAGTCGCTCTTCTGATTCCTTTATACGGCACCTCTTTGCGTTTGAATTCCTAATCTCTTGCTCATTACGTTGGCGGCGAACTACCGCGAGCTGGAAGCGACATATAGACTTCGCGCAACAATAATCATGTTGTGGCATCTTTCTTCAGCAGTGCCACTCTGTATATTAAATATAATAAAATTACGGAGCACGTTTATTCACACGAAGATAGTATCAAGGGAAGTGAAAAATCAAGCTGATGTCGTTAAGTCTTTATAAAGTGTGTGAAGGGAAATAGAAAATGAAGTGTAGAAACGTACAGTGTTACATGTTGGTATAACAGGTGGCAAAAGTGAAAAACGTGGAACTTGAGGTTTTCATTTAATTTCTAACTTGTGTGCTTTCTGAATGGAAAATCTTTTGTTTTATTGGATTATACAGCTGTGAAATAATAAATATAACTTTATAGGCAATATTGAATGAGTTTTAACTTAATTTGTATCATAGGACCAAAAAAATCTTTTTTCCTTTCAAATTCTCTATGTCTTATGCTTTAAAGACCTACATACACATTAAAGGGGATCTCAAAGATAGTTGTATATATATCTCATCCTTCTTAGATCTATATTCAATCCCTCTAAACAAGGTGAAGTGACGCTTTAATAGCATAATGCAAAACTAACTTACACTTAATGTAGAATTAACGCGGTTCTAATCTTAACTTAACTCAAATCCAACTCATCATACTGTATAGTAAGTTTAAGCCAGCCTACATAGTATATACTTTGACTACAGCCAGCTTAACACATGCCTGTAAGAGTACAAGTCACCGTATCTACGTTCAGTAGTGTAGATCAACGATAATTCCAGTCAAATATCAATTTTCAAATTATCTTATCATAATCAGCTTTTATTCCTCCAAATTTTATCAATTCTCGTGTATCTTATACGATTATAATTCACCATAAGGAAAATACAAGCGAATCTAATCGTTCCTTTATAAAAGAAATAAGCAAGGTTTAATCTTTAGTGTGATGGAATCGAGAATTAAAACGAGAAGGGTATTTATTGATTCATCTCGCTATTATAGATTAATGTAGATTAATGTAAGCAATTAGCAGAGATTCTTCGAAGAAAATTATGAAAATCAAGTGTATATTAAATTAAGGATATTGTACATCTTTTATCACTACAGACAGAAATACTTTTATTAGTCGTTCGAATGCTCGCTAAAATAGCCGAAAAGATTTTTACCTTCCTTATGACTTGAACATCGATATATGTGTTTTGTGTATATTTTAAGATTTGCTTTTGTTAATTTTTAAATTCCTTCTGCAATTTTGAATAGAAGATAATATTTTTAAGTCTATATCGCAAATTATATAATGATATTTTCTTCCTATTATAACTTGTTTCTTAAGTAGATATTTATCGCAACGCAGCAATCTTTGCATTTATGTATCTTTTCTATTTGGCGCGATAGTAAAATTTGTATAAAACAACAAGTATTCTTTTAGGGTATTTAATATATTATCCGTATTACGTACGGCCAAGCACTTAAAGGGTGCGTTACAAGGAAACGAGATGCAATCTTTTGTTCGAATTCTTTCGATTCGAACTGTTTCGGCGAAGATTTACAATTGATTATAGTGTTTAGCCGGTAAACCACGGGAATCGAAGCTGGTATGCACTTTTGCGTACTCGTGTACCCTTTCGTGTATATACACGTAGGGAAGCGAGGGCGAGAGAAAAATTTCGGTGGCCCCAGATGCGGCCGACCGATCGAACTTTAACGTCGTTTGCAAGCGGCTTCCCCTGGCCGCGGCGCCGCATTCTCACGTTCCATTGCGAAACTGTCGAAACTGTCGAATCGCGGACAAAGGGCGTATAATGCGAAAGTTAGAAACAGAGAGACGGTGAACGGTGCATGCGCAAGAGGACGCGCATTGCTCGCGCGATACGACACAGCGGAAGTTCTTCGACCGTATAATATTCCACGTACGAGTTGTCACTTCGCGACCGCATTTCAGTGACTAATGAGCGCTTTCGAAAGCACGTTAGGTACTGTCAGATACACGCTCTGTTATATCGTGGACCTCTGTGAAGGGATCTTGATACATGCGCACGTACAAGTACACACATCCTCGAGAGCGAGTACGCGATTTCTCCGTGTGCAGACTTATCATCCTTTTCGGCGAATACGTACACGTACGTGCCGAAAGGGAATGATGGCATCGAGGACACGTATGTGTCGCCATTCTCTAGAGTGGAGTTAATTAAAAAGTAATGGACTGGTTTGACGAGGTGCGATTTTTAGGAACTTACGTGGTGAGCGAAAAATTGAAGGTACTTTGGTGGAAAATATTTCCAGGCGTGAGTCTGTGGAAGACAATCTTATGATCTAGATTTCATGATAAAGATATTGGGATGGGGATTATTTACGTTTTTATCTGTTCGCAACTTTTTAAGAATTTTCTGCATATAAAAAAATACATAATAACATGAGATGGGATATGTGTAGGATATATTATAATCAAAATTTTATAAAAATTATTTCTAATCTTAAATGTAAAAAGATGTATGTTTTTATACTTTGTAGCTTATTAATTTTAACAATCTGTATGTAATAAAACATTAATTTATTCGTTTTAATACTTCGTACAGAATGAAACATCAGTTTGTTGAATTCGTATAAAGGAGTTTTGCATGTTATTCAGTACAGGAAGCATTATCAAAGAATTATTACAAATATGTATATCTTGTTTCTTATAATATATATATTTATTTATTTATTATTACATATACTTATTTCTTATAAATATGAAATATCTTTACATGAACATTTTTACGGATTTATTACAATGTATAACGATACAACTCAGGTAGAATTAAGATAAATAATTATCACGGATTTAATAAATATTTAGAAAGGGCATTTCATTCATCGATATTATAATCATTGACCAATATATTTAGAAAGAACATTTTGTTACACAGTTGCTTCGATATTATGTTTGTTTAAACCATATTTAAATAAAATTGAAATTATGTTTCTAGAGATGCTCTGTGACGTGGATTTTCGAAGTTTTATAATTTGTAAGAAATATTTCTTTGTTAAAAAAACACGAAGGGGGGAAACTTCGCCGACTACAAACGACGGTCTATTTAAAATGTTGGTTGCTTATTTTGAAAGGGGAGGGGGAGGAAGGAGAGGAAAAAGACAAAAGATAAAGTATGATGCGGCTTGTCTCTTTAGTATGAAAGAACCTTTCATTTCGTGGTAAATCAAAGTTTTCTCGGAGTACAGATGGTGCATTTGGAATTTTTTAAAAGAAACAAGGAATGCGCTGCGCGCTCGGATCTTTGCTACTTATCCATAAACATCTTCAAATAAAAACTCTTTCCGCGAATCTTTGTCGTTCGTAACAAAGGAACCTTTTTCACGCTGTACAAATACCAAGTTGAGAAAGAATTGTATAAAATTCAGGCACGAAACCGCTATATTTCTGAAACTGTGTATTATTACTGAAATTAATAAACATATACTTCGACATAGAGATTAGAATCCTTCAGCATGATAATATTCGCAAAAATTAACAGATTTTATCATTTTTCACCACATATTATAGAACAGTTCACTTGTAACAAGGTAATTTATTTAATACAATAACATAGATAATCTATAAAATTTGCTTGGAAAATTCCATTCATTTTATTATCAAACTCATTGCTGTAAGGATATTCACTAATACTTGTTATATGTAACTTGTGGTTCATAAAATTTTGCTAATTTAATTAGTAATAAATTGTGTGTGAAAGCTCAGGAATCAAGCAAGATTCATATAAAAATTTAAACCGAAATTTTAATAATTTTAATGTAAAACCATTTATTCCATAATTTATCATCTAACATGGAGAATATGGATTTAATTAAAAATGCAACACATTTCAAAAAATACAAGAAGAAAACGTTTAATATGTATAATATATTGCGAGCAGTGTATACATTGTTTCCGCAGAAGTTGGTGTAGGAGAAAATGTAAATAAGAATAACAGAATACATGTATGTCACTGTATTGCTTGTACGATAGGAAAAGAATTATGTAACAAGTTGGACGCAATTATAATAATTTGCTTCAAGAACGGACTTATTTGATAAATCAAACGTTACAAACGATATAACCACTTGATGCTCATCGGTTTATCTCTATAGAAAAATATTAGCGGAGCAAACCGTTTGATCGATATTATTCTATGAACTATACACATTTGAGATCAATGAGGTGGTTAATCAAAGTAGCAAACGTAATCGATGCTATTATATAAAATTTCAACCAGGTAAACCGATGAAATTATGAACAGTCATATCGAAATTAATCATATGTTTGAGTAGAGCAACTTACAGTTCGCAAAACTTAAACGCTAGAAAATAATATCATAATGTATTGGTTATCTATATAATAAAGAAATACTAATTGTAATAATTCAATGCATACTATACCAAAATCTATATATAACATCTAACTTATCCGCAGAATCTATTATTTCCTTCACGGTGTTAATATAGACTTATACTAAACGATGATCAAAGGACTCTGAGAAAAGAAAAATATTTAAAAACAGGTGAAAATATTTTAAACTGGTGAAACATGAAATAAGAGAGGAAAGAAATTTGTTATCACGTTCGCGGTTTATTATATCAATGTCTCGTTTACTTGTGTATTCGAATTAACAAAAATACGTATCAAAAATATGAAAAGTTATACACGTTGGCATTTCGCGTTTTACTGGCAAACTTTTCTTAAAATTTATGACTCATAAATTCTTATATTTACGCTATAGAAGCCCTTAGAGGCTAAATTATACTTAGAGCCCTTCGATCTTGGCCCTGTATACTCCTAAAAAGCATTCACTTACAAATCTTACAGCTATTGTGCAATTTACGGTCGCGACCAGTTTCAAATTGTTGTGCACGAACTAAGGAGCAATGAGTAAACGCGTAAAATTGTGACACAAAAAGAGTGTTCGTAGTTGAAACGAAAACCATAAAAATACAATGTATGAGTCACTTCACGTGAAATTACATATCCGTTTATTCCTTTTCAATTTTTTTGTATTTTTCATTGATAGAGTTCAGACTATAATTTGTATAAAATTCTATAAGTCTAGATAAAGCTTTCACGCTTAAAATGCAGTTTAAAATAGAGCCTCTTACCAAACATTAAATTACCATTCCTGTAATGTAGGAATAACATTATGATAAATATTTTTTAATGAACACAAGCTTTTGCTTCGTAGTATGATAGATTTAATTCAATATGTTCAGACTATATTTCTAAGTTCTTTAATGAATTTTCTGCAAAATTAAATAAAAATCTATAAAATTAAGGTTAAAACGTTAAAAATACATACAAGTAATAAAGTTTTGGATTAATTGAAAATTTCAGGAGAAAGAACTTTGCTCGAGGTGGGATAAGGTACCGTGCATATTTATTGTATTCATCTGGTTTCGAGATAGCTCGCTATTAAGTTCATGGTTTGAGAACAATTTTCAGATCGTTAAGGAAGAAACATGGAAAGCTTAAAAATCGTATACTAAATGGGAATACCAGAGAAAATCCACATTGTTGAATCGAGCCGCTAACGAAAAAAGAATAAAAAACAAATAAAAAAATTCATGGGTCAATAAGAGATAATTCTGAATGATAAAAGTTTGTACTTAAAATTTTCAAATTGCAATACATAAGAAGCATTTTTTATTGATATCAGTCTATTTGCTTCATTTGATCTTTAAACCTAACACGTTACTTTAAGCTATGAAGTTGGAGCATTGAATAAACTATACAATTAAGTAGATTATTAACAAGTATTGTGAGTTTTTATATATTTTATGTGAAATGACTCATACAAATCAATAGATTCTTCACCATTATAATAAATCCGACGATTGAGACAAACGTAATATTGTTCGATACATTATTATCGATCGAATAAAATTTGTATAATGCAATATACTCAGTATCAATATTAGAACTTTATTGTGCTTCTTCACTTAATGAGTACATCCTCTTGCATCCTATATCAGACTTACGATAAAAACGTTCGAAACTCGCTGACATTGGAGAACTTCGAGAAGACTCGATTTCACGGTTGCTTCGGCAATTAACAAGCTTCTTCTGTGACTTTACTTACAATAAGACTTTTTTAATTTTCTCTACTTAAAAAGAGAGATAGAGAAGGAGGAAGAGTGAGAGTGTATTGCACGTGACCTGTGATTAGTCACGAAGGGAAGATCGACTACAGACGAATCAGTAATTAAGCTGAAGTAAGAATTAACCGAGTAACAGTTTTCGTAATGAAAATAGCCTAACTAAAATATTATATCGATGCATATGATATGTTTTCGTTTCGAAGCTCGAATATTTTCTAACTAACAATATGTATTAAATTTTGTTTTATCGTTGATTAAACCTGTCAGAAGCCAAACTAATCAACTCCATTTTTTAACAATTTCTCAATTTCATTACATAAGTACACGATTAATGTTCAATTCTGAAGAAACAAACGGTGCTCTTATAACTTCACTTGTTGCAAGAAGATGGCATACATAATACTAAATTTTAAGATAAATTTAACAAGTAATGTTTGTAACATTTCTCTGTTACCTACGTGGCACTTTGATTTGATGGCTCAATTGGCGACCACGTCAAAGAAGAATATACTGATCATAGACTACGTGTATTGAGCATTAGAAAGACTGAAACTTTATTACTGTTACAGACATGTCGCTTATGTTTATTCAAGATAGAAAAATTTGATCCTTAACGATTCTTCTAAATTTAAAACAATGAAATCAATTAATCAATGGGAAAGTGCATCAAATCGCGTGAAACTTGCATTGATTAAATAACATATTTTGAACAAGCAATACGCGACTAGAATTGCATTTGATAAAACGACATTTCACATGCAGTAACCTAACAGAAACAGGAAAGAAACAACCGTGTTTTATCGTTTCTCGCAAACGTGATCCAACTTGAGCGATCGCGTCTGCCGGCACAGACGATTGAAACGCGAAAAATAGTCCTTTACAAGTAAAAGGAGTGTATCTAGCGAATCTTAAAGAGGATAACTACGATAATTTGTTCAATTTGTTGAAGAAAGGGCGACGGTCGTGGCGCGCGGGTATTACCCTAAAAAAGGAAATCTTTACAACCTTGGGGGGGCAACAATCAGGGCAGTTTTATGTACAATAATCTCTACCGTGGCTGAAATTTGCTTCATCGCCGGTAGCATCGCTTTGTACAACCTCGAAATGGTACTCTTTACAGCCTGCGCGCCCAAACCTACACCGTTGATTTTTAGTATCCTGCACACGCCGGATTGTGTCCTTTGTGATATTCCTCCTCTATGGCGCGTAAAGCTTGCATCTACATTTTTCAATTCCACAAACGTCCGTCTCGGCACAAAAGAACGCGCTGACCTTCGTACGTGAAACAATCGTCTATCCCGGGATTGTTTGTCCCGTTAAACATGGTCGCCCCAGACTGTCACCGTTTTTGCTTTGTCCACCGATGCGAGGTAGGCACCGTGCGGATGCCAAGAAACTGCTGTCACCACAGTCCTGAAAGACATAGTGTAACAGATTGATTAGATCAACGCAACTTTTTTGCAATTCGTCGTACATGACGGCTGCAATTTAGAGATTTCCGGATTTTACAATAGATTAAAGTCGGCGGAATTAGTAACTTGTTTCTAAATTTAAAAACTTATATATATATACATATGTATATAATCGGTGATAAAAATAAGTGGACATATAGTGGAATTAGATAATTATCAATGAAGTTTCGTTAAACGCATCTTGTTTATGCAAAAATATAAATATTAATTTCATTTACTTATTAAACGATCTGTATAAGGACATATGAGAAATAGACTTAAGTATATAATACTAGTAGTAGTAGTATTATATAGTAGTATTATAAGTTTATTAAACTTCATTGATACTTTTATTACTTGTTCATTTATTTTTATCTCTGTACTTCACAATATTAACAGCAAGGTTATCTGAATAAAGGTGCTGGAAAGTTGACAACGAGGTAAGAAGAATTACAAAGATTACACGAAACAACATGCAATGTATTAACTGACTGCTCCGAGGTGAGCGTCATTTTGAGGTCAATTGTGGATCTCAGATTGCGTTTTCAGATCGTAATAGCCTGATCGAATCGCTGCGACCACCGGCTAACTGTTATAAAAGAACACCGGTTTCCCATGACTGGTATATATCGGTAAGCGAACTGCGCACACGTTTCTCACTCGTCTGGTGAATTCGCTGTCTCTGGAAACAGGAAAGCACACGCAAATATGTCCGACGTGGTTGATTCGAGTTGGCCACGGCATCCTTTGCGGTGCCGGTCATACCGTTTTCTCTGTTTTCTCGTTTCTATTGTTTTTGCGCGGTAGCATGCGGTAAATATGTGCTAGAGGATTGTCGTAGCTCCGTTCGTTTCATCCGCCGCTGTGAATCGACATAATGCGGTGAAGGACACGGTCTTAATTAGGATGACTGAATATCATTGTCTTTCACCAGTCTTGTCTCGTCAAATGAGAGAAAATGGAGAAACAGGCCGCTCGGATACCACGATTTTTGCAGGTAGATCTTCGCCTAATATGGATTTTTATCTGTTTACTGGTGAACTAGTTTGAAAATGCTGCTAATGATTATCGATAAATTACATTGATGAACAAATTTCTATTGTATGTGTCGGTTTATGTTGGATATTTTTTGAAAGAAACAAGAAATACTTTAACATTTTTAACTTAGAAGTTATCATTCAAGGAAATTGGAAGAAATTTTACCTAATTGTAAGTAATTGTATCTTATTTAGTTTATACAACAATAAAATCAAGCATAATGCATTTCTTTTATTATTATATAAGGTTGCATGATTTTATTTACGTTATTTACATACGTATTTCAGCTTTTTTATTACCAGATTCGTTCGAATTTCGAATATGTCGTCGTTGAATTTAATTCCATGGAAATGTTTCGTACTGGGGAAGTAACTTAAATACGAGACTTTAGTTTGTCGTTACTGCAGCCAAGTGTTACGCATATACATAAATGTTAAAAACTAACTGTTTCCCTTTTTCCACAGATTTAAAGCAAATGCCATTCTTAAGTAGACCTAAGGCATGAAACTTGGATGTATTTCCTGCAACTTTTCTACTGTTAAATCCAATTTTTAAATGTGCCGTCTGATACAGCTCATTGCATTCTAAATTCATATGGAACATTATTAACTTGTTAGATGATGCAATCTGCCCTGAACAATAATTCTTATTAGCTAACTTATACCAAGATTGTATTAGAATCTATTTTGTAATCTGTTCGATAACAATCTGTAGCGTTACATATATATTATACAATCATATAAATATATATTATATATATTATAATATTTATAAACATATATTATACTGTTAAAAAGAGTTCACTTAAAACCTTACATTTCAGTTTTTGCCTTTTTTGATTCCTAAAACTCTATAAAATCCAAATCTCGAAATCAGCGAATGTCGATCATTTACCACAAAGAGAGCGTATTTTCTTTTGTCACATTTTTACGTTCCTACATATATCCTGCCAAAAACCTCTATCACATCATAAAACGAAAAAAGATATATCATTCCGTTGAATGAAAGAATAAACGTAACATTCACATCTCGAGAATACCGCCTATAAAGATATTATTACCGCAATACGATACTTTTCTCTTTGTGTATCTTTTGTTAAAGAAAAACTTTTGTTCTTGGAACCGCTAAGTTACGGAAGCATTAAAGCGACAACAGACCACCCTATACGCGAAAATCAACGATGGCGTGCACCGCTTTCGCTAAAGATTTCATTTGAATGTGGAAATACACAGTGGTGCGTAATTTTCTGGTCCGAGCGGCTTTGCCCATGCAGCAAAAGGTCTATAAAACCTGAATTCCCGAGGGTGATTCACGGGGCTCCGTAGAATCGTAAAAGGGTGTTTCTATGCGAGGACAAACGTGCTGAAAATGACATACCTTTTGCGTCTCGAGTAAAACTTCGCCCGGAGATAGTGCGTCGAGAAACGGGTATAAAATGTCTGTATATTTGGAATACTATAAAGGTCAAGTACAAACGGAGAGAATGATGTGCTAAAGGCAAATTGGATTCGTAAAAGTATGATTAAAAAATTTATATGTCGATTGAGAAACTTTTTGGGAAATGTCTATGGTGGATATAGACGAACATTACAAGAGAAGAACATGATAGATACAGTTTTCATAATTTTCTAATATTAATGTCGCTGTATGATTAAACAAAAAAATTGTTAATATGACGCAATTCGAAGAAGAAATTAACGTGTAAGATTCACAGATACGTTAATTTATTGCCTCTAATGTTACATAGTAGAAAAGCAATTATGTATCATAAATACCGAAAATATTCAAAGTAAATTCATATTTTTATAAATATACCTGATTGAAAGAAATGAAATCTAGAGAGAAAAGTATTTTACTTACTAAATATTATAGAGAGTACTACACTTTGGATATTTTACATATTTTTGTAAATTATGTGTAGTCTATGCATTTTTCACTTTCAAATTTCGCATAAATGCATAAAAATTTGCAGTATAGTCATGATCTTTTACTCTGAACAATGATTAAGTTGTCGTATACATATATAAACCTACGAAACTATAGACAAAGTAAAAATTTCGAGTTCAGTTGCTGACAACGTTCTGCATACTAAACCAGGTCACTTGCAATATGATGGATTGATGCTGCAACGTAGAAAAACTGACCAAGAGAAAAACATTCCGGTGTTATTTTTTGACATCCATATCATTTTTGCTTGTACCTATACGCTCTTATATTTCATTTATATTGTACGCAGCTAGCGGAAAGCAAATGATATTTATACATGTATATCAATTGAAGTACTTCGTACTTTATAGTTAGAAGCTGTCATTTCTTAATCAACATTGATTTTGATTTTGGTGAAACTATGATAAAGACTCTTCGACTAACATTGACATTGTAAAATAAATAAGTATTCTGATATTACAATCATCGTTTCATTAATTTATCGATAATCCACATAATTTTATTTTTCGTTTACAACATTGCGTAATTTTATAGTTATAACAAAGAAGTTTATTAATTTCTTAGTAGACTTTAGATACATGTTAAATGCATATGCGAGTGTCAATATACGCTTCTATTCTTAAACATAAATATGCAGAAAATGCAAAATACACAACACACATTTTTATAATCTTCCTAGTCGAAAAACGAATTAAAATTTAGATTTCCCTTGTCTATTTGCATTCTATAAAAATATGCATTTGCATGAACATGCGCTTGGTTCTAAATAGAAGGACAAAACGAAAATGTAGAATACCATTTTTTTCACTTGAAACTTCATTTTTGAATAAATCGATATCGAAGTCACATCGAGTGCTGGCGTTTACGCGCGGACTCACTTATGCTTCGATCAGATATCGTTATAACCTACTTGTATTGGTGCTCGTAATCACATATCAAAAAATGAAAGATGAACAATAAAAGTTCTCTATTAATGCAAAAATTGTCGGGAATAACTCCCATTTCTCTACCAAAGTAATTGCGTCCTGCGTACTACGCTCGTACGATTGCTTCCAAAAGTATTCTGTATTTTCACATATTCCACGTATAATCATCTTCTTTCGAATTACACTCAGCAGTACGGTGACATCATACATGGAAAACGTTAATAATTTAATATTTAATTTAATATAATTTGCTACTTATTAAATTCAATTTGCATGAATTATGAAATTCCAGGTAATAAAACGAAGTTCTTACTAATTATTTATGGTATATGAATATTTCCTGTTGATACTGTAATCTACCTAATATTGGATAGCTTATGAAACATGTACACATAAGCTAGAAATGTATAGTTGACGAAAATAGAAATTTACATTAAATAGAAAATAGAACAAGATACTAGACTTTGCATTTTATATTTCTAGGAACATATAAATCAATTGATTCAAATGGGAACATTTAAAGTTCCAGTGCTTTTGCTACAGAACTAGGGTACTTATTTTCGTTTCTAGTTTCTAATTAGAACATTAATTTCTATCTTATGGATAGCAGAGTTAAATTTATGGAATCTTGTTTCCACATAAACTAGGATATTAAACATTCGCTCTTTGAATAAAAATGAAGTTTTATAACATTTCTTGCTTTTCCATCTTCTAATTAGTACATTAAGTATTACACTATTTCAAATTGTACATTAACACGTAGTACTTGCCGACCTATAGTGTCTATAGTGAGAATAAAAAATGATACTCTTTAGAACATGGTTTTGCGACATGCGGGTATACTTTTCGCGAATATTCATGTTCGTCCGAGAGCGAAATAAAGAAAGAAAAGTCGGTAATATACATGTATGTATCGATAGCAAAACAAGCAAATCCGGGCAAAAAATTGCGGATTAAGTAGAAGGCCAACAGTTAAAGAAGTAAAATCGCTAAAAACCGCTAGAAATGTTCAATAAGTTTCAATGTAAGATAGATAGGTGGCAAATAGTTGATCCTACAAACGAGAAAAAAGAAAGAATCAAATCGATTGTACATGGACGCTTGATCGATATGCCTATGAGTGAGTAAACTTTGTTTCTGACAAGAAGGCGGACTCATATGGGAGGAAACAACAATGTCGAAGAGAGAAAAAGTATTGGAGGAGAAACGTGCGTCGCGACGACCGCCCGTCGTGCACGGCGTCCGCCGTCGTCACCGCAGGCAGTGCTACCATCCACGACAACCAGCAACGACAACCAACCACAACAACAACGATATTTTTCGAAGTGTCTCGGTTCCCTATCCGAGATACCTTTGCGAAACCAGCTACCTACGTGGTGTGTATTGCGAGTGTGATAAAGGAGCCCTATCCATTTTTGCCGAAGGAGTGTGGAAATAAGCTTTCTCGAACGACGTTTCCAACCGTTACTTTGCCTCTATAGCTGCCCCCTTTGTTTCTCTTTTCCTTTCATTGCATTGCATTTCGTTCGGTCGCCTGTTTTTCCCCACCCACCTTCTATGGCGAGTGTGCTAGTGTTTAACCAAGAAAAAAAATGGCTGGAAGAAACGCGAAAAAGATTGGTTAACCGAAGAGAAGAAAAAAGCCGAGTAATATCATCACAATTATTCAATCGATTCAGTTTAATTTCGCCAAGTGTTATTCTATAATTGCACCTGTTTTTTAGGAAACTTCGCTATTTATTTGCGTTAGGATAAGAGAAAAGGAAAGCAGGACATTAATTAATTCTTTTATAATCTTCTTTCTTCTCTAGTACTATTTCTGGGTTTTTCTTTTATACATTTTTTACTCGTAACAATAGTGAATAAAATTTGTCTAATGTACTTGCTTCTGTTCCGACAATAGCAAGAATCAATCTTGATAGTGAAGTATGCCTTATCTTTTAGTGATTGTTGAATAATTAAGAAAAAAAACTCGATTTGTTATAGATCAACATGTAAACGTCGATAGACGATGTTTTATAAAAACCAGTGGCAAATAATTATAGAAGAATGAGGAAGGGAAGTGGCAAGTGAAACGTATTCGCTAGGAGAGCAACCAAGGATTTCAGATTTCAGCTTGGGGCGATGGATTATGCGGAGCGCAAGGATTGTAAGAAAGAGGATATTGTTGCCGGGGGATCACTTAAGGAAAGAAAAGCATCGGAAGAGCAGCGTCGCCTATTTTGTAGCATAAGTGCGCCTCATTTATCCGGTGGAACGCGAAATAATTAACAAAATTGCAGAGAATATTGTGACTTAGAGCTTCAAGTAAAAAATTTTAATTTACATACTATAATATGAATTTATTATAAAAACAAGTAGTTGTTTCCAATGTGTATTACTATGTGTGCTATTTAAAGAAGTACACAGATGACTACGTTTTGATTGGAGAAAAGCAGTTTTTTCAGGAATTCGTTTACATTCGAGCGTATTGTCAAACTTTTATTCAGAACATTCTTTCTCAGATCATCGAGAGTGTCTAAAAAATCATAGCTTATCATTACACAAAAGGACTAAATATGCTTACCACAGTTCACAGTATAAAAGCAATAATATGTAGTTAGAAATTCCATACTGTAATTTGCATAAAAGAACTATATATTTATTATTATTCAGACACTAAAGACGTGTTACGATACCAAAGTGTAATACATAATCTAATGATCTGAAAACGTTGATAACATATTCATCTATTCGCTAAAACTTGTATCATAAATTTGGTTCTTAGACAAAAACATAAGTGTACAGGATACCGATAATATCCAGTTTCCCAACAGCATTTTCATCGCAAATCTCTATAAATGTTATAAATTATAATAATTAACGAGCAAAAGCACCTACCTCTTCACATTTCGGTATTTATAATTATTTTTAATTTTCATATTATAGGAACGACGAGTTATCACCAGTGGCTAACACCAAATTCATATGCAACCGCCAATTATTAAGTCGGCTGATTTACGCGCAACGTGTCGAGACCTGTATTAAAATGAATGAGTGAAAAATATGATTTATCGCACGGAAAGATTATCGAAACATTGTTTTATAAGTATTAAAGGGGAAGCAGGTTGACAGGCAGGAGCTGGTCAATTTACTCTTTGGCAATGCGTCTTTTATCATACTTAGCAGCTCCTTTGTAATATGTCAGTGCAAAATGATGAGCACCACCTGTTGACACAGTCGACGTAGGCGATGCCTTAAGGCGATAAATTTGCAGCACCGGCAAAATGAGAATCTTAACGCACCTAACCGTGAGATATAATCTTTCATTGCGCAGCAACATGTTGACGCATTCACACAATGTATTTTAGATTTTTATGAAAACACTGCATCTTAATATTTTTCAGTGTATTATATCATTAATGGCGGAACTAATCCAATTTGAAAATTATTCGAGTATTAATAGAGTAATACTGATTATCAATATGTTTTTCAACGAATAATAAAACTTTTAACATTCTAAGAAAAACCTTAGCATAAAATGGTTGGTTTTCAATATTACTACGTAAATTTCATTTCTTGTTTCTGCCTCTAAACTCAAAAAACATGTATATTATTTAACGTAATTTAAAAAATAAATACGATGATTATATTAAATAAATTGGATAGAAATAAATTTACCTTGAAATATAGAATAATATTCGTAATAAGTATATATACTTATTTTAGGTTATAAGATAAAGGATCCCTTTATAGGCAGTAATTTATAAAAAGGAATCAATTTCACGATTCTGTTTATGCAAGTAATTCATCTACACTGGCACGTTGCCATTTAATCAGGGTAAAAATGTTTGTTACATTATATATGTATCACCGTCCATGTGTTTATATAAGCTAAATGAGCTACGGTTACGTAGGCGGATGAAAAAGCGCATAATTTGAAACATGATTTTCCTTCTACTAACAAATACACGGGGCGGAATTCGGATATGGTTGTACGGTATTAATGTTAGAAAAATTAGATAGACACGTTTCATACGTTTCGGTATCCTATTTAGAAAAATAGGAAATTTTGTTACAATTTAGCTTTGAAGATGAATATAAAGATAATAATGAAATTAGAAATTTGTATTTAATTATTAACATTTGAAGTTCTCTTACGAATAACGCATTATTACTTAAAGTTAATTATTATCACTTCTTTTGTATTCATTCTGGTGTGAATTATCATTTAAATACTTTTTGCGATTTTATTTTTCGTCGCAAATATAAAAATACATATAATTATAATTAAGTATATATAATTGTATCGTATAATTATCGTATTTGGTAAAAGATAAGGTATAAGAAATAACTACAAATTTCGAGGTTAACCAACAAAGATGTCTTTGCAAATCGTATCGTAGTAAACATTCATGCTTAACTGAATGTGGAGCGCAAAGCGTTGCAGGGTTAACTACCTTTACGTCAGAATTAATTGATTCGGAAAGCTGTTGGATGCACGCCACAAATGAGTTTACAATGAATTTCAGCTTGATACGTTCTGTCATTTTAAGCAATTCAGTGATCAAAGATCTCGTATGATCGTAGCGGACACTTGCTTCAGTTTATCAATTAAAAAAATATCAAATAAAGTTTATTTATATGTACACATCCAAAAATCTTTTTCGTAATAGCTTCTATTATCATTATACATTTTTGCAGTACAAGTAAAGAATCTTAATTTATCTCGTTTAATTCGTAACTTGTACTTTCTTATCTTAATGATATAAATTTCACGAATTTTGTAGTGAATTTATAGTCGGAAATCTTTAATATTCAATTTAAAGGTTGTATTTTGCGTTGTGCAAAAAATTCGTTCTCTGCACTTTACATATAACAAAATTATTTTATTCAAAAGCAATTATTTCGTGAAATAACTACTTTCAACATATTTTTCCACGTTTTCATCCACAACACGTAGATATATATCCTTCCATTAATACCAATTTACCAACGTCACGCCAAGAATAGCGATGTTACAGCATAACGAACTCTGCAATGTTTCATGCATTGAGCCATGAATCTCATTCTCGAGTGCTTCGTTTGATTTTCTCAAAACTTTCTTTTCTCTTTTCTATCAAATAATTCAAATTTTCCTTTGCTTTTTACTGTATACAATCTTTTTACAAGGAGAGATTGGCATGTCAACATACCCTTTGGTGAAAGTTAAGCGCTTCCTATTATTCAAATCGCTAATGACTGCTTTTCCTAATGACGTACAGCTATGCAAATTTGCTTCCTTTAATCTACGGGCTACTGATTTTAAGAACATGCTTAAATCAAGCCTTTCAATTACCTGGTGACGTGTAATGGTAGGTTTATGTCGACAGTTCTTTACAATTCGTTTATCATTCTTTTTGTCGTATATACGATTTAGAACTAATGAAATGTATTAAAGTAAAGATTTTACTTGCTTCAAATTTTTTTTAAAACAAATTTTAATGTTTTATATTTTTCAGTACCATTTATATTATCAACCATTTTAAATCGCCAACTAATTTGTAGTACAAACTTTCGTCGTTTTTATTTGTTTAACGTAATTATGCATAATAATGGTCGAAAATATGTAACATTAAATTATCATCGAAAGATAATGTCCATTCTATCTGTCAGATAGATTGAAAGCGTCAAATAAAGATTATTCCAAAACAATATAATCTATTCCCATTCATTATTTCGAATTACTACAATCGATACAAAAATAATTTTCACAAGCATTTCACATTCACTTATTTTCCAATGAAACTTTCATCAATCATGTTCTACATTTTCTTCTGGCATTATTAAATTTTTAAAAGCTACATAAAAATACTATAAAATTCAATACGTTTAGTATTAACTAATTGGCATATAAATGCTACAATAAAAACAATAGTACGTAAATGTTTTTTATAATGCTCACTGTATATAAGAACCAGCAAATGCGCCAAATGCGTACATATATCAATAAGAAGATAAAACAAGCGGGGCATCTGCATGATTTTATTATATGTCCGGCATGCAACGCAATCAAGGGAACGGTGTAGAAAATCGAGTAAATCTAGCGTTGTATTGAAGCAAAGAAACGAACAGGCCCGCGAACATCCGCGGAAGAGTTTGAATAGCGCGATGGCGATTACTTTCTCCGGTGTATTTAGCGGCCGAGTCACGGAAGTGAGTGATCGCGGGGAGCAATTCATAGACGCGTAGGAGTCGCGACAATTCTGCAAGGAATTCCGCCGGTTATCGAGACAATCGTGTATCTCTGCCATCAATCTACGTGGCCGCGAGCGACGCGTATCTGAATGCTTGCTCGGCCACGAACAGTGGCGCCTAATGGCGCGCTCATTGACGTACAGTTCCCGGTGACTCTACGGGCTGCAGGGTACGAGAATGACAATACGTACGATGATTAGATCGGCGTCGTTCTCACGGCAAATGACGCGAAACGTCGCCACAAACACTATCGTCGTAAAGAAGCAACGCCTGTGACACATCATTGCGCTCGTAAGCAGCTTTCACAGGCTCCTCTTTTGTACCTTCGTTGCATACGCGAATGCGTACACGGCTCGGATAAACCTGTATGTGAAAGGCGGCTCATTATTATTACAGATATGTAGATTTATCGAATTATAAAATCGCTAGGTTTTTCGAGATACGACCGATAAGCGCGAACAGGATGTTCCTGTTTGGTGTCAAAGCGCCTTATCGACCAGATATATTGATAATCAACATCTTTTCCAGTATTCAGGATTCGCGGAAGCATTTCTGAGAGTGTTTCTCAGAAATTATTTCACCCGCAGGTTTATTATTATGTGTGGCTGCTAGTGGTAGTATAGGAATCTGATGAAATCAGAGAGTAGAGATACAGTGGATTATAAATGGTGTACTAGGAAGTATCTTTATGATTTAGATGTTTGCGGTTTTTCTAGTAAATGATGTGAAAATATTTTAAAAGAACGTTATATGCACATTTTACCGGTTATTCTCTATTTTGTTATTTAATTGGATATAATGTAATACACTTGTCTGCATAATGTACTGTATGATGTAATCTAATCTATTTGTCGTTCTGCATTTATATACAATTTTTAATCAATTACAAGATTTCTTCTTTATATTCTGGAATTCAGATGCGTGAAGATATTTCTTCGTATACTTACAAGAAACTTTCATATTGTGGTTCGACGCAGTAGGTATTTCAATTAAAGCACTATACAATTTAAAATATACGCAATAATTCCACAATATACAAATGAAATCAGACACGGAAGCGTCGAATAATACAATTAAAACAAGCATTTAAAAGAGATTTCAACATTCAATAAAAATTTAACGATTTATAATGAAAAGGTTAAAACTGTCCTACTTATAAACGAAATAATATACAAATGTTGCGATTAAATCTGTAATAAACTTAGCTATACACAGTACCTTAAGCAATGTATGTATCTGTGTGTTTAAGCGCTTTAGGTAGCGCTGTAACAGGAAAATCTGGAAGCACGAGGCAAACGTATACACGTTGCCATAAACGATCAAACGAAACGATCGTGACAATGAATTCCGCTGTAACACAAATTCTCTTACTTAACCCATGTTCGCGTTACGGTTACGAGTTCATATTTGATTCGAATTCACGCTTGGTCCCCCGAACGTTTTCTCGAGTGTATTGAACATACAGTTTTAGTAAACGGCAGCGAAATTCCACGCGGTTCTCCGTTAAAGTTTCGCACCGCTTGTGCGAAATTCTGCTTCACTTTCACCACCTATGTAAGGCTTCCTGGGTACATCAGCAGTGGTTGGGTGCAACGTTGAATCCCGTGAATACTTATACTCAAGATCGATGTGCTGCATCCTCGCACGGTGCTCCATTATTCCTACGTTAGAGTTAGTTCACCAGCAGTGGCGAGCAAACTTCCTGCTTTTTTTACCGTGCCCCTTTTTAATTCTTAACGTACGATACACGCTAAAAGGTCTATTTCCGTTCGGCAACCATCTATCTCCTTTTTCTAGTTTTATGCAAAGGGAGGAGAAGAAAAAAGAAATCAAAGCTGCAAATGGAACGGCTTGATAGAAGGAATGAGAGAAATTGAAGCAAATAAATTGCATAGGTACATTGAAGAACATTCCAGAAACGAAATTACTCTGTAATATAAAACTCCATTTGTTGGAACAAGATTGTGATTAATGTCCAATTAACTGAATTTCTGCTTTGAATTCACATACCTGAACGTGGCTCCTATTACGTGAACGAAAAATGATAGACAATGAAATAACTACAATACGTGAACTTCTATCATATAAACTCCAATCATATAAGCCGTTTGACTCTCGAAAATTTTAGAATAAAATCAATGAACTTAGACTATAACATTTATGATTACACAGTTTTTAATATATGAAAGTAGTAACGTACTTTATATACGTCTGACGTGCATTTAAAATAATTACAGAATGCTTGGAATTGATGACAGAACGATTTAGACTTTTTCTAGAATTCCTATCTAGATCAATATTTCTTAGGAACACAAAATTAAGAACGAGGGAAATTCAATCATTAGACGAGCTTATAGAGTTAACAGGAAGCGGAGATATATCTATCGGTTAAATTCTTCCTACTTGATTATTAAGTGCAACGACGTGCATCGGAAGGAGAGATTTATGCTAATCTGATAGGAATATAATATGAGGATATTGCATCGAATATGATAGAAATTAACTTGCCGTGATAGAGATAAGCATGTAACAGTAGCCTTTTAACAACTTTTTGTTTCGAAAAGCCCAAAATTAAGGTAAATTATAACGTGAAAAAGGGCCCCTTGGCGTTACTTCGGATGCAGCTGGCGCGTAACTTTCATCGATTTATGATGGTTGGAAGTCTCTGCGTGAAAGATAAGTGAAATATATGTACCAGCACTTATGTATATACTAATAAATTTGCGGTGTCTATTAAGTATTAATATAAATAAATTTTCTGCAAATTAATTATTTTATCAGTATGACAAATAAGTAGCAGTTTGTCTATATTTAGTTCAAAGCAGATACTTCTGGAGGATTGCTAGGATTTCAGGAGAACTGTAACAGCTGTTTATATGGATTTAAAGCTGCTTAGTTATAGTATTTCCAGATTAACGTGCTCTTGAGCAACGTTATCCGATCAGAAAACTCTTGCGTAATGGAACTAATATTAGGGAAATGTTGCTAATTATTAAGTTATTAATTAACAACGATAATGAAGTTATAACACTTCTGACAAAAATTTGTTTGAAATTACACGCCAGATAATTGTTCCATCCGACGAAAATTTTTAAAGCTACTTGTGTAATAGTTCACTAGTAGCCAATTCTCAATTACTATTATTAGAGAAATTTTACTATAAACGCTAACAATGATATTTATAGTGGCAACAAGTAATAAAAGTGAAATTTGCAAATTACGTGCTAGTTAATTGTTTTATTCAATACAAAATTGTAAAAATGCTATATGTACAATAGAAGTCTCTAATAATCATCAATATTATTAATTAATAAATTATTGTGTAAGAATTCACTGATATTCTTAATTAATAAATTGTTGTAGACAGAGACATCGACATCCACAAATCCCAGACATCCACCACATCTTCTCCTGTAAAGTTTATTGTCACACAATGGCCTAAAATCTCTAATCATAAATACGATCACGTTATGGAAGATGCGCAACGACCTATTTAAAAAATATTAAACTGATGCCAGTAACCGCAAGAGAAAAGATCTATACGCGGTTGATAGAGAGGTTTTATCGAAAGCTGATCATCAATAGAAAAATATAACGAGCAAAAAGGAAAAGGGAGGATTGTTAAGGGTATGAAAGGGAGGGAAATACGAAGGAACGGGGGTGGAAGAGAAGGCACGAGGTTGAACTGACATGTATATCCGTACCAGCTGCCAGCTCCTGGCACGAAGGGACCTAGGAATGGGAAAAACAGATAAAGAGCTCACCGGTGCTTGCCTTTCCGAAGATACGACGAAGATAAATGACATAATATCGTGCCGGACTGGCCGATCATTGCCCCAGAAACGAAATCGAGTTAAGCGAAAAGAGTGTTACGGGGCAATTGATCTCTGACGATGCTTCGTTACGCTGGGCGACAATGAAATCCGTCTGATACTCATCAGGGAATGCCAGGAAGATTGCTTTCCTGGCTGATTCAAACGGTTAGGATACACGTGTACGGTATACGTATCGACACATTCAGCCAATATAATGTAATCCTTTTTTTCTTCATCCGACATGTTTACCGTCTATCTTCCCTCTTCACTGTCCTGAAGGAAGAATCGCTGAGTATTCATTACGCCTTTTGGTCGCCGTATTCACTGACGGCTGTGTTTAATTCCTTGGTGATATTGATTCCTTACTTACAATTACTCGGGAACTGTCGATAAACGGAACGATAAAATATGCGCCATTCGAAGAACTAACTTCACGAATCAAGCTAACCATCTGGATAAGGAAATACCTACTTTTGTAACAACAGCGTTACAATGATCACTGGACATCGTCATATTTCACAAAGAAGCATAATAATAATCGATCGGAGAAATTTATGAATACATCAACTAATTACTGTTGTTGAGTTTACGACATCTGTAAATATTTACTCGGCACGGTCGTAAACCATCGCCATAAATCATTGCCCCGTCTCGCTACCGCGACTTTCAGCATTATCGGCAGCACGCTTATTAAAGGACCAGCGGTTGAATAAGAGAGCAATGAGCGTTAAGGCGGCTCACGGTATTTAGGTGTCCGGTGGTATATTATATCTGTATAATTAGGAAGACCCAATAATTTCGGCGTGGCTAGGGGTACTCGATTAATACGTGGTCTAATATTAAACTGTTGATCGCAACCTCTACCTACCAATCAGAGAGTACTGTCTGAAAGTGGACAAGTTTCCAGAAACGGTATCAACTAGAATCTTGACTTTGCCTTATTAGGAAATTTTTGCAATTTGTTAAATTCATTCCAGCCACCGTATATTAAAGCAGTCTCAAGTTTTTAGTTACCTTGATGCATAGTCTATAACGTTTAACTTTGTAATTACTCGCTGCTGCGTGTGCTAGGATAATATATTATATACATACTTTTTTTTAGGCATTCGTAGTTGAAGTATGGTATGCATGGCTTGCTGGAACGAAAAATATCAGGTTATCCCAGCGATATAACTTGCAAGAATCTCGAAATCGCTACTTAGATTTCTCCACTTATCACGAAGCCAGTTTATGTATGGAAGCACCTAATTTTCGTCTTCCGTTGATTTATCGTTTACCACTTACGATTTTGTTTTATCCTTGTAATCGCGGATTTATTCGAATATTTCAGGATGAATTATTGACTGGTATATTTAAGTAGAATTTTTCTGCTGTGGAGGTTAGGTCTTCTTCGTTTCTTCTTCGTTCCTTCTTCTAGTATCTTCTTCGTTTATTTTGAGTGAAATGAGATATTAACTTCTCTTTATTTATCTGAGACTGCTTTTATTCTGTATAGGTAAGCAGTTGTTGCGAAAAACGTTTTTTTCAAATGGAAGTGAATGATATAAAAATAAATATATTCTCGGATGAGAAGTATTTTATTAAATGTTCAAAATGATATACCTGCATTTATAAAATCTTTCATGAATTTTTAATATTTAATAATAGATATTAATGGTATAAGCGAAATGCACAGGTATTTCTTTTTCCATTTGTTTCTTTATTATAGAAACAATAATCATTGCATTGTGTTCTATATAATATCATAAGAACCACAGGCTGTTCTTTTACTTGCTTTAGAAACTATTTATGTTATGCACTGTTTAATAGCAGCTGTTACTATATATGTACAACAAGGTATGACAATTATTTTCCCGATTATTACAAACGTTAAAGCTGCTAGATTCTGATAGACCCCGCTTACTAGTTACGAGTTAATTTCAAATAACGCATTAAAAATGAAAAATAGTTATTAACGTGCTATAAAGGTGTGGTTACTAGCATTATATCATTCCATATCGCACTGCTTATAGTAAATAGTTCATTTTATCATTTTCAGTGGGTATATGCGAAATGTACTCACGAATGCGTTGTAAATATACAAAACCATAGCCTTTGGCAATAATAACGGTAGAGGTATAAAGTAAATCTTCAGATAATGTTGCTGGCAAAGATTGAGATAGGAATTATTTACTTTATATTCATCTACTCTTCTTACACGTGTGGACATTTATGTATTAGAAATATTTCACGAGATATTTTAACATCGTTTGGTATTAAATATTTTCACTTGATTTATCGCTTCTGGTACTAGTTTTAGTTGGCAATCTACGCTTTAGAATTCCAATGACAAATGTGTATGTAATCTATCATGATTCATTAGCTGTTATAAGAGGTGTTTCTGGTGTTTCATGCCAAGGCCGATAAGTATTTGTTACTTATCAGTTATTCCAAAATCTTACGATTAACAAGTCACTATGAAACAATAATAGTCCCTCTTTAAAGAAAGAGTACAAAATTTAACCAAGAGCTGCAAAGGATTACCATAAACACGTATTGTTTACAGGTATAAACGATAAAAAGAGGTAAAAGTGTCCCATCTTTGTAGTCGAAGGACCGTGGTTGATACCAATACACGCGACGCAGGTTGTTGCAAGAATATAAGAAAGAAGACACGAAATACTTGCAAAAACCCATGAAATACACTAATCGAACTACTTCCTTAGGGGTCCAGTTATACCCTCTAACTATCGCGGTGAGCCATCTACTCGTAAAGTACAAGACAAAATCGCCATAAATGCGTGCGTGACTGAAATATGGCGCAGTAATGTTTATGAGATGCTGTTACTTGTCAGTTACCGCTGAAAAGAATAATAACCCGTGCTGTTACCACGCCTGGCTACGCACTTATTTATTAATAACAAGTTACACAAATCAAGGTATCGCTGGCTTCGCGGCGGAATGATAGCCTTTATTCCCGCTGCTCTTCGTGCACGTGGGAAAACCATTGTGCCTTGGTTTGAGCACATCCTTCCATTTTCCGCATTCTGGCTGCTCGAGTTAACGACGTTTCGGGTTATTTTGCTTATCTATACTTTGCGTTAGCGCGTCCTTAGCTACGCGATCGATGCGATTTTTCTTCGATGGAACCAGTTATCATAAACCGCGTGTTAGCCGCGCCTAAGCGAGTTGCTTTATTTGAAATGTAAATAAGGATGTTATCAATTTTAGATCATTGATTATCGGATAGAAAAAATTTCGATCAAACGGGAACGCGACTATTGGTCTTTTTCTTTTTTTCAAGAACTTTTTACGTGTCAGATTTTATTGACGTAACAGTGAATGTATTCTGACAGAATTCGATAATTAAAAGATAAATGAGAATGATTGTGAGACATTAGGTACTTTAATTTGTTTGAATTCTTCATTTCGATCATTATAGGAAATTATACGCGATTTAATTTGATTAAATTACAAACATGCATATAACTCTTTATTAATAGCGAGGTATGTAGTGAGGTAGTAAGTTATGATACGAATTTAATTAGAAGAACATTATTGGCGTCGACTTATACTGTATTTACTACATCGCTTTATAGTTCATAAATTACTTAATTTAAAGCAGAAAGTCTTATTAATAATACTATGCACGAAAATTGTATTGGATCAAAAGATGCAAGTAGAATTATTTATTAATGTCGAGAAAATCGAAGATTGTACTATACTATAATTAATTATATAAAACGCTTAAGTATTAATGAAAACAGTCTCGGTGTATATCAAGGAAGTTTTCAATTACAAAAGTACCTTAACAAAAACTCATGATCTTTTAAAGTCTTATACAGGGTATTTTATGTAGCTTTTTTCCCTCTACATCTGAATATTTTACTACCGTGACACTTTACACGTTTTTCTCCTTTATGACGTTACATCATTCTGCATAATATATCCTATATTCAATAACTGAACTTTTCTTCATCAGGAATTACCAACAATCGATGCTTTAATTTCATAACTTTAAGAATAACTCATTATATTTTAAGATCTACGAGATTTGAATAAGATGCCCGAGGGTTGCCCGACTACCTTCTCGATTTCCTTGACAAGGAAAGCGAAATCGAGAAAGCTCGTTTTACTCTTCTAAAGCTTGTTTTACTCGAGTAAATCTTGTACAGCACTGCTTTAAATATATCTCTTATGGAACAGAAAATAATATTACGTTGATCTTTTATTATTATCTTCTCAGTAAAGATAATTTCGTAGTTACAAAGGATATCGTTTTATAGGTAAAGATTTTAAATAATGAATTAAAAAATATAGATAAATTTTTTTAATTAATGGAATTACTACGAGTCAAAAAATTTCCCAGAAAATATATAAAAACCAAACTCGATAATAAATATTGGAAAATTAATTAACAGATTAGATAACGAAACTAAATAAATGTTAATTCCAGAGTATAAAATTCACAGAAAAATATTATATTTACCCTAAACAGCATCAAGCATTCCAAAATAACAACTGCTATAAACGCGAACGTTTCTTTTCCAAACTAGGCTACATACTAAGAAGTAGAACGTTCAGCGAGAACACAGGAGGCAGTCTTGAATAACGAAGGAAAGGTTTTATATCTAACCATAACCCCTTGGTCTTTTATCAGGACTGGTTCGCTTGGTATTTTTCCTATCTCGGCGAGGCAAGCCAGATAGCCGACAAATAAGAAGAGTATCGCTCGCAGTAATCTGTTAACTTTGAATCTAACATGCAGTTACATATCCATTGCAAGGATGGTTTGCGTGTTATAGGATTTCGCGAAACGGCCGAATCTCACGCGTTATCCGTGATAGATACGGTTACGTGTATCTGACTATCGAGAGCGCGCATTAAATACAGGATTGTAGAATCATTGCGGAGCGTACGCGAAGCTTCGACGCGGACGAAGGAGGCGGGAGGCGATTGTAAAAGGGCGAGGCGCTTATTAAGTTAGTGCCGGGGATTCCTGAGCGCGCGAGTACGCGCCACAACGTATGAATTACACGATCCAGCTTCGTACGTCCGACGATCATGAGAGAAAAAGCGGAGGGAGGAGAATACGACAGAGAACGAAGGTGATGAGGACGACTGGAGGAGAAATGACGACGAAAGATGACGCTTCGACCGACCCCAGCCGCGGCCGCGCTTCGTCTATAGTGAAAGTAATAACAGTGAAACGTGCGCATACACCGGCAAAATCACGCACGCAGACCAACTCACTGGACCAGCTTCTACGTGACTGGTACTTAAGCTATTTTTCGATACGACCGGTACTTAGGTGCACGCCGGACTACACAACCGCCCGCTGGGCTCTCCCATAGAAACCACCACCGAAGATCTCGTAGCGTCCTTGGGAAGCTCGAGGAGGCCGAGGACGAAGCGGTCAACGACTAAGAAAGGGGAAGGAAGGAACGGATAATTGTAGAACGGGCCTCGCGATATATCCACCGTGAAATTCGAGTGAAAACGATCACACATGCGCGCCACCACTGAAGAAGAAGCGGATAGTCCGCTTTCGTTTTTCTCATAGTCCCCTTTCCTCTTCCTTATCGTGACTTTGTCTCGATGTTACATGTAAGGATTGCAGGATATGTGGTGGATGATGTTACGATATCAGCGGAGATTGTTTATAATTTTTTAGATCGAACCTGTTTAATAGACCAACAGAAAAAGCAAAGACATAATGGCAATGGACAGGAGTGGATTATTTAATTGCGATCAAGCTATGTTTTAGACTATAAGTATAATTCATTGAAATCTGAGCAAGTTAAAAGTTTCTTGTAGTATTTGCGCTATTAAATCTATTGAAAAACAAAGCATATTTACGAAACGCAATTGCAAATTTAATAATATGTCGATAACTTTGTGTAAAAGCAAAAAGCTGATATTTTATCAATAATATTCGTCTATACAATTATAATAGAATGGCTACAAAAAGTATTCGCACACCATTGTATCTATTATAGCCTTCACATATCAATTTCGATTATGTTCAAGTATATATATACTTATTCATATATACGTAAACATGAAGGAACATGATAGAAAACTACTTCATTGGAAAATAAGGGTACAAATGCAAATACTTGCATTGCGATCACAATATGTCATTATTTGATAAGTAATTAACGCACACCTCCTGTATTTTATACAACACCTTTTTTGTTTTCAATCTCACGTACAAATTGTGGTACGGTGACTCCCTTATCACGCATATTTTATTATACGAAAAATGAATGTTCGTTCGATGCGACAGTTTGAATTGCGGGAGCCGACACGGTGGCTTGAAGAAGTTGCTGGCTACCAAGCTACCGTATAAATTTGCGATATCGCGATGTATCCCCCATATATATATGTGTGTATGTGTGTATACGTATATACATATACATATAATAATATATAAAAATACTATGTGCACAGAGGGTCTAACGTAAAATGGGCGGGGAGTGTCCACAGATATACATGTAAGTAGAGAAGTTGGAGAAGGAAATCGGGTCACGCCGAGATATTTTTCTGCGTCTTTCCACTTTACTAGGCGAAGGTTAGGGGATGTAAGCGTTCGAACGTGTATGCTCTGGACTAAAGAACATACATACACAATTTCTCTCATCGGCGATACGTATGCAAAGCACTGGAAGGTGCTTGCAACAATTATGAACGGTTTGGTGATTCTGCACGCAAGCGTAGCGCGCATTCGAGTCAGGACGATCAGAGCCGTCAGAGAAAAATGAGAAAAAGACAATGAAAAGGAGCTGAAGAATGATGCTATATACAGGCCTTGATAGCTTCGAATAGAATGATTACGTAAAAATGATTTTTAGTTGAACGTTAATGTGATTTTAAGGCTTGCTTATTCAAATACTCTGCGTCTCATAACAGAATTATGAAACCAATCTAAAATTTCCAATTGAAGTGCTCGGAACGAGAACCGGTCAACTCCACTATCGGAAACTTCACAGTATCAACTGTCTAGCTAACAGTAAGTTCTCCTGTAAAAATTGTTTAAACGTGTAAAGATTATATTAGTAACACATTTTTCACGAGAGACAGTGTGACTAGTAGTGACAGCTTCAATAGAATTTCTTCTTCTTCAGTGGAGTTGTCAGTTTCTTGCATCGAAATTAAGAATAGATAAATGAAAATCTCTAAATGCAGGTTTATTTATCAAGAACCATATAAATAACGAAGATTATAAATTCAATATACGTAATATTCATTTACTATCTGTATCAGTTTGTGGATTTAAATTTGGATTAAGATTTGGACATCATAAGTCATTTTTCGGTACATGTTTTTTTGCTAATGAAGAAACATCTTCTAATTTTGTTTTTATCTAATAGGTAACGAATATTATGTATACATCTTCTCTATAGACAATAAAGAGATAGCCGAACTTTTTTTAGGCGAAAATTTGGAAAACATAAATCACTGATGCTGCATTTTAGGAACTAAGTGATTTTTACATCTGGGAAACTACATTATCTCGATAATCAGAGGTGTCTTAGTTTTGTAATTAGCAATGCGGGATATATGTAGTTAGAATTACTACTACATGGAAATCCAATCTTTGCAAAAAAAAAAAGAAAAAATAAAAAAGAAAATAAAGGCTCTTGCACCGAATCCTTCGATTCGATTAGATCTAATAAGTTCATGACTTTCTGTTATGTAGAGTTTACAGCTTTGGTACTACATCCACTTCTTAGAATACCAATGGGCAATTAATTTAGAACATTGAATAAAATTTAATCTAAATAGTTATGAGTCAACAGTGTAAAAAATGGTGGAAAATTCAGACGTAATTTGCGAAGGTCCACAGCTTAAGGACTGGTTTAGTAGAACCGATCGATCGACAATAATTTTAGCAGCAAATTGTGTAACGGTATCGATACCAGTGCATGGCCTCCCGTAAAATAAACGCGCGATTATTTCCTAGTATGTTTAAATAACGTATGGAGGCGATTTACGAGTTTTCTGCTTCCAGAATGTAGTTTCTAGCATCTTCAAGTTGTCTTTATTACAACCATAAATTGGGTGCTACATAGAGTAGACTTACCAAAATCGTACCACTTAAAATATATTACGCTGTATCGCCCATTTAGTGTTAATTTTTATGCAAGCTAATGTTGGAAATTAGAGTTTAATGGTTGAGGATCCTGCTATTATATATGTTTAACTTCTTCCTAAGAGCGAATTAATTTTTTGCGAGGAACCAATCTTCTAAAACTATTGATATTCAAACACGTGTAAAAAATATGTAGTTTGTGCTAAGAATATTATGCAAGTAATAAATACAAAAATTATTCAGTACCTAAGAATTAATAAATATTAATATTTTTAATATTCCCTTACTATATCTAATAGTTTGAAATAAATTATGAAATATTTCATTTAAAAAGAGGAATGGTGTATATAATACTACCTATATTTTATAATACTAGTTTAATAATAATTATCCAAATAACTCAAGACTGAAAGTAGTCATTTAGTTGTCGTTGCCGAATTAACTTTTTGTACCGATAATATGAAAATTTATGAATTTTTCTTCGAGATAAGCTTTTGAAACAGTTATCTATCTTATACAGGAAACGGTAATTAGAGTAATGAATAAGATCGTGTAGAAACACGGTTGGTACGATTAATCGTAAACCTAAGTTCATTCGATTAAACCAAACACAATGAAATTAATGTAACTGATTATACCGTACAGTTTGAATTGGTAGCATGAATCACCAATCGTTGCTTCAGGTCTGTGTTTGGTTACTACATACGTACTTGTATGATTCAATTAGGTTCATTTCTGATTACGCGATTTGATATGAATGGTTGTAATCAATATGGGACTGATACAGAATACTAATATTCTCAATGATACTGACTTATAATTTCAGTTTTTAGTATATCTTAATATTACAGAAAAAAGGTACAAAACTAGATCTAAAGTTTATGAAGGTGTCCTCCAAATAATTCACATATTCACACAATACAGAGTGAAAAATACTTATTAAATATTCTATTACGTATGATAAGTGAGTTTAATTAACAAATTTTCTGACAAACGAATATCCACCATTTTAATATTCATAATACAAGTATAAATAATGAGTACATAGTATAAACAGTGAGAAAAAAGAGTGTTTTACATATTCCCATAAATTTCAATCACCTAAATTTTCATAACAAGATTGTAAATTTGACTGAACATATATATCACTGTAGTTCATGAATTATTAATTGAAAGATTTTATTTTGCTTAAAAATCAAACAGTACCACATAAAATCATTAAATATTCTGTTACTTTGAAGTTATTGTATTTAATTGTATATTATTGATTTTGTAACAGTTATGAATAATATAACTGAAGTATTTTACAGCGTAATAGTATTAAATAATTTCAAATGATGAACTAAAAAAAGATGGGACTAGATTTGAGTTAGTAGCATTGATTAAGCATTACTAATTATGTAGGAAAGTTACTTACGAATGGTTTTTCAGCACAGTTTCAATCATATTGGTAGTGACTGACCAAATGAAAACAGATCCATCCGAAGAACCAACCGCTATGTATTGGCCATCTGGACTGAAAGTTGCTCTCGTCCAATCAAAGCCGACTTTAAATCCATCAGCACTGAAAAATAAAGTAACGCACGTAATTAATTTCCTGTTTCATTCGGAAAGATACTTTAATGCAACGATTTCATCGAAATTAAATGTTTGTTGAAATGTATTTGTGTTATTAGATATTAGTGTAAGTACGATACTACATTACTTTGCACATAACTATTAAATTGAATAGTTACCAATGAAACGTAAAAGGAATCAAACATTAAAATCTTTGAAATTCTATGAAACCGAATAAAAAATTTAAAATATATTTAACTGAAGATGCTTTGGTTCGAGTCTTGATAGCTTAAATTATATAAAATTGTACAAAATCGATCATGCAACAGGCCCGTTTCTCTACTTCTGCATCCCACTTTGTAAGTCGTGTAATGTTAAATAGATTCGTAATAAAATTATACTCACCTAAATGATCCAATAATCTTCTTCATTCGTAAATCAATGAGTTTTAACGTATCGTCTCTGACACAACTCAGAAGGTAATTTGCATCTGGAAACAAGCAGGTGCCGCTATTTGAATTTGCATGTCGTTAATGTTAAAGTTAAATTGGTTGTGCTAATACGGTTAGCAATACAACAGCTTGTCTATTCTGTTTGAATAAACATAATCGCTGATTATGTTCTGATTGCATTTACTTCATGCCGTGGTGAAGTTTCCGCGGTGTTGCTCTATTATTCTAATGGCGACAAAAAGAAGAAGTACGTAAGGAGAGGAAAAAATACGTTTACTACGGCTTGAAATGCACTGAGATGCTAAGTAAATAATTCCTTTTCGAGACGCATAAATCTTATGGGGAGGCGTTCGAGAAAGGTTTCATTGTGAATCTACCGGCCACATTTCCTAAGAAATGGTACATTATACTTTAATGGAAGTATACATAATGTATTACGTTGAATGATAAAGGAAAACCATTAAACTGGCGCGATGTAATCGAGCAGAATTCTACAGTCTCTGGCAATATCGTTTCATTCGTGTTCTATTCTCGCTTTTGCCGAAATTAATGAAACGCGAGCTGCATATTCCCAAAGAATTCTTTAATAAGTATGACAACCTAACAGATGTTTCTGGATATGAATATTTCAAATGTCATCATAGAGTGTTCAGTGTTCATAGAACAGACAATTCTCAAGTGTTCCCTCAACTGAAATTGTAACCGCACTTGGTTTCCTTAGAACATTTTACATTTAGTCAAAATAAATTGTGCATGATTGCTTGTAGCTTTTTACCAATCAAGTAATTTCATTATTCCAAATTTATAAGAATCATTGTCAATTCTAAAATTAAGAAGTTTTTGCAACAGAATTGTCACAGTTTCTTTATTAATTTTAAATTTCTTTTAAAGTAATTTATGACAAAGTATTTTAAACATTGTTTAGATAAAATAGATGCCTCTAACCTTTCTTGGATTTTATTCGTGGGTCTTTTTTACAAATTTAAGCTTATATCAGATAATCACTCGAATATTCCAATTACGTATTTATAGCGTTAAATAATGATGTTTGGGTATTTTTAGAAACCTTGTAAATGTTTGATGTGCATAATTCAGAAAAAATATGATACATCTTTTCGGTGACTAATTAATAGCGAAATAATCACCGACAAAGCGTTACCAATAACAACGACGTTCGCTTCGTAGAAACAATTTCAGGAATTAGAGGTGATAACTCCATGACAGGAATGGAAAAGTTATACAAAGTATCTGAAAAGGAAACTTACCGCGAGATAAATCTAACGACGTCACTTTCCCTTCCAATAAAATATCATTCGAACTGGACTCGGCTCTGGTGTCCCAAAATCTAATTCTCTGATCGAAATGGCCGCTAATTATTGTAGAACCAGCACCATCAGAAGTTACAAGATCGTTACAACTGGAACCCGCAAACTTTGTCTCTATACCTGTAAAACAAAATTCAACTTACATCAAGTATCTGTATGGAAAATAAATTTTGTAAAACGTTTATTTGCTAGAAGTATTTTATTAGATTAATTATTTATATAATAAAAAGTTATTACACATATGATACACATTCGAATAATAATTTAACAACTGTACCTATGAATATTTACTGGACGATAACTTTTACTATTTTGTGAATCTATATTCGTGATCTCGTACGTTTCATATTTTATCTAGAAGAATTAATGATTAAAAATTTGCTTTTGCAATATTTACTGCATATGTATGTACATTGTAACGTATACTACAATACCCTAGAAAGAATAGACGCAATCGTTTCTACATCTGAAATTTCAATCAGATCGTGTATTTCTGTATTCACATAAAATCTGCTTACGTCGGTACACCTAAGTTGACGGGTATGATGCATCGCCATGAAGTAATTGGACCCAGTAATTCCATCTTCACAGGAAGCACAGTGCCTCAAGCGATATCAATAACCGACGCGACGTATCGTCGCGGTAAGTTCGACAAGCCAATTGATCGGCTAGTAAATCATCTTTGATTTAATATAGATCACCATTGACAACGTAAAACGGGCAGTTCTATGTAAAATTTGCAATCGTACGAATGAACAGTTTGGGCATAGTCAGCTGTTTAACTTTATTCGCGATTTCCCCGTTCCAAATCCAATAACTGACCATTGAATTCTCGAATAATCTTTATCATAAGACTTTATTATAGATATTTAAATGCAAATTTAGGTAAATTTTTTGAAAGAACATATCGATGTCGTAAGTATAACACAATATATGTATATACTTTGCCTATTTCCTTTGAATTTCCTTATGCAAAATAAAAAAAAGAATAGTAAATTTGAAAATATGTGTAGAAATACGTACATAAATTAATTAAAAGAAAAAGATGTAAAGAATAACTATACGTCGTAAATAAGTATTAGACATTGTATCCAAGAAAATATGGTATAATATAAAACTAGTATAATTAACAGTAGCAATTATATTTCCTTTGAGACATATGGTCCAATTCATATAACAAATTTATTGAATATAAAATTAATTTATAACCTCAATTGATTCTTTGAGAATCTGCAATAGAAATTAACTCTTATGTTTATTTTACTTTCTCCAGTGATATATAATTATAATTTACTTTGATAAAATCAACTGAATTCTAAATTCTTATTATTTTGTTACAGCACTCGCTGATGCGTAAGTATTAATTGCACGTTCGTATACATTTACGCGAAGTTTATAGACACATTTTATGCCCTTTGTATCCGTTTCCTCCGTTACACGTTACAAACAGCAACAGTTTCCGGATTCGAGCAACTGAAGTACAGTCTAAAGTACCTAAGCGTTTCTCGTCGTCGATTCACTTTTCCTGCTGCTACCCGTATTAGCTGAGAAGGGTTCTCAATGGATTACAGTTAACTATAAACGCGAGTTTCCGAGCGCTTTCAATCTCGCGAACACGCTCTCTTTTGTGAGTTTTTGAGGCTAATCTACATTTCTAACGACTTGTGTCAAGCAATTCATCTGCCATAAAAGCATACATATGGTATAAAATGATTTCCAAGAATGAGTAATGGATCTTTCAGATATAACCATGAGCGAATCGCAAAAAGTTATTAAAACAGGAAACAAATTACTCTCTGCCAGCTAATGACGCCATTTATCATTATTCATCAATCGAAATTTATTAGAATATCTACGATAACTTAACTTAAAAAGTAACGAGGACGAATTAATGAGCTTTAGTTTTTGTAAATAAAGATAGAATGATATAAATTTGCTATATAAATTTAAAGATAATATTGAGGAACCAGTAAATTTAGAAAAGAAATAAATTATTTCTTGCGTCCCATAGATTGGTACTTTAAATAATGAATAAGCATTCCTAGAATTTCCTAACAGAGAAGATATAAAAAGTTGAACACAGAATATACGATACAAAACTTGAATCCCTTATTTACACGAAACTACATTAGTCTCCGACTTTATGGTATATCAAATATTCTGAATGGAACAATTACTATAATCCATTTACCCATTATCCTAAAATTATTTAAGGCAAGGAAGATAAGGAAATGATACCACTTTAAGTGATAAATCTTCATCTCTCTTCCCAGATATTCTGGCTCTGCTAACTATTTGCTGTTTATAAACAGGAATATTCCAATTAAAATGGAAGAAACGCAGCAATTGTACCCGTAAGCCGGTGCAGCTGCGAAACATTAACAAAACGATAGGAAGAGTAGCGAAGAGGGATAGGTAATAATCCGATAGAAAACAGCTGATCCACTTTAAGCATCGGTTTTTGTCTTAAAGCGTCCTGGCTAAACAATAATTCACGCTTAAACGCGCTTTCAGCAACGCCGTTCTCCATTGTCCGCTCCTTGCGTAGCGAGATTTATTTGCGCTAAACTTTTGTACATCTCTTCCACCGTCGTCCGCCTTTCTGTGATAGCACCGGGCTTGGTTTTCACTATTTTGCCCGTAGGACCGCGTTCACAACAAAAGCGTGAGAACCCTGAACCAAAATGAATGTCCGGCTTGTGTCTGTGTGTATCAACCTGCCCCCGGTTCTTCTATCTCCGCCTATGTGAAATTAACTTGGATTTAACTCGTGAAAGCGTACAAATTTCGGCGAACGGTTCAAGTGTGTCCTACTGGATTTACTAAACCAGCTTTATATTTATACGTGTAAAGAATATATACGACAGAAGAGAAGAAAGAGGGGAACGTCGAATTGGAAGAGAAAAAAGAAGAGCCCGCACTAGTACGCTTACGCTGTTTTTGAAAAAAAAAAAGGATTGAAGTTTCGCCTTTCCGCGTTTAAATTCATCGAGTGCTCGTATCCGCTTGGGACAACTTAGCAAAAGAACTCCACTTTTTGCGTTGAACGAGTACACGATCCTCCGTTCCAGTATTGCTGTACAGAGTGATTTCAGAATGACTGGGATTATCTGCAGAGTTTGAAAGTACACAGAGACAGCGGTCGTTGGACAAACGTGTACGTAATATGAGTGATATTCGCAGATTTGAGGAAAGATATAATAAGTCACAAAAAATAAAATACTAATAAAATAAGTAAAAATAAAATAATAAAATTCGATGAGTATTCAAATATTTTCATGAGCCGCGGTGTATTAAATCGAACTCGAGATCGAATTTGGGAATTGATGTTCCAGAAATCGTGATCTCCCTCGTGTCAGTTTTATCGCATTGCTTCGATTCACCTTTATCGTAAAAAATTATTCGTTCCTCCGTTATGCAATCTCACCGAAACTCCTTATATTTCCAGGGAAATTATGTGGAATAGGATTTTTATTATCGGATTGATGATTTAGAAAGGGATAAGCCGATTATTTACAACCGTTCGAAACCGATCGTATCCCGAAAAAGAAATACAGATCGTAGCTGAAGATTCAGCAACGGTATATAGCTAGACCCTTGCACGTTTTCAAGCCGCGATCTTTACGTGATAAGCGGTGCTTTGAAGAAAGGGGCAAAAGTGATAATTTAGTGGCGGGGTGAAAGTGGCTATTCGCCGCGGCGAAGTACAGAGTAGGTGAGACTCTTTCAGCAAATAGGGGCGACTTTAAAGGGTACGAAAAGTAAATTGAACGAGGTGAATGGACATGATCAACCGATATGAAACGCGAACCAACGAAAGGCATGAATAGTTTGCAAATGTATGCAGAATTTACAATTCGATCCCTATGGACGGTTGACTAATCTCGTGAAACCATATCATTCGAGGAACCCCGTTCGAGATATCGATTTACACTCTGGTCAACATTGCTACAGAGGTAGCCGAAGTTGTGGGTGATGTGCGGCCCCCAATGGTAGGTGGAGTTCTATTGACAAAGGATACACGATGTAGCCTGCCGTGGATGATAGTACACCGGTCGTATTAATTTGCAAGATTCGACTGAAGGATCATAGCGAAATTTACCCACAGTTGCCGAGATTGTTGCCACACGACCTGTCGACAGAGAACTTGTAGGTAAATGATCGAAAAGAGACTTAACTGTTACCGTGGAATACTCTATCCGTTATAAACATTATAATTTCGTTCTAAAATTAATTGCATGACGTAAAGTCTCGTCAACGATGGCTCGCAAAAATATTCGGGCACCTGTAGAAATTTTTTATGAATATATTACGTGTTATACAAAATTACCGTTATACGAAATGAGACAGCATTATCACGGATATGTTGGTAAGGTTTGAAACAAATCTGAAAACCTACATAGAAGCCACACAGATAACGAAAGTATGTAAAAAGACAAATGTGTAAAAACTGTTTTAAAAATGAAATCTTTCATGGAGTAGAAAAAGAAGAATATGTAATCTTTTAAAACTTTGCAATGGGAAGATATGTCAAATCGAGAGATAAGAGATGACATCTAATAAAGAAAAAAAAATAAAAGGAATCATGTATTGAAAACATTATTGAGCAGAATATTTCTCACCTAAACGGCTGACAATTGCCGCGTGCACACAAATTGATATTATAGATAGAAACTAATGGCTTTATTTCTATGCGATGGTGGTTTCCGTGGATTTGTTGACTGTTCTGGGTAAATATTTGAATAATAAATATATCATGCCGAGGCATTTTCGTCGCTGCACCGCGAATATATTTCATAATGATCCTCAATGAACGTGACAGGATCATAGCTTTTCACTATTCCCTTAATCGTTTTCTTTTTTTTTTTTCTTGAACCGATAAAAAATTGCATTACTATCTTCTTTTGCAGAGATTCTATCTGAATATAGGAAAATTAGTGACCGTACAGTAAAGTTTGCAATTCCTCTTTTTTGCAAATAAATTATACAGAAGTATCCACATAAACTTATGCACGCATCCAATACAATATCGTAAATTGCAATCATTTATACAAATTCGAATCTAGAACATGTATAAAACTTGACGTGTTACCTGATTACGTTGCTTTCATTCTTTAGAACAAAATATCAGGGAAAATTCAAAACCTCCTCGCTGCTTTAGGTGGAGAATAAAACATGAATATTAAAAATATTACGTGACGCTTCTTTTTAATACAGTTCGAAAGAAAAAAGAGGAAAATAAAAATCAAATTTTCTTGCCAACAACGACACGTATTATACATCTTCGTTAACGGTCTGTATACAAGCAATTTGCATTTCATTAAAATTTTCGCGCTAAAATATTCAGTTTAAGACACTAGGCGATTCGCCAAATAATCTATTCAAAAAACTTTGCAAACTTTTATATTAAAACCGGTGGAACAGAATTAAGGCTGTCTCGTTACATGCTGATCTAAATTAAATTTCTTCTTGTCGGAACTTCCGTTTAATCGTTCGTCCCATCTACCTTGAAAATGGGCGCATTCATCCTGCATGAATTTACCAATTTCTTATCGAGCCCTTTTTATCGAAAAACATCATCCGTTAGAGCCGTCACTGATCAAGAACAAAAGCTCGTCTGCCGACAAGAAAACTGCAGGTTGAAGCAACTTCGAAAAGATTTCGCTAACTGCTGATAAGAACGTTATCGTCTTAATTAATCTCACGAAGTGACGACGCAACGAAAGATCACTTTTATTCGATCCTTTTACGAACCAGTCATCTTCCAACCGAATATATTAAAAATCCTTAAGAAGATCCCAAAGTTGGAGCATTAAATTATAATCAGTGACGAACTACAAGCGAAATAAAAATAATATGATCCGACAACTATTATGGTCATTGCGGTGAAGTTTATATTTGCTTGAAAGTGTGTAAAAGTGTTTAATGATTTGGAAGATCGAAGAATACTTTTACGCAACAATTGAACATTAAGTTTATATTAGGTCTAGAAAAAATGTTTTGTATTTTTAATTCCACACTTTATGTATTTTATGAACAGAATGTATCGTCATTCTTAAACGTTGAAATATTTCCAGTCGCTGAAGTATTCTTTAGTAACATCAATAACTTTCTTTCCATTTTTCGACCGTTTTTGGTTCAGTAATGTTTGTTGCTTTTGAACCTCGAACTTCTTGCAGTCACCGATACGTAGTCTGTGGACATTTTGGCTTAGAGCCAAAGTCTCGTTTGAGAAATCTTTGGTATCACTTCTTACACGTGACATTGTTACTACTTGCAGGAATAGAATAATCTTAGCAGTGTCAGTAACATTTTTATGTATTTTTCACTATTCTTTGATTTTAAGTAATAGCTATAACCATAATGCTAGGCGCAAATCACGCTATAAATTAAATAAGAGTATTATAGACACGCTAAATGAGGCTCTTTTTATATTCAATAGAACTTTTTATTTTTTTACATGAAATAATCTCTCTTTTATGTATCATAATCCGGCAAAGTTATCGCACAACATCGTCGACGCTATTTTAGATTCCTCTATTACGGCAACGTTATGCCTCCTGATGATTCGAATTAGGCGTGTAATGGCTTTACGGGCGCTCGTAAATAAGGGAAAGCAACGAGAAGATGCCGAGAATCGAATATAAAGGTGCGAGGAAATTGAACTACCCACTTGCAAAGAATTTTTTATATTAGTAACCGATTATATTAATATAACGAGACATTGTAATCTATTAAAACATGTAGAATTAATTTATTGTATTAATTTATCCATAGATTATTTAGAAATATTTTAAAATAATTCAATGCTATTATATACTTAAACTGAAAGTAACAATTTACTTTTATATAAAATATAAATATTAAAAATTATTATATTATCTTATATATTCAGAAACCATAAATTTAGGCGCAAATACGTGAATACAACAACTAGTAAAAATTGTTATCTTGAGGATACTTTAAAACGCGTATGATTAGAATATTAAACCGCAGAAGAATTTCAAACGAAAACAATGATAATAGTAGTTCTACATTCGCTCGCATTAATTTCACGCTTTAATGGTTGAAGAACGTATATGTATATATATAATGTTCAATTCTTTGACCTGTTCCACTTGTAGTGCCTTATTTTTATTCCACTACGGATTAAACTAACAAGATCTAGTTCACGTATCAATAACAAGGCAATATCGCAGTACTTCAAATGTAAAAAAAGAAAAAATACATAACTATCTGAGAAAGAAAATAGGCAATTACGTAAAGGAAAAAAAGAGACAACCATTCATGGAGATACTACATGTTATAATTGTAATCGTAAAAATCAATTACTTTCTTCAAATTACTACAATATTTCTACGTATCCATACTTCTATCTACAGGTAGAACTATTTAACTAATTTAACTAATTGATAATATAAATAATGTATATAAGAACTAACTAAATATTAGTATATTATACAAATTATAATATAAATAATATAATTAATAGAGTGCACCCTATTAATTAATTCTATTGTCATTTATAGACTCTGTAATACGAGATAACAAATAATGGATTAAGCAATTCATCTCATGTTTCTACGCAAACCTACAACACGGTGATTGATTTTACAGTCGTTAGTAAACTCTGTAACAGTCGTTCAATTTTCTCAAAACAATTCGTCCACGTACAGTACAGTTAAGGGTGGCCTCAAACTTATGGCTCGTAATAGGCGTACATACGAAGAGGCAGAGTCGCGCACCTTTTATTGTCCCACGACGCTAGTAAGTATATTAGCATTATTCATGACTAATGGCAATAATGAGGAGCGTGATTACTGGTAATGCCGTACATTATTTTCTGTCTATAGCGCAACAACGTTCTGGTTACGGTTAAGGATAAGAGTGCGCCAGTATACTGTGTACGCTAAACGCTTGCTATTTGTTTGGCACTGGTTACTTACACGCTTTGCTACGCAGGTCCCAAATTTTTAGGGTACGATCGTAACTGCCAGTAACTACTTTTGAAGGCTCGCCAAGAAACTTCGCCGCCATCACCTTCCCACAGTGGCCCGTTAGAGTGTGCTGAAACAGAAATGGGAATGTCGTTTTGGAACATTTACCAACTCGTTCCGCGTGATAATAGGATCATTTGTAATCTACGTGACGTATTAAAAATGATTCGTAGCAATTGGATGCTTGGATTCTACTGGCGAGCATATTGCTGTGGTTCTGAACTGTGAAAAGTTCTCTTGATAGCATGAGTTATGGAAAGTTATCTATTAAATTCTGTAAAGGTACTTTTTTTTAACATGGAATACTTGTAATTCTATGACTACGAAATTTTTATGCCGAAAAACTCGTAGCTTTTTCATATTAATGGTTTGATAAATCTATTAACTGTCAGCTTTTTTTATATGTATAAAACTTCTATATAATTCTATAGATTAGAATTCTTTTAATTCATTTTCTATTATGAGTCAGATTTTAGATTTTTTGTAGATTACATTTTATATAACATTCTGCAACTAAACTCAGTTAAAAAATATTTTTCGTTAATCGTTTGATTTAGAAAGGATCTTTATATCTGGGGATTGATGCTACGAAATTTGTACAAATCTGTATATAGAATACGTTGCTTATTAATATATGTGTTGCTTTATATAACTACACAATAAATAAAAGTAAGATACAAAATGGAATTAAACTTAAATTTTGTGTAATTTTATTTCCCGTGAAATAAGAAACATGTATAACTGATTGAAACTGTAATGTAAAATAGTTATGGTATGCACTGTATGCAAGGTACGACGTAATTTATGTTGCAACCGAAGAGGTTTACAGTGTATACCAGGTTTCCTTTTCGAGGAAATTGAGTTTGAAAATCTGAGTACATGCGACAAAGATGCCTCGGTGATTCTACATGTATGTCACTATTAGGCTTCGATGTAATATACTCTACACTCTGTCTGCATCAAGCTGATACATGTTAACAAGGAAAGCTATGATTGATCAATTAATAAAGTCAATAATTTCTTAACGTGCTGGAATATGTTGTGAGGTACTAGGAATATAATGCATCGCTAACGTACTAGGAAATAATACATCATATACATGTAATAATACATATCATATTTATTAACTGAGTAAAATAAGTAATTAAATAAAATCAAATAGAAATAGCATGAAATTAATAAATATGAATGAAATATATAAATTACTTCTGCTAAAATAAATTGAATTTCTAGCTAGGATCGTATTATTGACACAGATAGATTTTTTGTATGTATTCTCTTTACTGAATTCTATTTACATGTTAAAAAAAATAAAACAAATATAGCATGTATATCGATTTCTGGAATTATATTAAAAGAGTGTGTGTAATTGAAATACGATAATTTTTTATCAATATTAGAAAATTGGCTAATGTAAATATAATTGTTATAAGATTCTAATAATGAGTTGTTTCAGTTTAGATTTATTAGAATGAATGCAATAATAACCATCGTAATTCATAGTTTAGTCAATATAGACATTTATAACTTAAATAACAAAAATATATACGTATTTAAATGAAACGATAATATAATACGAAAAACTAATGCGAATATGGTTACAATATTTCAATTGTTAGTATATCCACGTCAATCTCAATTGTCCAGTTGCGTGACTTTGATTAAATCAATGAATACGCTTTGAAGTTACGTGTCAATATTCATATTAATTTCGGTTAGTATCCCAAAACATGATCTAAATGCAAAACGTATTGATCATTTTAATTTCAATATATTATTATTGCTTATTCCCTTGCATCGTAGAATGAAATATGTATTGAGGTATTTAAATGACATGATGTGAATTTTCATCGTAAATTTTACTGCATTATAATACAGCCAGATTGCTAGTAACATTGCTAAAGCAATCCTGAAAAACTTTTCATAAAATCACGCCGCATCGTATTAAGAACAGGTATTTATAGATAACCAGTTTATAATGAGAGAAAATTATTATAACTACGGATAATATATATTTTATGAATTCAAATCTAGATAGCCTATATGTCTATATTTATATATATATTTCGTTTTACATAAATAGTACAGTACAAAATGGTGTATATAATTAACTTAATCTTATGAGAAATAGCCTCTCCAATAACTCAATTACGAAAATAGAATATTTTGACATTATCGATATATTAACGTTTATGAAATAATTAAAATGTAATAATAATACTAATGTATAATAATTTGGTAATTATGTTTATTAGTAATCACTGTATAATCAATTCGTTCCTGTAAGTAAGAAATATCCCGGATATGAATGAATTATAAACACCAATTATTAATTCATTTCAGTCATAAATGTAATCAAATTGAATTGCTTGTTGCCTTACTCGTGAGATACGATACATGTACATAACACTTTCATTTATATTATAACATTAATATATATTTTATAGTACAGCACTAAATTTTTCCAATCATCAAGAAGTCAATAATAAAATATCTTAATACACCAATTAATAGCTCTAAATAGTACACTAGAAATATTTTCTAAAAAACTGAAAAAGATCAGGACATTAAAAAAATAATACGTAAAGTATTGTGTAAAATGTAGTACAACAATAGAAGGAGAAGCTTCCTCAAGTAAAATTCAGACAAGAATAGAGTTGAGGATTTTTTCATGTACATAGTTAACTACTTTAAGGAGTTGGAGAATGTGGAAGAAAAATGTTTATTTCAATCTGCTATTCTATAAAATATATCAACCCTGTGTCAAAAATCTTTTCACGCAATTCTGAATGAGTTTTCAAGTTCTTGTACATTCATTTCCCCGTCAATTTCTATTCTGATGTCTGACCATAATTGTCGTGACTACTATTGACTAATTCCACATTTTCTAAGTTTCACAACTTCAATATCTGGATACGTGACTAGTATCGAGCTTTTCAAAAAAAGCAAATGCTTTATTTCTATAAACTTATTTGTTTTCAGAAAATGATAAACAAGGATAAATTCTAAGGGAATTATTATATTCAACGCAGTTTTCTTTATTGTTTAATTTATGAATCTAATAGATACGGCTAATATCATGTGTTATAATCACATCTTTTCAAACAGCATATTCTAAAGGGCATCCAATTTATCGAACATGCATAATTGTAAAACGATCTCTAAGTTATCAAAGTGTACGCTTTACGAAAACACTTTACTTTTCCCTCGCGTACTTTCATCCCATAGAACTGGTTATCCAGAACTTCCGATCGAGATAGGCGCGTGAATTATAAATATAGTTTGCTCACTAATTCATTTGAGAACTTTGTCATCGTCCAATAAAAATGTCACCGTGTAAAAGTCGCGACAACGGTCGGCCACTATTTTCCATTGACGCCTCTAAACAATAAAAGAGCGAGATATACAGGCTAATAAAGTTATCCGACACACATGGCCTGTCCTCTCTGCTTCGCCGTTTAATGGTGAAGAATTCAAGCGTAACGTCGACAAGGGAAACACGAACAACTCGAGGGCTGTTCCAGGGTACGGGGCGCCGTGAAAAAGAAGAGTTCGCCAATTTTAAGGTACACGGGCGTCGGGGGCTCTTGAAAAATGTCCTAATGTAAATTAATGGGCCAGAAGTTTAGCCAGAAGGGCTGTAACTTGAAAGAAACACAGGTAGGAGGGCACCGGCACCCACCTACGTTATACGAGTCAAGAAAAGAACTTTTTCCACGGAAAGAGGGCAAAGGGAGAAGAGAGAGCGAACCGAAAGTATACTATAATCCCACGTCTCGAGAAGTTGGTCGAAAGTGCAGAGGTGAGTTCCCCGTTTCTTACAGGAGCATCAAACGATCCACTGGATTCTCTCTTCTGATTGTATCTTCCGCTCAATCAGATCCGAATTTACGATTGCACGGTCTTTTGCGATGTTTATCAGATTCAAATTTCTTTTATCGTCTTTCTTCTTCGATAGTGAATCAAATAGGCAAATTTTGAGGTAATCCCGAAAAAATCCAGAGTAGAAATTTATTGTCTTAGAAATTGACTGGTTCGCTTTAAATTTTTCTGGAGATATATAAATTACATTTCTTAATATATGGTTATGTAAAAGGTACAAAAAAATGAGAAACGCATTAAGTAGGTACTAAGATAGATAGAGATCTTAATTAATCATATGTCACAATCATATCTGCAACAATGATTACGACGTCATAAAATAAATTATTTTAACAATAATTTTAGAATTTGTTTATAATTTATAAATACTTTGCAGCCTGCATCAAGAAGTATCTTTCTTGAAAAGAAGAAAATTTGACATAGGTATATACAAGTTTCAAAAAATATATTAATCTTATAGTAAACTTATTGGTATATTTAGTGAAATCAGAGGATCACGTGAAATTCGCTAAAATTCAAAATGGCAATAAAAGATTTAAAGAACACACAAATTTATACGCGTGCGTGCATTTTTTAACATTTATGAATAATAGAAAAAGACGCAGTATAGTATAGATACAAACAGCAAAAACAAAGAAGATATCAGTAATGTTCCGTATTAAACTAGTTGCTGAAGACACAAGTTCTACAAATAAAGAACTAAACGTAACTTTGTTTCAAACCCAAGAAAAACCACTAGAAAAGGTAAAATAAAATGCCGATTTCACGGTAAAACCACTGGTCCGCGAGAGGTTAACTTTATATATAAGAACATTACATGGCTTTTTCCAATCGCACGATTCAACGTTCGAAGTGATTTTCCTCTAAGAAAATCACAGGGCATCGGTGTAACGATTTGCCAACTGCTTTTATCGTTACAGTTTTAACTTTGGTTCGATTCTTTTCCTGCACTGTGCATAAACATGAAAGAAGCGAAGAGGTATTCAAGCATATTGCATTCGAGTATTCTTCGCGTTTCTGTTTTGTTCATGTAGCAACAATACCTGTGTGATTTATACAACATTTCAATGTAACAATTAAAATACTTTTTATTTAATAATATTCTATCGACAGCAAGCAAGTGTCCAAATATTTTCGAGCGGTGGTCTACGTAAACTTCCTCTCTTTCTCTTCTTTACGCCTGAAAACACGAAATCACACGTTATACATCGTTCTTGGAAGATACAGACCAAGATTCACGAAATGTAGGTGATATCGTCTTTTTATGGCGAGCCTGAAACGGCAATGGGAGACGTGTACCAGATGCATCGTTGCAATAAAGGCATAAACTCTTTCGTAGAGTTCTGTCGGAGAGTGAACCGCCGGCAAGATTCGAAGCAGAAAGAGGAATACTGCGAAAGAGAAATAGATGGACCTTCTGAGTTGTACGAAGGTTCAATTAAAGTCGGTAAAAACAGCAAAGAAGAACCTGGTAACCTTCCTGGAAGTAACTAGCGACCTCAGTTTTACAACCAGTACGTTGTCTTCGTTTTTAAAGCCCACAACCGCGAGTTGTATTCGTGTTTTGCCACTGTAGGCACCTTTCAGGTTCTTCTTTTACATATAAAAGTATGTGTATACAAAGGTATAGCGACAAATTGCTGTTTTTGAGTAAACTTTGCACTTCATTGGCTTTTCTCTAAGATCGTATTATTTAGACAGTTGATCCTACGAATGCGTATTACAAATAAAATCCATATCTTGCATTTTTGAATATATCATCGATATATTAGAAAAGCGAATGATTCAATCAAAATGTTTATAAAAATAACAAAATGTTGTCGTAACTAATTTATCATAACTTTGGCAATTATCATTGAAATAAATCATCCATGTCACAATTATTATTACTCTCACTATAGAAAACCTTCTCGTACTTTATATAATATTTCTAAATAAAAATGGTCAACTGTACTTTCATCGATAATCAAAAAAGAAATCTAAACAACCTCACGAATTAACATAAGACAAGATTTTCCACTAGAAATCGCAAGAAATCTACTGAGAAACATATAGCGAAACGTAACTCAGTCGACCACGGGAATGCGTTAAGGATGTAACCTAATCCATTCTAGTTTTCCCAAAGCAAAAATATGCTTTACTCGACTGCACAAAGTTTTATCGTATCATGTATCGATTCACGTAAATCGGCTGTTGTTAGCTGCAAAACAAACATCGGCAACTTCCGCGGAAAACATCTCAGGTAAGACACGAAGGTTATATATGCGTTGCTCTAAGCAAAGTTTACACATACTGGAATACTAGCCAGGCGAGCGCCAAGCGACGGTTCTATAGCGTTCTCATCGTTTTTCACTGCCACTTCGTTAGTACAGCACGGCACAGAGTGTTTCCGCGAAGCGGAATTCCGCCGCCTTAACGTCCTATCCCATAATTACATCCAACTTGGCCGATGGTTTGGGTTTGATTGGCCGAAGGTTGTCGTAGCCACGCTCGATACTTGATGAGAAGACCGAAGGAGGAAGAATCGTGGCCGCTTGGTCGCGTGCAAAAAGATCCGATGTACACGTGACTTAGTGCGCCATCATGAAATGTCGACCAACGACACGAGATATCGCCGTTTTATTGGTTTTCCCGGCCGAAGATTATAGCATGTTAACCTGTTACATGGACTTTTACGCGGCAAAAACCGCCCGCTATAAAGTGACACCGTATAAACCGACAAGTGAATGGTGAATAGCGCACATAGTCAACTGGAAAATCAAATTAATTAGAAGCCAAGAGATGGGGTGGGGATCGAATTAATAACAGGATCGATAAATTTCCGTATGCGCGCGCGGTTATAGATATAATACATGCTACGAATTACTAAACAGGACGTTTTAAAACACTTTATGCGCCGTAAATATTAGTGAAAAGCTATTCGTACAGGTAAGTATTCCAGACGTTTATACTGTAAATGTTAAATATCTGTTTGATAATTTAGTGGATTTGTCGGCGTATGTGTTTCGAATTTTATTCAATGTGTAACTTGGTGTAAAAGGAAGAACGAGTCAATCTGTTTATTTGATGTATGTTTTTAAGAATTTTATTGAGAAAGGTTGAAAACATTTGACGTATGCGTGCGAACATATCGATATGTTGTTATTAATTGCATATATGATCACATATATCATGGATTTATTGCATTTAATATATAATTTGCAGGACTTTATGTTTAATGGATGTAAAAGAGGATTTATAGTTTGGCATTTGATATTTAATAGAACAAAATCGAAATCTCTTTGAAATTTTCTGGTACTGGATGGTAATACTGATAATTTGGCATTCTTGTATATACTAACAATTTTCATCGTATCCTCTCCTGCTAATATTGACAACTGATTTCGATATAAAATGACATATATACAATTCAACATAATATATTGATTAATTATAATACTATACTAAATAAATTCAGATATTCCAAATCAGAGTATAATAGCATGTGCATGTAAAATCATTTCATTTAATCATAGCTTTGTTTACCATTTCCTTATCAATTTCTATTTTCTCACATCCCTGAGTATTCACATAAAACTAAAGTTAAAATAAAATAGATGAATATTTAAAACAGCATCTAGATCAATTAGAATACCTTTTATAGTATTAATGAAGCATTACTAACCTAAGTTTCATAAAACCAACATGAAGAGGAGCAAATCCCAACACAATGCAAACGTACATAATCAATAACTCAATTGTTCACTTATTAATTAAGCTGTCCTATGTTAACGATACAATGACATATGCTTCACAATAATATCGTTTCGACCAAAAGATCTATTAAGCCGTTATAATGTGGACTAGAAGGGGTTATATACAGCGGATTAACAGGGAACGTCATCTAGCAGCGTGTCCCTCCATAAAGCGATAAAATATGAACATTATTCCGGACACGTCTCAATATCCATTATCCCAAAGTTTCTAAAATTTGCATTTACCACTTTATTGCACTTTCAAGCTCCTCAAAAATATTGCGATAAAATTCCCTATACTGACATTATTATCATTTGTATTTATGTGTGCTGGATCCTTAAGCAAATAATATAGTTCGAAAATCGTCGTTTCGTGAAAACCAGCTAGATCTATTGATGCACGTCAAAGAGCCGTATAATAAAAAAAAAGAATAAAGAAATCCAACTATACGTAACATGAAGGATAAGTACTTAGATGCTTTTATCGAAGACTATTTGGGTGCGACCCAGGTATTCAACTGCTCGACTACATCTTCAACATCTTTAGTTGCAGCCTAGCATCTATATTTCCAGAACTGCAATACTGGGAACACATGAAAAGCCATTTCCCTACTTTACCATTCTTTCTTGACAGCCTTGTTTCCTATCTTTTTTCAACGATTCGATATTGGCCACTGGTCGCATTTTTCATCGAAATTATGGACGTTATATATTCGAAAAATAAGAGAGAATATCATGAAAAGGTAATAAATTACGGTTGTCGAGTAAACATTCCCGTTTAATTAATCCCATTAACGGACCGCCATTTACCGAAATTGAGACATCCCGTTCGTCCCAATTGGATTATCATAACGGAATTTTAATAAAAGCGTTACTGTTATAATTGCTGTAGTGAAACGTGGATCCTTGAACGAAGCGATCTTAATAAATAGGTTAAATAAGGAACAAAGGATGCTTAGGTACAAATGGATTTTTTAAGATAGACCTAGAACAATGCTATTGCATTTCGCGGGCGTTCTTAAATAAAATTTCAATATTTTAAATATTACTTACTTTTACCGAAACACTTGTTTCCAGTGATCTCTCGACATTTTCGGAAAATATAACTGCAACGTATTGCTTTATTTAAAGGAAAGAAATGAGAAATTATTTCAAAATACAAGTTATTTCAAATACTAAAATTTTATCATGAACTCCACGCTTGAGAAATCCAACGGCGTTATTCTACTTCTAACCATCTTAAAAAATGTCCCCTTTGAAATGAAGTTTCCAACTTTTCTTTCGATAAACTCTTTTTACTATATTAGAAATAAGAAGATTAAACAAGAATTAAATACTCTAAAGTTTATTTATATGTCAGTAGATAAATTATTTACTTTTAAAATTTCGCACAGGCGCCACAGTGTCATTTTAGAACTAAAATTAGAAATGTTTTGTTAGATCTTCGTGTTAGATGAGAGTACAGCGTGGAGCTTGAGCCTAAACCAACATTACATCATTCTATGTCAGGCAAAAGTGATTTGTCCCATGTTTCATACGGTACGCGTGAAAAACACATCCTGAACTCACGTATGATTAAGCCTTAAATTACGCACGACTGCAATTATTCCCGGTAGTTTATGGTTGTAGTCGACGAATTCAGATGAAATGACTCTTTGATCTTCGTAATAACATAAATGGCTATAAGATGTAGCCCGAAGCGTAAGAGTCGGAGAATGTGAACTAATGTCGTTGCTGGTATTTTCTGGTCTCTGGTCGTTGCTGGTTTCGTAAATTGAATTGTGCATTAAACGTATTACTTAAATGTATTGCTTTGTGCGTGTCATTGCAATATAGTTAAAACGATGGACAAAAACTTCTCACTGTGATGAAAGTATAATTCTATTATAAAAATGAAACATAAATAAAATGCAGGCATCATTATTGCATTTATACTTCCACATATTTTTATATTTTTGCTACAGTATTATTACAGATACATTGACATTAAATCATCATTTAATACATTGAATTAAATAATTTTGTGTAACCGAATTGTTTAACGATATCATTAGTGAATGAATTCAAGTCGAGCGCGAAATTCAAGTTATTTTCTTTTACGAGTTTCAACTTAACTATTCTAAAATGGAAGCTACAGTTAATATTAACAACGAACGTATAATTTATTACTGACATTTCAAATATTAATTCATTTTTTAAAATCTAAGATAATGATATTCTACGAGAATAGTACAGGAAATATTGTATCTCAATAGTAAAAGTATCAATACCAACGATACGATACTTAAACTGGCGAACTTAGTACAGTGGAAAGGAAAAATCCAAATGATGAAAATAAACATTTACGTTTCTCGTGCTTTAGGTAACAAACAATCAATTATTTTACTCAATATAAATATTTGAAAATAAAAAACGTGGGAAACTAACCAAACTTGAGAATTTATTGTGAATATGAAATTTATAGTAACCATTTGATCACTGGCATCAGGCCACACGTTGCTTGGCGAACATGTCTCTCACGCATCAATGGAAACAAACGCTTACCGTTTCGTAGAAAACTTCGGCGAAGTACAAGGCGTAACGGAATCTTACGTGCTAAATATAGAGATGTCAACTAAACTCAGGGATGCTATGAACAGTTAGAAACAGAATGCATGATGTAAATACTGTTCTACTTAACATGTAAATATTGTTTTATCTATATACTGTAAATTAGGAAATTAGCTCTATATGTATGCTTAGAAACGTGTGTGACGTAAGCTTGTTAAAAATACAAAAGAGAAAATTTAACCTACACACTAGAGAAACGACTTTTAGAGTGGCCTTAGACTATCAATATACAGCGTATCTATTTTACCTCGATACAGTTAAAGATATTTCACTGTATCGAGATAGAATAGACACCCTGTATATTGTCAATATTTCAAGGTTCTCAACTAAGAGGATCAATATCTATTGTCAATACACTATTGTCAATATTTATTGACATACCGAATTTACGTTCAGAACTTTCAAATCTTGACGATATTATTGATTGTCAGAGGGAAATTGACATTCAATTACGTCAATACTTTACATTAATTCATTTTACAGATATGACATTATGCACGCGCTTATTTATCAAGCTGTAGTTACTCCCAATCTTTCTAATTTTTTTGAGAATTACATCCTTTATAATATTTTATTTCTGTTTTTATGTTACAAACGAAACTTAAATGGAACTCTATATATTTATGTGTGTAACATAGTGTGCAACATTACAGGAGGAATTCATCGATCTATGTTCTATTAGTGTTTCAAGATCATTTAAAGTTTCCCTTCGTTAAACGGCTACAAGAGTTTCCATACTTTGAAACTTCGTAACTTCAAAATGAACTTCAAGTCTTGCAAGACGTTTCACTCGCTACCAGAGTACGGATGTGGTTTCAACATGATGATGCATCTGGTCATAACGACCGCAGGGTTCGAGAAACGCTGAACAACATGTTTTCTGGTCGTTGGATAGGAAGAGGACGTAGAATATCCTTTCCGAGATTCCCAGATTTCATGTTTTTACTTTTTTTTCCTTGTGGCGTTTTGTAAAACATAAAGTTCGCTGAGAAAAATCTGCTGCTCGGATCACTGATGTCTGCCAACAAATTACCAGAAAAAGTTTCGAAGAGGTAGAACTATCAGTCAAGGACGAAAGGTAGCATCGCATTGATGCTCAAGGTCATTCAAGAGGAAAAACATCGGGATGCATCGAATACTTTGTGGACGGTTTTTCACGAAGGAATTGACATTATTAGTTAGATTTTGTAAATTTAACACATTTGTTACAAAGTTACAAGTAATCGGCATTAATAATTTCATAATAAAGTTATGAAAGTTTTACAAATAAATTTTACCAATTAACATAATTGATAATTGATCACTCTGTTAATGACTTTAACTTCTAACAAAAATCATTCATCTCTCAAGCTGTGTACAAATTTTGCAAATGAAAGTTTAAAATGGGATAGCCTGTATGAAATTTATCAAAATTATCAGTACTGTTTATTAATTAAGTTTGCGTTTGAGATCTGCTTTGAAAACAACTAGAGGATATGAGGATGAGAGAAACATATCGACGTAAGGTAGTACTTAAAATAATGGCTTAAAATAGATTAAGGCAATTCTCCAGCTTCGAAGCTATCTTTTTCTATTTCTCATAATTTCGATAGGATACTTTCGAGACGAATTGTTATTGCCCGGGGTAAAATTGGAGATTTACAATTAATTTGAAAACATGAAGATGCTCGTATCTATTAATTTCCCGATGTTGCAAAAACGTTGACCTTTGATATAGAGATAAATTGTAGGTTACGGAAAATATAATTATAGAGAGAAATGTCCATAATCGGAATTTTTCTTTTATTTATCATGGACTTGTACATTTCTAGCATCATTCACATCAGTTAAAGCTTTCAGCTGGTTTTCAAAGTTTATTGGAATTCTTCGGGCTTGGTAAACATTTTCGCATTTTTCAGGCGTTTGAGTTTCCAAACGATACGCGGAGAAGACGTAAAATTTTAATCTCTCGTTCCAAGGGGCATAAAGTGTTCCGAGTGCACGGCTAATCACACTAAATCGCAGGACATGGTGGTTGTCCTTTTATTTTCTTTTTCTTCTTTTTTTTTACATAACGATCGCAATGAAGGTTCGCCTCGCGAACTTAAATCAAATTCGCTATATTATCATGGCGATTTCAACGTCAGGAGAGGAAAAAAAGGAAAGATTCGCGATGGCGTCTCTGTCAGTGGTACGTGTTCAAGTAGAACAGAGCGCATCGACACTCTCGTTTTGCCGTAGGTATTGCGTTAAAGGAGAGCGTTCATCGGAGAACCAGCGCGGTTCTCCTTTCGATATTCCTCCTAATTATTGGGTCCGGTGCCTATCGAAGACCCCTGGGACGTCATTTCGATGCGGTTGTTATCGGGAAAGCTGGTAGGCGACCGTGAACATGACAAAGAAAATAAGAAGGTTGTCTAGGTAAATCTAAGCACTTGTTATTTAGTAGGAACCTCCAGCTTTGAGACGCGCCGGTACTCCAGAAGCGTGCGAGCCAAAGAAAGAAGAGTCCAACTCGAGGAAGAAGATGCTGAAGGTGGCGGAGAAGCAATAGAAGAGGAAGAAAAAGGGAACTGGATGGAGGAGAGAGAGAGAGAGAGAGAGAGAGAAGAACCGGAGGAGGAAGCACTGGGAGGCACTTTACTAGGTGTACGTATACTGGGTGTTTCCTACCATACAAAATATCATAATACCATTACGATTCATAGAAATACGAAAAACAATTGTGCAAATGTATATATCAAATATTAAGATATATAACATACTTTATATACTTTGAATTTCTATGTATCTTAACATGTGGACGTTATAAAATCAAAATATTATTATTTATATACATCAAGTATATATATGTATGTATACATATTCAATATCGGTTTCTAATTATAATTTGCACGTGTCAACAATTTGTTCGGGAAATCGGACAAGCTTTTACTTGAAAATACAATAAAATAAAATAAAAACATACACGTGAATTAATACGAATCTCTTTCCTTCGTTACAATAAAAAATGCATTTGTAGTTTACTTACTTGAGCTAATATGTAATTAGGATGTACTTATCTGGTTTATCTTGGTATTAAAGTTATAGGTAGATATGAAACAAATGAAACTCTATTTGTGCATCTACTGGAACGAAATCTTTCTTAGTGTCTGATTAACATGATCTTCTGCCGACTGAATCTATTTATTTGAATATGAAGGAAAAACCATGAATAGTAAAGTGAATTAATAAATTTCTATCATATGAACTGTCTGTCTAATGACTTTATTCATATAACTGAACTACTAGAAATTATTTTACTATCCCAATAACAACTTCAACAACCGTACTTACTGTCTGATTAAATGAATTTCTGCGGACTGAATTCACTTATCTTAATATGAACTCCTATTATATGAATGAAAATTCTTATTACAGAAACTGTTTATCCCCCTAACGAATTCACATAAATGGACTTCCAAAATGTAACTGAATTATGTATCTTTACTTGCCTTACTACTGTCCAATACACTCTAGCTCTATTAATATCCATTTAACTATTACTCTTCTTGCAATGACAATTTCAAAATACTTAGTGTCTGATAAAATGAACTTCTGTCGACTGAATCTACTTATCTGAGCATACACTTCTACTATACGAACGAGAATTCTTATTGTACAAACCGTTTATCTAGCGAATGATTTCCAGAATGTAACTGAAACACCATGTATCTCCATCTGTACTGTTACTGTCCAATACTTTCTAACTCTATTAGTATCCATTTAACCATTACTCGCCTCTCAATGACTGTATATCCGTCCTGTACGAACACCATGCAATGTAAACAAACGGCAGTTTTTATGCTCGGTCATGGTACGCTTAAGCGATGCAGAGCATGACAGGAATAGCTGGCACGTATGAGGATACACCCTGTAGATCGTGGGCGCCTAGACAGCGAGAGCAACGTCGACTGAATGGTAGGCTAGTACCTCCCATACGTACTTACGTTACGTACGTACGTACATACGTAGATCATGGTTGCGTTAGTAACATCGCTAACGTAGATACGTACGTGCGGGCTGAGCACAGCGCCGAAGGAGGTTCGTTGACCGCCTGTGAGACTTCTCTCTTCCTTTATCGCTCTATCTGTCGTACTGTCTCTCTCCGTCGTCGTCTATCTACCTTCCTTCCGTCTTCCTTTCTCCGTCAAGACTTCACCGCGACCTTGGCGATTCAATGCCCGCACCAGATAACTCCCCTTTCCAGATAATAGATTATTTCATACGTGTAACTAGTCGTTGGTAGCAGCCTCTCTCCTCCTCTCCTCCTCACCTCCAACACAACTCCTTCCAACGTGTATCGACTACTCTCTTTCGCTTTCTCCTTTCCCCTCTCGGCGGTTCTTCCTGATAACTCGCTTGCTGAACCGCGCGAACGAGCGACCAATGCTCAAGCATATAATACTATAATACTATACACACTCGATATGTACATATACAGAAAACGACCTAAAAAGAAACTCTGATGTATTTTGGAGAAAAAATTACACGATTTCTTTTTTTTCGAGATTTTTATTACTGCTGAAGACGCTGACACGAGTGTGTCGTCTGCTTTTTTTATTAAATATTTTATGTTGCCCTCGCATCTTTGTAAAATAAAAGAAGAATATGTAAAAAAAAGAATGCCATGGCGATAGTTACTCGATGTCTTGAATCACTGAGTTTTTGACAATCGTTTGTTTAAATAATAATTCCCGATCAAGCTGTGTGCCAAAATGTTTCTGATGAAAAGATTATATGGTGAAAGATTGTGTGATTATATGTCGCTCTTGAGGACAGAAAGTGAAATTTCAATAGTAGCAAAAACGTTAAGAAAGAATTTTAATCGTCGAGCACGTGTGATTATAGTAATTAGACTAGCGTTTGGTGTAGACAATTTTTGTTGTGAATTTTTAATATACACCTCTTCTGAGTATATAATGAAGGATTTAAAAGACATTTGAATTTTTGTTTCATTTGGCTGGAAATATTATTCTCGCTGTTCGTGTAGATTAGTACTTGTCTTATACAGGTTGAAGGAGCTCCCGCCAAGTGTTGTGATGCCTGTTAAGCTAACTTCTAATTAAGTGCGACGAGGACTGTTAAAGCAAGTTCAAGTTGCAGCTAAGCGCTATGAACACTATTAAACTATATACCAAAATCAAGCCCAATTTCTATTAAATAATATGTACATAGCTATAAAATAATAATTTTGGCAGTCGTTCTTCGTTTCAATTAGAAGTAGAATAATTAACAGTATTTGGTGGAAAATCGAATTAAATAAATAGGTATAAATTAAATGATTAAAAAATAATTGCGATCTAACTCTGTATATGTACGTAGCTTAATACGTACACGAAGAATAATTATATTGGAAATGTTGCAGATGTCAACTAAATTTCGCTCATATTCATATTTGCCAATTTTAAATATGATATAATCTCAAGACCACAATCTACATCAAGTACTATAAATAATTTATGCGTGGTTACTTGTTAGAGAAATAGAAAATGTATGGCGCGAAGAATCAGGTTCTATTTAAAACTGAGTGAGCGTGCCGAACACATTAATATCGTTATCGGATGTAACACGATTAAACGACTGGTTTACATTTTTTTCAATTCGAACGAGTTTTTGATTAGTTTTCCGTGTATTGTCGGACACCTCGATTAAGAAACTGAGAATGAGAAACGCATTTAGCCTCTGGTTTCTTATAAGGATTGGAAACAGGAATCTCTTGATTTACAGAAATAGAAGATTCCAGTTTATGATTCTAATGAGAGTTAAACGTTTATGTATACATTGGAAATGTGGATAAGAGAAACCTTGTCGTTTCTCCACATTTGGACACCTTCCCACGATACGGTTAAGGTAGGAATTATATTTAAATATTTAATATAACTTCTATCTTATTTAAAATTTATCAACATATACGGAATAATTACCATAATATATTTACTTAATAGAGATTATATCTTGAAAGACAAATAATTAAAACAATTTAGAGAGTTTGTTACTAAGAAAATTACGTTAAATACGTTAATTCATTTTGGAAGCATAAAGATTTCCACTGAAATGAAGATATCAAGAAGTAAAATATGTATCTTAGAACATTTTAATCAAGGACGGTAGTTTCCTTCTTCCATCTCTTATTTTCTTTTTCTTTTACTTTTCTCTTGTGGGATCTCGATTATGTCGACTTTTATTCGTCAAAAGTTATCCTCTCTAACTGGAAATAGCTGACGCCAATCGCTTGCATCAGGAATTTTTCATCATCGTTTGAACATTCCGCATGCGTGAAGAAGAATTCGGCTTTCGTTATTCGCAGTTGATATTACTGTCTTTCATATGTTATCGGATGTTTATGGCATTTTCAGATCGGTCATACGAATGTATTAGATTTTCTATGTAGCTATGACGATCAAGCTGTTGTAAAATGTTATACTCTTTTGTCAGATTGAGTTATTATATTTCACGTTCTACGATTTCATTTCTATTGTTAATTGTTTATATTAACGGTAATTTATATTGTGATTTTGTAGGAAGAATTATTACATCGAATGAAATTGCTCAAAATGTCAATATGTAAATTCCAATGCCACACTCTTCCAATTTGAATTACGCCACTTGTCTCATTCAGGTTAATGGTACACATTAAGAGAAATATGTTTATAGTGTGCATAAAGTTCTAATGAATTTGAATCTACAATTTCATGATTTAGTTCTCTGTTAATATATTTATAACAGTTATATCTCATAATCATATCAAATATCACATAATGGTATTTTTAATATATATAATATATTATATAATAATATAATAATAATCCATAAAATTTGTAAAGCTCGGTCTTATATAAAATATATATTTCAAATAACTGAATACCTATAGAAATAAAATTTCTGCAACAGACTACGAGAATAGCTGATACCTAGTCGCTCGAGGAAAGAATTTTTCATCTTCCTCGAATATCTACGATTATACACATTTTTTAAATATGTCACTTTATTGACTGTTTATGTATTATGTATTATTATATGTTATGTACTATTTATAATTTATGAAACTACTTATAAGCTAACAAACAAAAAGATGAACTAATTTCTACTATTATGACTTAAGTCAAATGGCAGTATAACATTTCATTGAATCAATAATTTTTTCAAATATATCCACTAAAATGTAATTATATCTATCAAGTCGAATGTGATTACGCAACATGTTGGAAATTTAAGGAACTATTTATTCTCAAGTTAAATGTTACTCGAGACATTCCTCGATTCTATGCTAAAGGCGCTTCTAATTGTCTCGTCTGCGCAAACTTTGTATATGTCCGACACCTTTTACACTGTTGTTACGCTTCCGTGAATGCATTGCCTGCAAACTTATCGTGAAAACATCAAGACTAGACAAAGATATATAAACAAAATTTCCTGACGTGTCGCGTTTAATTATCTATCTTCTTTGTTAAAATTCTGGCAATGTTAGCATTTTTTATCACGTTAAGAAGGAAATAGATATATTATATTATAAAAAGGAGATAAACTCTCCTCCTTATTATCGTAAACTTAACCTGTTGATAAGATGGAATTATCCAAAGACGTATCAGTTAGTTGGTTAATTTAATTATTTCAATTTCTTTGCTCGATAATTAATAAAATGGAAGTATAGATTAAAAAATTTGTTCCTTTATGAAAGGGAAATTATGAAAATAAAATATTCCTATTTCACTTTTAGCAAACAAGAATGGTTTGTAGTATTCTGAGAAGATGCCAAACATAAAACTGAAACAACAAATCATGCGTATCAATAAGAATATTTTCATATTTTATTCGCACTTGGGATATTTTCTAGTGCTAGAAAAATATAACTGGATAGAAGATAATCGAAAGAATGTGGGGTCAAAAGTAATAAAATAATAAAAACTAAATCCTATAATAATAACAGAAGAGTCCATGATAAACTATGTAGATAAAAAGAAATAACGGTGATTGTCAGCGAACTGTGAATGTATTGCTTCAAATGTAATATAATTACCCGATAATGCAGTTATACGTGGGTTTCAGGAGTCGACCGAAGTGTAACCATAATGTGCTATCCGTGGTCACAAATTGATTGTAAAACGTTTCCCGGGGTTTACGATAACTGTAAAGTGGTGGTCATTGTTTGGTAAATAAAAGCAGAATGGTTATGTAGCCTTGTGGTAATTGTCGCCACTTATTACATTGCTACGTGCTCGAAAAGGAAGTAATAAGACTTACGTGATTTGTAGCAAATTCTTTACGTGAAAGCAAAACGACCACCTTATAGGGCGAAGAAAAAAAGCGAAGCAAAGCTTCGCTTCCACGTAATGCAGTCCATTCATATTATGCAAACGGTATGAATCGAACAGAGCTGAATAAAATTGACGCAAGATATCTTATTCCATCTTACTTTAGCCACGTAATGTATCGAAATTTATTCGTCGGAGAAAGATATTTCGTAGATATTTCCAAGGGAACTAATGTCGAATATAAACATGGAATAATTCATCATTGAGAGGAAAGAAAACTGACGAGCTAAACTGGCCGCTTTATATAAGAAATTCGAATGCACGATATGACGTGAATCTACGTATATTTTCTTCGTACCATATTACAGTTGTTAACGAAAGTATTCGAACATTTGTCCAAACATTTTACAAATATATTATATGCGTTACACGAAATATTTTACGATTTTAATAATACCCGATTATATAAATGATATAACTAACTTTTCTTTTAACGTAATCAATAATATTTTACCATTGTCTTCTAGAAGTTATCTTTGGTAACATTGTGAGTTATGTCACTTTTGAAATATATGCGCTATATCTTAAAAAATGAAAAAATGTTAAATAAGGGTTTTAATTAAGAAAAAGAGAGGGGGAGGGGTACGTAGATAGTTTTGGCCCCGTTTCATTGATCGTCACGTAACCGGCGGTGTAGACGACGGTCTGGAGGCGGCAGTCTCGCGGAAACCACACACCAAAGCCATGATCGCCTGCGGGGAAAACGTGGCAACGCGGAAAAACACGGTACAAGGAACCCGTGTGCAGTGTGCACCGACCTTAATGCAAATTCAGTGGCGGCGCTCTTTCTGTCTTCTTCGTTCTCTCTCTTTCTCTCTCTCTCTCTCTCTTTCTTTTCGTCATGCATCCTCTCGTTAGCCGATAGTACGACGAAACTGATCGCGCTGCAGGAACGAGACTACACGAGGATGAGAACGCGATTGAACGTCCGGAGTCACGGAGTTTCTTTCAACTCCTTCCGCCTCTTCCTCTTTCCGGCTTGCGTACATTCCTTGCGAATGTTCGCGCGAACGTCCTTGCCACTCCGACCGTTCATTCCTTTCTAGCAAGCATCACGATTGTGCCTTCATTTGTTTAATATCAAAACAGAAACAGCACTCCGACCGTTTTATTATTTTCATTGTTCATTCTGATAATTATGCGACTAGTAACTTTATGCAAATTTTACTGTTTATCTTCGGTCTCCTTTTTTAGGAAACTTTATACTGCCTACAAAATCAATCGAGAGAGTCTGAAAAATTAATATAATTTTCATTATTTTATTAAGAAAACGAAAAGTTTAACAATTTTTCCTTATATCGTAAATATTTTGGAAAAAGTAACTAAACTGCATAGGTATTTTCGTAAGAAGTAAATTTTGCAAGCAATGCTTATTATGAACGTGTTTTATTACGATTTGAAGAAATTTTAAGTTTAGTTTTAATTACTCGAAATGTCTCAATTACATTCGAAATTTGACATGAAATTTATTAAGCGATATATTTCATTTTTATTTTAATCATATCATATAGAAATGATTGTTTCTATGGTTATTCGGTTTGCAAATATATTTATAGTTAATACTTCCAGTTACATATCTGGATGACTGATCAGACATGAGTTATGTTATTTTGAATTATTAAACTCGTTATGCAGAGATGCTGTACGCGAGATAGCAGAATGTAGCAAAGCTGGATGTTTGTAAAAAGAGATTTAAATTTAGCATCGCGTTTTCCCTTTCGGGCAGATAAATATATTTATATCTTCAGTTCGATAGTTTAACCTTGTTTAAGAATATTGAACGTATTACTATTGCTTACTATATGTGAATACTTTATCTCACCTATATTTGACAATATATATATTATATAATATTCTGTGGAATTAGCAACTTATTACTATAAATATCCTAATAAATATATATTTATTAACGTAATTATATATTTGCAAAAAGAATACTTTCATAATCGAATTATTTCAACAAACTAAAGTACCATACCATCATAGTGCTATATATTAAAAGATAATTGTTCGATTCACTTCTCTTTTATTTAAAGAAAGCGCGATGTTTCTGCCTTTAGTATCCTTCTCCGTGTAGGTTCATTAAACAGAGATTTATTTATTTACGCAACAGCTCATGAAGGTAGTAAAAGCGAGCATAAAAACATGACGATTCGTGCATTACCTAAATCAGATTTTCGCGCATCGCGAGAAAGTCTTTTCAATTTATTTTCCCCGATTATTATCTCATCGGATATTCTCCTCGGCTTGAATAAATTGTGAAACTTAATTGGACACCCTCGAATAATAATATCCTACGATTAATTATGCATTGAGTCGTCTCGTATACCTTCGTACGTGTACGCGAAATTATTCAGCAAATCGTCCAACCAACGAACAAATGCTTGTCCAGCCAGAGTGGAAATTGGCTCGAACCAGTTTTAATGATGAGTGCACACTGTTCTGCTGGTAATTTAGCATTCATAGAGTGGGAGCACAGGGAGTGTTCGTCCCTGGTAAGTCTTGAATTTTCGAAAAATGGATTTTCGTTGTTTCAAGCTGAACGATATCAGGCGTGTTTATAAAACACTTTTCTATTAACCATATAATGTTAATTGATTCGGTGATGCATATTTGTTGATAATGGCGATCCATCAATCAACCAGTACTTGATATATCTAGCGTATTTTATGTAGAAAAAGCGCGTTCACTTTTCAAATTTGATGAAATGCACGAAGAAGGAAAAAAACAGGCAGAAAATAGTTAATTGAGCGAATAATGGAAGAAGTTGCTCAATAGGTCGCAATGTTCGATGTGAAAACGGTGTGTAACGCGTGGAATTACTTGCGGAAGATTATGCTCGTTCCTTTCGACGCTAGTAACGAGTGCAGGTGCGTGACGATGCCTATGACTCTTGAAATTAGCTTCCTGATCTTTAGAATTTCATGAAGAGTTTCGAGCCGAGATGATTGTTCAGGTGGATGTCGCATAAAATACAATTATGAAGGAATGAAAAAGATGAAAATGATGCGAGATTATGGAACACGGTAATTTGATATGGCCAAAAAGCATTGAAAAGTTTATTAAGTGTGTAATTGACTCACTGAATGAGTTCAACGTGAAATGTCACAATATTACAGAATTTTTAACACGATGCAGAAAGTAGTTCTTGAAAACTACTAATTGATTAGTTATCTAAGTTTGGAAAATTTTCTAAATTTCAAAATAAAACGTAGAAAACGCACACATAAATTATTATTTTTTAGTAAGTACTTTTCATTCCAAGTAACCGTAAAATTAATTATAATATCTCGCAATAGTATTTTCAGATGAATATAGCAGTTTGTTACAACTGAATAGGGAATAAAATACAAATTTTGTTGCAGATATGTGGCAAATTAAATAAAATATTCGACTAATTGAGTTCCATACAAATAAGGAAGTAACATTCACGTCTGCCTTATATAATAATAATAGCGCCATTCTCTATTGTTCTAGCACATAATTTAACACGAGTAACTATCACATGCTATTAAAAGAATTATACCATGTGAAGAACCTAGATGACCTTGATTTCTTCTTGGCGCCTATCTGGTGAATGAAAATAAATTCATGTGGCGCTTCATTATAAAGGGACGTAGTTGTTGAGATATTAAAAGTATGCACTTTTTAAATATTTATATATATGTAGGTACGACTATAGGTAGAGAAAAGAAATTTATAAAGCGTTTGTAAAGCGTTTATAACCAGTTAAAAAGTTAAAGTTTAATACTCATGATGATCTTTATAATATTTATAAATATTTTTTTTTATTGTATTTATGATCACTTTTGGAACACGATATATAGACAATATTCTAAAATTAAATGCTTGATTGGCACCAAATAATTGCATACGATTTAACTTATATGTCAACAGACAAGCTATTAATTTTACGCGTCTGACTTCAACTGTCTAATACTACTTACGTTCTCCAGGTCTCAGAATTCCATCGTAGTTTTTCGTATTTAAACACCTTTGTGTGTTTTTAAAATGAGCCATGTGATTTCACATACCAAAGTATATACACTAACAATTGAAAACAACTATCTTCAGTTCAAACCTAACTATCTAATCATTTAACGCAAAACAATCACTGTGACCTTAAAGCTACCTCGATTTCACCAATCATCTCATATTCCTCGTAACCTAACAATAAGAAATAATGGAAGATACACTCTTAAACCAAGTACATCGTAACATGAAACGTGGTGAAGATGAAAAAAATGTCGAAGGAAATTATGACGCAAATAGAGAATGCAAATACGCTGCGGTTGAATATGGTTGTTTGAAACCAGCCTGTTCCTTCCGCAAACGGACAAGCTGTTCTCAGCGTCTTGTACAATGGTTGCGGCGTTTCGGTATCAGAGAGGCATGAAATTCTTCGCGGGGAAAAAAAAGTTTCGTTCCCGTTTGAAGTTTTGTTTCCGTGCGGGATGCAAAATACGAGGCACGAGGCGAATAGATATTTCGTTCTACGGGAATGTCTCACTTCTAAGGAGCGGCCAGACAAAGATGCAAACCGTTTCCAATCGAAGAAACGTTAGAACACACTCTTCTAGGAAAACGAGGAACAAAACGCGGATTGTTTAGAAATATATAGGTAAAAGAATATCTATGCTGACCGATTTAGACAAACCAATAACAATGCGCTTTGTAAACGACGCTCTTATTGTTTACTGTTATTGTTTACTCTTACTGTTTACTTTTACTGCTTACTCTTATTGTTACTGTATATGAAAACTGATAAGATTTGTATACCTAATATCATGATATGATTTTTTTAATGCTTCACAATATTGGTACCATAGAGGTGCATGCGCATGTAGAATTCGAATCGGTGATTCTTACAAAATATACGCTTGCATTTTAAATATATCTTGTAACTACTACATCTATAAATAATCTACTTATAAGTCTACAAATTGGTTTCAATTTTTACCAATGTAATCGCAATAATCGTCTCTTACTAACAATGAAATTTTAAAATGTTTCATACCATATACCTAATGCATCCGTAAAAAGTTTGTACAGGAGTTCAACCACTTTCATAAACCACTGTATATAATATATACAAGTGTAACATGTTAATAACTTCCGCAAAATATCTCCATTTGTCACTCGGAACGGTCAACTGTAATTTGTATATCGGAACAACGCGAGACCGATTTAGATATATATATTCTTATTGTTCGCATCTCTCGGTAGTGACGTTCATATTCCTCGACACAATGGCGGCAACGTGCCAGCAGACACAGTCAAATAGCCGTCCTAGACGCGGCTACGAATAACTGTTTTGCATTTCGGAACGCTCGCAGACTTTACGGCTACGAAGGCTGCTCGTAAGTTTACATCGGCATGCAGTGCCTCTCCCTTCTTTCGATCCTGGAAGAAATTGCTCATGTAACAATTCGATAACCCGTCAAATAGGGTCAATGGTGTAACCGCGGCCTTATACACGTGCCGTTACTCTTCGGCTACCGTTTTCGTTCAGCAAAACCAGTCCCTGTCTTGAAAAGACACTGGGTCAATGCCTGTGACTAATGGGTTAAAGGTCATGTGACTCGCACGTTCGCAGATAACATTTGATCCTTTTTTCTGGGTCTCTAGCTCGTTTTCTACGCAGGATAAAGGCAGTTCGTGCTACATATTTCGATACGCTTCTGTGAGAAATAATACGTCGACTCTAAGGTAATATAAGATATTTGCGACAAAAGTGTGAATTATGCATGCTTACGGGATTTTAGAGGAGTACAGGTTCGTTTTGAGAATTTTAATAAGGCTTGATGGTCTTGGTCATAGTTCGCCTAGCCTCGATTCTATTTGCGTGATTTTTACACGGAAAAATCTGTTACTCTCGTAACTGTCGTTAACTAGTTTGTGTGATTAGGTGGAAAAGTATATCAGTGGAAACATTCTTCAAATAGTTTTGGTAGAAACCAATGAGTGAATAGAGATATTAATCGTAAAGTAGTTGATACAATTGAAGAATTATAATTATTATCCCAAACAAATCCACAAACCGCTTTATAACTGAAAGTCTATGTGAGAATAAATGGGAAATATTTTTAATTGAAGGCGAAACTTCTTTCTCCTTTTTACCGAGGGAAGTATTAACTGAAGATTATTAACATTAAAAAACTACTTTAAATATTGTGATGGTAAAATAAAATACCAGCAATAAAAGAATAATTTATAAGAGCAAATAATTTCCAATGAGTAAAAGATATAGGAAAACCAATAGTTCCTTTATAATAGTGTATTTAAATACAAAATACGATTGGTATTAAATATTAAAACTAAAAATAAGAAGGTTTATAAAATTCACACATTCTATGATCTAAGTTTCCTATTTAATTAATGAATCCCCTCATTTTCATTTAATATCGCAATATTCGATTCTAAGAATTAAATGCCTCTATTGTTTGGCCATTTATTCTGTCACGCGTAATCATTAACGTACGTGCTGAAGCCGGGACAATTACCGCAAATTGCTAGGTTACCTGATACCTGACACAACGTTCGATGAAGTCCCACGTGAGACTAGACAGAAGACTATGCTCTCGTGGGACGGGAACCAGACGAAAATATATAATTTGCATTCAATGTCGAAGGTATTTATACTCACCTCTGTACAATATGTGTGCATAAAAATGACTATGACGCTATTAACAACGGCACGAAGGCCTATAAGTAACTATTCTATTCCTATAGCTCTAGAAGCTACCTGGAGGCAAGGCTTTATTAAGATTTTAGTCAAGGTCACATTGTCTGGTACGCTTTGATTTACTGCTCCAATCGATGAAGAATGGAGCAGCCCACCTACGGTATCGTGTGTAACGAGCCAGAGGATTCTGATGAAGATGCAACGAATAAATTCAACAGAACCAACTGGAACGATGCCTTGGTTAACTGGTTTCCTGCTCTCTGTCTGAATTTCTAATATCTTAATCAACTTCCGCCAGATTACGAAGAGATTAGACTAATTAGGGCGAAACGATGTGTGGAAACACGATTTGTCTCGACTAGTTCACAAATAGGAATTTTATTGCAATAAGAATGATACATTGTCGAGTTGCAGCATGATTTATTAATCCTACTATGGTTTCGAATTTCTAGATCCTAATCTCATTCTTGTTTCAATAAGCAAACATCCAAAGAACAACTTTTTTACATATTTAATACAAGATGCATATCAAGAACAATTCTGTATTTTTCGTATTTCCTGAAACATAAAAAATTCCCGAACAATAAAAGGAACACGATTGACTCTAAGATGTCCCAAAGAACGGGGTAGAGTTAAGACCAGAAATTTTAAGGGGAGAAATCTGCTCTTCGCCCATACGAATGCTATACTTAAATACTACTACAGTTGAAATGAACCTCGTATAAGGTTCCGAACGCCCAATACAGAAGAAAGATAGACGAAAAGTGATAGAGGACGGGAATCGGAAAGATGTGAACGTTCTTGAAACGATGGTTCGATGTGCCGCTTCGGAGACTACAGATCTACGATATTGGCTACCCCTGGTACGCTGCTGTTCCTGCGGTCTCCGTCGCATCGAAGGTTGCAAGACCCTTGCTCCTACCAGCCAGGAAATGCTTGTCGAGAAATTGATTTGTCATTACTCCGTGTGTAAAGCGGAGCTATTGCGCTTCGCCGATGTCATGGAACGCATTCATGAAACCTAGCACTACACACGGCCAGAATGCTCAGGGATTTTTAAGAGTTATGTCTCCGGGATATATACGACTGTGTTATTCACGCGTGTGTACGTACATGCGTATGTTGATCGTACACGCCGTCTATGTACATACAGGAACCAGCGTGGCGAACTGTCTTTCCCTTTCTCTCTCACTCCGTCGCGTTCGAACGAGCAACACACGAGGGCCAAGTAGTTCGCCTACGAAGCACGTGATAAATCGATGCCATTGAAGCTTGATGCGGGAACGGAATAAGAATGTACCATGAGGCTCAGATTATTCTCGAGATTCCTTTCACGAGGAGGCAGGGCTCCTCGTATTCGCTCCCAGGGAAACGCAGTTCGGGAAGCGAGGTTTTACGAGGATTATCGCGCACAGGGTTCATTATACTTGAACGCGCTTGCTACTTTATCCGCACCTAGGATATACGAAGCTCGCGTGGAACCTTATTCCAGCCTCGCGTTCATTGCGTGCATGTCACTCGGTTCAATCTATCGACCTACAGGAATTTATTATTGCCATTGCTTCGTACTTCAATCATTCTTAATAACGTTCGGCTGGTAAAAACAGGATCATTCAGCAGCAGGAAATATTACGACAATGATACGTTCGGTATCGTGAGACACACGGGTTCAACTTAATATTAGACGGAGATAGCGAATAGCGGGTCATCGAGATATACCGTGAAACAAACTATTGCACAGTCTTAGAAGTTTAGTACGAACGATTTGTATAAACTGACCTAGTTCGAGGATCCAGAACCTGCTGAGCAATGCCTTCTTACGAGCAGTGCTTCTTGTTTAACTGACAAATGTCTTTTTCATGCTTAGATATGTGCTATTTGGATTGTAAGATGGTTTTAGACGAATGTTGCAACTAAGGAATTTCTTGTCGGTGCTCAAATCGAAATTTAATTGTGGGAATGTCGACAATGGGTTACTGTGAATTCGTGTAAAAGTATTCTACTCGTTAATGCTACAAGGTTTACACGATTTGTAAAAGCAGCGAGAATGAGTTTTTACAAACAAATAAATAATTGTAAAAATGTAATTCAACGTAATGGTTGCTTAAAAAGTAACCAATGTACATGTTACAGCGAATACTTTGCAAAAACCTATAACACAAATTAGAGACACGAAAAAGAATTTGTATCATTCAGTGCTACCATCATATGATCAGTAAAATCTGATATTATGTAAATGAAATAGAGAACTTGATAAAAAGAACGTTCTTTTATCACAACGCAATACACATCTCTATCTTCATTATATGATTTTATACAAGCTTCTCCTATCGTTGTAGAGGGGAAGGATGCCTCGATTTGACAATAGAAAAGATCTTTGGAAACTTGATTTGGAAGCGTCATATACGAAAGAGAGATGTACGAGATCATAGAAGCACGAGACATTAATGAAAAAGTAGTATCGTCCGCTGCTTAGCCGGGCAGAATTTAGTCGGTGTAAATAAGGAAACGAGCAGCTCGACTCTCCGTAACGGAACTGCGTTAGTCATCGGTGGATTTGCCGACGAATAAGCCCACGCATACCCGAACGGGGCTACAAATTCTTCAAAGTGGCGGCGCACTTTAAGATGACGATAAGACTGGTTTAAAAATATTCTGCATAGCTTGGTAACGAACCGTCTCTGCCGACAAGCGTGAACTCATCGCGAAAAATCACCACGTAGCACCAGCTTTGCGTGCACGTTAATAGGCAGATACTAATTCTTTTTTTTTCCACCGGTTGGTTCGAGTACACCTTTCAAGGTGTAGCGTACTAGCGGTGCGTTCTTGATGTTCAGATAAATCTGGCGACACACAGATAAGATCTGCCAAGGATAGGGGAAGGGAGTTATGCGGATTTTTCCACGAGGGGTTACAGCTTGAATGTCCGCTTTCCTCTGGCTTCTATCTCGGTGGGCTTATCAAGGAGACACCGTGTTTGCTGGCACCGGAACTGATGAGGTCTTTAGCTGCCGCTCTTGCTTGATGGATGAAGGGGTTTACGCTGCGCCTGTAAACCTTCCCTTTCATAAAGATCCATAAGCAGGATTACAAACAGACTCAATTAGGCTGCAGCGCTCAGCGAGACATGGTCAAGATGCGAAAAAACCGTAAGAGATTACGTTTTTTATGAGCTCGCGATTCAGAATATCGCTTCTTCGACGAGATAGGGATCGACTTCTGATAGGTGTTGCATCGCTAGTCCTCGCGCCAGTAAAACGAACATATTATATTTGCGAACTACGCGTGTTGAATTTTTATGCATTTTATGCATTTATAATATACCTGAACGTGCGCAATAGCATTAAATGCACATAATACGAACAAGTACATAAAATATCCAAAGCATAAATAGTACTATTTATATAATATTTGATACGTAAACAAGTTTCCACCAAGGTTTTGCGTTTTTAATCATATTCTGAAGAATATGAATCTTGCATAAATATCAGCAGTCTATTCATCAACCCCATAGATTGAAAGTATTACAAAGTCGGTAAGAGATCGAAATTCAGAAAGGAGGAGAAAAAGAATGAAAAAGCGGGAAAGGGAGGAAAGTTAGAAGCGGATGATGTGATCGGTAAAGCCGGATGAAAATAAAGGATCCCGAACAAGCTTTATAAGCTGTAACGTAACGCGGTCACTAATCGCTTTTCACCTGTCGTAAAGTTAGAACGGCACTGAGGTAATTTATCGAGAGCACCAGTAAACGTGTAATTACTCATAAACAGCGGCTTTGTGACGAGTTCTATGGAAGGTTGCCTTTCTCTTTTAGTTTGCTCCGTAGCTAGTCACGTTCTACCCGTTGCAATTTGACAAGTGTCGAAAACGCGAAAACACAAAAGCATTCGAGCCAAGTTGTAATCGGATCGATACAAGAGAACAAGTGTACAGCGTTAGGTAGATACCTCGGTTGATTCGAGCTGTTATGGTTAATTATTCACACGGAAATTGTCGCGCTGGTATCGCGCGCACCTGCGTTCTTTCTCATTTTCGAAATTCACAGTGTTTGCGAAATAGAAATTGGAAACTGACCGACCGTGCGATCTTTGTGAAATTACAAATATAATAAATAAACGTGTGAATATTGTTGATGCAAGTTATTAACTTTTTCACTGCGTGTTACACATACAACGAATTATTAATTAAATGATAAATGTATTTGCCTGTGGTAAAACTGGCTCTAATTTTACCGTACCATGTCGTATTCCACGAAAATAACGGAGGATATTGCTGTTATGTATATGTATGTTTCCATAATTAATAATTGGTAAAGAAGGTTTTCCTTAAAAACTCAGAAACATTCAGCCCTGAAACGATGAACTATTACTAAATGTGAAATTTACAAATTCTGAATTAAGATCCAATGATAATAAACTTCCCATTTAATTATTTAAAACATCTTAATTCTCTTTAATCTGTGGCTATACAGAAATTATAAGTCTGCGAGAAGTGTTTATGGATATATTAAGTGTAGGTTCTAGTTAAAAAAATATTGATTACATATCACAAACCACCAGGAAACTTGTAGATTTGACATAAACTATCGTTTAGAACCCTATATTTCGTCACGTTTAAAGCGTTCTAAATGTGTGCCTGTGTGATGCTAGCGCATTTAGCGCTGGAATAGTTACCACGGTTTTGAATAGCTGCTATTAAATCGTGATACCAAACGTTTATATTCTGCTTTTACTGTTCCGCTTATTTTTTTACAGATCCCAAACCTGGTAAACTTTTGGTACTTAAAATTATTTTAGAACCATTTATTTATCCTAAACCATACTCATCTTCGATGTCATTAACGTAATCGCTACGATATTTCAATTAACGTTCATGAAATCGAAACACTTGTAAAGAATCAAAATGTTGTTGTAGCGGTTATAAACAGGATCGGTTTTCTTTTATGTTGGGTCTGTTTCACTACCTTTTTGAGGATCGCTTTCATATTGGCTCGATTCTCGTATCGTTTCTCTGACAACCGAAACCGCTATTGCCTGAGCCGTATTATTATTTACGACTGTAGGGCCATTTACAAGCACAAAATCCCGTTTCTAAGCCAAAGGGTATTAGAAAAGGAAACGTTTCTTGTGTCGTTCCTTGCCACATGATTACTTCGGTTCTTTGGATTTATACTACTCGCGTCCGTTATTCATAGCAGCACCTGATCACTTCATTTTTACTGCGTGACTAATTACGTATGAATTGTTCGTTTAACCTAGTAAAGTTGCTAATACAATATTTATAAAAATCTCAATTGGAAAAGTCAAAAATATATGGAATATTCAATCAAGATGGAGAAAACAAGAAGAGGAAAGAGTACTCGAAGCCCTTAAGTACAGACGTCCTCATTCTGATCCATTATCACAAACGTGTTGCCATGCAGAGACTATTTACTTGTTGATTTCATTTATCAAATCGTTGTATCATAACAGTGAATCTAACATACTTATTTTACTTAGTAATGTACATATGTTTCTCTGTAAAAATATTTTACGATTGAAGGCATTCAAACTTTACTTCATAATCTACATCTTCGTTTCAATTCTTTAGAATTCTCACGAAAAGTAACGATTATATAAAATTTCAAAAATCGCAATCAATATTAAGATAATTTTTCATCCTCAGCGAAACAGTTGTTGGATTATAAAATTACTTTATAGAAACTCACGACAATACACGCGTATATTTCCAACACGTAAAACAGCAATCATGCAGGAGTGTCTTTTTCTCTTTTTCCTTTTTTTGTTTCTTTTTTTTTAATCGGTTTTTGACAATTTCACGAGATCAATGGACACTGGCGTACATCAAAGCTGGATAAAACTATTACATCGGATTCCGGCTGCTTTTTGTTGAATTACGCAGATAGGACGTATCAAGCAGGCGCTATATAAATGTACATAAAGCTTCGGTTCGGCAACATCAAAAACGTACGCGTCCACGCGAAAAGCGAACAGTGTTAGTACTACCCGACAAATCAATACTACACTCGGACAACACAATAGGCAAGTGTCACTGCATCGATAGTATGTGCCATGTGCCAACAAACTAATGAAAACAGGGCAGCCGGTTGTTGTACGAAAGTTAATGATGTTATAAACACCGCCGGCTTCAAAAGGCCTTGTTAGTCGACGGTTATTTTTTTTCTGTTGGTCCATTTTCTTTTTTTTTCTCGTTTTTATATTCGTTCTTTTATTCCTATTCTAGTGGACAAATTTGATCGTGTGCACGTAAATATTGTCCCTCGCGTCGTTGTAAAGGGGAGCCGGGATCTGGGGTCTCGAATGTAAACTGGCCGAAAGAAATTCTATCGTCTTTCGATTTGTTTGGAAAAGAGTGGGCGTGTGCGATGGCTATTGTATCCCTTCGACTGTTCGCAATCAAGTGCCAGAAAATACAGAGGAATTGTAAATAGGGTTGACATACTACCCACGATCGCAATACGGCTTTAACGGAAATCGGAAATCGGAAATCGAAAATGTTCGCTTCGTTCGAAATGAGATCTTTAATTTTATGTACACTGTATTTTGAATATATATTTTAATATTAAATAGTTAATTGATAATACATATTTAAGAATATATAGCTGTCACTATAATAAGCTTGGAATGGAAATAATTTTTGTATAGTGCTAGTAGCAGTTTCTGATAACTGGGAAAATATATTATGCGTGAATATTTAAATACTTTGTGCAATATGATAAATTGTTGTATAACGAGTCTAAGTTATAAATAACGCGTACATATGCTTTTAACAAAGAATTAATCGATATTTGCGACGCAGCGAAGGAATTAATACTATCAGCGTTTCATTGTAATATCTTAATCTCCCACCGAGGCTTAACCACTGAACGTAACAAAGCAACCCACATCTGATGTTCCATGTATTGTGATGTTTTAGAGAAAAAAGACATATTAATGATGACATTTCATTTTGTAATTATCGTTATTTAATATACTTCTAACAATTTTATAACGCCCATAATTTTTGTTTCATAACTTTTTCATGGCTTCGTGGCTTTTATAAAGTAATAAAGATTCAAAGACGATGATAAGTCAAATAAAACTCTATAATATCCTATCTTTACCACTTTTAAAAAGTGAAATTATATAATTCAACAGAATGATACGAACGTGATTCAGAGAACATGTAGATTAGAAATGACCCGGGCATCATCATCCAGGAACTTGTACGAAACATATTTATGATACGTTATAAGAAAATGGATTGTCACGATACAGGTGACTAATTGATTATGACTATGTCATCAACGCGCATTAACATGTCCATAAACAATTTTTCTCCTATAGAACGAGAGAAACTTTTAATATCCTTATTTTCGACGTAATTAATATAGAAAGAAAAGTTCGTAGGCTGCCACTTGTTAACGCAATAATTGGCATTACTGTTCGCTGATGAGTGTTGTTCACTAGCCGACCTGGTATTATATTTATTACCAGGAAAGAAGAACATTTACGAGATACATATAGCACATCCTGTTAAAAGTGCACTAATGCATTATATCGCTGCTTCGTATTATAATACACCGTTTTAATAAAAGCTTTTCCCCATACGATTTCCAATTTTTTTACAGCATCAACGTGCTAATTATACGATTCGCGTCGACTGGTTAACGGTACTGTATCGGAGTAAAACAGCACTAAGTTAATTGTAATATTGAGTCATACTTCTGACACGTCTAGTTGCTCGAAACGAACCATATTGCTTATTTGTATAAGTATTTTATGCTCTTAATTGTGCTAAATAATCATATTTAGACTGTGAATTTTTATGTAAATTCATATGAAAATAACATGAGAGAAACACGATAAGTACATTTTTTATTAATTTTCTAATTTTTATGTCTTTTTGTCGTAAATAAAAATGAAAAGATCCTGTTAAATGTAAAAACGTAAGGCCCTTGAAAATAGCTTTTAATTAAAAGATTCGTTTTATTCTTGAAATTTTCAATATTGCAAACAGAACTTTACTCTGAACATTTTCTATATTTTTGAATGTTATGTGAATTTTCTAAAGATCCACAATCTAATTATACTAACAGCGAAAAATTTTATTCAACAGCACTGCTCAAAACAAACGAGTATTTCCCAGTCGTGAGAAATAAATGAAGGGGTTCAGGCACTCATGGTAGATCTATGTGATTCGCTGATGAATTACTTGTTAAACAGTTTTAATATATAAATAGCATGTACTTTAATTAAAGCAGGAAATAGTTTCTATGAGAAAATTACAGTTCATTTAGATTCATTCCGGTATTTATGTTACATTTTAACATCATTCAAGTCGTTTTCTCTTTAACTAACAATGAAACGCTTGTTTAGTAGAACTTAATCAACATGTAATATATTCACCACTCAGTCAGTCATCGCTTAATATATTCAAATTGGGATATAATTACTATTTAACCAGTCGGTCAATTATCTTATGTTGAGAGTTAATTATTTCATACTCGGATTTCAATTCTATATTGAATATGCACCGTTACGTCGTGTAGTATACTGAATTATATTCCTAAATTGTTAATTATTTCCCATATATATCATGATAGATATCTTCGCATTTTATGTGCTGCTATCAAGAAAACAAATAAACAGGGAATATACTACGCATCACTATAAAAATATCTTAATGATACGATGGCGTCCTGAATTTTATGAAAGGAGTTTCATTCTATTTTGCAATTTTCACTTTCGTTTACAGATAACTTGTTCGGATTGTAATACATCTTTATAAGCCTTTATGGATATATGTATAAAGAATTCTATTTAAATAGATAAATATAATACTATAATATAATAAATATAATATTTTACATACATAAGTGTTTTCCAGTTACTATATGGTGACACAGATAACATTAGAAATTACGATTTTTTTCTTATTATCATTCACCTTTCAAGACTACCAATTTATTTCACCCTATGCGAATTTCGCTTTAACATTATCGTCCTGTAACAACAGCATCGCTGCAAGAAATCATTTGTCTACTCTTCAACTCGTATTGAATAAGAGCAAAATATTCAATTCCACTTGTTTGTTAGGTTTCTAATTTAAAAAGGATGCACGGCTATGAACTAGCACTGTTACTGGAAAAATCTTATAGACCTTAAGGGTAAAAAAGAATTTTGCATATAAGAAAATGCAAAATTCAAAGAATACGACATCTTTCTCCAAGTGCAACGACGCATGTATATTTAGGAGATGGAAAAAGGACAGATAAGGCTATATTGTACAATAATAGCTGGGGACAGGTTGATGATGAGTGCAAGTACGCTGAGAATATTCGACTTTTTAATTTCTATGTATATAATTTGCCAATTTTTACAAAGCATCTCGGTTACTTGATTTAATACTACGTCGCGGCATTTGCATAGCACTTTTTCATGAAATTTTATATTATCCAAGGTGAAACGGGCAATGGCGTGCAAGGGGTTCTATCTAGAATGTTATATGGTGTTTTCTCTGAAAATTATTAAACATAGGAGCAAAATGTTGTCTCGTATGTAAGATTTACCGAGGTCTTTTACATGAAAAGTAGGGTGCTGCCAGCCAAGAAAGGATAAAATGGAAATACCCTTTTCAGTTTTTTTTTCTCAGCGATGTGACACATAAATCAATACTTAAAGTATGTGATAATGAATATCGTTGTCCAACCGATAATTAGGTTCCAATGATATGAAACAAAAATTACGCAATGCTTGAATAAATTACGCACCGTATTATAATAACATTGAAATTTGCAGTTACAAAGATAACGTACCATCTGATTCCGAACCCTTTCTTTTTACTCTTTCTTTAACATTTCAAAATTGAAAAACACCGAACTTCAATTATTTTCTTTGTACCGTTTGCTTCTCTTCGTTCAATTTAAAATCCAGTCGTTATTTCATAACGACCTGCAGAGTGTATAACTTTACATAAAACGTTAAAAGCGCGAGGAATTTTAAATACGTACTTCAAAATATCTTGTAAAATGGAAAAATGCTAAACAGAACATTTTAACCAAGGAGTGCAGTTTTCCTCTCGATACCTTATTTGCATACCATCAGTTAGATAAATAGCAGCATAAATGTGATCGATAAGAAACAAACTACGATTATAAATGTCAGCCACTATCGCTGATCGGACTACTCGCTTTATGATGAAAATGTGATTGTGGGTTTGAGCGGTAATTGCGTCAAAGTGCGTAACGAACTGTCACCAAGTTGTAATCGGTTGCTTATAGGATTCCAGCGGTGACATCAGAGCCCCGTTGGCTTTTTGCTGGAAACACTCGAGCTGGGTAACAATGCGAGACATTTATCTCCGACAGGTCGCGTTGCAAATTGCAGAACGTCCCTTCTAGTTGGTTTCAGAATGAGTCCTCTGGTCGTTAAACCGCATGTACATTTGTTACGCGCACCCTTAACAACGCGTTCATACATTTCCGCGTTCTAACCAGCCCCGCTTTATGCGATTATAGTCACAGTTATTCGTACGGTGTCGATTCGCGAATCGTTTACGCTACCAATTTACATACGTGCCAACATATCCTATTAAACGCCATAGTAAGTTTCAACGTACGTATACATTCGGACATATTGAACGTAGTTTGATATGCGGATAATAGAATAACAATTCTTTTCCGTATATAACGTGCTTGCCTCTCTAACTCCATGCAAAAGCTCCATGTCATATGATTACTTAGATACAGTACTTACAAAAAATACGTATAACATTGTATTTATTGTAGACTTATCATACCAATTAATTAGTCCTTATGAAATTTCGTATCATTTAATAATATTTCTTCATACGAATACAAAAATTTGATATATAAATAAAATGTAGAAGCTGATAAAAGAAGAAAAGAAAGAAGTCTCATTGGAAAGTGAGGATGTGTACGAATATTTTTTGTAGTCACTGCATGAAGATTATTTACAAGAATTGGATAAAATTCGTGATTGCTTATGTGATCTGATCCTGGTCTAAGACCCAGTGAATGTTTTGGGTCAATTCATACAATATAATTGAAGAATTGCATATGAAATATGCACGTTGTAATATATATAGAAAATATGCTATAATATAGAAAAATAGCTAACATAAATATAATCAAGAACATAGTAATGTGAATGCCTAAAGAAACGTAGGCCACGAATATATTGAAATGTACGTGCTATGCACACTTGATTATTTTTGACAGGATGAAAATAAATGAACAGAGCAAAAGATAAATTTTCATTGAATATTACGACAAGTACTGTACATTTAATATTTTATATATTTTATCGTAGTATATGCACTCTGTGTATGTTTGCACCTTTAAATTTCCTATAAATCCAAAAACATTTGCAATCAGTTTCGTAAAACAGAGATAAACGAGTTTTATGAGTCTAACAAATGAAATACAGTTTATAATCGTTTTAATCTGAACTAGTTAACATTTATGAATGTATTTCCCATTTCCCTAGGCATCAAATAAAATCACTGATACACTAGCGCATTTGTCATATCGCAATATTTATTTAGATTATCTACGCCTACGCATACGCGCGTGTGTGCTTTGATACGATTACAGCTACTTGTCATCTATGGTTGCAGCGCTGCACGAATAAGCAATCTACAGTCTACAGCCCGAGGGATTCCGCCGACGAATATATTAACCATATCGAGAAATAAGGTTTCTGATTTATTTGATATCTACTGAGTCTTAACAATTGCACGAATCGTGCTCAGAATATAAAGAATATTTCAATTTATTTAAATACCTTATAATAAAAGTACCATTTTTGTATGTAAATCATCAGAAAATTAATGTTATTGGACAGTGAAGATTGGTGCACGTTAAATGCAACTTCTAACATCGCATAACAAGAAGCAAGTTCTTTAAGTAAGTGTTCTTTAGAAAATGTTTATAGCTTCGTAGAAAATACTGTAACATTTGTTCCGTTTTATCGGAAGACTTATGACACTTTAGTTTCGTCTTTAGTATACTATTCGCAACGTGCAACAGTGAATCTACAAAGATATGCTAACAATTTCTCCGTTCCTCACTGTTGACTTTGTATCACAGCTTGTGTGAGACATTTTGTTATAAATTTCTAAAATTTAGAACTTTATTGTCCGTAGTGAAAATTTAAAAACAATGTGGCTCTTAGTTTGTAATGCATAGCTTCTCTGATTTTTATTATTTTATAGAAATATTTATAGAAATGAACGCTATTATATGTATAACAGTAAGCAATATTTTCGAATTGAAATTCATTTTTCATTAGGTTCACAGTCTGTTTAATTTGACTTAACTGATATAATGAATTACTATGGTAACACAATTGCAAATTATGAATAAAATCCTGCTACTATATTGTTTAACACAATTATTGTCTTATTCAATTCTACAATTGAAGTAGTTTGGGCTCAATATATTTGTAACCAATTTTTAATGTATTCAGAACTAATTTATAATTAATGATAAAAATGCCTTTATTATTTTGTTCTCTGAACACTCATTTCCTTACTAGTACAAGTAAAGGATGTTTAAAACTCCAACATTGATTTTCCAATTTGTCTCATAAAAATTGAAAGTAACAATGATTACTGGATATTGTCCAGAAATTTGGCAATATCTCAAATGCCAGTATGACAATTAACAGTAAAATGCAGAACTCTTGAATCGGAAAAGAAAACGTTACGATTGACTAGTTTAACATGTCTCGAGCAAAAATAATAAAACAAAATATCAACACCCGTAATAGACTGCTTAACCACATTTCTCGTATCCTTAAAATAGTGTGTGAATATTCTAATATAATATACCGTAACATTTCTAAGCGAAACGTGCAGCCATTACTCTTGAACGTGGGTGCAAGAAAAGTTGGTGCAATAAGGAAATATCCAATAACGCCAACCCACACGTTCCACTAAGATTTTGTAACAGCAAATTCTGAATTTTTCTATGCCCACCAATAAATACTATACAAGGCAACCATGATTCGTTAAAAATTGGACTTTATGCAATAATCAATAAAGCAAAATGTTAAATCCATGCGAATTATAAAAAGCAACGATCGATCCTTAAAAGTTAGATTTTATGAGATAAACGACAAAATAGAATTCTAACTGCATGCAATAATTGTTCGAAGGATTCGTACTCGTTATATCTGATTAAGATGAAAGCGATCTTTCATGTGGTTGTATAGGATGTATTTAATTCTACTAGAAACTATCTCGTATCGTATCTTCCATCTTTTTAGCGTCTCTGATTACGTGATCTTCTGATGAAAGATATAACTAAATCAATCTTAGATAATTGCATCGCGTAAGAATTGTTTACTCCCTTTAAATTAGTAGACAAAGCTGAACCTACAATTATCTAAGTGTCATCTCCAGAAATAAGAAAAAATTTGGCGTAGATGTATCAGTTATCCGATATACTTTCCATTAACTTCTCCATATACATATAATATAATAAATATCAATCCTATCCTAGCTGAAATTAGCATATTATCCACCGTATTAGCATATTAAATATCGTCTTAATTTTTCAACGTTTAAATACATTTTGATTTAGCTCATAATTTCCTCCTAATATAAGTATCAATAAGCTGACATGAGTTTTCGTGTTATTGATTTTTCTTAATCAATAACATTGTATTTTGTATTCCGTACATTGTATTTTAAAGAAAGTATAATTCTCATTTTATTTCCAATCATTCACAGCAATATTAAACCAATAATCATAATTATAGTTTATCATTATAATTATAATTACAGTAATGAAGGATTCAACTATAGCGCCATCGGTGTAAAATTAAAGAATCATGTTGATTAATGATTATATCCAATATATTTTTCCACGTTTCCATAAACAATACACGCAACTAATAACCCGTAATCCTACGTAAATTTCCATAAACTCATTTTACCCTCAAAGCATTCAAATTGCATTGCTTGTCCCAATATCTTATCCCAAAGGAATTTCTACAAACAACACACTCTCCTGGCAGCCCACCATGCGACATAAATTTTAATAAACCTATCAGCTAACTTCATTCGCCTCACACTGAAAGGATTCGAATCGTATTACTTGTCTTAAGCTCGGCGAAATTAATCGTAGTCCCTAAGAAGCGACTGGCTGCTAATAGAAATGCCCGTTAGAATGTTGGCTACGACGTGAAGCGTAACCAGTTCGAAACGCCGGAACGGAATCAAACGAACGCGCTGGCTACAACTCCGAACTATTACGCTGTTCGCTTATATCTTGATAGCCTCTGTTACTTAACACATGGTTGTATCTTTAAAACGATGACGCGAATCTCATTGCTCCACATGTTCTCTGTGTGCTTGTTCCTCGATGACAGTTCCCAGGACTATTAAGTCGCTTGAGCCTTCAAGGGGGGAAGGGATAATATCCAACAGCCAGGAGCAGCACGATTTACAAACGGTCAAGAGATCCATGACAATTCCTTGACGAGTGTGAGTCAAGTTCGTGGTAGCCAAGATTCAACGCGAATGAAAAGCTTCCGAACAGGTTGCTCGGACAAGATCCACTTGACGTTTTCCTGAACGTTTAACGTTAGCGCGGTGTGTGCGCAGCCGCGAAGTAGCTCGAAGATTTATGGCATCCGTTTTACTACATTTTAATGCGGTACATACGCCGGGCTTAAAGAACGGGATCACGTTCGCCGGCAATCATTTGCGATATTATTTTACCCGATGATAATATCGAGACGCGCGGCGAATACGAGTATGGCAATTCATTTGACGTATTCTGCGTGTTACGCCATCTACGACCCATCCAGATCGCATCGAAACGTAATTATAGAATAGGAATGAGAAAGGATAAGACGTTCGTCAGCGTGTTTATGGTCAGAAGGCTCTCTCTCTCCCTCTCTTTCTTTTCCTTCCTTTGATTGAGATACTTTGATATGATAAAGTACTATCGTGCGTTTTGGAAATTAACGTGCGAAGATTACCCGTGGAGAACAATTATATATTATAGACAATGTTGCGAACACGGAGGATATAATTGCCATGAGTTCTTTGACAGTTGATTGTTTCGTTACTTGTGAAAAGAATTTTTCAATTTAAATCTTGTGCTGATAGTATCTGTTCTTAATCTTAATAGCTCGTGTAATTTCTCTGTCTTCGTCGGATACGTTTATTAATATCGAAGAGAGAACATAATTAGAAGATACCTTGCAGAACTTGTACAATAAATAGGAGAATCAATTATTACTATCACGCAAGGAATTTAAGGAAAGTAGTACAACTACAATTTTTTTTCAAAGACAAGGTAATTACAGGCGACGATATGTGATATAAGATACGTATTTATGATATCTACAAGATTTCATGAATTTACATGCTATTACGACAACATACAGCAACGTGTCTTGATATTTCGTGGCATACTATTAAAATTTACCATTACCACAGTTTTCTAAGATTAAATATTTTATTCTACTACTTTTCTACTAAAATTCTCATTTGAGAACTGCATATGAAAATTATATCAACTTCTTCTACTTCGAAAGTTGTCGACCGGGAAGTAATGCAAATACGTAGTTCGGCAAACGAAGTCGATGCTCAAGTCGTAAGCTTGTTAGGATCAACTTCCACGCGTTTAACTGGACAGAGAAAACTGGAATGATTATGGAAGATAAAGCAGTATTACATTGTAATAAATCAATCACGAGAAAACGTTCGTAATGCAGCCTATAGAAGTTCTATAATACACCCTGTGAGAGAACGATAAACCGGTGCGTATCGATTAAACTTTAGTGCAACTAATTGTAAATAATTGAACTATTAAGTTGAGTTATAAATAACTTCCACTGTGACTAAAAGAAATTTGCATTCTTGGAGAAACTTATGTGGCACATTGCAGGTAATATTTTTTCTATTTCTGTAATAAATACATGCTCGCAATTTTCTGGTCACTGATCTGAAGCTAATCAGCGTGTTTCAAGTGTGATTTTGAATTAAAAATAGTGGAAAACTTGAAAGTGAACACGTTCGTATGAATCTCCGGGTATTCAAACAGGAGATTAATGACGACTGAAAAAGACATTTTAACATGTATGATTACGTGACGACATAATAACATCGGACAATGTGTAAATGGTTTTTAAAGTTTCATTCAAGAGACATCAAAGATAAACTGGAGTAAGATCATTTACTAGACACAACAGTAATTTCCAGTATAATAAAATGATAACGAATTCCAAATGAATGACAGAAAATAATTATTTCTTTATTAATAAGACTTTCTAACTTACTGGTACCAAATACAAAAAATAAATTTTTTCTACTGTTTATAGAATATAAATAGGCACTGATAATTGCATTAGTTATGATGACATTTACAATGTGGAATTTATACAAAAAGGATTAAGCTGTTTTCCAAATTATTATTTAACCAAAACTTTCAATGACATGAAATTAAACGTTACAAGAACATTATAATTAATGCAAAGTTTTAATAAAACGTCATAAATGATACAATATAGAAGCTGTGTATCGAACGAATGAATGCACCTTCTTTGTCGAAGTGTCACTGTTTTCATCTTTTTAAAATGGGAAATTGCAATGGCTTCCAGGGAGATACTAATACAGATACTAATGGAAGAGGTGTATCCTTGTAATTTGTAAAATTGAACGAAAATAAACTTGAAATCGTAACACGTACCTACATCCAGAAATTGGAATGAGTGCAGCAAAAACTTGAGGAAAGACGTTGTGCGCATATCAATTGCAAGGATGTGGTTCCATTGCATGATAATGCGCGACCGCATGTAGCAAAACTCACACGGCAATTGAATGGTCAGTTTTATCACATTCACCATATCCGCTCAACATCGTCTCTATAGATTACCATCTTCGTGTAAGGTTAAAAAAATGCATTAAATGGGAAAAAATTGTAAAACACAAGAAAACATGATATAGCAAGTTCTTTATAATTGCACAGAATGCATACAATGTGCAAAAATATATAAAATAATCAAAGTAGAGTACTCGTTAGAATATTTAATAGGTAAAACAAACTCTACTTAAATTTTGTTTCTTTAATTGTACCAATAAATATCCACAATTAAATTGTAACAAATTAGTAAGAAGAAGAATAAAAATGAAAGTTATTTATGGTTCGCCCCAAAAATTTGAAATTATTAATAGTACTCGAAAGGACGTAGAAATTAGAAATTGACACTGTGTGTCATAAGTATGTTATGTTAACTGTAATTAAAGAAATAGTGAACCGTACATCATAATCTTCGAGTACCGTATTATCGCACTATTACATATTCCGACGTCTACGAACCATTTATCCAAAGTGCACGAGAAACTAACGGCAACGAAAACGGGTTGAAAGTAAATTTTAATTTCAAGTGCAACATTAAAGCAAGAAACGTGAAACGTTGTTTAGCTACAGCAAAAAAGAAAGGAAACCTCCTATTGGATATCCTCTTTAAGGATCTCTCTTATTTAGTCATTTTGCTATCTATGAAAATAACGACGATCATCAAACACCATTAAACAACAGGAAACAAAAACCAAATAGCACAATAAAATTATAATTTCTATTCTTTTAATGCACGTTATTTTCGTCAAGTGTTCCGGAAGCTCGAACTAAAAGACGAAAAAAACTTAATTTTCATTACATTAGATGTTTATACTAACTAACTATGTAATTGGCAATTACACGAGGTAAATTGAATCCGATAGAACGATCTTCAATGCTCAAAAATAGACGAGCTGCAAATGACTTTTATTGTTTCGCACGCGAATATGGCTACAAAAGGAATTTCAGCTACTGATGAGGAAAATAATTGAAAAAATAATTAGTATCCGCTGACATGAGGAAGCGAGACGACGGGGATGATAAGTTGAGCGAGGCGTGTGAGGAACCAGCAATATTTAGCGTCCAAAGACCTTAAAAGCGAAGGCGGGCAAGGCCAGGAACCCAAAAGGCTCATTCCGCGAAACCGCGGAAGCGCAGTGCCGGTGAACGTACTTGAAATCACACGTTGAGTTGCCCGAATCGCGGGGGCCTTCCTCCCTTTAGTATCCCCTCCAGAGTATCGTTTCTTCTCCCCCCTCTACCTATCCAGGCAAACACACCACTATCTCCTCTTCTCCTTCTCCCTTTCCAGGACGTCCCGTCGCACTAATAATTCGTGAGTACGTTGCGGTGATGTTGAGCATTCCACCTGCCAACAGCAACCGGGCACATCCCCCCACCTGGTGGTACCGGCAGGAAAAGTGGCCGCACGCCTTGCAATCCCAGCATTTCTGTGTTGGTTGTGGCCGTGAACGGGGCTCAAGTCCAAGGGCACGCGAGGGAGAGAGCGAGAAAGCGAGAGAAAGAAGGAGAGAAAGAGTAAAAGAGACAAATGAAGAAAGAGTAAAAGAGAGAAAGCCATCCGAGTGCTACGACAGTCTATCTTGCGTACGAGATCCACCACGTCTTGTCGATCTACCCTGGTTCCATCAGCCAACCGTCCCAGTCAACGACACTCGACCAAGGTACGTAATTTCTCACGAATGACAGTTCTCTTGCCGTTTAGATCCTACCGCTCTAATTTATCGCTGTATTTCACGCGCGTTCGTTATTTTATTGTCACCGTCAAGTAGAGTCACGACAGAGTCAATCGCCCGCGACAGACACCCAGAGTTCAGTAGGTAGAGAAGATGAACAAGTGATCCTTTTAATTTCGCTCGATCGAAAGATTCGGTCTAGGGAATCGAATCTACCCTCTCCTCGGATGTAGCGCGAATGAAAAAAGCTGGTGATTTATCTCGCAGTCGACGTTCAAAGAAGCGTGGATTGAAAATTCCCGTGAGAGAAGTGACGGTTTGTCGCGCGTTGAGGACCTCCTCATAGATCGTCGCGTCGCAAAACGTCGCCCCAACGATGCTAGGGAAGTGCCTATACCGAATGAAAACGATTCGAGGCTGTTGGGAGGTATCGAGCACCGGCAGAAATTCTAAATCGGATCCTTTCGAGAGGTTTGGCCCCCGCTGGTCCTCTTTTTTTCAATTAAACGCGAAAACTCTACTACTACCACCACTATCACCAGCCTGATCGGGCCAACCTGGCCTCAAATTTTTCCATTTCGCGTTTTCACGTCTCGCCGATTGCTGGACGAGGCATCTATCCCTTCATCCCGCCCCTCGGATCGTATTCCGACGAACCGCGCTGTATTCTCAATAAAATCGATAAGTCCAATCCGCGACGGTTATACCTATCCACTCTACGTATCGCGAATGGCGGCAAAACAATTTTCCACCTGGATGATTTCGCCCACTCGGAGGGAATTTTCGGTTCTTCCCTTGGTGCGCCTGCACACGCCGGATTTGGAATAATTGATCGCTGCGAGGAACGGAAGTGCGTACACATACGTACGACGTGTAAGACATTATCCTCATACTGGCGCGGACAGCTCTGTTCCCTTGTGCTTTCAATCAAAAAGCGTATTACCTTGTTACGACATCGTGGTGTAAATGAAAGGACTGCCGTTGACTAGATGTCGGTTGATTCCTACGATTGCTACGGTATACCACTCGAAAGGCAAGCAAAAAGGAAGCTCTTCGCAGCAGTTTGCTAGGAGGTGCTGGTGATTCGTTTCGAACCGTAAAAGGGTGGCCGCACGATTGTTTTTGTGCTACACCTAGAGACGTAATTCGCTTCTATCTTTTTGACGGATGATCTCTCACATTGTATTCTTATTTATGTTGAGATATAAATAAAATAATTTTCAAATAACAACACCGAAATCAGTATGTGCAATATATAAATAGGATTGTTGATAGGACATTAGAAAACAGGAATACCTAAGTGTTTCAAGGAGCGCGCGTTCGGTGTTCGGTATTCAGTAGCCGCGATCTTCCACACACTGATATTCAATTCCTGGTTGCGCGGTGGTATTTGCGAGAAAATCGGTTCCTGTAATTACCCTAATGAATGGCAACAAAGGCAAGATCCTTATACCAAACGATATTATGTTCTCTCTTGCATAGTCGGTCTTTCTTCTTCTTGTTCCTTTTTGGTCTAGCTGCAAACCTCGCGGCACTAAGACCGTTTCCTTCGCCATTACATTGTGGCGAACTGTTCGACTAACTTTGAAATAATTAGTCCGGATAATGAAGTTCAGCTGCACAATGGCCTTAGCTGCAGAGGGTAATGAGATTCACCCGCCGTTCCCCTGCTCGCAACTCCTCCGTTTTCGTGCGATATTGATTACTTAAAGCCCTTCAATGGTTTTACAAGAGGCTTAAGGGATAGGCGAATCAATCTTATCATCCTTGAGTGGAAACTACATCATTTCGCACCTCTCTCTGTACGTGACATGCCAGCGGTAATTCAGTCGTTAATTAAATACGAAGAAAGAAGCCAAGTCGCGTTGAGTGGCTCCGGCCGTGTCTTCATCAACAAAGTCACCTTTTAAGACTGACTAGCATAATTACTTCGCTCTTAGATTTATCATCGCTATCAATATTTCTTCGCGATTACACATCGTATTAGATTAAAACTTTGGACAGCTTCCAGTAACTGTCTCTTCGTGTCAGTTTGCATCATAATATAGCGTTTTCATTCGGAGAAATGAACTCGCAATCTTTTAAACAGTGCATAATGCATATATCGTTTTATAACACAGGAATAATGTATCTGAGTAATCGTACGAAATTCAGTGAAACAGGTCGTGAAACAGACCGTGAAACGTATTAAACAAAGCGCACGTTATATGTATGTCGCGATCGTATTTGCCGTTCTCTATTTCTTTCTTTCTCTTTCTTCTCTCTCTCACACGCACACTGTTCTAGTCGAAAGAAAATAGACGCTGAACGCTAATGAATGAGAACATTTAATTTGCGAAAAGAGAGTAAACAAGTGTGGCACATTTAAACTGGTCGTTCTGTACGAATTGTGTAGCTAATTGAGCGAGGGCGGAAGCAAACGTTGTTCGTACACTGTTCCAGAGATAACTGTTATCGATAACGTTCATCGCAGTGCTTACCGGATGATACTCCTCGCCGGTGGCGAGCGATTCTTGCGATTCGATATAAGGAAGAAGTTTTTTTCTTCTAACTTGAAGAACGATTAATCCATTTGCTCTCATTAAAATACGGCGAAGTTGGAATTACACGTTCTCTTTTTCTTCAATAGAAGTGTCTTAATTTCAAATAACAATAACTACTTTGAAGTAGTCATAATGAACATTTTATCCCTTGCTTTGTTTAATTGTTCAATGAATTTTCTTGAAGGTAGAAAAAAAATAAAAATGCAACAATCTCATCAGTAGCATTATTAAAATAATTGCTTTGATGCGCCGTGTTAAATAATAAAATAGTCTTATCGTTATTTATAAGAAAAATCTTTATCTGTGATGCGATACTCACGCTCTGATTCCATCGCTCATCGAAAAAAATACAAGAAAGTGCCTTTCATTTATTTTTTAAGATAAAATATTTATAGACTTATTAGAAATCCTTTTTACTTTCATGTTTTCGGCCTTGTGGACAGTGGACGTTAAAAATAGACCATTTTTATCAATTTGGCTTACGAGAAATATTCTATGATAAGTAGTATTAATAGCTTTGTTCCACTTGCCTGTTCAATCGAGTGCGAATAAAAAAAGTTAGTCGACGCGATATGTTACTAGACTCGCAGTAACCGGAAAACATAATATTATTGTCGATAAACCTTTTATCAAATAAGTCAATGATGGCTTTCTTCTGCTAGCAGTTACTTAAAAATACAAGGTACTAAAAGGATCTTGAGCGTAGGAAAATTTAATGAAATTTAACTTAACGAAGGGAAAAATCGTTCTAGTCCGGGAACATTCCAATTCGTTGGCTAATCGAGCAAAAGGGAAGAATTCAACTCAACGAATACTTGCGGTCCATTGTTTCAAGGTACTATGGCTATCGACAAAATTTGTCATTACAATAGAAATTTACTGAGATGATTGACAATTTATATAACTTGATAACTTTCAATTATAGTCGTGTATTTTATAATCACAATTTTCAATCATTATCGTATAATTTTCAATCACAATCGTTCATATTCACAGTCTTCTTGTAGTTCAAAGCAGTCCACGAATAGAGTATTAAATCCAGGTATAATTATTACATAACAATTATTTTTAATATTTCTAATATTCATATGATTCGAAATCCTACAACTTGATCGGTTCTTCGATGATAATTTTAGCGAGACATAAAGCAAACTTCCATAAGCACCAATCATTCAGAATCATTCATGAGTCGTAACAGTTTATTTGAAACAATCTTCTGCTATTGAAAAATGTGATCTTTATTTCCTGAAATTTCTAAACTCTAGTCTATGATAAATCTGTAACTAAACAGATAGTAAGCTACGCGAACTATAAATATTGTAGCTAAATCTTCAACGTGACAATTCAGAATGATGCACTGGCCGATTTGAGAGTGCATCAATAAAATATTAACGAGTATTGCGATATTACTTCCTCGCAAAAAACATGCATCTAGCAGGAGGGTCGAACGTCACGTAATATTAACGCTGTGGCTAACAAGCCGTATAAATTGCGAACAAGACTAGTTTCCTTCGATGGCTTCGTAGAGTTTGTAAAGACCAGTGAAATCAATCTTATCGCCCTTGACCGGATGCAAACCCGCTGGTGACCTTAGAAACAGCGTAAGCTCCTAACAAGAGTGACATGATTGAAAATGATACAACAGGTTTCCTCCATTAATTTATTTGAAACCTGGTTTGATACGGTAGAGTCTTGAAATAACGTTGCAGTATTGAAATGCTGCCACGCGTTATTCGTTAATATTAAGTGGATATTAAATTTTTTAATTTCACTAGAATCTCTTATGTTCATAGTAGAGAATAAAATAGATAAAATTGCGGTGGCTCTATATTTTCAAATTGTTCGAAGTATTAGTAGCATTTATAGATAGAAACCTGAAAGTAAATTTAATTCTTCGAGACAGATTCTCCTTTTAACAACGATAACAATAATGTAATAATATGGACTACGATTCACTGAAAGTTGAAAAAGTATGTTCAGCATAATTTTCAGAATAAAATACCTATGTAATTTTATTCATCAAATTCAGGTACCAGCGATGTCAGAAAAATTATAACGATTTAGTAACTTTTTTAAAAGTTACTTTAGAACACGTTGTCCCATTAGTCTCCAAAGAGTTAAATTCACCTAGACATCCTTTTAGTATTACTTCTGAAATATTTTATTTTCACATATCGAATACTAACATTGTAACTATTAATAAATTTCCTTAAAATAAATTTTATATGAAAATAAGAGACGATACAAATCAATGATAAATAAATTTTATCATAGATAACAAACGATGCTTTTAATTTTAGAATTGGAAATTTTACTTTACATATTACGACAAACATCTAACGAGAATACACACTGCTCTATGAGCATAGTTCATCAGTGTAAAATTACTTTTGCGTACACAGTAATTGACTTTCCAAATATCGCAACGAATGTATACGGAATTATAGTAATCCCCGTTTCGCATGGTAAATTACAGTTGCTTTGAAATTAAATGTGATTGCATACGGATCGAACACGCGCAGCTAGGTGTTACTGAAGCGTAAAATGAAACATCCCTTGATGGCGAGGAACGAAACCATAGATACTTCTGGTTTGGCCGTCCTTGAGCTAGTAATCCGTCAGTGAAGTTTTGCTGGCAGGGGAACATCGAGAAACTTAGCAGTGACATAATCTGCAATCTGCTATGTTGCAGATATTCTCTTTCGGCACTGTTGAGTAATTGAACTAGTTTCCGGAGATAAGGTATTTGCCTGCGAGCTAGACGAGTTACTGGCTAGGATAATGAAACACTAAAGACATTTTTAAAGAAAGTTAGGGGCGTTTAGTATCTAGAGGCTAACGCACAGGATGCTCTCTTGGCGGATTTCAAGACACAAATCATTCTCTAACTATAATGAAAGATAGCATGTGAATATAGAGAGTTTATGTTGCTGGTTCGATTTCTTGCTTAGTATTTATTCAGAGAAGAAGATACATTTTATGATGTATGGTTGATTAAAGATAGATATGTTCGAAAAAGATAAATGAATAAATAAGTTCCTGTTATATCAAAATGATAATTAATCCTGCATATGCGTGCTACAATAATCGATTTTAATAATGAAAATTAATCTTTATTCCAATCATAAATCTGATGTAGAGCCACGCTATACTGAATCACAGCATCAATTTCATGATTGAAATTTCTATGGTGAAATTATTACTACATAAGTATAAGTGTATATTGCCAGTTGTAGAAACGCTTTGCTTCAGTTGAACGTCGAAAAGCATTTGCTAAATAGACCTTGAACTAAGAACATAAATCTTCATATCATAAAATATTTTTCTCATTTCTCGACTTTAAAACCGTTCTTAAAGTGCATGCATTTGAGAAAACATATCATATATTAATATTGACCCCTGGTTTATGTCAGTGGAAGTAATTAAGTGACTTTTATAATGTGTCGTAATTAGGGTTAGGATCTACAAGTAGGAATTGAACGTGTCAATTAAAGCTAGAACGATATATGCTTGTCAACTTGTGCACGATACTGTGACTTTCATGAGATATACGATGCAGTAAATTAAATACTTGGTTGTGCGTAACCGAAGACATGCAATCACTTCGACTCGTTTTCGCGTTCGATCGATGAAAATTTATTGGTTAATTAGATGTACGGTAACTGAAAGAACTATTTTCCTCGCTCAATCGGCGAATAGTGTTGGCTTTTAGTTCAATATTTATTACTCTTTAATGGATTTTATAGTTAGCTGTTAACGTCCGTTGAATTTGAATTAGCATCGAATTAATATCCAGCGTAACCTGCTACTGTGCACTTAGAATGTTAATTCTCCGAGCCTATAAAATTTAGAAAGAAGATTTTAATCTAGATAATCTGAATAGAAATATCTATTTTATGAAATATTTAACGCGTTCGATCAAATATGTCCATAAAATGCATAAAATATTTCGCTCAATCAAACAGAGAGACTCTGTTGAATTAAATAATAATACACAATCTTCGAAATGTTCTAGATCTTATTCCATTTTCCATTGGATTATTTCGCTGAAACTCGAACCACGTGTTGAATGTTCCAAGGGGAGGGACGTGGCATAGTCGGAAAAGGAGATGCTAAAAAGAATTTTTTGTTCTTTCATAAAGTTCTGTGTAGAACATCGGTGGTCTTGCACAAATTTACACACAAAGGAACGCGTTTGTATTCGACAGAAGGCATTAGCGTGCGGGAACGCGTGCGCGTGAATGCGTGCATTTGATTCCACGAATCCCAACGTACGATTAAGGCACCGTATCTTTTAAGTATTCGTTCTTAATGAGGTAACGAATGCTGCCAATTAATCGTTTTAACGCTGTAAGTCTACTACTGATATGCTCGCATTCCTGTGAACCAGAGATTGTTGATATAACAGAATGTAAGATAGTATATGTACAGTGTACACACGATAATTTCCCTGGGAACTAATACTGGATATCTTACGTTTTAGAATCAAAAAGAGAAACAAGTGTTTAACGAACATTAAGCCGATGTACTCTATAATTCCTTTTGTATTGTCTTGTTGTAATTGAGTCATTTTTTTTAATAGGTTAATATAACAAAGCGTATACGAGGCATTCTATACAGTTGGAATAAATTGTAACTTTAGCATAGTTAGAAACGAAAGAGAGTATGTGAAATGTCGTAGAATAAATATATTCTATAATTAATTTTTACGCGTTAGTGCATGATTTACATCTTCTTCTGCAATTTCTGCTCGTGTGTTTCGTGTATATTAATAATAGGATGGAAAATTTTTGTTTTTTAACATTTTTAAATCAACGCTATGTTTTATTGCATAAATAATCGTAGAAAAAGCTTAAGTTATGTATTGAGTAATATGAAGGAAAGAATGGACATCTTCTGTATCGCTTAAACAAGAGGAGAAAGTTTACGTGGATGCTGAAATAAGAGCTAATAAACATTTAGATCGACTATCGAGCACAATGCTCTGAAATTACACTGAAAGAGTGAGTCAAAAAGAAATCTGATGAACGCGTCGTTTGTTTCTGAAACTCGATCTTCCGCAAACACAGCTTCCAAGAAAAGATGTCCAATAAAATGTAAGGATACTTCTGTACCCTTGGAATCGAGCGTCACCAGCCAGCTGAGAGGATTATAACCGCCTCGCTGTTATAACGGTACAACCATATGCGTACGTATATACGTATTACAAGGATTCAGCTCCGAGCGAAATCGGAATAATATTCTTGGAACTCCTAGCAAATTTTCGCGCCACCTCGAACTCGTTTCTACGGAAGGAAGTGACCGTGTTCATTCGGTTACGAACTGCTAAGAAGCCGTAAAACTTCTTGGCTAAGAAACTTCTCATTAAGACGCGGAGAAGTAAAGAATTAACTCGATTACGATTGGCACTCGAGTCGTTTTTCTCGAGTAGTCGAGAACGACGAGCCAAGAGAATTATATTTATCTGACTTATTATGATTTCTATCGAGACATGTGCGATAATTTTAATTATTTTACTGTTGTTTAAAAATTCAATAAAGATGTATATTAATACTTATAACATTTTTATGAACAAATTATTTTGCTACAAACTTGATCAGATTTTAATTGTTACAAGATTCTAACTACTTGAATATCGTTATCTTACAAACAACTTAATTCAACGAGATCAAATAAATTATTTTGAAATGATTTTTCTTTTTTAGATAACATCTTCCAATAAGATAACGTTCAAGCTTGTTCTACGAACTGTAGTACTGTCGAGTAAAGTGTGATTCTCCATAAAAAGAAGAAAAAAGAAATGTAAAGAATAAATGTTTCTAATGAGACTTCGTGTTTCAGAGAATCAATTTTGAAAACAACAGGTATAACTGTGTACTTCACTCTGATATGAACATGGTGATACATATTTTTACATCGATAAAAATCCAGTAAGGTGATACATAATAAATTACAACGTCAACCATGCGTATAAAGGTATTCAAGAACTCCAAGGCCAATTCACTACCTGTTAGAAGTGAAGTGCGGTGTGCAAGATACGTTTTCAAAATCGATCTTCTGGAAGACGAAGACTCGTTTAAAAAATTCTATTCTTCACTTTCGACTTAATATCTTATAGGGGGTTACCTACGTGTTCATTATGGACTTATTCGACCTCAGCTAGCACGTACTTCAACGATATACACGATAATGGCGATCTGAATGTAAAAGCCAAATTAAAAGTCATAAAATTTAGAAGGGAACTTTAAAACGATTCAAGCTTTTAATACTAAAAATTATTTATGGTAGCATATAGTGTGTACGAAGTGTAATGTTAATTATTTGTACGTAAATTAGATCAATTTTTAAGACACCACAACGCTAGATCTACTATACTTAAATACGAACGACGTTACATTCCGACCTAACGTCGTTCAAAGTGAACTGGAATAATCTAAAATGTACTTCTTCCTTCCCAATTACCGATAATGACATTATCTCAAAAATTTGTAATTATTCGCCTTTCGTGCCCTCTTCAATCAAATTATATCCTTCGACATTTTTGCATGGTTTATTGCGAGTCACGGTTACAACGATTCAATTAAACGTGACCGTAATTGGATTAAACACATGGAACGGCGCCGTACGTCTCTCGTATCATTTTTACACAATCCTAACTATATTTTTAGTTCGATATCTGCCCGATCTAATTAAGTCTCTGTTAAAATGAAATGCACGAAGATTGTCGATGGCTCCTTATGCGCGAACGATTTCATACTCTTTCTTTCTCTCTCTCTCTCTCTTTCTCGTTGCTTAGTGCTCTCGTTGATGGCTCAAACAGGTACTTCTCCATACCTTCTGACATCCGAGACAGATGATGGGAACGCGTTTGAACACGACCTTGCGGCAAGGAGAAGCCAACGATCCCGCAAACAGGCACTGGCTGTCGCTTCAATTTTCACGGAGTTTCGCGACTCCGCTAAAGCTGCTTTTTACCGCAGCGGTTTCTCATCAACTGCGTTCTTTGATGCAACATCATTAAACTTCGTAATTTCGCTTCTCCATATCACCACAAATAATTGTTTTCCACCGGGTTCGCGCGGTTATTCTCTAACAATTAAGGTTACCGCTCGTGTAAAATTTCATTTAAATGCTTGTAGCGTCAGAACACTATAATCGTATAAATAGAACGCCAGCTCAGACATCTTTGTGTAAGGCTTAAGTACATGGACATTGTTTTCATAGTTGATTGAAGGAAGCTGGTTTCTCACTTTTACTTAGAAGCGTTGATCTAGGCTAGTTTGTAGCAATTAGTTCGTCACTTAGTTTCATCGTTCTACGATGAAGTGTTAGCATATTTGATCGTAGATTAAATTGCATAAAATAAATTCGAAAATGAACTTGCACTACACATTCAAATTTCTGTCCCATGTTCCGCATGAATATATATAAACGTGTATAGTCGAGCTGCATTATAGAAATGCAATTTTATTTCTATCTATCGTAGCCGTGATTTTAGTAAATAGAAAATACAAATCAAGCGGTGAATTCATAGATAAAATGATTTTCGAAGGAAAATAATTTGAACAACATTGATACGAAACATTAATTAAAACCATTTCCATGTCGGTCATCAAAAACATCAAATATTTAAATTCATAATACCGAAACACTTTTAAACAAATAACTATATTAAGAATTATTAGATCGCAACTCGTCGAAGGGTATCACGATTGCGAAGCGGTATAATGGATCGCTTCGAATATCGATTACCATATCGATGAGCCAATGAGTTCTCTTGTATTACAAGATAATCACGGTACTGACGTCATTCAGCTGAGAATTGTGGCATCGCGAAGCGCGGATGCGGCAACTCGTCGTACAAGTCGCTCAATTAGAAGACCACACGAAAGAGAACACACTCCCCCTTGGTTACCCTTATCTCTTAGTTGGAACTCTCTCCTCGTGCTTCTTCGGTTGTCTGTCTCCTTCTCCTACCCAGACTGAAATTCTGATAAGGATAGCGGCGGCCGGGGATGGAGAACGCAGCCACTTCCGCTTCTAGATCATTGTTTGCGAACGGTTAATAGCCCCCTGGGTACTCCTACCCGACCACTAGAAGTCTGGCCGCTCTCATGAAAGCGCAAATCATCTTCCATCTCTATTCTTCGACGCTGTTCTCTTCCATCTCTGTCTAGATACGCCAGTTTCCCTTCTTTTCACCTCTCTCGGTGTTTCTAGCTGTCTTTTTCCTTTATTCCTCCTCTTTCTTTGTGCCCCCCAATGTTTCCAGTGATCGTCTCCTTTCTTTTTCTCTCTGCCTCTTCCTTACACGGTCTTCTTTCTCCCAATTTCCTTTCTCGCTTCTTTCTTAGTGTTCTCCGTCTCGGTTCCCTCGAAAAATTATGCGCTCTGGGAGGTGAACATCCGTTTTACACAAGACCAACAACGTACACGATGCGTGTTTCGCCCCTCTCCCCGTGTGATTGTGCGCGTGGACCTCGTGCGTGTACCACCACTGTTTTCCCTTCGAAAGCGTATTGCTCACGCGCCGACACCACTGTTCACAGCGAGAACGTAATTGAAGACTTCGGGCTAGAATGGGAGTGCCACGTGGACGAGCGAAATTAATTGCCGTTGGCACCGTTACACCTATAGATCGTAGATGGCTCACCGTGAACCATGTGTATCGGCACGCTTCTCGGAAACAGAATAAAGGATTCCTTCGTGGTTCGTTGGATTCGCCAGATTCGCTGTATTTTCATTTGTATCGATCGATATCTTGCATCGGATTTAGGAGTCGTGGAACACCTCGATGGTTTTATTGTATATACAGCATTGAATTCATGATTTTTCCGAATGGTATGAAACACTTAGAAATTGGTGATTTATATGTCACGAAAGTATAGAAGGTTAATTTTGATAAAAAACTTTTTTCGATTGTTACAAATTTTCAACTGGCGAAAAAAGTCTATTGCCAGATAATTTGAATAATTCGAAAGAGTGCTGAATATCGAGTAAAATGTCGAATATAAATGAAGTATATTTGTGAAAATATATGGATTCAAAAATCTGTGGAATTAAATGACTCTCTGTACAATGTCCGTAGAAACTCCATTCGACGGTTGTTTTAATTTTCTTCATACTTTCGATTCCTTTCAGCAAGTTTTCCAAATTTCCTCCCTTTTTTTACATACTTAGTGTAGAATACCTTGCAAAAAGTTTCAAGAAAATTGATCAAAAGTAATTTTCATTGCATTTGTCAGCACTGGCGCGAATACATTTTCAAGAGAAAAGCATACCGGTAGTTTGCAAGTTTAAAGCGAAAAATTTGCATTCAACGGGTCACCACTAGTTTCGCAAGGTCATACGGTACTAACTTGATCGAGTCGAGAAATTAATGTCAACCACTTTTGAACGACGTCCTGACTGGTTTGGGACAAGTAACTACGTGATCTCCGGAAGAATTAAAATTCAGTATATAATTGCAGTGGAATGGAGTAAAAAGATGTATTCGATAGTTCATAAATAATTCAGGAAAGGTACATGTATTTTATCAAGTTCACGATTAAAGTTAATTCCATGTCGAGAAATTTGATATAACGATACTATTTAGGGATAGCGATAAAAACTATAATTTTAGATATTTTTCTTTTAACATAACAAGATCTCACGAGGTACTCCAATTAATTACATACGAAATTTAGTTTAACTTAAGAATGCATTCTATATATACATATATACATATTTATGAAAGTATGATCCCTATGAGAAAAATCATCATTAAATGTAGAGCAAATACTAAAACAGGCGAAAAGATCGTTCTGATAAATTACTACATTTATTGTTTTGCATAAATCTACATGAATTCAATTTGACTGTGAAACACTCGTGCATAGATCATCAAATATAATATGAAACATTACAAACTTCACGTTTTAAATTTTACCATATACAATGCAATTATTAACATTTATTCTCTATGAAATTTCACATTATCTGTATTTGCGACCAGTAATGCACGAAATCTTAACGATACAGAAATATTTCTTTTTCTTTTCTTCTTATGATTCTAAACGTCATCAAATAATATTGCAAATTAACTAAATTATTAGTTTTTTTTGTCAATGTTAATAGAAACAAGGAGTTGAAACATACGATAGATCTATTACTTGAACTGCAAGCTAAGCCTACATATAATAGCGCTATCTACAAGTGATAAAAATTAATAACACGGAATATCTCGAGAAATGGTCTATCGATCTCTTTGCATAAATTAAAAAAACGCGAATACGTGCACGTATTCTCGTTCAATATACTTCTCGACTTAGTTAACGGTGCAAATGACTAACACCCAGCGTCGGATTAGTTAATTCCATCATCTACGTGCGTGGGATTCGGTGCTTGTCTTCGAAAGGATTAACGGTTACGCGTCTCGATCGAGAAAAAAAGGAAGAAAAAAGGCGGATTGAACGAGGAAATGATATTCGTTTCGATGTTCGATCGAAGGAACACGCATTCACTCAGCGAAACGTTAAATGAACGGCACACGTCCGTTTAAAAATAATTGGCCAACCCTGGAGGCGTTCTACGACGATCACTGATACATGTATCATGGCCAGGAAGTAGTAACAGCCCCCGAAGCGGCGTTTGAACTGGCTGGACTTCCCCGAAATCGGCGATCGACCAGAGTACAGGGTGTTCCTGTTCAACCTTGCTGAACGATTATCTCCGATACCGTTGATTGTTCAAGGAACTGCCTCGGATCGTTTCCACGAGGAGGCATCGCATCGTCGCGATAACGCGACTTTGTTCTTGAATGATGAGACTTCTGGGATCCTAAACTTGTCCCCTTTGTTCCGATGAAGCTTTATCTGACCGCGTTCGAGCGAACTTCCTCCGTAACATGCAAAGTGTTTTCCAAGTTGTTTAAAGTGGAATTCCGAAAACGTGCTCGAACCACTTTTGTTTCCACGCTGATAGCTCGCAAGTGGTTCTTCGCATTTCTATTTCGAGCCACTGGTGATTCCATGAATCGTTTATCATTGTGAATTTAAGTAAACTAAAGGGACTTATGGTTTTATTAGGAGTTATACGCCATTATTTCTTTTCTGTTGAGAAATTTTATTCCGCAAGTTCCGTTACGAAGGAATTGCAACGAATAACTTTAACAGAACAGTCAACGGGTTTCCAAACTATACGATCTTTAAAATAATACACTCTGCGTACTTTTATACGATGAATCTGGTTTTCAAGATGGTTTTGAGAAAATTGTATTCGACGATTGCTATATTTAAAAAAAGATTTTTGGGACTACGGAGACGCGAGGTTAATTGGAACAACTTAACGAAGAATGAATTTGTGGGAAATAAACGAAATTGCCGAAAAGACGGTCGTTTGATACAAGAGATAACAAACGTACTAAACAAGGTATCTGATGCTGGTATACGATCGAATTAATTAAGTAATTACACGGCTTGAAATACATGTTCTCGACTTCCTGTATAACCGAAATGCTGATCTCCAGCTGTTTTACGTGGATTGCGACATCTTCGATCGCGATAATTGGGAGAACAATGTCCGGAAGCGCGCTTAATCAGAATCAAAAGTAGCTGGTACGTATTACTGGATAACGGTAGACATTAATTTGAAAGTCTGACTGGAACCGGAATGATCCACGTATACGAAAGCAGGCAGGAAGCAAAGATGTAGATAAAGAGAATCAAAGTCACGAGATAACTGACGATCATGCTACATTTGGCTATACAACTACCCTAATTAGGTTTTATTCTCTTTGCTTTTGATGTTTCAAATGTTATTACTGTTAGTAATGCTTGAAAATCATTTTATAATATAGAATTGCAGGCAAAGTTTAAGAATAAAAAAATTATTGAATTACTTATCTGATAATATCAATCGATATAAAATATTTTACAATGTATTGATATCTTTTCGTGAGTTTAATTCAATGTACAGAAATAGAAGACGAATTAAAAATTAGATTAAATTCAGAAAAGAAACAGAAGAACAGAAAAGAAAGAAGATGCATATACGACAATTAATTAAAATTTCTTTGTTCGACTTTATGTCTTGGTGTTGTGTTACTTAAAACTAGATATTGTTATACTGCTAATATTTATAACAATATACGTATAGATAACACGTGTCATTATACAGAATCTATCAACAAATTTTATAAAATAATTTATTGTCAACCTTATTTATAGTTGTCGCTATTACATTTAATATATGTTAATATTATAACATTAGTACTAACGAAGTTAGTTTCTGGCAACTAATTTACTCTTAACCTTCAAAGATCAAAAAATAAGCTTGAAGCTAAAAAATTCTATATTTACTTTGGTCTTTTAAGTTGAATTAATCGTTTGTAGTGTATCATAGTGGAAAATTTTGTTTTTCTACCATAAAAAAACCGTGTGACGAGACAAATTCAACCATGTGTTATAACATGGCGTTAAAAAGCCAACAAAAATAACCTTCTATTATTGCAAAACTTCTATCTCTAGTTTCCGTATGGCGAAAACTAGAATCAATATTTTCTCCAAACATTTCGATTTTTATAGTTACAATGTACATTTTTGTTATTGACCAATCCACTTAACCTTCTCTGTAGGTATATTTTCTTACATTTCACGTGCCCAAACTAAGCCCATTTGTGCCCAAATGTAACTTTTTCGCTATCTTACACTTTCAAAAACATTAAAAAATATTGTGTGATACTTATTAACATTTTCACCACGCTATATAATCGTTCATTAAGTCGAATGTTTGAAACTTTTTCCAATAGGAATAAAGATTCGGAGGGAAAGAATTCAAGTATGAAATTTCTCTTAGGCCGTAAACAACCCAGTTTACCCATGGAGGATTAATTTTAATAAAAATGTACTGTTAGCTTTTACGATTATGACTCGTACGATCAAAGCACTAATCATTTCCTTCGTCTTCTCTCTTCCTCTTCGCTTGAGTTATAAATATAAGATAGTCTTGCAGATGTATAACGTAACAAATGCAACACAATGTAATTACAAAACAATGGCACGCTTTGGGTGGTACACTAGGCTTACTAATCTTTCCGGTAATGCGAGCAGAAAGAATGGAATCGACGTTTCTTATGGAATTCCCTTGAGGGTTCGACGATGTGGACGATGCAAGGCGTCGTACAACCACATGTACTTACGCGATCTACCGCTAACGAGCATGTAATATTTACATCAGCTGCAATAAACGAAGGTTGTTCACATCTCCTTCGCGTAATCGAGAGGCGAGAGTCCCGTAACGAGGTGCCGGACTTTGCTCATGCTTCTCAGCTATGGAAACGTATGTGCACGTTGTTTTTTCTTCCTCGTCTCTCCGATACCATCGTATTACCATTATTAACGCTATGCTACGTCGAACAATAAATTTCGTAAAGAAATATTTGTATCTGTGATGAATAATGAAGGAACATTCATCATTTTAAAAAATTATTATTTTAATCTTCTGTATTCTATGGTATCATAAGATTTGGAAAATAGATGTAATACATATAATAGATAAGTTTGTTCGTTTTCTGGTGTTATGATTATTTCATTAGTTGGAAAACTTTAGCAAACAGGATCTAAAAATAGACGTATTAGAATTTTCTGATAAAAGGTAAAATGTAACGATAGTTCTTTTAAAAAACAAATGTGAATAAATCTATGGAGCAAATAAAAAGACATTTTTCTGAAATGATATTGTTATTTCAAAGCAAATAATACTATTGAAACTAGAGATATCTCTGATCAAAAAGGATATAGTAAAAAGAAGTAACCATTTTTTTTTATAACAACGAATCTATTAAGAAATATAAAATATCTACATCTATATCTATAGATACTATATCTATATCTATATTTATATCTATATCTATATCTATAGATACTTGTAGATACTTTATATTTCTTAATAGATTCATTGTTATAAAAAAAAATGGTTACTTCTTTTTACTATATCCTTTTTGGTCAGAGATATCTCTAGTTTCAATAGTATTATTTGCTTTGAAATAGCAATATCATTTCAGAAAAATGTCTTTTTATTTGCTCCATAGACAGGGAATCAAACGTAAGTCGAAAAGGTTGAAGATAAGAATTTCTCAAATAGCGAAACAATTTCGTAGGATTTCATACCTACGACTACCAATTTTGTTGTAGTATATTATCTTATAGAAATCAATTTTATCTTATCAACATATTTCATGATACATCAATGTAGCAATAATAAGATTAAAAATCGTAGTACATCCTTTAAACCGTAATTTTGTAATCTTTAACCTTGAACTTTGAACAAGCTCGTGTACACGTGTTATAATATAAATTTCCATGTAATTTTATAATTTTCCTGGAAAATTCACAGGAAGGCAGTAGGAGTTTTTCTTGCGGTCGGGACCCGAGTTTGATGAGAAGTAACTGTTAATTTGAACCTTTTTAATTTTTATATCTCGGGGATCTCCGACATTTCCAAAGAACGTAGACACGTATCTAATAATCTACAACGCAGTTGTTTCGCAACGTCTCGAACATGGATTACGCATTAGAAATCCTTAGTAGAATATGCGGTTTTATTCCAGGGAGTGTAGTGGAAATCTGTTCGTCTTGACCTTTATCGTAGAATGAACATCTCTCCGGTATTTTATCATGATTATATGCCTGAAGGGTGTGGGAATTTAGAGATTTATAAATTACGGAAATTCGTTACAAAAGCTGATAATATTGATGGTGGATGGATAGCGAATCTGTTTTTTGTAAAAATGGTTAACATTCCGAATCAAAATCTGCGATCTTTATCTATCTCTACGTTTGCGTGTTATATAATTTTTGGAATAAATACGACATAATGAAAGTAAAGGAAAATATAATAAAAGAAAAAAAGCGTAAAAATATTAAGAATTAATTATAAAAGTAAATGTCCAACTGTTTTGTTTAAAATGTCGCTTTCAACAAATTTGGAGCATTTTATATCTCTTCTTTATATAGTTCATTTGGTTAATTTAAATTTATATTCAACAACAGCTAAGTTAAGCTTAAACAACGATTTTTATATTGGTGCATCTATGTACTTTTTAATGAGTTTCATAAAAAATGCTATTAATTAAATACACATTTTTAAAACAAGTAATCAAGAATGACTATAATTCCGATCTGACAGTTCGTTCTCAATACACATTTGACTAACGTGCGTGTATTATAATGCGGCGATGTGATGTGGCTTTCAATTTGTTTAATGGAAGGATAAAACTGCTCGATGGACGTCAAATTGGATTTTATAAGAGATGGGAGGAGCGATATTTATTTTCACGCCTCCTGGTATTTGCTTCATTTCTCGCGCTTCAGGAGAATGTATAAAAGTGGCTAACGCAATGAATTTCGACTTGAATATTCGTTCTAACGAGAAGTGAAATATCAATTAATATCATAAAATTGATTTTTCATACCAGCGATGAAGCAAAGACATTTATGTGGACTTTCCTTAAAAAGCGTTAATGTATAATAAATAAATATCGAACGATAACGTGAGATACCGTAGCTCACAAAAATATTTACACGTTTATAGAGACTTTTCAACAATATATGATATGTATATAAAACACTTTGAAATTTTATTTTCACTGTAACGAGACAGCATTATCATAATTATACTGATGACATTTGAAACGAATCCGGAAATGTACATATACAAATGCTTCTAGATCTTTGTTGTAGAAATCGTGAAATAGTGAATTATTCACTCGTATTAAGAATCTACGATATTTCGTAAGACCACTCTGAGCATTAATTATATATATATATACAATAATATATATTTCAGATTACGTTTCATTCACTACATGATATGCATTAATTTTTCACGAATCGTATATCTGCAGTAAATGGCTTGTAACTTCCATATATATTTTCAGATTAGTTTAAAATTTTGCGAATATAGGTAATCAGGATAATCGTATTTCATTATAGTATCAACAAAATGTTGAACAATTTTTGATAACACAATTAGTAGACATGTATATATATTTTCTATAGCAAATGTTCAAATACCTTTTACGATTCACTGTATCATGTCAAAGATCGAATTTATTGATGTACTCGAAGTATAGTTCGATTTTGAAAAATATCGAAATAAAGTACCGTACCGTGCGAATAGCTAGCGAGAAGAATTATCTACAGTTTTCCCTCATAACCATGGGACACGGGATTACTTGAAAACCAAGTTCTTCGATGGCGTCGTAAATGTCAGAAAACATTCTTCCTCGAGCCAGCTGCAAGAAACGTAATTCGAACGCTTAGCAGATTGAAAGCTGTTACGCTGATACGATGAAGTACTTCTTTGGAATACGTTTTTGTCCTACACAAAGTTTCCACACTTTTCTCTTAAACGCCTGGAAACTGAAGTATCGAGCAAGGAAGCTGGATAATACAGAATCAAATACCTGGAAATACTTGACTTACATTAATACCGTTGCTGGACGTTCTCAAGCGAGCTATAAGGTAGATTGAATGAAATTTCTTGGGACGGAAATGATTTCTTTTTTTAATACGTATGAAGCCACATTTTCCGGTATTAAAATTGCGCTGTTTCGTGTATTAAGCTTCGCTTAAATACGATTTCCTCCAAGTTTCTGTAATGATTTATGTTGCACTTTGTAGGGGCTTGTAATTTTTCTATGAAAAGGTTAGCAAATCTCTTACGTTGATTTTTCCTTCCTCCTTTCCAACATTTTATTTATTCGCAAGTAGGAAAACTGGAAAAACTGAACAAAGAATTTCACATGAATTAAACGATATATAAATGATGATTTTATTATTTTATGATGCAAAATACATCTTATATGTACCAAGCAGAGACAATTGCTCGTTAAAGACAAATATGCAAAACACGTACCAAACCACTTCATTCGAACAAGATAATGGTGACTGTTTGGTGGCCATCTGTAGAACTTACTCATTACAGTTTCTCATAACCTGAGGCTACAATTACAGCAGAAACATATTGCAAAATAGATGAAACGCATGTACAATTAATGACGAAACAGTTCTACATATGTTCTACACATTCTATGAATAATCATTTGTTTCAAACGTTCGTTGGTTTGTTAACAGAGGTTATCAACTTATAAAATTGTCAAGTTGTTTCAGAAGTAGTATGAATTTTGCAACAAAATAATAACGATAAACTCATTCAATATATCGTGTTAGGTCAGTATATAAATCTCTGATGTTCTTTCCACAGAGAATTCCGAATTGTAATCTTCCTTTCTTATATAAATTAGGGGGACTTTGTTTGTTATTTAGCATATAATTCAAACATAGATAGATAGATAGAATAGATATAATAAAAAAATTAAAAAATAATAAAAAATTAACCTCTTTGTAATAGTACAAAGAAATTTTTCCAAAGATATATATAAAAAGAGGATGGCAAAATATTTCGTAAAAACTAACAGTCTTCGTTACTATTTTACAACTTACGAAAGAGAATATGTATTATTTATAACATGATCTATTACAACACACTGCAACTTAATCGTGAGAACTGGGTCGCATACAAAATCGATTCGAGAACGTAAAACATCTTACGAAGAGATTTCTCGAAAATCCTGATAATATCAAGCGTATCGGTGGTTTTCTTCTGATCTGTTAAGTGTCGCGAATTGCAAATCACTGGCATGGAAGGACGAATAGGATTGAAATGCCTGAAGGTACACTGAGCGTCTCTTCCGGGAGGCAGCAGTCGACCGAAGAGGATTACAAATGACGTTTAGAGTTTGGAGGCGAACTGTACCTCTCGGGTAATCTACAAGATATTTCGTGTTCTACCGTGATAGTTTTAAAAGTATCGAATTTTAATGTCCCATTTAATTTATGTACCTAGAACATACGGCGAGTAAAGATATTCCCAATGTATTACATTCCAGTTGATGCAGGAATTCTTTTGTGCCTGTAGATAGCGCGTAAATCATTCGGACATGCCAGAGTTAAACGTGAAATTTTCTTCCAATCAGGCCAGTTGCCAGGTTTCCGGCACGTAATTAAAGACACTCGAATCGCTACTTGGCGATAACGAGACAGCGAAGAAAAGTAGGCGGATAGCGAGCTGGACAGCTTTGAAAACCGTGACTAACAACTTCATAGATGAATATCACGTTCAGTTTCAAATTAGTCTTGCAATTAAATTCTTACGACATAGTTTACGACATTTCTTATGTACCATCTTAAAGATATTTCTTACACAAAGTTACCAAACGTATAGTTTCATGTGTGGCCATAAATCCTCTTTCAAGTTAATTATTGAAATTTTGCGTTTGTCTGAAATTACTTGTCTTCAAGACTATTTTCCCTTAATATTTTCAATGTTTTATCATTTGACACGATTTCAAAGTAAATAAAAATTATGAAAATTAAATATCTATTTACGAGTGTAAATAACTTTCTCATACATAGCAGATCGAAAGTTTTAAAATACTGGAACAATAAAATATCAAATTTAACCAATATGATCGTGACAGTCGTGCCTCGTTGCAGTACTGATAAAATTTCAAAATATTTTATATAGCACATACAATATGACCATAGAAGCGTTCCATGCTAAGCATTGAAATACTTTCGTGAACCAATGCAGGTGCGTTTAATATTATTGGAGTCTGAGCGATATCCAAGAGGCTAAAGATAAAATGTCAAATATTTACCAAAGACCGGCATTCGAAACTGCAGCCACAGTTAAGTGAAGCTTGAAAATGAAATTTCAAGTGGATGTTACTCAGGTGATCCCGTTACTCCCCCGTAAAGGAGTCGACGCGACAGTTTCAGAGGCACAAGTGGAAGCAAACGCCAGCCAGTATATTATACACATCTTTTTAACCTTCGCGCTCGGTTTCTACGCTTTGCAAATATTCAAATGGCTCCGCTAATGGTCTCCCTTTCCATCCATGTGCTTGGGTCTTGCATCAAAGTGGCACAACGTGGAGCAACCGTTCCAAAAGGAACATGCATCTTCCCTTGACCCACCCAATGCAACTTCTGGAATCCGAAAATTACGGACTAACGGAAAGTCTCCAACCGTCTGGGGTTCCTTCTCTCGTCTTCTTTTTTTCTTACTCTTTCTCTTCTTCCTCTTCTCCTTCTTTCATTCACTCTCTTCTTCGTTGTATCTCAAGTAGCCCCATTCTTTTACATTGGTCGTTGACTTCTCTGAGGATCGGTATACGGAATCCCAATTGAAATCAGTTGGGAGCCAGTTTTTATGTACCTTAAATTACATCGTTACCGCAAGACCTTTATGGATATTCGATATACGATACTCCTTTCGGCTCCTGTTTCATTCAGCAAAGCCAATATGGTGTGAAGTGTCCGTACGATTTTATTTCTTCGAAATAATTCGGTTGTTTCGGGCAATTGTAGTAGACGTTGTACATAAAGTTTCTGAGGTAGCACTTAAATTGGTAGACGTTTATTTGATACAGAAAATCAATAGAAAAGTTTTAATGGATTTACGAGACGATACTTGTAATGTAAGGATGTTTGGAACGTGTTCATTTGATATTCTGATTAAAAATTCAATTTATCTCTGACATTTTTTTACTGGTAGGATTACAAGAATATAGTATGCAAATTTGATTATATGGTCTAGAATTTTTCTGAACAAACAGAGAATACTTCTTCAAGTAATTTGTTATACGCGTTTCTTGTTAATGATCTCGATATACTAAACGCTGTTAAACTTCCTCCACTTTATCAATTCAATTTTAAGTACAATAACTCGGTAACTTTTTATTATACTGTTCTCGCAATCATACATCTTATAATCCATTTCTAAACTTGTTGATCTACATAGACATTGAAAAATTTCTTCGCGAGATACATACATCGAGATATATTCGATACAAATTATTACAACACAAAAGATTCAACATGTAACGTTACTGAAATATATTTTCATTTTACGAATACAATTTCAAAATCAAGTCACTGTACATATAGGAAACATGGTAAGAAGTTCGATCCATTTACGAGCGAATTTCGAACTAAACAATATAGTAGACCTATATTAAATAGGCTGTACAGTGTTGAAACGTCTGCTCTCCGCCGCATTACGGTCTCCCGGTACATGTAAAGTCCAGTAGCTAGTCGTGGAACACTTGTACCACCAAGAAAGCGAAATTTTGCGAAAGTGCACGCAACATGGCAGCTGCTGGGTAACAGTCAAACTTGCTCTAGGCCATTTAACGAAGTCGTCGAACTCTCCGTAGGAGTTCTATCGCTGGCAGCTTTGCACGAGAATACACCAGCGCAGCGGTCCTTGGTATCGTGCGATAAGAATAACAGTCGAGTCGCGTTAGAGAAATGTAAAACGGGAGACTACCCACGCAAAAGCGGACAAAGTTGCCTCATGATTTCTCCGCTTGGGTCAGCGGAACGTCCGTCAATTTTTCTATCGAAGAAAAAAAAGAACAAAGGAAATGATTATCAAACGAACGCATTCCATACAATTGTAATGCTCGTAAACTCTGCTTCGTTAAATCTTCCGTATAATCTTCAATTAGAGATTCTAGGCCGATGTAGCCCTCTCTCTCTCTCTCTCTCTCTCTCTCTCTCTCTCTCTGTGGATGAAGAGATAGGGCAAAAACTGGTCGATAAAAAGCGCTGCGGGCAATTTGCAAGATTAAGCAACGACGTCTACTCTCGTAGGCGTTTTTACAAACTTTTACTGTCACTATCATTCGCATACAGTTTGGATGTATTGTGAATAAACATGGATAGAATTGTGAATAAAAACATGAATATATCTTTTTTAATGTATACATCACAGATGATGAATTCGTAAAATCAAATTAACTTTGTGGTAATTGATAAGTCGAATTAATAATTGAGAATCTTTCGGATGGTACACAATACACTTATGTATAACAAAAAGTATTGAATGAGCATAATACAACAGCAACGCGATGTGTTATGGTCATCAAAAAATTACTTTCAATTCCGGAATAATTCTTCGATGAAGATATTTATTTACATATTATATAATTAATTTGATTTTACAGATTTATCATATATGATGCATACATTACGCTACAAAATGAACTTTTATTATACTTTAATTCAACTTACATTTTATTACGTGTAATTTAATGTCACATTTATTGAACTTTATACACCATTCCGTATCATATCTACATATTACGTTATAATGATATTCGATTATTACATTGACATGTTATTGAACGGAATACATTTAGCTAATAATTTTTCGCTGTGTAATATTGTTAAAATTCTAATTTCCATTTTAAGTTGTCAGTGCTCGTGCTCTTATATCTTTATCTTAAACAAGTTCCTTAACATCCAATTATATATAAGAGAAAACTTAATTTTTCTCGCTTTATTTAATAATTTTTTTCAAAATTTGATTTGTAATTAACACGAACACCGAAGTATAACTCACCAACCAATTAAAGAGTAATTCTATGAATAATAATTCTCGTCCGTGCAATTTTTCGTTTTTAACCATGAAGCAGAAAACATTCGCAAGAAAAGAAAGAAATATTCGCATGAAGCCCGAGAGACGTGGCGCGGGAACAGGTGGCGAGGGAGTAAAAATGACTTTAGCAATTAACCGGGAACGTGACTGTTTCCTTGCTAATACGTTCGAAAGCTGGGCAAAGCGTTTTCGGGGGCAGGGGTGGTTTCCCTCCCATCGTTTACCGCGCGCAAACAGGGAAACGTACAAAATTCTGCGCAGAGTTCAGGATACAAGCGTACGGTGAAAATAAAGGCGGGAGGGAAACGCTTGCGTTCGGTCCCGTTATGCAGTCTCTCTGGTACACACCGAAAATGGTTCTGCTTCAGTTGCCACTAAAACGATGGGAATTTCGCGTTACATGCGGCCAACGGCCAGATGAAAGGAGAAAGAGCGAAGCTGCTTCTGCGGTAACAGCAGTTACAGCGGTAATTTTACTTTACGCCGGGGCAATAAATGCGCTCCGCTCACGCACGCTTCCGCGATACCTGTGCCTTTCCTTCTCTCTTTTCCGCGGCGTCTGCCCTCATACCTCCTGCTACCTGTTCCTTAAAGTCCAGCGCCTATGGCGTGGCACGAGCCTCGAAAAAAGAATCAAAGAAAATCGACGATATACATCACAACCTGCCTCGTATTGCTCGCGTAAGATCTTTATTAGCGCGCTCATCGCAAATCGCGTTTCACTTCACTGCCCTGATTAAACGGTTCCCCTTGATAGGAGAGATTCGCGTTTTATTGGATGAATTTTCAAGCCGCCTGAGCACTGCTTACCTATTTACTTATATATCCAGTCGAATGGAAAGAAGACCCTTTAAACCGTGAAAAGGAAATCCTGTTGAAGGAGAGTTCCGAGGTGAGAGTAAAATGTTACGAGAATAGCAGCAAGTGTGGAAGATACGTAAGAAAGTTTGGACTGAGTTTCAGATATCTCTACTGAGTCAACATTTTGATTATTTAGTGTAGAACGTTTTTGTGGATACATTATGTGCGTTGTATTAAATGTTTTGGAACTTCATTAACACTGTAATGAGACACAACCGTTGTAACTATGTTGATAAAATTTGAATTAGATGTAGAAATGTACATGGCAGTTACAAGACATTTTGTTGCAAATGTAATATTAATTTCGTTATCTACAGAAATCTTAATGTTGCTTTGTTCAAACAAAGAAAGTATCCTGTTACTTTGATTTTTACATTCGCCCTTACTGTCGAATATAAAAGATTATATTATTAAAACCATATTTACTGGTATCATATTATATTTTCTCCTTTGCTTTTTATATTGCATTGAAAAGCACTAACAAGGATTCACACAATTTTTTGTTATCACAACAGCAGAAAAATATGAATGAATTCACTCAAACACGTTTTTGAGCGAAATATAAGAATAAATATTTGATATATTTATCGCGATCCACGCGAAGCCAGCAATGAGTTATATTTCACGACGAACGGTTACTATTTTATGGAGAAGCAAGTGTCCATCGATTGTGCCCATCCGCCCTATCAATGTACAACCGCGAATTTCCAATTGCTTGCTGCCACTGGAATTAATTTACACGACTTTCGGTAAACTGAATCGCATAGGTCTCTCGTAATGAGAATGTGGATTGGTTCGGGCACTTGAAATTCTCCAACGTGTATATAATTAACCATTCGAATAGGAACAAAGAGACCATGTCACGAACTACTAGTTTTGTGGTTCACACAAGAGTCCTCTTGTAGTAAAGGAAATCTGGTTTTCGATACCACCGATTGCTTATACCAAATCGTAACACAATTAAGCAAATCTATTATGTTGTTCGATGTGAGGCGAATCATTGATTGTACGTGATGTGCTAGTCTGCATAATTTAATGTTAATGTCAATTATGAGCGCTACCTTGACAGAATAACAGACGACCATATATGCTATTGCTATTAGTTGCTACACATAATAGGCAAGTCTGAAATGTTCCGAGTATTGAAATCGAAATTAGATACATTAAATATTATATTTGATATATAATTATATATTAATTATATATTAGATATATATTATCTACATCTATTATCCAAATTATGTAATATTTTAGTAATATACTAAACATTTAAATATAGCAATAAATATTCTGTTTACATATATAAATAAATCTTGATTACTGAATTTGTAAAATATGTAAATTCACACATATACATAGACAATATGAATACTTATATAAATTTCTCCGATATCAATTACTTACAATTCGATTGTAATTTGAATATACATAGAAATCATTGCAACATTATCAAATTTTAAAGTTCGAGTATACATAAATTCATAATACCGAATTTCTTCAATCAGCTATATTAACGCAACGACATTAAAATCATTAAACAATGAATTCTTTTAGTCAATAGGATACATCAATTAATAATATTAATTAATTAATTAATTATCAATTTTAGATAATTAAGCATCGTATCAATATTATACAAACTTTCATTGTGAACGCTTTTATTCAATTAATTTTACTGCTAATACTTCGTTTCGATACGATTTTCTAGCGAATTCAATTAAATATGCGTTAATGACGCGATAGTTGCACTATCACTGTCGCTATCAGGATATCCGATCGTTTTCAGCATACGACCGCCTGACAGCACATAATTGTTCATCACATGAATGGGAAATAGATGTGTCAATCTCCTCAAGAATAGAAACCCCAAATCTGATCACTGGCATACAATAGTGCGATAGACAAATCGCAAGACAGATGACAAACATAACCGATGTGTGTCAATATCTAGATTATTGGAAATTATATACAGTTAGCAAGATAACTACACGATTAGTCAATTGAAACTGATATGATTTATCTAGTACTTAAAACGATTAATTAATTAATCACTTGTCAAATATGTAATTTGATTATTACATACAATCGTACCAAATATCTTCCACATTCATTGCACTGACATATATTGTATTAAATGTCCATTACAAACTATGATATATATATATAACACTATATATAATACTAGATATATATACTATATATAATACACTATATATATATACTATATATAATACACTATATATAGAATACATAGATATATAGATAGAATACACTATATATAATAATAGATCACATATGACGCATCAAATATAGTCAATTTAAATTACAAGAATTCGATTCATTTATTTGAAATGTACAAAAGTCGGAATACATGGCAACGATCCGTAACAGATTACAAGGAACTTCATTATTCTTAATATTCCCACCATCAATACATCAGAAGCTAATAAGACTAAGTTGTTAAAACGATAGCCACAGGCGACAAGAGTACTAAATCATTTTTACGATTCACTTTACGATCTGCCGATCATAATGTTTCAACAGGTAATTTTATAGAACCGTTAGACCTAAATTAGATATTAATAGAGGTAATGTACCAAAGATCCGCACAGTGACCACAACACGAACACCTTAAACTAAACTGTGTCATTCCTCAGCCCATTGACTTTGCTGCTCCATATCTAGCACTAATTAAATACTTTGCACTGGTGGATATATATACTGGTGACTATTACGAGATATATTATAGTAGTTCCTAGATTAATCCATTCCAGTTACTAATGAAAAATTTGAACATGCAAACATCTACGAAGTACATATAGTATGTAAAAATGTACATAATATTCAAAATAGAATACTGATTAGAATATCGGAAGCTTTGAATAGATCTTTATTTCAGTCTAAGGTATTTTCCTTTTACCAATGAACGTAATAATACGACAGTACAGATTATAATACACTGAAATTTGGATTAAAAAATATATATGTATATGTATAATGTATATATATATATGTACATTATACACACATATATAGTCAAAAAATAATTTTTACATGACATTCATTCGTCATAATTTTCCTGACATCGCTAAGACATATTAGAATGTAGGATTCCATTTAAAATAACCATAGGTCGTAGTGGTGCCAAGAAAATTATAATAAGCTAGTAATCTTTCTGGAAGTTCACTTGGAACGCATTATCCCATTAGTCTCGAAAGCATTCATTCGTATTCCATTTTCTCCATCATACTAACAGAGAAACAAAATTGTACAAGCATTCGTAACTTATCGATAACTCTTCCACCATAACTCCCATTTAACCATAAATATGGATAAACCTCTAAACTTTTGCGTATTTGCTCCAGTTATCGTTACTGTTCGCAGCTAAAAAACAAACTCTGAAAACGTTATTTCTTCCGAACAAGGTGGTCAGGACGGAATCAAGCGGTGACGACGCGTAATTGCTTTTGCGGGTAAACAACCACGGTAGAGTTTCATCGAGCAAACCCTGAACACTCTTAGTGGGATGCTGGAAAGCGGAGAAAGGCGAGAGGGATAGTCCAGAAGGCGCGGCGTAACTCTCGGGCGCGCGTATCAAACTTTGTTTTGTCACGGGAGGAGTCGTTTGCCGCACGCCGACGTAACTTATCCCCGTGTTTACTAAACGCAGTTACGTCCTGACTGCGCTACCTAGTGCACCCTCGTAGTCTCTTCCTCCACCCTCTTTTCTTCCTACCTCTATTTCTGTTTCCTGCTCATCTAGAATCTCTCTTTAGCTGTGTCTCGAACTGCCTACCGGCGGGTACAGTGGCTGCAGGATAAGCGCGCGCGCGCCTTTTCACCAGCCGCACAGGGGCACTTTATCCAGGGTGCACACGCCATTAATTCCCTCCCTCCACCCATTCTCCACCTAGTTCGCGTTTCTCGTGTGAGCGCAGAAATTTCAGATGTCTCTTTGTGAAATGGTGTATCCAGAACGTTCCTCCATTTACTCGGTTCTATCCACGGCGCCGCTGTCGACACCGCGTAGACAAGTGTGCTTGGAAATTGCGCGGGGTGTGGAAAAGGGAAGCTCGAGGAATGGGGGATGGTAGGCAAAGTGCTAGGACGTTTCGCGGCGCGTTTCGTGGGTACCGAAAGAAAAAGCCATGCCCGTGGAGAACACGGCTAAATGACGAACAGAGAACCCGGAAACCAGACAAACGTTTCCACGGGGTGAACGCTTTTTTCGGCTACTTTGATCTTTGTATTATTTCAGGCAGCTACTCGAATTGGTCCCTGTAATTGGTTCAAAGGTCTGTTGTTGGCGTGAATATTAGTACGATGATGTATAGGTAATTGCAACGGTTAAAAATGCATTTCTAGAAGAATCGTCTTGCAGAAGATACAATTTAAATTGTAGGTTGATATTTGTTATGTTGGTCGTAAGCGTATTTGAACGAAGTTTTTGGTTGATATAGTTCGTTCCTAGATTGTGAATGATATGTTTTCATAAATGCAAGTTCGTCCGTAGATTGAGTCTATATATTTTCCTCTCTAGAGATCGCTAATTAAACACATTACACAGATCCACATCGGATTCACTCCAAATATGCAATAAAATGTGAAATAAGAAAGTGGAAATGTTTCTTAAAAGGTTTTAAATTGAGAATCTTTATCAAATATATATACTTAAGACGATTATCTGTTAATATGGGAGTTAGATTGAATTTGAATAAATTGAAAAAAATGAATAAAATTGATGTGCATAGAAAATATCTACAAAGAAAGTGTATTACTTTTTGTAGACTTCAATATCCCTTTTGTTTAGTTTAAATGATTTATAACCTATAAAAATTGATATTTAATTAAAGTTTGCAGTTAAGTCATCTCGCGAAGTAATGTTTCGAAATCGTTAAAGCATGATGATAAGTTGGCTATTAGATAATTACAAATCAATCAGCATTTAGAAGTATTGAAAGCATTTAAGCTTTCAATTAATCATCAATTACTCGTCAGTTACTCGTCAGTTACACGTCAGTCATGCGGAAACCTTAGAAGCAACCAGCTTTCTAACAGTTTGTCGAATTAATTACCAGTCACTTACTAGATTGAATTAAGTTGTTAATGTCTACATCAATAAGCAGATCAAACAAACGTTTCAATCAATTTGATATATAATTCGGATGTTTGTAATATGGTGTGGGGAAAATGTATTTGTTAAAATTCATTTTAACGTTATTAATGATTTCTCATTTAAATTATATTACCCTGTGAATTAGTAACAAGTGTGTTTTTAATTAGATATGGAATTGAATATATGATATTTGATGATCATATGATATATGCTATATTTGAATATAGAACATCTAATTTTGTAACATGATAAACATGTTCTACATACAAAATTCTACATACAAAAATGTAGCAATGATAATAATTCGAACACAATTTCATAAGCTTATAAAATCTGATCTAATATTCAATAGTTGACAATTCATTTTTAATATCCATCAAATACACCCTATATAGATATGGATGCCTGTTATTTCAGTAACCACAAACATACAGCGAGAACATTTAATTCCATCAATTACGAATATTAACGATCTCAATACATTTTCCTAAAACCCTTTAAACTGCCAAAAGAAACTACTAACAGAAAATCAGATTCACGACTCAAGAAGTTCGATAAGGCACCTTATTATACACATACCTTAAGACGTTCAATAACTGACCAGTTCAATACTTCAACCAGGAAATCAGTCTTCATAGTTAATGCTTAACGCGTTAATTGTCAATAAATTTCCCGGAATAGTAATAACGAAAATCTACGTGATCGAACGGACAGTTGACTCGGAACAAGCGTATTGAATTGATTTTGAACGTGTCGTATTAAAACCACCACCGACTCATTTTTCAAGCAGCATTCCGCGTGCTAATGCAAAACGTAATTTATACACCGTCTGTGACACGAGATAAATAATTCCCGGCGAGTTTATTTGGCATGCGTTATTCGAATACATGAACAGTTCACACTGAAAAACGAATTGAAATCACTTAGCACGCACAGAGATTATGCAAGTGGAAAAAATTTGTTTTCAAACGAATGTTAGTTGCCTTATCGTATCGCCTCTTGCGACAGTATGAAGCTCGCTAGGAAGGAAAAATAGAGAAAATTCGGTTTACAAAACAGGAAGCTAGACCACGTTGTAACACGGCATGTACCGTTTGCAAAACCGGCTTAATACGAGTTGCAGTACGGGTTATTTTTTCAAGTAAATGGGGTTTTGCACAGCGAATTATGCATACATGTCTTCTGATCGGCGTTTAGATCCAGTTCATGAGCAGTTGCCGGTGTTCTTCTTGGTCAAGGTTCGCGGGTCTCATTACGTTAACGAATCCGTATTAAAATTCACGACTTACGTGTATTTACGTATACGGGGCTAATGGTATTATCGTGGAAAAATATTCGATAAAGTAAGCTTTACACAGTTATTTAAAACGCCTAGTTTTATCTTTCTATGCGTGGATAATGCAGGCGCATTTTAATAATACTTTAGTAATTATGTGAAGTATTTATTTGGACAAGTTTATCTTAAATTTTTATTAGAAATATTATCGTTTCGTTAGATTTATCTGATATTTTAAACAACTAGTTAAGAGCAAAAATTCTATTTGTTTTTGTTGAAACACGCATTTAAATCTTATTATTTAATTAATACAACATTCAGAATAATATTATATACAGATAAATATGATAGAGTAATTATACGCGCAATCATCGTTACAAAACTCGTAATAATATACACGTTACTCAAATAACCGGTATCTGTAATCTAAAATTTCATTCGGTTCGATAGCTTGTCTCACGAAAGTTTCTCCTAGGCTTAACACGCGAGGCAACATCTGCTTTGGTAGAAAATTCATCGTAAATTGTAGCACCACCGTGCTTCTATCCTTTCCACGTTTTCACAAGGGGGATTCAACGACAACACGCAAAGAGATCGCGTGCGAATTACAAGCCGCTATAATGCTTTGCGGTGTAAATCCTAGGGCGAGCATTGGCTAGTCGTTCAGCTCGTTCGTCCATCCGTATGTACGTTTAACGGGTTATCATCGGGAGCCCTCGTAATTCCGTGGCTGGTGTGACAGCTCAATGTACCACAAATAGGGCCCACCTAGGAGGAGGAGGATCGTCATCCATATTCAGCGTGTTGAGGATTCCGTAACGTGGAACGCGGCTATCGCGTCAGCACGATGTCACGCCGATTCAGATTTCACCGTAACGACGTTGCTACGTAGCGTGAAAATCGGCATGCGTCAACCCACGACATCTATTTTCGTCTCATCAGCCAATTCATGCGATTCTCCACGCTACTTGGTTATTTAATTACACCGTTACATTGTCCTGTTCCACGATCATCATTTAACGGGTATTGATAGTTAAGATTGATTAGGAACAGCTAACAACCGGTATCTACTACTGGAATGTACCGGTTGTCGATGTTCCTGGACACAGGTGCATAGAAAAGTAATTCCTGTAATTTGTGGACGGCGAATGTTTATGCAAATGTCTACTTTTATGAACGCGAGTAAAAACATGGAAAATGTTGTTTACCTACTGAATATCATAACGAGCATTCCTTTTTGAATATTTTATATATCTTTACGTGTTACACACATTCCACGCAATTTCGCATCTTTAGTTTTCCCATAAATGTATGCATAAACGTATGCGATCTAGTTATGTGATTGATAATATATAGAGTATTGATAAATAGTGGATTTTTATTTGGTATTTTCTAGTATTTCGAATATAAAGATTCTTATTCAATTTAAATTCAGCAAACATATAATTTTCCGTATCCTTAAAAAATCTTATAATTAAATAGCAGTATTTAAGGATGTCCTTTAAGCGTCGTACGTATGGTATATCGACAACGAAATCGATTGTTTCCCAAACGCGCAACGGAGATACAAATGATCCAAACATCCAAAAGATGTCAAACGATCGAAGCGATGTTTTGAATAGTCGCATACACAAAAGGAGGACGAATTTGCCGCGAATGGTGCGAACAGTTTGGCCTGCGAGGAACGCCGACAGAGTGCTGTGAATCATCCCGCGGGCAAATAAGGTTGCAACGCGCATCCCGGTTCGCGATGCCCACGCGCCATACCATTCGTCCCACATACTGAACGAAATAACAGTACCGTTGTTTCGAGATCAAAGATTTTCGCGTTCGAGTGAGGCAACGGCATTGAGAAACTCGTCTAAATGGTGAGAAATCGGTCGGCATCGCGAGCACTTAGCCGTTATAACGCCGCAATAATTGAGATATTCAAAGATATCGCGCGTGTTCGAACAACAATAGAACCTTGCAACGTGTTATTTTCCAAGCGATTTGTATGCGGTGATTGCATCGCGTGGTTCATCCTGTGCGCGACATCCTGCATGTCGTAATTCCGTCTACACCCGATTGATTGATTTAATATCAAATACGCGGACGTATCAGACGCGTTTCATTTTCTATGCGCGATCTGACCTTTCAGCTGTCTGTTAATAATTGTCTCTCGATGAAGTTTACTGACTTGTCTACCAGTCTTCAACGTGTCCCACGATTGAAGCATCGTAAGCGTATGAACGTTCTTAGATACGAACATATCTCGATACATGTGGCTCTCTTGCTTTCAAAATTTACTTTAGACGATGAGCGAATATATATATATATATATATATATATATATATATATATATATTAGATTGACACACTATGACTGGCCAAGTATAGCGAATTGCTGGTAGATCGTGTCAATTTCTAAGGAAAGCTTCGATAAGAATTTGACAAAATTCGGTAACTTCCTTTTAAAGACCTTTCAATTTAAATCAGTCTCGCAGTTCGCTAATAAGTTCATAAGTTTGTACTTTGCATATTGTTGAGGTTGACTGATAGAAGAACGAGTGGATGAATTTGTATTAGAGAAATATATTGAAATAAATAAAGGTATAAGTATAATGTACATAATAATCTGCTGATCTAGATCCTCGCTCTTATAGTGTTACAATACGATAAAAGCGATAAGGAGCACGTTCATATATTTATAGCAAAGGACGTTACCGAAAAAGTTAACCTTGTAGCTCTAGCTGAAGGTAACAAGAAACAGCAATAGGAATCTACTTATAGCTCTTTTGTTTATAGTCCTTGTAACCCGAAACATAATTTATATTCAAGGGCACAATAATATGCACCTTATTTCGAATTTTCTGTTTCATTAAATTCTGTTCTCTTCGTAACAGGGGTCTTCAGGTCACGGATATACAAAAGTAAAGATGTAGAGGTATAATTTAAAAGTCAAAAGTATCATTTACATAACTTCTTATAATTTCATTCTCCCTTAATAATCCTATCGAATCTTTTCATAATTACAAACGCAAACGCTAGTGTCCTATCATCTCTGTCATAATAATATTAATTAATGTCATTCATTATTTGCTACCTCTGTAATACATTCCTCCTCCTTTACAATTCATTTACACGAGCCAAAGACTCTTCCTTAAGGAGGGGAAGCCTCATTGCGACGGTTGGAAGAATGTTAAAACCATGATGAGCGGTATCGATGGTAGGAAGCATATTGCAGCGTGACTTCCGGTAACGCATGGTGACACAGGGATGCAAGGGAATAAATTCCGCGAAAGGCCATACTTAATCGAGTCGACGACAGGGCACAAGGGGATAATTGTACACGTCCGCGAATGTTCGCAATACGGTATACGAACGATTGTTCCCGGAACCCGATCTTGCGTCACCGGGATACTATCTTCCCGCACCGTGAACGATAAACTCTTTCACCTCCTCCCTTTTCCGTAGCTCCTCTCCCAGCCAAGACTTCGGTTCTCACGTAGAAGAGGAATTCACCAAGACGAATGCTCGACTACCGGACTGCGAGGGTTCTCGTGGAACGGCTAAGCCTCCAGCCCGGTAATTAATGGCCGACTATTATAGTCTTTAATATCGCGCGCATGAAGTTCGCGCGTACGGTTTTCTGTTACAGCGAAACGTGCTGTGGGTTTTCGTAGCCGGCCACGCGATCAAACCGGTATCCATGTAACGAAACCATTTGTTAAAGGCGCTTACCACAGATTTTCGTTAATGCCAGACTATTGTCAGCGTTAAAAAATATTCGTCTACTTCGGTCTTCTTAAAGCAGATTTACTGGGGCTGTTAAAACGCGATTAGAAACGTTTCGATAGCACTTTAGCGGGAATTGTTCTATTCCGCGTAGACGTAGAGATCAGTTTCTCGGTGAATCGTACAATGGTTTTTATCGAAGGATCAAATTATTAGATTTAAGGTTTGTAGAATTATTAAAGGAATAGTGTTATTTTGAATCATGTGTTTAATTGCAAGTACACCAGACAAAATAGTATAGCGAAGATAATCCATTGCTACTTTTCAAAATATAGTAATAGTATTGAGTCCTATGATGTGTTTACTATATCATTACATTTTATCAATTGGTTTAATGGAAAGATATAAGACATCAGATTTTTTACCTACAATTTTTCCAACTAAGAAGCTAAAATACTACTATGAACTGTTCTATTTCTATTACATATTAACGAAGACGATCATTTAACAAAATGAATCTTAAAATGACAAGGAAAGCGATCTAAACAGCGATTGATAGTCTCCTCTACAAGGGAAGGATCCCAAATATATTTAGTTATTAGGTTTTTATATCTTGAAATAGCCGGACCTTAATCCCTATAACTATGACACATTTTCGTCACGCAATATTTCCCACTATATCGCGCTATTATTTCTGATTTGTCGTCTCCCCGTCGATTATGACATTTAAATAATTCACCGCTTTCGATGCCACGGTCGGCGTTCAGCGGCGTCGAATTAATGAGATAGCCGTCGGGCGAACGACTAGAATAAATTCGAAATCACGGGCATGCGTAATAGATCGTATTTCCACGGGAACACCATGGGAACATAGCTCGTGACAAGGGTAAACTCTCATAAAGCAAATTCGCCTTGACATTCCCGGATTTATGAAGATTTCCAAAGTATCTCGTAAAAAGTGTTTACTACGGGCAAGAATTCCAACGACCGCCGCTTACGAGAAAGTCGTGCACAAGCTTCCTCTCGGGTCGTAGGCTCGGTATCCTGGTACCAGAAGAGCGAGGTCGATGCCCCAGGAAAATCTCGTGAGTCGCAAATCCTTCCGAGCGTCCGCGAACCGACGTCCAGCGAGCGTGAAACGTCGTTAATCACGGTAGGATTCGGTATCGAGTTTCATCCCCCGCCCCCAGTCGCTATACTCCCAGCCACTATTCTGCGTTTTGAGTGTACTAGCTCGTTCCACTCGCTCACGAGCAAAGTATCAAAAGTTGAAACACGCTTTCTCGATGAGTTTCTCGCTCGTGCTCGAAATAGGTCTGGCTGGGGCTGTTTAAAGAACGTTCTAACTCCAACCTGATCGTTCGTTCCTCACGAAAGGGGATTCTATTGCAGGTAAAATATTTAGACGAGACTTATGCTGGTATTGAGATCTCTTTTTACGAATGAATATGGCATAAATGTTTCGATGATGCGATCGTTTTATCGTATATTCGGGAGCAATGAAGATTTGTCGCCAATCACGTGCAACTAGCCAGACAAATTATATTTAAAAATTTATCTCGACATTTGAAACAATTCTGCTTCTTTCCATAAATGTAACTTATGCCAGACACAATGCAAGTATGTGTTTCGTTTAGATGACATTTCTAGAAAGATTGCTTTCGAGATTGGGAAAGTGTTAGCGTTTTTAAAATCCTTTATAGAGCATAATATTATATATAAATGCAGCGTCATACTCTGTAGAGAAACCAGAAATACATATTATATCAATCTACATATATATATATATATATATATATATATATATAGATGATACATGTACATATTGATAGTATGGAAATATGTATTTAAAGAAAATATCTGATAAGCATCATCAAATTATTGGAAATTATAATATTACCATGATTGCTCGTTTACTGAAACGATCGGTACGTTAATTTATCTTTATCGATAATGTGAATAGCAGACGCATTAATAATTGACAAAAATAATTGTTAATATAGTCATAAAAAGGCTTCACAGCGGAGAGTAACTTAAATGCAGTATTTCACGTGATTGCAATTACGTTGCGGTTCGAATTACTGTTCAAAAGTGTGATAATATTTTGTGTAAATAGTTATTATTATAATTTTTATGAAAAATAAAAATTTCAGTGTATATATGTGATCAGTAGAATATAGACATTTACTCAAATTGATATTTTCATTAATATAACTAACAAAATAGAATCTAAATGTTCACTGAACTCTAAATATTATTGTGACGAATATTTTACTTTGGATATTTTACATATTTTAGCATATTACGTAAATTTTGTATTTTTCTCATTTTTGCCCATATAAATTTTGCATAAATGCATAAATATTCGTAGTCTAGTGATTAGTTTATGTTATTTTGGCATATTTCATACATTGTATATTTTCTACGTTCTTCTACATTTTTCCACATTTAAATATCACTTTTACAATAAATGACATATTTAAAAAATATTAACAAACTAGCAATCAATTTATATTATTTTTCTAATAAAAACAGATCTGTCTTCATAGTTATTGAGCAATTAATATTATTAATTTTCCAGCCCGACGTAAAAGTAATTTCTAACGAGATAAAGAACTGGATCAATATTGTAATTTCGAAATGCAATAAAACCAAAAGACGAATAGTAGATATTATATGTGTCATCAATGTGCTCGTTGTGAAATATATAGGTTTGTTAGATATGCATTGGACGTCATGTAGCACATATACATCCGATAATTCATTTTTCAAAATAGCAGACCAAATAGAAATGTTATTTCCGGAAATATATCATTTCCTTTTTATACAGATAAGTGTAAGAGCAACGTTCAAATCTGATAATATGATTCGAATACGATTCAGCCGCTCAATCTTGTTTCGTACTTTAAATAGTGCGTGAAATCGTTTAATCGATTATGTTTAAATTCACGAATATTAACCGATAACGTCGGTGACGTTTCAGTCGATTGATTCCATCTCAAAAATTAGAACATTGAATTTTTTTCTAGTCAATCTGTTTTGTTTAACAGTAAATGTTTAAACAGTAACCGCTCACAAACTTTTTTTTTTGTCACACTACTTAATAAATATAGTCGTTGAACATGTTAGAATTATGGAATTTTACGTTAAAGTGAATTGAACAGATTGAGAAGATGATCATATGGAAATAATATAAGAAAAAGCCTAATTCTCGATATTTAGGAAAATTTATATAATAAATTTACATACGCAATTTTTAAGAGAATAATTTTATTGTAAAGTAACATATTAATTAATTTGATATCTTTTAATTCCACATAAAAGTTTATTAATTATCAATAGAATATGGATTTTTACACATTTATCAGATAATTTTGAAAATGTACAGAATGCACATAATATGCAAAAGTATGTAAAATATCAAAAATAAAATACTTATTATAATTTAGTGAACGAAACAAATTTCTGCTCAGGTTCCACTTTTCTAACGAGACTCATAAAAATATATAATAAATTTACTAATGCCCGTATAAATATATTTAACCAAGTTATTGTTTTAAAATTGCTTTCCTTTTTAACAAAATTTTCGATATCCGTTCGATCATAAAATAAGGTTGTTGACTGAATGGAACGTCGTTAATAACGCGAGGAACGAGATTTCGGATAACTGAGTGACACGCGAATGACACGCGCAGGAATTACATTGCACCTATTACGGTATGCCGCCGCAGGGTGCACGTGTTAGTTTCACGTTGTTTCGCTATGCAATACATTGCATCAGTGTTCTTGATATTCTGGCAAGTTTCGTTAATACAAGCGTATGCGTACACGATCGAATACGCAGGCCACGTGATTCTGTTTTCACAGAAAGAACCATCCATCGTGGTTAGCTTGAATCACAATACAAATAATAAACTTTCATCATGATTATCGCTAACGACGAAGAGCAAAGTTTTACTAGCGAAAGAGGTGAGACGCCGCCCTTGAGTTTCCCTGTGCACCGCTGAGTCAAAGGTCTCCGCCTTGAATAACGTCTAATTGGCCGCGCCGGGAATGCACTGTTCCAAATAGTGGTCTGACCCCTTGCGCCAATTCTACTTCCGTTCAAGCGGTCTGCTGTCGAAAATCAGCTGAAACTTTCCTACTCGTCGTCAGTTATTCGTATATCAGCTAAGCAACTGTAAAAATTAATCGTACTCTTCAATGAAAGATGCAACTTGCAGTTTCTTTACGATCTAGTTACTGTTTGCCACAATGAAACTAATTAGTAGAATATCAAAGTTTGCGATATAGTTTCTTTTCCGAACAAAGTTCGTCTATTGGGAAAATCAGTTTCAAAAGGTTCGTGATTATCTGTATAAATACTTCATTAGTTATTTCTTCTCTTAAAACAGTTTGATGATTCCAAACGTGTTAGTAATTTACTAAACTTTAAACGTGCTTTCTGAAGACTAGGCTCAAGGAATCAGAACTCCAAGGTTCTTTTTACAAACAATAGGTTTCACCACTTATTTATTGAAATATTTATCTCGATTTATTGTATAACCTACGCTATGCTCATACGAATAAATCTCCCATCTTTTGATATACATATTTTTCCAACGCCACTATACCGTTACATATACAACATAATCGACTATCACCTTCGTAACATCTCTGCCATGTCGAACTTTCTCGTCTTTATTACTCCACAAGCGACCAAATCGATGTTTAAAATGTTCGATCACGTCTTCCACTTTTTTGCTAGCTTTCTGTTACTTCGTACTACTTGCTCCTTTGTCTATATAAATATGTCAACTGTCTATTTCAAGCTGTAAAATAAGAGCAATATATTTTCACTTTAAACGATTTCTTTCACGTCCCGATTTTTTCTCCAAACTCGTTTGAAACGTTCCATCATCTATAGAATTTTACGTGGTCGATGCATTGTCTCTTGGCCGTTATCTCTTGTCGAGTGTACCAGTGTGTGTGTACGTACGTGTTGTCGCAAGATTCAGGTTCACAGACGATGACTACGCCCCGAAGACACTGTCGGAGCAGACAACCAGTCAGACAGCGGCGTAATAAATTGCTACCGTATTAATGACGCTCCCGCGCACCGACAGCCGAGGTTAGGTCATGACATCCTTTCGGCCTCTGTTAGCTCATGTGCACCGCTGTACCGTACCGCTGTCTTGCGGCCGCCTCTTCCCCAAGATTGACCACCAAGTGATTATCATCAGCTTGCTACGAAGCATATTGCTATCATTATCGCCTTAATATTCGCCGTACGAAGCCATTTTCTGCTACAATGAATTTATTTTAGAGACTGCCTTACACCTTCACGAGTCATAAACGAGATGACACGTGGTGTTTAGCCGGTATTCACTTCCGTGACCGTGACGATCAATTTGATTTAAAGGGACTGAATAAACCGTGCATGGTGTAAACTATATATTAAGCACTTTGCAAGGGAACGAGCCTTGATATGTAATGGATAAAGAATTCCTTGAAACTGGCATAACGTGTTTTCGTTTAAGAAATAGAAAATGGGAGTGAAGTTATTGTTTTTTGTCACTTTTTCAATAGGTAAATTGAACTTTTACGAATTTCACAGATTTCAACTTTTTAAGATCTCATAGATCTATTTTACTTTATTACGGATGGCGATTCTGATTTAACGAAGATGGAGATTGCGTTTCGTTATTTTTAATAAATTTTGTGACAAGAAACATTGAATACAGATTATGTTTAATAACATAAATTGGCTGAAAAAAGATTGCAAAATAAATATTGAGTCAATCAACTGCCCTAATATATTTATACCTCAACTTGATCAAATAATTAAAAATGTTGATAAGGGGGAAAAATGACATTTTTACATATACATCGTGAAAACTGCAAAATTCCCGTCTCGATTGTTCTTTTCTTGAAACATCGCGGTAAGAAAATTGAACTATGATTGAAAACACGGGTCGGATAACTCAAAGACGGATACACTATATGAGGTTCGAATCAGGAAGAAAGATGATCGGATGGCAGCCTGGTGTGCTCTTGCGGCGGTCGGTTTCGAGTCGATAAAAGATCGAGAAGAATCATTTAATTCTTCGCGGAGGCTCGGCCTGGGCGTACGTGATTTGTGTTCAAAGCAAAGGCCGTTCGTCATTGCAGGCACCGTTACGTCCCACGGGCTCTCGTGGCTCGAAAAGTCAAAGTTAAATTTAACGAGCTTAACCGATAACTCTTGCTCCGATCTCTGGCTCTCATTGCCTCCCTGTGTGTACCGGTACGGCTCTCTTCTCGTAGGTATCACGTGGAAATAGATGCCAGCGGCGAAGGCCCGCATCGCATCGCGTGTATCAAGCCATATGCCGTGGAGATTCGAACAGTGATCCTGTGTGTCAGTCGGCATATCAAATCGGGGCTGCATGTGTTTCTATTCCCAGGCGACGTTGCGTCTGTCGCTTGGAGGCTCCGCGCGCATTTAGTTTACCGGTCGCATGTAAACTCAGTGAAACGAGACAGCAGATAACGCGAGAATAGAACGCAGAGAGCAGCCGCACCAGACTACGAGAGAAACATAGATATAGCTATACAGAGTGTGCCAGTAATCACGATGCAATTTGCAAGAGGCTGATATTACGTGTAAAAATAAATCGAAAATATGAAATAACATTTTTTTTCCGTGCGGTTCTTCGTTCCTGATAAGATTCCATTTGAAAATTTTTCTCAATATATGTAAATTTGTAATTTAATTAGTAGGAGCTTATTCTACACGCGAAAACGAGACAAACAGGTAGAACAAAAATTTTTCGCCTAAGGCCAGAGTTTTGGAGAAAGTAGAGGTAGAACGTGTTAAAAAACTGGCACGTATGTACTTGCCGAATGTTGAAATTGAATTTTAGCCAAAATAAAGAGCCTTATAAAAAAATTGTATCCTACATTTTCGGTTTATTTTAACGCGTAGAATAATTTTCTGTTGATTTCATTTTATTTAAACCTGACAAATTTTCTAGCTCGTTCATCTCGAAAACGAAACGTCACACGAAAAAATCTTGCTCTATATCTTCGACTTGTCCTTTCATAGACAATTGTCATTTTGTTGATCATATGGCGTTTACTCGGACACCCTGTATGTATAGAAACCTCTATAACTGCGTGGCGTCTCACCGGTTGCGTTCTGAATCCCACATGTAGCTTCGTCCCCGTACGAACAATGATATTACGGTTATTTTTCAAAGGCTGTACTGCCACCACTGACCCGCTATTACTGCAGATGCAATTCATTACGCGGCACTGCGCTAAAGTGTATAGTATTACGGTATGATTGATCGCGCCGCGTGATCCGCGGAACTGCCACGTCCCATCTGTCACCAATAAATATCCAATTTCATGTTGCAATGATATATAAGACGCTTTAACGTGAAGTTTTTCCTCCTGGCTCGTAATAGGATCATTTATTAAGGAAATTGGTCGTGGGCGATGTTGGTCCGCCCGATCTTCTTTACAACCTTTTAGTACTCGTCACGTCTTTGCCTTGGCCGGATGACGATGAGTTACCAGCTAGACGTGCCTTCGCTTCGCGTGGCTCCGTAACACACGAGCCGCTAAGTTTTTCTTCTTCGGGGGAAGGTAGTTGGTTCGGTGTTTCCCTCGGTCTATAGATGACGGCGAGGCTGGGTATAAAAGCACACACCATTTTTCACGGCTTCAGTCAACGCAAAACGAGTGGATTCTTTCGAAGGCGTGGCGTATGTGGTGGCTCCACGCGAGCAACTTGTCGATATGTCACGTTTGCCTCGGAATAAAACTGCCTGGGAAAACTATTTTCGACTTTACCGTTTCACTAGGCTACTCAACTGGTATTCGATTCGCTGGAGGAACGTTACTCCTTTTGATCTTTAGCCTTATCCCCCGAACTACTGCGCGCAGCAGTCCTGTAATCTCCGTTTGCGGTTTCCTGTGCGCTGGGAACATTAGTTATCGCTTGTCGAAAGAAGAAAATATCAGCTTAGAAGTTTAGAGGAATTCAAATTTAAAATGTTTGAAATGGTAAATAATCATTTTCAATTCATTTCGTATTGCTTAACACGTTGACTGTCACAGTGGTCGTTGGTGATGCATGTTTGTTATTAAATTTTTTTAGAAAAATTGATATATGTTCATTCGCTTGGAATTCATAAAGGAAGACGATAGTAAATTGAGTAGTCAAAATTGAGTAATTGTACACTCGTTACGCCAAATTTTACATATTTTTAGATATTTGGTTTTGATCATTTTAATTAGTTTACAGTTGCATCAACCATTATGATAGGTTATCAATGACTTGGTTGAAGTTAAAGGTTGAGTTTTACAATTGTGGAAAAGGATTGGTTTATCTGAAGCATTCTGACAGTCATGGTGTTTAATTAGGAACAATAATTTATTTTTTTATAGAAAGTATGATCTAACAGAGTAGATGCACGGAATAATTACTTTTTCAGTAGAAGATTCTCACTTTCACTTCTCTATTTCACCATTGCGAAATTCAATTAACGATATTAACGTTTTAAACGAAACGCAATTAACGATACGCACAGATATATGCGGGCATAGTGACAAAGAAATTAAACGAAGCATAATCAGCGTAACTGATAAACATTGCATCTTATGCGTATATTGTGCACATGGCTATATATGTTTTTTTGACGCTCCATACGTGTAAATTAGTTGGACGACTTAATTCAAGTTCTTTTGATGCTGTTACACATACTTCGTATCAGATACGCGCATGCAATCTTCGACTAATCTCGACTAATAACATGGGCGTTAACGAATCAGTCACGCAAACAGAAAGGAAAATATAATTACATTTTTCTTGAAAACATCTCGCCGAGGCGATTATATATTTTCTACGTAACTCCGGGTGCTTTGCACGAAATTATAGCTACAATAAAAGAACGTGTTAATTGCTTTTGCTATTCTACCATAATATTTCGACGATTAGAAAATACACGGACGTATATAAAGTTCAGATCTGGGAATTTGGTTTTTGCGATGATGAAACGAAACAGATGCTCGAGAGATCGATACTCAAAGAAAAGAACGTAGAACCGTAGATTTGTTTCGCTTTTATACCTCGTGTACTCGAACAAGTTGATGAAGAAGGCCAGTAAAAACTTCCAATCGTTGATCTTTGTTTGTTGCGTCCAGGCTCGAGCTTCCTGCGGTTCATGAACATTCTAACAATACCGTTCCGATGAATATCGAGAAATATGCAGGTAATTCTCAAGCGGAACATTAACCGAAGAACAGAAACTATAATCGTTATCCTTAGTCGAATAGTTTCAGCAAACCTGAATTCCAAATTACTTTTTGAAAGTCTTATTACGGAAAACTATTTCCATTGTATATTCTGTGTATATTGGAATATCTATTTTAATTATTAATTGGTGTCCTTTGGTAATTTTCGTAAATTCTCATTAGCGATGCGTTTTAACTTTTAATCTTTTACTGGATTTATAGCGTTGGATTCGTTTAGGGACTTATTTAGGGATCTATTTAGGAATTTCGTCAATTTATTTAGGGCCCTTTTTTTAAAAATCACTTTAGGGCATCCGCTATTACAAGTAATAGGATGAAAACATTTTCCGCGGAAATAAATATTAAACAATTGAAAATATTACAGAAGCGCGAATAAATATTAAAGAGTTCAAAAGAAATGGCCATGGACAATAATTTTTTCTCTCATCGTACTTGATCTCCGAGACTTCAATTAAATTTATATTACGTACACCCGATAGATTTTAAATGATATCGTGAAATAACTAATACAAATAAAAAAGGGAAAAATGGATATAATAAATACGAGTACCAACGAGCACTCAATCGAACGTAACTAAAATCAATAACGTAATAACGAGGCGTAAAACTGTAATAATACCAAATACGAAACGTGAATAATAATAACAACGCATCAAGAAGATCGTTTCCAACATTTAAAATGCATTTCGCGTCGGTTGAAATAAAATGTGTCCCGCCATTTTTATCTGGCTCGCTTAAGAGGATATACATAGTCACAGTATAAAGCCCAGATTCGAAATGAGGATAGAAGAAAGCAAGAGCAGAGAGGAAAGAGAATGGTAGTTGTTAAATGAATAATACCGGAAGAATTGAAGTGTGTAAGAGTACGACGCACGATTCTATTGAGTATAATTCTTGGCGATTGCGTCATTAACTCTGCAAGAAGAGGAAGGAACTGGTAAGAAAAGGAAGAAAAACGGGGATGCACTGCGGATATTCCTTCGTAAAGAGCGAAATGTGCTACATAGTAAAACTGTTACAATGCACGGGATTATTTATCGATTGATACAAATGAACTGTATATTGTACATTTGGGAAACAGCGCAAGTATGACTAAAACGCGTGTTTTTCAAATCTGTTACGTTTTAAAAGTTGTTACGTTTGTCAGGATTATCGCCTTCGATCTCTATTTTCTACATTTCAACGATATTTCAATTTTTAACAAAATATTTGCAACTGTAGGATCGAAAGACATTTTAGTTTCGAGTTATATAACATTTTATAGCGTAAATTTTTTAGTAAAAAATATAAAATAGTTTCTATTATATGAAAAAAACATGTCGAAAACGATTGGATGAAGCACACATATTGCGTTCGAGGATTATGCATAGGTATGGAGATGAAAATTGTGTGAAATGAAATATTCATGTTACAAGCGGAAATCCAGTTGAATTGTTACTATCATCTAGTAATTAGTGAAAGTTACTTACTTGCTGCAAGTTTATTAAAGTATCGTATGTATGTATCAGGAATGCGACTAAAATATTTCTTGAAAATTCTCCAGATATCTTGACTGTTTAAGAATTTAATATCTCGTTCGTCGTAATCTAATCGCTTATTTTTAGTTACTTATTCAGGCTATAACTGGCATCTAAGAATTCGCCGTGTAAATGATTCAAAACTGTTTGTCGGAAAGTGTGTTATCGTTTAACTGGCTCATATTTAACGATACATTACAACGTAACATAGTATTTGCAACTATACGTAGAAAATAAATATGAGCACAAAGTATTCAACGTAACGTCCAATTTCTTTATGTTATCTGGGTTTGATTTAAAAACAACGAGCTCCTACATCTTCATATTTTTGAATCAGCTTACTGGAATGAATTAATGCTATAAATTCACATTCAGCAAGATTATAGCTCACTCCCATTTTCCTTCCAATAAGTCATATTATTCCTGTATATAGATTATACCCATCCGAGAATCGAAGGAACGTAGCAATATTATCTCGTGCTTTTCGACTGTGGAGCCTCTTAAACATCCGCAGCGTGCACGCTTATTACGTTATATCTATGTGCAATAATATAGAATTATCTATTGATTTAGTGAATGAGGGGGTGAAGGGAAACTAGTAGATGCCTGGGGGATGACAGTGGCGTTGGCGACGGCGGGAGGGGCGTAGTTTAGAACTGGTATGCGCAGGAGAGCGCCGCCTTGAATGCGAGATTCAAAATTATCGCGACGATTCGGAACAGTTAGGTTCGTCTACCGGTCGAGAATGGCGCGCGAGAGAGAAGCGAAGAAAACGGAACTGCTTCACCCAGCAAATGTATGCGCACTCGCAGAGATAACGCGAGGAGCCCCTCTCTTTCTCTTCGTTTCAGCAACCACACACACTCTTCCTTCACCTCTTTCCTTTTCGTTGGCATTAACGTGCTGATGCGGTCTCAAGCTTAGGTTAAGAGTAGAGGTTAACTCTAGTGTCCATCTTTCGCTCTACACGATGGATAATTCAGCGTAACTTAACCGTGTCTACGAGCGGCAAAAGAAACGGCGACGGCGCTGTTAAATTGTTGCAGAATGACGACGGTCGGCTAGTTTATCTCCCGTTTCCATTGTCTCTGCGAATGTCGGTGAAGGTTCTTGTTCCGGGAGATTTTGCCTACCGAAAAAGATCGAATCCGCGTTGTATCGTAGCGCAGCATTAGCGTCCGCCCATGCAAATTGTTTATTCATCCTGAGGAAACTGGCTGGCAATAGCTTGCTAGCTTGTCGGTTTACTCTTGCCACGTTATAAAGGCTTTTAAAACCTCTGCTAGGAAAGATAAACGCCAGTTAAAGGCGAATTTACAATGGCTCATTTTGGTTGTACAATGTCGTTTATTCAACAGAATTGAAACAATGAAATTGAAAGGCGAGTATTTACACGTTTAAATTTCACATTTCCTCGCGAGAGAGCTCTCGAATATTTAGGTCGAATAAAAGTGACTTTACCTCGTTTCTCGATATGCTAATTTCTGTGTATTTTAGTTCCGGTTTTTGTTTTACAAATTCTAATGTTTTTTTGGACAACTTGTTAAATAATGGAATTTGCTTTTATCTACATTTATGTTATTCTCATTGCCTTTGAAAGGGATTTTCTAGTAAGTCACATTTAAAAGCTTGAACCGAATTACATGTTTTCAGAGATTATAGAATTTTAGTTTTCTTTCATCTTTAAGACATTTTCCGTGTATAAAGTTAATTTAGTAATAACAATACAAGTAATCCCTGAAATTAAAACAGGCAAACAACAATAGGTTCGAAAAGTATTTTAATCTTTCCTTTATATTCAAATCGTAGTTGGATTTACTTCAACAGCAACATAAATAACATGCATATCCAAGCCCAATAATTTTCTTCTTTATTCTATCCACGTTGCGGATAATGATAAATCCAAAATCGAAGAAAATAATAAAACATTATCTACATATTGTTACGTCAATCAAGATCCTCGTAATAAGCACTTTTCATACAGCTAGTAGTCGGAACAGAAATAAATCCTGTCATCGGTGATGTTATCCACGGGTCGTTGGGGAATTATAATGATTGGCTTGCCTACTTCGTAGTAGCTTGTCTCTATTGTCTTCTTGAATGTCAGAAAACATATAGGTTTACAGGGCTTCAGTTTCGCGAAGATAACGATCGATGTTAAACTATGACAATAGAATCGAAGCCTGCAGGGGTTTATTGAAATTATTACATTGGAATAAAAATTTTATTACGATTGTATCGATCGTGGTCGATAAGGCCAAGTAAGAAATACTGAAATGGCATAGTTGATTCGAAACTTTCAGCCATTCGTTAGCATCTATGTTCTTCCTACATGGCATCCTAGCTCCATGGAAAAAAATTGTTCGACCCTTCGTGATACTCCATCATGGGTGGTCTACCGATTCCGATAGCGATCTCCTTTAACGGTAATATATACTTCAAGAAGCTGCATTACTAGCGGAAAGATAGTTATCTCATTCGATGAATATTGCCAATGATCCCAATATATCAATTGAAAACAGTTTTCTTAATTTCCACAGTTCTGTACGTGACTATAAAACATAGGTGTTATGATCATTTTTTTTAATTCACTTAGTCAATTCAATAAAAATCAACTATTAGATTATCATAAGGATTGAACATAAATCATATCTTGTTTCTTGCATTTTTGTCTCAATATCTAAAACTTCTTCTTTTTTAACCAGTCACGTCAGTTATACGATATATCCATTTGTTTCGCAGCTTGAAGGTAAACGTAAATTTATCTGAGAGTGTCTGTTTTATGCGATTGGTAGCGAATGTATTATTACAACACATATTCTGTTCTCTTCAAACATTTGTATCTAGTTATACAAAGAAAATTGTTTCCGCTGTAACAACGGTAAAAACGTCGAAAGACTAACTGTATGCGATAAAGAAACTCTCTTTTCTTACTTACTGAAGAATTACTAAAACACATCTCCCCTTTTGGCAGGAAAGATGAATTAGTGTACTAATGAAAGTAAAAGCGTAGGAAGAGGGAGAGATAGTAGAAAAAATAAATGGTTTGAGCAAGGGGAGGATGCTATTAAAAACCAATTGTCGATCAATGCCTCGTCAGTATCTAGTAAGCAATAGATAAATGAAGATTTTGTATGATATATGATGTCTAAAATTATTCGCTAAAAGTGTTTTTAATCCACCATTTCTCAGTGTTCAATGTACAGTTGTATCATTGTTGCGCACGTGTTATTCAAGTTATTTTCCAATCGTTTTCATTACCTTTCTTTATCTTACCGTTTTCTTGCTCGTTCCATCGTGATTTACCTTCTCAACCTGTCTACTTTCTTCGTTCTTGTTATCTATCGTTTTATCTCGCCCGTTTTCACAGTTGACTCGGTATAAAAGTCAATATTTGTCCTCAGATCCTTTTGGTGGTCACGATGTTCTCTGATTTCGCTCATGAAAATTGCTCGGACTGACCTCTTTGAAAAACACGCGCAAATCCTGGGCGCAGCTGCGGCCGAAAGCTTCTCCATTTGACACAAGCGTCAATACTGAAACATTAATGCTTGCACACGATACGACTCTGTGATGACTACTTGAAAAAGCAGATCCTTTGCTAGACGTTTTCATTAAATTTCCTTCCAAAGAGAATACATATCGACGTATGATAAAATTAAATAATGATGGAAAAGGTCACTTTTCATCTCTGCTTTCCTACACGGAGCTTCGAATACGCTTTATACATAAATAAGACGTTTCTAATTCATTTTGAAATCTTATGATTTCTAAAATTAAGAAAAGAATATCGTATAAAATCTCTGCCTCTAAAAGTTTTATATATTTTTAAATTACTGTCTATCCGTATCTTGGTGTTTACGCAAAAATACAAAAAATGTGCACACAATGCTCAAACATATATTAAATATTCAAATTATAGTACTTCTTATAGCATTTAGTAAGTGAAGCAAATTTCTGTGTAGCTTCCATTTCTTTAGACGTGTGTTCACAAAAATATAAAAATACATATACAAATGTAAAGCTATAAAGATATAAAAAAGTAAAAGCATAGGAAATTGTAAAGAATTCGCAGTCCATTAATGAGAAGAGAAACAGTGGGCAATAAAGTGGAACTAGAGAGCTGAAAGTGTTGATTGAAACGTGCAGATGAAATAGGTATAGAGGGATACCGTTAGACGAAACCATGGCCTATCTCTTGACGTTTTCTATCATAAATTAGAATATCTCTCTGATCGACCACGAAGGACAGTATTTTCCAATAGGAAGCTGTCCAACCCCTTGAATCATTTGTTACATCGAAAATATAATTCTATGTAGCAAAAAGCGATGGACAACAAAGCAACGGAGGGCAGCAGAAGAGATACTAATCGAAATGTCGTACAAACGGAATGGAACCGATTTACTGTTATTCGAAGACCAGACGTGGTTCTATTTCACATGTCAGAATAAGGTTATATCGGTTTATCTAGACCTCGACATTCTTTGATAAGACCCGCATTAAATCTCGTTCGTGGATTCGTTCGCTCTCTATTCCAAGTTCCTAATACCTTCTTACTAGACTTTGCGGAGGATTCGCGGACTCAAAGCGAGGGAGCTCACGAGAGATCATGATAATTATTACGTTCGAGTTAACTGTGCTCTCCCTCTCTTCGATTGATTACTTTCTTCGATAGCTCGATAAACCTCTAATCATAACTGAACTGGAATTCGCACTCGTCAAATACAATTGGTACGTTGTAGTTGTTATTAGAGAATATCGTATTAAATTAGCTAAGTACATATTACTTAATTAAGTGTAACATTTTCTGTCGTCTGTATCTGTGTTGATTTTTCGAAATTATTATTGTTATTTAAATATAAAATATCTAAATTAATAATTATGAATAAGTTAATATCCAATAAATAGTAGTTAAATTTATGATGTTTAAGTCTACCGTAATAGAAATTGTAGAAATACTGCTAGAAATAGAATCTAGATAAAAATGTATCATCTTGTACATTTTTATATTCTTATAATCGTTTATTTCTCCCTTTAACTGTATAGAAAATAAAATATGTTTCTTTCAACAAGGCAATCAAAATAATATAAGGCAATTTATATATGTATATGTATACAATTGTTTAGATCCAGCTTTTTCTACACTTAAACAGTTATAGTCATTTATATGTACAACTGTTTATTTCATCATCACGCAATTACATAATGTTATTACATATATCAGTTATCAAGGACTTTTACTTTATTCTACACAAACGTGCAGAGAATAAATATGACGTGAAGATCTATTCGCGGAATTACATTACCCGGTCATCTTTTTTAATGCCTTTTAAGCCTGGGAACTTGCTTCTGAACGTTCTTGTATATATGTAACAGTCTATTAGAACGTACAACGAGAACAGAGAGATGCTGTCTAAGATGGTCGATTTATACTCTTGTGCTCAGAGTCTCGAGTAACGGACTGCAAAAGATAATTATTTTGGTGCCAAGGGTTCATCGTATATAATTGAGAACGTGGGTAAACACTTAAGTGACTTTACTTCAATTTTCCTCGTATATTCTTGCGGTGTACCTCATCATGTGCGCGGCGATCATGTGCCGTTTGACGACGATCATGATTCCGTTGATATCCGCTATTTCGAATTCACTTACATGAACCGGCAAAAATCGCAATACCAGCGATATAATTTGAGGAACTAACACGGAAGTATAAATTCTGGTCCATCATTCGACTCGACACGTTATGGACTTTTTCTTTCGACAAAAACTGTTTTGAAGATTCCAAAATTATGGTTCCAGTAAGCGTAGACTATATATACTTTAGTGTATGACTAGTCGGAATTTTAAGATTCTTTTTGTTCCAGAGAATTTATTCTGGAATTTTATAAGCTGCTATTTTATACATTAAACTTGCGTTCTATACTACGTGAAATTTCACTATTTCACAGAAAATAAGTGAAACGATGATGATATTAATGAATAGGTATCATTGATCATATACATGAGACTTTCTAAGCGTGTATTTATTAAAGCTGGCAATAGGACGATTACGTAGTCATTTAACTGCGTTCATTTCACATGGACACTTTTGCTCGTGCAAATGCCGGAATAATGACTAAAATGACTGCGTCACGGAAATGATAATAAAGGGAATTAATCTTTGTCATAGGAACGACCATGGTTTTCCGATGTCCTCGCTGTGTTATACTATTGCCGTAAAAGCCGGTTTAATGGTAGTTAAATCGTGATCTAGTGTGATGATATTAAACTTCGGTAAATGTTTATCTCAAAAATGAAATTCGACAATAATATTAACGAACGCAGTTTAATCGTAAATTCAAAATTTGTATACATAATTTCATGAATTTTATTCGACTTCAAAAAAAGACAATTAACTATATAACAATACGGTAATACTATTTCACAGTATAATACTTTTTCTTCTAAGTGTCATTGTTTCTCAGAAAACGTTTAATAGACATCAAAAAATCATGTTATGCAATTAATAAGTTATTATATATTATGTATATATGTTATCAATTACGTATCTCTCGCCTCAATAATATATTATTGCTTTCTTTAACGAATTTGACCTATTTATCCTTTAAGTCTATCTTTTCTGCAGTTTTTGAACAAAAAAACAATTCACATTTAATACGATACTCTAATACACGTATTGTACGTTCAGAAAAGGCCAATTGTTCAGGTTTCGTGCCATAACTTGATCAAAACGATCGACTCATTGTTCACGAAGAGGACCATATAGCTACTCGTAATTGCTATTGGCCCCGTTGTGTACATTCAGGTCGGGTCATAGGCGACGACAACACAAGGAGCAAGAGGTGAACGAGGAGGGTTGGCGGGGGGTTACCGTAGGAGTGTGACCACGTATAGATACGACACAACGGTATAGATACGAGGTAACGGGAGGAAATTAGAGGTTGGACAGTGATCTCCGGGTCAGTACCATGCGACACTCCCGAGAGACCTCCACTCTCCTCTATGATATCGCTCGATTCTAATTAGCCGAACAGTATCGACATCACATTAAGGAAATTAAAACTTTCGACAACACTCTAATCAAGATCGGTACACGCATATAATTCTTGTTTATCCAGTTGGTCCGGTTTACTTAGCTAGAGAAATTTCTCTTACTGGCCCACGCCTTTATCGATTCAGTTATACTTCATGAATATTATCCATATATATTAAGATTATTCCTCGCGCACTCAAGGAGCATTGGTTTGCATTTTCCGTATAAATAATCCTGATAATCTGACTCCTCCTACTCGTAGGAACTAATCTCTACCAGCGAACTTGTTTATCGATTTGATAGCCTCGTAAACCAAGCGGCAAAGTTTCTCGTGGGACCAAACGTAACTACCAGGGTACCGTGGACGGTTCCAATCTGGCGTGTACCGTTAAACCCGACGACGTTTGCCGAGTCAAGTCAGTTCGGTGCATACCGTGCGCTGCTATGCGCAAAAACGACAGGCGAGCTCCTTTCGCAGGTAGACCGGTTGCCTCGCGGCCTCGGATTCGTGACAAGAAAGTGGGACGCGTGAAATATGCGTCTGGTTAAAGCAGGCGCCAAAATAACACATAATACCTCGAAGCTTACATCCTAACCGGAAGGGGAGCTTGAACGTCGTAGTAAATAGCAGCGATGGAGGTACGCGCACACGTAACTGGCTAGTTCAAATAAATAACACTATCTCCATATATGCTCTCCCATGTATGCATTTCGTGACAAATTTATCCTAACGAATATAGAGGCAGGGCGACGAAAGGGAACTAAGAAATATCGCGTTATCTAACGATCAACGGAAATCCAAGACGGCGTGCAAATGGCTGCGCAAAGAACGATCTCGATAAATGTCGTTACCATCTAGTTCCATTACCCGATTTATCGTCCCGCTGATTCAAACCCGCCACACTAAGATCGCCCGTATACGATAGAGAACATTATTAAATCAGCTGTATAATTATTTGTCACCCTGATAACGCCCGTCAGATAAATCCGGTTGGATACGTTTTCCACCGTGTTCCATACACAGCCTCCGACAACCGACGATTCATTTTCTAGTTTGGCCGAACCTCAACGTACGCGTAACAAACCCGATTTCATCGGTTGGATCGAAAAGGTCCTCGACCTTCATGACCTATACCCCATCGTAGTTGTAGCACGATACCTCCCACGCTCGGCATCAAAGAGCTTTCATCATCATCAAATATATCTGTCTCGTAAATTGCACGGTTGCGCAATAAATTTCACAGGATTTTTTCGACAACAAACATTACGAAAGCCTGCTCAATCTATCTATTCGACAGACTCGAATACCGAAGTAATAACCGGCCTACTGTAATGTCTATTTAATTTACGATTTAAACGTTAATAACCCCGAATCGTTCGTTTGATATTTCCAATATCTTTTTTTAAAAAAAAGTTTGGTTTCGTGCGCGATATTCGTTTCAAACGTAACCTTTTGAAGTACGAGGTCACCGTGACATCGTTAGTTTTCTCTGGACCTTAACAGTTATGCCAGATATTTCATTAAGTACAGTAAAAAAAATTTCTTTAAGCGGATATGTGTAATTACAGGTATACACGATTGATTTATAGTAGATAATTATTTTCATAATTATCAATACTGAGGCAACTGCGGTGTTTCTTATAAAACTTGATCATACATGATTGTATATTTCCAGCTATTTTTGAGGAATCAGTTTATTCGCCATTCTATTCCTAGATTTGCTTTCAAAATCTTACTTGTCATTCATTCATTCATTGTAAATCTTACTGATCTTATTCAAAATCACTTAACGCATGACATTCATAAGTAGGATGTGGCACTAGTCAGACCTACATTTTGTAACTCAATGGAAAAGTAATAAAAACTAAAATACAACATTCGTGTCAGCAGCATTACCTAAATAATTGAATCATCGTACCATATGAGTCATTAGTAGTAATTCTGTTACAACACAAATAACAGTAAATTACAAATCTCTATGCTGTTACTATGCATACTTGTTAAATTGGAGACAGCACTTTAGATATCTTTAAGCAATTTCTTCGCGTCTATAATGAGCCACATAACCAGTAAAACGGACATCATCATGGCGAACAGAGTTCGCCAAGAAGAAGTCAATAAACCAACAATAGCGAACGTTCAATTTGTCACATTCAAAAGTAGGACTCCCAAAAGGCAAGAAGCCAGGAGAAGCACGCAAAAGAGTATCAGATATCTTCTCAAAGAGAATTTCCTATTTCTGCTCGTCGCTTTTACAGCTCCCACAGCAATTATAATAAACCACATCAACGTTCCGTCATTACAGTGCAAAGGTATTTTACATATATATGATCATTGGTGAACCGCAAGTGCCACGGGCTCGTTAACCTACTCGATAACGCTCACTAGCCTAAATGTCTAACTTTGGTTTGTCCCGTCTGACGAACTCTCGAGATCCCCTGGCTGAAACTGCTTCACGCAAAGACCGTTACAGAAAGCGCGTACGAGTTGGCATACGAGCGAAACCACACGAGCCCACCTGCGCACTGGCCAAGTCAGCTTACAAGCACGTGGATCGTCACGGCGCCGTACAGTGGCTCGCGAAAGTATTTCGATACTTATCATAAACAAACTATATGTCCCTATTATCGACATCTACAAAATGTTGACATTTCATTAAAACTTTGACATTAATTTCATTAACACTGTAATGCTATAACTGTAACAAGGCTATTGTGACTGCTTTGGTAATTCACGTATATAGAAAGTACAGGGTATTTGTTACAAACATATATTTAGAAAAATTAGTACATAACAGGAACAGCTATCTTAAGCATATAATGAGTGTCAAAGATCATTCTGAATATTAAGGATATTCACGGAATATTAGTTCCAAATTTTAAAACACACGATACACCTATTCATAAAATGCATCTACAAGTGTTCAAATACTTTCTTCACCAACTGTATTTCCATTCTGCGTTTCGTTTAAGTGTAACGAAGTGATCTCTATTGGCGTTAAGCAGCTCCCACCCTCGCTTCCTTTTTCCGCATGTACACGCGTGCGTGTCCATCGCGTACAACGATGACTCTCTCTCTCTCTCTCTTTTCTTGTCGCGCTCTTGTTCCTTTCCCCTGGCCTCTTTATTGTTCCAGGTACACGCTACTCAGCTGGCAATTTATGTAGGCTACTTATGCAACGGCTCGAGCTGGTTACCGGCTAGGTCAACGAATACGGGCATTGCTTGCACGCGGCAATCGCATACCAAGCCTGACCGCAACCTATATACTGCCCTCTCGGCGACTAATTAATATTTTTACAACCGGCTCGCCGTGACGCTACCGATCGATAAATCCTTCTCGATAAAGATCCGAGTTACAGGGATAAGGGGATACTTACTCGGGAGTTATTTCGACTCGATCGTTCGATCTGCGAGCGACAATGCAACTGATTACTCTTCCGTTTAGTAAGTTAAGCAGCTGGACGAGGCGAACCCGCTGTTATCGATGCCAGAGTGTGGACTCTGGTGTTTCCGTGAGAGAGTCGGGTCACTCGTAGAATTCTTGAAGTTTATGACATTTGTCCGATTAAATATACATTAAAATTGATCGCAACGTCAATCGAAATCAATGCATATTTGTTACCTTTCCACTAATTCCCAGAATTTATGTCTGGCTAGTGACACACTCCGCTTACAAACATCGCATATGTACGTTTCGCTCGTTGTTAGAAAATATGCGGATTACTGAAATACGTATTAATGGAAAAGCTCGAGAAGGATCTCTTATAAACAAAAGATTGGGAGCCGATAATAGAAACTGAACGAAATCGTTTCATTCTTATTCGAAAGGTTTGTTCGTTCAATGTTGATATTTATAAAATATTACTCTAGAAACAAAATTATTCAACTATCCAAACAGCGTATGTCATGATTGCTTGGAATAACCAAGATTCTCCTCTATCTACTTGTTTTCCTATAATAATCATCTGCAACAGTATCTTGTAGGGGCAGCAGTGAATTTCAAGCTGAATTTCTTCTCTCTTGACATAAAAGCACCCGAAGCTTCAAGTCTAAAGTACACAGGGAGCATCTAACTTCTGTAAAATTTGAAATGTTGTTGAAGTATGCGTGTTTGGAAGACTGGGTCGGGCGACAGGCATTTTTGAATTCCATACGCGTCGCTGCACAGTTTCGTGACCGCCGTAGGGGCCTTCGCTCGCGAAATCGCAGGGAATGGGCACAGTTATGACCGGTCGTCTAGGTCGTTAGTTTGGTCGCGGGGAAATCAGAGCCCCGGACGATAAAACGTGAGGAAATTCGGGCGAATATTCGGTAGAGACGTGACTCGAGCAGGAAGGTTAATAGGAACTGCCGCACGTAGCTCATTCTACGGTTGCAGCAGGTGCATATTATTCACGTCTTGGCCGGATAGATCTCGCGCAAATTCATAAAGCAATCCTTTGTACGGATACTTCTGCGAGGTTCGGTGCTCTTTATGGAAATTTCCCGGGATGGTGGCTGCCTTATGAACAAGTCCAAAGGAAACCGTAATCGGTAGAGGTGAAACGACCGAGGGGACAGTCGACAGAGAAAGATAAAGAGAACTATTTCTAAAATTTTTCAAGAAAGACTTAAAATATTGTCGACCACCTTCCGTGAAAAATTCTTCCCTCCATTTTATTTCTCTTCCTACTTTCTTTCACTTCTATATTTCTTTATTATTTTCTTTCGTTCTTTGAGTCTACCTCCCACGTGTCGAAGAATTCTTTATCGAGCATTAACAGCGCTAAAGAGCGAGGGCGGCAAAAAATTGTTAACGATCTCCTTCGGAACAATCGATGGTTTAATCGAGTACAGTTTCACGGCCATTAATGATCGGCTAGCGAGGTAAAGTCGAGATCGGTTCCGCATCTTTTCCATCCTGTCGTTGCGAAGACATTCCCTGCTCTGTTGAAAAATCCACTCCCCCTTCTTCTCTCCCCCTGGCCATTCTTTTCTGAACGATGACGTAACCAGAAGCTTGTTCGCCGGAGGAATTTAGTTTTACTCGGGACAAGTTGCCAAGACGTCCCACTAATTTTACGATCAACCGCCAACGTATACTTTGGCCGACAGTGTTGAGTCCGCAGCAGGTACAAAGCAGGTACCTAACAGTGTACTTTGCCCGATAACGATACTAAGACGCTTCCAAGGGATCACGTGACGTTAATTATCTTCGAAGTAGTTGCAAACTGTGGTAACGCAATAGAGTAGGGTTCGTGAATACTTTGTGTACCGGATCGTTCAAAATTCTTTTAACTGTCTCTTTCCAAGGAAAATTGTTTTCTATCAAAGTTCCGGGTTGATGAGTGATGAAATTATGACGAAATCAAACTCGTTATCACCTGGCAACTAAAGAATAGGTTATCTCTGCATAACTTAGCTAACACCTAAGCGACTGCTATCGCTCGTTTTGTGGTTGAAACTAACGAAATATCACATAAATTCGAGACGCAAGGCTATTTTTGGTTTGCCAACAGCGTATTTCTTTCCATGACTGCAATGAATCCGAAAGTAGCGATAGACCGTGTTGAAGCAGAAGAAAATTTCTTCCTGTTCGATACTACCGGTCAGACATACGTCCCAATATACGAGCCACTTACCAGAGAACCACGTATGCGCATTCCTGCCTTTAGCGAGATAGGGATACATGCACAGTGTCTTTAATATGCGACAGACAAGTTGACCTCGCCCTTTTCGTGGCGGTACTTGTTTTAGACTATTATCCAAGTACGTAGCTACGTAGCAGCTACCTACTCCGCGGTTACTGCCAGAGAATTTATAATAACCAAGCTATGGAGTTACCACGAGACCGTGCCACGCTCATCGTCGCGAACAGCCACGCCGTGTGCCATCTTTGACCATATTCTATATCCAACATGCTGTACCGACAAATGTATGCGATCCATTCGAATGACAAGGTGCTAACTTCGAACAGGAATTAGAAAAACACAAAGCTAGTATAACTAGAAATTATAAGTAGATGCAGAAGATCCTTTGTAAGATTCGCGAATTATTCGGTGAGCTGAACGTGGTATATCCTTAAATGGATCTTGATAATATCGTTTATTGATGAGTAGATGTAACATTAGGATTAAAGTTGTTCAGTTTCCTTTATTCGATGTAGGAGATAATTCTTTGTAGCTCAAGCAATTTATATTTTGTTCTGAGTGGCTTGTAAAGAATAAATTGGTTCGAAAATCTGCTCGTAATTTCTGTTTATTGTATTTCTATTACTTATTGATATTGTAACCATTAGTATATCTACAAGTTAAATTATAACATAAAAGAATAAACTTTATATATATTGGAATCGAAAAGAATTAAGCTCCGGATTGATATAGGCCTGCAATTAAAATTATCGTCTTTAGTAACAATAATTACACATTCGTTGCATATTTCACACATTTACTGCTACATTCATTAAAAGTTACGCTTTTTATTTCACTTGACCTCTTTTAATTCGTAATATCCTTTATATCCTTTTAATCGAAGATGCTCAAGAATGGATGATGCTCACGATTAGCGCCTATAGGCGACTTATAAATGTACAGAAATGGAATTTATATTGGGCAATATCCATAAAAAGCATCGACTAGGTATTAAATTAATAGAGGATACAGATTCGGCCATCACTGTCAACATAAATTACCACATCACGCAATTATTAAGAAAACAATTCTATGGAATGTTATTTCGGTTTTAGTGCATGTTAACCAGCAAAATACATAATAAATCCGGATAATAAATGGATAATAAGAGCTAGTAAAGCCGATAGTTATAGCCAGGCTATTGGTAGCGTCTATTCTGTTCAGCACATGATCGAGCAGACGGTAGGTAAGAAGGATTACAGCAAAATCAGATAACCCAAGAGGAAGCAGAGATTGGAAGAAAACATTAATGCAAAGAACCGTTGACGGTGTGAAACTACGATGAAAACGATAATACGAAGGCGACTCATGGTAGGATTAGATGCTGATGGATTCTATAACCTCGGTCGTTTATTCGGCTATTCAAGAACTGGCCGTCTCTTCTGAACATATGTCATATAGCAAACGACGTTGTAAGTTCCTCCGGTGCATTTTGTGCTATAAACCATGCCCCATAATACTCTTTTCACCATTCTCTCTTTTCTTCATTGGATTATCTACGCGACGCGGCCGGTTTAGCAACTGGTCTAGCTACTCTTACTGCTCTGTTACTCTTACTGCTATGAGCCACTGAATCTCTATTAGATAGGTCTGTCAACATGTTATATTTCAAGTGACGATGCAGATACTTAGAAAACTCTCGATCTATATTTGTAACCCATTTTCAATATCCTTCTTTCTTCTATTGGTACGTCTTCGTATTCTATATCATTGCTTGTGAGACTGGAAAGTATTCTTCAGACGTCGTGACTCATTAAAATTATTTATAGATTTTATTACCTTGAAGTATAATTGTTTATTTCTTGATAATTGAACGATTAGATTCTGTAGATATTTATTGTTTTTCTATCTGTTTCTGTACGAAGTGATTATTGAAAATATTTATTACCTTGTGTTGACGTAATAAATGAGCATCAATTAAATGACATAATCGCATTGTGCGGCAAGACGACTGTCAGCCATCTGCCGGTTCGATAATCAAGACGAATGCGTATTCGTTGTCATGGAAGATTCTCCTATGATGCATGTCCTCTGGTGAATCTGAGGCAAGCCCTTTGTAAATTGCTCATTGTGGTACGCAAGTCTATTAGTATGAAAGTATTACAACGTAATTTATGAATTGTCGTAGTCATATTTTATCTCATAAAACCAATTTTCCTTATGAATACTAATTTCTATATCTTATATTACTTACGTAGATAGCCTTACTTAGTAGCAATTCTAAACATTATGTATCTACTATACAAATCATAATGAATCGTATCGAAAACTGAAGCACTGTATGAGAAATATTTAATTTTGTTAAAACAAATTCAATTTATAATCATCGAACAGCATGTAAACATTCCATTATGATAGTTATATGGAATATAAACATAAAAAATGATCGATTAAATAGAAATAAAATAATGAAATAAACAGTGAAGAATCAAATATATTGATCGTAATTGCCAATCCATGAATGCGTAAAGCTTCTATAAAATTCGCTACAAATAACGTTTCTAATAATAACAATAATAATAACAACTTCTGAAATATGTTAGAAAACCTTTAGAAAAAATGTACCTATCAAACGAACACAATCTTCACACGATTAAAATCTGATAATTGGTTGTCGCAAATTGCTACTTTGTCCAATTACACTCCGCGTGTGTATATCACCCTAAACATTATCCTCTGAGCTCAGGGACGAAAATCAGATTAGAACGGTAGCTGGACGATTTAATTAAAGGATCGAATGGCAGTAAAGTCGAAACAGACTCTTGACCTCGCGGTTGAGTGTTGGAACGACCAGACAGGGGCGAAAGCGTTGGCGTCTGCGCAAAGAGGAACAAATCGGCGGCAGTTGAAACAGTTGCACGCAGCAAGCTAGACAAATATGTGTATCTACGTATCTACGTATCTCCGTTGGAAATGCCCATTATCGGCAGATTAAACGGTACAATTTCAGATCTCGAGTGGTACTTGAGCCTCGATTCGCCGATTTATGTCGACTGTCGTATTAAACGATCGTACCGAGCTCTACGCAGTATCGTCTGTGACCGATGAAAAACCGACGGATCGTTTCGATGAAATCGTATACACCGGGGCCAGTAAATGCCTAATCGATCCTAAAGAAGAAAAAAGGCAAACAAGAAAGGACAAAAGAGGTGGGAAACACCGGAAGCATTGCTTTTACGACCCTTTTCAGTCGCATTAGTCGCATGACAGCATGTTACACACTGTACGCTGGCTAATTATTAATGTTACGGTTATTACTGCCGCATTCGCCGCGGTTATGAGCCATAAAATAACGTTTTATCGATACGCAGAACGTGTTTCACAGGAATAGTTGATTGATCCTCTTACCGCTTTTAAATGCCGGCGACCCATGCCTAATGAAAAGTAACGTGTTTAGCAGGATACGTTGCATCAAAATTGAAAAAATATACATCTAGATATTAATAATCCATCACTTTGGTTTAATTGATTTTAGTTTCTAGCTGATCGACATATTGCTTTGTCAATGAAGTGGAAACGTTGAAGATACACGCAGCAGGATTTCTGGATATTTCGAAAATGTATATATATTGAATCTTTCTGTAGTTTTGAGGTATTTGGAAATAACTATTTTTGCAAATAAAATATACAATTTTTGATAAATTATTGGTATAACCTCTGCATTTTTTCTATAGAACGATTTATATATAAGTGCTTCTAAAAAGTCACACACCAAGCAATATACTGCAAAGTTAAAGTTTATAATAAAAAACGGAGATAATTTATAGAGCAATTAGTTCAAATATAACAATAAATAGGATGTCTTCTTTTACCCTTCATACGGATATCATACAACACCGAGTACACATTAATCGAGGAAACTATAATTGAATTTGAAAGATATTGCGAAAGGCTATAATAATTTTTACACACTTAATATTAATCTTACTCAGTTCATACGTGCAATATTTCCACGTGTAACACTTTCGCCAAGACAAATAATTAATTTTGTCTAATCTCCCAATATTCCAAACTAACGTTGAAACCAAACTTACCTCATAAACGAAATCATCCATAGAAGCATACTGTAATCATTTAAGATAACAGTACAAGCCATAACAGTACTCGCAACACCATGCGTTATTTCACTGCTAAATTTGTTAAAAATTCCGCTATGAATTTCATCCACGCCTTTCAATTACTGTCGTCATTACATGATTTACGATTCGGGTATTGAAATAACGAAGCGATTTCTCAATCAACGCCAGAATTATAAAATCAACATTAGCCTCTGTTGTTTAAAAAATTACTACGTAATGCTATCACGCCATAATATTCGTACAATGAACGACCCGAATCTTTTTCGGCCATTGTGCCCGAGCCGTTCGATTTAAAAGTTTCACGCTGATAGATGTTATTAGCTGGAGGCCCGTGTTCATCCATTACCAGCTTTCATAGACGGAAATTTATTCGTCATCTCTACCTTCTTGACTCGGTCCCTCGCAAGCTCCGCTACTTGGAATATGAGAGCCACGTATAGTCGCACCTTCTTACAGGCAGGGCAAGAGAAAAACCTGGAATTAATATTTCTTTCTACGCCCCCACCCTATCTACCCCTATCCACTCTTTTCCTCTTCGCTCGTTTTCTAAGGCGGATTCTCCGAGAAACTGTGAAAAGAATTTAAATTCCGTAGCCTGACTTCTTATAACGGCTGGTACGAAGGCTATGTGTCATATTAAAAAGTTCAGCGGAGGTCTTCCGCTGACGTTTATTTCTTAGACCTGGTGATAATACGACGCCAGAATTTTCATGGCTTTATCGCTGGTTTGACTTGGCCAGGTGTCTAACCAACCGCGAGATTATAATTCATGTAAAACCATCGAAGATACCTGGATTCGTGAGACTCGTCATTAGATCGTCATAAGATGCAGAGGATACTATTTATTCCTTAATCCGACCGTGAAACAATAACTCGCTTTCCTTTCCTTCGTAGTATACGCAGTGGAAAGGAGATCACAAGGAAAGGATTTAAACAGACTATGACGAGTGAAAATGGTTTCACTATTGTTGTGTCAGAATTCAATCTTGCTATACACAGTGTGTTGAGGTTAGCTAAGAATAGTTAAATGTGTCAAAAAATATGAATGAAACGAAAATGTTCTTAATAAAAATTGTACGATATCGATGATCTCGATGTAAAGCTATTCAAAGAATGGAGAACTGAAGTAATTTTCCGATATTTTCAGCAAAAAGTAAAAGAATTGTCAAATAAAATATAGACATTTTCTTAACACACGCTGCAACTAAGAAAACCTATCAATTCATTATGTTTCTGTCCTTTGAATCAACTTTACGACACATCAATAATTCAAACCCAATATCTATTTTATCAACACACTTAACATCTATCATCGTTACGTGATTCCTTCCAAGTTCTGGTCTATCAATTAATCACGTAATACAATTTATTGGAGATAGATAATTCACTTGTATTTGGATCTAACGTAGAACAGATTAAAATAAATGTTCTTCTCATTGCATTGCAACACGTGTAGATAAGACTAGTTAATGCAGCTAGAACACACTTCAAATAGACGTGATCGCTGGAAGGCAGTAGCGATTTTCATGGGGCTGATGCACGCATACCATTTCAATATTCACAAGCGTTTCGCGTCTCGCGTGCGATATTGCTAACTGTATTGCACGTGTCATTATAGTAGCACTAATAACTTACTGTAATGGTATTACGTGCCGTTCGGTATATTACTTGGAATGTCTTTATGTGAGAGCTATCCGCGTGAAACGATGTGTATGATCTATTCTTCGAATAAATCGATCCTCAAATAGACGGATATATCCAAGACATATTGAACACTTTACCATTAGAATCTGAAATTTCAAACCAGTGTAGTTTTATTTATGGAGCTATCTGAAATCAATGGCTTCAAAAGAATGAAAGTTATGTTACAAGTACAGCGATCAATTTTAGGAAAGTTACTTTAGTAGAGTTGTTCAAAATATACACAATGTATTTCGTCATTCTTGTTACATTATCACATGATTTTACTTTCTTTAGAAATATACTTGTTTTATTTATTTAATATCATTTTTAATTGGAATATTTTTGTGTCTGTTTCAGAACTGGTTCAGAAGAGCCAACTATTGCGTTAATATTGGTAAGTAAACTATTTTATGTTTGATCGAAATTAATTTGCAATTGGATGATCATTACCAATAAACTAACAATAATTAGTTTAACGGAGCTAATAATATACGAATATTATGAAATATACTTTAAAATAAATGACAAACGCTAATGATAAACGCTATGCAAGCGTGAAAATAATAAATATTCATACGTTGCTAATGCATCGATCATTATTTGTCTTCTAAATTATTTACATTTTAATATTGTGCATAACTTATTGATAATTCATAACCTATTTCTTCAAAATAGTCAGTGATTTTAATACTCAAATAGTTGTCAGTGGTAAAACAGCATATTCTGTGATAAATTAATAATTATGGTTTTAACATCCGCAATTCATTGAACATAAAATCACCAGATAATAATGTAAATCATCTGTCTTTTATAAAAAAAATCATATTTATTATAAAAAAAATTATAATCGCAAAAAACACGTTTCAACCACAGAATAAAATCAACATATCACAACATTATTAGGTATGTAGCGGCACATGATTCAATGGAAGATTTGAATCGGGAGAGACTCATATTGTTGTGCTTTGGAGTGCCAACATTGTGTTCGGTTTGCTAGGTTTAAAGGTAAACGAACTCCTGACGAAACATTATCGCCGTTATTTGTGATTGTCAACCGGAGTTACATTTGTACTTTTTACAATACCACCGGTCGATACAAATAGACGAACATGCTCTCTAGGACAATCATTATAGCGGATCAATATAGCGAGTCATACAGTCGAATAGCGTAGAGTTGATCAGTAGCATTGAGCGAGCGACGATTTCGACCGGCATATACCATCTCTGTACTTGTATTTAAAGTGATTTTAATATACACTGACTATTAAAATTTTTAATAAACCAACCAACACGTATAATAATAAACCAGCTTAGGTATAAAACTAAAATTAACTGAAGAACGAAATCAATTCAAATTCTTAAAATTTTTAGTTACATCACTATAATTTTTAACCTTTCGTATATTTGTTATCTCTGTTCCTTTCAGATGCAATTATTAAAGTTGAAAAATTTAATATCAGTACCCTGTAACGTTTCGTCGTAAAGATAAATGATAAAGAAGACTCGTAATAAGCAGTTGGTGGTTTCTTCAACCTACGACTCTTCTTTGTTCTCTGTCGTGTCAACGCGAACTTACATCTTCTTTTCTCAAAATAAAGAAACGCTTTATCGCGACAGTAACTAAAGGGAATTTCTGTCATCCGGTGCGACATCTTGACATATGACTCCTTAAAGTTTACTCGCACGAAAGTGCAGTTTAGATTTCTCTCCCGACGCGAAGTCTCCTGACAGTCGTTGCAGTCCTTTCACCCGAACGGATTCACGTTATTCATTTTCTCATTCAATGGCTTTATACATTTGACATCCTATCGTCCACAAACTGTCAATAGCCATAAACCGAACTATTTCAAATGGCCAAGCGAATGGAACCAATAAATGATGTGCTAATATCTTCATCGTAATAAAAATTGATGAAAAAATATATATTAATATTTCTTTTTTCTTCAACCATTTAGTTTAGAATATATATGCATATTATAGCCATTGAACAATCAAAATCATATTTTAACAACACTTATTCGAGATATAAATATTTAAATGTTTCTATACATCGCCAATTTATTCCACGGACAACAGATCTTACAAAGCGGATTGTTATATCTAATATAATAAATGTATTATAATTCAATTAAATTGACATTCAAATAGGATTGTTTTTTAACGTACAATGACTGACAAAAGAGTTTAAAATCGATACTCGTGTAACTCTATGAATGCTGGTAATCTTCATACTAAATATTTTTGTCATGTTAATAACGTTTAATTATTCTAAGATGTATATTATATCTGTTGACAAATAAATTCATTTTTTGATAGTAAAATAAAATTATCTTACAGAGTGACAGGGCATGTACATTTCTAAGGATATTCTATACGATTTGCTATAATTTTTTCTTCTATCTATTCTTCTAATAGCCTCTAACCCTTGCTACTGCTAGTGTGACTATTTCACTGACGAATTAAATTGCTTGCAGCGTAAATTAGCGGAGATGTTAGATTGGTTTGATTTCAAGATATGCAAGGGGCTAGTGATTCAGACGTTTCAACGATAAACCAAGTTATAGAATACGTAGCGTGTATAAATGCCACGTAAGCGTGCCACGCACGCTTCGATTGGCCCGAGTCGATACACGAGGAATTGTCAATTTGCTCCTTTTAATGAGGATTCAACTCGATTATGTAGGATGGGTCCGTTCCGCGAATGTAATCGATTTATTTGATCGTTGATCGAGTTTCCAGAATAATTACGCCACTGACAATTAGATATCAACCATGCATTAACGAATCATCAGCTTCTCTGGCTTTTGTTCGAGTAAAACGAAAACTTTTCTGCCTGCCACCGTTTAATGACGATTCGATGAAGTATCTTTGCTTTTAATAAATTATCAAAATAGTGAAAAATACTTTAGGACAATCTGAATTTTTTTAAATGAAGAAAGTACATTTTTAAAAATAAAGTATCCTGACAAAAAGTACCAATGACAATTATCACATAAAACATGAACAACATTATATGTATGTACGAATTAAAATTATATAGTCTAATTTAAATCTCATTTAAACTATAGTAACTACTTATGATCACAATTATACCAGTTAGTAGCTAAATACCAAAAGAGTGTTAGTATAATTCCAGTAAGATTGCTGTTTATACTAATAAATCTCAAAATGATGTCCATTAGCGATGGTACGTTGTCTGAAAAGAGCAATCACGGATTGTGATGGTGTTTCGATTATTGCCAGAGTAATAACAACGTAAGCTCTAATTATTTGATCCATTATGTCTTCTAGAATGATAGGTTATTGTCGGTAAACATCTTCTTTTAAATTTTCCCCGCAGAAAGAAGTCTAATAGTCTCAGATCTGGTGCTTGCCATAATATACGTCCATTACGTCCGATCCAATCATAAACACGTGATTTGATAAACGTAACAGTACATTCAACGTTTACCAACCTAACGCTTCATGAAGCTGTGATAAATCGAATAATTAGAGCTCGTGCTGTTATTACGCGAGAAATAATCGAAAGAGCATCACGATTCTCGTTTTACACGATCTATTAACCACGATGAAAAATCATCTAGAACTCTTAATAACGTGAACAGCAAGTTCTCTCTTCATCCTAACACAGTTTTGGAGTTCGATCATCTCTTTTACAAGTGAAATTATCACATTCATATTTTTCACATATACATAAATTTTCCTTTTATTCTGTGTTGGTACCAAATCTAGTAAACTTTTTCACATGACTTAAAACTACATACATTTACTCATGATTGGCTAATAAATTAGTCTTTAAAAGGAATTATCGCCTATAAAATTAGGACAATAGATCACTAGTTATAGCCGTGATAATAGATGGTAAGAATAGATACCGAGAGATAAATTCCTCGGAGATATTACTTCATAAAAGTGAAATTAAATATTCAATTGATACACCGATACGCGTTCACGGTAAATATTCTTCTTTCGTGTTTCGTGATGCGATCGAAACGTCAATATATGCTCGATTACGTTCGTAATAATGCAGGCAATTAAATTATATTTACTTTCAATTTATATCGTTTACAGTTCAACCGACTCCCGGCAATCAAACTTGTCCTGTACCTCAATTACCCCGCGTTTGGCAGCTGCTGTACAAGTGCGTTCGTTAAACAGTGATTACCATGCAGCATATGTATGTTAATAATAAAAGTAAAACATTAATTTGAATGATGGCCGTACCTACGTTTATCCGTAAGATCGTAAATCAGTGATAACGGCATCACCTGCAAATAAATTTTTATCCTCCTATTTAGCAATTAATTGTAAATTATAACTGTCATAAATTTTCCTTTTGTACAGTCTATAGCAACACGTTAAACCAGTTGTTATTAGTCTTTTATGCTTTTTATTAAAAGCTGATAAAATCATTAAAAGATACTTATTATATTATATTTAGATGCTCCCGATTATTGAACTGAAATATACATTTATAGCATTCATAGAATATATAAGAAATACGATAATTAGTAAATGAAAATTCTGCACTCTTTATAAAATTGTAGATATTAGTACGTTTAAAATATTCTAGAGATATATGGCAAGATTCGTACGACCGCATTTTATTACATTAAATTCTAATTAACTACACAACGTACAAAACGTAAGCCACAATTATTTTCTATTTGAAGTATAACTGTTTCGTCCATAAAACGTACACGCTGTACCGTGAACGAAAAATCAACTTAATATCTGATTCATTCCCAGAAAGTTTCCATTTCGTATCACTAATGGACACATTATACCTTGAAAATGGCTCTTCGATTTAATTTCTAATTACTGTCGCGACCATTAGTCGAAATAATCATTAGCTTATCGGTGTCATTCGTAACTGCCACGCTGTAGCGCTCAACATTCTCGGTTGCACCACTGCTCGAAGAAGAATTAGAGACGATTATAACGCGAGAGTTTAATGTTATATCAACTAGCATACGACAGCTGTACATATACATATATAGAGGTAGAATAAGATAAGAGAAATGAGGGCAGGAGGATTGGCTGGTTGGCGAATAAGGGTAGAAAAAATCGTAGAAGAAAACGAAAATCGGAACAGTGGTAAGAAAAAGATGGACGTGGAGAAGCGGTTCTGAACATCTCGTTTCCACCTGGCCAAAGATATCTCGAGTGGCTGTGTAACGCGGTAGGACGGCACGTAATTAACGCCTCATGTAGATGGTATCGTGTTGTGGACGATCCGCGTGACGACCAGTGATGTACGGTCTCAGTGCTGTAATGGAATATTATTATCAGTCAGCATCAACTCGTTGAGGTTGAATTAGCGACGGCGAAGGCACGTTGTTGGCAACGAAACGACGCTTCGAATTGCCTGATCCGAGTAAACTGACCAACGACGATAGCCGATGGTCCGTCGATGCAGCCGTGCGTTGCAAGCTACCACGCAACAGTGAATGGTTCCTTGGAAGCTAACCGCCAGAGACAAGCCAATTCATCTCGGAACTTTCGCTGTCCAGGTGCTCGATCATCCAGCAAGCGAGCGAAATACTGCATTCTGGAGATAGCTAGACTCGCGGAAGTGACTAAGGGATGAAGAATCTTAACGGGACTAGCGAGCGTGCCGATCCGTTCCAACAGAAAACAGGATTACTCCCGAGAGATATTGAATTTGGCGTGCACTGGGCGAAATGATGCACGACATTGAACCACTCGATGAGCAGAGGAGGGGCAGGGGGTCTTTGGCGATGAGAGAAGAAAGTTTCCGATTAAGAAACTAGGAAATTATCAAACTTTGTTTTGACGAACTTCATTCTATCAGATCGATCTGCTTACCTTGTTATGCAGTTCTTTTTTCATCTTTCTTTCTTTCTTCATTTTTTTTTTTTTTTTAACGAGCCTCAAGTTTCAAACTTAATTACGGACCCCGGCGCGACAGTAATTTCAAAACAATTTAACAAGCTCGCCTTGAAAACTTTATCTAGGACAATCGGCATAAAGGGCTCGGTATTGCCCAGCTTCTGGAGTTCCATGGCGAAGACGTTCGACGACGCGATGAAGACAATGGCTGAGCAGAAGATCGTTCTCCTCCCTCGAGAGAAACGAGGAATGAGAAAACGGCGGAAAGATCCGAGGCAGCCATTGTGCGAAAACTCGCTGTCGAACTTTGTTGACTTCTTAAAAAGTCGTAAAAGACGGGCCGAAGGTTCTGTCCACAACTGACGAGGATGTCCTTTCCGACACCCATCCACGTTGCCTGGAAAATTGACGTCGAGGACGTTTTTCCAGCCTCGTTTTTGTCACGCTGTCCGATGCGCTTTAACGTACCCCCATTCCTCCTCTTTCCGCTGTCTTCTTTCATCCAGCCGGTCTCCATCTTTTATTACGATTGCTTCTTCGAGCATGATTGATAGGTTTGCATCTAAACGCGTTTCTTAGCTCCAACAAATTGATTACCTAGACGAGCTCCACGTTTTTCTTTCTTTCTTCGACCGATAATCCGAACTTGAAATCCCGCCTTCGTGATTTATACGAAGATTTAGCTACTCCGCACACCGAGATACCATTTTCTTGAAACATTCTAGATATATTCCTACTCCGATTCTTATGTGTCCTTTTTAGGTCGAATAGTTTTAGTTCCTCTTTTATTAGATTTTGCAATCTTCCTTGAGGTTTATATATAACATCTCATAAAATTCGAAGATATTATTTGAATGTATTAATAACAAAGAATAATGCAATGCATGCTGCTTGAACTTATTTCATATTTAGATTGATTGTAATTAATGGCAACAGAATTATACTCACGTTGCTTAAATTTATTTATAAAGAGGTTTGCAAGATTTAAATATAACATTACTTATCTAATATAAATATTTGAGAAATTACTAAGAAAATTACACGTTATAGACTCAATACGGAACAACATTTTTAAGGATCAGAACTTGTTCACCACAGTTTCCTTATAAGAAAACGATACTCTTATTTTTACTGCGGACAATTACGAGACTTTAAAACCAGAAAATCAGAACACTTTCTCTCACCGCGATAAAATTTCAAGCGTCTAAAATTTCAAAGATCGAGTTCGATGTTATCTTTTACTCATCATCGCTCAAAGAGAAGTTCGTTCGACTAACGGTTTCGTATAGAGATTGTAGCGTGTCGAAAGCAGAAACGGCATCACGCCAGGGCGAAATTACAGAGAAGTGCCGTTGGATGCACAGCGAAGAGGAACTGCGACAAATCCAATTTTACTGCGATCAGCGCACGGTTCTGTAGCGGAATTTCGAGAAGCATAGACGATTTGCATCGTTGGTCACCATGGCGGATAAGTGTTGCGGTCAATGGATGATCGTCAGGACGCTTTTGATTAGCACAAACGAAAGTGAAGAAGTTCTAATCTGTGGTCGGCGCACGTCAGCCAATTAGAGTTCGCCGCGGATAGCTCATCGAAGTTAGATTGCCAAGACTCTCTGGCAAACTTAATGAGGAGATTTATATGATTTCCACGTCGAATAATCCTGTTTCGCCTCGGATCGCGTCTCTTCCGGATGGAATTCCAAATCGTAGGCCAAAACGTAAGAGCTACCTTCCTTTGAAGGGAACTAGACTTCAGTGAATCCCTGTTTGTTTCGTCAGCCGCAAATTGTTATCTCTTGCGATTAAAAATTAAAGGGATTCCAGCTATTATGAGCTATTCTAGTTGCTATAATATATATTCAGCTATAACTCCATTTTTCAACAATTTCTATTATTTCGAGTAAATAAATAGATACTCAATTTTTGAGATTCAAATTGTTCTTTAAATGTGAATTCATGTGAGTTTGTTATCGATGTCAACTAATTTTCTTTGAATATTATGGCCCTCCTTTATCTAGATCAGTTAAACGTTACCCAATCCGAATTCACTCTATTATAAAACCAAAAATCATTTTACGTAGTTTCATAGTGTCTTATAGTTTATAAATAAAGCTTGGTCCTTTTTGCAACTCAAGCATTATATTATCCTTTAAAGTGTGGCTGTCTTATTGCTGTTAACCATTCAATTCCTAAAGTCTGTACCACATTAAAAATACATAGAATATAATATTTATTCCTTAATCTTGCCCTTTTGATAATTTCACCTCTAAATGTTTTTGCATACATCTTCCAGTATATACCAAACTACTAAACTAAACTTATAGTTTGCTGAACTATTCGCTTCCTCTCTGACGAGAAAATAGTGGCTTAGAAGTTCGACGCTACTATCACTGATTGTTTGAACGCGCGAACAAAATGCTCACGGGCTCTTCGTACAATATAGCAGGATTGTCGCTTTGTTTATAATTATTCAGCCTAAATATGTATGACTGAGTGCACGTCGCTTTCACGTGAGTGGTTATGCGCTCGTGCCTCGCTGAATATTTATACCTCGCATAGATATCCAGGCCACAAGACGGAAGATGAAGCGAATCGAAACGGAATAGCGAATGGCTCGGAAGAATTCTATCATCATGGCCCGTTGTATCAAAACGAAATAAAGAGGAATCCTTTAAGGTGAATAGACCAATCTTTTATTTCCTTGTTCGGCTTGCCTGTTTTCCCTCTCGATACGATCAGGATCAAAAAGACGAGAGGATCCTTTATTGCAAAGAAAGGAGAAATTAATCCGAAAGGAGAAGGAGGCAGAGCATAACCGTTTATCTTTTATTGGCCGCGTACTCGTCAAACGAGAATAGTCAACGCAATTTTGGGGCCGAAATATTACGAAGGCTAAAAGTTATTTCCCTCTACAAAGCTCTTTGACTCGGCACACAATAACTGTTCCTCAGAACGCTTTATTGTCGTATTATCTAGCCTTCGAGAAGTTTATCCCAGTTAGAAGTTTCCTCGTGAAAAATTGGCATTATTGAGACTTGTCCTCTAATTGCTCCACTCTCTTCGAAAGTAACCGAGTGTCTGATCCCAATCTAGCCAAAGTTGACACGAAGCATGTAATTATCCGTTCCCTCGAGGTGTTCATTCTCTAACCACGTTTTATCGAGTCTACGGGGATACGGTATCTCTCAAGATCGAAATGAAAAGATTTAACGTGCTCCAGGGGCAAGGAAAAGACCAATGAAACGACCTCGCCGAGGCGAGAAGAGACCCAACGTTTCAAACGAAACGAAACGAAAGGAGAAGAGCTACTTGCATTCCTTCACGCTTATTGGTTTCATCAGATTGCTTTGCTTCTATTAGGTGATGTTTATACGTATACCACGTACCGCCGACACGTTCTCTAATACTCGAAAGAACATCAAACAAATGGAACGGCGCACTTATTTTACGTTCTGTCATTTTATTTTACCTCAAAGCCTCGCGGAAATCTATATATTCCTTTCGCTGATACTCGATCTCCATTATGTAACAGAGACACCAGTCTGCGTTAATATTTATAAATTCGTCATCTTGCATAAGTAGACCTCATATCCCTGTGTTTGCAGACCATAAATAGAACCGTAGACAGAACTATAGACACGTATTGCATAACATCTTTCAGACGTATTATCTTAGCTTTATCGTAGTTCAATATTTTCTAATAGTAACTGGTAACAGTTCGAATCGAGAGAAAATTCTGGCTCATCCGTTAATATTGGCTACTGTTTACACAGTATAGCATGAACAATCGCTAGTGGCTACTCTATGACGTCGAAGCTGCATGGAAGGAAAGAAAAAGAGGGCTAGCACGGGATAAAGAGGGTGGACATTGGATATCGCCCCGGGGTACTGCTAACAAACCTCAAAATGTAATAAAAGCCAGATTCTCGGTATATGAGTATGGGTCAGTGTAGGTGTGTTTTCCTTAGCAATATCCAAGCAACATCGTTCGTCCACGTTCTGATCCCAGAAATAAGTATCATATTCGATACCTACGAAGGAGGAGGACGGTTAAGAAATGAAAATCTGTCAAAGACACAATGAAACGTTGTATAGGTAAATGTATAGTCGTGCACCAACAGTTGCTTTCGAAAGTATCGTATCGTAGGAGTTGACAGTCAGATACTTAAGTAGATTCAGTCAGCAGAAGACCGACACTAACTGGAATAAATTTGTTCCGATAAATGGAATTCTACCGTATAAAATTTTCTCCTATGCTTGGAAATTATGTACGTACATTTTTCTTCATCGCTTAAAGATTATGTATGTACAATACATATGTAGATTATATAAAAATTGGAAACATCTTGTACTATCAGATATTATCTCATAAGTAGTGCGATTTTTAGAAAGCTGAGTGTGAAATTTAAGAACTGTCTTATTATAGCGATAATAAAATTTCCAAATTTTCTATGATAGACATCCAAATACTTTCGTGAGCCACAGTACAACAACCTTAGATGATTGTATAGATATCTATTACATACAGAGACACACATGTACGTGCGTATGTTTGCGTGGCAAGTTAGAGACATTCGTTCTCGTTATTGATCACCATCCATCCTGTGGCCAAGGGTTTTCGAGAAAGGGTACGTTGACTGACGGGGAAAGGGAGGAGTAAACGTCCATTGTATCGTGGTCAGCCGCCGGAATATTACTGGCAAAACTGCCTACTGAGTTTACTCTTTGCCTATGGAGACCGATCGATAACTACAATCTGCGGTCACCGTTAACGACGAAGGTCAATACTGACAACGAACACGAGTTACAACAATGACGAGGCACGGGACCCGCAATGATGACACCCATGAACTCGACGAGTATAATAATCCGTAAATTACGCGTTTAACAGGCTGTCGTCATCACGCGAACATTTCACCGAGATTTTACATGGCTCACGTACCTGCCTGCATTTCTTGTTTCATGTCCTTCATTCACGCGTCAACACGTGATTAGCCTTCATTTCTTTTCTACTGCTTTTTTTTTTATGTTTACGCTCGTTTTCTTACTTTTGAATATTTTTGGCAACTTTTTAGGTTTTGGAAACTATTAGAGTAAACAATAACATTATTTGAATTAATTAAGTACGAATATATAATTCAGTGACGAAAATTATGTTTACATGTCAATATGAAAGATGACAATAAATTATACTTTGCCTTTTAATCTGCATTTTCAACGATGATGCTTTAAATGATGTAAAGTATTTCTTTTTTTTTATGAAATGTCAAATTATATATTTTTTTAAATTATTAATTCCGAAAGATTATATTTTTGCATTTGATTTACTCATATTCTTTGATTTAGATAATGATATCTAATAATGAACTCAAAATAACGAGGCGATTGAACAATAATATAGTGGTACGCAGAAAATGTATTAAAAGTATATGTAGAATATTGGTTTTCCATTATTGCCTTTATATTCCATTATTTTCTATTATCGAATAATATTATTCGAATAAGAGATGTTCAAATAATAAAGATTCGGTTATTCCTTTGTTGTATATAATTTTTCCGCAGACCTGCTCAGGATTAACTAATCATTCAGGTTTCCAAAATGATTTTATTTTAATCATCTACCGTGAGTAATTTTATTCGCATAAAGCTATCACTACGAAGAAAGGCTCATATGATCCAAACTCGAATATCCGGAGCGGAAGTGTAACATTCGTACACGTGGATAGAGGAGAGACCGATAACGAAGCTTCAACACTTTAAAACTTTAGTAAAGTTACGTTGACTCGAAAATTCGAGATCATCGTCGGAATATTCGCGATTAACGCGTTAGGGAATGAGATGATCATCTCGAGGACGTGTACATGAAATTCTAATACAGAATGATATCATAAACTTTTGCTACTAATTTACTCGTCTTCGATCATCATTATACGATCATAGAACAAGAGTGAATTTTCATCTAAAACGAAACGTTCATAATTTCGTCTTGCTTCATGTTCTTAAATACTCATCCAAAATTTATGAAAGAAGAGACATTTTCAAGAATGGCTTCAGGTTATGTTCCATTCTTTTATGAAGAACGTCGCGTTGTCTGCGCAAACAAGTCTTGAATAGCATAGTGTAGCATTGTGCCCTCTACGACGCTTCATCGGTCTTGTTTTCGTGTACTTACAATTGTAATACAGCGTACACCATTACCATATAATTATCAGTATTAGCAAGTTCACAAAGAGACGCATCATCGCGTTTTCGTTGCATACGCACCTTGCATAGTATTTCCTCGCAATAGAAATGTGGAAAAAAAAGCGAATATAATATTTCAGCGGAAGGTATCAATAATCTAAAAAGATAAGTTAGCACACACAACCAGCGATTATCCAGGAATATTAAAGTGTACCTACATATCGTATTTATATTGAAAAAAAATTAAATTTTATGTATCAAATTAAACGTACGAATCTATTTATCCTATATGATAAGAATGTTGCAAAAAATTCTCAAAAACCTAATCTAAACCTATCGTATAACGAACTGAAACTACGTAAAAGATATTATTCTACAGGAGATTTTCTTCTTTACAATATTCAACGAGCTGATTTTTACGAATTCAGTTATTTTTATTTATCAAAAACAGCAGTAAATATTAAACGATATGAAATATTATATGATTAAAATACTTAGGATGTACCGAGAAATAATATTCTGAGGAAAAAAGTTAATTGCACCAACCTGGTGTCTAATGAATCACGTTCCACACGTTATACATTACAGCTCCTTCAGAAAGTTGCCGAAGGAATTTCAGATACACTGAACAGTTAAGTTCTTCGACCGACTGGAACCGGTAGGAAGTCGTTCATATGGATCCAAGTACGTTGTAATTACGAGTCGGACCAGTAAACAGGATCTTGCTCAGCTTTGTGGAAAGGTGGTTTCAGGTAATGAGAGGAGGCTTTTATTCGAGAAAATGCACATGTTACGTAAGAATACGTTTCAAGTTCTAAGCAGGTGTTAGTTCGGCATAAACGTTGCTCTTATGATCAATTCTAAATAAATCCATCGTTCTCTCCGGTGAATCGTAACCATCCACCGCAAGGATATTTCCGACAGAACGATTGTAAACGATGTACGAGCAAGATTCCCGAGCCAGAGTCGAACGAGTTTCAATATAGTCAGCCTCGCGGAAAAATACTGAAACCTATATTGTTAATCAGGCAAAAATTCCCGCGGTTACGCTGGCACGAACGAAGAGAGAAGAGCTTTGGACAAGTGCCAATCTAGCATCAAGGCGCATAGCCGCAGCCAAGAGCTGCCACGGACGAATTGGTACATGATGCTTTCACAGGCCAGGTCGTCGAAATCGCGTATTTTTTATTTTTTCTGCCCTGTTCTTTCGAAATCCATGCGCGCGAACTACGTTGAATTTCTCGTGTTTCCTCGACCAAAGAAAAAGAAGAAAAACGATCCTTTGAATATGGCACCAAGGGTTCTTCCGCGAAGAAGAAAATTTCCAACACTCCGCGAAGTTGAAATCTCCAACTACGGTAGAATTTCATTTATTTGAATCCATTGGGAACGAACAGTTCATGTAACTGGAGTTCATATAATATAATAGAAAGTCACTGATTCTTTCTCCTACTAGCGATTCTTTGTTCATATAACAGGAGTTCAAATTTAAATAAGCAGATTCAGACATCAGGAGTTCGTTCAATCAGACGGCAACTAAAATTTCCTACCAATGAATAGAGTCTTATTATACTTGCAATCTTTCGTTCATATAATAGAAGCTCGCGTTTAAAAAGTAGACTTAGACAGTAGTAGAACGTTTAGTCAGACATTAACTAAAAATTTCTCCGCATAAATGAAGTTCTACCATGTAAGTATACTTTCGCCTCTTCACTCTCCCGTCTGTCGTTCTACTGCTTCCTTCCGAACAACGGGATTTCGATTAAAAGAGGGAAGGCATCGGCAACTGAGGGTAGCGTATACTGCTATACCTAGTCATGAAACAATGTTGCTGTCGCGATTTTCCGTGTTCGATTAGCAAAGTCTCTCGTGCTTGGAGCTTGAAAGGTAAACGAGAACCTCCTATATACCTATCTCTGTATGCATCATCCGTTAGAAACCGCGACGCCGAGGTGAAAAGAGAATAGGATAAAACGATGGAAGAGGAAGGTCGAGGAAGGAGATCCTGGAGCCCTTCGGGAAGAAAGTGAAATACGTTACGATCTGTCTTAAGCCTCTCTTCCGCGGACGATACGTCGTGACTGCTCTCAATAATAGGACTCTCTTCGTGGCGCGGCAGCGGGTGGAATATAATACCGGCAAGCAAGTAGAGTGAGGGAAACATAAGATCGTCAAGAAACGAAGAGGGAGCTGGAAGAAGGAAGAGAGAAAGACGGAGGAACAGGAGATGAGACGAAGCTTTCCTCTGGGTACCGTTATTTCGCCAAGGTTCTTATTTACCTTTCTTTCCTTCTTGCCGTTCTTCCTTCTCCACACATCGTATATTTTCGGGGCGGAGGGCTCGATACCGACCCAACCACTTCGTGATCCACTGATCAACCTCGCGACGAGTCGTGAAACCTGGTCTTCCGGCGACTCACGTGGATGGAACGAGGATGCTTCGTGCCGTGCATACCGCGACTGCCCTTTGAACGATCTCACTACGTAACCTAATGAAAGCACTTCCGAAACTATTAGCTTATCCCAGAAGTAATGGCACATACGCGTAGGATAACTCGCGGAAGTATTTCAATGCTTAGCATAGAACATTTTTCGCATATACTTGTATGTATTATATGAAACATTTTGAAATTTCATTGGCAGTGCGATGAGTAGGGTTTTTATACGTTTGTGGGAAATTTTGAATGTGCAAAAATGTGCAACAGAATGCATACAACAGTCTACGCATCAACGAAGTCTCAGTATCTGAGCGAAGAAACTTCAGTTGATTGAATCTGTTTAACCTAAACTCTTATCATATGAACAAAGATCATACGTAGCAGATAGAATCAGTGTGTAGACAGTTGTACGAACTGTCTGTGCAAATATATGGAGTTTTACTGTAAACGCTTTTCTATAAAGTTACATTCAAATAACGAACGCAGATCGAAATACGAGTCTCCAAAACATTCGGGTATTGTATTTTGAAACGGGAGTTAAAGCAATTTAAACAATCGCTATTTCTGATAATAAATAATCTAAATAAACATCACGTAAATATATAGAGCAGAGACAATGGTTTTTAGTCTGGAATACAAAATCTATATTTCAATCTATGTTCAATATTTGCTTATAACTTCAAAAAGCGATTGCAACAAATATTTAAGTGACAGCTTTTTCTATTTTCATTTGTAAATTACGCTCCTGTAGTTATAAAAACATTTCTACAGTCCTGTATAATTTTTTTTACGATCAGGTATACGGAACCGCGCGAGCCAACGGAACTTCTGATGAAACGACACTTTTTGCAGATTTTCAAGGTTTCGCACTTTTTCATTCCTTCTCTCTCTCTCTCTCTCTCTCTCTTTCTCATACCAGCTCATCCTTTTATGTTTAAAAACTCGTCTTGATCGAGTATGTAGCTAACAAGTTTCTGACTCGACAGTTTACCGTATCTGTCTGCACAACTAACGAGGACAACCTAACAGCTCATGATTCTTGTTTCCTGTCTTACTTCGAACTATCATCGACCATGCAACACTCCCTCTATCCGGTGAATTTATGTAATTCTGCAAACGGTGTCTCGTTACGAGGCACGTGTAGGAAAGCTGACACGAAGGCGACGTTATAGCCACGTCGAGCCGATAGTTTCGGGCCAGTTCGATGTAGATATTGCTCGATAAATAGTCAGTGTATCCGCGACACGCGAAACACATAAACAACCGGACACGTCACCGCCACGAACACGTGAAATTGATCGTCACTTCGCGCCGCAAAATGTGAAACGCAGACCCTGTTGGTGCATCTCACGTCAAAATTAATAATGGCGATGGTTGAATTTCAAGAACGACGGATTATAGTATAGATCCGAGCGTGTACGTTTGTGGTCTGAAGCGAAAGCCACGCCTAATCAAAGCTAAGAGCTTTGGTGCCCAGGATATTCCGAGGTAAAGTGGCTTTGATTCTATAACATAGAAGCGCGGTGTTTCTGTTCTATGGGAATAATAATCCAATGAAGACTGACTTTGGTAAAATTTTATTGGGAGAAAATTCTAAAGAGTACTGTTGAATCCTACGTTGTTCGAATTAATTCTTACAGAACCATATTTTTCTTTCTTTCCTTTAGAAATTAATCCTCTTTTTATATATTAATAGGCTTTTGTTCATGAATAGGCTCTTGATCTAAAGATCACTCGTTGAATTATGAAATTTATGTGGGTAGAAAGGATTAATAGAAAAAGAGTGTTTGAAGAAGCGAATTTTCAGAGTTCTATTGCATGATGATTTCATTATTAGTGGGAGAAGGTTTATTGAACTGGAAGTATTCTCTTATTATGTCAGAGTGATGTAAGTATTTCACGATTGTACATTTCCGTCTTTTAATAATGGTAACTATCCATTCTTCTGTACCGTGTTTTTTTTTTTTAATGATGAAACTGCACTTTTACTATTCTCAAGTTCCTTGGTTGTCTCCTTTAGTCGCTGCAATTAGCAATACGCGTTTCCGTCTCCGTGTCATTAAACTGCCATATGCTATACAAACGGTCCCAGGTAGATTCAATGAGAATAATCTAAGTAAATACAACGTACGGATAATTGAGTGTTCCAATTGTGAGATATTTAGATAACGGGATATCGTATAAGAAAGATTCTACTGCATTATCTTCGGAATACTTAACGTGATACTTAAAATTCATCTACAGTTATCCTAAATTTTTCATGTTCTCAAATTTATGTTGCGTATTATTTATCTATCGTTTGATATATTTTTACTTGTTACGATATAATGGCTACTCTTACTTACATACAACCATACTTCATTATCCTCGTAATAAATCAATTTTACTTGTATTAACATTTCTCATCTTTTCATCGAAACTACATCATTTTCGTTCTTTGAATATCATCTATCTAGAAAATATTGTTGCGATCGAAGTAGATCAGGTAATTCGAAAGACAAAAAGAACCAGACCACACAATTATCATAAAAAGTATTATACAAGTATTCTGTTACGATTCTCTTTTTATCGCTACTATTAAGGATAAATAATACTATAAATAATAAGGATAAAAATCAAGAAAAATGGTAATAAAATAAAGAATTTCAACAATGTTAAATGTTGTTCAATACTAATATGATAAACGAATGTGACTATTGCTTGATGCTAGGTGTCGTCTGGTAGGTCCTTCCGGGGAACTTGCCTGTGCCAACGTGAAATGTCTCTTTTCGTCAGTTACAGTTCAAGGTTCACCGCGTGGCAAGGGAAACGTGTATATAATACCGAATTCGGTACACGAGCATGGGCGGAGTGAGATCGTAGATTCAACGAGTAACTAGCGCGCAGCTGGCGAGCCTTGCAAATTCACGATATTCGCGAATCGACGGAAGTTACCACGTATGTTCGGAAGGCGGGTTGGTTTAGGGGCACTTTGAACCAATGCCGAGGCTCTTGCCAAGCTCAGAGCCCAGCTTCCTCACTCCCATTCGACTCACGGTGAGGTTATTTCGGAATGGGAAAATTATTTCCCTCGGCATACAGGAACCTCCCTTGACGGGAGGAACAGCCGCAACTGATCTCGATGCCGCGTATTTCCGCTATATTTTAAATATGCCACGAGATCGGACCGAACGATACGCGTTCCAAACTTCCCACTGCCAAGTAGTCGGCTGGCTGCTTTACGCAACTGCTTCGACAAGTCGACAAGTATTGATCGTAGTTAAAATCGTAAAATAAATCTGATATCAGAGATATTAAGTAATATTTTGATGTCTATATTGTACTCAAAATTGATTTTGGTGCAGCTCTTTGTTAAAGCAGATGATATCTTTTAATTTGACGTGCATATTTAATATTCACAGTTTGTTTACTTTTCTCGAGTCATCTCTCTTTGCACGGATTTCCACTGTTGTTGGCTCGCAATCGATGCAAGGTAAAAGTCAATTAAATACTTTAGATTTGAAATTTCCACGATGATTAAACCACATATTTATGATCGTTAGGGTTCCAATTGTGTTGTTAGTATTAGTTGTTAGTAGTTAAACGCAACTGATAACACGATTGCAACCCGAAAAATCATAAATATGTTAATATAATATGTTCCTTTAAGGGTCCGTCATAAGCAGAACACCACAAATCTTCTCTCCTCGTGTTACGTTGTCGATGAATGAAATTTTACACGAGACAAACTTGACGGGTTGTATATCTCAATTACACAACAAGTTACTCTCGATGTAATTACAGAGTTAGGAGGGAAGGGAGAGAATACATTCGCAGAGGTACGGGAATGAAGGCGATGCGATGGCGGTAATAGGAGGGTGGATGGAAAATCTAATTTTAAAGATGCTTGGCTGATGCGGCTCGGCACTTTAACGGCACTGCCTATGTGTCCCGGTAATATAATAATATTAAATTATGTCCCGACGCTTTGTACGCTTTACGAGTTACGCTAATATCAGGGTGATTAACGTGCGTGCCATACCCTAATATGACGTACGAAATTCCACAAGATCGCCAGAGCATAAAATCCCATAAGACGTATCAAAATTCTGTATCAATTAACCTGATACTCTGCATTTGTGATACAGGGTATCGTAAAGTATTCGAGGAATATTTATAGACTCGATTCTGTACATCAGAACGAGGGAAAAGATCGATGTACAAAAAAGTCGTTCCACTCTTACTTTTCAAGTCGTGAACAATTTTATTTTACGCTAGAAATATACTTCAGAGAGAAATCTCATTCTTGGTGTTTCTTATTCTAATATCCACGAACCTACAAAAAATCACTAGGATGTGAATAGTATTTTGGCTGCCAGAATGTGAAATAACCATTGGCGTTAGAATCGATTACTGTTGTCCAGGGAAATAGAAAAAAAGGTTTGGCAGCCACTGTGAAATAGAAATTTTTGTCTAATTTGAAAGATAAACTTCAGACGATATTCTTGTACATGAACTTTTTTCATAATTTTCATGCCCAGAATTGATCCTACAAATACACCGAATGTATTTTGTAACAAACTGTATATCCTTGTATAGAATATATTAGTGCGAATGTTTTTTTTTTTTTTATATAAATGGAAGTGTATAAAGCTTACTCGTTCGCAAGATTTTTACTGCTTATTACTTGAGTTTCGGATATTCGCATAACGGAGCCACCGCCCGTGAAACCTCATCCCTTTTACCCAACGTTGGATCGGAGCATAAATTTCACTTTACCCAGGAATTCCTGATTTCGTCCCACGATCTTCAGGATAGTGGGTATCTCGCCTGATTAATGGATGGTTGATGGACGTTTTACGAGGTATTGGTTCTCGTGGATCCTCGTGGATTCGGAGGAAATCGATTGATCCTCTCATAGACGAATATTGGTAAAATAGAATCAATTTCAATAGCCAATCGATAATTTTCAGTGAATCGTTAACGGTTGAGAGAAAGGTATTATTAAACCTCTAAAAGCGAAGCTGTCAAATATATTACTATACCACTGTACATGAGCTTCTTCCAGAAGACAAATTCATTAAATCGATTAATGATCAAATGGTTAATTATTGTCAAAAAACAAACGAATATATCGTCTATGAACTTGTACAATTTTACTCGTCGTTCATAGATTCTCTATTTTGATCCGAATGATAATGCCTATGGATCGCGGCTTCGAATGAAGAAACGTGCACGAAAACGAAAACGAGTACGTAACGCGCGATGCTCACAGTGAAAGGGAGGAAAGAGAGTGGTACATCCGCGTTACTGGGTAATCTACTTTGAGACTGAAATATAGAACATAAAGTTCAGGCTGTATCAAAGACCAGGTGCGAAAATTTAATGCGCCGGTAAATTAGCATACTAACGAGGACAGTAGAAAAGTGGGAGGGAAAGGAACGGGCATATCCAAACCCTTGCCTATCACGTGCCGGCTAGGTCGGTGGAGCAGCTTTTCCTGTGATAGTAATCAAGCAAAATATTGTAGCAACAGCCGCAGGCACTTCTGTCGAGGTTCTTGACTCTCCTCCTGACTGTATCCCAGGTCCGTTGTACTGGTACCTTGGGAGATTATCGGACTTCTTTCTCTGCTTCTCCCTTCCTAACTTATCTTGCAGTATCCGTCCCCCACCTTCTTCTTCCGCTTCTTCGTCTTCCTCTCTCCATCTTTCTTTACTCTCTTTCTTATTCGCTTCATCCTTACTCTTTCTATGCTTTGGTCATGAATAAGTCGATACTTTCGTTACTTACGAGAGCAAGTACCGCGAAAGAGTGGGTCTATGGACAAAGTAAATGAGACGAAGGAGGGCAGATTGAAAGAAAGATTAATAAGGAAGGGATTAAGAGACAGAGAGAAAGAATGTAAGGGGGGAAAGGGTAGAAACGGCGAAAGAGGAAGCGAACGAAGGGAAGTTTAGGTGGTTATACGATTCTATGGCACCACGCTAACCGGAGTATGGACCAACCCATGGCTAAAAGTTGGGAGAAACTTCCTAATGTATGTAGGAGTGTCGGACGGGCGGTGGCTTGCATCCATTCTACGACCGGCCAGTCCAGGTCGTGACCTGCCAACTCTCCCTTCCTTCCAATCCTTACTTGCTTGCTTCAGATCTCCCTTGAATTTCAACGTCTCTTCTATACCCTTTATGTATTTTCTTCCCACTTCACCTCGATTCGGTATCGATATGCGCGTCCAACCGTACGTGTATCCAATTGCTAACCCCCTAACCTTCTTTTACTATATTCCTCGAATATAGTATTCTCGTGATGTTTAGTCATTTGAGAGACGTAAGGAAAATTAAGGAAATCTTTGATAAGGTAGATATGGACCGTTTTCTACAGTTGAATTAATATTATTACTAGCGCGAAATTACAAGTTCCCATATTAGTAAATACATTTGGATAACAGTAATAAGTTTGCTAATAGCATAAAGAAAGTTTTGCATGTAAATTAAAGAAATCAGTTTATCTGATTATCTTATTTGACAAAAAATTATGAAACTGTAAATTATAAAAAGAATTGCAGAGCTTATAACCTACAATTTGTAACCTGTTAATTTATTAATATCGTTAGTCAGATATCATCAGTAAATTATTGTGCAGGTCACCAATGTTTTTTTCAAACTGCACATCTTACGAGCACTGTTTGTGAATGTGTATACTAATGAGTATGCGCCTTTAAATCGTTAACTTGGTATAAATACGCATGTTCATTTATACGTTTTGCATATATGCGTATTTAAACGGGATCCACTTGGTTTTTGTGCTACAGCTAACACATGAAACCAAAGAAATGCAGTTTAAGTAAGGTAAGGAAGATGCAAATTAAATGGCGTTCTTATTCTTGGCGATTCCTTCCTATCGATTCTATTGGATCTGAGCACGTGTTTAGTCTGCACTAAGTTTTTGCCTCCGCTAATTAGCTAATAACGAACCTGCTTATTTTATCTCGTATTTCTTCATTTTCCTTATGAGAAAAATATGTGACAGCAGGATACACGAGCAATGAGATCCTCGTGATGCTAGTTATCAAGTCCTGAATAATAGAAGGCCCATTATTTCTAACGTGTTAAGAGTTCTGGTGATTTATACACGTGGATATTCTCGTAATATTCGCGGCGACTTATCGACAAGTCTTGTATGATAATATCGAACGATTAGATTATTTGACAAGCAAGTGTTACAAAGCAGCAAAGATCGCGACATTCAAATCCTCCTTTCTGATTTGTCTCGATTTATGCGAGATCTTCTTTGCGCTTCAACATTTGTCCTAGAACTGTTATCTATGCATGTATTTCTCCCGAGTGACCGCAAACGCCTACTCGATTGTAGTTTGTTCGAGAAATGTTTTAGAAGCATATACAGGATGGTTGGTAACTGGTGATACAAGCGGAAAGGTGGTGATTCTACGCGAAAAAAGAAGTCGAAAATATAGAATAAAAAAATTTTCTTTTTTAATTTTTCAAAGTCGATTTTCTCGAAAACAAAGCCTCAAACGAAAAATTTTTATTCTATATTTTCGACTTCTTTTTTCGCGTAAAATCACCCCCTTTCCGCTTGTACCACCAGTTACCAACCACCCTGTATATCTGAGAAATAATTTCTATCAGAAGTTATTTTTATGTGTCTCAAAATAATCCTAGGATAATACTTAGAAGCTATTATAGAAGTGATTTTTCATGTTATGTTATTAAAATATATTTTGTTCCATATCGATATTATTCAATAAATTAGAATGTACATTTCGATGGTATTTCTGATTACCGATAAAATATTAAGAAAAAAAAGAATGGTACATTGGTTATAATGTTACAGCAATATACCAAGAACAACAGAAACTATAAGGGTTTTTCAAATATTCTTTAAATATTCTTGTCCTATTTAAAAAACGAATATAATTACATTTTAAATACAGAAGTAGGTACATGCCATTTAATTTTCTTGTATGATATATTTTTTTTTATCTCTAACCATTTTACGTGCTGTTTTAGCTCCGCCTAATTGCGCGAATGTTCTCTATATTTAAATAAGTAAAAGTATTTATAGTTCGTATTCCATTTGATTTATTTTTTATTTGTGATTTATCTGATTGATTAAATGCGATAAAAATACGGAAGGAACGGAGAAAAAAATAGTAAGAGGAAGAAGTGAGGAACCTTTTAGTGGTCTACTTCTATTTCCATTCTTGGTATGCAAGAATTTTTCTCCTAAGAAATCCAGTTAGGAGAGAAAAATTCGAACTCGAGAGGAAATTTTCAGGTTTCACAGTTCTACGATTCTTTTATTTGTCTTCTTTATAGCATTTCGAACGTACGATTTCAAATCATTATCTAGACGCAAGAACTTTATTACGACTTTTGTTAGTCTCACTTTTTTCCTCTTTATTTATTTCACATTTTGTTTCACTTGTTTTAAATAAAACCTTTTGTTCTGTATACGATTATCGACGATATCAACGATTTAGTCACGTTCTTTCGGGCTACGCACGTTACTTGAAAAAATATGGAACGTTCAAAAAATTTTGGTGTAACAATATGTAGCCGTAAAAAAGCTCCTAACGAATCGTGATGAATGAAAGAGCCTTTTGTTCTCGGATACAATAAAGGTTGCAATAGAAATTATACATGATATACGAGCTCGTATAATTAAATTTAATAAAATTATGGTTTTGAAAGAAACCACCCTGCGATCAAAATTCCAGTTGCTAATAAAATTAGTATCAGCATTAAGCTGATAAAAAATGAATAAATAAATAAATCTAGTTTGGTACGTATTCTATTAAAATATTGTAATTAATTATTCAACGCAGTCTTCCATAATAATGTTTTTACTTCCTTTATCGATGCACGTTTAATACCTATAAGAACATGAAACTAACTTTGCATATAAAAAGGAATTGTTGACCAGTCCTAAAAACTTTCAACTTAGTGAATACAGCATCCTGTATCGTAGAAAATAATCAACTAAATTTCTGTTCGCGATATTGTATCGACATCATCCGGTAAAAAACATTTCCTTTATGCACTCATTAATAAATTTATGCACGTTATTTCATTGCTCTCTTTCACTTTACACAAGCAACAGTAAAAACCGCATAGTTGAGTGATCGCAAAACGCAAATGCGTTTTCAAAAGATCTCAATTGCTCGCCATAGGCCTCGTAACATTCGTTGAACACGTGTATAAAAACTAAATTCTACATAAATGTTTCCCATCTGTCGCGGTGCTTTTCTTTCTCGCGGTCTTACGGAAAGAGGGATAAAGGCGAGAAGTGAAACGACGACGAACTTTCCGTAGCCTTTATCCCCGTTTCTTATTGGACTCTCAGGTGCAAAAACTTGTACGGACTGGTACGTGTATTTCTGCTAAACATGAAAATATCCAGCTAGTTACATGCTGTTACAACAAATCGAAAAATTCTTACGTGTTCCGAAGCCTGTATCTCTCTCGTCTGTACGTGTCAAACTAAATGCACCACTTACCTGCAACAAAAAGGATATATGCAATTTAGCGTACTTTTTAAATAATTTACATAATTAACATTTTTTAGCTTTTCACTACATCATGAGTAAAACTCATCATATTTTATATTTTATTATTCGTTTATTATTGGCCACAAAGACGAACTTTTATAACTTTATATTTTATATAAAAAGGCGTTTTTAGCGAAATATGAAATAAATTTAATATGATGATAATAAGATAATTTAACTCTATATGTCTAGAATGAATATCATTTTTATCATCATTAGAGTAAAATATGAAATAATGTCAGAATTTTAAACACATTTGATACAATGATATTTTAAAGTACGTTTGTGACAATATTAAAGGTAAAACGAATGTATAAAACATATAGCAAGTATAACAATTTAAGATGAAAGCAAAGGGAATAGCGGTTATAGAATTAATTTACAACAAAGATTCGAAAGTAGGAAAATATCGCATTAAATTTCCATACCGTGAGATTTACAAAATTCGCGATTTACATTCTATTGTTGTTTCGACGCTAAATATTCGATTTAATTTTAATGTTAAACCGGGTACATTTCATAATCTCTCTTACAAAAGTAGTACTGCAAAAAGGAAAATTCGAAACTACGCGTAATACAAGATAATTATGTAAATCCTTTTTACTGGGAATTACTTCATGCATCAAATGGCAGGAAGGTTGTAACAAACTCATAACTCGATAAATATATTATGAAATTTTTAAGCGGATTTCCAACTTTTCTCTGCAATTCTTCAAGTTTTTATAAATGCTCCGCGACACAGCCAGTGAAGGGTAATCGAATTTCTCGAGGTAAAACACAGAAACAGCGTCTGAAAACTGCGAGAGCGTAAACAAAATACTTTGCAAATAACGCAATAAGTAGCGGAGTATGTTGGAGAGTTAAATGAACCGACCTGAGAAACGTGCGAAGGGAGACAAATAAAAGAAACAGATGTGAAAAAGGCTGAAGCTCTGTTTGCCGTGTCAAAAATCAACACAAATTGAAATCACCGGCGCCCTATGTTGACTGGAGAAAATCGACTTTATCCGTCTTGAGCTACCAGATTTTTCCACCATCTATCGTATTTTCCAGATTGGCTATTCGATGAGAAAAAAAGCGAATCACTTTGAAATACGAAAAAGGTTTAAGAAAATTTCACGTCAATGTCACGTTGGAAAGAGTATAACATTTCACAGCAAAAAAAGGAAGACCATAGAATATAAAAAAGTTCATTCTCTATGAAAGAAGAAAACAAATCGAAACAGAAATCCTTTGTAGATGTTTCTGAAAAGTCAAAAGTAAATTTAATTGGATGCTCTTGATGAAATCTCGTTCACAACCATTATTAAGATTGCACGCGATGTTCATGCAACAAAGCACATAAACAGAAGTAATTAAATTCTCTTGTAATTTGGAAGGAATTATTTTGAAGAAGAGTAATTAAATTCTTCCTTAATTTCGAGAAAATTATTTCGGACAGCCGAACGATCAGAGAAAGAATGCAAGCATGACTCGTCTTTTAAATAACGAAATAGAAAAGTTAAAGATCTGATCCTAAGATAATATCTTGCAATAATATTCTTGACAATTTGTTTAATTCTACATGATTTTAGCACGTATACATTATACTTTATTAAATTTCAAATAACTTCCATATCTCAATGATCAAATTTCCTACTTCGTTTACTTCAAGATATTATGTAGCAGCGAAACTAGTCATTCAAAGACTACACGTATTCTAAAAACTAATTACACAGGAAACTAAGAATAAAGTTAAACATTGAATTAAACGATAAACTTGGTGCATTCAGACAGGTTTGAAATCCTATTACGAAATATATTGTATCTTTCTTTTAACTAGATTATCGATCGACAATCCATTACTTTATTTCCAAAAAAACAATGTTAACGTATAACGGAAAAATTTTTCATTTGCTATTCATTAGATTCGGCAAGCTTTTATTAGGAGAAACCATTTCATTTATAATCGTTCGTTTTTGTTACGTAACGTACGAGGTGTTGGTTCCTATGCTCACTCATTATGTGTTTGGCGTGACGTAACCTTGACTGAAGATTGAAAATCTCGAATCGGGACTCTAATTGACTCTGCTCAGTGAAGAGGAAACGGAGAGCTCGAAGGGGAATGCTAGGTTTCAGGAATTGCTACCGGATGACGAAGCAAGCTTCTCCCCTTTCCCTAAATCAATAACCCTCTCCCTCGATCTTCGAGAAGATCTCGGCTAGATTACGTTTAACTTACGTGGATGATACGCGTAACGTGTACATCGTCCTCATTGCACTACTGCTTCAATTAGAATTTGTTCCGTGTCGCGACCTTCTGAATCATTCATGGATCAACATCGAAAAGCGATACAGAGGAAATCGCGGTGCATATAGAAGGGAATAAAAATCGACCAGATATACAGATGAATATTTACTAAGTATCTGGATTTCCATTTGCCATAAATTGAAGAAATTCTGTAAATACTTAGTTCAGTCGTAAATTACAAGCATAGTGTTGTTATAGATATGTATATTAGGTGGTTGTAAAAAGTAGGATTTAAGCAACACTGTAGTGATGAAGAAAAAGATTCAAGATTGTTATTTGAAATAATCGTTCTTTGCTTTGATACAAATTTGAAAATGACGTGATTAATCATTAGGACATGGACGGTATTTAAGGATATATGATTAGCTTCAAATTAGCGTATTTCTAACACGAATCCTTGATACAACATTTTCTAAATCACTCCTGTATTTTGCTATGTCGACGAATTTGTTAGAAAATCTGATATCGTAGACAAATGTATTCGACATCTTTCACAATTTCGATCATCGTTAGTGTAAGTACTTTAGAAGTTATTATTTTGAAAATTGTCTATTTATTTCTACTAGAAAACATCTAGTAGGATTGTAATATATAGCAGGACTACGTACATAAAAAAAAATTAGAGAGAAATAATTTATTGAAACAGTCGCTTTATACAGCTATTAAGTAAGAAATATCTACAGTTTCTAATAATTTGAAATAGATATACTTCTCTCGCAGTCAAGCAAGTAACAAAACACATAAACGCAGGGATTTCTCAAATTCTATTTGATTGCAAACTGACTTCAAGAAACTTCAACAAGCAAAGTCCAAGTGTACTACCCAAGCTATCTTCAGTTCTGCTTACCCGCATCTCTCAACCCACATCTTCTTGAAAACGTTCGTTGTCCAAAAAATACAGATGGTACTTCCATATAACCTACTACCACCCTTAAACTTCCTAAACTTTCCTATAACCCAATATCTCCAGCAAATTTCTTTATCCAATTGATTAACGTAAGTTTATCGATATTATCGATTTCAAAAGCAACGGGGGAAAGATTTATCAGTGTTAATTCTTCCCCTAGAGCGTTATTTGCCTGGAGGGTAGCCTGTGACAGGTATAAATGACAACTTAGTAACGAGGCGGAAGCAAACAATATCGTTTAACGTTGCCGGTGTTTTCATCGAGGCGATCTTTGCGACCTTGGTTGGCCAAGAATCGCATGGTTGGTAATTAAAAGAGGCAGCGGGAGGTTCTAGGCGGCAGCATATTGATGGGGAAATTTCCCAGCGTGTAAAGCTGCCACGACTTTGGTATCCTCTCCCTTCGATTTCTAATCTGACCGGCGTAATGTCGTCCGTAATTAATACAAGTTGTAATCCCTAGCAGCATTCCGGTTTTGCGCCGGACAAGATATTAGTTGTGCCGTAGTTGTGCCGCAGTTGCACCACCAGGCAACCCGCCTGCACATAGATAGAGATCGGCATTAGAGGTAGCCTAGACCTCCAACTATCTTACTCGTTCCGTGCTTCGCTCTCCCAGCCCTCTCTTCGTTTCCTGTTACAGTTAATGGAAATTCAACAGCGGCACGGCTTCCTAGTTTGTGTAGTTTTCCTATTCAAGTGGAACGTTTTCGATGTTTTTCTCTGCTACAAGAACCGACACGACGTTGACATCTTGTTTTGAAAGAATACTTTGATCCTGAACGATACAGACGTATTCCGGTATCGTTATCGTTCGCGGTTTAGAAGAAAAAAGACTGGTTTAATAGAGATATAAAACATGAAATTCGTTGTCGGATATGGCAGCGGTGAACGGTTTTCGAATGGCTGGGAACATGAACCTTTAACATTTTCATGTGGTTGTTTTACGAGACAACTCTTCCTGTGAATTTCCTATTTTTTGAATATATCGTTTCTTTATTTAAAGACATTATATTGTATCTTCTAATGTATATCGTATCAATGATAGCCGAATGTAACCGATCTAAGTCAAATAAATATCTCTTAAATTGATTTTTAATGTATAAGAGAAATTCATGATTTAGGAATAATCCGACTGATAGGTTAATTGCGAAATATAGAATATCACGTAGAAATATATTGTGACAATTTTCTGTGTAATTTACGTGTAAACCTTATATGTATTGGAATATGAATGTATAGTTTAATAATAATCCTACATTTGACAATAACTAAAATTTGCTTCTGTAGAGCGACTAATAAATGTATATAATAATTTATTTTTCTTTTTGACTGGAATATACATATAATGCTTATACAGATCGATGATAGATGTCTCAAAAAATGTTATCGTGATTATTTTCGCATTTCAACGCAACGGCATAAAATTCTGAAAAGATGTATAAATACAAACCGATGCAAAGCATACAAAATAAATAACTAGAAACCGAACTTCATTTAATAAAATTCGTCGTATACAATCATTTATCAAGCCCGTGCTCGTTTTTATTTGAGAATTTTCTACATTTAACGAAACGTACGTAAAAACTGAACAGCATGTAAAAAATTCATGACATCGTTATATTCTCGAAATAAATTTCGAGCAACCAAAAGTTATACCTCGAACGTTCGAATATGTATCGTGAAATTCCATCCAAATTCAAATTTTCGGGCGCAGAAACTATTCTTTGTCGATCTACGTGTGTGTAAGTTGGAGCGAGAACATGATTTCGAAATTTCTATCAAACATGGGGCATGTGTGTGCGTGCGTCGGTAGATTAAGTTAAGCGTAGGGATGACGCACGCGATGACATCTCGGTGTTTTCCGTCTGAAATGCACTTCCGGCCTACGTGCCTGACTATCCGCTAGTTAAGAAAGCTTTATGGAAATATTCGTAATTTTCTCACGTAGCCGAGCATACGTTGCTCGACATAACTAAATCTATTTCCATGCATGAATATGGATGGGCTTTGTTTATGATTCAGTAGAGCCGTTTTCAGCCGAGGGATAATGGATTTGCTATTGGAATTTTTTTTCGAATGAGTATTTTCTCTGCGTGATATTTAACGGCGATTAAACGAAATATTTTGCACTGCAATGCGTTTGCAATTAGTCTGTTTTATTTATCGCTCTTATGATTTTTATACCATTCGACGGAAACCTCAAGATAATGAAATATAATAGAAATCTTAATATGAACATAAATCGTCTTCATAAAAACACGTGGTAGGTAGCAATGTCTGAAGAACGGAAATTTTTAACGTTTAAATCATGACAGAATTGTTTCGTCGTGAAGGACAGTTTCTTTTGTTAGAGCTCATAATTTGGAAAAATTGAAGTTTTATTGCGTGAATAAGGTAGACTATTCATAACATGAATACATTTGTGTGCGAACAGATTTTATTTTAAGTAAACTTTATTTAAGGACGACCACAGGTCTTGACGACACGACAGAATTTTAAATAAACAGAGTCATAAGACGTACTACAAGCCACTGCTGTTTTCATAGAAAATATACTTCATACAAGTAAAGAATCTGTTTTTCTGACATGAAGAATATTCTTCACATTTTCTATACAAACTATATAATAGACTGACAAATTGATTATGTTGTACTAATACATTGATGATTGTTTTACAAACATCTTTATACGAAGAAACATTTATTTGAAAAACAAACTCTGTTATTGTATATTGATGTATTTTATAGATTGTAACACACATTATGTGCTTTATCTAGATTGCAACATAATTTATATAAATTTTTATTTGAAACTGTCGAACTTGTCAGATTCATCATTTTGTTAAAAATATCGGATTTTGTGTATGTCTTGTTTGAAATTGCGTTTCACAAAATCTAGAATAGAAATATTTTTCGAAAAAAGGTGATAGAAATATCGCATTTCTGTACTAAAAGTATTTCGGTTTCAAAGACAGAGTATCTGCATTAAAAAGGAAAGGCTAATATTTTAAATCACGGTATTTCACCTGAGACTATAATAATTACTATAAAAATGAAAATCACGATTCTCAGCCTATTCAGTCAGCCGTTTAAACACGTGTAAATCCCTACAACGAAAATTCATTACATTTGCGGTAGCCGGGGAATGAAATTATTCGATGGGCAGATAAATACGAGGGGAACCACCATGAACGCCGTAGGCTTAAAGAAATTATCCCTTCCCATGCCGCGCAATGACTAAGGTCGATCCCGCTGTGGTTTTACGCGTTAACGTTTGGTAGCGTGAATCATTTTTCTCGAGTGTGGTAACGATAAATTTCTCTTCGCAATTTTCGTGCCGAATTCGATACCACGATAATCTCGTTCGCGGTCAGCAGTGGCGTTGCAGACCCGTTGCAAAAAGCATCCCGCATCTTCCACCCGACGAGCCCGTACGATACTTTTTGTCGTAAACTTTTCCCTTTCTTAACCACATAGAATTCTTCATCTAACAGGTATACGAAGAGAGAAAGAGGCTACCTAGAGCACAGAAGTAGATTTATCAAGTAACTTCTCCGTGATACGCGTAGAACTAGGGTATGTTAGATGGGAAGACGAACAGTCTTCGTAAAACCATCAACGACTCGCCAGAATGTAATCTGCTAGTCACTCCTATTCTGGCTTTTCTCCCGCGAAAAAAGATCTTTCCAGTTCGTATCGTGACAATCGTTTTATTCCCTGATGGAAAGTGGCGAGTTAGACGACGTTCAAGGGATGCGATCGCTGCTGAGGTTGAAATTCAATTTTGCACTGTCATGTCGGCTAGAGTGTCCGACCTGACAAGCAACACCGGTCCGTGTAAGTTCTAGTGCGCCGATGTAGTCGAACGTTTTCGACGTAAATCTTTTCACGCTGCATACTGTAGTTTTTACAATCTTTTTATTTTTTTTTTGAGACTGTAGAGATTACAAAGCATACGTTTACATTCTATATTGTAAAATTTCGTTTTGCTATATTATATTTTATAATCTTCGTATGGAGTGTAGATTTAAATAATTAAATGCACAAAATTCCTGGAAGATCGTTTTAACTTTAGAAAACGTTCCAATAATTTTCATTTTACAACTTTTACGAAACATTGTAGTTTGAAATCTATCGTTCATTCTACTATTTTACAATAGTAACAACAACCCATGGGCATAGATAATTTAAATAATTAAATGCACAGTGTTCTAAAAATTTTGCTTGGAAAGAACGAGAAAAATCTAATAAATTTTTTCTACGATAGCCATTTGCTCCATACAATAGATACGTCTATCTTATAGCAACAATACCAGCAATCTTGATTTCGCGATATATAAAAATAACTGTAAGTCACACGATACAAATTACGTGTACGGTATGCAGTTGGTTACTCTAAAATTAAAATAGTAGTCCAATTTGCGATCAAAAATCGCGACAATCTCTGTGTCTGATTGAACACACCGCAGGAGGCAGCGTCGATCTGGTCCAGCGATCTATCTAATACTCCCGAGCGTCGCCTGACATTCGCGGTTTTTCAGGAGTCCGGTGCTTCTCTTGGATTCCTTTTTATCCCTATAGCTCCGTAGCCATCGTCTATCTGAGGCCGTGATCGGCGACTCGATGTTGTTGGAGGCTGGTGCCGCAAACGAGGAAGATGGAAAGGCGTAGGGGGGTCGATAGATAAAAGGACGAAGGGAGAAAGAAGAAAGAAAAGAGCAGCCGCGATAGAGGAGAGGGAGGAGGAAGAGGAAGGAAAAATCCACGGCAAAATAGCGTGGCTGTTATGGCCGCGGCACGAACTGTCACCCGTTTCCGCGTGTTTCTTACTCGCCGCGTTCCACAACTCCTTTATCCTCGGTGGCGACACGGCGCTCGCTGTGTGTGCTCTTGCTGATGCTTCTCGCTACACACTTGCTGCTTTCTTCTTCCCTCCCCTTTTCTTCCACTGCAGCCCTCTCGTCCACCCCTTGTCCTTTCCTCCTTTTATCTCTCTATAGTCGTATGATGAACAACAATCGAGGCATAGTCGCATGGAATACGCCGTGGAAGCGTGTCCCATTGATCTACGAGCGAGACCACGCGCGTTCTCTCGACCACCATCGGATACTCTTCGTGGCTGATGCTATGCTCACGTGCATACGTGGCCGCACACCGCGTGCACGCGCGCTCCTGCGTGCAGGTGAATACAGGAAGAGGCCAGATATGAAAGCTGCGTGCCATAACGCACGCATGTTGCATCTACCTGCCTTATTACCACGGCTCACCCTCTCTCCTGGCTCATATTTGTGCGCAACGTATGCTTTGTGATGTACTGGTTCAAAGACCGCGACCCTTTCTTTCGCGGTATTTAATCCGTTAAGGACCAAGCAATAGCCTATCGTAATACCATAAATGTTTCAATTTCCTTATAGTTTGTAAGATTATAGAATCTGGGTAGAAGTGATAGCGATGAAAAAGATAAGTAACCAATGCTCGGTATTCCCTTTCATGGATATAGAATTTGGGAAAATAAAGTAATAATTAGAAAAGTTGGTAATGAAATGTGTTAACGCAATGTTGAACCTTGCAATTAGTTGGTTAAACGAATGTCTAGCTATGGGATTAGAAAGAAGTTGGGAAACAGAACATAATCTCTTTATGTAGAGTAGAATTTGAGGTCAACAGTATTTGATTCAAGTCTGTGTATTTAAATGGAAAATTATAGATACAAGGAGAATTACTAGTCCCAATTATGTGATAAAGTAAGATAATCCACGTTTTAGTATCTTTTAGTTAGAATGATAAATGTTAAGTTAATGTACAAGTTTAGCATTTACTCGGTAGCCTTCAAATAATTCGAATACAAGAAAAACCGAGTAAACGGATGAAAGGATTTGTGTAAAAAGGGCAATGGGACGTTGCATTCCTCGTTTTATCATTTCATCTGTTAGATTACTCGTAATCGAATTGTGGAATTACAGTTAGTAGACACACAATCTCTAAACGGATTTTGAAACATCGTTTCGGATATCTCGAATATTCCATAGAAAACTGTTCTAAATCGCGTAAATTTTAATTAAGAAGATACGAAATTAGATCTGACTTCTTTATTTTCTATTAAGATAGACCTGCTACATCCCATTCGAAACATGCCGTACGCGCTATAAGCGGAATAAGACGTTCGTAATTTTATTGACGTCGGTAAGATAAGAAGCACATATTAACATTCGTATACATTTCAGTACGTTGCGTTCAACGCGATAAGAATGAAAATCGTGTTCTAGATCAAGGCGTTAGAGCAGGAGCTGGATCCCGAACGGATGAAATCAGCTGAAATAACGAGGCACTAAAAATACTTGGATATTCTTTCACAGTTGAATGCTCGCGCGCATCTTCCCTAACACTGATAGAATAAAACTGATACGAGCCGAGGTAGGATTCAAACTAGCCCAGAGGTTCTTCTATTATCCAGTAAACAACCTTGTTGAAAGAATGGCTAGCGGCTCGTGAAGCGACTGTTCCCCACCCTAACCTAGACCATAAGCATGGTCAACCGATTATTATCGCTTTGGTTATATTCTTCGAGTATACAGTGCATCTTCGAGACTATCGAAGGTAGCCGGAAGGTAACTCCTTAAGTCCAAAGAGAGCCTTTGGAATCCTTTCGTTTCTACTTTGGTACCGATTCGATCTCACACGGTCTATCTCTAGCTTGTTTTACTGTTGCAACGCGACAAGAACTCGTTGCCCCGTTCGGCTCGATTCGCCCTTACGTTATCTGTCTCATTTTCCTCTCAAACAGTTCACGGCCATCTTCGGGTATCAGTGTCGGGTTCGTGAACCTTCGCTCGAGCTTGCTTTGGTACCAAAGTGAATGGAATGCGGACTAATACCGACCATCCGCCATCCATGTTTCCTCCAATAGATAGTTTTTTTTTTATTTTACGACGAACAACTGAATATCGTACAATTGGAAATTTTATTTAATTGGAACTGGAGTTGTTCGAATTTAAAGGACGAATAGGGAAGGGACGTTAAATTCCTATCGTTTTTTTTTCATTTTACAGGCAAAAATTTTTAGCACAATTTCTCTTTTAAATCCTGATTTTAATTGACAACAATTTAATTTATTCTACCACGAAGGCCGACCTGAAAATTTGATCCCATTAATTTCTGTTTCATTTGAAAATGACATAAAGTAAAACGCGTTCTCCGTTACTAACTGATTTCTCCAGCCATTTTCCGAGCTTCATTCCGAAAATGTAGAAGTTAATTCGAAACATTGCTCTGTATGAATAATAGCTTGAGTCTATGAAACCAAATTTTTCGGAGCTTTGACTGGAATTTAATTATTCTTCGTATGTATGTACCTTTCGAGCGATATCTGGTACGTGTTTCACTGTACATTTAACATTAAAAATATTCATTTTCACATCATTGCAATTGCATATTAGCAATTTGTACGTTCGTAATACTCGTTCCTCTTTTAACCCTTTGCTCAAGCTTTTATTTCGTTCCATTGCTTGCATTAGTAATAAAATAGATTATTTTATATCAAAACATAATAGAAATAGACCACTGTTCATTAGTAGACTGCAAATTTTTATGTAAACTTATGGCTTTATAGATATAAATAATGGAATGGGGATACTAAATAATGATTTGTTTTACCAACTAAATATAACAAGTACTTTATGTATTTTATATACTTTTGCACATTATGTATATTCTGTACATTTTTGTACCTTTAATAATATGAACATTCTTATAAGTTGCAAAAATGTATTACTATAGCCAAATTATCAGCAGCTTTAAATTTAACCTATTAAATGTGACTCAATTACAACAAAATTTCAAATATAGAACTACAAAGCAATCATTAATATTACTTCTCTTATATCTCAAATATCATAAGAAGAAAACAAACATCAAATATTTACAGATAAATGAAATATTCTCCCCCAAATTCGCTTCTCGAAACGGACTCGCTTTTCGAGGGAAAATGCTTCATTTGAAAGGTAGATGTAATTTAAAGTATTTAATAATCGCCGATAA